>NC_134137.1:124232000-125567500 GCF_033958435.1 Carettochelys insculpta
TCAGTGTAAAAGTGTGCCTCCATTGGAAAACAACCAGTTGGCAACATCACTATCAGTGCCTGGCTACTTCCTGCAAATGACATGACAGTTCTTGTCTCACATTTCTACCTCCTCCCTATTTCTAGTATGCAAGAGACAGTTTCTACAGGAGTGAGGGGTGGTTAGTGCTAGCCCTGGAGACCCTTTCTAGCTGAGTATAAACCACATTTAGTCTTCTGGAAGATGGAATATTGCTGCAGTCAGACCAAGTATACCAGTTCTAGAGCTGCATCTCTTCCCAGCAACCTGACTGCTTTAGGGGAAAAGTTAAAGCAAAACAGATTGTCTAACTTAGTTATGTATAAAATCCAGTCAGGCAAAGAGATCTGACTTCATACAGTAAGCTTAAGTAAATGGAAAAAAAATTATTATTTTTGAGTTCTTAGCAAGTTAAACAAACCCCTTGAAAATGTCTTTTAACTATTTGTTTCCTACGGAGATTCTCAAAATGCGCTCAACAGCGTGCTTTCAGATGATTGGCAGATTTACTTCTGTCAGAGTGCTGAAGCATCTGCATGAATTAGATACTAAAATTTGAAAACAGTCCAGGGCCCTCTTAGAATTCCACAGGTATTTATGTTCATCTAAAACACCTGATGTCTCTTCATTGTCAGGTGTTTCATTTGGCATGAATTTAACCATGATCCAAACTAAGAACAGCTTAAAAATTAGAGTTGTAGCAAACATACAGGGGAACAGAACTAAAACTCGATGGTCAAGAAAAAATGAGAAGTAGAGCAGCAGGATAACAATAGGGACTTGGTCATATACGCAAACTTTTAACTTGGGGAGGGGAAAAGCCCAGCTCAGATACAATGGGGGTGGGAGTGGTGTGCAGTACTAAAACTGTATCATATCTATTTTATCCTGCCCCACTTATTTTTCTTTATGAAATCAAGCTCTGTGGTTGAAGTAGGGTTGGTGTGGAACTGGGCTTGGAATTTGAGAAGTGGGGAGAGAAGAAAGTAACCCATGTTTAGGTCTCAATTTTAAAAGCAATGAAGTGACTTAGGAACACAAGTTTAATTGACTTTCAGTGGGGCATTTTCTCATAAATCACTCACATTTTTTAAAAAATCCTGTCTAATAATATACAAAGCAGTTGTGAACCATTGTCCTTTGGTGTACTCTGTGAATTATAGCTGAGCGTGTTTGACATTAATATCTGCCTTCAGTGAGGTTGCTTAAAAATTCCTGTGGGATTTTTCAGAGGACAATTTTAATCAGTTAGACTCTTATTGTGTAAAACTATAATGCAAGATAAATTTTCTTTTTATACAAAAGTGTCCTTTATAAAAAGGATCAAAAGTTATAACATGACAAAGGCAAAGCTGTAGCTACTGGCAGAAGAGCCATTCTAATTAAAAGCCATGATTTGGTAGTGTCTCAACATTTTTTTAAAAAGGAGTTTGCAATTCAGACCGCAAATAAAAAAATATAATATCCTTTATATGAGCAGTGTGAGTGCAACTGTTTATTTTCGGTATGTATGATGTCCCAGTATGCTGTTTTCTTGAAAGCTTACAGCAAGTCTTGAATTGACCAGATTTCTTCCAAAGAGCAGCAGTTCAATCTGGCTGTCTGCCAGCCAGCTCTAAAGATGAATAATTAATACCATTTGAACACTAACTTTCAGTTATTATTAATATTCACTCTTAAATTGAATAAATCTTGGCTCAAAAATAATCTCTGTGCCACTTGCTGACCTTAGACTATTAGACTCAGAGAAAAACAAGGCATGCACACCATTTTTGTTTATGGGTCTGTTCCCCACGTTCAGCAAACCAAATTCTTTAGGGCATGTCTAGATCTCCACCTTCTGGTTATATAAAATGAATAAGTTGGATATTGGTCCATAAAACTTCCAGGACATTTTATATTAGACACTGAAAGCCTTAGTGCAGGGCTCTTTTGATCTTGACCCAGAACAGTAGGACACAGAAAGCAATAAGTCTTGGCCAGAACTTTTGCTTTCAGTCTCTGCATTTGTAAACAAGCATATTACCTATCCATATGAAATTATTTCCACTTTACAGTCATGCTGCTCTATAGAGGTAAAAAGAGTCTGGAGAGAACTGGCCACAACCAGTGATCATGTTGTGACCTATTTGTACTTGAAGATCAGAATAAGAATTGTGATCTGTAATATTTTGTTGATTTATATCTGTTTATGGTGAGCCATTGCGGCAGTGTGTATCACTTTTCATAGCTCACCAAAGAAAGTAGGAGAAGGCAGTCTAAAATGTGCTAAATATTCAGTACAAATAGAATCAGTGAAAAAGAAAAAGATGCTTCTAGCACAAAGGAGAGGAGATGCCGTTCATCTAGTCTGAAATGATAGTGTGTTGTAAAATAGAGAATTTCTTTCTGGGTATGCTAGCAAAAATCTGTTTTTTATGATTAACTCAAGAGATTCTTTCTGGCATGTCTGTATCTCCGCCTCCTTTTCCCCACAACTCTTTCTTTAAAATGTCAAGTTGTCTTAGCTCCTTGTACAAACTAAATAGGAAGTGCCAATGAACTCTTAACTTAATACAGAGGTTATAGCTTATTATCTTATGTCAGAATCTTGTTTTTGTGACTAGTGTTATTCTATCTTTTAAGATTCATTTCCAGACAGACATTCCACATAGTCTGCAATGAGTAATGACAAGAGACACATCCAGTAAAGAGGGAAAAGTGACAGTTGCTGCTATGTTTAATATGCCCAATTTGAGGATATTATACATGGCTCTCATATTGTCCTTAAGTACTAGAAAGAGTCATTCATGTGTTGTTTCTTTCCCTAGATCCTGAGGTTCACCCTCAAAATGAAGAGTACTGGGGCCACGTGAACCCCATAGGACCTAGGGCCTGCTATGATGAAGGAAAGAGGGTTGCGGAAACAATGTGCTATGCCTACATGAAACAGGTATTTGGTTGTCAAATTTAGAGGGAGGGCTTGCTCTACTTGCCCATTTCAAATACATAACAAAACTGGAGGGTGGAGCGAGGTAATGAACTCTTGACTAGGGGAATCCTGGAAACTGCAAAATTGTGCTTTCTTTAACACATCAGTTTTATTGCTCCCGTCAAGATGATGTGATGTTTCAAATGAGCGGCATTCTTCAAGAAAACATGTTTTAGGCTTTTTATCAGGCTCATTACATCTCTCAGAGAACAAATAGGTTTTTAAGCACTGATTAAACTTTCCTTGTGTAGGCCTTGAATCAGTAGAGCGCTCAAATGTGCTGAAGTCCTTTTTAGCTTCAGCATGACTTCTCTGTGCTTAAAGTTAAGCCTGTCTTTAAGTGCTTTGCCAGATAAGGGCTTGAATGATTATCTTGATAATTACACTTGAAATACAGGTAACCAGTTACTCAGCACTAGGATGATATGAGCAACATATTTTAAATCCCTTCCAGGACTCCCCTTATGCTCCAGTCTCACTGGGGGTGGTGAGGCTCAGTATTTCTTTACCCCCTCCCCAGACGCAGATTAACTCTTCTGGGATCTCAGGGCTAGTAGATTTTGGGGATCCCTTTAGGCTATAGGGTGGTGGCAAAAATCAGGGGTTCTATGTGTGGGCAGGGCCTGCTGGGGAACAGGCTGGTGGTGTGGGGTTTGGGTGGGAGATAGGGTGTGGGAGAGTTGTGTGGGTGCAGGCCCCAGGTGGGAGGGAGGATATAGGAGTGGGATGGAGTTATGGGGTCTCAGAGGGAAGGTGCTGAAGGGGGCAAAAGATTGGGGTACTAACATGGTGCAGCTCCTGCTTGGTGGGAAGTTAACAGGTGGTTCTATGCTGCACTTTGCTTTCAGGCACCAAACCCCATCACTCCCATTGGTTGCCATCCCTGACCAATAGGAACGGCGGAGCGAAAGGCTGAAGGAGGGTGCAGGGACAGAATGCTTCCCTGCACTATTGGCAGTGCAGGTAGCTCCAACCTGTGGGGCCCACAGTGCATAAGGCTACCTACCTGGCCTGGAATGCAGCATGCAGGGGCTTTAGTAGCTGCCTCCTCTAAAGCCCATTTCATAATCCAGCCTTGTTTTCCCCCACAGCAGGGAGCTGGCACTCATGCTACAGCCTTGTGGGGATGCCAGATCTTGAAGACTCACTGTCAGGCTGGTGTGTGAGTGCCGGTCTGCCCTGCTGTTGGGTTGAAAGCCCCAGGTCTTGTCACAGGCTGGATCAAGGTAAGCTGGGGACCGGCTCTGGCTTAAGGGCCATAAGTTCTCCATCTCTGCTTTAAACCTTTGTTTAGCAATAATTCAGTGAAATAAAAATCAAGACACAGAATATAAATTTTGAGCACTTTTTGAATTTTCCATGGTGTTTTTTCCACTGGATTCTCTCTCTTTACTTGGAATTCCTTGTGCAAGAAGTCTAAAGCACTCTAGGAATGTTGATTCTGGTCATGCTCAAGTATCAGTTACACATCAGTGCTTCTTTCTACAGCATTTTTCCATTTAGTCAGAATGGAAAATATTGAACCTGTAAACCTATCAGATTTCTATTTGATGACAAATCTGGTGCAATGACTTATTGTTCCTTTCTGAGGACCAAAAGAGAAAGTGATTATCAAAAACCTCTGTAGAGCAGAAGAAAGATGGATAGCTAAGAAGTGAGGGCAGTCTTAAATGACCTTCACAGTGCAAAGGCGAAATTACATCTCCACCCACAGTAAACAGACATTTTGTGCCAAGTGAGCTGCCTGCTTGGAGAAAGTTGTGTTTTGTTTTTTGTTTTGTTTTGGTTTTTTTCCCCCTTTTCTTCTCTTTTCAGCTTTGAGATCAAGGAGCAGGCCATTGCCTGATGGAGTGTGCAGCACCATTAGGGTTGTTAAAAAGACAGGCTTTCAAAGTGTCTTCGTTTTGGTTTCTCTGACCACCATGGGGAAGCTGAGAGTAGAGGACTTGTTTTGGGAGGCAAGAATCTGGCATCCACTCATGATGTCCATCCAAGCAAAGTTGGTGCTTGAGGATCATTGACAAAGGCTGATGACGTTATCTTCGGCGAGTGTGCTGGCATTAGTGCAGCAATCTTGCCACTTGGTGGTTCCTGTCCGGACTCTTGAAGTGCAATTGATAGGTCATCTAAGTTTCACATTCATAAGAGTGTGGGAGCAACTGTTGTAGAGCAGGATCTCCATGTCCTGATATAGGATGCGATCCATGAAAATATTAATTCCTACAGGAAACACTAATGCACTGGATCCTGTGCTGGGCTTCACTTGACTTTTGAGAAAGTTGGCTTCCAAGGTAGCAAAAGTACAAAGTCTGATCCTTAGTGGCTATTTATGGTGTGTCATAGTCAAGGCCTGAAGCAGGTTAATAGAGCATTTTAGTCTTGCCAGTATCAAGTGAGTCCTAGGCTTCAGTGAATTTGTGCAAGAAAATCTAGTATGGACTGAAAGTCATTCTTGGCCTGTGTGAGTAATGGAAGTCCAGAAGACTGTAGAATTCAAGCAGAGAAGTCAAATATTAAAGACCTGCCCATCCATTCTGCATTGAATGTCGACTCTATTAGGGAGATAATCTTTAGCAAGGACCAAAATAACTACTAAATAGATGGAAAACAGGGTTGGGATGATAATATTTTCTTGCTTGACCACATATTTGATGATGAAAGGTTCTGTCTTAAGACCATTATGGAGAGAACTACAGCAATCATCTGATCACGAAGAAACCTTAGGATCTTAATAAACTTTGGAGGAGTATCAGATCTGACCAGCACCTTCCACAGGGCTTTGCAATTGACAGCAGTTAGTTAAGTTCTGGTAGCCTAAAAGCATGGGTAAAAAGGTAATCTTATAAGCACTGATTTCATGATTTGTAATAATTTTTAACATTTCCTTCTCTTTTTGTGAATGGCTCAGGAGGGAAACAAGCATTGGTTAAGCAACATACAAATATAAGCATATGTGCTGCTGATGTGTTAGGTGTTTGTAACTGCCCTAATTTACCTGGAAACATGTGAGCCGTGCAGAATCAAATGTTCAGCATAGTCACAAGTAGCTAGGTACACTCATCCCTCATTAAACAAGTAGTTTACTTACGAGTACTTGCTAAAACGAGAAACATATATACCTACCTGTGTTCACTAGAGGAGTGAACCCCCGCCCCATGCTAATACGAGCCTTCTCCTCCTCCGCAGACCCAACCTGCCACAGCCTGACCCGCCCCCATCAGCCCATGGCCCCAACCAGCTGCAGCCTGATACCACCACCCCCACACTGGCTCTACAAATCCAACCTGCAGCAGCCTAACACCCCCACTGGCCCTGCAGACCCAACCCACTGCAGCCTGACTCCCCTCTCCCTCCCTGCTGGCCACACAGACCCAACCCACTGCAGCCTGAATCTCCTGCTGGCCCTGCAGACCCAACCTGCAGCAGCCTGAACCTCCCCCCACCCCCGCCGGCTCTGTGGCCCCAACCTGCCTCAGCCTGAACCCCTCCGTCCTCTCCGTGGACCCAACTTGCCACAGCCTTAACCTTCGTCCACCACCCCACCTGCCCACTCCATGGATCCAACTGCCACCAGGTTTTAACCCTCCCTCCCGCTCATGGCCCCAAACCGCCCCAGCCTTTAACCCTCCCCAACCCACCCCAAACCCAATAGCTAGCTAGGGATTCAACCAGTTGCTTGGATCAACTTCCTATGGCTCTTTCTGGGTTAAGTACTGCTTCCTAGACTATCACTAGGGCTGGATGTCTCCCTCAAGCCATGTCTATGTTTCTGGGAAGATTGATCCGGTCAGGGTTGATCTTCCAGAGTTTGATTTTGCATGTCTGGTGGAGTTCTGCAAAATTGATATTTCTGGAGTCAGTATTGACCCTTGTACTCTTCGCGATCACTAGGATTAAAGGAGGTTGACAGGAGAAATGCTCCCATCAACCTCCTTCAGTGAGGCGACTTAACAAAGTGAGTTTCACATATGTTGATTCTAACTGTGCAATTGCCATAGCTAGACATGCGTATGTGAAATCAGCTTACCAGCCTAGTGTAGACTCAGCCTCAATCAGGAGCTTCATGAGACCCTTTGTGAGCTCGAGCTTTCCTAGCCCCTAGTTGCAGTTTGGTGAGAGTCTAATTTCTTCATTATTTTCCTTTAAAAAATAAATTCTTCTGCTTTGTGACCTTGTGAATTTCTAGATCGTTAATTTCCTTCCTTTTTAAACCCACGTTTTCATGCCAATTAAATTGTCCTTTCTGCTTGTGGCTCTGTTTAGTTGGTTGAGCGCTATTCTTTTGTGGGAGTCCAGATTAAAACTCTGTGTAATCCACAAGTGCAATGTTCATAAGTAATCAAGTCTTACCTTATATTATGTGAAGTGATAGCTTCCAAATTGCCTCAGGATACCTCCATTCTTTGATTAGAAATCACAATTTCTGTATTCCTATCTTCCCTACAAAACTATCGAAAGAGATTGGATATAGTGATTATCATACCAAAATATTAAGTATTACAGAATTATTTCTTTTTCTTAAACATACAACATTTGTGTAAGTTACTTCTTGCTTGAGTTTTGTCAGATCTACTTAGTGTGCAAAAACTAAACAGTGGACAGAATGATGGAGACAACTGAATGGAAAAAATTAGGTTACAAAATAAAAAATTAAAGAGCATAGGTTTAAAACTCAAGTGCAAACATGCAGAATAAATATATTGTGAACAAGTTTTTTGTGATGTATTTTTGTTTTTAATGTGCTGCATTTATTTCTGTAATCCTTTTGTTAATGCACAAATTTGAGTGAGTTTCACTATTCATAGGTAGGCTAGATATAAAATTTAAGGGTAATGAAAACTGTTGATTAAATTAGTAATAGAACTACATTGTAATTAGTGCCACTCAGTATACTCAGTAATTATCAAAATTACAAATGGAAGATGTGCATCTCTGCAGTGTATTTTCTGCTGCTTTATTGTAGCCTAATTTTTCAGTGTTTCTACTTGGGGATCTCCCACCACTTTTCTTGGGACTGCATCACACTGTCTAGATACAATTATTAGGTTTTGTCTAATACTGAGAAAATAAGTACTGAGGTGAAGTTCACATGTGTTAGCCTAACCAAAATTATGCTAGACTGTGTAAAGAAAGGTTCAGAATTTATATACCCAGTAAAATATGTGATTGTATTAATTACCGTGCTCCTTCTCATAATAGGTGTCTCATTAGAATCTTCTATGATTCTATGATTAGGCGGCAATAAGTTACTTGCCAGCAAGTTAACTTCACATTAGGATTCGAGAGAAAAATTATTTTGGATGATATACCCATTGAAAAATAAGTACTAACAAATAGTGAAAACTGCCAGTGTAACGTGAAGGATCACATTTAATTGATATTAGCAATGAAAATTAATTTCCAAACATGGGATAGGTGAATCATACAGGCCAAGTGGTTGCTGTGCTACTGCAAACATGGCCTTTCCTTAGAGCATGCAGCCATCTGAATGTATTAGTCCTGGTACAGAAGGGAAGGTGGTGATGCACTGACTCAGATCAGAAGCTTTTATGAAAGCGCTTACACGGTTTTGCCATATTCAACACTAGAACTCAGTTAACTCAGGGGTGCCCAGCTGGCTAATGCAGTAGAGCACAACTCTTAAATCTCTGGGTTGTAAGCATCCAAAGTTAGGTGCATTGCCGTCTCATTGCTGGAGCTACTTGCCAAGAGTTTTGGTGCATTCTTCATGGAGCAATTTTTAAATCAATATTGGATATTTATCACACAAGCTGTAAATCAAACTGGAATTAATTCAAGGAAGTCATATGACTGGATAGTGTTACATAGGAAGTCAAAGTAAAATATCACAGTGGTCTTTTCAGGCTTTATGATCTATAAAGGTGCACATATTTCCTGATTTGACCATACTGTTGAAGTTGATATGTGAAACTTCAAAAAATTATTGTGATGTTTTTGTGATTGTTCCCTTCCACATGGTGCTCGAAAGGCCATACATAATGCTGCTCACTATAGTGTTCATATTCAAAGAGGGCTGCAGTTCAGTCCAGTGCAGGTCAGCAGAGAAAATGCTAGACATTTTGTTTTTAACTTGGATTAGTCATTCTCTGACTTTTCTGAGAATATAGTAGCTTATTAGACCAAAACTGAGCTTTCAGACTTTGGAAGAGGAAAGTGCCTCCAAGGGACCGATATGTGATAATTCTTTATACTGCAGCTGTTTCTCGTATCACGTTTGACTGAAGTTAAGGGGAATGGGAGATACTTAAACGGCAGTAATTAAAATGAAGAGGTGGCAGGAGTGTAAGGTAGTTAGAACACGCTCTTTCTGAACCTCCTGTGTAATCAATTTGTCACCATAGGTCATAAAATTACAGAAAAAATAAGAAGTAATAGCAGTGTCTATCACTTTCAGTTGATCTGTCGAGTCTACTTTGAATTGTTTCAAAATGTCAAATGATAGATGCCATCAGTTCTTAAATCTTTGGAAGGTGAGACACAATTCATAGTGTGACTGAGGGCCACATTTAAAATCAGTGCCCTTTTAATTATTTGCTGGTGGCATGTCATGCTTGTACAACATACCACTCACTAACCTGGGCTTGACTGTTTTAACACCAGAAATCACTTCTCTTGCCTTAAAAAAGAAGCATATCAAGGTGGTGTGGTAGCAATCTCTGATGTCTTGTTGCACCATCACCAGAAGAATACAATACGCTACTTCTCACAATTGAAAAGCAGGGATTTTGTTTTTTCTTGTAATGTACAAAAACTGTCTGCTTCTCTTGGTTCATGAGACATTTTATCTTGAAATGATCATTAAAGATATGGACCAAAAAATACAGCTGATCACATAAACCCCAGGATACTTTCAGCAGCTTGAGTTCTGCCACTTCTTTTTTGCCTTCTGATTACATAGCAAGAAATAAGTCAGTCTGACCTCTCTCCTCTAGTCAAAAGAGGACATAGAGGCGTGTTTCTTTATCTTGCTATGTTTTCTTGTCAGTGATGAAAACATGCTTAGTAAAGTCTTGAAGATTTAAACTTTCTCCATTTCTATCCATTTCTAAAAGCCATAGGCTAAATCTACACTACGGCGATCTTTCGAATGAAGTCCTTCCGGAAGATCTCTTCTGAAAGAACCTCTTTTGAAAGAGTGCATTCACACACACAAAAGCAGATGAAGAGTGATCTGCTCTTTTAAAAGAGCATCCACACAGCCCCCGCTCTTTCGAAAGAACAGGCCAGGAGTCGAAAAACCAGGCACCACGAGGACTGCTCCTTCAAATAAATAAATAAATAAAGGGCCCATGGAGCATCTACACATTTTCTTCCCTAGGAGTAGAAGAGCACTTTCAAAAAGAGCACCACATTCTTTCAATTTAATTTTGAAAGAACACTTTTTGTGCGTCGACGCTCCACTGTATATTTTGAAAGAACTCTGAGCTACTGCTAGAAGTATAAAGATTTGGCAGGTTGCATAACAAAATCCTTTTAATGGCTTCAGATGAAGCATGTGCTGGCGGATAGTGTGAGTGTGGTCTTTGGGGTAAAGCACAGGATTGGAAGTTAGAAGATCTGTGTTGTATTTAGAATACTAACACTAACTCACTGTTGCAACCTTGGACATGAGCCTGAAGCCTTTTTCTGTGTTACAAAAATTGCCCATTGTTGTCATTGAATGCCAGCTGAAAGGTTGGATGTTCTGAAATGATGCTGAACGATGTTTGTTCTTACTTGTTCTCTAAGATAAGCCCCTTTGCGTCTGAACTACTTAGTCACTGATGCTATTAGTAATGGATAGTTTTTATTATGTAGCCAATTTCTCAGCCTCTTTCTCTAATCCTTATTCTCCCATCTGTGAAATAAATACTGCATTTTCACAAGACCCTGGTATTTGGCGTAGACAGTTCAAATAGGAGAGGCAGACCCCACAGAGAATGGGTAAATGATATAGTACATTGGTGTGGAGCTAGTCTACAGAAACTAAGCCACTCCTCACTGGACAAGGAAAGATGGAAGGAAATAGTGAGAGAGGCATCAAACACCAACAGGTGCTGAGCCCACACTTATTGATGGTGGTGATTTTCACAAGGCTGTTGTATGGATGAATTCACTTATTTATAAGTGATTGAGATCCTTGAACAGGCAGCTAAAGAATCTTATACCTGAAGTTACTTTCAGGCAAACCTGTTTCCAAGAAAATTATGGTTGTTGGATGCCCTTTAAGCAAGGAGTGTGTGAACACAGGCTGCAGTCTTCTGAAGATATGTTGAAAGTATGTGCAGCACCTTATAAGAGGACACACTGGAAAAAACCCCAAGCATAGTTTCACCATGTCTTCAAGGCCCATTTTTTTTCCTTGCAGTGGCAACCAGCCACAGAAAATCTGTTGGTAAACTTTTGAAAGTGTTCTTTGAAAGTATGAAGAATATTATAACAGATTACCGGTTTGTCTGTCTGTCTGATTGTTTTTAAATGCTAGGAGCTTTGCTTGTGACTTTGTGCTGTTTTTTGAATCAGTAACAGGATGTTTACTTCCAGATATGAAACTTCCACCTGTCAAAATGAACTGTGGCATGCATCGAACACCAACCCTGTATATTAGCTCGCTATGCCTAAATATTCTCCTTGCCATGCAAGCTGAGGATTTGGCTCTTGGACTATGCCTACGCTAGAAAGTTTTGTCAACAAAACTGAGGTTTTGTCGGCAAAACTTGCAGAGGACACAAAATGCATCTTGTCTACAATCTGTTGACAAAACCCAACACTTCCACCGACAGCATTCTGCCTCTCCACAATGAGGAATAACACTTTTGTTGACAGTTTCTGTTGACAAAAAAGCCGTGGAGATGCTCCTGGAGCCCTCTGTCAACAGACAGGGCTTCCCATTTACCAGGCAGCCCTGTTCGGTAAGCTTCCGGCTGGCCACTTTCTGTTGACAGAGTATTGTTTTTTTGATCTGCTTTTGTGTGTGGGCATCATCTCCCAACAGAAATTTTGCTGGAAGATCTCTTCTGACAGTAACTTCTTTCGACAAGTCACTGTAGTGTAGACATAGCCTTGTAGAATTTGAAACGGTTTGTTGTCATTGATGGGTTCACATGAGGACAAAGTTGTCTGAGCCCTTCAATTTCACAAGGTTATGATGCCATCTATATAGACCACATTTGGTTCTGCATGCTGAAACTCAGTTGAATACACTGATTATCTGAAGGTGGATTTACAAGCATCAGCAAAAAACATGACTGGGGGTTAATGGAAATATTTCTCACATTCAAATTATTTCTGTAGTATTACACTTGTAAGAGTGATGTGTACTATCTGTATTTGAGCAGCCTGTAAATAAAAAAGGGGGATCTGAGAAATAAACTACCTCATAGATTTTATTTAGGCAATGCAAGATAGTAATTCTAGCACTCTCATTAGGCGATCACTTTTTCATAAGCATCAGTTTTAAATGGAATTGATTTGTCAAAGAGCTACTGCTTAGCACCTCTGAAATTCAGGTTCCTTGTGTAACAGCTCACAATGGGTACCTAAAAATCTTCAGTCATTTTATAAAGATTTCTGACTGTGCTCAGTCACTGGCAAAGTCACTTGACTGATGTTCTGTATGTGTGGAAATACTTTTCTTGTATCTTGTCACTTCATTGTGAAGCTTCATTTTATCAATATTTATCAAAATCCCTAGTGCCTCCGGTGGAAGACACAATTGAATTGCAAAGAAGTAGTATTTCTTGAAAGAAAAATGCATTAGGGTTAAAAAAACAGTCTTCAAATGTTCCATTAGTTCATATTGCATTATGAATGTTGATCATTAGGATAAATTCTTCTACCATGTGCTCTGGGTTTCACAGTTAGTTTATGTGGCATCTCAAGATGGAAAATGCAGTGTGTTTAAGAAGTGTGTACTCACATTCTTAGAGATATGGAAATCTCCTTTTTAGAAAAAACAAAACACCTACTATATCTGGAAGTCTGTACTTCGAAGGGGTGGACATGTGAGGTGGTGTGTTCAATCTTCATTAAGTACAATTTTGTTTTTGTTTTGCTTATAGGAAGGGGTTGAGGTTCGAGTGGCTAGAATATTCAATACTTTTGGCCCTCGGATGCATATGAATGATGGCAGAGTTGTCAGTAACTTCATCTTACAGGCTCTTCAGGGGGAACCTCTAACAGTAAGTAATTGACACTTGGTTCTGGTCCTAGAATAACATGACTTAACAAGTGCTATGGCCAAGATTTTCAAATGTGACTTTTTTCAGTGCCCTCACTTTTGTGCCCACAATCAAAATGCTTGAGAAACTAGACTTTCAGAAAGTGTTGAGCTCCCACTGAGAAAATCAGGCCTCATACGAAGGTCTCAACCTGAATGCCCCAGAATTGCTAGTTGTTCTTGAAAATGGTCTGTGTTCGTAAAATTTTTACAGGTATGCATGGTTTTGTACTGTTAGAAATGATGTGCTCTTTCCCTAATCAGGATGGTCATGTGGTTTAGTCATTCGGTTAGGCTCTAGGAGACATGGGTTCAAATTCTTGCTCTGTCAGTCTGCCTTTGTGGCTGTGGACAAGGTGTCTCTGTGCCTCAGTTCCCTGTTGTAAAATGGGGCAATAGCACTGACCAACCTCACGTGGTGGTGTGAGGAGGAATACAGTTAAGAATTGAGTCACTTAGATAATACAGTACTAGGAGCTATATAAGTGCCAAAGAGAAAGATAGACGCATATATCCTAAATTAATCACTGTACAGAATAGGTGGCAGAAGGATATTTGAGGTCAAGGATAAGTGTACGATCATAAGGTAAGTAATTTCACACATGGGAACTTTTTAAAAATTCAATTTTTGAATGGAGGAAAGAGTGACGAGAACAATAGTGGGAAATCACTCAAGGGCTTTCTAGGACTTTGTTGTTTGAACAAGGTAACTTCCTAGAGTTTGCTGTGGAATCTATACAGGCAGTTAGAATGCAACACATAGAGGACTTTGATGCACTGGGTAGATATCCCCAAGATTGAAGTTGTGATGTTTATGGACAATTTTTTTTTTTTAGAGTATCTAACAGTTAGGAAAGGCACTGGGTGTGGGTCATCTTTTTTCATACTTTATGAAAATCTTAGTTTTCCTCTTTTCCACTTACTGCATCTACACTATGAGATAAATTCAGATTATTAATATCGATTTTGTAATGCTGGATTTTATAAATTCGAGTTTAACTATTCTCACTCCCCACGTACTCTTCAAAAAGTCAAATTATTGCTGCCACACTCCTCCAGCAGCAGTGCATTATGGGAATCTATCCCACAGTTCCCTCATCCCCATAGCATTCTGGGTATTTTCACTGGTGCAGCATAGGAAAAAATGCCCCGCAAGTGGTTGTTGGTATTTAATATCTTCCCACATTGCATTGCCCTCCTTCCCCTCTTGTGGTAAGCAAATGTCCATTTTTCCAGGAGGAAGGAGTGTAAACTAGTGAATCAACAAAGATTGCCAGACTAACAGAAATCTCTTTCTGTAGCTGAATTGCTTTTTAAAACTGTAACTGAGGGACCATTTCTGGATGTCCAGTCCATTACACAGCTTCTGTGCATAGTCCTGTTTTCTCAACTGGTCCCCACCCACTCTTCTCTGTGTGAAGGTGTCCAAAGATAGAAAGGGCTAGGAAAAAAAAATTTGTCTTCCCTCTTCATTACACAGACATTGCCAAGACGGGGGATGGGGCTCACCAAATTTCACTGCCATTGTGGGGAGGTTGGTATTTGGGAGGTTGAATGGCCAGTTGACATGGCCTCCGAAAATCTTTTTTGGCAGGGGAGTGTGGGGTCCATGGTTTTAGGGCCACTTGGACTGTTGCCCCCAGGTGGCAGCCAGGCCACAGAGTTTGTAGCCACCGGTGGAGACTTCTCCCCTTTCACTCTCCCCCCCACCCCCCCGGTGACAGCCAGCACCCAGTTTCCTTGTTGGGGGGGGCACTGAGTGGGGGAGCAGTTGAAGCAGTCACCCCGGTGGCAGCAAGGCCCCAAAATTCTTACCCATCAGGGGAGACTTCCCCCTGGTGGCAGCAAGGCCCCGAAAATATTTTTCGTGGGCAAACAGTTGAAACAGTCCCCTGGAAAATCTTAACTGCCGGGAGGAGACCTCCCCTGCACAGCTGCAACCCCACAAAAATCTTTCTCACCCTTGGAGCACTGACCGTGCACAAGCCAGGACATGGTGCTGCCTGGCAGTATGGTCAGCAAAGAAGGGCAGGTACATCCTTTAATTGGGTTGGGGACTACCAATGTGATGTATTTGGGCACATGAAAGACCCTAACTGTGTGGCACCTGTGTAGGAGGGGAGGCCTGCACAATTGTAAACTGCTGAGAGGAAATTTCTCAGCCTCTCACACAAGCACAACCTCCACTGCAGCCTTGTTGCCACATGGTGCAGTGGGACAGCGACTGGCACCAGGCAGTGCAGAAGAAAATACAAGTGCGTAGTTAGCAGAGGTAGAGACAGAACCACAAACTCCAGGTTGGGGCCATTTGCAATATGTAGGTGTGCTCACACCACTAATAGCAAAGAAAGACAGATGTTTCTTAGCTTTTCATACAAACATGACCCCATAGCCAAAGGATTCCTAGTCCTGAATTGAAATTCACAGTCTTCTTACCTAATTCCTGTGCACGTGCAGAGCAGCAGAGATGGAAGTGGCCAGAGCGGAGCACTGAGGGGCATTGTGAGGTACGAATGGGACACTTGTGGAGGCTAATAAATTCAATTTTAAGATGTGATGCTTCCGTGCTCACTTTTATTTGAACTTTATGCTACATCCAGCCGGTTTCATTTATATTATGATATCGATATTCGTGCTCCTTAAATGGAGCTATTGGTATTTACAATGAAGACAGTCACATGGTAATATCAAGCTAACTGCCTAAAATTCAAATTTATCTTGTAGTGTAGATTCAGCCTAAAACAAACGAGTAATACTAATTTATAATGACAGAGGAATGAGTTGTTCTTGTGAGAAAACCTGCACAAGTGAATACCTGCCTACACTTAGGGCCGGCAGGGTAGGTAGGTGTCAGAGCACTGCTTATTATTTCAGTTCATCATGCAGTTATGTTGGGAAAGTAATCTACTATTTTTTGGCTGTGGAATAGAAGAAATCAATGCATAGATATGTTCCAAAACCAAACATTTATTGGTATATGCCTTCTGATTTTTGAGGGTTATGGTGAGTTGTACTGCCCCTTGATCATGCCCACATCTATCATGTTGGATTAAACCAGATAAAATTAACACATGGATTTTCAAAAGAGTTTTGACGGGGGTTCATTCTACTCTCCACCCCGAGTGATGCAGCTGCTTAGCTGGGACTAACTGCATAGAACAGAATATGTGGACAAAAGAAGGTGAGGGGAGTTCGTATTTTAGGCTAGGGCTTTTAATCTAGTGGGTTTTCGTTTTGTTTTTGATTGCATCAGGATATACAAACATAACAGAGCAATGACTTCCCAGCACTTGTGGTTATGGCCTGTTTCCCATATGCTCCTGGTGTGACATGCAGTGGCCACAGTGTTGTAGCTCTTTTTGGGTGGCATTTAGAAGTTTTTCCTAGAACAGCAAAGGTCAGATGTTGTTCTGGGTTTTATCTGCTCATTCTGCTGTTGCTTATACTGTGCTGTTCATGTGATTGATGCACAATCTTGGTATCTGAGTACATCACATAGTAAGTCTGAGCTTCCAAGACTTATCTAGGAAAGCCTTGACATTTTTATGGCTACAGACTGTGAGAAGGTGGTCATTTGCAGAGATGCAGAGTCCTCTGACAGCTGTCCTTAAAAGGTGTTTATGTGGAATATTTATCTAATTTTAAAACAGGTCATGGCTCAGGATATTTCAAAGTGTCATCAAGAAAAGCTGGGAGTTATACAGACTATGGGAGGAGAGTTGAAGTCTTATCTATGCAAGATTTTTTAACTCCCCTGGCAAAACTGTGGTAAAGGTCCTGCTGTTGCAGCTGCACCTGTGAGAGCAGCAGGAATACACTTTTAGCAAATAAATTACAATGGACACAGCCAAAGTTTGAATAATTACTGCCTTTAATCTCTTGGAATCTAAAAAGTCAGTAGGGAAGAGAATGGGGGTCCCAGTAATAATACTTTAGCAGCTTTCCTGCATCTCGATGAAGTGGTGGATACTGGGTAATTGAACAATTAGAAAATGCAACTCTTTATTTGAATGAATGCTAGGTCAGATTTTTTGTGGTCGCAAATTGTTATTCTTCATATTACAGCGACACCTAGAGGCTCATTCAAGTATCAGGTGTCCATTGTTCCACAGCATGGGAACATCTCCCTTAATCTTCATTAGTGAAATGCGTTTGTTCCACGCAAACAGTCAACTTGGTTTTATTGTTAAAGTAGTTATTTGAGAAGTTGAGGGAGGGGAAGAGGGAGCCTATTATCCGACTGCCTTTAATAGAGCTATCCCATCCATAGGGCAGGTTCAGAGCAGCAAGAGAAGCTGGGGGCAGAGATGAGCAAGTAGTCCTGTCTCTCTGCCTCCTGCCGCTGTGGTGAGTGTGGGAAGGAGATGGTAACCCCTGCTGCCACCCCACACCTGACACCCTCACCCCACACCATCATCCTGCAGCTCACATTGCTCAGGGGAGAGAGCAGGAAGGAGCAGAGATGGGGATGGGGTGGGGCTTGGTGGAAAGGTGGAGGTAGTGGGGCAGGACCTGTGGCAGTGAAAGTGGGATGCTCTGAGCCCCACACCCCACTATGCACTGTCTTGGCTTTTAGTCATGTAGCAGCAAAAGTCACTGGAGTGCTATATAGAGCATACTGTCTAGCCACCAGTGCGTGCTAGCCACATTTCTTTCACAATGAGATATTAAGCAAACTCTGTTACACCTACATTTTTAGGGCTTCATCCAGAGGTGAACTGAAGACTTCCTTTGAGATGGAGTTTGGGTCAGACCCTTAAAGCGGACTTAACCTGTGACAGATGTTGGCATGTACATCTATTCTGTCCCTATTGTCTGAGCAAAACTAATGTTCCATCTGCTTCTTCTAAAAAGCTGCTTTAATTCAGTTGTGCCCATATCATGAGGTGCATCTCCATTTTTATCTTTATACACATCTGTAGCTTTCAAATGCTGTCCATGAGTATTGGAAATGTCAACATTTTGCTGATTTCTTCCCTTCACAGCTAACTTTTGTAAGAAGTGAAAGTAGTGGTACAATTGTGGAGCCATTGTAATACCTTAGTGGAAGGATTGTGCTTAGGAGAATTCAGGGTTCTGTTTGTTCTTGTTGTTTTGAGATTTTTATAATGGTGGTATTGCACGAAGGAAGGTAGGTGTACCTCAGATTTTCACTGCATAGTGTAGAGGTTTGGAAAATTTAGTATCTTAGTCAGGCCTGGCTGATGACATAAGCAACTATTTTCTGTAGAGTAAAGGGGAGGGACACTGGTGGGTCCTGGAAAGACCAGAAAGTAGTAGTCTAATCTTCAAAAGGGAGAATAAAGTGAGTTCTACTTGTAGACAGCGAAAGGGGTTTGAATCTTAGAAAAGTAATTACCAAGATTAGGATTTGGCCTGGTAGTCATGATGCATGGTCTGGCAGCCAGTTCAGAATGTAACTTGGTTTTGTGTATCATGTGTATGCCTCAGGTGGTCTTGGCTGCCTCTCTATAGTGATGTTTAGACAAGTCATATGTTTTCATGTTCTTGAAAGGTTGATTTTCATTTATTTTTAGGTGTATGGGCCTGGAACTCAGACTAGGGCATTCCAGTATGTCAGGTAAGCCTGGCTTGCTTCTCCCCAGCACTTTTTTGTGGAATCTGATATCTGTCATATTGCAGTAAACTTGGACATTCTACTGACTTGATCAGTCAGTAGAACATAAAACCAATGGGGAAATGTACGCACACAGTTCTGTTTCATAGACATGAAGTCTTGTTCTAGAACACAAATTGTACCTTCACAGAGAAGTTGAATTTCTAGATTGCCCCAGCCAGGTGAGAACTTTAAATTTAGATATACATAGTAATTGATGTGGGCTCCCTCCCCAGTGAAAGCAAATGATTCTGTTACGTTTTTCTGCTTCATGAAGTCTCAATAGTTTCATATCTTTGTGTATCAATGTACTGCTGCCACCTTGTGTTCATAGGCGGCTATGTAGCTGTTCATTTGATTTCTAGACATAGGCTTATACAATGTGGTTTTATCAGTGGCTGAAATGTCAACATGAAGCAGCTTTGTGGTAAAGCCCTTGTTTGCGTTTCACTGTCTTCTGTTACGAAACCTTCATAACATAACAGTGAGATTTTAAATCTTGATTTCTATGTTTTGCGTCTAGCTGAAATGAAATAACTTCAGCTCAGGCATGACATCTGTAATTCCAGTTTAAATTTCCTTTCAGACATTGATTGCATTTCTGAACCCAGTAAAAGAAAACATTTTAATTTCATGTAGCCGTGATTAGAGTTGAACCATTTTTCATCTTTATGTGAAAGTTGCAACTCTTTGTGAACTGTTTTTATAACACTAAGTTAGGGTTTTACTGCAGCACATACTTGGATTTCCTTGGGAATTTGTGGTGACTTTTTTCCTTGATGCATCACTTGGATGTTTAGTGGCTAAGGCCTGAAGCTTAAACATTGAGTAGTCCTATTGATTTAAGGAGAACTATTTGTGAGATTCACTTTAAGCGCATGCAGAAGTCTTATCAGCTTTGATGGATAGGTGAATTTCCGGTAACTTCCACATTATGCGACATTAATCCCTACTCTGCCCTACTAGTTATACATCAGACTTTTTGAATTCTCATCTAGTTTTAACTCTTACTTCCTACTGCCAAGTGCACAGATGCCTGAAACATCTTTATTGTATGCAAACAGGAAAATATGGAGTTTGAGGTTTGTTTTGTTTTACAAAGCACAATACCTCATTATAAAAGGTACAGAAGTCAACTGAAATAAACACAATACTACTTTAAAACTGTAGCCCTCAAAAGTCTGGCTGTTCCATGTTAACCTGATTTGTAGGTCACAGACCTGATTCCCCTTCAGTCCAAATAAACTGATCTATATTAAAGACATAAAGAATCTTGAAAAATAGTATTCCTGACCTTTGAAAAGAATTTTGATACAATTTTATAATTATTATTTGAAAGTTATTGCAAATGCATTAATATGCCTTCCTTCCTTTCATGAAATTTTAAAATGCCATGTTTCAATAGAAAACATAATTCCCCTGCATATTTGTTCTAAACAGCATTGAAAACGTATGACAGAAATTGCCCAGTCTGGTTTAATTTCACAAAGGGAGAAAAGTAAAGCATAAGGGATGCAAACAGAGTTGACACTTAAAGCATTTGGTTTTGATAGCCTGTTGTAGTGATACAAGAAGCTCTATTGTTTATTACCTTGGCAGCTTCTCTTTAAAGCTGCCTTCCAAAACTTGACTTCATAGCTTTATACTTTCCTCTGAAGCAGTGGAGGGTAAGTGTGGCAAGTAATGATTTAATGTGTATTGCACTACTACCTTCATGCTGTATTCAAGCCCATCGTGGTTTCTGATGGTTTGTATTATTCAAAGTGCTGTCCTAGAACATCAGAGACAAACTAGATTTAGCTCCTTTAACGCAGACACAAAATCCTTCCTTATTTTAAAGTGACAAAAGTGTAATATTTCATGTATTATGATTGCTCATTCTATGTTAATAGACTTCTTTGGTGTCGAAAACCAGTGTGATCAAAACTGGGTCTCTTCTAATAAGGCAAAGTTTACTTTACTAAAAATATACCTTGAGCAGTCATTTAAAATCAGAGATTTTAAAGGGCACAACTTCTCTGACTTCATTTATTATTTTGCAGCATCATACTTCATATTTAGGACAGTTCCTCTTTTTTCACACCACCCCTTCCCCAACACACACATTAAAGTCTGCTTCACTGTATAAATGACCTCAACTATTCCAAAAATACAGATCCCCTCTTCTAAAACTTAGGATTCTAACAGATATGACAACCTAGCACCTGATCCTACAGCTCTAATTTTAGATGTAAAATCCTATTGTCTTCAATGCAGGCATTTTGCATGAGTAAAAGCTGTATGACTAACCTCCTTGAATAGCATTTGCTAATGACATTCATTTTTAAATCATTTTAAAAATTCTTCGCACATGAGATAAGACAAACATCTTTCAGATACAGATTTATAATAAACAATTGCTATTTCTGGTTCAGAGAACACATTGAACAACATTGTTTCCTGTGCATAATTGCCAAATGATGTAGCACAAGTTTTTATTTGGAACCAGTGGTCAGGAGTGATTTTAGCAGAATTACAATGCATTTATAGCAAAGCATATGGCTGTGTTGTCACAGCTGTGGTGCAGTACAGCCTGCTGCGGAGTGGAAAGGACTTCCTACCTTTACTGTTGTGTTCCTCAGTAGTACTGGTGACAGTACACTTCAAAATGATCTTTTCTTCAGTTTATTAAAGCTGATGAAAGCATTCCTATTTAATGGACAAAAAAATCCAATTTATAATGATTTACAGTGCTTTTTTGTGCCGCTACTTGCTGGTACTGAGTCTGCCCCATCTTGACAGTCAATCACTAATGACCAGGACATCTGCAGGTCACCCTCCTATTTGTGAGTCCGTTGATGGCTGATCAGCCTGATTCTGGAGCCGCAGATCTTGTCACAGAAGGAACAGATGTTAGTAACTTAGTGCCAGCACCTTGGCAGTCCCAGCTATGGGACTGGCTGTGGGGCAGGGAGCTGGCTGAGTACAGCAGCCTTTTTTTTATTGCATATTGAACATCACGTTCCAATCTCCAGGATTACTTGCCAGCTAAACCAAAATGTCAGAAGGGAGGGGAGGTTTTCTTTTACATTTTGACACACTTCTTAACGCCCCCCCACCCACCCACAGCTTCTGCAATAATGTAGTAAATGGTATAGAAATTTGTATCGCAGACTATAGTCACTTTCTGCTGCTCCTCATGACAGATCAGGGCCAAAAGTTGGTGCACCTAGTTTTTACGTGTAGTGCAGAAGAGAGCAAATATCTTGTTCATATTAATTATTCTAGCCCTTGGACCCAGGAGGATTTTGTGCACAACCCCACACAATAATTTTTATCAAGTAAACTTGTTTTAACAGACTGTTTGTAAAGCTTCTGAAAAATAAGGACAGAAGTTGGTAAGCAGTGTACTTGCTTCTTTCCACCTTTATCAGACTATCTATTACAATCCATCTGAAAATTTTGCAATGGCCTTATTTTAAATGAGTGGGAGGCTTAGAGATCAGGGCAAATAATAAAGTATTAATTGTTTTGGTAATCTATTAATATTTCTTGTTTGGTTTCTCATATAACTGTGAAGAAACTGCAATATATAATCCCCAATGTAAATGCTTTCACTGCAGCAAATTATCCAAAACTAACAGCAAATCCTCCACTGTTTTTAATTTATTGAAATGAATAACTATGGAGCTAACCAGGTGGCAAATTATTAGTTAGTATGAAGTGTGGACTTCCAGTTGAAATCTACAAAATGCATAAAAATCCCTCTTAATTGCAGGATTTGATTTCTGCATTCTTCATCTCATTAAGTTGCTTTCTAGTGACATACATCTTTGAATAAATTGACATTTTAAAGGGAAATGGATATCTACTCAGTCCCTTCTTTGCATTTTGCAGTGATCTTGTGAATGGGTTGGTGGCCTTAATGAACAGCAATGTCAGCAGTCCTGTTAACCTGGTAAGTGTGCAGTTCTGTTTTTCTACTACATTTATTTCAGCGTTGTCTAGTTTTTGCTTTCTTGCTTGTCACTGGGCTTTAATTTTTGCAAGAATTAACTGCAGTGAAAATACTTTCCATTGTGCACAAAAACCCCTATATTTGCTGTATAAATAAGGAGTTTAGCATAGCACTTGCCAGGCTCCTCAACCTTAGATGTGATCACAGTCTAACGAACAAGAGACTTTTGGAAAACGTCTTCAGTTTCAATTTACCTGATTTTTGTGTTCAGTATGTGATACAGCGAAACCCCTCATTGGTCCTCAGATCAGATCATAAAATATCCAGATAAACTGGAGAATGGGAAGCTGCAGTTCTGCAGCACCATCTAGCAGCCACAGGAGAGACCACCATCCTCTGGAGCTGTGTGTGCGGATTGCCCAGTTAACACAGCGAGTCACTTAATGGAGGATCAGATAAACAGGGTTCTACTGTATTGGAAGTGGGGAGAACAGGAAGTTTAAGACATGAAAGAAATGCAGCTGAAGACACCCTTATTTCTATACGTTGAAAACACTTTGCTCTCAGTCAGCGAGAGCTTAGTGTAAACATTAAATATTTTTAAGTCAGTCTGTGTAGAACTAGTAACCTTTTTAATCACATTTTTACTATATTCCATTTATTAGTATTTTTTCTTTGGTGGAGGGTGAGAATAACAAAAATATCTTTATATTTCATTTCTCCAAATCTGCATATCAGATATGCATCTGTATACCTGACTGTTACCAGATACTCATTTGCTATTTCCTTATTTACAGTGGGACTACAAATCTGTTTTTCTTTCCATGTTGTTCATGTATTTTACAGCCACGATTTATTCCTGTGGTAGTCCTGTAACTTGAAATGCTGTATGCATTTCTCAAGATCATAGAAACATTGAGTTGGAAGGAACCTTGAGAATTTTTCAAGTTCAGTCTTGTGTACTGTGGCTAGACCACCCGTCCAGTAATGGAGATTCACCAACTCCCTCGGAACACTATTCCAGAGCTTTGTTATATTTATTCGGAAAAACTTCCTGAACTGCGTCTAACCTAAATCTCCTTTCCTGTATATTAAGTCTGTTACATCTTGACCTACTTTGGTGGACACACAGAACAATTGTTCACAGGCCTCTTTATAATATCTCTTCACATTTTCAAAGTCTGTTGTCAGGTTTTCACTCAGTCTTCCTTTGCCAAGGTTAAACATTGTCCATTTTTTTTAACCTGTTCCTCATCTGTCAGATTTTCAAGCCATTTATCATTTTTGCTGCTCCTTTCCAAACTGTCTTCAATTTGTCCACATCTTTCTACCCAGAATGGGACATGTTACTCCTCCTGAGGCATCACCAGTGCCAAGGAGAGCAAAATATTTACCTGTCATGTTTTACTTATGACTCTCCTGTTACTCCTCTGATTATTAGCCTTTTTTGCAGCTGTGTCATGCTATTGACTTGTTCAGTTTATGATTGCCCGTGGCAGGTCCTATTCAGCAGTGCTACTGCTTAAACAGTTATCTCCCCATTTTGTAGTTGTTTATTTGTTTTTATTTTTTCTTTCCTAAGTGAAGTATTTTGCATTTGTCTTTACTGAATTTCATTGTATTGAATTCAGACCAGTTCTCCAATTTGTCAAAATCATTTTGAATTCTAATACTGACTTCCAAAGTGTGTACAACCCCTCGCAGCTTGGTGTCATCTGCAGATTTTTTAGGGTAGGTCTGCACAGCAAAGTTATTTTGAAATAACAGCATTATTTCAAAAATAACTGTCCTAGCACCTTCACAACGCAGCCACTATTTCAGAATAATTTTGAAATAATGGTTGGCTTATTTCGAAATTGATAAACCTTATTCCATGAAGAATAGTGCCTGTTTTGAAATAGCTGTTTCGAAATTGGTGCTGTTAAGAGTGGGAGTAGCGCCTATTGCCATAGTGTGTCCAATGGACCTATTTTGAAATAGGCTTTATGAGTGTAGAAATGAATTTTTGTGTGTAGCAGCATTATTTCGAAATAATCTATTCCAGAATAGCTTCTTCCAGAAAGCTTATTTTGACGTAAGGCTGCTGTGTTGACATACCCTTAATCATACTCTCTGCTTCATTATCCAAGTCATTAATGGAAATATTGAACAGTATCTGATCCAGGACTGATACCTTGCTGAACCTCATTAGAGACCCATTGGCCCACTGTAGGCTGAAGCCCCAAGCCCAGGTAGGTGCACCCTGACCCGCTGAATTTGTAGAGATTGTTGCATGAGGTTCAGACAATCACTGTGTTTCACTACTGCTGTTGTAGGATCTGCTGAGGGATGAGGGAGACTAAGTGAGAGTTTGTTCTTTATAGATATTATTATATGAAACTGATACCTGTGTAAATAAGTGTTGCTGGCTTCTTGGTTTATTTTGATGATTAGTGGGAAGGAGTAGAGGAATTAAAACAAAAAATGTTTGGTTCCAGTTAGTCTCTTTTGGATACTGTCCTAAATTCTCACATCTTTACAATATATATGGATCAGATTCAGCAAAATGCTGAAGAACCTTTGGAATCAATAGGGCTTAACTACGTTCTAAAAGTTGACCTTATATGCAAATGCCTTAAGTGAGATGTATAACCTTGAGCGAGATGTACACTGACAGATGAATCTTGTTGACTAAATAGCTGGATCTCTATGAAATTTTTTTTGGGGGGACCAAAAGGGTTTTCTACATCCATGTGAGGGACCATGTGCCTCACTGCAATTTTGGGGACCCTTGTGATCATCTAATATTTTGGATACTTGCCCAGAACTCTCATTGACTGAAATCCAAAAAAATGTGCTTAAACATTCTCTAGTCTATTTTAAGGGAATGAACTACACAACTGTGGGGCTTTTTGCTGTGATTTTTTTCCACTTCTGGTCATTCAGCTTCCTCCTTCAATCTGAAACCATTTGCAACACACTATTGTAATTTATTAGCCTACTTCTGCTCAAGAAACTTCATGTATTTTTGTTCTTGTACGTGACCCCAGTTTCATGACAATGCTATTTAAATATCAGAAAGAGAAATGGAATATGAATGGCTGTTTCTAAAGCACTTATATCAGTGGTTTATCTGGTCACAGCCCGCAATTTAGAAGTGTATGGTATATTGCTGAGGTGTGCTCTTGAAAAACTGACTGTATTTCCCTTGAGAGTCTCATGAAAAGCAAAATGTACATTTCATGAGGCTAAGCATATGAAAAAAAGGGGGACATGGATAATTAAAAAATATCCTAAAACCTTTGACAACTCACCGTTTCTTTTTTGGATGACTAAATAAATGTGGCAACAGTGTTTTTAAGAGCACTGTGTTGGCTTAACTGCACGGCTACAGGTTGAACCTTTGGTCTGGCAACATCTGCAGTCCAGCATGATTTTAGTTATCAGGTTGTCCACTTATGATGCGCGTGGCCTAGTTTCACATGGTCCCATAAAGTTCGTTTACAGCCACCCAGTTCTGGCTCTCACTGTTCTGTGCTGTTATTTAGCTGTAATTTACCCCTAAATGTCTTCTAAGAGCCCAGTAAGCAGTGAAAGTATTGGTAGTGCTGCTAGATAATATTGACCTCCCATGTTTCAGCACCAGTCACGTCCTGAGGATGCCAGACTAGAAAGGTTCAACCTGTGCTGAAATGGTAAAACTTCCATTGACTTCACTAAGAGGTAGCCTACCACTGAAGGCTTTTCAGAATCCTGCTCTAGAAAATGCATTTTGATCTGTCTTTGAAAAGTAATGAGAGCCATCTATAAACAAATTTTGTCTTATCCCCCCACATCTTTTAAAAAAACAGTATATAATGTCTGTTCCAAGTAGAATTAAGCTGTAGAGCCCCTTTGAGGATAACTACCCATTGAAACATTTTACCAAATTTGTTGGTTGGTTTTCTATACCTGACAATTTTCAAATCAAGTTCAAACATCTCTTCAAAAATGGTGTCTCATTCAAACAGGAATTATTTTGAGGCAGTTTTATGACCTGTTACACAGGAGGTCAGATCTTTCTGGCTTTATAATCTATGAATTTTCATTCATTTATGTATTTGGTTACCATTCACTTAGTGACTCATGACAAATCACAAAATACACATTGAGAGATGTGCTGTGATTTCTCTTGTAACCTGTATCTACTTCCTTTATAGGGGAACCCAGAAGAGCACAGTATCCTAGAATTTGCCCAATTAATTAAAAAACTTGTTGGTAAGTATGACAGGTAATTCTCGGGGAACCTCATAGTGCTTGTGTTATCAGTTAATAATTGCTTCATTAACGTATGTGCAATACATAAAGCTAATTGAATCTGTTACTTTCGGTTTCTAAATAGCATTTTTAATAAGGACATTTAGCTGTCTGCTGACTTTTGTAATTAAATATTAGGACACATCTGCACTCTAAGATAAATTTAAATTTATTAAAATCGATTTTATGATGCTGTGTTTTATAAATTTCAATTGGAGTATGCTCGCCTCCCCACAGGCTTCACGCAAAGTCAATTTATTGCTGAACACTCAATCACCAAACATCAACTGCTGCAGCAGTGCATTGTGAGAACCTATCCCACAATTCCCTCAGTGCCATAGCGTTCTGGGTATTTTCGCTGATGCAGCATGGGGAAAAAAAAAGCCCCACAAGTGGTTGTGGGCATGTGATGTCATCTTCCCACATTGCATTGCCCTCATTCCCCAGCCATGGAAAGTAAATGGCCATTTTTCCAGGAGGAAGGAAAGAAAAGTGGGGCATCAGCACAGATCACCAAATTAAATGAAATCTCTTGCTTCTACAACTGACTTGTCTTTTATAACTGTATGTGTAACTGAGTTATCGAAGATTTTACAAAAAGCAGCAGGTGTCTGATTCTTCTCAACTGACCCTCCAGCCACTGTCCCCACCTCCTGTGATTACATGTGATCCCTGAAAATAATACAGGAACAATGCAAAGCATGAAGAAAGATATTTTTGAGGCAGGACTTTTGGCTTTCCAGTCCTTCACACAGCTTCTGCGGCCTGGGATCACCCAGCACTCTGTCTTCTCAACTGGCCCGCCACCCACACTTCCCTGTGTTAAGGGGGTTAGGAAAAAGATTTTGGGCTTCCAAAATGGGATGAGATTGAAATCTCTTACTTTCATAACAAAATATCAAATTTGTACAAAAGCAGAAGGTGTCCTTAATGGGCTTAAAGTGCAGCAAGGTGTCTGTGTCTTCTCAACTGACCTTTCACCCACTTTTCCCTGTGTTAAGTGGGCCAAAGCATTAAGAAGGAGGATAGAAAAGCTTAGGAAAAAAGATTTTTGGCATCCTACTACACTACACAGAGTTGTCCAAGACGGGGGATGGGGCTCACCAAATTTCAACAGCGATGGTGCTCAGGAAAGGTGGCCAGCACTGACTGACTGTCAGGGTGCCAGACCCCGCCTCATCCCATGGAGGGGGGTCAGGTTTGGGTGGATTGGAGGATGGTGGGCCAGCTGAAATTGCTCCCTGAAAATCTTTTTGTTCAGGGTGTGTGTGCAGACCATGCTTGCAGAACCAGTTGAAAGAACCCCATGACAGCTGCAAGTCCCCAAAAATATTTTTCAGCAGTGGGGGATGTGGGGTCTGTGGCTGCAGAGACAGTTGAAATGGTCCCCCTGGTGACAGCAGGCCCCAGAAATCTTTCCCACCCTTGGACCCCTCACCATGTGCAATCCAGGATATGGTGCTGCCTGGCAGGATGGTCTGCATTGAACAGCAGGCATGTCCTCTTATTGGGTTGGGGGCTAGCCATGGGATGGGGTTGAGCATGGGAAAGACCCCGACTGTGTGGCGTCTGTGGTGGAGGATGTGGGGGCCCCTGCACAAGTGTATAGCACAAAGAAAAGAAGTTTCTCAACCTCTCTTTCATACATGATCCCCTCACAATAGCCTAGCTGCCATGTGGTGCGGCAAGGCAGGGGCTGCCGCCAGCGCAGAAAAAAATCCAAGTGCTCAGGTTGCTGAAGTAGACACACACAACCATGAAATCTGTGTTGAGGCTATTTTGAATGGGTAGATACGCTCACAGCACTGATAGCAAAGAGAGAATAAAGGCATGACCCCACAGCCATGGGCTTCCCGGTGCTGAATTCAAATTCATGGGCTTCCTGTTACCTAATTCCTGCACACCTGTAGAACAGCAGAGATGGAAGCAGCGAAAGCGGAGCACTCGGGCATTTTGGGATACATACGGGACACCTCTGGAGGCTAATGAATTAATTTTAAGACACTATGTTTTCACATTGGCCTTCATTTGGACTTTTAAATTTGAACTTGATGCTATACCCAGCTGGGTTTTGACGATGTTGTGATGTCGCTATTAGCACTCCGTGAATCGAGCTAATAGTATTTACAGTCAAGACAGTGAAGTTTTGATATCAAGCTTACTGCCATAAATTTGAATTTATCTCATAGTGTAGACGTAGCCTTAGGCTAAAATTTAGAATTTGGTTCAGATTTCCAGTGATGGATAAAACTATATGAACAAAAGGTTTATTTTCTTATGGTAGTTTCTCAAATCCTGGTAACTAACATATAGTTCTTGTGAGTTAACAAGTTCATTTGTGAATGCAGTCTGTTATATTCTTCCTGCATGTTACCTTTTCTTCCAGGGAGAAACAGATGTATATTTATTACTTTTTCTCCCTACAATAAACTTAGCAAAAAAACATAAAGAAATAGGAATTGGAAGGGCAGCACCATTTGTGCCCATCCTGAATGGGACTACCAGCTAGGTCTCCGTTCTGGTCTGACCCAAGGTAGATTTCATATAGTACTATGCATGGATTTTCTCCTTTTAAAAATAGAAAATGTAAGATGATCCCTGGCAGGTACGCTGGCAGCAATAAGAGAGAGAGATGTTATGACTATACTAACTAAGGCCATGGCCACACAAGCCCCCGCCTTTCAAAAGAGGTATGCTAATAAGCCACTTTGGCAAATGCTAATGAGGCACTGCCATGAATATGCAGCACCTAATTAGCATAACGATTGCCGCGTGTGTTTCAAAAGTGCCGCTTTCAAAACGCACACTGTTCATGTGGACAGGGACCTTTTAAAAGGATCCCCAAACTTGGAAAGCCCCTTCTTCCCAAAACCAGGTGGGAAGCAGGGGCTTTCAAAGTCCAGGAGTCCTTTTGAAAGGCACCTATCTACGCAGGCAGTTTGTGTTCTGAAAGCAGCACTTTTGAAATGCATGCAGCTGCCATTATGCTAATTAGGTGCTGCATATTCATGGTAGTGCCTCATTAGCATCTGCCGAAGTGACTCATTAGTGTACCCCTTTCAAAAGGCGGGTTCTAGTGTAGCCATGGCCTAAACGTTTGGTATGACACCCACACACCAGCTCTTTCTCTAACGCAATTCTTCAGAAAAGTCTAAACTGAGCTGAGTGTGAATGAACTCTGTCATACGCTGAGCTAAAATTCAAATGTCATTAGTGTGGATATATCCAGGAATCCTTCTCACATTTTCTCTATGCATTTCTCTCTCTACTACCTTCAAAAGTTTCATGTCACGTTAAGTCTTTCTTCCCTTATATACCAACTGTAGCCACTGGAGGCTCAATGTGATTTGTTCCAGCACCCATCAGTGCCTCCATTTCACTTGGCCAGAGGGGATGCTGAAGAATACACGGCACTCCCTCTCTCTCACCCCAGTGCTCCTGCGCTTGAGCACACTGCCTTTTCAGCATTATTGAATCCTCTATTTTGCCCAGCTCCTCAATGCTCCAGTCTTGGACATAGCGTCCTCTCATGTTGGAACACACTGACCGCTATCAGCAGACAGGATACTAGGCTAAATGGACCATTGGTCTGACCTTGTTTGGTTGTGCTTATGTTTATGCTACAGTGCCACTAGACTTTATAATAGACAAAATAAGTTGTTTGTTTGCTGCTCTAGCTTTGTTTTTCTCTGCCCATAATTTTTTAAAGTCAGACATTTGTATACAACAAAGCAGAATGTTTGGGTATTGTATAGTAAGTTACGTCAATATGCTAACCATGATGTGATCCGAATACAAAACTCAGGCGTGGTTCTTCACGACACACACAGAAGGAAAGGATAATACTGGGGAAGAGAGGGTTATTTTTTGAGTCACTTTATAATTCCACTTCTGGATGGGTTCATCCCACCTTTTCTGGAACAAGAGTCATGTCGGCATGAGGTGCTTTTGAGGATGGAGAAAATTGGGAATGGTCCAAATAGGTTTAAGGGGATATCTTGCCACTGCTGGGAAATGTGTAAGTTGAAAACATAGCAGGCAAAGGATAATAACATGCTGTATTGTATTCAACAGGGAGTGCAAGCGAAATCCAGTTTCTCTCAGAAGCTCAAGATGACCCGCAGAAAAGAAAGCCTGACATCAAGAAAGCCAAATTATTGCTGGGTTGGGAACCTGTGGTATGTAAAGCTAGATTAATAGTGTATTGTCTGTAAAGCTTGGAGTTTTATGATGGTTATCTTGCCTTTATAAAAGAAGGTATCCTGCAGTTATTAGAACATTTTAAAGAACTTCAGGAAGTGAAGGAAAGTATTGTAACGTTTATAAAATACCTTGAGTCTTACATGTGTATTTGGGGGAAGTTCTGTAACCTGTGTCATGCAGGAGGTCAAACTAGATAACAGAGCCCCAGTCTTAAAATTCATGAACCTATGAAATAAGTGACAAAGCTTTGTAAATAAAATTACCCTCATTTGTATAACCACTGTTACCAAAAGCAATGAGAAGTCCTGTGGCACCTTATACCCTGACAGATTTTTTGGAACATAGGCTTTCATGAGCAAAGACCCACATTCATCTGATGAAGTAGGTCTTTGGCAATGAGCACTTATGCTCCAAAGAAGAAAAGTCTTAGTCTTTGGTGTGCCACAGGACTTCTCATTGTTTCTGTGAGCACAGACTAACATGGCTACCCCTCTGATACTTGTCACTTTTACCAAGGTAATAGTCCCTCATATGCCTGTCTTCCCACATTACCACACCGGCTGGCCACACTACAGAGCATCACTTAAATGGCCAAGACAAGGGTTGCAACTTGATCTTGAACCTTAAACCTTGATTTCACTAGAACTTCATATTTAAATGAGTTTTCCAGCAATAATGCTGCTGGAAAACAGATACTAGCTCTAGAGTAGGTTCACCATTAATGGCTACCAACCCTTCAACCTTCCATGGCTCAGTCCCCCTGGAATCCCCATAAGACTCTGGAAATTTATCTAATAGTTACATGATGCTGGCATAAAGATTTGGTATTTTCTTAAGATTTAATCTCTGGGATGTAAAGTATGTCTGTGATTGCTAATGATTCTAGTGATGGAACACCCAAACCTTCCTGGTTATGTGTCACTCGTACATATGCTGAACATAGCTGAAAGCAAGAGCTTGACTATTATAAAGGGAACTCTTCCCCATCTACAGTTGGGGACAAGGGCTTAGTTTACCATTCTTAGGCCAGTTACTCCTCTTCATCAGTATGACATGTTTCATGTGAGGCACATGTAGGTAGGAATCCTGATTTTTTTTTTAAATTGTTAATGCAATGAAATCCCTCTTCTCCTGTGTGTCTGAGGTATTCAGAACCTAATTTGTTTTAAAAACTGGCACAGTGGCAGGAGATCATTTCTATCAACTTTAATGGGATGTAGGCCTTTGTGTTCTTGCCAGTGGTGAATAAGGGTGGGTAGTGTATTAGAGATATGCATGGGTGATTAATGTACTCATTGCTAAAGGGCCATCAATGTGTGAATGCACGTTGGTGGCAAAAGCAAGAACAGAGATTACTATACTTGGAAAAGGAGTTAAATATTGTATGCCCATCAATGTAAAATGAACTGATTAAAACTACAAGAATAGTGTGTTGTTTGTTTTTTGTGTTTGTTTTTTTTTGGTTATAATTGTAGGCCAATTTAAGGAAGTATGGTACTTTAAACCCAGTTAGACTTTACAGCTTATCTAGAGTATTTTCTTATTATAATTCAAAACAAGCCAAAAACATTCTTTCAATTTCTGTTGATTACAAACATACAAGGAATCATTCAAGTTTGCATTTGGGCATAATAAAGTAAGTTGTTTCTGCCTGATAGTAAATGTGGTATTTACAAACCAAATTGATGGTTCTTAATTGAGTGAATGACAGCTGGATATAACAGTGATGGGAGCATTAGAAATGTATAGGCAGATGAGATGGTGCTGTCTTTTTCTTGATAAGAATTAAAGGATTTCAAAGCAGTGGTTTCACCTCTTAGAAGACAGGCACAATAATACACCATTATGAGAGTAAGCAGAATCTTAATCTTATGTAACCATCTCCTCATTCTTAAACAGGTCCCTTTGGAAGAAGGTTTAAATAAAGCAATTCACTACTTTCGTAAAGAACTCGAATATCAGGCAAATAATCAATATATCCCCAAACCGAAACCTGCAAGGATAAAAAAAGGAAGAACAAGACACAACTGAAAACTGTTATATTGGACAGGAGATTCTCTACTTTACTTTTGATGGGATATATTTTTTTTTCTTTTTTAAAAAGAAAGACTTAACAGGTCTCATGAAGAAGAAACTGGAATTTCATTCTGAAGCTTGCTTTAAAGAAGTGGATGTGCCTAAAAATAAAAAAAAAAAAACTGCAACTCTTGCCTTGCACTTTTTAAAATCTGTCTTTTTATGTAAAATAGAGTAGAAAAATCTTTGAGTATCTTCAAGTTTTATATCTTGCCGTGAGATCATTTGTTGTGACTGTCTTTTGACAGTTTTGTTTACTGGTTTCTTTGTGAAGCTGAAGATGAATATAAATGGGATGGGATGGGATATACCAATTTATTTATAAAATGGGTACTATAAATGAGATGTTATACTATGCATAAGAGAAAAAGTGAGCAGTATTGTCAGGTTAGTGAAACACTGGCAGTTGTTATACAGGGGTATAAAAGAATTCTGTATGAGAGCTTTATGTATTCTTTAAATCAAAGTTTTTTTCAGAGGTTTGGTTTTAGTTTCACACTTGAATTTGGACTATTTTCATTGATTATCATGGATAAGAATATTTTAAATCACTACTGTGTTGTGTGTACTCTGGGAAAAAAGTTAATGTATTATTGGTTACCAGTGATTGAATATGCTATTTTAATAAAATATGGAAAGTTCTACTTGTGAGTTTGGGGGCTTTTTCAATTAAAATAGTTCTCTAGTTCATTTTATCTATACATATTTTAAATGTTCAGTTTTTAAATAGTCATACTTAGTTATAAAAATAAGTAATCTCTGAAGGCGTATGGTGTATTTTTCACTTTGCGAGTAGTCACATATCTTAACTGATTCTTGGGAAGGGGTTCTAAGATCATGTAACAAAAAAAAGAACCTCAGCTAGTTATAATTAAGGATTATATCATTGTTTGCATTAGACCCAGATTGTCACAAGGCAAAAGTGGAAGATACCTTTAAAACATAGAATTCATGCATTTGATTTAGAAACAAAACTTTCTATTGATTTTACCAGAAAATACACATCTGTATTATCTTATCACAGTAACCTAAATCCTATCATCTTCCACTTGTTGGATATCTGCACTTATTGCAGTTGTCTGTTGTTGGGAAGCTTAGGCCTAGATTTTTTTTTTAAAGCTGTTTAGCCATTCTGCTGCTCAGAGTTGCAAAGCCTAAGTCTCATTGAAAGTCAGTAGGGCATAAGTCAGTTTTGAGAGCCTTGGCTGTCTAAATCTCATAGGCTTTGCAACAATGAGCAAAGGAATGCTCAAATACCTTTAAAAATAAGGGTTATGAGCCCAGCCCTCAACAGCTGACATTCTTTTGGTACTGTAAACTAACAAGCCTGCTTCTGAATGATGTAGAATGAAGAAGAAATAATGGTAAAACTCTTCTTTCAAGAATGTCCACAGGAGCTCTGAATGGTTTGCTGTTAAATATGAGTCCCAAAGACCCTTTTTTTAGATTTGCTCACCACCTTGTCACCCTTCATAAGGGATGAGAATTATAGGAGTAGTTTTGCTTCTGTAACCGAGCTAGTATGTGCTAAGTATTGTTCTCAGTGCATTGTCTACAGAGATAATGTATTACAGCTCTCAGCTTCAGAACCAATCTCTCTAGCTCAGTCCATAAACTCTGGCTTCTAGCTTTCAAGGTACGTGGCTCAATCCCTTGTCTCTGCCAAAATGAAACTCTCCACACTTGCTCTGAAACAGAATCTGAGATTGTTCCATAGAATCATTATGGATAACAATTCATTCCTCTAATATGAATATGGCATTAGGAATATATTACCGACCACCTAACCAGGACAGTGATAGTGATGCTGAAATGTTAAGGGAGATTAGAGAGGCTATCAAAATAAAAAACACAGTAATAATAGGAGATTTCAATTATCCCCATATTGATTGGGTGCATGTCACCTCAGGACGGGATTCAGAGATTCAATTTCTTGATGCCTTAAATGACTGCTTCTTGGAGCAGCTAGTACAGGAACCCACAAGGGGAGAGTCGATTCTCGATCTAGTCTTGACTGGAACGCAGGATCTGGTCCAAGAGGTAACTGTTACTGGACCGCTTGGAAATAGTGACCACAATATAATAACTTTTAATATTCCTGTGTTGGGAAGAACACCGCAGCGGTCAAACACTCTGGCATTTAATTTCAAAAAGGGGAATTACACTAAAATGAGGAAGCTAGTTAAACAGAAACTAAAAGGTAGAGTAATTAAACTAAAATCCCTGGAAGCTGCATGGAAACTGTTTAAAGACACCATACTAGAGGCCCAACTTAAATGTATACCCCAAATAAAAAAACACAGTAAGAGACCTAACAAAGAACCACCATGGCTAAACAGCCATGTTAAAAAGGCAGTGAGAGAGAAAAGGGCAGCTTTTAAAAAGTGGAAGTCAAATCCTAGTGAGGAAAATAGAAAGGAACATAAACACTCCCAAATTAACTGTCATAATGTAGTAAGAAAAGCCAAAAAAGAGTTTGAGGAACAGCTAGCCAAAAATTCAAAAAACAATAGTAAAATGTTTTTTAAATACATTAGAAGCAGGAAGCCTGCTAAAAAAGCAGTGGGGCCCTTGGATGATAAAGATATAAAAGGAGCGATCAAGGAAGACAGTGCCATTGCGGAGCGATTAAATGATTTCTTTGCTTCAGTCTTCACGGCTGAAGATGTTACAGAGGTTCCTAAATCTGAGCCAGCCTTTTTAGGCGACAAATCTGAGGAACTCACTCAGATTGAAGTGACATTAGAGGAGGTTTTGGAATTAATTGATAAGCTGAATAGTAACAAGTCTCCAGGACCAGATGGCATTCACCCAAGGGTTCTGAAAGAACTCAAATGTGAAATTGCGGAGTTACTAACAGTGGTTTGTAACCTATCCTTTAAATCGACTTTGGTACCAAATGACTGGAAGACGGCCAATATAACACCAATATTTAAAAAAGGCTCTAGAGGAGATCCTGGCAATTATAGACCGATAAGTTTAACATCAGTACCAGGTAAATTAGTAGAAACACTAGTAAAGAGTAAAATTGCAAGGCACATAGAAGAGCACGAATTGTTGGGCAAAAGTCAGCATGGTTTCTGCAGAGGGAAGTCGTGTCTGTCTAATCTATTAGAATTCTTTGAAGGGGTTAATAAACATGCGGACAAGGGGCACCCAGTGGACATAATATACCTAGATTTCCAGAAAGCCTTTGACACGGTCCCACACCAAAGGCTTTTATGTAAATTAGGTGGTCATGGGATAGGAGGAAAGGTCCTTTCATGGATCGGGAATTGGTTAAAAGACAGAAAACAAAGGGTTGGAATAAATGGTAAATTTTCACAATGGAGGGGGGTAACTAGTGGTGTTCCCCAGGGCTCAGTCCTGGGACCGATCCTGTTCAACTTGTTCATCAATGATCTAGAAAATGAGGTAAGCAGTGAGGTGGCAAAGTTTGCAGATGACACCAAGTTGTTCAGGACAGTCAAAAGCAAAAGGGATTGTGAAGAACTACAAAAAGATCTCAGCAAACTGAGTGATTGGGCAGCAAAATGGCAAATGAAATTTAATGTGGGTAAGTGTAAGGTAATGCATGTTGGAAAAAATAACCCAAATTACACGTACTACATGATGGGGTCAAATTTAGCTACGACAGATCAGGAAAGGGATCTTGGAGTTATAGTGGATAGTTCTCTGAAGACATCCACGCAGTGTGCAGCGGCAGTTAGTAAGGCAAATAGGATGTTAGGAATTATTAAAAAAGGGATCGATAATAAGACAAAAGATATCATACTTCCCCTATATAAAACTATGGTACGCCCACATCTCGAGTACTGCGTGCAGATGTGGTCTCCTCACCTCAAAAAAGATATATTGGCATTAGAAAAGGTTCAGAAAAGGGCGACTAAGATGATTAGGGGCTTGGAAAGGGTCCCATATGGGGAGAGGCTAGAGAGACTGGGACTTTTCAGTTTGGAAAAGAGGCGATTGAGGGGCGATATGATAGAGGTATATAAAATCATGAATGGTGTGGAGAAAGTGAATATAGAAAAATTATTTACCTTTTCCCATAATACAAGAACTAGGGGACACCAAATGAAATTGATGGGTAGTAGGTTCAAAACTAATAAAAGGAAATTTTTCTTCACACAGCGCACAGTCAACCTGTGGAACTCCTTGCCCGAGGAGGCTGTGAAGGCCAGGACTCTATTAGGGTTTAAAAAAGAGCTTGATAAATTTTTGCAGGTCAGGTCCATAAATGGCTATTAGCCAGGGATAAAGTATGGTGCCCTAGCCTTCATAACAAGGGCAGGAGATGGATGGCAGGAGATAAATCACTTGTCTTCTGTTCTCCTTCTCTGGGGCACCTGGCATTGGCCACCGTCGGCAGATGGGATGCTGGGCTTGATGGACCTTTGGTCTGACCCAGTATGGCCATTCTTATGTTCTTATGTTCTTATGTAATGCAGTAACGTAGACTTGAAAAGTAGTAGCTTTGTGATGGTTAGAGGCTTTATGGTGGTTTCAGATCAACATTATAGGGCCCAATGTTGTTTATGGTTAATACTGAAATTCAGGTGTAATTTCAGGCTGGTGACTCAGGACTTGACAGAGCTGGCACCTCTGAGTTAGAGTACAAGTGTGCAAAGTGGGGGATGGGCCCCCTGGGGGGTGTGAAATTTCATAAGGAAGTGCAGCACGATCAGCTGCTGCATGTCAGACGTGTCCATCTTATTAAAAATGTTGAAGTGTGTTACTGTTTATGTGTATTCACATTTATATATTGATCAACAAAGCTTTTCTACAGGCATATTTTCTTACATGTGCTGAAAGGGTTGGTTTGTTTTTTTTTTCAAATATACGTGAACATAAATGAAATTTCCATTGGTTTGGATTACGTTAGACAGCTGGGGGGAGAGGGGGGCTGCTAATTGCAGGGACAAAAAGTGAGGCCTGATGTAAAAAGTTTGCTCAAGCCAGAAGTAGAGGGTGTGGGGCTGTGTGTGACTCCCTGTGCTTATGTGGTGATACACACATCCTCAGCAGTTGGGTGGGGAGAGCTGTCGGAGAAGCCTGAGCTAGCTTCTGGTTCGGCTGTGGAAGAAACACCAGTGGAAGGAAGAAGACGTATCTAATAAAACTGGGAGTAAGGAATTCTGGAGACTTTATGTAAATGAAGGGATGTCTGTCTTTGCATATCTGAATATGGATGATCTTGTGTTATTTGCAGACATTTTGTTTTGTATGTCTCCCAGCTCACTGCAATACCAGGTGCACCAAGCAGAGACATGCCATAAAAGTCAGTTAACAATAGCGTTGCCATTCTTCGTGTGTCTTTTAAGTCCGAAGTGAAGCTGAAACCTCCAAGCTGCAATAAAACAGTGGGTTATTTTCGAGAATAATTTGCTGGCAATCTGATGGGCTGTCAGACTCCAGCAGTCACTAAAGAAGGGACCGAGGACCCCAGACACCAAAATGGGGGAGACGTGAGCATGCCCTCAGCCAAATCAAGAAAAATTTCATGCTGCTTTTCCCATAGGCTCCAGGCAGAAGCCCTGCTGCTCCTGCTTTCTTCCAGGAGAGAATCTGAGGGGTTGTTTCAGATCTACAGTAATCTGTCGAAATGCGTGATTTTGAGTTGTGCTTAACTTGTATTAACGAGAGTTAAGCGCAACTCAAAATCCCTCTCCCCCCAGCCCTGCTTCTCCCCCACCCCATGTGGCCCCGGCTCCAGCTTATATCCTCCCCCTCGCGTGGCTCCAGCTCAACCCCCTGCAGGGCTGTGCAGCCCCCTCAGCTCCACCCCCTGCTCCCACCCCAGGCTTAACCCCGCTTCCTCCCTCCCACAGCCCAAATCCACTGCCAGGCTTAACCCTCCCCAACTGCCTCCACCCCAACCCCGAGACTTAACCCTTTAAAAGTAGCTCCAGGAGCTCCTGCTGCTTCCCTAGCTGCAGAACATGTGTTACTCTGGGGAAGAGCCCCCCCCGCCTGACTTATGTGAAATTCTCTATGTGAGGGAATGGAACCCTCACATAATTCGTGGGACTACTGCACCTGCTCAGCTAACCACCCTTCGTGGGGCTGTCCCAGTCCTTGCTCAGCCGTTTCTGTATGTTCTGCCTCTTTCCTCACAGCTGTCGCTCCCATTTTGAACTCCCCTGCAGCGTGCGTGACGTGCAAGGTGGCAGGCTGTCACAGCTGTCACAAGAGGGATTACTGAGAACGCTCATGCTTTTTATTGTGGATGTGATATTTGGCCTTTTTAAGGGTTCTCACCGCTTTCTGATTTCTGCCTTGACCTTGAGCCATTTTGCCCTTATCTAAATGGCCATCATCCCCAAACTGTTAATGGGACCAAGTCACAGGCTGCCTACAACAAGATGGCAGCCATTTCCCTACAGCCTTTGCTAGTGACAGTATGTGTCCCTGGTAAAGATGGTTGCTTTCTCACAGTATTTTCAATGGGGTTGAAGTAGGGCTGCTGATGGGGGAAAAATGAGATTCCCTTAGTCATCCTGTGAGGACCTGGCTGGCTGCAAGAGAATGTGACGATGCAGGGATGAATTTGGGAAGAGACAGGAGAAAAGGATGGGTGCTGGGAAACAGGACAAGAAACTCAGACCTCTCAAGTGTCGTGCCTTTTGCATGTTTGTCACCCGTTCCCATATGCCTGACAAAAGTCATACATTTTCTGAAAGAGGGGTCTGTACAAAATACACCCTGCAGCCTAGGAGATGATGCAGAGATACAAGCCATGTACCAAATATGCTAAACCAACACGCTTCCAGTGACTTAATATTTGTGTGCTGCACAAAATGTTCTTTACCAAAGCCTCCATACACCATACTAAAGGGAAGGTGAAAAGATTTTCATTTTACAGGTAAGGTAACAGAGAAGATATGGTCACTGCAGGCATGGGGGGAAGTAGAAATCTCTAGGCCACACAGATTTGAGTCTTTCTGCATCTTCTAGCTCAGTTGGGAGAGGTTCCTGCTTTTAGAGACAGATCTGAACACGTTCTGTGTTAATACTCTATATCTATGGCTGTTCCTTAGGGAAGACGTAACGGCTACATCTACACTAGCACACTATGTCGAAGTAGCCTATGTATAAGTAAGAACATCGAAATAGGCTACTTCGACACATATCATCTACACGTCCTCCAGGGCTGGTGCCATTGACGTTCAGCATCGAACCAGCAACGGAGAACGTCGAAAGGAGCCGCCCCGGAAGGAAATGTGGAGCGTCTACACACACACACACACACACGTGCTCCCCATCTAAATAAGGGGCCAGTAAAGCCCCAAGCCGCTACCTTAAAGGTACCCTCCCAGACACACTTGGCCTGCGCAGCACAAGATCCACAGAGCCGACAACCGATTGCAGACCCTATGTATGCAGCATGGACCCTCAGCTGCAGCAGCAGCAGGCAGAAGCAGCAGCAGCAGGCAGAAGCCCTAGGCTAAGGGCTGCTGCACGCGGTGACCATAGAGCCCCACAGGGGCTGGACAGAGCGTGTCTCAACCCCTCAGCTGATGGCCACCATGGAGGACCCCGCTATTTTGAAGTAGTGGGACGCGGATTGTCTACACATGCCCTACTTCGATGTTGAACATCGAAGTAGGGCGCTATTCCCATCTTCAGATGGGAATAGCGATTTCGACGTCTCACCGCCTAATGTCGATTTCAACGTCGAAATAGCACACAGCGTGTGTAGACGCGATGCCTGCTATTTCGATGTTGTGCTGGCTACTTCAAAGTAGCCGGCTAGTGTAGACACACCCAACATGTTCTAGTCACCAGCTACCATATAAGAAGAGGAAGAGCACTCCCATGTGTCTCCACATTGTAGAACCAACACAAGTCATGTTGGGGCGGGGGGGGACAATTAGTCTGAGAATCCTGGGATAATTTACTTACACTTTAATGTGAAATGTGTTTGTACAATGTATTAGTTTGTTGCACTTTGGACAGTGGGAACTCTCCTTTTTAAAAACAGGATGCAGCATTTACAAGCCAGTTTGTCTGAAGATGACTGAGAGGGTGGAGGAGAGGGTGCTTGTGTGGGCACCAACTGGAAGATCCTGCCGGAATGAGGTCCAAAAGGGCTGGAACTTTCTTAAACTTATATTTGGAGAGAGCAAGCATTGCTTGTGGAGATGTGAATACAAGCAATTAGTAGGGGACTTCATGTCTCCAATTCAGCTCTCACATCAAAAACACACCACCCCACCTTGCTATATTTGGCAGGCCCAAAGTTGCATGGGCCCGAGACATCAAACTACCCTGTTTATCCCTGCAGAAAGTGTGTGGGAGGGTCTTTTCTCCCTCCCTCCTTTCTCAGGCTCTAAAGTACTGACAGGAGAAGGGGGAGCTGCACCTCCTGCTGTGTGTGCTGCAGCTAAACAGGGATTCATTCACTAAGGCTGTGAGAATAATACATTAATGCACTATTAAGAAAAAATACCTAACTTTACAGCTGAATTTTGACTCCAACGTGGCTGCCTGCAAATTGGGAGTGGAACATATTCTCAGTAAGAGAAGAAATCAAGAGCTGTGATGGGCTTGAAATCAAGACCTGTGATGGGTTTCAAATCATGAGATTTTAAGTTTCTCACGGAGAAGGCTGGTAACTAGAGGTGTGAACTTGTGCAATGCAATTAGTCATATTTCTTAAATAACCCCTCCTTGGGTCAGACCAACGCATTAGAACTTCAGCCTTCATTTTTTAACAATGAGAAGTTTGTAGCCCTTTCTGTTACTCCAAAAAAAAAGGCTTGAAAAAGTGACACCAGTGTTGTCTCCTTCCCACAGGGTCAAACTCCAGACTAAAAAAAATCCCGCACTTCAAACATATATGATTTTTAAAGAGTCTGATAACTTCACGGAGCCCCAGCTCATGGTTTTTAACTACTTGCAAGTGGCCAATGGGTCTCTTCATTACGAAGCCTTTTGATCAGAGAATCTCGCAGCGAAATAGGGTGGCTTAACTGGTTGAGACACCATGCACGTGCAAATACTGCTGTCAGGGGTTGAACCTGGAATCTAAATGTGAAAGCATGAACCGCTATGGGACTTAGTCTGTGGGAAGTAGCAACCTTAGAAACCTCTAGAGAACCTCTCCACTGCCACAGTAATTTAGAGGTATACTGACCTGCCACTTCTACTGTGACCCCTGAAGCAGGGATCAAACTGAGCTGTTGCTTTTAGGGTTTGAGCTGAAGGATGAGGTGTGTTACCAAAAAGGTCTAGGCCTGTCAGTGCTTTTCTGCTCTACTCCCTAGTAGAGGGCAAGTCACAATGAGGCACAGGAGTGGTTGGTGTGGGGAGCGCTCTGGCACCCTTCACGTTATACTGCTGGCTGTCCACCAGGGCTTCACTCCAATCCCTAGCTGTGGCACCCTGATCCCTGTCTCCATCCCTTCCCCACCGCCCTGGAGCTCTGCTTCTAGCACCAGCTTTGGGGAGGGGGTACAGATGAGTGAGTGCCACTCAACACACCACTCTCTAAAAACATTCCTGGTGCTACAGTGTCTATGAGGGAAGATTGCAAAGATGTGAGCTAGGGCAGCACCCACACACTCCTATTCTGCAGCCTCAGGAAGACCACAGCCCCTAGGAGTGTTGAGAGAAAATCCCGTAGTGGGGGGTATCTGTCTTTCCCTGGAAATGTGCACTGCTACTCAGGAGCCTGTGAGAAAGCATCTGAAGCTGGAACTTTCCTGGAAAGGAGGCAAAGGTGAGGCTTACTGGGTCTCAGAAGTGTGCCTTATTCCTGATGCTGTTGGCTAGAGGAGGATAGCCCAGGTAGAATGGTTTGAATTGGCAGATGCTACTGCTCATGGGTGCATCTACACTAGGAACTTCGGAGTAGCCAGCAGAGAGTCTACACACATTTTTTTTTCCGTACTTTGAAAAAGGGAGCCCAACTTTGAAGTCCTTACTCCATTCCTGGGAATGGAGTAGTGCCCTACTTCCAAGTTCAGTATAAAAATAGGGTGTGTGTTGATGCTCTGCTTCAAAGTTGTATTTTGTAGTGTGGACAGCCCACGAGTCCCAGAGGTACCATTCTTGTCCTGGGGCACTAGGATGTGCAGATACAAAGGGGCACTTTATAGCAACTTCCCTCCACTTAGAGGCCCAGAGAGGAGAGGAACATGAGCTGGCCCAGGTGTGTGTGAAGAGGTTAGAAGAAGAGCAATATTTTTTTAACATCTTTTAAAGCTAATTATAGCTAATTTTTAAAAATGTCATTCTGGCTTTTTATTTTTTTCCATTCAACTCTAACCCCATCTCCTCTGTTTCCCCCCTTCCCCATATTTGTGGCCAAAATCTCTTGCGCTGGATTGCCAAACAGTTTCAGCTGACCTCAGTCGCCTTTAAAGAAAAAAACCACCAATGCCCAGCTGAAGGTGAGAGCCCACCTCTGTGTGGGAGGAAAAAGCAGGCAGGCAGGGGGGCAGGGGATACATTTAAAGGTTTCTATGTTTGTTACTCATAAGCACGTTCATTATTCCGGGCGTCCTTTGGAAAAGAAGCGAGAGCCTGCAGGCATTGTGTGTGCTTCCTCAGATAATTGGTAGGCCCACCAGTTGGTCTGAATTACTAGGTCAGCATGCATGAACATGACCCTTACAGTGTTACAAGATCCGAAAAAGCTGGCTTACAACCAAATGGTTCATATCCTTTGGGAGCACTCACTGACCACTTCTCCATTTTGTTAGGACAGTTACATGAGTCCAACTCCCACTCTGGCCAGGCATGTTATTCTCTAGAACACTTAAGGAACTTGCTGACAAGAGCTCTGAGCCATTAGCAATTATCTTTGCAAACTGGCAGAGGATGGGAGCAATCCCCAAGGACCAGCAAAGGTAAAACATAGTACCTATCTGTAAACAAAAGAATAAGTACAACTCCGGGAATTATAGGCCAGTCAGTTTAACTCTTTTGCTTAGAAAGGTAATGGAGCAAAGCAACTAGAAGAAACTAAGGAGATAAGGAGCAGTCAACATGGATTTGTCAAGAACAAATTATGTCAGACCACTCTAAGATCCTTTGACAGAGTAACGAGCCTCGCAGGAAAGCAGGAAATGTGATATACTTTAGTAAGGCAGTTGATGCTGCCTCATTTGACCTTCTGATATGGAAACTCATGAAAGCTAGCCTAGATGAACCTGCTAGGTATCTGGTGCACACCTAGCTGGAAAAGCACAGTTATCGCCAGTTCACAAACAACCTGAAAGGGTACATGAACTGGGGGAGTGACCGCCAAGATGCTCAGGGGTGCAAGCCCATACTCTGGAAGTCCCTAACCTGCTTGCCAGAAGCTAGGAGTGACAACTGGGGATGGACCACCTGATGGTTGCCAATTCTGTTTATAACTCAGAGGCACTGAGGCCACTGACAAGGGAGAGTGAGCTCTGCTCTACAGACTACTTAGCTAAAAGGCACACAGCTTTTAGCACATGCAATCGAGGCCTGTGGCTTTAGCCCCCCCGACCCAAGGTCACAGGTTCATTCCCACATGCCAATGACTGAAGTCTGTTGGCTTTACGTGTTCATTCCCTCTGAAGTACTGGGCATTGGCCACTGTTAAAAGGCAGATATGGGGCAAGAGATAGACCATTGCTCTGATCCAGAATGGCTGTTATAGTTTTTATGGAGGGTGATTGATAAAGACTTCTCTTTAACTGCTGAGAACAGGACAAGAAATAATGGATTTAAATTGCAGAAAGGAAGATTTATGTTGGATACGTTAGGAAAAGCTTCCGAACTAAAAAGTTAGCTGAGCACTGGAACGAATTACCTTCGGAGGTTGAGGAAGCTACTTCACTAGAGGTTTCTAAGATGAGTTTAGCCAAACACTTGTCAAGTCTGAGCTAGGGACTTAGTCCAGCCTCAGTTCAGGTGCCTGGACAAGCTGACCGACCAAAGTCACTTCCAGGCCTACATTTCTATGATCCCACAATGGTCTATCTTTGTTGTCTATAGTGAGAAGGGGTAACTTGTGGCCTGATTCTTCTGGCCAGAACTATTTTGGGGGTTTTAACAAGTAACTCTGAGGATTTTCACAGATTTATATACTAACTTATTTTAACTTTAAAACTCTTTCTTAAAAAAACACCTGGGCTTTCACTTCAGGTCCAACAAGGCGGTAGCATAGCTCCTTTTTGGTTCTAATTTGTGTCAAAGGAGGTACAGAAAGAAGGTGTAATGTCTTTTTCTAATTGTTGACAATGTTTTCTTCTTTTTCAAGTGCTTGTCCATGTTGATTCCAAGTTAGATGTGTATACTTTCCTCATGCCCTGGTGCCAGAAATTTCTCCCTTAGCAGTACCAGTAGGAGAGTAACTGGTGACCTGTGGAGTACGCTCTCATGGCATGCTATAAGGACTGCCACATGCCCTGCCCCCAACACTCAATTCTTTCTTACTGCCAGTGACGGTGCTTGGAGTGCGCTCTTGCTTTGGCAATCTGTTTCCTGGTTACTACCTGTGAACAGTCTCAGAGGGGTAGCCATGTTAGTCTGTAGCTTCACAAAACAAAACAAGCACCAGTAGCAGCTTAAAGACTAACGATTTATTTATAAATTGCATAGCACCAGTCCCAGAGCTTTCATGGGTAAGACCCACTTTGGAGTGTTGTTGTAAATAGTTTTCTTCCGTTACTTTTCTTCTCTTCCCTCAGTAACAGGTGGGTAGATGTGTTAGTCTGTATTCTAACAAAACAAACTTGGAGCATGGAAATGCTATTGTTCTGAAGAAGTGGGTCTGGCCCACAAAAGCTCATCCCCTAATATTTTGCTAGTCTTTAAAGTGCTACTGGACTGCTGGTTTGTTCTGTTCCCTTAGTTCAGTTAGATACTGGACTGTCCCTCAGAGGATTTAGCCTCAGGACATGGCATACCCTGAACCTTGGGTTTAAGAACCACAACCAGTGCGAGAAGCCGATGCTGAGCTGTGACCCCCATATAAGCTGCTTTTGCCTGGGGGATGCCCACATGACTGACAGGTGTCACATTTGTAAGAGTTTCAAACCACCTATGAGAAAGAAGTGGGACATGAGCCGAAAGGGGCTTCTTATGGAATCTGTGCTGCCACTGGCGATGGAGCAGCCTGGGTCAGACTCTGTGCACAACAGTGCAGCCTCTCTGCAGACAGCCCAAGTGGCACCACTGTCAGAATGGCAAAGATTCACCTCCCTGGCAGCCTCTGTCAGGGAAAAGAAGGCCAGGAGAGGTCCATCTCCTACTCACCAGGGCGAGGGGAGGGCAGGAGCCAAGCCTAGACCCATGAAGGGCAGCTCATCACCCCCAAGTGCTTCATTCAGGCGGGAAAACCAGGAAGACCCCTGCCTGCCACCCTGGATAGCTGAACCTATGTCCAACACCTGGAAATCCCACTGACCCTGGAGGCCCTTAGGTAGTGCAAGATGTATTGTCACTTGTGGTGCTACCCCACCACTGCTGGCAGCCCCCAAGTCTAGAGGTAAGCCCGCCTTGGGAGCACCCACTCAATCCCATCTGTGTGGCTCCAGTCTCACCTGCTGAGAGCCATCCCCCACACCCCCCCGCACACAGTGTCACTGCCCAGCTGCAGCCCCAAGTGCCAATCCCCAGGCACCGCTCTACAGGATCGACGCCCCAATTGCCAGCTACCTGGAATGGCCCACAGAAGAGCTGCTCCACATCCATGCATCAGCTGTCAGCAGAGACTCTTCATCATGATCCATGTTCCCCCACCACTGCACAGTGCTGGTCCCAGAGCATGCTGTGTCGATCACAAGGCTACCACTGCAGACCTGCTGAACGTAGCCCCTGGGCCTATGGTTCCTACTTGGAGCAATGAATAGAATACAGCTGGGACTGAGATGCTTGGTTGATCTTAGCACAGTTCCGGTCACTGGAGCTCAGTCTCCTGGGCCTTAGAGTCAGACCAAGAGCCCTTGCAGCTGGGTCAAGGTCCTCCCTTAGCAGCACCAGTTACTCCAGTGGCACCACAAAGTTTCTGATAGCGTCAGGGCCAGTGGCCAGGACTGTGGCAATAGAACCAATGGGGCCTTGCCCAACACCTGCAGGGCCCCAGGGTAGCCTTGACACCCCCCAAGAGACCAACAGATTCAGTCTCCCATCCATTGGAGATGGAATCACCAGCACTGGGAATTCCCTCAGATCCACCAAGTGGGAGAGGAGGGCCAGGCTGAGCAGAGCCCAGAGGATACACCTGTGGCACCAGTGTTGTCATCTTCATCCCCTGATGGGGCTATTGTGGGACCCCCACCAGTGGCTCTGCATGATGAAGCGAGGGCTCACCAAGACTTCCTAAGATGGTGGCCTCTAATCTGGGGCTGGAAACAGAGGAACTGGAGGAGCCCACAGACTTGCTCTTAAATGTCCTCTGCTCAGCAGCCCCTGCTAGGATTGTGCTCCCAGCGCACATGAGGTGGCCCTATGCCAAACCCCGTCTTCCCTACCCATGACTTCAAAGCGTGCACAGTACAAATATTACGTACCTGCTAACGGGTATGAACAAGGCCATCCGAAGGGGGTGGGGGGGCAGGGATTTTGAGGGTGTGCAAAGGGTGATATCCCAGTCACTATTCTGGATCCTGCCCACTTCCCTGTTCCAACTAGCTTTTTTTTCTTATTTTTCTTCTGACCTGGATGTCCCTAACCTCAGACCACTGGTTCTTCGGTACCATGGCGTAGAGACATACCCTCCATTTCACTTCTACATCCGCAGCCCTGCCTTTCCTCCGCATACCTCGTCAAGCATGCCTCTCACAAGAGTCTACTGCAAGAGGCAGTGCAAAACCTGCAGCATCTGGGGGCAGTGGAAGCCGTCCCCCTGGACCTCAGAGGCAAGCGGGTTCTACTCCTCTTACTGGCTAATCCCCAAAACCAAGCAGCCTACTGTTGGAGTTTCTGGCAAAAAGGAGCTGTGCCCCGGGGTTGGAGGGGGGGTGGGGGGGGTGGGCGCGTTGCCCTTTATACTGCTCCATGAGGGCCTCACTCTAGGGGCTGCCAGAGTTGCTCCCCTACAGAAACAGCTAAGGGAAAAAATCTTCTGGCAGCAGGGTGTGTGGTGAGCACATTCACCTGACTCGGAATGGACATGAGCAGCCCTCCTTGAAGAATGCCACTTATAGAACAGGTAACTGTCTTTTCTCCTGGATGTTGAGGTCTGAAATTTTGGGGCAGAAACCACCATCTCCAAATGAGTGTCTGAAGACCCACTGATCTTTTTGTCAGACACACAGAAGGGTGAACAAAAAGCTTCCAAAACTAGCATTTTTCGTTCATGCCAGAAATGGTGCTAAGGAAAGCCTACTTAATGCAGTGTTAACAGGCCTTGTCTACATGAGCAAGTTAAATTTAGTTAAATTGGGATGACTGACTGGGAGTCCATGTGCAATTGAGCCAAAATATGAACGGTAACTCATTGTCTGTCTGTAGGTTTAATCAGTATCCATCTGAAAACTCTTTTCATAGGTTGCAGCATAAAAGCACTCAACAGGTGGGGCCGGGTGCAGAGGAAAACTAACTAGCACCGTTAACAATCTGTTTCCATCACCAAGTGTGTGCCTCCAGAGCAAGTTGCTGCGCTAATGTACTGCTTGGGTTGCCGCATGGTTCTTCTTCAGGCTACATCTACTAGGGTGGGCTGTGGGCAAAAAATAAGTTAATGGCCGAGGCTTAGGAGATAACGTTGCTGACGTGGAGACATTATACCTATGCACGGTGTTGGAAATTCTTATTTACTTCAAGTCCCAGTGTGTCCCAAATTCCTAACTGGATTTATCAAACATGTTGTTCTGTTCATCCTCCCAGCCCCCTTCCCTCAGTGTGCATATTCTGAGGCACACAACTTTTCCCCTGATTTTTCCATCTACGTGAAATTCTGGCATAGATCTTGTTCTCTATACTCACTCAGAAACACCCCATGACTTTGAGGGCGTCCTCTCAGATTCATTTGACCTCTAATAAAGGCTTTCTACAGGGCCATGCTGTGAAAAAAGAAAGCAGCCCCTTTTCAACATTTTCAAAAGCTGGGGTTGGGTTGCACTACGAGGCCCTGTTGTGCGCGGGTGGATGCTGGCTGTTTTTCGTCTTTAATTTGCTTCCCTCTTCATTCAGACACAATCTTTTGATCACAGCTTCTAAAAGCATAATGTGATCATATCCAGGCTGCATTTCCCATGACCATGGTTGTGGCCACTTTAAAAACAAAAAGCTAATGTCCAGTGCTTTTTCACCGCTATTAATTTAATTCAATGATATATTTTATACTTGACTATATAATAACAGAGAGATGCCTTAAATGTCTATTATTTTTACACTCCCATTACTTACAAATAGCTCCTTCGGTAATTTTATGCCAAGCTTCTGCCAAGGTTGAACTTTCACAGCCAAGTTATAAAGGTCACAGCATGATCTACGAAAGTGCTATAATATTTAATGTGTATTGTCCATTACCGGTTGTGAACAGTACGTGCTAAAAATGGAAACATAGGAAGAGGACTCCATAAGATGTTTAAATTTGAGGAAACATTTTTTCCCCACAGGACTGTGAGATTTATTTACAAGCACTGACACAGATCTAATTAACTGAGCACAGTGAAACACATTGTCTTTTCAAATGCACCAAAGCTGGGTAAAATCATGGAGTCTATTTTTAAAAATGAGTACAAGGCCCTGGAAAATGTAATCCCGACTCATGTGGCACCTGGAAATGAAGTCAGCTATTGCGAACTCTGTCTATACCCAAGAAATGGAAAAATGCTTATGTTAGCAAAAGACTTTAATTCTAACACTTCTATATAGTGTATTGGGAAGTAATTATAGAAACACCATTCCAAACAGCCTTCCAAGGGGGATAATTCCTTTCCTCTCCTTGTTTATACAAAAAATGGCTACTGGAAGAAAGGAGGGTGGAGGAAGAAAAAAGAGAGAAGATGGGACTGAGGCTAGGGCTCAGCTCAATCTGATACAGACTCATAACTCTTAGTTGCAGTAGAATAAATGAGGTTAATAATCATCATAGTTGACACTCGCTCCATGCCTGAAGGTGTGTGGATTTCGGGGCCCAATAGCAGCATCTTCATCATAATGGTGCTGATAGTAGCCGCCGTAATATTCATGGCCCCTGCGTACAATGTTTGCCCAGTAGGAGACATCATCTTCAAATTTCTGCAAACAAATGAGACTGAATCAACTTCAACTGTTCTATGAAAAAGGAAAACAATATAATGGGTCCTCCTGGTTTGTTTTAGGTATGATAAGCCTTTGCTTATTTGAAAAAAAGTAGGTTTTATTTAAAAAGCTTCATTAGGGCTTCCAAAATTAGAACACTAAACATCCCACAAAGTTATGGAAATCCAGTTGCCATCTTCTCTGGGCCCCTTTAGCCTCACCAAAAACATTGTAAGAAGCCAAGAATTTAACATTTATAGCTTTATGCTTTACCTCTTGTATGTGACTTTAAGCATGTCCACCCGCTACTTTCAGTGAGCTCTCATCTACAGCTTGTGCAATATGCGTATGAACAGGACTCCTCAGTTTCCAGAGGAATGGTTACTTTGTAGGAATGCTGGAGTGAAATTTTCATTTGACAGGAGGCTTGTCAAATGCCTTCAAGTAGCACACCATCTCTTTAAACTTTTTAATGAACATGAAACTTAGCTATTTAGGTACCTAAATTCCTCTGAGTTCAATGGAAGTTAGCTGCCTGAAGTACCTTTAGCTTTTTGTACTTTTTGTGCTCATACAAATTAGAAATTTGCAGCTCTGATCAAAATGGAATGTACCACCAATATATGATCTAACAGACTTTCCCCGCAACTGCCAGTGGACTAGGTATTCAGATCCTTGCTTCTTCTGAGAACACCAATCATGCCAAAATTGTGAGTGGATCTGTGATATGTACAAACACACAAAAGTAATAGACTGAAGCCCACCTGCTCATTTCAACTCTCGTAACTTTGTTTGGTGTAAACAACAAGGAGTACCACCAGATGCCTGGTTGTTTTTGGTGAAACAGGCTAACACCAAGATGCCTCTTAAGCCAGGTCTACACTAGACCTGAAAGTCAAGCCTAGATACGCAATTCCAGCTATGACAATTGCGTAGCTGGAATCAACGTACCTAGGATCAACTTACCTGGCCATCCTCACAAAAGGCGCTTGATGGGAGATATTCTCCTGTTGACCATCATGTCTCGTAATAATGAGTACCCAGGTCGACAGTCAAACCCTGACCATTCAATTTTGCGTGTCCACAGTGGGTGTGCAAAATCAAACCCTAGAGGCTCAACCTTGACCAGGTCAATGTCCTGGTAAGTATAGACATACCCTAAGATTTTTTTTGTGTAAGTGTCTCTCTTTCTCATATACACTTTTCCATATAAACCTGATGACAATTTCATTAAATTGAAACAAAAGCATTCAAAATTTTAGAACACATTTTCCTTATATAATTTTAATGAAGAGGGTTTTAAATCAAGTTATCAAAAATAACCATTAGCTTTGTATTCATCTGTGACAATTCTCTAGTCTTCTCTACTTCAAAAGCTATGAGAGAGTCAAACTTATGAAGAGACCACTTCTTTAGTGGTATGTGTTCTTAGTATCACTACAGTTGCACACACCTTGATGTCTCCATTACTACTAGAAAGACTAGCACAGTAAACCCCCGAGATATGCGCAATTGAGTTGCTTGTGTCTTGGGTTCATGCGACCGCCACCCCGACAGGAGCGGGGAAATGACTTCTGTCAGAGGTGGCAGCCTGGCTTTTGTCTGCCACCCCGACAGAAGCAGTTTACTGGTCCCTGGGAGTGGTGGGGAGCTGGGAACCAGATGTCAGCCTAGTTCCTGGCTTCCCTCCACTGGCAGGACCCAGGAAACTAACCAGCAATGTGCTGGTCAGTTTCTCAGGTTCTGCCAGCAGAGGGGAGCTGAGAGCCAGGCTGCCATCTGGTTTCCAGTTCCCTGCCACTCAAGGGCAACTCCCCAAGTTCCCTGAAAATTCAACTTACGCGGGGTTGCCAAGAACACAACCTCCATGTAAATCAGGGGTCTACTGTAAGGGGTTGGACTCGACCTCGTGAGGTCTCTTCTAGCCTTAGGATTCTATGATTCTACTCACGGTTTCATCAAATCCCAAGTAGAGGAATTGTTGGTACCACTGCTGCACATCAGGTTGAGTCCTGTCCCACAGTTGGCGCTTCTGGCGTTTCAGGCTGCTTAAGAACTCCTTGGCTGTGTTTTCTTTTACTGATACCTCTGTTTTAGCTGGTGCAGGAGCTGAAATTATGGCTCCAGATGAGATGCCAATAACTTTTTAATTAGCTCCAAATGTATTCTCTTAATTATACCTTGAAGATGAAGTCACCAGCTTCATGCTTGGCCGTACTATAGTAACAACAGAGCGATAGCAATAGCAATAGCAAACATACTCAATAGAAGAGAATAGAAATTAGCAATTTACTTCATCCTGCACGTGCCTGTGTCTCTCCCTCAGCCCCTGCTGGATTTTGCAGTAGCTATGGTTGCCCAGACGTTATGCTCTGAGCAAGGAAAAATGAAACTCCTGCACGCTGCGAGCTGTGTTCCAGTCTGCTGAGCACTGCTGCGGTGGCTCCACAGCAGTACAGGATGAACCACTCTAGTCCGGCACTCTGTCGTTCAGCAACATCCTTAACCTGGCTTGATTTCAGTGAGCGAGAAGACCACTTACCGGGGGTGTGGCCAAGTTTCTCACGGTCCCATAGAGTCTGTCTACAGCCACCAGTCTTCGCTTTCAGTGTTCTAAGCTGTTATTGTATTGAGCTGTAATTTACCCCTAAATGTCTTCTAAGAGCCCAGTAAGCAGAGGAGATGTTGGTCATGTTCCTAGACAGTATTGACCTCCCCGGTCCAGCAAATTCTTTCGTCTGGCAGGGGTCAGATCTCAAGGGTGTGGGATGAGAGGGGATGGGGAAAAGCAAAGACGTGCAAAGCCAGATGCATTCTTGAAGCACATCTGAAGCTCTAGGATAAATACCAACAACTCACATTCATGGGTTTTTTGACTCTTCAATCCTTTACATGGTCATGTGAAAATATAGTTTGCTGCTTGAATTATATTACATTTTAGTCCTCATCGAAAGTAGAAGTGAGTCTGGATTTAATGGACTGCACAGTCCGGTGCTTCCCAGACTGTGAGACACAGCTACAAAGGGTTCGTGAGTGTCTGGGAAATTGTCATCAATATGACTGGTCTCGTCTTGTCCTAATTAACGAAAAAGTCATGTGCCTTATCTATGGTGTCTGCAGCTGATCCTGCTGGAGGGAGTCTACAGCAGAGAGATTTCCTGGTGCATGAAGCATTGAGCAGGATGCATCTCAGCTGAAAGCCCATGCAGGAGCAGAAGGCATAGGGAAGCTTTCAGTCCAGGTAGCACTAGAAGCTGTTATCGGGGAGGGCCGTGAGGGAGCGCCAAGGACACCCAGTCTTTATAGAGGAACAATTTTTACCAAGTGCTAACTCTGTGTGTAGCTAACATTCAGCTGAGGAAGATAATGGTTTTAATAAAGTTAAACAGGAAGGAAGACAATGCAATGATGGTTACAATAGGTTTGGATTTTCATGTGACTACAGAAAGTTCACAGCCCCAGGGTGTGTTTTGTTTTGAAAGTGTTAGCACATGAAGTCTGAGGCAGAGGAAGCTACAGAGGCAGATGGAAACCACACAGCCAAAATTCATAAACAAGAGCTGCGATTTTTTTCCCCTTCAGAAACAGGAAGAATTAAAGTAGTTCCCACTCCCCCAAAAAAATGTCCAAAGCATCATCTGGCTCTTAAAAAGCCTAAGAATCAGCTCATGTTGGAGCTGTGCAAAGTGCAAAATGCAAGCAAGCATTGGTACGACCCTTCCACTCCAACAGCAATAGACAGGTGCAGAATTATGGCACTAAAACCCACCCCTCTTGCCAAATAATACTATCCACTGACGCCTCGATATGTCCAGGACCAGCTGATAGGCCAAGTTAAGCTGAGTCAATAGTTTGCACTGTTCCCGGATGACTCCATTGACATAGCCAGCACAGCCATCTTCTGTATTAGAGGAGATTTACTGAGGCAGGGACACAAGCTGAAGAAATTTCTTGCAAAGAAATCCCAGCCAAAACAGCCTCTGATGAAACACCCAAGATCCTTGACAAATTTGTAGCGAAGCCTTTATCTGGACCACATAGGGCCAGGGAGAGGTGAAGCGGGGACGACTGTTGCCTAATGGGGAAGCAGTAGCCACATCGGAAAGAACAGTTGGGATGCATCGCAAGTAAAGTTGGATACAGGGCACTATTCATCACCAAGCTTTGGCATAAAAAAAGTTGCAACCTGGAATATGAGGCGCTCAACATTGTTAATTCTTTTAGAACCCCGCAGTGAGCGCCCTTTGTTTTAGAGAGGAACAGGCTCTGAGCACACGCAGCTTCTGTTTGACAGTAAGTTGGCTGGTTGTCATGTGGGAAAGCATGATGTGCCTTCCGACTGTGTGACACTATCAGAATTTTCTATCTTGGGAAAACAGACCTTGCAGATAATACAGACCATGTGGACTTCACATTATGTGAGCTTCCAGAATAGACATATTTAGCAAATTGCAATGCACCAAGCCCACTTCAAGTTCTCTCCCTGAGATTGTGCTTCCAGCGGCAATTTCTGTGGACGGAAAGCAATTTGTGTCTGATGCTACCAGGCTGCTGGGAAGAGTGGGGTGGAAGGGGTGGGGCCTGAGGTGAAAAGGTCTTGATTGGGGCAGCCAGCCCTTAGCACTACCCATGGAGTGCCACCCCCTCACACACAGGCAGCCCTCAGAGCTGTCTGGAGCACACTGCATTTACTTTGGAGATACACATTTCATAGAACTGGAAGGGACTTCAGGAGGTCACCATGGTACTCCAGCAATGATTTAAAGAAGCCAGAGCTCTGGCCACTGCAGTGGGAGGGACTGGGAACCCCAGGCCCTTTTAAATCGCTGGGCCCTCAGGCATCTACCGCCATTGCCTTCCTCCTCATTTCCTCCCGCATCCACGGACCTGACTGAATCTAACACTTCAAGGTAAAAATACCTTGGCATGCTGGATATGAAAAAGAGGAAATTGGGGATTCAGGAAGAACCTTTGTCTTGGGAGTGGCCACATGAAAACAGCAGAAGTGCCCAATGTCAACAGACTTTTTAAAAGAATAAAAGAAAGCAATCAGACTGGTATTAAAGACCAAATGTGAACTTATTTATCTGGATTGTATTGCCCTTTTAACGTACATTCGGCGTGGAAAAACGATTTCCAGATACCTCTTGGATTTGAAACTCAGTAACGGTTGACTCCTTTCCAATTTTAAGTAGCTTGGCTCAAACTTTTTCAGGATTATTAAGTGCTCTAGGTCCAGTTTTTAAATCCAACAAAGCAGAGCACACAGGGATGAAGCTTTGGAATGGGTTGCTCTCGTTCTTTCATTCACTTCAAAGTCCTCTCCCTGAGACTGTGCTTTCAGCAATGATTTCTATGTAAGGAAAGCGATTCATGTCTGACGCTACCAGAAATTCAGCCAAACACTGTGTAACTGTGCAGTGAAACAGGCCTGTGCTTCCCATTAGAATTTAAAGTTTTGTCTGAACATGCCAAAAAATCCATAATTTCAAGGTTTTACTGAACATGCCAAAACATCCATATTTATAGGTTTTAATCATAGGCTTTATAGGTTCCTGTATTCAACCAGATTATATCATGACATTGTATGCAGTTTAATCCAGTCACAAACCATCCAAGCTCTACTGTCCTGGAGTCTTGAATCTATTGTCCTGACTTGGTTAACAAAACAGAAGGTGGTTGTGGGGAGCTACAAAGTTTTAAAATATCAACAGAGGAGCTGCAGTACCGTACTCAAAAGTTTGGGAACCAGGGACATAGTCAGAGACATCCTCCTACTGGTGCATCCCATAACTGACCTTCAAAACAAAAAAGTAGTCACGTAGCACTTTAAAGACTAACAAAATAATTTATTAGGTGACGAACTTTCGTGGGACGGACCTTTGTGCCTTCTTGGTCTCTCATTCTCCAAACCACTCCTCAGGGCTGGCTGCTAAAGATCCTCCCGCACCCAGGCAGCTCCTACTCCCTGCCCCGCTGCACAGCTTTGTCTGCTCCGGGGGTTGCTGTGGGAAGGGAGGATGGAAACGGTCTCTTCTGCATTGTTCCGCCTGCTTGCAGCCAGGCCAAGAGCAGAGCTAGAGAAAGCCTGAAGAGGGCAGTGCCTGAGCAGGGAGAGGAGGCCCTGCCATTGCTAGCAGGAGCAGCGTGTGAAGATACTGAGAAACCCAAGGACTTTAGGAAGAGCCCCCAGAATCTAGGAGTAGCAGGTTCCAGAGCCCTGTCTGAATGGGGAGCTGGGGTTCTACAGTTCAACCACAGAGCAGGCTGGCAGACAGCAGGGGGGCCGAGAGCTGCTCATGTGTCTCTGTCTGCCAGTGTCTGGTACAGCCCTGCTTCTCCCCACTCCAGCCCCCCAGCCGTTACCTTTGGCTCCAAATGTTGGCCTACATCAGATCATTTGCACACTAGGCGCCTGTTTTTAAATGTGCCTGGGTAGGCGGGTGGGGCCTTCTAGGAAGGAGGCCAAATCAGTGCTCCCCTTTACAAGGGGAGGAGACAAAGGGGGGGACAAGCGTCCCAAGCAGCTTCAGCTTCCTTCTTTCCTGCTCCGCCCTGGGCACCGCAGCAGAGACTGGTGCTGACAAGGGGCCTCACTGCTCTTTGGGGAAATCCCGGTACCTACAAGGCGGCGTCAATGAGCGCAATCCACTGTGACCGTTCTGAGACCCCCGATGTGTTCTGATGAGGCAGCCGGTGGAACCTGTGTGCTTGCCACTTTGACTTTCAGTTGTGGGGATCAGCCCATCGGTGCCGGGGATCACGAGATTGTCGTTGCTGTTGGTTAGCTGTCTGTTACTGAGATGATCCCTGCTAACTTCAGTGTGATGAGCGTAACCCGTATCCTGTACCGCTCACAAGATGGACGGACATCAGCTCCAGGGCTGACAGGCATGTGTCGGCACAACGGAATCGCTAATATCTGTGTAGCGGTTTTTGAGCTGGCACATAGCAGTGTAACTGTATGCAATCTGCAACAACTGTCTCTTCCCATACGCCCTAGCTTTGATTGGAAATACATTCTAAATTGTTTCTAGTGAGAAGAGAGAGACAAGGCAGGGGAGGACATACATTGTACGGGGTCGTGTTAGTGTTAGCACCTTGTAGCAACTCTAGTTACAGTGGCTTAAACATCAAAAACAATCTGCACTTTGGGTGGTTATTACCTTCACGTTTTTGAAGCATCAGCTTGAGTTTATTTCCTCTTGAACCATCTAGATGAATGAAAATAATGATTTAGTGCATTCTTTACTCCTGCGCCTGGGCCAACAGGAAGTAGAGGTGTAACTTGAAAAAAGTACAAAAGGCGTAGCTCCTGAATATGGGGATAAGAAGCCCCAGTACCAGCTGTCCTAGCTCTGGGTCTGACACCCAAGTATAATAACTTCTCTGAGAAGGCATTCGTGAGTCTAACATCCTTTCACTGTAGTATTTGATACTAAAACCTGATACGTACTTATCTTGTGCAACTGTTCTATTGTGTTAAGCAGAGCAAAACTTCTCCCTGGTGTCAGTACCAGGATGTGACGTCTGCTTTGGTGTGACACACGTGAGAAATTCTGTCACAGCATAAAAAAGAGAGTAGCGAGAAGACTTGCTACAATTTTCCTCTCACCAAGTCTTTAACATATTTGAAAACTGCATTCTTGCTAGAGCAATTTCTCCCTAGGATTTATTTGCCTCTTAGTCAAAAATAACAGGTGTATTTACACACCAGTTTATCTTCATGCCATGCCTTTTGATACCCAGTGGCATTCACCAGTGTTTTATTAGCATGCCCATCTATGGTGTAATTCTTCTGAAATACTTTCTCTGTTTCAAAGAAAAAAAAAGCTACAGTATTTAATTTATATTATGGACTTGAGCTGTCTTCTGTCTCCCCTCACTCAGAAATCCCATTGACTGCAGCGGACTATTAAGAACTGCAGAGCTAGCATGTCATCACTGAAAGGCTAGGCAATATGTAAATAGGACAGCACAATCTATTGAAGGGTCTATTTTTCTCCACATTTTAAATAAGACATCTGAACCTTCTGCAATCCCCTGACAATTCAAAAAAGCAAAACTCCCAAAGCATTTGCTCTATTCATTTTTTTATTACCTAGCCTGACAGTACAAACAGAACATTTAACAAGCTTATGGGGCTGAGGAATTTTATATGTTGCCATTAGCATATTTAATTCTCAGCTCGCATAACTGGAATGTGCAGTTCCCTCAATGTTATTTAAGATAATGTGGGAGGGTCGGAGCTCCCTGCACAGACCAAGTCTTGATCCTTGGATCTTTAGACTCCTTTTCCTCAGCTTCCACTTTGCTAACATTAATAATGTTCTTGTCAGCTAACAGCGCTAACTGAACATAAGGACTTTTTTTTTTATAGAACACAAAAGCCTCAGAGAAAATGGCTGTGCCAATGAATCAGGGTGGCTGGAACAAGATATTTTTCAAAGTTAAAGAGCAAAAAATTACTCTTCCCAGTTTAATTCCCCTTTTAGTTTCGATTACAGTAGAACTCGTCCAGATTTCATCCTTTTTAATGCTGAGTATTGCAAAATGACAGGAATTTCCCTCTGGGGCAGATTGGCACAGAGACTAGGGGCTTTTCGCCTTCTCCGGCAGTGTGGGTCATGGGGCACTTGTAGGTTTAAACTAGCGTCAGTGTTGGGTTCTCTGGAACGAGATGTCTTTAAATCAAGACTTGGGGCCGTCAGAGGTCAGGGATCTGTTGCAGGAGTGGGTGAGTGAAGTTCTGGAGTCTGTGATGTGCAGCACAGCAGACAAGACAACATAGACGAGGGAAGCAGAGATGCTGCGGGTGCTGCTGCAGCCTGGGTTTGCACCTGGCTTCCCTGCACCTGGAGGCTGGCTCCACTGCTGGCTCCTCGGGCTTCTGGGCAGTGCCAGTGGAGTCCTGCTGACACCCCCAGGATCCTGCTGCCTGCTGGCTTGGCTGTCCCTCCCCTCCCCCGAGGGGCCCTGGTGGCCCCATGGGCTCTGCTGGCCCTTGGGTTCCCATTGGCCCTGCCACAGGCTCTGCAGCCCACTGGCCCCACTAGCCCTGGGGGGTCCACTGCTGGCCCAGGGCTCTGCAACTGCCTCCAGTTGTGTCCCGAGTCAACTCTCCTGAACTGGATTGACCAGACGCCATTTGCAGCAACAGAGTCTGGTCCAGGAGAGCCGGCTGCTCAGCCTCTTCTCCCTGAAACCAGTGCCAGCACCACGGCAAGGTGATCACGGTGGTCCCCTCTGGTCTTAAACTCTGTACGTCTATAACGTGCATGTGAAAAACCAGCCACATCCCCAGGGGCCCGAAGCAGCTGGAACCAGAGCATTCACAATGGTCTGTGCCCCTGAGATGCTAAACGAGAGGTGGGCTTGGTCCATGCTCGCTGTCAGTAGCCAGGGCAAGCCCCTATGTGTGCAGTACCAAAAGGGACTCCCTGAGCTTCAGAAAGAGGCTTTAATTACAGGTGAATTCTAAGGCGGGGGTCACGGGGTCACTCTCTACCGCCTTTCCCCACTGAGCTTCCTTTCTCTGGTGCATTCCTCCTCTGCGGCAGTGTCTGGGGATCCCACGCCTCCCTCTCTATTGGTTGCTGCCAGCATAACACTGGGGGTTGCTTGCGGCAGCGGGTGCACTGCTTACTCACCGGGAGCCAGGCAGACAAGCAGGAGCAGCGCCAGGGTGGCCAGGGGCAGCACCCCTCGGCAGGCTGGCAGCAGCATCTTGCCAGGTGACAGCTGGAGTGATCCTGGACCAGAGCAGCTCTTCTCCCTGCAGGGAAAGGACAAGGGCGGCTCAGGGGAGAGTGTGGTACAGACGAGCCAGGCTGGACCTGCAGCAGAGGGGGTATGACCCAGCAGCGGTTCAGTCAGCACTGCTCACAGGGCAAAGCTCCCCCACTGGGTTGTGCGGCACCACTGGCGGCAGCACCTGCACAGCCCTGGGATGCACAAAGGGATGCACACTGGGATACACACTGGGATATACACCGGGATGCACACTGGGATGCACACCAGGATGCACGCCGGGATGCACGCCGGGATACGCACCGGGATGCATGCTGGGATGCACACGGGGATGCACACCGGGATACACACCAGGACACACACTGGGATGCACACCGGGATACACACCGGGCTGCACACCAGAATACACACCGGGATGCACACCGGGATGTACACCAGGATACACGCCGGGATACACGCCGGGATGCACACCAGGATGCACACCGGGATACACACTGGGATGCACACTGGGATGCACACCAGGATGCACACTGTGATGCACACCGGGTTGCACACTGCGATGCACACAGGGATACACACCGGGATGCACGCCAGGATGCACACTGGGATGCACGCCGGGATGCACACTGGGATGCACACCAGGATGCACACCGGGATGCATGCCAGGGTGCACACCGGGATGCACACTGAGATGCACACCGGGATGCACACCAGGATACGCACTGGGATGCACACCGGGATACACACTGAGATGCACACCGGGATGCACACCGGGATGCACGCCGGGATGCACGCTGGGATACACACTGGGATGCACGCCGGGATGCACGCTGGGGTGCACACTGGCATGCACACTGGGATGCACCCTGGGATGCACACCGGGATGCATGCTTTTGAGGCGATAGCTCTGCTCCAAGCTGCCCTGACCCTGCCACAGGCAAGGCCCTGACCCCTCCTCTGCATGCCCAGGCATCCTGGCCCTGAACCTCACACCACACCAGGGGCAACAGTCCCATTACCTAGTGCCCAGAAGCAATGGTCCAGGCCCTCAGCCATCACTCTGCCCTGAGGGACAATGGTCCCATCCCCTCATCCTGCCCCAGGGCAATGGTTCCATGCCCCTTGGGGCACAGACCTTTGCCCCAGACCCATCACCCTGCACTCCCCCCGCCCCCACAGCATACAGGGTGGCCTTGGCCCTTCACCTCCTCCTTGTACACCCAGCTGTAATGGCTCTGTACCCCACCTGCCCTCACACTCTGCAGAGGAGTAACAGCCCTGCAACCCAAAGCTCTCACATGGTGTAGAGGGCAATGGCCCTGAGCCATACTCCCCACCACCACCCGCGTGCAAAGGGCAGAGGGGCAGTGGCCCTGCACCACACAGAAACAGTCATTTCACTGTACCCCACCCACAATGCAGGCCTGAGCCAAGAGAGCTGTGGGCTCACACAGAGTCCTGCAGGATACAGTACCCTAAACATCAGGTAAGGGCAAAGTCAGTGCATGCTGCAAAAGCTGGTGTAGCACATTCAAAGCCTTTGTAATTGCTGTTGGTCATAAACAAAGCAAACAAACCCTCCCATGTTCAATTGGGATGTTAGCTAAGTAGCTCCTATTCACCTGCCCGGTAACCTAGTATTTGTCGGTGAGAAGCTGAGCCCATGCTCTCACAGGTATGTAACAGCATGAGCTTCAAAACAGGATCATAACACACGGCGAAAGCCAGTGATGAATCAGCCCAGTGACATTCCGAACAAGCAGAGCTCTCAGCCGTGCTTGTAGCTGTATCCATCACTTTTCATCGCTCCACAGACGCTCTAGGCTTCAGAGTGACACACACACAGAAAGGCGACTGTCACAGACGCTAATTATGTAGCTGGGTTCTCTCACACTTCTCCCGCTGTGGTCTCTAAACACTGTGACAAGGATCAGAGAGGTAACCAAGTTAGTCTGTATCTTCAAGAACAACAAGGAATCCTGTGGCACCTTATGGACCAATAATTATTTTGGAGCATAAGCTTTCATGGGCAAAGACCTGCTTCATCAGATGCATTGTGATTTAATTGTTTGTAAAGAGCTTTGAGAATTGCTATGGCTATTTCTAGTTAAGTGCAAATTAATTCAACACAGCCTCCCACATACAATCATAGAATCATAGAATGCTAGGACTGGAAGGGACCTTGAGAGGTCATCGAGTCCAGCCCCCTGCCCTCATGGCAGTACCAAGTACTACATAGACCATCCCTGATAGACATTTATCTAACCTGGTCTTAAGTATCTCCAGAGATGGAGATTCCACAACATCCCTAGGCAATTTATTCCCGTGTTTGAACACCCTGACAGTTAAGAACTTTTTCCCTCCTCCCTCCTCCTTATCCCTGTTAGATAACTGAAAACTGCTATCATGTTCCGCCTTAATCTTCTTTTTTTCAAAATAAACAAGCACACTTCTTTCAGACTTTCTTCATAGGTCATGTTCTCTAGACCTTTGACCATTCTTGTTCCTCTTTTCTGGACCTTTTCTAATTTCTCCACATCTTTCTTGAAATGCGGTGCCCAGAACTGGACACAATATTCCAGCTGAGGCCTAACCAGCGCAGAGTAGAGCGAAAGAATGACTTCTTGTGTCTTGTTCACAACACACTTGTTAATGCACCCCAGAATCATGTTGGTTTTTTTGCATTATCATCACACTGTTGACTCATTTAATATGTGGCCCACTATAACCCCTAGATCCCTTTCTGCCATACTCCTTCCTAGACAGTCGCTTCCCATTCTGTATGTATGAAACTGGTTGTTCCTTCCTAAGTGGAGCCCTTTGCATTTGTCCTTATTAAACTTCATCCTGTTTACCTCAGACCATTTCTCCAATTTGTCCAGATCATTTTGAATTCTGATCCTCTCCTCCAAAGCAGTTGCAACCCCTCCTAGCTTGGTATCATCTGCAAACTTAATCAGCGTAATGTCTATGCTAATATCTAAATCGTTGATGAAGATATTGAACAGAACTTGTTCCAAAACAGACTCCTGTGGAACCCCACTTGTTATACCTTTCCAGGAGGATTGAAAACCATTAATAACTATTCTCTGAGTATGGTTGTACAGCCACTTTTTGCACCCACCTTTTAGTATCCCCATCTAAGTTGTATTTGCCTAGTTTATTGGTGAGAATATCATGTGAGGCCGTTATCAAATGCCTTACTAAAATCTAGGTGTACCACATCCACTGTGTCTGCCTTATCCACAAGGCTCTTTATCTCATCAAAGAAAGCTATCAGATTGGTTAGACATGATTTGTTCCCTGCAAATCTATGCTGGCTGTTCCCTATCAGCTTACCACCTTCCACGTGTTTGCAGATATGTCTTTAATTACTTGTTCCATTATCTTTCCTGGCACAGAAGATAAACTGACCAGTCTATAGTTTCCTGCATTGTTCTTATTCCCCTTTTTATAGATATGCACTATATCTGCCTTTTTATAGTCTTCTGGAATCTCCCTTGTCTCCCATGATTTTCCAAAGATGATAGCTAATGGCTCAGATACCTCTTCCATCAGCATCTTGAGTATTCTAGAACGCATTTCATCAGGCCCTGGTGACTTGCACACATTTAACTTTCCTAACTGATTCTTAACTTGTTCTTTTTTAATTTTATCTTCTACCCTACTCCTTTCCCACTAGCATTCACTGTGTTAGGCATTTCTTCCTCAGACTTCTCAGTGAAAACCAAAACAAAAAAGTCATCAAGCATCTCTGCCATTTCCAAGCTTCCCGTTACTGTTTCTCCCTCCTCATTGAGCAATGGGCCTACCCTATCACTGGTCTTCCTCTTGCTTTTAATGTATTTATAAAAAGACTTCTTGTTTCCCTTTATGCCTGTAGCTAATTTGAGCTCATTTAGTGCCTTTGCCTTTCTAATCTTGCCCCTGCGTTCCTGTGTTGTTTACCTATATTCATCCTCTGTCATTGGTCCTAGTTTCCATTTTTATATGATTCCCTTTTTATTTTAAGATCATGCAAGATCTCCTGGTTAAGCCAAGATGGTCTTTTGCCACATTTTCTATCTTTCCTACGCAGCAGGATAGCTTGCTTTTGAGCCCTTAATAATGTCCTTTTGAAAAACTGCCAACTCTCCTCCATTGTTTTTCCCCTGAGTCTTGCTTCCCATGGGACCCTACCTAACAGCTCTCTGAGTTTACCAAAATCCGCCTTCCTGAAATCCATTGTCTCTACTTTGCTGTTCTCCCTTCTACCCTTCCTTAAAATCGTGAACTCTATGATTTCATGATCACTTTCACCCAAGCTGCCCTTCACTTTCAGAGTCTCAATCAGTTCTTCCCTAGTTGTTAAAATCAAATCTAGGACAGCTTCCCCCGGTAGGTTTTTCAACCTTCTGAAATAAAAAGTTGTCTCCAGTGCAATCCAAGAACTTATTGGATAGCCTGTGTGTCATTGCATTAGTATCCCAACATATATCTGGATAGTTGAAGTCCCCCTTTACTACCAAATCGTGGGCCATGGAAGATTTTGTGGTTTAAAAAAAGCCTCATCCACCTTTTCCAGCTGAGTAGGTGGCCTGTAGTGGACTCCTAGCAGGACATCACCCTTGTTTTTTACCCCTTTTATCTTAATCCAGAGGCTCTCAACACATCCCTTTCCTATGTCCATCTCCACCTCAGTCCAAGTGTGTAACTTTTAATATACAAGGCAACACCTCCTCCCTTTTTCCCCTGTCTCTCCTTCCTGAGCAAGCTGTACCCTTCCATACCAACATTCCAATCGTGTATTATCCCACCAAGTTTCTGCGATGCCAGCAATGTCATAGTTGTATTTATTTCTTAGCACTTTCAGTTCTTCCTGCTTATTACCCATACTACTTGTATTTGTATATATGCATCTAAGATATTGATTTGATCTTGCCTCCCAGTTTTGCCCTGATCCTCCTTTTTCTCTGCCATTATAGCCCATGCTCCCTCCCATTTCTGATCCATCTCCCAGGTCTCCATCTTCTCTACTTACCTGTGGACTTTGCTCCCCTGTCCCCATCTAAGCTAGTTTAAAGCCCTCCTCACTAGGTTAGCCAGTCTGTGTCCAAATAGGGTCTTTCCTCTCCTCGAAAGGTGAACACCATCTCTGCCTAGCAGTCCTTCCTGGAATAGCAGCCTGTGGTTGAGGGAGCCAAACCCCTCTTAGTGACACCATTTGCTGAGCCAGGCATTCACCTCCAGGATGCACCTGTCTCTGCTTGGGCCCCTACCTTTGACAGGAAGGATTGAAGAGAATGCCACCTGTACCCCAAACTCCTTCACACGTACTCCCAGATCCTTGTAGTCACTCTTGGTCCGCTCAGAGTCACGCCTCGCGGTATCAGTAGTGCCCACACGGATGAGTAGCATGGGGTAGTAGCCAGAGGGCCGGATAATCCTCAACAACACCTCCCTAATGTCTCAGATTTGGGCCCCCGGCAGTCAGCGTATCTCCCGAGATGAAATGTCAGAGTGACAGATGGGTGCCTCTGCCCCCCTCAGAAAAGACTCTCCAACCACCACATAGCACATAGCACATAGCACCACATAGCAAAGGCAGGTTTGTTTAAATAGCCATGCTTATAAACAGGATGTATACCAGCTCTTAGGACACCTCAAAAAGGCTAGGTGATATCAGATTTGAACCTTTAACAATTACCTGTATGAATAAAGTTACTTGGTGAGGAAATCTATTGACAACTATTTCCTTAGATTACAAACACCTCAAAATAGTGAACTTGTTGCCTTATACATGTGTATAGCGTCATGCACTCCTTTAGTATTATGTAAGTAATTATGCATTTTAAATTTGAAATCTTAGTTCCAAACGCAGACGGGTGTAAGCAATTTGAAATGTGTCTCACTACCTGCTGATCCAAATCACCCCAGATATTTCTTTACAATTATTACAGTATAAAATAGGCATATCAGTCTGCACAATAATGGCAGAACCCAATGGAGAGATGAGCAGATAAAGATGTCTGGAGGAAAACATGCAAGTCTGAGGAGGAAATTACAATGTATAATATACAGAATCAATATCAAACTGAAGAAATATTGTTGTAAACAAACAATAAATGCAGTTTATATTAAGATCATATCTGAAATTAAACAAAAATGAATATAGCCATATTCATATCAAAAGAAAGATTTGGTTCCTCAGCATGCTGTGACTACCATTTTATTAAGGTGAGCTCATAACCAGAGTTATTCTCAGTACAACAGCACTTATGCATTTCCTTGTCAAGTTTTCAAGGTTCCAATCAAACCCTACGTAACTAATTATTCAATAGGAGAATTCTTTCTGCAGGCAACAATCTCTCTTCTCTGCTGCACTTAGCAGCTGGTATGTGTTAGTTTACTCCTTTGTGATTTTATATAATCTTTTCCAACTTACAACCAGTACCAGATGTACCATTGTGCCTTCGGTAAGGAATATTTTCTGGATACTTTGTAGCATTTTTTTAAAAAAATTCACAAATACGCTAAGATTCCACAGTATCGTCTGACAGCAGTTCATACAGAATTAGAAATCTTGCTACATGAGAAATAATACTTTAAAAATCAACCATGATATAATGTTTCTGACATTTTTTGTGCATATAAAGACAGATTCTTTATTGTATTTTAATCTTGTAAAATCTGATGGAACCAAAGGGTTAGGGTTAGGGTTTGCCTATTTCTGGCTCTTAAACCTTTATTATTTTAAAGAGAAAACTGTTACAGTCTGGCATAGACTGTTCCCTGGATCATTAGTAACTAACACCATTTGATTACTAAGGAAAAAAATGCGTAAGTCAATGGACCCAATTAATTCCTGAAAGAGCTCCATTACTTTTAGTAGACTACCAGGGCATAATTTCCCGAATTACGGCCCTGAGGCAAAGCTCACTGGAGTCAGTGGATTTTTGGGTCGGGATCTAAATCTACTCTGTGAGCATGTCCTGGGTGACATGTCACTTACGGCTGGTGAAAGCTTGGGGATGGTATGGGGTTGGATCTAAAGTCCATTGAAGATAATGCCCAATTTTTTTCTCCAATGGAAGTCTTTCAGTTGACTTGGCTAGTGTTTGGATGGAACCCATTGCTCATAGTGGAGGGCTGGAGAGCAGCCGATAGCTAAGGCTGCCTCAGAGATCATGGGTTATCAGTAAGTGAGCTCTGAGCCTCATGCCTCAGGCTTCTGTCTCACCACTGCTCCAGCAGGACAGCTTCAGGGGCTCTGCTTCTGGCTTCAGCCAGTGTGGTGGGGCTCTGGCTGAGATGACACTAAATGTACAATTGATGCCTGTTGCCTGCATCCCGTCCATGATGTTCCACAAAAATACCTGTGCCCAAACTCTAGCCTTCATACTAGGTTATAGGGTTGCCTGTCTATTCCTTTCCCTCCTCCCCACGCACCTTCAGTGTCTCGCGTACCAGAACATACCCTATGCAAGATGCAGCCCAAGCACCGTAGTTCTTCTATATGATGTGTGCGCTCCATTTTAAATTTTCTTTTATATCTGAAGTTTGCATTGTTATTCTAGATGCTGAACAACGAAGCCCATACATGCACTTTTATTAAGCAAAGCTCTGTGTTCAGATCCTAAGTGTTTCTCAGGAGTGCAACTCTGCTACTTCAGCATTCAAAACTTCTCTTAAACAACTGAACTTCGCTGTGTTTTGAGGGCTTATACTTACATTCCAATGGCAAAGGCGCCAGCACTCCTAATGCATCAATCAAGGTGCGTACCAGCAAATACCAATATTTAGAATCAGTGGGTTCATTCCTTAATTGAATGTCCACATGTCTTTTCTGAAAACCAATTTTTATTCAAATGACTAGTTGCACAGAACGGCAAAGAATACAGAAATGATGCATATAGATACACAGAAGCACACAAAAATATGATGAAAAATGAGCTACGACTGGAAGTAACGCCAATAACAACAGTCATTGTGATATTGGGAATGGGAAGTCAGGGCATTGTCCGGTTCAGTAAATAATTTGTAAGCAAACTGCTGGCATGCAGGTACACACAGAGTTTGGCATGATGTTTGGAGTTTCAGTGCCGTATTTCCCTGGAAATCACGGGGAATACAAATGCAAAAGGTTCACCTGTGTACAAAATATATTAGTTTAGTTCAAGAAGCTGCCCGGAGCAAATGCGAGCTTGTCCAACTCAGAGAATGTACTGACGGAAGTTCAAGGTTACTGTGCAAATCGTTGCTCTTCAGTTGAAAAACATGACCACGAGAGGGAGGCCATGCTGAAGGTCAGACTGAGCACAGTATTTTGCCAGAGGAAGTCACTTTTTAGGGGACAGGTGTTTTTAATATAAATCTGAAAAAGTAATTGAAAAGCTACTGCTGCGTGCCCTTTCAAAAATGACGTCAAAAGGCGATGAGCAATATCCTTCTCTTAGCAATTGTTGACTTTCTGCTTTCCGCTCCAATCTGCTTAAGAGTCTGATATGTTGCTTGTAATTTCTCAGCCAAGCTGATGCACTCTGCCTCACCAGGACTCTGGGCTGTGCTAGCCCTTAGATGAGTACCCATCTTCAGCGACGTCTCCATGGTGAAGCTATTCCCCAGTGTTCTCTCTGCTAGTATGTGAAAGCAGGCACTGTGAGTACTATCCGATACGGCAGTATCCCCCAGCATTCTCTTCGTTAGCGGCAATAGCACTGTCCCCTGGCAGAGATGACTTTGGTGTGTGTTTTAGTCCTCGAGCCAGCGGCTTTCATGTCTACAGATAGGCCTGTGGTGACCGCTACTGGAGGAATACCAAGACAGCCAGTCAGAAGCCAGGTTTCTTGTGTAGCTCACAGATACAAAGAGCAAAAAGTCTCCTGGATTTCTGGTTTGGCCAAAAGCTAGTGTAACCTGCTACGCGTGGCTCAGTGTCCCATGTAGAGGCACCTAGGCCACTTACACTGTCTGGTTAATGGCTCTTACGACTGATAGCTGTGTCTGACAAGCTAACAGACCAGTAAGGCTAACCTGTTAGGCTGGAGCATACTGATAGCTACCATGAGGGGTGTCTCAGATCCAAAGACAATTGCAGACTTAGTTCAAGTTAGCTGTTGGGCAAGCTCCTTTCATCCACAATGGAAGGTGCAGTTCCTCCCCTCCTCTTTGTAGAGACAGAGTGAAAGGTCTCGCCTCAACACATGGCAGCTCACAGCTGAAACACTTGGGACGAGGGGGTTCCATAACTGACAACAGAGTGGCTGTGTGTGCTGCAGCCTGTGAGTTAAAGCCTGGGGAAAACCCACCAGAAAGCCTGGAGAAGCAACTGTGTGCATGAGCCTGAGAGGGGCAGAGACAGAGCACACTGTGGACGAACTCTGGGGGATTCTTGAGTGAGGAAATGGTCTGCATCTGCTGATTTGTAGACACACAAGATGATACCAAGCACATACCTGACCTGGACCATCAGTTCCTCATCCCAGCCTAAAAGAGTACTGTCAGGCACCAAATATTTGCCATCTGCCTGGGCCAAAGTGCTACTGTTGCTGCATAACCAGGTCCACTGACCGGGGTGGGGGGTCAAAAGGAGCAACAGCCCCACGGCCCCCTAAATCACTTCCAGCTGGGGTGCGTGGCACGGCAGTGGGGGTGGGAGGACCGTGGAGTGACATGCTCCAGGCAGTGTTGAGGGCTGGCTGCCCCCATTTCTGTCCCTTCCACTTGAGCCCTGCCCTTTGTGGGAGTGGAGGGCTGCCCCCTGCCATGCCTTGCCAAGGGTCCGATGTCAGCCCCTCTGTGCATAACATGTAGCGGTGATACCTCCCTGGTCCTGAACCCTTGCGACCCGAGTGGTCCCAAACAAGGGAATTTGCTGGACTGGGCGAGGTCAGGCCTCTGGGCCTGCTCCTCCTGGCCACCGGCTGCTCCCTGCCACCAGGCTGCCCGGGGGCTCCGCTCCTTGCAGGGCTCCCTGGCGCTGGGCTGCTGGCAGGACTCCCTGGCCCAGCTCCCCGCAATGGAGCTGCCAGTGGAGATCTCCAGCCCAAGCCGCTCTCCCTGTGGGGCTCCCTGACCCTAGTCAGGCTCACTGTAGTGGAGTTCCCTGATCTTTGCCAGGTTCTCCACAGGGCTGCTGGCCCTTGGCCTAGCTCCCCACCACAAGGCTGCCAGTGGGACCACTGGTAGGGTCCCTGCCACCAATGGGAGAGCCTGCCAGCCAGACTGGCTCCAGGCAGCTGGGGGTCTCTAGACCAGGTGCTCTCTGGTCCAGCAACCGAACAAGAAAGTGCCAGACAAGGGAGTTTCAACTTGTATGAAACACAAGTCACCCACCGCATAAAATTACGATCTATGTTGTGACTTTAGTGGACCTGGCTGTTTAAGTGAACGGGACTCAACAAGTAAAACATACCTGTCCTAAACAGCCTGGTGACAATATTTAAGCACCTAAAGATATAAAGTGGCACCTTGTGGGATATTCCAAAGTACCTAGGGTCCCAAAAAGAGTTAGGAGCAAAGCCATTTTGAAAATTCTGATAGGTATTTCTATATATCTTCAGGCACCTAAATACCATTAGAGAGCTGGCCCTTACTCTAACTGCACTGAAGGGGGTTCATATACTTTCAGCTGTTTGCAATGTTATATGTAATAGGCTGAAAGTGCTGAATGCCACAGGAATGCAGCTTCTTTCGGAGGGAAACACTACAGCTATTAAAAAGAAAAAACAACAACAGAAGCTGAGAATCTCATGCAGTCATGTGACTCCAGAAACAAAGGGTTTAAGAAAAGCAGCAAATAACATGCGCTTTAACATAAAAATCATAATATTTGGCAACAACAATTTAGAACACAAATTGGAATTTGGCCCGAATTCTGGGGAATAACACTTTTCTTCTCGTAAAAAAGCACCAGGGGATTTTTTAATGACCTCCTTTAATCAGGAAGTTGGTGGCACAGCCAAGTTCCCTGATGCCATGCAATCATTATTTTCTGCTAATAAGGATTTTTTACATAATATCCCAACTATATTGCTCCTGTAGGTAGTTTTAGGTTAAATGCCTCAGGCATTCCAAATTTCCTTCTGTTGTTAGTCTCAAGAAAATTGCAGGAGTCAGGTTTTTCTTCCGAACACAAACAGCAAGGACATTTCAGTGATCAGACAATTACTTCCAAAACTTTTTGACTTTTGTAATATTTGCCTCTCTTCTGCTACAGATATTTTCCTTACAGAGGGGGAACAATAAATCCCAAATCCAAACACCTCAGCCTTGGGGATAGTCTGTTTGGGGATAAACTGTGCCTCACAGTCCTAACTAATCACTGACCATGAGGTTTGTTGACCTTACTCCACAGCTGAGCAGGATCAACAGCATTTCTGCTAGTCTATTATTTTTCTGTCCACATTCACCACTCATCACTGGAGCCCGGCAGCTTCCTAAACAATTTTCGTAGTGATTAGCCAGTTATCAGGGTGGCTTTCTCTGCTTTGCCACTGATGATGATTCTGTAACTTTTTTTGTCTGAGCTTGTCAGATACAAACTGTTCTGTTAATTCCTGGTACTACACCATCCTGTTTATGAAAGGAACTGTCTTGCTGTCATATTAAGCACAATGGAAAGTATATTAATGCAGCAACATTATCTGACCCCAACTGCCAGACAGCACTCCAGAAGAGGATACAAATATATTCAACCTCTGAATATTCCCTCTCCTTTTCCACTAAATCAAATGTATTTTCACAAAAACCTCAAGCAAATATAGTAGGCTCATGAGCTAGATTTAATAGGGGAAAAGAAGGGATTGGGAAAAATGCTGCACCTTTTGACTCTGTCTTTTCACTGCAGAACGATTGTTCCAAAGCCTTTCTCTTTCATTGCTGTCTCTTGGTGTGTTCTATTCAGGCTGCTAACACAACAATTTCCCCTTTCTGAGCTATTTTGGTTTCCTACTTCAACACTCCCCACACTTTAAATCTGTTTTTATAACTGCCTCACACCCCTTCCCCCACATTAAAAGAACAACATTAAGATTGTGAAACCTAGCACTCAATAGTTAGGAAATCCCAGAATTAAGGTTGCCTGTGCAGCCTTAACTTACCCCTCCCATGTGTGTGCATGATGATCCAGTCTTTAATTACATGAGCAGATACTTCCTCCCCAGGACCTCTGCCTCAGTGCACATAAGGGAGGCTGCTCATTAATGAGTATCTATTAAAGTTTTGTTTTCTCCTCATTCAGTGGCTTATTTGTGGCTCAAACCTCACTCTTAAAATGTAATTATTAATTTCTGCTTGAGCTTTTGTGTGTGGGTCATTACAATACTATTGGAATACTTCACAAACAATTATTTTATCTGCACAACACTCCTCTACGATGAGGGATAATACTGGTCCTTTTTTACAGAGGAGGCACTGAGGCACAGAGAGATTAAGGTCAGAAGTATGTACCAATTTTGAATGACTAATTTAAGACATTCAGACCTGATTTTTCAGTCTTTTCAATGACTAGCACAATATCTGTTCAAAGCACAACTCCCTCCTCCGTGGTGCCTGGGAATTGGTAATGTGGGCTTTGAGAGCACGAGACAGAGAGAAACCCTGCTCTGAATTCAAGTGACCAGACTCCTTACAGCCCACAGGAAGCCAAATCTTCAATTGTAGGGAAAATTTGCTCAGCCCTGGGTTAAACGATGCTCAGGGTAGATGGCTTCTTGGAAGATTGTATCTATAAATCTCTAGTGCGGCTTTACTGCACGTATACAAACAAGTGATTTTCCAAAGGATTATATAAGTTGGTTAAGTTTCAGCAAATTTTCACAGGAATGCCAAAAACACACCTCTGAGACAAATACTCTCCACCTCACTGACCCCTGTTCCAGTGTAGGGGGCACTACAGCGGCCCAAGAAAACATTATCAGAATTTTTAACATGGGCAATGCAACGTATTATTTTTTTCCAAGACTCATTCTCAGAAATGGCTGAACTGTTTGGCTGAAATTCCGCATAACACTCAACCTGAGACCAACACCCAACATGGAAACTTTCAGCCCAGACAGTTAAAGTTTGGCAAAAGTATAAGTAACTGACAACAGGAGGTTATAAAAGGAAATGTTGGGGAAACCTAACTAATACATGATACAGTAGCTCCAACTCCAGTTCTAAGCTTCTGACCATGAAGACATATTATCCCATTTGACCTTGTACTTGTCTTGAATTGCTTCGGTACCACATTCATTGTCCTGGTTTAAATCTCTAAATTCTAGTCTCAGGAGTGCCCTCTCTAAATTGCTCTTGTAGGAGTCCGGGCCTTGCTTGCTTTGATGCTAGACTGTAGTCGTCATACCTGATTTACTGTGTATTTTGTTTCCAGAAGACTGCACTTTTTGTACACTTTCCTCCTTAGTGCTGCCAAGTAAAAGATCATGACACCTTTAACTCTTGCAGCATGAAATCCCACTGCACCACATTATGCGTGGATCCTAGCAAATTCAAGGCAGTTTACTACCCTGGCTGTACAGTACGGTATGGCTGCGTAGTATGGAACCGTAACAGAAGATTTTTGCCAGCCTTATTAATTCTGGCTCGGGTCTTATACACCTTTTCACAAATATGTTACGTTAAGCATAGAAGAGCAGAATCATGAGGTGCCACTTATTTCCAAAGCCGAATCCCTGTGTGATAATGACAGTTCTAGCTGGTTAGAGTATTGGCCTTGTAAAGCCAGGGTTGTGAGCTCAGTCCCTGGGGAGGGGGCCTTTCAAGGTTCTGGGGTAGGTGAGATTTCAAACAAACAAAAAAAATCTGTCAGGGATGGTGCTAGGTCCTGGACTTGATGACCTCTTGAGGTCCTTTCCAGCTCTATATGTATATCTCGATGTTTCAAAATAGTGTGCTACAAAACTGTTACTGAAATTAAGGTTCAACTGTCACCACTTGCTGCCGTTTGGCAGGATTCTCTGTGGAGTTGCACAATGAGGACAATAACCAGGAGCTGAAAAAGATCAATGCTCAGAATTTCTGGTTTGTGGGACATGTTCACATGGCGAAGCTCCTTTTTATTCAGAGCTGAGATCAAAATACAATATTTTAAAAGTTTTCCACAAACCAAAATTTCTGAAACAATGTTGGTTTTGGGGCAGAAGATGGTGAGTGGAGGGAAGGAGGATTTAAAATATTTGTTTCACACAATATGCACTGATCTAGCTATCTAGCTATCTAAGTTGAAACAAGATTGCAAAACACCAAAACAAACTTTCAAAATTTCCTGAACAAAAGAAGTTCCAAAATGAAAATTTTTCATTTCATTTTTCCCCCATATGATTTGCTGTAAAAATTGACATGGTATTCTAAAACATTTTGATAAAAATGACATTTTTGGTTGGGGGAATAAAAAAAGGTTCCACTAAAATTTACTTGTCAGCTCATCCCTGATTCTGGGGGCTGGCCCGGTACTGACAGATTTATACCAATTCATAGTCCCCTCCAGAAACAGAATTTTCTGCCGGACATTTTCAGACTAGACTTGAACTGTGTGTAGACACGGACCTATTCTGTTTTTTGTATTCACTGAATAATCTAAAAACATCAGCAAAATACTATTTTTAAAATGCAAATTAACATGAGTCACGCTTAACACGAGCAAGTAAAACCGTTCTCAAAACCTTTATGATAATAGTAAGTTTGTATGCATACCATTGTTAGTCTATCAAAACAAAAAAGCAGCCAAGTAGCACTTTAAAGACTAACAAAATCATTTATTAAGTGAGTTTTCGTGGGACAGACCCACTCTGATTTGTCCTCCTTGATTAGTGATTTTTGTTCTCTGTGCCTTAAATATTGAGTCTGTTCTGGTCTGGCGATGGTCTGAAGAAGTGAGTCTCTGTCCCACAAAAGCTCACCTAATAAATTATTTTGTTAGTCTTTAAAGTGCTACAGAACTGCTTTTTGTTTTGATAGTGTATAGACGAGCATGGCTCCCTCTCTGTTACCATTGTTAGTCTAGTTCCTACTCGCTACAAATAAAAAAGGCCCTGCGGCTGTACCGCCAAAGGAAAGAACATGACGAGGGCAGGGAACCTTCTATTGCTCTCCCATTTAGCTCTTCGATTACTGAACATATCTAGGTGTGTTTTCTCTGTGAAGGGCTAGTTTGAAAGGCTAGAGGGTCACATGGCAAATGCAGGCTCACACATGCTCTGACTAGAGGCATTGGGGATGTGGCAGTGCCCTGTGCTTTCCATCCTAGGCAGCGGTGACAGTAAACTGGGACGCCATTCTGGCACGAAGGAGCTGGCAGGCCGGAGAAGGAAAGTGGTGTGCTCCCAGCCTGGGTCCCGGGTCTCTCCTGCCACAGAAGTGCCCCAGCTGTTGGGAGGTGCACCCTCCCACCGGTGCAGGTCTGCCCAGACACAACCTCCCCATCTTCCGACACTACTGAGGGAGGACAGGGGGCTGAACCCTCCACACCTCCTGAGACTTGCACCAGGTCACTGCTTGATGTCGCCCTTCTGACAGCATGAGTCCCCGCGTTCCTCTGCCTCCTGGCTGAAGAGGGGCGAGAGCTGGGGTGAGTGACTCACTGACCATGATGAAGGGGCACAGCAAGCCCTCTTCTGGTCTGTACATGGGAAGGGTGTCTTCAGCCCCCCCCCCCCAACCTCCCAAAATAGTGCTCTGGCCTGCTACACACACACACACACACACACACACACACACACACCCCTGTCCTGAATACCTCCTCATACTCCCCAGCTCTGACTCCTGGACTTCCCCACATTACTGACTCCCTGTCCCGACCCCTTCCTCCTGCACTCCTCCACACACACTCCAACCCACTGCCCTGAGCCCTTCCTTACACCCCAAGCCCTTATCCCTGCACCTCCTTCATGTATACTCAGCCCCTGCCCCAAGCCCCCTACCCCACACCCACACCTACACAACCCCCTGCCCTGAGACCACCCTCCACTTCCATTTCCTGCAGGTGCAGTAGAACCCCAAGCTATACACACTGAAGTTTTGTGTATCTCAGTTTAACGTGACTCAGGGTGGCGGGGAGCTGGTGCCTGGCTCCAGGCTGCCCGCCACACAGGGGAGCAGGGAAACTGCCCAGCACTGCAGTGCTGTTCAATACCCTGTCTCCTGTGAGCAGTAGACAGCCTGGAGCCTGGAACCAGGCGTCAGCTCCCACCGGAGAAACTGACCAGGGCTGCAGGAGCTCCTCTGCCTGCTGCTCACTGGAGGCAAGAAACTGACCAACACTGCTGCACTGCCCAGTTTCCTGGTTCCTCAAGTAATGCAACGTTTGCTTACAAGGGGTTGTGTACGAACACAATCTCTGCATAAGCCGAGGGTTTCCTGTGCTGTTGAATCCAGCCTCCCACCAACAATCTTCCTGAAGCCATGGCCCTGGGGAGGGGGCATAATATAAGGACACTCTACTTGTAAGAAATGGAAGTGCTTGTCACCTCTGACAGATGCTGGGTTTACGGGGCTGTCTAATGGCTTTCAGCAACCCCACTATATGAATTGTTTTAGCATCTCAGAGCAGCACAAGCTTCCTCATCCCGTCCTGCCAATATGACTCAAGCCTCCCCTAGAGGCACCACTTTTATGGGGCGAGACTGCAGGGTGATCTCCATGGTCAGGGCTGTTGGTGGGTGGGGGTCAGCAGAGGAGCGGGAGGTACACGAGATCCGTGGCATTGATTCCCACCATGGGCCCTTGGGGCCAGGCTGGAGGGGGGCCCAGCTCTGTGCCCCAGAAGGGCGGGACCAAGTGCAAAAGGGTGGAGCCTTGAGCAGCAGGGGTAGGGCCAATGGCAGTTTGGTCTCAGTGCTGCCTGGACCACGGTGCTGGGCCTACCCACCCTCTTCCTCAGAGCCATGCACAGGTGGAGCAGCATGACTGTGGCACTTCAAAGGGGCCCAGAGCCCTGGCCGCCACTGCAGCAAGGAGCTCTGGAGCTGGCTGGAGCTCTGGGACCTTTGAAATGCCAGGCCTGGGGGCAACTGCTCTCTCTGCACCCCCGCCCCCCGTCACCAGGCCTGCAATCAGCAGCTGGCACACAGGCTAGTGGGGGGGCCTGGTGCCTGCAGCAGGAGTCTGTCCCCCCACATCCCCTCAATGGCAGCAGCAGGGAAAGTGAAGTCCCAGCTCAATTTGCTCCCTAGCCATGTTGCAAGGGGGTGGGGGTGGGTGGGGACGACCCTCGCACTCACTGGCTGGAAACACAACCATGCAGCTGGAGGTACAGAATGAGCTGGGGCTACACAGCTCCACTTCCTCTGCTGCTGTCAGTGGTGGGGCAGGGACAGACCCCTGCTGCCAGCATTGGCTCCATGGCCCTGCTAGTACTGTCAGCCACCTTGGTTTGGGAAAAAGGAAGGGTGGGGACGGAGCTGGCGGGGAGAGGTGGGGTGGGGTGGGGGGCGGAGCTAGGATGAAGAAGCAGGGGAGGGCAGGAGTGGCAAAGCCTGGGATTGAGTACGGTTGTCCTGGGCTTTCCTCGAGATGTTTGGGGTGGGGCTCACATGGGTGGTAGCCCACCTTTGTCAACAGTCTTTCATCCTTTGGTCCTTCACACATTCAGGGTGCGCATAGGCACAGGGCCAGAGGTTAGGCTCCAAGCTAAGCCCAGAAGACTACGCAGACTTGAAACAACTCCATGTCCCAAGCAGTGCAAGCTCAAGTCAGTTAGCACAGCCAGCTGTGGGTTTCTCTTTACTATTCAGACATAAATTCAGTTCTTTTCCCAGACGGTATTAACTCACTTTATGTGAACATTCCAACATCTGGCAGATCATAATCACTTACACTTGGCACCAACTTGAGCTGAATTTGAACTAGAAAGTTAAAAGATCCCAAGTCTATTTCCAGAACCCTTTGTTTTCTTTTTTCATTTTGTTTATGCAAACTAGCACAACCCCCGGTTGTGAGTTCAATCCTTGAGGAGGACATTTAGGGCTGTGGGGCAAATAGATTTAAAAAAAAAAAAGGGCTGGTGCTTGGTCCTGCCAAGAGGGCTGGGGACTGGACCCAATGACCTCCCAAGGTCCCTTCCAGCTCTGTGAGATGTGTACCACACTTCATCATCTTCCAGGCCTGCTGATCTTAATTAGCACAGTGCTTAGTTTTCCTGCTGCTTGATATCTTGGTTTTGTATCTCACATCTGTGGCACTCCTTCTTCCATCAGAGGTCAGTGTCTTCCATTCTTGTTATATTCCAACGATACCTAGTGCCCCTATAACCCCCCACAAATAAAAGTCCTATTGTTCCATTAGTCTGTATTGTCACCTAGTAGCCACCACAAATAGACACTGCCACATAATACATAACTACTAAAGATGGGGGTACCTTTAAGTTTAATATGCGCTAGCTGAGTTGGGATAATTGTTTGGAGAATTATACTTTGGTTGCATCGATCTCTTTTTCTTCCATTTGCGTCTTGACAGTTCTTCAGCTAGATGGAAGCCAACAAACACACAGATAAGCTCTGTGGGGAGTTACTGTAACTTATAAAAATAGCATGAGCATGGTAATAATTGATAGCTAAAAGCCAGAGAGGCCCCCTAAGTGGCATAAGCTTATTTTGGTTCAAGTAATAAGAGGGCTTGGAACCCATTCTCAGCGATGATCACTTTGAAAAAAAAACTTTTCTTCCTGATTACCTCAGATTTTCATGTCAAGGTGGTGACAGTGTGTGACAGGTAATACATCTCACTGTTGGTAATCATCGGTACATTGGAGACAATGAGCTAGAATGCTTGAAGCCTATTTTTAGTGAAAGGTAAATTGTGGGAGCACAAAGTACTCATTCTCTTCAAAGCACACCAAGGTCGAGTGGGATTGCAGTTCCCATAGGGCTACCCTGGGGGAAGCAGGTGTCACCAAGTTGGGGTGGAATACTGCTCCCACGGAAGCCTGCGGGAGTTTTGCCACTGATTTCAATAGCATGGGGATTTCACGCTGAAATCATTTTATACTGAAATGTGTGAGAGTCATTTGTCCTTTCTAAAGAGACGTCTCTCATAAATCAGCCCTGCAAATTATGTCACCCATCCAGTATAATCACTACATAGGGCAGTGGTTCTCAACCAGAAGGCTGCGGTCTCTGAGGAGGTTGCATGTGGAAGGGCATCTAGTAAGGCCAGTATTCAACTCACTGGGGCCCAGGGCAGAAAGCCAAAGCCTCACTGCACAGGGCTGGAGCCCAGGGTCTGAGCCCCACCACGTGGGGAGGTGAAGCCAACGCCTGATCAGTGTAGCTTCCCGAGGGCCCTACTGGTATGGGTCCTAGGCTATTGCCTAGCTTGCAACTTCCTTCTGTTGCCCCTGGCTTTTAGATGCAGAAAAACAGTTGTGACACAAGTGGGCTGTGGAATGTTTATTGCATCTTGGGAGTGGTTGTGGGCGGAGACGGACTCAGAAAGAAAAAGGCTGAGAACCCCCATTACCAGGCAGGTTTCCCACAGTAACTCTCTTGTCTGAATTTTACTTCATTTGTTGCCAAATACAAGCTTGAGTGATGAGCTTTAAGAACCCTACGGAGACTGAAGACAGAGAAAGGAAAACAACAGATAGGTGAGAGGAAGGGGATATAGTTTAGTAAAGAAATTGCAGAGAGAAATTTCTGAAAAAAAAATCAATATTTTAACAACAGCTCTCAAAAAAGGTATCCTGAGCAATGTACACCTACTGCATTTTTGTAAATTTCCACAATAGTTTTAGTTCTAATCCACATGAAAATGTTTCTGGGCTTTGGAGGTTCCTAAACTGCGGAGAGGCATAACTGCAGGCTGACCACTTCATGCGAAAGAAAAGGTTGGTTTCCTGCATAAGTTAAAAAATTAAACTCTCCACTCCTGCAGTTGTAGTTACAGAGCCACCTATAAATCTGTTTTCTCAATATTTGTAATAGCCTCTACTAGCCACTGAAAATGTCTTCAGCTGTACTCTGGGATTAATTAACTTGCAGGGTCACAGGCAGGGTAACGGTCCTACTCTAGACTCATCTTCTGGCTGGCTAAACTAGTAACAAAGCATGGCAATAGCAAGTGGGATACTTGGTTATTTGAGTAGCTAATGATAAGTTCTTTTTCAAGTCTGCTCATTTCGTGGTGGATTTCTTTCATTTCTCAGTGAAACAGGGAAGCTACGTCTACACTAGAGGGTTTTGTCAACAAAACTCACAGAGCAAATGCATTCTGTCTATGTACTGTCAACAGAACTCCGTACTTTTGTCTACAGAGCTTTTCTCCCCAGAATCAGTTGACAAAAAAGCTGTGTGGATGCTCTAGGGGCCCTCTGTCAACAGATGGAGCTTCTGTGTCACCAGGCAGCCCTGTCTGCTGTGCTTCCAGTTGGCTATTCTGGCCACTTTCGGCCAACCGAGCGATCCGCTTTCATGTGTGACCACACTGTCAACCGAAGTTTTGTCAGAAGGTATCTTTATGTAGATATCTCATAAAACTGGAAAGGACCTTGAGAGGTCATAAAGTCCAGTGCCCAGGCCTCTTGGCAGGACCAAGCACCATCCAGCACTGATTTTATTTTTTAATCTATTTGCTTTAGATCCCTCAGCCACTTCCTCAAGGACTGAGCTCATAACTTGGAGTTTATAAGGCCAATGCTCAAACCACAGTGCTATCCCTCCATTCTTTCTGACAACAGATTGCTGTAGTGTAGACTTAGCTGAAATGTGTACAAGTTCACCCATGACAGAACTATCAAAACAAAAAAGCAGTCAAGCAGCACTTTAAAGACTAACATGATAGAACTGAAACTCAAATCTATTTAACACAATTGTAGAAAACTTCTATTATTCATAGAACCGAGAAAATTCTTCATAAACAAAATATTAGAGAACTGTAGCTCCTCTTTCTCTTCACAAATGATCTGTGACTAGTTCAAGTAATTTAGAATAATGAATTCCAAAATTACAGTGAACAATTTATGCAAACATGTTTCGCAGCTGGAGGAATAGGTCTGTGTTGTGTGAATGACTGCATGTCAAACCAATCTGATAGTTTTGTTTGATAGGATAACGAGCCTTGTGGATAGGGGAGAAGTGGTAGATGTGGTATACCTCGACTTTAGTAAGGCAATTGTTATGGTCTCGCATGATATTCTTGGCAAATACAACTTAGATGGGGCTACTAAAAGGTGGATGCAAAAAGTGGCTGGATAACCATACTCAGAGAGTAGTTATTAATGGTCTCAATCCTGCTGGAAAGCTATAACAAGTGGGGTTCCGCAGGGGTCTGTTTTGGGACCAGTTCTGTTTAATGTCTTCATCAACAATTTAGATATTGGCATTAACAGTCTGCTTATTAAGTTTGCAGATGATACCAATGTGGGAGGGTTTGCAACTGCTTTGGAGGAGAGGATCAGAATTCAAAATGATCTGGACAAATTGGAGAAATGATCTGAAGTAAACAGGATGAAGTTTAATAAAGACAAATGCAAAGGGCTCCAGTTAGGAAGGAACAATCAGTTTCACACATACAGAATGGGAAGTGACTGTCTAGGAAGGAGTATGGCAGAAAGGGATCTAGGGGTTATAGTGGACCACAAGTTAAATATGAGTCAACAGTGTGATGATGTTGCAAAAAAGCAAACATGATTCTGGGATGCATTAACAGGTGTGTTGTGAGCAAGAGCTGAGAAGTCATTCTCCCGCTCCACTCTGAGCTGGTTAGGCCTCAGCTGGAGTATTGTGTCCAGTTCTGGGCGCCGCGTTTCTAGAATGATGTGGAGAAATTGGAGAAGGTCCAAAAAAGAACAACAAAAATGGTCAAAGGTCTAGAGAACACGACCTATGAATAAAGGCTGAAAGAATTGGGCTTGTTTAGTTTGGAAGAAAGAAGATTAAGGCAGGACATGATAGCAGTTTTCAGGTATCTAAAAGGATGTCATAAAGAGGAGGGAGAAAACTTGTTCTTCTTGGCCTCTGAGGATAGAATAAGAAGCAATGGTCCTAAACTGCAGCAAGGGAGGTTTAGGATGGACATTAGGAAAAAGTTCCTAACTGTCAGGTTGGTCAAACACTGGAATAAATTGCCTAGGGATGGTGTGGAATCTCCATCTCTGGAGATATTTAAGACCAGGTTAGATAAATGTCTATCAGGGATGGTCTAGACAGTACTTGGTCCTGCCATGAGGGCAGGGGGCTGGACTTGATAAACTCTCAAGGTCCCTTCCAGTCCTAGCAGTCTATGATTCTATGAAGTCATGTGGTATTGTTTCTTCTGGGTAACTCCCAGCCCACTGAGTTTTCATGATGGCCACTTAGCACTTCTGGCATAAACACCCATATAAACACAGGTATGCCTGAGTTTCCACAATAATGTTTTTTCTCTGTCCACACTCTAAAGAACAACATTTTGTTCAGATGGGTGTTTGCAGGACATAACTAGGATGGTAAATACCACTCGAGGGCATCTGCATTGTATTTAAATGAATTCTCACAGGTATTTTTGCCATATTAACCCACCTTTGATTGTGAACAACATTAGCCATAAACAATTACATTGCGGCATTTATTATTACATTTACTTATCTGTATTGTAGTAGTATCCACAGGTTCTAATGTAAATTCAGACTCTATTTGCTAGGCAATGTACGCACACATAGGAAGATCCCCATCTCTGTTCTAAAGAGCTTACAATCTGAGGACATGTGTGGTTGTGGGCTCAGAGCCTAATTTAAGACTAGATGCAATGAGTGAATGTGACAAGCATTAGAAGGGAAGACAAGCGAGAAAAGCAACAGTATAAACTTTGAACTTTTACACAGACTCACTATGTGCACAATGGGATTGTGCTAAATAACTTCAAAAATACTCTAATTGTTTTTATAAAAAGTTACAAGCACTTTAAATCAACTTCCCTTCGACTTAGGCATCACTGATCAGCCAGTTTCTTGTCGAGATCGCAGCAGAAGAGGGATCTGAAAAACAGGAGGACACTGGCCCGAAAGATTGTTTCAAAGATGGTTTTCTATGCAGAAGAGATGCTGTGAAAGAAAGCAGGAGGAGATGATAAACTGGCTGGTAAGGCTAGCACAGGGGCGGCTAAGATAAGGCAAGATCTGGCCTGCAAAGCCACCGGATCCAGCCCGTGGACTGCCTCAGCCAGCAGCTGCTTGAAGCAGCTTCCTGCTCCATGCAGGTTTAGGCTCCGCATGCCAGTGGGATGTGCGGCGGGGAGGCTTCTCGTGCTGCTCCTGCCTTTCTCAAGGCCCTGCAGGACTGATGGCTACAAGTCACCCGGATAAATCTCCCAGCCAGAGTGGCCTCTGACACTCCAGACCCTGCTCCCCACTCCTGTCCCCCTAAGCTACATAACCCAAACCTCTGCCCCTCCTCCTGCACCCGTATCCCCTCCAAGACCCTGCCTCCCCGTCACCTGCCCCAGGTCACAAACCCAACCCCCTGCACGCCCCACACACACCTCAGTCCCATGCCCCCGGTCCCAGCATCCTCCTGTCCTTTGTCATAGCCCAAATCCCTGCACCTCCTCCTGCACTCCCGACCCCTGAATCAGGTCACGGCTGCCTGTAGCCCTAGGTCACAACCAGTGGGTCCAAGAGTCACCACAAGCCCCAGGGCGAGGGGCAGGGGACACAGCTCCATGATCCACAAGGGCTGGGCCTCAGGCAGTCAGCATTTAGCACCACCCAGACCACAGCACTGGGCCCGCGCCCCCACTCCCGGCCCCACAGAGCGGCAGAGCAGTGCTACTGTGGCGCTTCAAAGGGACCTGGAGCTCCGGCTGCTGCCATGACCAAAGTAGCTGCGGTCAGACCAGCTGGAGTTCTGCACAAGTCAGAAATACCAAACCCCTGTGCAAGTGTCCTCCTCACACCCCTTTCAGCGAGCCTGGACGCAACACAAACCTCTGCACGCAGATTCCTGCCCCAGGTCACAGCTCCCTCCTTCACCCAAACACCCTCCCAGACCCCGCGCTCCCATCTGCACCCCAATTCCAACGCCAAGCTCCCTTCTGCACCCAGCCTCCATCCCAGACCCTGCCTCTTCTCCCTTAGTATCATGGATGAATCCAGCCCTGGGCCACTTGCCAAATTCTTGGAGTGCCCCCCCCGCCCCAACATCAAAAATTATTGCCCTGCCTTGGGCTAGAATGAGATTGAAGCTGAGAGGCTAGGAAACAATGTGAAGACAAGAGCAGGTGAATCAGGAGGAGAGCTGGGTGAGGTCTCGAAGATGAGGACAAGACACAAACAAGCGACCTTGGATTTCTCCCAAATCAAAATACAGTTTTATGCAGAGTCATTTTTCACCCACTGATAAGCTGGGAGGAGCAGAGAGCCTCACAGCAGCTGCCACACTACTAGTTAGGGAAAGCAGAGGTTTTAAAAAATAAAATTAAGTACATTTTAGGCTCCACTCCCACTGAGACCAAGTCTTGGATTCAAATATTAGGAATAATGGGTGACATAAGGCAATACTGAAATCTCTTTTTGAACTGCCCAGGCCACCTCCTTGCCAAAATCAGATCCCTGTGCTAATACACCATAGACCAAGGGTGAGCAAACTTTTTACATTGGGCCCCACTTTTCATCCTGGCAGAGTGCTTCTCCCCTGCCCTCCGCCCCAGCCCGCATCTTGTCTAATGGAATCCAAGCCGACAGAAATTTTGCTTACGTCCATATGTGTAAGAAAGTCTGTAAAATGTAAAAAAGTTATTAATTAGTATATAAATGTGAACACACACATAAAAACAGTAACACATTTCAACATTTTAATGAGATGGATGAGCCTGAGACCCAGCAGCCAATCATGCTGCACCCCCTTATGAAATTTCACGTACACCCCCCAATGGGACCCGCCCCCCACTTTGCACACCCCTGCTGCAGACTGTACTTTTATAGTCAACAAGTTGCAGCATTTCTCCTTAGACAGCGCTTTCAAAGACTGCTGACTGACTTTGGATAATCAGCATAGACACCTGTTCTTTGCATAGCATCACCAGGAGATCCGTTAAGAAAACTCGTGTAGCCTTTGTGCCATCAAGGGCAAGCTCAAAGATATGCAGAAAGACATTGAGGAAATCAGAGGGTGCCAAATAGTAAAAGAGTGGGGACAGAAACTTACCTAGTTAGAAGATGCAGTTTGAAAAATTTATGAATGGGGTTATAAGGCATGGAGCAGATTTGGTGACTCAAAAAGTCCCGTCTAATCCTCTGGTACTAAATTGCAAGAAAATAGCTTTGCCACTGAATCTTCAAGATGTTAAGTTCAGATGGATGTTGAACTGTTAAGAGGGGCCATGAAATAGGTGCACCAAAAATAATAACAGATCAAAGTACAGTTCCCTTTAAATAATTATCCTATATAGCAGTAGGTTCTACCAGAAAGTCATGTCTACCACTGTGTGAAAGTGTCCCCACCCGCCAACATTCAGTCTCTAGGCAAGAAATCTTCTCAGTAGTTCTCAAGGCGAAATGTTCCCCCTTGTACAGCACGCTGCTCGATTGGTCACTCCCTTGCTTTGGGAAAAAAAGAAGCAAAGCTAGATCTTTTTGTATGGGCTGTGGCAGACCCCTACCTGGAAGCTTCAGGAACCTTCTAGAAGGACGGTATACTGGATGGTGGGCCAATGCTTTTTTGTTCCTTGACTAGGCCCAAGCCCTCATTGGTCAGCTGGGCCCTGCGCTCCCAATAAAAGGCTTCCCATTTGGTAGCAGGGGGGAAGGTTTTGGAAGGTGCACCGGAAGAGCTGAGCGAGAGCGAGAGCAATAAGGTACCACAGGAAAGCGGTGGGTGAAGTGGCCCAGGGTGAGGTTGCTACTTTGGGGCAGGGGCAGAGGCCCTGCCAGTTGTCTCTTGTCCTCGTAGGGACCCTGGGCCGGAGTCCAGGGTAGAGGGCGGGTCTGGACTCCCGCCACTCTTCCCCAGAGGGATTACTCCACTGGAGCAGGCGCGGGCCTGCAAGGGGACTGGCTTTATCATCCCCACTCTGGACTTGCCTATGATGAGGATGGCTCACTAAGCGGAGACTCCTGCCTTTGGAAAGGCCTGGGCAGATAAGGGGTCTCTGTGAGTCTCTGAGGCACAAGAGGGAACTGCCAGGAAGCGCAGGGACCCACAGGGGCTGACTAGGGACTTTGTCACCCTGGTGTCAGGAATGGGATAGGCATCAAACTGGGAGATTTCATTCATTTTCCTAAAGTCATTACAAAAAAGTGCGGTGCCATCTGGTTTTGGTACCAGAACTATGGGGCTGGACCACTGGCTGTAGGATTCTTCAATAATGCCCATCTTCAACATCTTGTGCACCTCTGCCTTGATTTCCTCCCTTTTGGCAGCGGGGACCCAATAAGGTCTCATCGTTACATGGGCCCCAGGATTGGTAATGATGTGGTGAACTGCTTCTGACGTTCGACCAGGCTTTTCCGAAAACACATCTTGGTTCTGGGCAATCATGTTGAGGACTTCCCTTCTCTGGGCTGGTGTTAGCCCAGGTCCTACCTTTACCTGTACTCCAGGCTCAGCTAGAGAGTGGTTCTCCTGCTCCCTTAAGCCCACCAGACAGGCCTCTCTTTCCTGCCAGGGCTTCAGGAGGTTAATATGATATATCTGTTCTTGCTTCCATCGCCCAGGTTGGCGTATCTTATAATTTACCTCCCCAACTGGCTCAATGACTTCATACGGACCCTGCCACTGGGCCAGCAGTTTACTTTCATTAGTGGGGGCTAACACTATAAGCCGGTCTCCAGGTTGAAATCATCGTAACCTGGCCTGATGGTTGTAATAGATCCTTTGGGCCTCCTGAGCTTCTTCCACATGTCTCCTCACTATAGGAGTGACTTGAGCTATGCGGTCCCTCATCTGCATCACATAGTCTACTATGTTCTTCCCTCTGCTTGGCTTTTCCTCCCAGCTCTCCTTGGCAATGTCTAGTATGCCTCAGGGGTGGCGCCCATACGGTAACTCAAAGGGAGAGAACCTGGTGGATGCTTGAGGTACTTCCCGGATAGCAAACATGAGGTAGGGTAATAGCAGGTCCCAGTCCTTTCCAACTTTGCTCACGACCTCCTTAATCATTGCCTTAAGAGTACGATTAAACCTTTCCACAAGGCCATCAGTCTGAGAATGATACACCGAGGTCCTCAGAGTCTGTACATGGAGCAGGGTACTAAGGTCCTTCATCAGTCGAAACATGAACGGTGCCTTGATCAGTCAGGATTTCCTTCGGGATACCGACCCGAGCAAATATTTCCACCACTGCTTTGGCGATGTTCTTGGAGGCTATATTTCGGAGTGGCACAGCTTCAGGGTATCTCGTGGCATAGTCAATGAGCACCAAGATATACTGGTGTCCTCTGGCAGTCTTCTCCAGTGGACCCACTGGGTCCATTGCAATCCATTCGAAAGGAACCTCTGTAATAGGTAAAGGTATCAAGGGGGCCCTTAAATGGGGCCGCAGACTGTGGAGCTGGCACTTATCATGGGTGTGGCCAAGTTTCCTGTGGTCCCATAAGGTTTGTTTACAGCCAACAGCCCTGGCTCTCAGCGCTCTATGCTATTATTTAGCTGTAATTTACCTCTAAGTGTCTTCTCAGAGCCCCGTAAGCCACGGGAGTGTTGGTAACGTGCTAGACAATACTCACTTCCCATGGTCTGGAAAATTCTCTCATTTGACACCAGTCAGTTCCCGAGGGTGCCAGATGAAACAGGTTCAACCCGTACCAAGTAAGTGTATGCTTAAAAAACTGAAACAGACCAGTTCCACCCAGAAGGTAAGGACAATTCTTTTCTGTGTTAGAACTTTACCCTCACCATGTGAGTGCAGCAAACTGTTCATACCATTTAGCTGATGCCCTTTACACTATGTATGTAGAGGTCCACATGCATCTGATCACTGAACTGATAAGGTGAATATTTATCTCATGCTTCTATTTTATCTTTGCATTTAACTGCATACCTCTAAATTTTAAACACAAAATTGAAGGGATCTGTCCTGCTTTTTAAGGCAAGATCCACAGTACTAACTTTCACTGGCTTAACTGTACGTCAGTGGAATCTGTAGAAATACAATTTGTGACCAATATAGCTGTGCCACAACAAACTCCTAAAGTAAACTGTGTTACATCAGCAAAACTGCCCTTTGGTTGATATTATTAATTTTGCTTGCAGGTGGATGGTTGGGGTAAGCGATACCAGCAAGAAATGAGATTTGTCAGCGTAAGCCTTAAGCAACAGATACCTTGGGAGAGCTCATCAGCAAAGGGATCTTCACATAAGCAAGTCTTAACTCTTCTATTTTGTCTCTACAGGATCCAGGAACAAACATTTAAGGAGCACAGACACAAATTAACTAGCTCAATCTAACTGATAATCCATGGAGGTAAACAAACAGTGCAAAGAGACCCGTCAGCTTGCCCGTATGAGTCATAGTAACAGTTTAGCTGTCAAGAGAAGTTTTCTTCATTAAAAATAAAACAAGCCTGGTTCCTTTTCAAACCATTTAAATTATGTTTTCAAGCAATGTGTACAGTAGCATATAAGACACCCTTTTAGATGTAACATAATGAACTCTAAAAGTACATGACTTCAGTGCCAGTGGGGTCACGCTACAAATTGCACTGAGAGAAAGCACTCAGCTTCCAGCTAAATAAAGGGGTTTATTGTCCTTTTCCTGATGATTAGCTAAGAATGAAGAGTATATTGAAAAATGAATAATGTTACTATATTCCAGCGGTAGCAGTTTTAGACATTTACACACACACACACACACAAACTAGATTTCTATGAGCACAGAAAAATATTTACACCACTTAAGTCTACGGAAAGTGAAGACTGACCTGTTTCCCCTATGATGTCTATAGTTATTACCAGCACAGTCCTAAGGTGTTACAGTAACTTCTCCTCCTGGCGTCACCTAAGATCCTTGAAATGTTTTATTCTTATTATTTTCCTCCCGTTTCTACAGCAAACATATATTTTATCAGTTTACCTTTAAAATAATATGCTTCCTGTCTCCTTCCCAAATGCCTGACCAGAAGAAATGACCTTTTCTGTCATAGAACAAGTTTCTCTTTATGTGAGTGTTCCTTGACTTCTGAAAGTAGGGCAAGACGTGATCAGGCAGCAGAGGAAAAGAGCTCCAAATGCTGGAGCCACCTTACTGGTGGAGAAGTAATACACGAAAGGCACATTTATTCTGTTGTTCATGAACTCCAGCCCCTTGGCTGTAAGTTTTATCAAGCACTTTGTGGCCCCAGTGTGGAGAATCACATTTCTGCTTGCTCAGAAGGAGGCCCAACTGCATTGAATGATTGCAAGCAGATGTTTTCCTGTCTTCTCACAGAAAGAATTCCATTCTTTTTGTGTAGGCTACATGATGAGCAACAGATTTTTAGGGCACATGTCAATTTTTCTAAATTTCTTGCAGGTTTTAGAAGCTAGTACATTCTGGCAGGATAGATGTGATCACTGCATATGCGTGTTCCTGTGTGTCTGAGTGAGCTGGCCTGGTTTTTTGTCAGGCACACTCTTATCAGGTTTAACAGAAGGCACGGGGGACCTCCAGCCATGCAGACTTTACTGTTACTATAAGAGATCAAGGAGGCTGTCCAGAACCTGCCTGTCACAAAAGCGATACACTGCCAGGTGACTGTTGACAAAGCCCTTTATGGCCAGTAATCAAATCAGGAACAATGGCAATGATGGACATTAGCGGTACCACATTATTTTCTCTGAGAATACGCAAGAAAAGCAGATGGCACACGTGCCCTTGAATGGGTTTTCAGCATCAGGGACTGAACCTGGGACAGACAGCAGGAGCTAACTGCACAACCTTTTACTGCCTAAAATATACCCCCTATTTTCTTAGGCCAGCCTGCAACACACTCATCAGTCTCTAGGATTAGTATATTTATGCTATCAGTGTGAGGGAGCCATCCAGACTCAGATGGGCAGGACTGGCACCAGCACATTACCAGTAGCATGTGGACACGGCCATGCCAGTGGAGGCTCAGGTCAGCCACCCACGCCAAGTACTAAGTTCTGAGCTTGGCTGGCCAGCACAACGCTCCTGCTTGTCCCAGAACATCCACACCACTCTTGTTAACAAGCTAGTGCCGGCTCCGCTCACACAATTCCATCCATCCCCACAGGAAGGTTTGTGGCCAGCTCTGGAGCAGACACATGCTGTGTGGCTTAGCCACCACTGGATGGGGACAGAGTGCCACACTGAGGGGACATGGTTTACCTGCCGTCCCTAGCCGGGCAAGAGTCCTGCACTTCAGACGCTTCTCCTGTTCAATTCCCTGAACTGGTTGTCCTCCCAGAGGGGAATGGAGTGCGTCAAAAAGTAGATGTGGCTAACAGAAGTCATTCAGACACCCCATAGGCCAGTCAGACATAATAGAACTCTACTTTCAAAAAGGGAATCTGCTACCTTGGTAAATCGTTAGAGAACTCACCAGTGGTTTAAAGACTACAGTGATTTGAGCACTGGCCTGCTAAACCCAGGGCTGTGAGCTCAATCCTTGAGTGGGCCATTTAGGGATCTGGGGCCAATAGATTTAATTGAAAGAAAAAAGGCTCATGCTTGGTCCTGCCAAGGAGGCAGGAGACTGGACTCAAAGACCTCCTGAGGTCCCTTCCAGCTCTATGAGGTGTGTGTGTGTGTGTGTACTCTGGGATGCACCAGCTCAGTTTTGGAGATTTATGAGTTAGTAATCTGTGAAACTTTCAGGCCAGTGCTGTGATATTATGATGTTTGGCCTTCGTTTTTCGCAGTTACAATGTGACCACACAAACTTCAAAATAGCTAATACTGTAGGTTATTGGTATTACTGATTTGTAAACTAGGCCAATGTGGTCTAAATGAAATTAGATGGGATGCCTAGTCACAAAAAGTATTTATCGATGGTTCAGTGTCAAACTGGGACCATATGTCCAGTGCAGTCCTTCAAGGGCCAGTCCTGGATGCAGTACTATTCAACACTTTCATTAATGACTGCCCCACTGCCTTGTGGATTATCCTGGGAAGGAGCAAGGCTAAGGGAGTAAACCCTGACAGAAAATCCGGAGGGGAGTCCTAAGGCGGTTCTGTGCCAACTTCTGGCATTGACTCAGCAACTCCTGCAGCTGAGCTGGTACCAGACGTAGAGGTTATCCTCTCCTTTGGACTATATCAGTAAAGCTGAGAGGGGAACACTGGTGTCTGGGCAGCCCAGGGTCCCAAAAAATTGCCCAGGCTCGTGCCTGGAGAGGTACTCCAGCATCGCTTAACAGTGTTGAACCAACACGGGAGGTAACAGGTACCGGTTATAAGCTCTTGCTCGACTGGCGTAGAGAACGAGCGCCAGGGGTTGCCTTCGATGGTGGGAGAGATCGTTGCATCTCACTGGACAGTCACCACCTGCCTCAAGCTGGGCAGCCCCCAGCCAGAAGGGTACTGTCCCGCCACAGTTCACCTGCTTCACTGGGTTTGTGAGGCTTAAGGTTCCCAAACCCGACAAGTGACTGAAATTTGAGCAGCAGGCAAACCAATAAGAAAATCAACAAGAAAAGGAAACCATCAAAGTTTTAAGCTTGCTTGCTGGAATGTGCAGACCATGCTGACTGGTTTGACTGAAGATCTTCAGGACATCAGCAACACCCAAAAGACCACTGTCATCAATGAGGAACTGAAGAGGCTCCAAGTTGACATTGCTGCTCTGCAAGAGACATGACTCGCAGAGTCGGGGTCTCTAAAGGAAAAGGACTACACCTTTTCTGGCAGCATAAAGCCCAAGAAGAACCCAGGGAGCATGGTGTTGGCTTTGCCATCAGAAACACCCTTCTACAAATGGTGGAATTAGTCATGGGCAGATCAGAAAGACTCCTTCAGGTCATACTTCAAACTTGCACCAGCCCTGTCCACCTGATCAGCGCTTACGCTCCAACCCTGTACACCGCACCGGAAGTAAAAGACAAGTTCTATGACGTGCTTAGTGCTGCCATAGTGCACATACCAGCTCACGAACAACTGTACATTTTGGGTGACTTCAATGAGAGAGTTGGAGCCGATCGTGACTCATGGCCTTCCTGCTTAGGCCATTTCGGTGTGGGAAAATGAATGCAAACAGACAGCGTCTTCTCGAACTTTGCACGTACCACAATCTGTGCATCACAAACACATTTTTCCAAACCAAACCACAGCACAGTGTCATGGAGACACCCACACTCGAAACACTGGCATCAACTAGACGTGGTCATCGCTAGACGTGATAACCTCAAAAACGTCCTTCTGACACGCAGCTATCATAGTGCCGACTGCGATACAGATCACTCGCTAGTTTGCTCCAAACTCAAGGTGATTCCCAAGAAGCTGTACCACTCTAAACCAACGGGAAGGCCCCGCATTGATGCCAGAAAGACAGCAAACTCAGACAGAGCTGAAAAGTTCAGAGAGACCCTCTAGGAGAATCTGCGCAGCAGCCCAGGGGGTGCCCATGTGACATCCAGATGGCAGCATCCGAGGGATACAATTTACAACATGGCCTTGTTGGTGTTGGGAAGAAGAGCCAGAAACACAAATGACTGGTTCGAAGCTAACTCTGATAAGATGATTCCAGCCATCAAAAAGAAGCACGCTGCACTCCTGGCGAGCCAGAGTACCCTGCAAGCACTCAGAGCAGCCAGAAAAACAGTACAGCAGACAGCCAGGCGCTGTGCCATCAGCTACTGGCTTGAGCTGTGCAGCAGCATCCAGACCAGTGCTGACTTTGGTAATCTCAGGGGAATGTACGAGAGCATCAAGAAGGCATTAGGACGCACCCAGAACAAGATGGCACCTCTGAAATCCAAATCTGGTGAAGTCATCACTGACAAAGCTAAACAGATGGAGCGCTGGGTTGAGCACTACTCTGAGCTGTACTCACACGAGAACATTGTGGTTGACGCAGCCCTCGATGCTGTCGAGCTCCTACCAGTAATGGATGAACTGGACCAGGAACCAACTGTGAATGAACTGAAGAGAGCCATCGACAGCATTGCAGTAGGAAAGGCCCCGGTCCAGGATGGTATACCACCAGAGGTAATCAAGTGTGCTGTGGACACACTCCTGGAACCCCTACATGAGCTACTGTGCCTGTGCTGGAGAGAGGGTGAGGTTCCACAGGATATGCGCGACGCTAACATCGTAACCTTGTATCAGAACAAAGGAGACAGAAGCGACTGCAACAATTATCGTGGACTCTCCCTCCTAAGCATCACTGGTAAACTGTTCACTCAAGTCATCCTTGGCAGACTCCAGAAGATTGCTGAGAGGGTGTATCCCGAATCACAGTGAGGATTCTGTGCAGAGAGATCTACCATTGACATGGTCTTCTCTCTGAGGCAGCTGCAGGAGAAATGCAGGGAGCAGAGGAAGCCACTCTACATAGCCTTCATCAACCTGACCAACGCCTTCGACTTGGTCAGCAGGGATGGACTGTTCAAACTGCTCCACAAGACAGGCTGTCCTCCACGGTTACTCAAGATGATCCAGTCTTTCCACGAAGTCATGAGAGGAGCCATCCAATATGACAGTGCATTATCGGTTGTTTTCAGCATCAGGAGCGGCGTCAAACAAGGACGCGTTCTTGCTCCGACATTGTTCAGGATCTTCTTCGCACTCCTCCTGAAGCACACCTTTGGATCCTCAACAGAGGGCATCTTTTTGCACACAAGATCTGATGGGAAACTGTTTAATCTTGCAAGGCTGAAAGCTAAATCTAAGGTGCGGGAAGTCCTCATCAGAGATATGCTGTTTGCAGATGACGCTGCTGTAGTGTCCCACACAGAAGACCAGCTTCAGAAACTGCTGGATCGGTTCTCCAAAGCATGCAAGGACTCTGGGCTTTCCATCAGCCTAAAGAAAACAAATGTACTTGCTCAGGACATTGCTGAACCTCCATCAATCAGCATTGACAACTATACATTACAGGTCGTCCACGAGTTTGTTTACCTTGGGTCCACCATGACTGACACCCTGTCATTGGAGTCTGAGCTAAATAGGAGCATTGGAAAAGCAGCCACAACTCTGTCCAGACTCAGTGAGATAGTGTGGAATAACAACAAGCTGTACACCCACACCAAAATGCAACTCTACAGAGCCTGCATCCTCAGCACCCTCCTTTACGGCAGCGAGTCTTGGACCCTGTACACCCACCAGGAAAAGAGGCTGAATGTCTTCCACTTGCGCTGCCTTAGGCGCATTCTTGGAATATCATGGAAGGACAGAATGTCCAACACCCCCATCCTTGAGCAAGCTGGAATCCCAACCATGCACACCCTCCTCAGGCAGCGGAGGCTCTGCTGGCTTGGCCATTTCCACAGGATGAATGATGGAAGGATCCCAAAAGACATCCTGTATGGACAGCTAGCCTCTGGCAAAAGACCTCCCGGACGCCTCCAGTTGCGCTACAAAGATGTTTGCAAGAGGGATCTCAGGGAGGTAGACATTGAGCCAGACAGCTGGGAGAAGCTGGCAGACAATCGCAGCAGATGGAGGCAGGAACTACACAAGGGGCTTCAGAAGGGTGAGATGAGGATCAGACAGCTAGCAGAGGAGAAGCGAGCCCACAGAAAGTACAGTAAGGACCTGCCAGACACCCATTACACATGCAACAGATGCAGCAAGGACTGTCACTCTCGTGTGGGCCTTCACAGTCACAGTTGATGCTGCAAATGATGATCCCAAATGGAACTACGAAGGGCACGATCCACAGTCTATGTAGACTGAAGGATGCTACTTCATTAACGACTTAGATGATGGAGTAGATAGTACAGTATATTTATAAAATTTGTAGACCAAGCTGGGAGGGCTGCAACCACTTTAGAGAACAGGATTGGAATTCAAAATGAACTTGACAGACTGGAGAGATGGTCTGAAGTCAACAAGTATGAAATTCAGCAAAGACTAAGACAAAATCTAATCAAATGCACAGCTACCAAATGGGGACTAACCTGACTTAGGCTGAGTCTACACTACGGGATAAAAGCAGTTGTGTTCCCCTCTTTACCCTGCCGTATTAAGTAAGTTTAAATAGACATGGTTGTTACACTAAAACTTGAATGAATCCTCAGTAGTGGGCCAGGGCAGCTAAAAGAGGGTACCCAGTTGACAACCACGCAAATAGTGACCATCCACAGGATCTCTCTCAGACTTGAGTCTGGATTTAGGCCACCTGAAAAAGAAGACCCGTATGTCAAAGTAGACTCAGTTGTTACACTGAAACTCAAATGATTCATCAGACTAAAATACCCCAAGCTACAGCCAGGTTTGCACATGGAAAAGAAGACCCTTAGGACACGAATATTCCCTGCTGCAAGTCTTACTTCAATAACTGTGGTAACTGTATAGCTAATACATTGCTTTCACTGAGACTTGTATGGCTTGGGATGCCTACAAGACCCCTGGCTACAGCCAGCCCATCAAAATCATGACTACCCAGGAAGACATCCCCTGGGTGGCTAAAAGAGCCCCGGCTACAGCCAGCTCCCAAGAATTGTGACTGCTAAGGGAGATGTCCCCAGGTGGTTAAAAAAAGCTCCAGCTACAGCCACCCCCCCAAAAACTGTGACCCTCACCACGTGCAATCTGCCTGGCACCTTGTGCGTCACCTCCTTTTATTGGTTCGGGGTCAAGCTATGTGATGTTCCAGACTGTGTGGTGCCTCCGGGAGCGGGGGTCAGAAAAGGAGGGGGTGTGGGGTTCAGGACAACTTGTAAATGGCCGAAAAGAAGTTTCTCATCCTATCAGACAAGCATGATACCCACTCACAGCTTAGCTGACACATGGTACCGGGGGCCAGTGGCTGGTGCCAGGCAGTACAAACGAAAAGGCAGCTAGCAGGGCTGTCAAAGAAGCACAGACCCCCACAGCTGTGCTCCTAGCAAAGAAGGAGAGAGAAGATTTTTCGGCCTTTCATGACCCTACAGCCACAGGCTTGCAGATGCTGAATTGCAATGGTCTTGTTGCCTAACTCCTATGCAAAGGAGAGCAGTGGAGAAGTAAGAGGCCAGAGCGGAGAACTGTGGTGCATTGCGGGGCACATACGGGACATCTGTGGAGGCTAATGAATTTGATTTAAAGACGTCGCATCCTCACTGCCCTTCGTTCGGATTCTTACATTCTAATGGGAAGATACACCCATCAGGTTACTACGATTTTAGGAGTTTGATATCTAATTGATTCTAGTGGTCCATAACTCGAGCTAATGGAGTTTACAGTGAGGACATGCACTGGGAAAAATCGGTCCAACTGACTTAAAATTGATTTTATCTCGTAATGTAGACGCAGCCTAAGTGGTGAAAACGGCAAACATAATTCTGTGGGGTGTTAACAGGACTCTCATATGTAAGAAAAAGGAAGTAATTGTTCCTCCCTATCTGGCAGTGGTGTGGCCCCAGCTGTATTATTGTGTCCAGTTTTGGGCACCATACTTTAAGAAAGCCATGAACAAAAATAGAAGACTGCCTAGAGGAGAACAATACACATGATGGAAGGTTTTACATATTTGACCTTTGAAGATGAGTTGAAGGAATTTGAAAGCACTGGGCATGTTTTGTCCAGAGCAAAGATTGTGGGCAGCCTGGGGGGAACTGTTAACACCCTTCCAATATGGCAAAGACTCTTACAAGAGGATGGTGATCAATTGCTCTCCATGTCCACTGAGGAAGGAAAAAAGCAATCAGCTTAGTTTGCAACAAAAGAGATTCAGGTTAGCTACTAGGAAAAGCTTTCTAATTAAAAAGAGAGTGAAGCACGGTGACAGGTTACACAGAAAGGTGCTGAAATCCTTGTCATTGAAAGCTTTAAGAATGAGATGGACAAGCACCCATCAGGGATGGTCTAGGTCAGGGTGGGGAACCTGTGGCCTGCATCTGGACCATAGCTTGCCTTGGTCCCATCTGCCAGGCTCTGGGCTCCCTGCCTGCAGTGGGAGGGAAGCCCCAAGGCCTGTGGGACCAATCAAGGCACCCTGCTGGGCAGGGGAGGGGAAGGAAGCAGCTCTGCATGCGGCAGAGAGGCACTCCCTGCACGCACTCCTCCTCCCAGCCCTGTTGTGCCCACTGGCCGAGCATCACTGCCTATGGGAGCAGTGGGGAGACCGTGCCTGTAAGAAGCATTTTGCTGTAGTATGCAGAGCTGCACAAAGCGACCTGTGCCCCCCACGTGCTGCGCCACCCAGGTACCCCAGTTCCCTGCCCCCCCAACCCACCCCTCACCCAGACCCAACCGTGCTCCTGCACCCCCTCCCTCCCTGACTCTGCCCAGACCTCCACACCCTGCTCTTGCACCCGCCTCCCTCCCAAGCCCTGCAACTCTCCCAGCTGAATCATAACGGAAACTGCTCTGGAGAAGAGCTGCCAACCCAGGAGCACAGTCTTGGGAAGCTGGCAGAGCTCTGCCTTCTCCCCTCAGGCGCCAGAGACGTTTTTGAGCAGATGGAGAAGGAGCTGCTGCTGCTGACAGGATGCGACAAGAAGAACCAGATACCAATCTTGTTCCTTCCTTCTGGGGAAAATGGGCCCCTCCAGTTCCCTCTCTTCCTCCCTCTTCGCCATTCCATCCCTGCAGCACAAGGCCTGGGAAGGGGACAGAGGGTGGAGCTGCAGGAGCTACTGAGGCCTATGGAGGCACAGGGGACAGATGTGGGACTAGAGAGGGAGACAGACTAAATTCAAATTTGGGGGTGGGGGAGTTGGAATAAAGCTGGAAACTCTCAGACAGGGGTCAGCAACGCCCGGCACGGGAACCAAGAGCAGCGCAGGAGCCCATTTTCATAGGCACACAAGGCAGGAGCTCAGCCCCACCCCTTCTCCGTCATGCAGCCGGGAGCTTACTCAAAGCCATGCTGCCTACCGATTAACCAAAGTCCAGCTAATGCTACCAACCACCACCGAAACAGTAAAGCTCTGCAGCTTTATTTAGTTATTAATGAAGCTGTTGTAGGAAGTATTAGTGACACATATCACCAGCACTTCGACCGTGCATAGAAGTCAAAAGTTCAAATTTCAGCACTCCACCTCGGAAAGGTTGCTGACCCCTGCTCTATGATATAAGGCAGCATTTGGCATAAATCTATAATCTCAGCTGGGTCTTCCCCTGAGAGCATCTGCAGGCAGACCAAAAAATTACTTTCCCATTTAAGTGTGTGTGAGTTGACAATACTGTAATACTCACATACATACAGCCGGGATGGGCAGGAGGAGTTCAAAAATCAAGAGAGACCCCCCAAAATTGTCAATATAATCTTTTTTTTAAAGACGCCTCATGATTTCTTGGAGGTGGGTGAGTCATGATATTTTTGAGCTGTAGGAGTTGGCAGTACAGAGTTGCTCTACACCTCACAAAGCTACCTAGTCTATGATGCCAGCGAAACAAAGTTCTGGCTATTTTAAGTCAGCCTCTTCTCACCCCCGCCCTCTTGTGTCTTACCCATGTCGTGTGGTCAGTTCTTGCAGCTTTGACAGGTTGTAAGACTGCCCGGAATCACCGATGACCCTGCAAGGCATGCGGTTTTTGGAAATACGTACAAGGTTTAGGGCATTTACTTTTTGGTAACTGTCATTGCCTGATTTTTTTCATAAAGAAACATTTTCTAAAAAGCCTTCAACTTCTGGTGACCTTGCCTGAGAAGCCTTTTGGGATAGTGTATGCAGAAGGGCTAGAGGCAGGGACCTCGTGAGAGAAGTGCATTGTGGGATAGCTAACCTCACCAAATTATGGAAACAGGGAAGACTAATTTTACCGCTTCCATGCAGTGCAGTGGTAGCCATGTTAGTGGATATTAGCGAGACAAGATGGGTGAAGTAATGTCTCTTATTGGACCAACCTCTGTTGGACAGAGACAGACAAGCTTTCAAGCCACACAGAGTTCTTCAGGTTTGTGAGAAGCGCACTGGGCATCAATCTGAAACCCACTAACCCCCTCCTTTTGTCCAGTGACTGCAGGGTTGGTAATAGGCTCTTCTGCCTTGAACGGTCCCTTAGCATAAGTGTGAACTACTTATGCTATAGCTACACTTTCACTTGATCAACAAAATTTTTTTCGTTCACAGGTACTTGAAGACCATCCCCTGTCTCCACCTCACCACCGAATGACAAAGTTTTGCAGTTGCAAGTGCAAGTGAGAATGCTGCTTTGTCTGCAGGAAAGTGCTCCAACAAGTACAGTTGTGCAGATCCAGCCTCGTCCCTCAAATCTGTGTGGTGTAGACATACCCTGTATACCTTGGAGACACACGTGCCTCATAGAACTGGAAGGGACCTCAGGAGATCACGTCCAGTCCCCTGCCCTCTTGGTAGAAACAAGCACCATCCTTTTTTTGTTTTGTTTTTTTTTAATCTATTTGCCCCAGATCCCTAAAAGGCCCCCTCAAGGACTGAGCTCACAATCGTGGGTTTAGCAGGCCAATGCCTAAACCACTGAGCTATCCCTCCATGTGGTTCAAAAGCTTGTCTCTCTCATCTACAGAGGTTGGACCAATAAGAGGTAGTCCCCCACACTCATCACCTCTTACAGAGACACACTTACAACAATCTTAAGGATGATGCAAAGGCCAAGGGTGGGGGTAATAGTTCCGTAAACATCTCACTGACTTGGAAGACTATTCCGAAATGCACCCCAGTCACTTAGGAGCTTGACTCTCATTTAATAGTACTCACATTGCTCTCCCTGTCAGTACATGGACAATCTGGGGAAGCATCCCTATGTTGGGGGGTTGCCTACACTGTTTTCTGTGTGTGTAGCTATGTCTACACGGGGATGCTACATCGAAATAGCTTATTCGATGTAGTGAAATCAAAATAAGCTATTTCAATGAATAACGTCTACACGTCCTCCAGGGCTGGTGCCATCGACGTTCAACATCGATGTTGGGCAGCACTACATCGAAGTAGGCACTGCAGGGGAGCGTCTACACACAAAAGCGGCACACATCGAAATAAGGGTGCCAGGAACAGCTGCAGACAGGGTCACAGGGCAGACTAGCACTTACGGGGCAACAGCTAGCCGCTCCCTTAAATGGCCCCTCCTAGAAACATGCAGCCTGCACAGCACGCGGTCTGCAGAGCCACAAGCGCTCACACCCCATGGAAGCAGTATGGACCCCCAGCAGCAGCAGCAGCAGCAGCCAGAGGTCCACACACCTGCCCCTGGAGGAGCAGTGCTTGCCCTGCTTAGTGCCATGCAGGAGGCAGCTGATCATCTTTTATTTGTGGAAGAGGAGCTGCCCCCAGGGGATGAGGAAGCAGCCCCAGACCTTGCTGCCCTCTGACTCCCCGTCCCGCTGCACACGCCGCCGGCTGTGGAGATACCCCACAAGCACGGACTGGTGGGAGTAGCTGGTGCTCAGCAAGTGGGACAATGACCTCTGGCTCCAGAATTTCCGGATGAGCCGGCAGACATTCCTGGAGCTCTGCCAGTGGCTCACTCCTGCCTTCTGGCACCAGGACACCTCCATGCGACGTGCCCTCACCGTCGAGAAATGGGTCGGCATCGCTGTCTGGAAGCTGGCCACTCCAGACAGCTACCGATCCGTAGGGCAGCAGTTCGGCGTGGGCAAGGCCACCGTCGGGGCTGTCCTCATGGAGGTAAGAGGACACCAGGGCGGGGGGGAAGCCCTGGGCGGGAGCCCTGGGGGAAGCCCGGGGGTGGAGGGCCAGACACACCCTGCACACCCCTCACTGGTGCTCTCTCATGTCCTTCCCCTGCAGGTCGTCCACGCCATCAATGCCCTGCTCCTCCACAGGCTCGTGCGGCTTGGGGACCCGGATGCTGCCATCGCGGGGTTTGCCAGCCTGTGCTTCCCAAATTGCTTTGGGGCTCTGGATGGGACCCATATCCTCATCCGTGCCCTGGAGCACAGCGGAGGACGCTTCCTCAATAGGAAGGGCTACCATTCTGTGGTCCTCCAGTCCTTGGTGGACAGCCGGGGTCGCTTCCTGGACATTTATGTTGGCTGGCCTGGCAGCACCCACGACGCCCGGGTGTTCAGAAATTCGGGCTTGTGCCACTGGCTGGAGGCAGGGGCCTACATCCCCCAGCGGGAGATCCCTGTGGGGGACACCACCATGCCCCTCTGCATCGTCGCAGATGCAGCGTACCCCCTCCGACCCTAGCTCATGCACCCTTACACGGGCCATGTCACAGCCAGCCAGGAGCGGTTCAACACACACTTGAACCATGCGCGCCAGGTGGTCAAGTGCACCTTCGGTCACCTCTAAGGGCGCTGGAGGTGTCTCCTCACCCGCCTGGATGCAGGCCTCACCAACATCCCCCCGGTTGTGGGTGCGTGCAGCGCACTCCACAACCTGGTGGAGAGCAAGGGAGAGGCCTTCTTCCAGGGCTGGGCTGTGGAGGCTGGCAGGGCCGACGTCCAACCACCCACTGCCCCCAGTCGCTAGGTCGACCCTGAGGGGATCCGGGTCCGGGAGGCCCTGTGGGCCCATTTTGACCAGACTGCGGGGTGAATGCTGGCAGGTCCCGCTGCGGGCGAGCCACCCACTGCACCCCCGCATCCGCCACAACACTCCCTGCCCCCACCACAGAGCACCCGAGAGCATATCCCCCCCACTTTTCTTTGAAATAAATGGAAATGTTGGTTCAAACCAAACAGTGCAACCTCTTATTATTAACACAGAAAAAAGGGGGGAACTATTTACATGGGGGGGGCAGCTAGAAAAACAGGGATCCAGCAAAAACTATATACAAATGGGGAATATGTACAAAGGAGGGGGGGGGGCCACGTCCTCGGCCCCGCACCCTAATGTCCAGTGCCCGGTGCTGAAGGGCGCAACCTTCGCCTTGGCCAGAGCCCTGGCCGAGGCTGGGCGGGGGCTGGGAGAACCAGCAAATACGGCCGGCCTGTGTCCGCAGGCCCATGGTCCCCCTTGGCGGCAGGCCCCAGGGTGGCAGACGGTGGAGGGACAGCAGGCGGAGCGGCGGGTGGCGCGGTGGGCAGAGGGGCAGGCAGCACGGCGGGGGGGCCAGATGTTACACTATACACTCAAAGGTGCGCATGAAGGCCTCCCAAGCCTCCTGGCGCCAGGCCAGCGCTTGCTCTTGGAGTTCTAGCGGCTGCTCCTCCACCTGCAGGCGCCGCTCCGACACCTCCAGCTGACGCCAGAGGGTCGCGAGCAGCTGGGAGTCCGTGGCTGTCCACGGATGGCTCCTCCGTCAGCCTCGTCCTGGGGCTGGTCGGTGCTCCCCCGAGGGGCTGGCCTGCTGGGATGGCCCCGGTGGACTCTCCGGGACCACAGACACCTCGCCAGTGCTCTCCGGGCCCTCCGATGGTGCAGCTGCGGAACAGAGGGGGGAAGAAGAGTGGAGACAGCCATTAGTCTGGGCCCTGACCTGTGGCCCTTGTCCCCCCACCCCTCTGCTGCTGGTTCCCCATCCCCGTCCCCGGGAGATGCTGCTGCTGCTGATGGGTGTCCCACCCCACCCCACGGGGGACCCTAGGTTCCGCTCCCCCCATCCCCAGGGATGGGGCATGCGCTGTCCTGCTGGGGGGGCAGGGGCTGATGCACTCTTCTGAGGGACATGCCACTGCTGTCCTTGGGGCCATGGTCATCTGGGCATGTGGAGGGCCCTGGTCATGTCTCTTGTCCCTGCTCCTTAACCCCGGGGGTGTGCACCAGGGGTGGTACATACCTGACGGTCCGCTCCCACGGTCAGGGGACACCCACTGGGCGGACGCCCTGCTGGAGCTGTGGGACGGGAGGGTAATGCGGAGCCCCCCGTTGCTGAAGGAGTCCTCCTCCTCCTCCGACATCCCAGGGGTGGGCTCCTGGGGAGGCCCATAGGGTGCAGGGCTTGCCTCCGGGGTGGACTTCTTCTCCGGGGCCTGCTGGGGCTCGTCGGCCAATGTGTCAAGAGTGGCCGGGGGTGGGGGAGGAGGTGTACCAGGGGCCCAGGATGGCCCTGAGCTCCCTGTAAAAGGGGCAAGTGGCAGGGGCGGCCCCAGATCGGCTGGCCACATCCCGGGCCCGGGAGTAACCCTGCCGCAGCTCCTTAACCTTACTCCTGACGTGGTCAGGAGTGCGGACAGGGTGACCCCGGGCAGCCAGGTCCTTGGCCAGCCGAGCGAACGCATCCGCGTTCCGCCTCTTGCTCCCCATTACCTGGAGCATCTCCTCCTCGCCCCAGAGCCCCAGCAGGTCCCGGATCTCGGCCTCCGTCCAGGAGGGGCCCCGCTGCCTCTTTCCCAGCTGGCTGCCAGCCTGGGAGCCCTGGCTCCCCTTGGGGGTGGTGCCCTGGGGGTGCTTGGGGGGCTGGCTGGCTGCCATCGGTGCAGGGTGTTGGGCTGCGGCTGCTGCGGGTGTGCAGGCTGAACACATGGCAGTGCTGCAGCCTGCACGCGCTCTCAGCTTCCTGCACAGGAATGCAGGGGGCGGGGAGCTTTAAAGGGCTGCTGCACGCGGTGACCATAGAGCTCAGGTGCTGGAGAGGGCTCAACCCCTCAGCTGATGGCCGCCATGGCAGACCCCGCTATTTCGAGGTTGCGGGACGCGGATCGTCTACATGTGCCCTACTTCGACGTTCAACGTCAAAGTAGAGCGTTATTCCCATCTCCTGTTGGGGATAGCGACTTCGACGTCTCGCTGCCTTATGTCGATTTCAACTTCGAAATAGCCCTTGCCACGTGTAGACGTGGTGGGCGCTATTTCGAAGTTGGCACGGCTACTTTGAAGTAGCCGGCTGTTGTAGACGGGGCTTGTGTGTGCGTGTGTGAGAGAGAGGGACACAAACCCTTTTTTCCAGGAAAAAAACACCCTTGCATCCATAACACAAAACAGGCAGTTATGTAGCACTTTAAAGACTAACAAAATAATTTATTCGGTGATGAGCTTTCCTGGGACAGACCCACTTCTTCAGATCAATCACATTTCCAATACAGGCTGACATTTATAAGTACAGAGGACCAAAAAAAAATTGCAATAAAAACTAACAAATCAAAAACATAGGATTAAAGAAGGGGGATGAGGTGTGGGAGGATGTTAATTACGAGCATCAAAGGAAAGGAAGCAGTCCCTGTAATGAGTGAGGTAGTGGATGTGCCTGTTCATACCACCTATTCATGTGTCAAAATTGAATATGAATTCCAAATCATAACAGGGGATTTACCTCGGAATAGTACCTCCACCACAATGAAAACGAAAAAGCAGTTCAGTAGCACTTTAAAGACAAAAAATAATTTATTAGTTGATGAGCTTTCATGGGACCGGCCCACTTCTTCAGATCACAGCCATACCAGAACAGACTCAATATTTAAGGCACAGAGAACAAAACAAGTAATCAAGGTTGACAAATCAGAAAAAAATTATCAAGGTGAGCAGATCAGAGAGTAGCAGGGCGGAAGGGAGCCAGTGGGGGGGAGTCAAGAATTAGATTAAGCCAAGTATGCAAAAGAGCCCCAATAATGACCCAGAAAATTCACATCTCAGTTCAAACCACGTGTTAATGTGTCAAATTTGAATATAAAAGGGAGTTCAGAAGCCTCTCTTTGCAGACTGTTATGAAAACTCCTCTTCATTAAAACACACACTTTTAAGTCATTAACAGAATGACCCACTCCATTAAAATGTTGACTAACCGGTTTGTGTTTTTATGTCTGTTTTATGCCCATTAATTCTTTGTCTGAGAGATTTTGAAGTCTGTCCAATATATAAAGCACCTGGGCATTGTTGGCCCATGATGGCATATATGATGTTAGTTGAGGAACACGAGGATGTCCCCGTGATTCTGTGAATAAACTGGTCAGGCCAAGTGATGATAAATCATGTGCCAGCAATGCCCAGATGTTTTGTACATTGGACAGACTTCAAAGTCTCTCAGACAAAGAATTAATGGGCACGAAACAGACATAAGAACACTCCCGATTCACAAACGGGTCAGTCAACATTTTAATGGAGTGGGCCATTCTGTTGGTGACTTAAAAGTTTGCTTTTACATACTTGGCTTAATCTAATTCTTGACTCCCCCCCGCCCGCCCCTCTACTCTCTCATTTGCTCACCTTGATAATTTTTTTCTGATTTGTCAACCTTGACTACGTTTTTGGTTCTTTGTGCCTTAAATATTGAGTCTGTTCTGGTATGGCTATGGTCTGAAGAAGTGAGTCTCTGTCCCACGAAAGCTCACCACCTAATAAATTATTTGGTTAGTCTTTAAAGTGCTACTTGACTGCTCCTTTTGTTTTGATAAGATATAGATTAGCATGGCTTTCTCTCTGTTACTACCACCAAAATTAATGACTTTCGCCAACCCTCCTCCCCCTCCTTCAACTTCGAAATTGACTCAGTGTGAACTAAGCAGAGGTAATTACCACTTAACTGACCTCCAGGGAAGCATCCCCTAACTGCTCTTGTTTTGAAATTGGACTCACTAGTGTGAATGCTCAATTTCAAAATGCTCTTGCAGCATGAACACATTTTTCACAAATAACTCATTTTGATACCTTATTATTTAGACATAGCTTCGTGGAAAACCTCCTTTGTCAATGGATGCTCTGTCTACATTAGGGGGCTATGCCTATTTTAACTATGTAATGTAAACAAACCCTTGGAGACAAGAAAGCTAAGGGAATTTCATTTCAATATCTAAATATTGGGGGATTAGGTAATCGCTGGCACAAGTGATCAAAACATTATCTGTTTTTAGCACTATGTGACCTAAGCAAGTGCTGAAAGAACAAGTGAAACCCTGTTTGTCCAGTAGGTCTTGTAACAACTTATTTGACGAGAACGTAAACCTAAATCAGGCATAATTTTTACACTCGTGATTTAACATCATTTGGTGTCTGTAAAAATAATCCTACATTTAGTAGACTGAACTAGCCGGTTTTAGAAAGCTCTTCCTTTTTTCCTGAAGTCTACTGCCCCGTCTCCTTGCATGCCAATCACAGAGCCGTATGTCACAGGCTGCCTACCAATAACTGAAACTGGACTCTATTTGATGCCGCTTTCTCATTTATCCCAGCACATCATGTTATGAAAAGCTGCTTGCATGACAAATAAGTGAGGACACAATAGATCTCTGAGACACTAGCAGTATTTTGTTCAGAGATCAGCACGCAGATACCACAGCGCTATATTTATTTAATAAGTGTCTACATTATTCTTCAAGAAGTTAAAAAATCCAAGGAAACAAAACCTGAGCTTCATAAAAATTCTTCCTTGTTCCGTCTCCCTGATGGCAGTGTTTGTTAAAAGGGACTGAGCCACAAAGAATAGGTACGTTAAGCATAATGGGCAATTTATAACAGAAACTTGCACCCTTGTGGAAGATCATTTTCATATGATCTCAGGAAGGATCATTTTTAGTTAGCAAACAGCTGTGAAGAAACTGACAAGGTGAGCTTGCGTGACAAATCGGACACATTCTTAGTGCAGTGTGTGCCATATTCAGCATGAAACTGTGGTGCTAGTTCTTGCATCTTACCTTTGCTAAAATCTTTTTTTTTTTGCTCTAAACCAGGGGTCAGCAACCCCAAGCATGGGTACCAAGAGCAGTATGTGAGCCAATTTGCATCGGCACATGAGGTGGGTGCTCAGCTCTTCTCCTGTGCCACCCACCCATACAGCTGGGAGCTTGCTCAAAGCCATACCGCCTGTGAATTAGAAAAAGACCAACTAATGCTACCGGCCCCTGCAATAAACAATAAAACTCTGCGTCTTCATTTATTTATTAATGAAGCTGTTGTAAGTAGGACTGTTAGGCTACGTCTACACGTGCACGCTACATCGAAGTAGCTAATTTCGAAGTAGCGACATCGAAATAGCCTATTTCGATGAATAGCGTCTACATGTCCTCCAGGGCCGGCAACGTCGATGTTCAACTTCGACGTTGCGCAGCCCAACATCGAAATAGGCGCAGCGAGGGAACGTCTACACGCCAAAGTAGCACACATCGAAATAGGGATGCCAGGCACAGCTGCAGACAGGGTCACAGGGCGGACTAGCGCTTCCGGGGCAACAGCTAGCCGCTCCCTTAAAGGGCCCCTCCCAGACACACTCAGCCTGCACAGCACGCGGTCTGAGGAGCCATAGGCACACAGACCCCGGGCGCCGCAGTCATGGACCCCCAGCAGCAGCAGCAGCAGCAGCAGCAGCAGCAGCAGCCAGAGGTCCATCCAGCCCTCCCGGCAGGAGCAGGGCTTGCCCTGCTCCGTGCCATGCGGGAGGCAGCTGAGCACCTCCTTGCCCCAGAGGAGGAGATGCCCCCAGGGCAGCAGGGCTCAACCCCTACCCCTGCAGCACCCCGCCCCACCCCCCCCCCGCCTCACACGCCGGCGGCTGTGAAGCTACCCCACCAGCACCTACTGGTGGGAGCGGCTGGTGCTTGGGGAGTGGGACAACGACCGCTGGCTCAGGAACTTCAGGATGAGCCAGCAGACATTTATGGAGCTGTGCCAGTGGCTCACCCCCACACTCAGGCACCAGGACACCGCCATGCGGCGTGCCCTCCCTGTGGAGAAACGGGTCGGCATCGCTGTCTGGAAGCTGGCCACTCCAGACAGCTACCGATCCGTGGGCCAGCAGTTTGGTGTCGGCAAGGCCACCGTCGGGGCTGTCTTCATGGAGGTAAGAGAACCCACGGGGGGAGGGCAGGGCAGGGGGAGCGGGGCCCGGGCACAGGAGGGCAGGGCAGGGCAGGGGAGGCCAGGGCAGGGAGGGCAGGGCAGGGCAGGGGGGCCAGGGCAAGGGAGGGCAGGGCAGGGCAGGGGGGCCAGGGCAGAGGAGGGCAGGGCAGGGCAGGGCCACGCACACCCTGCTCACCCCTCATTGGTGCTGTCCCATGTGCTTTCCTTGCAGGTTGTGCGTGCCATCAACGCCATGCTCCTGCACAGGCTCGTGAGGCTGGGGGACCCAGATGCCACCATCGCGGCCTTTGCCACCCTGGGCTTCCCCAATTGCTTCGGGGCTCTGGATGGGACTCACATCCCCATCTGCGCCCCACATCACAGTGGAGGACAATACCTGAATCGAAAGGGCTACCATTCTGTCGTCCTCCAGGCCTTGGTGGACAGCCGGGGACGTTTCCAGGACATTTATGTGGGCTGGCCTGGCAGCACCCACGACGCCCGGGTTTTCCGGAACTCGGGCCTGTGCCGCCGGCTGGAGATGGGGACCTACATCCCCCAGTGGGAGATCCCTCTGGGGGACACCACCATGCCCTTCTGCATCATCGCAGATGCGGCGTACCCCCTCCGGCCGTGGCTCATGCACCCCTACACGGGCCATCTCTCCGCTAGCCAGGAGCGCTTCAACCAGCGCCTGAACCACACGCGCCAGGTGGTGGAGCGCTCATTTGGCCGCCTGAAGGGACGCTGGAGATGTCTCCTGACCCGCCTGGATGCAGGCCCCAACAACATCCCCCAGATTGTGGGTGCCTGCTGCGCCCTGCACAATTTGGTGGAGAGCAAGGGGGACACCTTTTTCCAGGGCTGGGCTGCGGAGGCCGGCAGGGCAGACGTCCAGCCACCTGCTGCCCCCAGTCGGCAGGTGGACCCCGAGGGGACCCGGGTCTGGGAGGCCCTGAGGGCCCACTTTGATGAAGAGGCCGTGGGGTGAACTCTGCCCAGGCCCCCTACTGCCCGCCCCTTCCTCTACCACACTCCTGCCCCAACACCTGCACCATGGAGCACCCCACTGCACCCCCCTCCCACTTGTCCTGGACAAATGACAGCACGCACTTATGGCTGAACTTAAACTTTTTTTTTTCTTTTCGAACCTTTTTTTTTTAACTATAAATATTAGAACCAAAAACAAAGTACATACAAACATGTTGAAAAAAACCAATATGTACAAAAATAAAACAATACAAAGAAACAACTGTCCTCAATAATAAAAAGAAAACCAGGGAGGATAAAGGGGAGAACTATTTACATGGGGGGGATGGGGCAAACCGGGGGCAGAAAATAACAGGGTCCAACTATATACAAGGGGGGGCCACGTCCCGGGCCCCTCGCCCCTATAGCCCGGCACCGGGAGTTGGCGGCCGGGAGCCCTGCCGCGGTCGCAGCCCTGTCCGGGGCTGGGTGGGAGCGGGCCGGACCGGAAGGTACCGTGGCCGGAGAGTGTCAGGTGGCTCCGGGGTCCCTCGGCACTCCGGCCCTTGCCGGTGGGTGGCGGGGCGACGGCGGACGGGACAGCGACGGGCGGAGCAGCTGGTGGTGGGGCTGCAGGAGCAGGCAGGGCAGGCGATGCGGCGGCCGGCGCGGCATGGGGGGCCAGGTAGTCCACCAAGCGGTTAAATGTCTCCATGTAGGCCCCCCATGCCTTCTGGCGCCAGGCCAGCGCCCACTCCTGCAGCTGCAGGTGCTGCTCCGCGACTTCCAGCTGCCGACGGTGGATGGCCAGCAGCTGGGGGTCCGTTGCCGTCGGCTGTTGGTGGCGCGGGGTCCGCCGTGGGGCCGGTCGGTCCTCAGCCGAGGGGCTGCCCTGGAGCGATGGTCCCGGAGGGCTGTCTGGGACGACTGATGCCTCGCCGGCGCTCTCTTCCGGTCCTTCTGATGGTGCAGGTGCAGGACACAGGAGAGGAGGCGGGGAAGAAGAATGGAGACAGGCGTTAGTGTGGGCCCCGAGCTGTGGCCTTTGTCCCCCCAGCCCTGTGCTGCAGGTTCCCCATCCCCGTCCCCGGGAGATGCTGCTGTGATGGATGGGGTTCAGGGGTCCCCCTGCCCTGCACCCCGTCCCCTGGTGGGAGCGACTCTCACTTCACCCCGCAGGGTCTGACAGCAGGAGAGGTTTCTTAGGCCACAGATGCCCAGTTTCTCCCAGGAGTGACAGCACCAGCTGTCGGAAGAGACAGTCCTTCCAACCCATCCTGGGGAGAAGACCCCAAGGGGTGCCCCTCTGGGATGCAGCTTTCCCCCTCCTCAGGCTGGCTGTCTTCCAGCTCTCCCTTTCCCTAGCCTCTACCTGTGGGCCCCGCCCTTGCCCCCCAAGTCCAAGCCAGCTCGGCTCCTCCCTCCTGTTTGTTCAGGGCAGAGGTGTCACCTGCCAGCTGTAGCCCCAGGATCCTCCTTTGCCCCTGGGAGCTATTCCGCTCTTGTTGCTCATATGTAGCCTGAGTCGCCCTTTGGCACTCCCCCCACTCCATCACATGCTGCTGCTGCGGGGTGTCCCACCCCCTCCTCCCGGGGGCCCCTCGAGGTTCCGCTCCCCCCTGGCCCGGGGATGGGGCATGGCACTGTCATGCGGGGTGGGGGGTTGGCAGGGGCTGATGCAGTGCTGTGAGGGCCATGGCCCTGCTGTCCTTGGGGCCATGGCCATGTGAGCATGTGGGGGGCCCTGGACACATATGTCTTACCCCCGCCCCTCAAGCCCAGGGGTGTCCACCAGAGTGGGGTACCTACCTGTCGGTCCGCTCCCACGGTCCGGAGATCCCCGGGGGGTGGAGGCCCGGCTGCTGCTCCGGGATGGCAGGAGGAGGATCTGCAGCCCGGATTCTGCGGAGGAGGAGCCCCCCTCCTCCTCCTCCTCCTCCTCCTCCTCCTGCCGCGATGTCCCAGGGGTGGCCTCCGGGGGGGGGCCCCCGGGGTGCGGGGCTTGCCTCCGGGGCGGACTCCGGCTGCAGGGCCTGCTGGGGCTCGTCGGCCGAGGTGTCAAGGGTGGCCGGAGGGGAGGAGGTGTGCCGGGAGCCCAGGATGTCCCTGAGCTCCCTGTAAAAGGGGCAAGTGACGGGGGCGGCCCCAGATCGGCTGGCCGCATCCCGGGCCTGAGTGTAACCCTGCCGCAGCTCCTTGACCTTACTCCTGACCTGATCAGGAGTGCGGGCAGGGTGACCCCGGGCAGCCAGGCCGTCGGCCAGCTGAGCGAACGCATCCGCGTTCCGCCTCTTGCTCCCCATTACCTGGAGCACCTCCTCCTTGCTCCAGAGCCCCAGCAGGTCCCGCAGCTCGGCCTCCATCCAGGAGGGGCCCCGCTGCCGCTTCCCAGCCTGGCTGCCCTGGCTCCCCTTGGGGGGGATCCCCTGGGGGCGCTGGGGGGGCTGCCGGGCAGCCATCGCAGCTGGGTGGGGGGCTGAGGTATGTGAAGGCTGGCCGCGTGTGCAGGCTGCAGCCTGCACGTTCCCTCAGCTTCCTGCAGAGGAAGGGAGGGGGAGGGGACCTTTAAGGGGCCGCTCCATGCAGCCACCATTGAGCTGAGGGGCTGGAGAGAGCGTCTCTCAACCCCCCAGCTGATGGCCGCCATGGAGGACCCGGCAATTTCGATGTTGCGGGACGCGCAACGACTACACGGTCCCTACTTCGACGTCAAACGTCGAAGTAGGGCGCTATTCCGATCCCCTCATGAGGTTAGCGACTTCGATGTCTCGCCGCCTAACGTCGAAGTTAACTTCGAAATAGCGCCCGATGCGTGTAGCCGCGATGGGCGCTATTTCGAAGTTAGTGCCGCTACTTCGAAGTAGCGTGCACGTGTAGACGCGGCTTCAGTGACTTTAAAAAGTATCACCAGCACTCAGATCATACATAGAGGTCAAAAGGTCAAATTTCTGCACCCCACCTCAGAAAGGATGCTGACCCCTGCCCTAAAACCTTCTGGTTTTGTGCAAACAGTACGTATGTCAAAAACAATGAGAAGTCCTATGTCACTTTTGCCACAAGACTTCTTCGTTGTTTTTGCAGATACAGACTAACAAGGCTAACCCTCTGACACTTGTTGCAGTATGTATGTCATTCTCAGAGCTTCTGCCTCCTGTTGCGCCCACCCACCCCTCTCTCTCAAGGAGTCTCCTTTGCGGCTCTGTGTAATGATCACTGGAATCCCACACTAATTTGGCCATGGAACAGTTTTGGGATTGGACTACCTTGATGGAACACATATATGTTGGTCAGGGGAGCAAGGGAGGGGTTTCCTACCGATCATACTGAAAAATTGCCACACATAATGCTCAAAAGTTGATTTAAAAGAGTTAGTTTTTTTAGATTTGTTTTGTTTGCTTTACGAAGAACAATAAACAAGAGAAAATCATCTGAACGAGCAACTTGCACCTGACGAAGCGGGTCTTTGTCCACAAAAGCTTATGCTTCAAAAAATCTGTTAGTCTATAAGGTGCTGCTGGACTTCTTGTTGTTTCTGATAGGAGGTTGGTTAGCAACCCTATAATTAAGTATTAAAATTAAAAATTAAGTATACACTGAAAACAAAATAGCAATAATATAGGCAAAAGAAGGAAGGTTAGTATTGTTCTTTTGTACAAAAATAGAAAGAACAATATTGCTCAAAAAAGGACTGTTTTTCCTTAAAGCTTAAAAAACATTTTTATGGAAAAGTAATGCAACCAAATTGGGTATGGAAAAATATTTTTAAATTTTGTGTTATTATAAATGTGTTATTTTTACGGAAAACAAAAATAAATAACATTTGACCTTTTTTATGGAAAGAGTGATTTTGCACTTTCTGATCACAAATCTGTCTAATATTTGCAACAATGCTGGAGAGCTGGATCCTCATATCAGGTGCATCACCGAGTGATTTCTCTGAACGCTACTTGTACCAAAACAGTCTGACTCAGCTTGGATTGTTTTGGCACGAGTTGCACAATAACAACTATGAATGTGAATAGACCTGCAATCTAAACACTATTTAAATGCCTTAGTATTTTTATACAAATAATTTCATATTTAATATTTTAGAAGGAAAAATATTGCTAGTATCAAATTTTTTTTCCACAAACCGCCATTCACATCATGTGGCACACTGGTGTTCCCCAGAACACAGTTTGGGAAACACTAGGGTAATGGATTCTAAATCGTGAGGGAGACCAGGGCAGCCTGAAGGCCATTGGAACATGGAAGCCAACCCAGAGGCAGAGGCTTGATAAGGGATCCTAGAGGCAAAAGCAGGGAGCCCGTGTCAGAACAGCAAGCAATGCTGATAGGCTGATGAAACAATGATGAAAGGAGACAATTGCTTTCACCAAATGTAAGCTATTCACTTTCCTGTTTTCTCAGTTAGTAGGCTGGAAATGCTGTAGCTAGTTCAGTGTATGAGAAGTGTAAGCCTGGCTACATTAAGGAACCTTTTCAAAAACTTTCTTCTCTCTACTCTCAATAGATCTTGGTTTTGTTAAATTACTGTTGCCTGTAAGAGAGACACCCCACAGAGGCGAGAACCCTGTTAGCCTCCAGAGAGATGGGTGAAGAGTGTCTGGAATTTACCCTCCCCTGCGCTGTCTCAGTCAAGGGCCACAGAGAGAAGCATCCACACTCAGTGAGTTGTCTCGCCACCAGGCTGTGGTGGGCAAATACAAGGAATGTTGCTGAAGACTCGAGCTCAGAAAAATTGCCCCTGTGTTTTTCTTACAAAGTTAAAAAAGATAGAAAATATTTACTTACCTATCTTTAATGGATAGGTAAATATTTTCAAAGTGCATGCTGAGACAAACGGCAGCTTTTAAATCACAATTTATATTTTGCATTTCTGTAATTCCTACGCATTAAATAAAATTTAATTAAAGTAAAATCCAAGCTATACAATACATCTAGTGAAATACCACCCTATAGGAGAGCATTCTTGTCCCTGTTTACCATGAGGAAACCAAGCTATGGCGAGGTGAGGTGATTTTCCTTATGTCATACAAGAAATCTGTGGCAGCTTATAACCTGGCTCTCCTGACTACCATTTGTATGCTTAAGCTGACAATTCTTCTTCCCCTCTCACACCCAGATGATGTATTTTTAGGGGAGCCACTGTACAGCCAGCTACACTCATGTCAGGAAAGAAAGTCCATCATGTCAAGTCTTATAAGAGGAATTATATCATTCCACAAGTGTGGTGTGAACAGGTGTTATGAGTTTGATGCTGCTTGTCAAACTTGTCCATGCTCAGTACAATTGGAGAGACTCAGGAAAACTGCATGGAGGTGAGAAATAGTGTATTCTTATCCTGTTTGTTGCAGGATCGTGGTATTCTTATCTTATCCCCTGACCATTGCAAGAGAAAACCATTTACTGGGATGGAATATATATATATATATATATATATATTCATGAGCAGTCACAGAAGGCGTCTGAGTTCTCGTTGATTAACTGTAGTGGAGGCAAAAATACTTTGAGTTCTGGAAACTGACAAAAAACCTAAAAAGCTGGAGAAAATCTACACTACTCATCTTCCATGATTTACATGAGGGAGACTCAAAGGTTTGCACATCAATCTGTATTTGTGGCATTCATACCCATCAATGGAAATAGGAGACAGACATGTTGAAATTCTATGGGTCAGGATAAAAGGGGTAAAAACCAAGGATCCGGTCATTGTTTGGGGTCTGTTACAGGCTACCTACCAGGAAGAAGTGGTGGACAATGCTTTTTTAAACAGCTATTAGCACAGGCCTTTATGGGACACTTTGACTACCCAGATGTCTGTTGGGAAAATAATACAGAGAGGCACAGATTATCAACAAGTGCTTGGAATGCAGTGGAGGTATGTTTTTCATTTCAGAAAGTGGATAAATGAGTGGAGAAGCTATTCTAGATTTGCTTTTGACAAGTAAGGACAAACTGGTTGAGAATTTGCAAGTGGACGGCAGCATAGGTGAACGTTATTATGAAATGATAGAATTCATGATTCTTAGGAATGGTAGGAGGGAAACCAACAGAATAAAGATGATGGATGTCAGAAAGAAAGACTTTAGCAAACTCAGGGAGCTGGTATATAAGATTCAGTGGGAAGCAAGTCTCATGTATGAAAGAGTTGGCAGTTTTTCTAAAAGACATCATTAGAAGCACAAGAGCAACCTAGACCACTGCATACGAAAGATAAGAAGTATGACAAGAGACCACATTGTTTTAATTTGGAAATCTTCAATTATCTGAAACTCAAAAAAGAGTCCCACAAAACGTGGAAACTAGGTCAAATTCCAAAGGATGAATATAAATAAACAGCTCAAGCATGTTGGGACAAAATTAGAAAGGCCAAGGCACAAAACAAGATAAAACTAGCTAAAGACATAAAGGGGAATAAGAAAAAATCTATAAACATATTAGACACAAGAGGAAAATCAATGGCATGTTAACCCCATTAATGAATGAGGGGAGAAGACAATAACAAGAAATGGCAAAAATGCAAAATGACCCCTTTATTTCTGTTTTCACCGAAAGGGTTGGTAGCAATGGGACACTTAACAAAGTGAACACCAGTAAAAACGTGAAAGGATCTGAAGCTAAAACAGAGAAAGAACAAGCTAAAGATTACTTAGACAAATTAGATGTCCTCACCGAGGCCTGATGAGATGCACCCTAGAATACTCAAGGAGCTGTTTGTGGGAATCTCCAAGCCACGAGCAAGTACCTTTGAAAACTCATGGAAGATGAGAGATTCCAGAGCACTGTCAGAGGGCAAATATTGTGCCAGTCTGTAACAAGGGGAATATGCATGCCTGGTCTGTAATTGCCCACGTTATCTTAACCTCAGTACCAGGAAAGATAATGGCACAACTAATCAAGCAGTCAATCTGCAAACACCTGGAAGCTAATAAGTAATAGTCACTAAGGATTTGTCAAGAATAAATCATGTCAGACCAACTTGATAGGTTTCTTTGACAGGGTAACAAAAGCCTTGTGGATAGGGGAAAATGATAGATGTGATATATTGTGATTTGAAGGCTTTGATAACATGTTGTATGATCTTAGAAACAAGCTGGGGAAATACAAACAGATAGAGCTAGGTAGACGCATAAATGTTTGGAAAACTGTTCCCAGAAAGTGATCGTCAGTGGTTTATGGTTAAACTGGAAAGGCATATTGAGTGGAGTCTCACCGAGGTCCATCCTGGATCCAGTTCTGTTCAATATATTTATCAATATGTAGACCCCTCTGCATGTGGAAGCCCCTAGCTATTGCTGTGTGGGGCAATCTGTCTCTAGAGACTACAACTCCCACGAGGCTTTGGGAAGTAGAGAGGGCTTTTTGGTTAGGCTGAAAAAGAAGATGGTGGTCGCCTGTTGTTGGAGAGTTAAGGCTGATTGAAAAGGCTGCTTCAAGGCAAGTGTGAAGTTTTCTTCTAGCCAGGAACTGCTTTGGGGAGCTACAGACTGATAATGAGAAACACTGCAGGGAAGGAACTTTATCAGTGTCTGTTAAAATGCGGCAGAGGCCAGTTCCAGCTCAGAGGGGCCGGTATGCTTGTTGCTTTGCCTGGACTGACACAGAGAACCCTCACCAAGGTGTCCGCAATCCAGTGAACAAGAGCCGCCGCATGCCAACGCAAGCCAGTAACTGGAAATTTGATAACTGAAGAGTGTACACTGTGGGGTGGGAGAAATGAGGGCAGTGTACATGCCAGTTATGTTTCACTCATTTCTGTGTATATTGATAATTGATTTCATTCATGTTTGATCTGTAACCCTGTCTTCTTAAGTTGTTAAGTAAAGGTGTGTGTTGATTCTTAAGTGGTCTGTTAGACATATACTACTCAGAATTGCTGTCTGGGAGTTAAACCCAGATTATAACTGAAATAAGTCTCCTGGATGTTCTCAGGACACACCATTAAGTGTGTACGGGGGCCCGCCAGGTAGAGGCACTGCCATTTTACAGAGCTTTAGAAATCAGGGGTGGAAAGGGGATTCCCAACTATCCAACATCATCACTGGGACACTCAGGATCTCCTTTATTATTGAACTCGTCAGGCGCATAGACATACAACTGAGCGCTGCCTGCTCCCGAGTAACCCAAAGAGAAGTGAAAGGGGGTTCCAAATGATTTAGCTCTTCCCCTCCAAACACTCTGGGAGAGCGCCTCACTGAAGTCTAAAACAGCCCCTTTTTCTGAACTGGAACATGCCATGGTATGATGTAGTCCACATCCTCCTTTAGCCAAAGATTTCCAGGACACATCGTCTTTAGGTGAAGTATAAGTGTAGTGCAAACCATCCAGTGGAGGTTATAGACAGAGCTGTATGAACAACTCAGTTTTCAGGTTTGAGGAAAATCCAAAAAACCACAGGGGAAAAAATCATTTTTGGCTAAACCAAACAGAACAGTTTTGGTGAATGAAGAAGTTTTTTAAAATGTTTTGGGTTAAACAATTCCACCTGAGACCGTTTTTTTTCCCGTTTTTGTGTCAGTTTTGAGTACTTTTAAATGATTCTTAAGTTGTAAAAAAAAATAATTAAGACCGTCAAACCATGAAGAAATTAATCAAGATCGCAAGATTAGAAAAATAGTTACATGTAATTGCAGGCTACATATGGCTGCACCTTGATCCTGGTTTGCAGGGTGGAACAAGACAAAGAGTGACTGGCCAGGGAGGAGGTGTTGCTGTCTCTTTAAGCAGAGTGCCCAGGAGCCTCTTTTTCACACAGCAGCTGCAGACAGACACTCCTTGTTCCCCAGCTCAACAGTGATCAGCTACATGGAGAGAGGGAACATCCTGATATCAGATGCTCTGCCCCGGCTTCGTGCAGCAGATAGGAGGAAAGTTCCCAGTTGGAAGCAGCTTGGCCAGGTGCAGTTCCATGGCAGGTGTAATATGTGGAGGTTTCTTGGACACAGCTGAGAGAATCAAACCTGTGCAAATTGCTTAAAACAGGCTGCTTACAGCCCAGACTGGGGTTTCCTACACTATAAGGCAAACCAAACCATTCACAAAGTGCACCTCTGCTGCCTGTCCGGCCAACCAGTAGCCACACAAGCAAATCCCCCAGGCACCCCAGCTTCCCTGGTGCCCAAATCAGTATCCCTCCTCATACAGATGAGAGGTTATGAAAACCAGCCTCACCAAATCCACACAGGTCTTTCCAGTCCCCAGAGGGACCAGCGACATTCCCAGGCCAGTATATACTTAGACCTTGCCTATAACAGCACTTTGTGCCAATCCCAGAATCTAAATCTAAAGAAGTATTAATAAAAGGAAGAATAGGGTGAGGGTGAAATTGTTAAAGCAACCAAATTACATACATCGGTTATAAAGTTCTTGATGCAGGCCTGCAGCAGATGGAAGGGGCTGCTGTCTTAATAATTTCTGGGCTACACTCTTTGCTAGGGTGTGTCAGCAATTCATTCAGGCTCAGTTCACAGCAGAGATGTTCCTGCAAACTGCAGACAAGAAGGTGATTGCAGATGAGATGGAGGGATCTTAGGTCCTCTTTAGACCCTTGCCCGTGTGGAGGGAAATCCATTGTCCTTCTCTGCCTGTGATCACGTTTGCAATGGAGAATCATATGATCAGGTTATCTTTCCATGTCCCGTTCTTGGACATTCTGTCCTTGCCCACATGCCAGAAGATGTGTCCCAGCTAAATTCCTGAGATGTGGATTAGAGCCTGTGGAGGCCCTTCCTCTGTTAAGTACATCCTGACCAGGCCAGGAGGTTGCCGTGCCTCCTATTGTGACTTCCCAGAACTTAACACTTCTAAGTACAGAGCCAATCTTACAACATCACATACAAAAAGTAATGCAGACATATAAACAGCATAAACAGTGAGTTACCAGCTCTCATTAGACATCTCACTTGGCCTACATGGCACAAGATTTGGCGCACATGTAGGACGGTGGTTACAGTAACGGGTCTCAAGTTCATTTAAAAAATCCAATGACATCACAGCGGGGGTGTGAGGGTAGAGGAGGCAGGAGCACCAATGGAGCAAGGTAACAGGATGAGAGGCACCCCCACCCCAGAGGAACACAACAGCAACCCTTAGGTTTTGCCCCCCTGCACTGCCATGTCCTCTAAGGGCAGCCCTGGGGGACGTATGGTGCAGGTGGAAGGTTGCCTTTCTCCCTGCCTGGTCCCCACTGAGTCTCATCTCCAGAAGTCAGTGATTAATGCTTGGTTTAATGAAAACTGTGCATTTGTTTTAAGCTAATTGCATGTATTAGTTGAGATTAACTGACAGTCCTAAAAATATTTATAGGCAATGTTAAACCAAAGCAGTTTCAAATTAAAAATGAAAAACATTTTGTTTGGAAATGCTGGAATGAAATGTTGTGAGTATTTTTTTTTAAACTTTAACAATTTGGTCTGAGTGCCAGACAGTCACTAAACAGTGACAGTTAGTGCCACTACTGACGGCATTTTTCATTTAAAAAAAAAACACGTTTCACTCGGCTCCAGGTGTAAATTAAGCTTTCCCACGCCTCTCCATAGATAGAACATCCCTTGAAACTGTTACAAGAGTATTTCTCTGCACTTCCAGCATTTCCACAGCATAAAACCTGCCAGTCACAAAAATACCCAAACCAGTGGGTGTAGTAACCAATATTGCAATTGTGTCTATTAATATAGTCAATACATGATGGTGTCATGCAGATTCTCAGTTACTGACCCATATTGCCACAGAGAGATAAATGTGCTAGTTTGTATCTTCACAAAACAAAACAGAAAAGCAGTCATGTAGCACTAGAAAGACTAAAAGAATTATTTTGTTTCTTCAGACCCAGAAATTGCATTTGTTCTCCTCCCCCGCTCATCCTGTAGTTGAGATGAGTAAGTGCAACTCACCCAGCTGGAGCATGTCAGCCTCTGATATCTAAGCATGCATGAAGGATTGCAGCCATCTGTCAGGCTCAAAGAAGACTGATAAACTGGCCAGAGCTTGTTGGGTTCATTTTCCAGCTGCATCCCTAGCTGTCAGTGCAGTTTCTGAGTTCAAAGGGTAAGCATCCCCTAGAGCCACTCCAAATATGTTTTTCACATGATACACAGTCAACTTGTGGAACTCCTTACAGAGCAGGTCATACAGACCAAACCACTATCAGGGTTCGAAAAAGAACTTGGTAAGTTTGTGGAAGATATATCCAACAATGGTCATAAGCCAGTGTGGGTAGGGGTGGTACCCTATAACCTCTGTTTGCCAGAAGCAGAGAATCGATCACTTGATGATTACATGTTCTGGTCATTCACCCTGAAACATCTGGCAGTGGCTAGTGGAAAATAGGATAGTGGTCTGGATGAACCATTGGTCTGATGTGATTTAACTGTGCTTCATGAGTCACAACGGAGAGCATCAAATTCAGCTCACACTGCTGAGAAATAGGGCAAATACACCCCAAAATGCTGGTGATGATTCTGTCATAAGATACATCAATCTAGCCACAAAAATAAACTTCTGTCTCACCCCACTGGCTAACAAGAAGTCATGAAAGCTGTTTCCTGATGCATTCAAGTCTTTGTATTACCCCACAGAATTGGCTTTAAGGATGAGTGTTGTTTTTAAATCCAGTCTCATCAGAGAACTGGTTCTTCTCATTCCAAAAAACCAGCCACACACCCACCCAGGTCACCAATGCTATATCAAAAATCAAACTATTCCCAGTCCTTTAGTATCTAAAATCTAAAGGTTTATTTATAAAAAAGAAACAAAGAAAGGTGAGAGTTAAAACTGGTTAAAGGAATCAAATACACAATTACTGGAAAGTTCTTTGTTCAAGCTTATGGCAGAGATGGAAAAAGCTGTTGGCTTAAGTCAAGTTTCTGGTTGCTTCCAAATCACCAGAAGGACCTCAGTCCTTTCATTAGAATGGTCCCATTAGTATAAGTCCATAGTCAAGAAGCTGGAGCAGGAAAGAAGCAAAATGGAGGTGTTTCCAGGGCTTTTTAAATCTTCTGCCATGCAGAGGGAATCCCATTGATTTTACTGAGGGGAAATTACAGCAAAATTCCTGTGTGCTTCTATTGTCCTAGTTTCTTGTAACTCCCTGCTTTGCACCCTGCTCATCATCTATTTGGATAATGGTTGGCAGCAGAAGAACATATTAATGAAGACCCAGAACCTGGTCTCACTGAACTGAATGGAAAAACCTCTGCTTTCTCCTCTCACCTATAGGGAAGTCTGATTGCAGGAAGAGACCGGGAAAATTCCAGTGGCTGGCCACTGTGCAGGCAGACCAAGGGGAGGAAAGTGCTTCAAGCCTTCCTTCTTGTGCACCCACAGATTGGTAACCACAGTCTGACTCTCTGCCTCACCCACATGTAATTCAATGGGGAGTTTTGAAACCTGGTCGGATGCAGTACTGCTGAAACAAGAATGTTATTCCTTGGATTGAAGCAACCATTGTTTTTTGAGCAAAATAATAGATTAGATTAAAAAGAAAATATCCAGACAAGAATATCAATGCCAAGATAGCAAAAGCAACAGCTTCATTCAAGACTCTTTATCCCATGTGGAATTCACAAATAATATCTGTGAAGGTGAAACTGCAGATCTCCAACACAAACGTGAAGAGTGTGCTCTTGTATGGACGCGAGACATGGCATGCAAGAAGTTTTCAAATCACAGGCTACAGACAGTTATAAACAGATGCCTGAGGTACATCCTTCACATCCAATGGCAAGAGTTTGTCCCAAATGAGGAGCTTTGGAACAGAAGAGGACAAGAACCACTTGATGTTCAAATCAAGAGAAGAAAGTGGGGGTGGCCAGGCCACACTCTCAGAAAAACTATCATCCAGCACAGTCTGTGAAGCTTTCACATGGAACCCACAAGGAAAATGCAGGAGAGGAAGACCTCAGACAATGTGGAAAAGATCTAGTGAGACCGAAGGACAACAACTAGGGTACTCCTGGAGCCAGCGAGAAGTTTTGTCTTGAGACAGGGTGAAGTGGAGGAGACTTGTAGATGACCTATGCTCCACGCGGAGTACTATGGTTTAAGTCAAGTCAAGCCAGGCTTGGTTTTTCCAAGTCATGAAAAGCCAAAGTAATGAACTGCACTTGCAAACCAACATGTAAGAAAGGAGATAAGTCTCATTTTTTCAGGCCTCTGAGAGTTTATTTTCTCCTGTGGCATGTAAAGACTTACATGTGCATGTCATACACCTGATGGGTCAGAAAATACATATTGGTGTTTAGATGACATCACCTCTGGAGTTATGGTGAAACTGCCTGCAATTACATTTCCCTTTCTTTCAGATACACATTCTCCTTCTCACCATTAAGTGACACATTTAAAAACTACCACACATACATTAATGAGCTTTTTGTTGCACAGCAGATTCCACTCATGCAGGAATGGGCGAAGAAAAAAAAATGAGTTCAATTCCACACTTGGAATAAACTGGCCCCAGTAGCACTTTGTTGAGCTGACCTAATGGACGGTCTGAAATCTGGGCTTGAGCCTCCGGATGCTGTGCAGGTTTAATACTAAACGCACTGGTCTGAATGGAAATGTTACCTTTCGGGACTCCAGCGCACTAAGGGACAGAAACTTTGCGTTAATAATATTCATGGCGTCATTCCGTTCTTCAGCGACGGAAAGTCATGCGGTGTGGGATTTTCAAAAGCATTCACCGTCGGTCTTACTTCACTCTCCTGGCAGTTAATGGGAATTTTACTGTTGACTTCAATGGGAGCAGAGCCAGCATGATGCTGAGTGCTTTTGAAATTCCTGCCCAGGGCATGTGAGGATTAACGGCTTTTCAGAACTCTCTGGTAGGCAACTCAGGACCTGGAGTGAAATCCTGGCCCCAGTGAAGTTGATGGGTTTCTCCCTGACACATACACACACACAGGCCTGCCAACAGGGGGAGGCAGAAGGGGCAGTTGCCCCAGAGCCCAGTGTTTAAAGGGGCCCAGAGCTCTGGCTGCCACTGCCGGTACTTTGGTAGTGGCGGTGGCTGGAGCTCCGGGATCCTTTGAAATGCCATGGCAATGCTGCTCTGGCTGCAGGCTCCGGGTGGGAGCAGGGGGAGTGCCACAGGCTGGGTGCTGCTGAGAGCTGAGTATTCCTGGCCCCACCCCTTCCACCCTTCTGGGGCACATAGCCACGCCCCTCTCCCACCGTGCCCTGTTAGACCCGCTGCATACACACTCACCCCTGAGAAAGCGGCCAGACCTTTGGGCTGTGGTACTTTCCCCTGGAAGGGGAGGGCACAGAGTGGGACAGCTAGACGGCTGTGTCCTGAAGAGGACACTCTGGTCCTTGACGCAACATGCTTCCAGGAGCAGAAGTGACGGGGGAAGAGACCCGGTGTACTGCTCTGTGGAGCTGATCTGCAAGCTAGCCAGTGTAGCGAGTCCCACCCTGTGACACTGTGGTAAAATGACCCCTGGGGTACAAAGGAGTGGGGAGGTTTATACGCCAAGGAAATCCCCAGGATTTAGGGGGTGTGAGGAATGCCACAAAAAGTAAACACCCAAAGAGGCTCTTCTGCATTGTGGAAACCTTGGGCACAAAAGGTCATGTGTCCCCTGATGCTGTGCGAGGGAGGGGCATGAGGCCAGCAGCCTGCAGAGCAATCCCGTTCAGGGGCCAGTGCCCTAGACCCCATGCCTGGGGGGACCCAGAGACTAGCCGGGGGCATTGCGCCAGTGCCGGGCTCAGGCCCACCTCTGCAGTCCCCAGTGGCAGTGAGAAGCCAAGCTACCTGGCCCCAGCCTGCTGTGCTCCCCCAGCTCCCAGCCGTGTTGCCTGGGGAAGGGGCAGCCGGGAAGGGGTGGAATCACCACATACACTCTGTGGCGATGTGGGGCTGAGGGAGCCGAGCAGGCTGGGGCTGGGTCACTCTGCTTCCTGCCCCCACCAGTGAGTGGGGTCGGGGGGCGACTCATGCTGCTGGCGCCAGGCCCCCAGCTAATCCCCTAAGGCCGTGTGACTTGGGGGGAGGGGCGGGGGAGGGGTGGAACGGTGGCGGGGAGGGGCAGAGCAGGGGTGTGGCCTGAGGTGCAGTGGGGGTGGGGCAAGGCAGGTCCCCCTCCAGGCCAGGGGTGACGCAGGGAGGCATTACTCTGGGAGATGGTCGTGTGGCTGGTGAGCCCTTTGTGGTCCTCTCCAATAATCACCACTGGAAACATGTAGCTATTTCTGAGCAGTAGGTATTGGGCACCTGAGACGTAAAAATAGGCAGAGGCCGTATTTTAGAGTGGAGGGCGGAAAGGTAGAAATCTGCTACATTTTATCCTGGAGTGAGTTTGTCCTCTCCAGTTCTAGCCAGTAATATGGGATTTGCTAATGGAAACACTGACAGGATGAAGTCCCTTGGAGACCACGATGGAGAGGGGCTTTCTGTCCTGCCAGATTAATCCCCAGAGGTAACACAGCAAATGGTTTGGCCTAATAAAATCCTGAATAAAGAACTAGCATTTTATAAACACACGTTCTGTGCACTTATTTCCCCTGTGCTGAGCAGAACAAGGACCGCTGTCAGCCGTACGCTGATGCTAAAAGCCAAGAAATTACTGTACAAGGAGAGACTGCTGAGACATCCTTATTTAGCAGCACTGAAGTACACTGCCGATAGAAGGGGGAAAATGGAGGCTCAGCTGTGTTTACAAAGGCAAGAGAAATTTTCCTGAAGCAAAGCCAACTCTGATATGAGCTATTAATTTAGCTTGATTTTGTGGGGCTAATTTTGAATGCAGTATGAATGCCATGTGTTGGGGGCCAAAGTATAAACAATTTACTTGAGTTCACATTCGAGTTACATGTCCTAATTTTTAAAACTGGGGTCTAATCTTTGCTACTTCTGTAACACAGCTGGGATTGCTGTATCCTGCTGAGAACTCCCTGCCATTTAGGCACCAGATGCACAGCGGACCAGAAACAGGTTCAGTACGAACAGGAAATCTCGGGACAGAGAGCTAAGTGCAATACGTGTCAACAGAACAGATGGACAGATTCTTAATCCAATTTCTCAACATGACAAAGGGGTTTTACATTGGTGGATAAAGATTCTTTTCTTAAAGGCTGTGTCTACACTTGGGCAAAAACATCGAAATGCCAAATCGGAGCATACTAATGAAGTGCTGCAATGAATATTCAGCACCTCATTAACATGCTGCCAGCCATGGCACTTCAAAAATCTCACGTTTCACTCGCACGCAGCTCGTCTACACCGGGGTCCTTTTCAAAAGGACCCTGCAAACATCGAAATACCCTTTTCCTATCCTACCCCCCTGTAGAGGAGCGGTGCATGAGCGAAACGCGGCACTTTTGAAGTGCTGTGGTTGGTGGCATGCTAATGAGGCACTGAATATTCATGTGAGCACCTCATTAGTATTCTCTGATTTGGCCATTAGTATGGCCCTTTCGATGTTTTGCCCAAGTGTAGACATAGCCAAAAGGGAAATTTCCCTCATTCAGGAAGATATGAGCATATGTGCTTCGTTTTAAGCACACAATGAGACTATGGGGTACATACGTACTTCGCTGCTGTAGGGCCTATGGACGCAAACTGAACAGACTATATCTAGCCATGTTAATTGTTTGATTGGTTTGATATCAATACAGGGCTGAGCTAACAGACTTCGCCCTTGGCCTTGACATGAGCTGCAGTAGCTGGAACATGTGCATTGCCAAATTATTTAGTTCTTGGATACATAAGAATTCTCAGATCTAGCCCTAGCTCTGAAAAGTTCTTCACCTATGGCCTTGGGTTAGTTTCTTAACTTCCCTGTCTCAGTGACCCACTCTCCAGAGAGGATTGATGGTACTTCCTTATCATAGAGGGCTTTGGGGAGGCTCAATTAGTTAGGCCAAATTCTGCAATTTTCCCTGGGCATTTGCTCAATTAAGGACTGTAGAATTTCACCTGAGTGTTTTGAGTAACACCATGAAAAGTTACAAATGGCTCTCCACTGATTTTTAGTGGGCATTCGATCAGCCCCTAGATGTGCTATAGCAAGACTGAGCTATTAAAGTTTCATGTAGTTAAGGAATCTGAGTTACACTCATTAGTGGCTCAGAGTCAAGGCTTTAGTAATATGAACATAGTTGCCCAAAACTGCTCTAATTCTGTTTGACCACATCCAGAAAACCACTGATGTAACATAACACACATACTTAATGTCCTGATATTAAGTCTTTGACATAAACAGAAGCAACCAATGGATACTTTTAGGGGATATGAGGAAAGGGGATTGCTTAAGTTAACAAAAAATAGTGCAATAAGAACACGATGGAAAGAAAGAAACCTACTTGACATTTGTGGCTTATTCTGGATGGCCATAACATTTTATTCTTAACAAAATGACACTACAGGTTGTACCTCCCTCCTCCAGTACCCTGGGGACCAAAGTGGTCGTGAACGAGGGGATTTGCTGGACAAGGGGAGGCCAGGCCCCCAGGGTGCCTGAAGGGGGGTTCTCCTGCAGGACAGCTGAGCTTCCCCACCCTGGCCAGATTTCCCTGCTGCTGCAGGGCTGCCAGCTGAACTCCGTGCCCTAGCTAGATCCTTGGCATGGGCTGTGGGGCTATCCTGGCCAGGGTCCCTGTAGCTGTGGGGTTGCTGGCAGGGCTGGTTCCACACTGCAGGGCTCCCCACAGTAGGGCTTCCCAACTTAAGCTGGGGTCCCAGTAATGGCGCTCCCTGATCTGTTTCCTGCCCTGGGGCTGCCCCTGAGGCTCCCCAGCCCCAGCTGCCAGCGGGGTTCCCTGCCACCAGCAGGGCTCTGCTGTGCCCCGCACAGCTGGAGCTCTTTGACCCAGGTGCCCTCTGGTTAAGGAACATCTCATGTCCTGCTGTACGAGGGATGCTGCTGTACAAGAGAGAGAGTTTCAACCTGTAGTCACGGCATATATGCAATATGTCTGAAATGATGGATTTGCAATCAACAAATGTAGTTTAAGACTGACTGTAAGAGCCCAAGTTAGAGAATTACAGCATCCACGCAATTACCAGTGCTGGCAGAGATGCCCCTATGGCATCGACTGCTATTTTGGATTTTCAAAAGCGCTCAGTGTAACCTGGCCTCTGCTCCACTGAATTTGAGGAGAGTTTTGCTATTCATTTGAGCGGGAGCAGCACAGTGCCAAGGGTGAAAAGAGGCAGAAATCCGACTCTTTGTTTATAATATGTTGACTGACCCTTTGTTACCCACGACTGTGTTACTGTTGATTCTTCCACATTTCCTGGGCTACGCGCACAACTACTAAAGTAAGATGCTGCCCAGACTCGTCCCATCATGCTGAGGAAGTGTTCTGAAAAGTGTAAGTATAGTTAAAAGGCTGAGAGTTAAATGTCATGCAATTTTATTGGCGTCTGGTCTTGCACAGGCATAACAAAAGGCCAGACCTGCCCCCAAATGCTCATGTATTCATCTGCCAATGTATGTGCCCTATCCACGACAGATGTGAGTGTTGAGGTTGTACGTTCTGAATATAAAATAATTGCCTGAAAAAAATCAGTTTTCAATATTAAAACATAGTTGGCGAAGTTCTATGCCAATGGTACAAGCTATGCAGCCCCACTGAGATGAAGGAGTTGAGCAGATGCCAAAACAAAATACAGGTACATAACAGAAGTAAGTTTCCCAGCCCTGAAGAAGAGCTCTGTGTCAGCTCAGCAAACTGTCTCTATCACCAACAGAAGCTGGTCCAATGAAAGATATTGTCTCATGTTCCTTGAATCTCAAAAAACAAAAACAAAAAACAAACTATTGTCACTGCAGTGTGGCTTGTTGACCTGGTTGTGGACTCATAGCTGCAGATCTTTGGCCAGGACAGACACCGAGACGGGTTTTCACCACTCTCGCCTGCACAAACCCTGTGAAATCAGCAGAGTTCTTCCTCACTTGCCCCAGCCTAAAGGAGATCAGACTTTGCCCCACCCCTCTTCAGAGAGTTTTAAACTGATGACCTCTCGAAAGTGCTGCCCCCGTCCCTCCTCGGCATCAGCCTGAACAAGACTGCAAAGATGGAGTGGGGCTGCATTCCACCTTAGTCCACACTGCTAGTGGAAAGCTTTTGGAGCTTTGCTCTCATCTGTCAGCTGACGGGTGATGGGCTGGCAGACCCACTTCTCCTTTGAAGACCCACTCCTGCCAACTAGCAGGGCAAATCGGAGCCAGACAGAGCTCCTTGTTCTTCTGTCCCTGCTCAGGCTGGACATGCGCGTCAGCTGAGAGGAAGAAGCACATTGTACCTCCCACCCATGGGCTGGGGGAAATGGTGTCTCTCAGTCTGCTGAACTCTCTCAGGAATGTCTCTTTTCCTATCTTCAGCTCTATGGACCAGCTGGAGGAAGGTCATTGTAAAACAAGGAGGCAAAGAGTTAAATAAAAAGATAGGTCCTGTTGTTCCAAGGCAAATGTTTTGATGCGGTGGAAGGACCCGAGGGGGAGGAGGTCTTCTGGTCCCCCTTGTGCATGCCGATGGGTTGAAACTCTTTTCAGCTAATTAGTTCACAGCTTTCTCCTAACCATTTTGTAGGCCATTCCCTGATGTGCAGAGCAGTAGGTTGGGATTTTATTGGCCTACTCATGTTGTGACAGGGCACGGTCAGAGAAGACCCCCCTTGGGATGATCCCTGGTGCACTGGTCATGCCACTGACACCGACCATCTTGCTCTCTGGGGCTTCTCCATCCCTCTGCCCCACTGAACCAGATCCTCTGGTCTGTCCCAGCCAGCACGCATAGTGGGGATCACCACCCTGCTGCAGAGCAATGTAGACACTAATTAACCACAGCACTGGGAAGATGCAGTTCTAGGGCACAGCACCTGGGAAATCAACCCCCAGAAGGGATCAAACTCCCAGATAAATCTGTCTCTGTGCAAGGGATTTGCACAGAGGGGGCTTATGAGGTAAGCTCCCTTTATCAATGAAAGGGAGACATGTACGGTGGTAGCCCTCCCCAGGTAATAACAGTTTACACTGGGCTTGATTATAACCAAAAGAGTTTTTATGAAGCAAAACAGTAGGAATTAATGGATTATAAGAAAACAGGCAGATCAAAGTGAGTTACCAAATTAAAATGAAGGAAAACACATAGCTAATTTTATTCCACTACTCATGTAATTTATATGTAAGTGCTTGCCCTAAGCAGCTGTTCTCAGATCAGGTGAAAGCTTCAAGTCAGGAATGATCTTACCCTGACCTAGGTGTCCAGATCACTTGAAAGTTCTCTCTCTCTTAGGGTGTGTCAGACAATTTCCAAGACAGGCTGAAGACAAGGCTGAAAGATTTTTCCTTGCTTAAATAGACTTTCTCCCTAGGTGTGAACCCTTTGCTGTAACATCTACCCCCCTCTTTAAACCACAGAAGAAAAACTGAACTCCGAAATGGAGGCCAGAACAAGGTGGTATGGTCACATGGCTTTCTAGCACCTACCACCTCTTAGAATTTTAGGACAAATAAATTTGTTTACAAGCAGTTAAGCTGACTGCTCAGTCTTTAGGTTAGTTAACCCAGTCCTTTGGGTTGTTCCAGGAGCACCAGTGATGGCTGTCATTAGCACCTTTAAAACTATAAACAGACTTACTCTCTATATTTGTAACTGCTCACAGAAGAATGATACATGCGCAAAAATATGACGTGCGGATTCAGCAGGTTATAACATTAAAATGGTAGGTGACAAGAGGCATTTTGTCCAAAGCATGTCTGAGCTGTACATATTTATATTCCTAAGCCATTCTCTATAAAGCATAGGGGGAGGGGATCTTCACACATGAAAACAAATCTATGTTCTCGGCTAAAAATTTGGTGACATATTGGGGAGGATCCTTATTCTGAGCATGCCAGAAAGCTTTCAGCTACCAAGCAAGCTTGTTTAAGAGGTGGCTGCAGGAGACAGAGAGGCACTTGACCTAGGGAAGGAGAATGGGATGCATAGCAGTGACATGGACATGAAAGTATTAACTGTTACACTGTAGTGTTGAGGCCCAGCATGCTCAGCGTGAACATTATTTCAAATGCTCATCTCAGAAAAAGAAACTCAACCCTCATTCTCCTTACATCAGAATAACCACTTTCTGGCCTTCACAGCAAGAATGTCAGATTTCAGCCCATGAGCCCCTGATCTCAGCTACAGCCCCAGGTTTATAAATTAAATGCAGATGGCTCCTGAACTGCAGTGCTAAGCATGGTCCCACTATAGCAAGATTTGATTAGGAGTAAAAAATCTATTTTGAACCATTTGGGGGTTGAGCCCATGAGATGTGGATAAATTAAAATCAAAGAGCTGGGGATTCTAAAGATTCATTATAGTGACAGAACCCTTTGCCATATGTAAGAATTCTAATAAAGTATCCCCACATATCACAGCAATAAAATAATACAAAACCTAAGTTCCAGGCTGCTGCTGTTATTCATTGTCTTGATGTCACTGCAATACAAATAACAATCTTCAGCTGAGGATCAGAGCCCCTTTGCAGAGACACTGCCTTTGTGCATAGACAAGCCCTGTACATGGGTACTTTTTGTACTGCTTTAACTAAATCAGTTTGGAAACTTCTATGGAAAAAGTAATACAACTTTACATGTGGACACAGTTTTGTCAGTGGAAAAGTTCCTTGCACTGGTATGGTTTATACGTGGAAATTTACCAAAAGAAACTATACTGTACTGATATAAGCCACTTCATAGTGACTATATCTCCAACTTGGTTAGGTACACTGAGATGATAGTTGACTGCAGTCCAGCTCATAACAGATAAAAATGTTATTTAAAAAAGCTATTATCTGTTATTATACATTTAGAGCCAGTCAGGGGTTTTCCAACATTTCTGTTGGTCAGAAATGGCCAATTCAGCAAAACCCAAACTTTCCACAAGAGTGTAGATGAAACATTCATCAAGGAAAGCTTTCAGGGTGGAATTTGTGGTCAGAACCCAATGGCACAAATAGCTCAATGCAGACCAGTGCCCTCACCAACATGTCTGATTCAGAGGAGGACTTGAACCTGGGTCACCCACCTTTTTGGGAAAGGCACTGTTTACCCAGATACTGACTAGTCAGACAGGTGCACAATTGTGTTTGCTTGCACTGTTTTAGTGAAACTATTCTAAAGGTCTCTGTTTTGCCTTGAAACAGAACAGGAACATTTTCATGGGATGAGGAAAAGCATTTCCAGCCAACGTCTCATTTAGGTGAGAAGTAATATACTGATCTCTACAGACATGTGCGTGGGACAAATGCAAGCTGAGGGAGGAAGGCCTAACAAATGGTGAAATAAGCACCTAAGAACATAAGAACATAAGAACGGCCATACTGGGTCAGACCAAAGGTCCATCCAGCCGAGTATCCTGTCTGCTGACAGTAGCCAATGCCTGGTGCCCCAGAGGAGGTGAACCGAAGACAACGATCAAGCGATTTGTCTCCTGCCATCCATCTCCCACCTTTGACAAAAGGCTAGGCACCGTACCTTACCCCTTGCTAATAGCCATCTATGGAACTAACCTCCAAATATTTATCAAGCTCTATTTTAAACTCTGTCAGAGTCCTGGCCTTCACAGTGTCCTCTGGCAAGGAGTTCCACAGGTTGACTGTGCGCTGTGTGAGGAAAAACTTTCTTTTATTAGTTTTGAACCTGCTACCCACTAATTTCACTTGGTGTCCTCTAGTTCTTATATTATGGGAACAAGTAAATAACTTTTCTGTATTCGCTTTCTCCACACCATTCATGATTTTATATACCTCTATCATATCACCCCTCAGTCTCCTCTTTCCTAGACTGAAAAGTCCCAGTCTCTCTAGCCTCTCCTCATATGGGACCCTTTCCAAACCCTTAATCATTTTAGTTGCCCTTTTCTGAACCTTTTCTAACACCAATATATCTTTTCTGAGGTGAGGAGACCACATCTGCATGCAGTACTCAAGATGTGGGCGTACCATAGTTTCATATAGGGGAAGTAAGATATTGTTTGTCTTATTTTCTATCCCTTTTTTAATTATTCCTAACATCCTATTTGCTTTACTGACTGCCGCTGCACACTGCGTGGATGTTTTCAGAGAACTACCCACTATAATTCCAAGATCCCTTTCCTCATCTGTTGTAGCTAAATTTGTCCCCATTATATTGTATGTATAATTAGGGTTATTTTTCCCAATGTGCATTACCTTACACTTACCCACATTAAATTTCATTTGCCATTTTGCTGCCCAATCACTCAGTTTGCTGAGCTCTTTTTGAAGTTCTTCACCGTCTGCTTTGGTTTTGACTATCCTGAACAGTTTGGTGTCATCTGCAAACTTTGCCACCTCACTGCTTATCCCTTTCTCTAGATCATTGATGAGTAAGTTGAACAAGATTGGTCCCAGGACTGACCCTTGGGGAACACCACTAGTTACCTCCTTCCATTGTGAAAATTCACCATTTATTCCAACCCTTTGTTTCCTGTCTTTTAACCAGTTCCCAACCCATGAAAGGATCTTTCCTCCTATCCCATGACCACCTAATTTACATAAGAGCCTTTGGTGAGGGACTGTATCAAAGGTTTTCTGGAAATCTAAGTATACTATGTCTACTGGATCCTCCCTGTCCGCATGCTTGTTAACCCCTTCAAAGAACTCTAACACACGACTGCCCTTTACAGAAACCATGTTGACTTTTGCTCAACAAATCATGTTCCTCTACGTGTCTGACAATTTTATTCTTTAGTATTGTTTCTACTAATTTGCCCAGTACTGACGTTAGACTTACCAGTCTATAAGTGCTAGGGTCTCCTTTAGAGCCCTTTTTAAATATTGGTGTTATATTAGCTGTCTTCCAATCACTGGGTACTGAAGCTGATTTAAAGTCTAGGTTACAAACCACCATTAATAGTTCCGCAATTTCACATTTGAGTTCTTTCAGAACCCTTGGGTGAATACCATCCGGTCCCGGAGACTTGTGACTGTTTAGCCTATCAATTAGTTCCAAAACCTCCTCTAATGATACTTCAATCTGGGACAGTTCCTCAGATTTGTCACCCATAAAGGACGGCTCGGATTTGGGAATCTCTCTAACATCCTCAGCCGTGAAGACTGAAGCAAAGAAATCATTTAGTTTTTCCACAATGGCATTATCTTCCTTGATGGCTCCTTTTATGTCTCTATCGTCCAGGGGCCCCACTGCTTTTTTATCAGGCTTCCTGTTTCTAATGTACTTAAAAAATATTTTACTATTGTTTTTTTGAATTTATGGCTAGCCGTTCCTCAAAATCTTATTTGGCTTTTCTTATTACATTTTTACATTTAATTTGGCAGTGTTTATGTTCCTTTCTATTTTGATCACTAGGATTTGACTTCCACTTTTTAAAAGATGCCTTTTTATCTCTCACTGCCTCTTTTACGTGGTTGTTAAGCCATGGTGGCTCTTTTTTAGGTCTCTTACTGTGTTTTTTAATCTGGGGTATACATTTAAGTTGGGCCTCTAACACAGTATCTTTGTATGGTATCTTGTACCTTTAGTACAAGATGTAGAAATGACAGCTTGGCAGCTAGTCAGGTGCTACTGAGTGTTTTGTAGGCATCACAACAGGAATGCTGTTTAAGGAGGGATTTGACAATGTAGTTATTGTGGCTTATTGTACACTAAGCTCCTCTGGTGCATAAGAGGTGGTGTGGGAAAAGGCACAAAAGGTGTCTGAAGGAGAACTAGACTAGTGAACAATGAATGGAGTCAAAGCAGAATATCTGAATGTGGCGAGTTTTCTGAGCTGTTGTGTACATGACTGTATTGTTCATCAGTATTCAGATGACTCCTGGTTTGTTCCTGAAACATCCACACATCCTGGGGTTTTTACTGGGGGTTTCACAAATTTCCATGTGAATGAGGATTATTAATTTTTGTCGTGCATTATTCTCCTCTTCGAAAAGTTTCAGTGGGCCAAGTGTGGTCAGAAATGTTGCTGTCTGATAGGGGCCCTATGTGGATCAGTCACATGCTGCGAAGAGCAGAGAGGTGAAGAAAAGGTCAAAGTGAATAGTTTTTGATCTATTCATAAATTGAAATGTGTCTATATAAATTGCTCAGCAAAACACTCAAATAACAAATCCCCCAGCAGAAATATGTACCAGCTCATTCACAGTTTGCAAACAGAAGAACAGTTCAATTTCTTGGCTTGTGCATTCATAACAAACAACTTGACTATCTCTAAAACCTGTCAGGCATACACAGTAAGAAGACACACCCTCTTTGCTGCACTTCTGCTCAGATTGCATTCGGCTTATTCGGTACAAAGCACAAAATGTGCCTTTTCAGCAAAAGGCATGAAGGATTTAACCTTCCGTAACGTGACCCTATTAATACAAACAAACTGAAAACTGGCTTCTAAAGTGGAGGGCAAGTCTGACCTACAAAATTAAGTTGACCTAAGTTATGTTGACTTACAGCCATGGCAGTGATTTAATCGCTTTTGTGCGTCCGCGCTACGCTTCTGGTGTTGGCCCCTTGCGTCCTCACCAGGAGCGCTCGCAGCAGTTTAGCAGTCAGTAATGCTGCAGTGTGAGACAGCTTCTGAAAAGCAGCAACAGTCAACATAAGCAAGTCAGTGCCTGCACTGAGCCTACATTGCCATCTCTGTATCAGCCTAAATGGTACACCTCTGACGGAGATGGAGTTAGTAAACTGGTGTACTGGGCAAGTTATAGTGGAGGGAGCTACAGTTTAATGGAGCTTTTTGCCAAGAAAGATACACAAAAGCTGGACACATTTCATCACAAATGTCTGAGAAGCATATTGGGAATAATAGAGGGAGATAGGAAGAAAAATGAAGACATTAGAAAAATCACTAGACAAGTCACCTGCTCACAAATAATCTACAAAAGAAGACCTCAGTGGCTGGGGCACATGCTGAGAACAGAAGAAGAACACTTATCAAATACTGCCCTGGAAGCCAGAAAATGCAAGGAGAAGACCATGAATGACATCGAAATGACCGGTTCTGCATGACGTTAAACACCTCAACATGAAATGGGAAGATTTGGAGAGACTGACAGTTGACAGGCAAGGATGGCAAAAGCAGGTATCAATGTGCAGCAAAGTACAGAATGGTCTAAGGCAGTGGTTCACAAACTGTGGGTCCCCATAGTGGGTTACCTGGGCCAGCATTAGACTTGCTGTGACCCAGGCTGAAGCTGAAGCCCAGCTCTACCCTCCCCTGGGCTCAGACCTTCTTCTCCCCCACCCCTCAGTCAGTGGGGTTCAGACTAGACCCCACCCTAGGGCATGTAGTAATTTTGTTGTCAGAAGGGGATCTTGGTGCAATGAAGTCTGAGAACCCCAGTCTAAGGCTTAGTAAGCTGGCTTATGTTGACCTAAGTTGACAGTGTAGGGCAGGCAGTCTGTCAAGCCAATAAGACCTCTCCTTATTGAGCATGTAGGGTGAAAATAGCTCATATCACAGAGAAGCCACAAGGCTTATGCACCATTAATGTGAACCTCTGAGTACTGGGCTATGTCTACACTAGGGGAAAACTTTGAAGTGGCCATGCTAATGGCTAAATCGGAGAATACTAATGAGGCACTGAAATGAATATTCAGTACCTCATTAGCATGCTGCTGGCCACAGCACTTCAAAAGTACCCCGTTTCACTTGCACAGCTCCTCTACACAGGGGTCCTTTTCGAAAGGACCCCGCAGATGTCAAAATCCCCTTATTCCTGTCAGCAACCCCTGCACAACTCACAGTTTTGCACACATCGAGGGGAGATGGGAACCAGACTTCAGCCTGGTTCCCAGATCCCCTGGGCTTGCAGGGGCTGGGAAACTGAGCAGTCTACAAGCGCTGGTCAGTTTCTTCGTTCCAAGACTTGCGGGGGGCCAGGAATTGGGGGCAGCCTGGTTCCCACCCCCCCACCCCCGCTGCTTGTGAGACCCAGGAAACTGACCAGCCTGACTCAGGCGATGCCCCTGGCAGGAGCGGCTGCCATTGCGTTGACCTGAGATGCGTAAATTGGTTACGTGTATCTTGAGAGTTCACTGTACAATGCAATTCCAAACTATGCACCAAAGAGAGGTGCAACTGTAACTATTTATCTGGGGGGAGCTGGGATGGTGGGCCTCAGGATCCCCTCTCCCCCCACAGGTTTCGGGCCCTGTTGGGGCTGGGCTGGGGTTGGGACCAGGAAGTGGTATGGATGGGGAGGAGCTGCAGTGGAGTCTGGGTGGGCAGGGGGAGCGGGGGGGGCCTGGGAACTAGGGGGTGGGGCCATGGCCATCACCCGTTGGAGCAGGCAGAGATGTAGGGCGCCATGCGTGAGGCTGGCTGGTGCAGGGGGTGGCCACAGGTGGCTGGGACAGCATGTCCCACCAGACTCTGGTGATGGTATCACAGTGGGCCATTAACTGGTCCCAGGCCCATGACTGCCACACCATGTCGACCCTGAGGCTGTGCTGCATCGTCACATGTATGTCAGGCAGGATGGTGATGTGCTGCCCCGTTAGAGCTTCCTGGACCTGGCAACTACTCCCCCAGCAGCTGGGGCGGCCTGGTGGCATTGTAGGGGTGGCCCAGGCATTGACTGATGTAGGTCAAGCTGTACAGAAGACGAGGAGAGACAGTGAGTCGTTCATGCAACGCAGCACCTAAGGCCCTGCCCTCTGACCAACACTGGAGCAGTGACCAACACTCCCCGGGCCAAAGGATAGGGATGTCCTGGGAGCAAAGCCATGTGTGGATGGCACAGTGGGCTGTGCTGCTTAGGGGCTCTGAAGTGCCTCCAGGACTGTGCTGACTGCTGCACCCTGCCCGCACCCCAGTCAAGGGGTGTGTCCAGCCACAGAGGGATCCCCTCATGGGTGCTGGGTGAACCAGGAGCAGCCTGGCCCTCTCCAGGGCCCACTCACACACCTGTGGCTCATAGCGCTGCCCATGGAAGTGGGTGCTGCCTTGCACTTACGTCCTGCCTGTGTGCCACACTTCTTGGTGTGTCTGGGGTCAGGAAGGCCAGCCTGCTTCCACGCATGGTGGGTGCTGGGAGGATCCCCCCACCAGGGCCTGAGGCTTGTCCAGCTTCCCATGAGCCTGGCAGCAGGGTGTCCTCCCATGTCCTGGGGCTGCCTGCTGGGTCTGGGTGGCACACACCACCACTGCAAGTGGTTCCACATGCTGGGACCACAGCACGAGGGCCCATGCAAGCCGGACAAGGGACATTCTCAGCACACCCCATCTGCACCCACCTCCCATGCCCCAGGCTGTGTGACACATGGATGACTCACTGAGGTACCCCCCTCTCTGAGCTCAGACAATGCCCAGGACATGGCCTGGCTGCCAGGAGACCAGGTCCTCCAGCTCCTGTGGGGTTTGGGCCTCTGCTATGTGCGCCTCCTCCTCCTCTTCCTCTGGGGGCTCCTGCTGTACTGGGGTGGCCTTGAGCCCAGTGTCAAAGCTCGGGTGAGGTTCCCGCCCCACAGGATGTGTTGCAGCTCCCTGTAGTAGGGGCAGAGGGATGGTTCCCCTCCCCGAGCATTGGACGGGAGCCCAGGACTGCACGTGCCCCTGCCACAACTCCTTGACCTTGGCCCATACCTGCTCAAGGGTGCAGTGGGGTGGCAGGGGCACGTGCCAGGGCTTTGGCCATGGGGCCGTAGATTTATGTGTTGCAGTGCCTGGCATGGGAGCCTCGGGGGGAATCCTCCTTGGCTCAGAGATCCAAGAGGGCCTCGATTGCTGGGCTGGACAAGGATGTTGCCTGTCTCTTGAGCCCCATGGTGGGTCCTAGGAGCCCTGAGGCTGCTCCCATGAGGGCTTGGGGGATATTGTAGGGCCTGTGGCTTAGTTTCTGCAGACTAGCTCCGCACCAACACATCGGTAACCAAGCACAGCATGATAAAACCAGAGGCCTGGAGAGGAAGGTTTGGGTCGAGTCACATCCATGTTTCTGTTTAATGTCCCCTCTCTTGGGGATTGTGATTTAGAGCTGTGCCAAATTACAAGCCCCACAGATCAGCCCGTGAATACTCAGGTCCTCAGGCAACTTGTATGCATGTTCGCTCTGTGCAACTTGTATGCATGTTCGCTCTGTGCAACTTGTATGCATGTTCGCTCTGTGCTAGCCTTTGCACGCTGCTGGCTGCTAAATGAGTCGACCGACTTTTGCCATGATGTTACATGTTGTAGTGCTTTTTCCCCCGTGCTGCTTTTTTAAGGCAATTTATGAAATAAGAGTGACTGTTTCCCAGCAGTGTGCAGTCCCATGTGCTGGGAAATGGACAGGACTGCTTGACGGACGTGTTTCTCTGCCTTCAGGGTGTGTCTACAAATGTACGTGACAAGGACACTGAGAGCTCTTTGGAAGGGAGGATTTTCTCCTTTGGTTCAGCATTTTTCACCCATCCTGTAGCGCTGAGTAGGCTGGTAGAGCTGGAGCCCTCACAACAGTAGACTGTATCTAATTGTACAATGCTCAGCATTCTCCTGTGGGCTAAGCAGCCTGGTTTGGCCATTATTTCAGCAACTGGGTACCAACGATTTTGTATTCATTTGCCGCTGGCAGCTGGGTCTGTGAAATATGAAGGCTTCCATTTCCCCACTTCTTCTTTTCTCCTCTCCACAATCACCTCGCTTGAAGTGCTTGCATAACAGATTGTGTCTTTGCACCCCTGGTATTTACGCCTCCTTGTTTGCCTTTCTCCTGACTCTAGACTTCAGTTGTCCCACTGAACCAACACGCTTGCTTTCTCATTATTTTCTGCACTGCTTCCTCAGAGAGCCGCAGCCAGAGCTGGGCTCTCTGCTGCTCCTTGATGGAAGCAATTGCTGGGTAGAAAGTAATATATTAATTACATTGCTGTATTCAATGCCTGGCGATCTTGAAACCTTGCTCTCTCTCGCTCCTTATACCCCCAGCACCTCCAAATCCTGCCTGTGCCTGTAGCAGCCACTGAGACTCTCCTACTTGACTTTTCCACTTCTGGATACTCCTGTCAGCAAAAATATTTACAGCTTTTGCTGTTCTTTTCTCCCACTGAGCTCTGTCCTTTTGCCAACTACAGCTCCCTGCACAGATCTCTAGTTTTCTAGGCCTGGAAGTGCAGACTAAATTCCAGGAAGCAGGGAGCTGTAAGCAAACTGGGTGTGCCAGTGCTGGAACAATCCATCAGACTGGCTGTTCCTTTTACCCCAGGCCAGTGGTTCCCAACCTTTTTACTAGTGTGGGCCCCCCCAAACCATTCATGGACAGCCTCCCCCTAAAGCCAGTTCTAGCTGCTTTGTGCACTGTACTCAATGAATAAGGAAACCAGAATCTGGATTTTGGAGGGCAGTTAATAACATTATTGGAAGATACTTAATTTAAAAATAATAATTGATTGCAATTTTGCAACTTGTTCAAAACTTATTTTCTATGATCATTTTTATGTATCTTTTTCTTTTTTCACAGACCCCTCACAGTATTTTTGCAGACCCCCAGGGGTTTGCAGCCCCCCCAGGTTGGAAACCACTGCCGGTAGAGCCTTTTCACCTAAGGAACATCAAAAAGCTGTCCGAATGGATTGGCTTTGCAGAAAGACTGCTATTGACATTTACTTTTTGATGCCTTACCTCTCTCGTATCGAAAGCAAAGCTTAAACGCCCTTGGCCTTCATTGGGCGCCTACTTTCTCAATATAAAAGTAGTTCCAAGGGAACAAACTGAAAGTCTATAGAGGGGATAATGTGGAGACACTGCTGCACTACTACATCTGGTAGATGTTATCAGGCAGAGGTCTCGCAGCTTTGATTTAGGTTCTCCGGCGTTAAGGGTAAAACAGGAGTGCTTGCTTTCACTTCCAGCAAAGAGCAAATTTAGCTGCCATAGGCTTCACGTTTTTCACAAGCCCTTCTTAGAGGTCATTCTGTTATGCTTCACACAACTCTTCTGCTTTGTTCTTCTGCCTGATGGACAGGGTGCATAGGACTCTGAAAGAGGGTCCCAAGCTTCCACTTGTTCAAATATTTTGAATAATAAAGATGTTAGTTCAGTAATTCTCAGGGGCGGGGGGGAGAGAAAGGAAAAAGAATTCCCCTGGTTCAGCGCTTGCCCTCTGAACCTTGCATGTGCACAGCTGAAGTGTATTGACCCCTGAGTGAGGGCAAGTAAAAGTCTGGCTCGTATGGTAGAATTGTTCTGGTTTTTTTTCCTCAGACTTGAAAGCAAACACCTCTAATTCCTTCCCATCTGCTTCCCGATGATCTGACGCAAAGCCTTGAAACCTCTCTCTCATAACGTTTGCCAGGTGCTTCCCACAGTGTTCGTCAGCTCAGCCTCTTTACCTCTATCCCAAGAGACGCCTGTCTTTGAAAGCTATCGGACCAAGTGCCAAACAAATGATTAACACTGACTTTGTTAGCTTTTGAGCCTTGTCCCTTAGGCTCTTTCCCCTCAATGTTTGCACCTGCGTTGTTTAGCAATAGTACGGTATATTCCACTCTTAGCAACCGGCCTGAGTTGCCAGCAAACAGTTGCCATCATGCTGCAGTTGGTAGCAGGTTTGTGGAGCTGCAGCCAGAGGACTATGAACATGACCTTCCCTGGATGCAACGCTGCAAATCTGCTTGGAGATGCTGGGGCTTTTACCAGGAGTGCCAGTAGACTTGCTGACAGGGGGAAGGGGTGAACAGGGGGCACCTGCCTCAAGGCCCAGAAAGTCAATCAGCCTGGGGCTCCTGACTACTTCTGCCACTGCAGCAGCAGTGGTGGCTGGAGCCCCAGGTCCTTTACATTGCTGCTGGAGCATCACACTGTAGACTCCAGGCAGCTCTGAGGGCTGAGGGGATAGTGCAAAGTGGTTCTGGTGACCTTAGCCCCGCCCCTTCCATCCAAGGCCCCGCCCCATCTATGAGCACGGAGCCACCCCTTCCCACCTTACCCAGAGATCCAACAATTCTATCAGCCTCCCACCCCCGAGTGCCAGTGCTGGGGCAAATGGATGGATCTGCAGGGGATCTCTCCCTTCGCTCTCTGGGGCTCGGAGTTTGGCATGGCCCAGAACTTTCTTCCCTTGGTGCAGCCCCTAGTCGAGCAGAGCCTGCAATATGCAGGGAGAGGAGCCCTGGCATCTGAACCGCAGCGCCCTTGCCCTGCCCACAGACACCCCTCTCAGCCCACTGCTGCACACCTCCTGTGCAACCCCTGGGCACGAGCAGGTTTACAGGGCTGCAGCCCCATTAGGAAGCCCTAGGCCACAGGCAGACTCAAAAAGCCTCTTCCAGGGAAGGGCTGTCCCAGCAGTTCCTTCTGGGACTACAGCTCTGCAAACCTGCCTGACACCGGGACTTTCTTCCAAAACAATGTCTGCGAATAAGCAGCATGCCACTGCCAATGCCCATGCCAGTCAGTGAGAGCAGCCTGGCTCCCAGGAAATGGTGCTAATCATCTGAAGTGGCCCTTATATATGGGTTGCTATGCAGCATCATCCACTGTAACTACATGTGAATGGTACCAGTAATCCAGGTCTTACTCTCTTAGAGATATTTCCAGGTAGCATCTTTGTTCCTTTTACTGCAGCCCTGAATAGGGTATACAAATCATTATCTCTAGGGAACAGGAAGGCAGGTCTGATTAAAGTACTGGGCAGGGGCTGGGGAGAGCTCAATCCATTCCTGGCCCTGCAACAGGCTTCCTGAAGGACTTTCTGCCTCTGGTCCTCTCTCTGCACGGCAGGATAACAGTTCCATACCCTCAGAGAGGGCAAAAGAAGGAACACATCAGTGTTCGTGAGACGCTCAGATACTACAATGATGAGGCCAAATAAGCACCTCGAGAGGTGGATGTTTATCTTGGTGAAATTGTCCAATAGCTACATAGGGAAACTGTTAGTTGTTAGCTGAACGGGAAAAAAAATCCCCAAAGCACATGGGGGAGAGACTCAGTTATCTGATCTTTTATTTTGGAGCCAGATCCTGAAAACAATTATGCATTGACGTCAGTGGGAGTACTGCAGGGCATCAAGTTGCTCGCATGTATAGATGGCTGTCTGGCTGAGCCCTTCATTCATTATTCTTGCTTTTTCATGGTATTAACAATCAAGTGAGTTATATAAGTTAAGTAATCTGCAGATAGATCAAGTGTTCTGAGCCACCACTTAACTTTCTTAACATATTGAAATGCTGTGGCAGTTTACAAATCAGAGAAGTTTGGAGTGCAATAATATTCCATGCCAGCCAATTACATTATATGACAACCGCCACTGAACTGTGGCTTGTTTGATACAAACCGGGAAGGGCAAAAAGGAAGCAAGATCTTACTAAAATACAGAAGAAAATTGCTTCTAGTATTAAGAGCCATGCAGAATAATCTAATAGTGAGCCCAATTCTTTTTTCTAATAATTTACAATACTGTAGCTCAGAAGTTTCCAGCATCCCATGTGTGTGGTTAAGCACTGGAATAAATTGCTTAGAGAGGTTGTGGAATCTCCGTTGTTGGATATATTTAAAAGCAAGTTAGATAAACATCTCTCGGCGTGTCCAGATGGTGCTTGGTCCTGCTGTGAGGGCAGGGGACAGGACTTGATGACCTCACTAGGTCCCTTCCAGTTCTAGAGTTCTATGATTTTATGTCATATCCTTCATTTCAGATTTATCTCACACACACACACACACAAAACCCCATCAGTAAACATTTTCTGACTTTAAGCTGTTGATATAAAGATGGCAGATTCCCATCCATTCAATGATTTCAGGCTTTCCTATAGCTTACACCCTAGGGAATTTTATGCTACGTTTATAGTTGCATGTGTGGATAATCAAAAAGCGGTATTTGAAACATCAGATTCCTCATTCAGTAAGGCTGACTCTGTTTCTGGCACGGCTGGTTTGAAGAAAATATGGTTCTGTGCATCAAGAAATGTGGGCCAGAACCGCTCAATCGGACTGATCGTCTAGAGTTTAGACCCGGATTCTTCAAAGCGACCTGCTTGCCTAGACCCATCTAAAGACCTACTGAACTGGGGCCTTAATCCGCATTCATTTTCCGAAGGGAAAGATATAACTATGTGTTTTGTACACCGATGCTTCTTGTAAATAGTTTTGAATTGCGCTGTTTGTGTTCTGCACATTTTTATTTTCTGTTCAGTAAAACCCACTTAATTGTTCACCACACGTGCATCCCTTGTTATTGTGCTGGGGTTGGGGATGGGTGACGGGGAAAAGGGAGGGTTTGTGGTGGGGACAGGGCAGGGCTGTGGGCCTGAGGACCCCACTGGGTGGATCCTGGAGAGGGTCATTGGAAGAAGCTTTCCCTCAGAGCGTCCCAGATCTGCAGCTCATCCTGATGGGCCTGGTGGATGGCAGCTGTGCCTGGCTGTTCATAGGCACGCCCCTTGTGGGCGGCCTCTGCTCCCCACTCCAGGAGGAAGGCCTCCCCGTTGTCCTCCACAATGCTGTGCAGGACACAACAAGCCCCCACAGCCTTGTGGCTGTTGCACTCCCCCACATCGGGGCAGGAGAGCAAGCGTTTGATGAGGCGGCCGAAGGTGTACTCGGACTGCATCCTGGTGCAGTTCAGGCAGGCGTTGAATAGTTCCCAGCCAGGGTCCAGCTGGCTGGTATAGGGGTTCGTCAGCCATGGCACGAGAGGGCAGCTGCACGCCCCCCCGCCCAGCAATGCAGAGTGCCATCAACACATCTCCACTCACCAGCTCACTGCAGGGGACGAAAGTGCCCACCGCCAGCCTCTGGCAAAGGCTGGAGTTGTGGAACATGCGGGTGTCATGTGTCCAGCCTGCCCACCTGAAGTAAATGTCCATGAACTGTCCACGGTGGTCAGCCAGGGCCTGCAGCGCTACGGAGAAGTAGCCCTTCTGGCTGACATACTTGACCACGCTATGCTTCAGGGCATGGATCAGGATGTGTGTCCCATCAATAGCTCTAGCACATTTGGGAACCCCAGGGCAGCAAATCCAGCCATGACCTGGTTGGGGTACCCCAGAGGGATGACCCTCCACAACATGGTTGAGTTGATGGCCCTCACAACCTGCAAAGAGAGGCAACCAAACACACATTCCTTCAAAGAAGGAATATCTTAGAAAAACAACACGTACAGAAAGAGCCCTTTACTTCTGTGAGTTAAATATCAACCACTCATACATATGTCTACAAAAACTACGTGTCTGTTTGCTTCTTCCCTTAGCACGCCCCTTCTCCTTGGGACATTCAAAGAGCACCACTCAAGTTTGTAGCCCCTCTTCAGGATGAAACTCCTTCTAGACTTGTTCCCTTACTTACACCAGATAAACAAACAATTCACACTTACCAATGGGGTTCATCAATTTGTCTGTGCCAGCTCCTGGGAGCAAGTGTAGACGCACTGAAAAAGGTTGTGTTTAATCTGTCCCTTGGTGGTTGCATCAGTTAAGTCCCAGTGTAACCCAGATGCCTACTGTGTGTTGTTCACTGGCCATTGTAGGGGCACTTGAACCACTTACAGAAAGGAAGAATGAGTGCTGGCTGGCTTATAGAGTAGCTGTGGAGGCTCATGCACTGTGCTCCAGAAGCTGAAGGCCATCTGTCTGTTTTTACACCAGCACACGCAGAATGCACTGCCTCTTTCTCTCATGTATATTCCTGTACAGTGAAGAGCTGCCATATCCCACCATTACCAAACAGTTCCTTTTGACTGTACCTTAATTTCAAGCTCAAGTGAAAGTTACTCTCTGTTTTTAAAACCCTCATAAAAATGTAGCAATCTGCCCTTTGGATCCTCTCCCTCTTCCTCCCTCCATCTGCACTTCCCTTTGCTCAGCTATCACGGGCTGCTACGCTGTCCTTGCAAGCAGAACCCTGTCCATGTTCACAGGAGAGAGGTTGAAAACAAAGAGGAAGAAATTAAGCTGCAATCTGATAGCTGCCCTTTCAGGCTTAGGCCTGGATATACACAGAGCCTTCTCTAGGACACAGGAGTCAAAACACTGCCTTAAAAGAGGAGATTTATTAACAAAACAAAAGATACAAACAGCATGATAAGGCGTACTGGGTGGCTAGGCGGTACAGAATAACTTTGAAAAAAAAGGTACATAAAAGCATGGAGGATTACTTCCCTGGGATTCAGTTTAGAAGTTACAGTGTATGGGGGGAATACCTCAGCAGCCTAAGAAGTCCTGCACCAAACCCAAAATAAGAAAATAACCTGATTGTGTCTGACAAAACATTCCCTTTCTACTTACACATCTGTATGCCCAGATCACCTTGTGGCCTGGATATTTACTGAACTCCTTAAGCCTGCTCAGGTTTAAACGTCTCTGTGTCGCTCTCCTGCAGCCACACAAAAGAAAGCCTCCTCAGTAGGTAACTGCTTCAGTTCAAAAATTCCCTCGCTCTTTCAATTGACTCACTCCGCTGCTTGCCCACAAAGAACCTACTCTCCCTGTATTTAACCCTTTACAGACATTCATTCATGACACTGTTACTTTGCAACATTCCAGCAAAAGTATTTGCTTTTATCTCACATTTCATCTGCAGTGAACATCACCTTTGTGTTCTCTGCATGGTCAGAAAAGGTTCTCTTCCTAGGCCTCTTACGAAGGGACACAAAGGGCAGCAGTAAGTTGGCCAAATGGCCTGGACACACTATTGATCGTGTGGAAGGGCTGTGGGTTCTGCTTAACTTTTGGGGGTTGAATTACAGCCATGGTCTGGCCATACTGCAGCCTTGAACCAGCCAGGCTTTGAGATGGATTTTACTTTCCCAATGTACCAGTCCTTCATCTGCATAAAGTCAGGTTACTCAGACTTTACAGTTATTGACTGGCTCCTCAGCTAGTGCTTGGAAATCCTTGAATGAGAGGTGCTGTGGAAATGCCAGGTGTTCATTTGAATGTTTTTCTGTTGTCATAGTGTGCCTTGCACTTTCTTTCAAAGAGAGAGGAGAGCATAAAGTAGCATGAGCTGGTCATGAATGGACAAAGCATCACTTTCTTCTGAATATTAAAAGTCTATTTAAAGTATTATATATAAAACAGGTAGTTGGTTCAGAAATAAACCAAGTAAATTATGAAAGTAAGAGACAGGTGTGTAGCCTTCTGGTAATTAGCCAGACATCTGCTTTGATAGGTGTTATTTAAAGGAACCAATGAATGCATCCCCAAAGAAGTTTCCTATCAAAGGCAAATTCAAATCACAGGGGGATTTTATTTTCCTGAGATGTTCCCCAGCCATATGCTGTAGGTCTCAAAAAACTCATACCTTGGTCATTTATTTTTAATGCAATATCTTCCTTCTGTCCCTCATGTTCACCCTACCTTCCAGGAAGCGAGGTAGGGAGAGGAGAGGAGGAGGAGATGCCACCTTCCTCTTGCCTCCTAGAATCCCTAACAAAATCTCCCATTCGCTTTCATTCCAGGGTGCTTCACAAGAAAAGTCCTGCTCTTCATCAAGTTGTTATGCACCGCACAGCTGCAGGCAAACTTTTTTGCTGATGTGATGGTGTTGTGGAAATCACGTGCAAAGCAGTAAATCAGATGCTCATTTCTTGGCCACTTTTGCCTCCCTTCCTCCCCCAGTTCCTTCCCCTCAGTTCAGGAAAATCATTCGAGTATAAAAATGCCAAATAGTCAGGGACACGAATGAGAATCCTGATCTATGTCTGTTTTGGGTAAAAAGCATCACGTTTACCGTTACAAGGCAGTGGGCTGCGATAGCTGTCTTCTCACCGCAGTGTATTGTTTGCGCTTAGCCGTGGCTTACCAAGACAGTGTAACAATTTCTTCAGAGGAAAAGAATAAAAGCCTTGTGAAAATGGGAGATATGGGGAAATAAGTAGCTCAATTTTGTACTGGACATGCTTGTTCAAGCCCAGGAATGTTGGGCCTGAGTCTCCCTGAATCCAGGGACGAAGTAAAACAAATTAATCATTCTGATGCTCATTTTTTTCTCCTATGGGTTTCCTTGACCTGTTTTTGCTGTACTCAGTGTTTTCTCTGCCCATCCCTGCACAGTAAGTTCTCTTGAAATTGCAGTTACCTGCTACCCAAACTGGTCTGGCGGTGGTCTGAGGAAGTGGGTCTGTCCCACGAAAGCTCATCCCCTAATAAATTATTTTGCTAGTCTTTAAAGTGCTACTTGACTGCTTTGTGTTTTGATGGTCACAGAGTTCAACATGCTCCTGTTTTCACTTTGCTCCAGAGGTGCTACATGAGGGTGCTTTTTGGAAGTGTAATTCGTCCACCTCTAAAATCCAGTTTGTTCCCAGAGTTGCACAGAATAACCCCTAGCTAGTTCAAAACTAAAATCTGCCTCTGCCCTTGCCCTTTGCCTTGTGACTGTCAGTTTACTGGCCATTTCATTACTTCTTTTTCTATACAGTTGTCCAAAATAAATTCTCTGCTTGCCAGTTTGACAGCTGTGAAGACTGACCCCTAGATGCTCACCGAACGATGATGGCAAGAGATGCACCACTTCAGGGATCCACACCCTTTTATGCCAATATGCTTCTACCTTGCCAGTGCTGAGGTATCATGAGTGACAAACAAGGCCTTAAAGGTACAGTAGAAAGATGTGCCGCTTTAAATCGGCTCTGCTTTTGTCACTATTGCGGCTTATATAGGGAACTGATGGAATTTAATACAGGGCTAGACTTTGAAAGCACGACATCTAACTCGCATGTACATGCAGATATACCTGAATTACCTACCCAAACTGAGCATTTACTTGCATAAGTTAGATATGTTCTAATGTAGGTGAGAAAATGCATCTAACTTTGGAAATCTTATTCCTAAATTTTAGCTCATAACTTGGAATACAATTCAATAGACTGCATGCAACACCAGAATTTTTTTGTATGTGGCTTTCTAGTTTGTTTTGAGAACAATATTCCTTACCAAAGAAATCACATTGCTCTATTTACACAATCTCATTTCTGAAAGATTTTTTTCCCCCTCAGAACTATCACCATAAGCAAAGCGGGGTACTTCACTTCAAATCTGTATGTTTCTCTGCCTGGATGTTCCCAGTTTATTTTAAAGGATAGCTAGCAAAGTTTTATCAAAGTCCTTTATCTTTGACTGTTACAACTTTTGGGGAAAAAAAAATCTGCTTCTCTTCTCTCAGAACACTTTAATGAAAATGATCTTTTGCACATGTTCAGTATTGCACATAACTTTTATTCTGCTTGATTTGTTTTCTATATTCAGTGAGTTAAAGACAGACATAAGCTTTCCTTTATTCCATAAGTAGGGTCTATTGCTTTTTTTCCTTTTTGCCATTTTGAATACATTTATTTTATGCTATTGAAATAAATAATATAGCTGGCCATGTGTGAGCATCTCAGTAGGAAGATAAAACATGATATTATACAATCACAGTACATCAACTTGAGGAAGATCAGTTTATTCCCCCCCCAGGAGTTCCTGAGGCATCTGGAAATGTTAGGGTTGTTGTTTGTTTTTGTTTTTAACTACTTCTTTTTATATTATTAAATGCAAAACAGTATGGTCAAAAATAGAGGGTCAGACTCTGACCCCGTCTTCTGTGGGAACTGCAGTAGGATGGTATTTTAAGCTCAAACACTGTTCAGCATTTTGCAGCAGAAAAACAAAAACAAAAATGGGGCTTGCAACAATAGCTACAGGGTGAGCTTTGTCCCATTTTCATCTCACTGAGGGCTTTGAAAGCAACCGTACTCTTAGGAGGCAGCTCTAGGACTTGTTCTTTCAGATAATGTTCCGTACTTCTCTTCTTCTGGCTTTTTTTCTTTAACTAAGCATGTTTGCAAAAAAGTAAAACCCTCGGTTTTTGTAAGAGATGATCTACTCCTACTCTTTGTCCCCTCTGCACCCTGCATCATACTTTCCTCTTTGTGACATCCCAGTCGTTTAGTATGGAAATGTTTATCATTTCACAAAGAGGCACGTGACAGCATGTGGGAAACAAGCAGCAGGAGGTGAAGTATTTTTAAAGGGGCAGTGAAATGCTTTTAAAGTCGAGTGCAAGGTTTTTTAAAACATTTCAGGAATAAGGGCACTTCAAAGCTGTGTGGGTACTTCAAAGTGCCCATGGCTACGCGGCTTGCTGGTGCTTCCTAGTTTGCAACTTCCAAGTTCCTGTGGCAAGAATTAGCCTAATGACAAATATATAACACAGAGATAGAAAAATGAAATGAAAACTGACAAATTAGTTAACTAGGACAGAGGAGGGTGGGGAGGGAGGGGAAGAAAATTACTTACTGAAAGTGTCTATTAAGTGATTTAATAGACTCTTGCAGGAAGTAATTCTCTTCCCCCTCCTCCCCACCTCCTTCGCTCTGATTTAGCTGATTTGCCAGTTTTCATTAATTTATTTATTTTGCCTCTCTGTTATATATTCATTGTGCCAGTTCACTTTCAACACTGTTTCTAGCTCTGAAGAAGAGGGTCTGCCCCCCGAAAGCTCATCGCCTAATAAATGATTTCGTTAGTCTTTAAAGTGCTACAGGACTGCTGGTTTGTTTTGTGAAGATACAGCCTAACTTGGGAATACTACTGTTGCTGGGAAATGAAGTACTCTGCAGACGTTTTTGTTTCTTAATACCTAACCTTGTTTTTCTTTAGTGTTATCCAGAGTATTTGAATATCCAGCACCCTCCAGGTCCTGGGGCTGCCGGATGTGAAAGAATTCCCTGTATTTTGTATGTTGGGTTTTTGGTCTTTTTTGACTAGTGCAGTTGCCTAGGAATTTTCAGAGCTTTCAGATTTCAACCTGATGTGATCAGAGACAGCCGACATGTTAATCTTCCAGGTTAAAGTGAATGATGACAATTGGGTTGGTACAAAGAATATAAATGATTGATACCTGGTGGAATTGTTAGCAGTTGCGTAGGACATCTTCACACATCCTCTAAAATGCTATAATCTCCGAAGCTTCAATTTTATTTGTTTGTCAAAATCTTGGTTGCAAAGGCTGGGTGGCTGTGATGTATTACCCCCACTCATGGTTTTTGCCAATGGCTTTAATGATACTATAGGTATGGAAGACACCTAAACAGAACTTGACAGATACGTAATCAATTGCTTTACAGATAATAAAAATGACGCATATATAGAGTAATGTGTTGGCACAGTTATTTTATACACAACAATATGAGAGATCTGGAAGTCTTGCTTAAAAGGAATCCTGATAGAGCATGTGGTCAAAAAACTAAGGTTAACAGAGTATACAGAAGAGGTGGAAAGTAAAGCAGAGCTGTAGCTGTATTTGTATATGGAGATAAGATTTAACATGGCAAAGTTTGACAGCAACCTTTGGTTTAACAAAAAAGCAGAATATGTCCTCTTTTATTGGGCATTTTAAAAAATGACCAGAGTCTGAGGCCTGGACTTTTTGTGTGAAAGGTTGTGAAGCACAAAATAACAAAGAAAGAACTTTTTCTTTCTAATAGGTCATTAATATGCATCAAATGTACTGCAGTGATCAGACTTTTCTACCTGTGTAGCTTTTCCCTTCATACTCACATGGCTCATTCTGCCCTAAAAACTGGTTATCAAGAGACACACCTGACTCTATTACCATACCATTAAATTTCACACACACCTGTTGCAGTGCTTGTTATGGTCTGTGTCTCATATTCTTCTTCATTTTATCCCCTTTTTACTGTCCTAGTTCTGAAGCCAGAAGCTGTTATAAAGCCCTACAAACATTTGCTAACTATGTGAAGCTGACCCACTCTCCAACCACCACAATACACCAGTTTTTGGGGGTAAAAATTGCAGAGTTTCATTTTCATGACACTGCATTTATTAAATCACAAGTGAGAAACGTGTAATAAATCTGAGAGTACCTAACACGTAGTCTCCCATTTCTCCAGAAGGGCAGAGAAGTTGGTATTTTCAAAGGAGCTGGGGGGAACTAAGTCTCACTGAATTCCAAAGACACTTGTATATCTAGCTTCCTTAGGGTATGCCTACACAGTAGCCTTATAAGCTAAATAAGATGTGGTTTATTTAGAAATAACACTGTCACACACAAAATGGCATTTTGAAATAACACACCTATTTCAAAATACGGTTTCTACACCCACAGGATAGTTTTTTTTTGAAATAGAGTCATTGAATGCACTCTGGCTTATTTCAAAATAGGTGCTGTCTCAAAATAGCTATTTAGAAATAGGTCGACATAGGTGCTATTCCTCGTAGAGGCTGCATCTACACTAGCAAGTTCTTTCAAAAGATTTTTCAAAAGAAGGGGCTTCTTTCAAAAAAGCCCATGGAGCGTCTACACCCAAAAAGCATTCTTCCAAAAGTAAATCAAAAGAATGCAGCGCTCTTTTCAAAATCTCTCTTCCTTTCCTGCTTCTTTGAAAGAAAACTTGTGTAGATGCTTCACAGGCCCTTTTTCCCCAAAGAGAAGTCCTCATGGAGTTAAATTTTTCGACCTCTCGCCTGTTCTTTCAAAAGAGCAGGGGCTGCGTGGACATTCTCTTTTGAAAGAGGAGATCACTCTTTTGATCTGCTTTTTTGTGTGTAGAGGCACTTTTCTGAAAGTAGTACTGTTGGAAGAGATCTTCTGGAAAGGCTTCTTTCAAAAGATCTCTGTAGTATAGATGTAGCCAGAAAGAGTTTTGCCTATTTTGAAATAAGCCAACCACTATTTCAAAATTATTTCAAAATAGTGGTTGTGTTGTGTAAATGCTCACAAAATTATTTCAAAATAAGGGCTGTTATTTTGAAATAACTTTGCAGTGTAGACTTACCCTTAATGCCCATTGAAAGTCATAGCCTAACTCTTTTGTTGGGTAGGAAAGAGACTGATGATTCCAACTCTTTTTCCAGTTGTCCTGGTCTCCCCATTAACCACAACCCTCCTTTCAGCCATCTTCTAGTGGGATCCACTGTGATATACACAAAACATTTCTCAAAAGGAAATAGGGCTTCCCCTTCAATGACTGGGCTAGTTACCCCTCTCTCGTCCCTAAGGGAGCCTTCCAGTTCAATCACGTTGCTGGGGTAAATAGCAGGGTTTCATGCTTTAACTCTTTTTCCCCTTTCTCCTGTGACTAGCTCAGTCCAATTAAAGGGCCAAGGCCTGGGTGGAACTAGAAGCCTTAGAAGCTGGTGTGCATCAGAAAATCTCTCTCTGTGGTAACTCAGGGACTTGGTTGGGAATATTTAATGGGGTGTCTTCAGGTCAGAAATGAGTAGGATGGTCTCTTTCGTTTGCTGTTTTCGTTGTTTGCGTTTATTCTGCCCAGGCTTGCCTTGAAGCCGACATGCCCTTCCATTGACTTTAGGGGACTTTAAACTGGGCTCATGTCTACCTGTGATACCAGTTATGGTGAATATGGTAAATATATGAGAAGCTATGATCTCATTCTAGCATAAATGGCATCCTTGTTCATTCCACCTTCCAGTTTTATATTCAGTAAAATTTTAATTTGGCACATGACAGGGAAACAATCTTTGTTGCCTCTGACTTTCTCATTGCTCTTGCTGCTTATTCCTCCTCTTAAGGGACAGTCCTCTGTGAGTGAAATCATAGTTGCATGTTATGAAAATTATCAGGTTGCCAAGGGAGGATTAAAACCTCTGGAGAACAGTAAGCAGCAGGGGAAGATGCTCGTGTCAGAAACAGTCCTTTTGGTATTATGTAAATGTCCTAGCTAATAAAGACCATAGGGAAAACAATATGCTCAATTTTGCTTACAGAGCAGGTATTTTATCTAAGGGGAGTAAATTTACAAAGTCCCCTGTGAAGTGTTAGCTGGGCACTCGTTGTTGCTGTGATAATACCTGTTATATAAGGCATGCTCATTTGTCATCACTGCCAGCGACAGACTATGCATTCATTTATATTTCTTTATTGTGAATGAGAAGAGAGGAAGATGGGAAAGCAGAATGTAAAGAAACATACACCAGGATCCTCTTAGTACAAATAAAAGCCTCTCATTTCCTCTTCAGCTACCAGCCATAACCAATTCTTGACAACTTAGCAAGTTGTTTATTCTCCAGAGGAAAATGCAAACGGTTTGTGGCCCCAGGTCCAAAGCCCACTGACATCAACAGAGAAGCTTTTTCTGGGGGCCTCAGGGAACTGATTAGGTTATTTGTCTTCTTTTTTATTATTAATTCATATCTAATGTTTGCATTACAAAAGACCCCGTCAGGATTGGGCCTCTATTGCATCAGGCAAACTGCAAACATATCAGAAAGCATAATATTTAGCAAGCGCTAATGCGCTTTGCTGAACTGAGGCTGTCACATGAAGTGGTGACATGGGTCCTTACCTCTACATCTAGTCATGACAGAGACCAACAACTTGTGCATTCCACTGGATGCCTCTTTGCGCACTGAGGAACTCGGAGCTCTCACAACACGATGTGCACGCGTGCTGCTTTCCTTGACTTGTAAGACCCGCCCCCAGAATCAATATGAAGGGCTCAGATGGGGTAAAACAGGGTTGCAATCAGAACAGATTTAATAAAATGGGTGTGCTAAGACACCCTTTTCAAAGAAGTGATCTCCCTCCCTGTACTTCACTGCCATTTTAATTTCTTGGGGCTTTCTGGGTGGCCTCTATTAAAATTTGCTCATCTCCTCAGAGTGATGAATTCCAGTAAAGTCTGTATAACATGCGTGTATTTCAAAATGTGTACGGTTCATTAGCTGTTCCTGCTGAGCTATGAGTGCGCAATCCTTGAGGAGCTGGCTGTGTGGAATAAGTCTTCATGATAGTCGGACTTTTAACTGTATGCTTCCTCAGTGCTCCAAGACAATTCAGAGGGTAGTAGATTGAGAAGGTTTCAGTCTGGCTCGAGTCTGGAAGCATCAACCCCATTGAATAGGTGTGTCAGTCCCTCAATTGTACAGGTATAGGGGTCATTCTGACACAGGATGAACACTTCCAGAAATCCTCTGGTTGCATTTGCACACTCAATTTCCAGGTGGTGCCACATAGTACCAGGAAGAGCTATTTCCGAAAGAGTGAATTACTGCCCTGTACATCTTAAAATATCGCCAATGCTTGGCAATGCAAGAACAGTAACATTTTTATCTCCCTGGTCAACACAAATATCCCCTTTGTTGTTAAATGATATTTACTCTGGTCGAGAGGTATGTTACTCTAATTCACATTAGGTAGCTTGCTATTATTTATCTTACTCTTTCCCAGAGTCGTAGTTTGGTTCTAAAATATCTTTGCGGGTCTCCACTTGATATATCCTTCCAGTTTAACCATAAACCTCTGGTGACTACTTTCTGGGAACAGTTTTCCAAACACATTCACCTAGCTCCACCTATCAGTATTTCCCTAGCTTGTTTATAAGATCATGCAAGATAGTATCAAAAGCCGTCAAGTCTCGCTATATCACATCTATCACTTTCCCTTATCCGTAAGGCTTTTGTTATGACTGTAGGCCAGGATTTTAATGATTTTGCTAATGAATGAGTTTTCATTAGAAAATACACTTCACTGTTAGCATCTCCTGTACTTACCCAGGCAAAGCAATTAGTTAGAGTAAATGTTGGAAAAGAAATGGGGGTACATATACAAATCTGGAAAGGCACCAACATGTCAATCAAGAGGAGAGCACCACAAACGTCAATTTCATAAGAAATAATTTTCCAGTTGACAATTGCAGAGCTTTTCTTTGTAGCAGTACATGCCAGTACGCAGTATTGGCACCTCTGCATCAATGTTCCCTCTGGCCAGGGATCCCACAGCTGGGGCCAGTGGCAGGGCTTGGTGCCCCAGCCGGCTCCCGGCTGTGGCGTACCCCCTGCTTCCTGGCTGGTTCCCACAGCTGGTGCTGCTGGTGAGGCTCTGTGTCTCTGACAGCTCCCAGCTGCAGGGCTGCCAGAGCCCCCACTGCCCTGCTGGTAACCCCAGCCATGGGAACCCTGGGAGGGGAGAGGGAGAGAGAAAGGGCAAGGAACCAGCTCTTTTTTTTTTTACAAAAAAAACAAACAAACCACTGCTTGGAAGTTTGGCCGGAAGATAGTGAAGATGGAATTTAGCTCTACCTGCAGCATGCCGTCTGTCGTTATATAGACTCACCTGTGCAGAATGCCCCCGCAAGGCAAAGGCACAATTTGCGTCATTAACATTGCGGCTGCATCTAGAAGGGCAGCTTCGGTCGACAAAACTGGGCTTTTGGCAACAAAACTCGCTGAGCTTCTACATGGTTAAAGGGCTCTGTCGAGAGTCTGTCAACAAAACTCTGCTGTTCAGTCAGCAGCATTACCCCTGTTCTCAATCAGGTATAACAAGTCTGTCAACAGTGTTTTGTCAACAAAGTGCCCTGTAGATACTGCTGTCAACAGAGAGGGCTCGTGGTTGGGCAGCCTTGTTTGCAGAAGCTTCCGGTCAGCTGTTCTGTTGAGAGGGGGCCGGGCAGTCTGGCTGCTCTCTGTGGACAGAGCGGCTTGCTCTTACAATCTCCTTTTTGTGTGTAGATGCTATCGGTCAACAGAGGCACTGCTGCGGTTTCTCTTGACAGTGACCTCTGTCGACAGAGGCTGCCCGTGTAAACGTGTCCTATCTGTACTGGCTCGCTGCATGGGGATGAATTTCATCTCAAATACAGTGACTTTTTGGGACCCCAGTTCTCCCACCCATGCTGAATTTTCTTTTTAAATGCTTTCCCCCGATCTATTCAGGGGGTTAGTGTATTTTATCAAGCTGTACTCTGTAAAAGACATGCTTGCAGTTCGGTGATAATGCAATATTTTGGCAGGATTAATACAACTATTCAAGGATTGTTCCAGGCATGCCAAATGTGATGCTGATGCCAGCTCAGATCACCACTGTAGGCTCAGCTGAAAACTGACAAACTAACAGCTGAAAGTCAGACCAATTCACTTATATAGTAGTACAAATTAAAATGGCTATTCGTTGTATAAGCACGTGCGTCACAATTTAACTGCATGAACACTAACGAGATGTAAGGTGTATTGTTTCACCTGTATCCTGTTATAAAGTAATAGCAATCATTTACACCTGTAACTAAACAAGCCAAAAGGAGAAAGAAGCCTTGGGTCATGCAAATAAAGAACTTCACCAGGAATGTGCTAATTCTTGCATGTTTGAAGGCAAATGGTTATTGTGTCTGAGGATCAGCAGTCAAAGGCTAACTGCTCTCTCTCGCTCTCTCTCTCCACCAATCAAAGAAAGAGCCCATGTGGACAGTGAGCCTAGCTGCTTGTTTTCTCTGAGAAGAACCTGTAAGCATAGATTCAGCGAAAGAGCCTGCAGCTGTGGACTATTTGGATTCTTCTAGGGAAGGGTGCTAAATGCAAAGTGGAGATTCCCAAAGACAATTCAGCTGCTCTAAAAAGACTTTGGAGAAGCTGGCAGTTCATTACATCACCGTCACCATGTGGAATTATAGACAATGACTCACCCACAGATATATTTTTACCTGCTTTGAACGCTCAGTAACACTGGTGTACGTGAACATTTATAAGTCTGCATGGTTTGCCTGTGTGGCAAGATACTGTAGCACCTCAGTGTTACGCACACCGGGCTTACGGACTGACTGGTCAACCAGCCATCATGTGGAACTGACAGTAAGCAGAGACCAGCCCACCCCACTTCAAGCCGCACCCCCACCCCCGGCAGCATACTGTTTTGTGCCTGTATTGTATTTTAGACAGCAGTTCCCAATCTTTTTCTGGTCGTGGAACACTTGGACGTCACCGCGCTCTCCGCAGAGCACTGTATCTTTTTTACATCATCATACTAACCCTGAGGAACGTTACTAATGGAAAATATTTCACGATAATATTAATGAAAATATTGTACGGCAAAAGCAACTCCACAAGTAATAACGAAACCAGACATTAACAAAACAAATAGAGCTGGGACGTCAGATAAAACATCCCCAAATCTATTTTTTGCCCCTGAGAAGCGGGAAGAGACGTCCATTGCTCAGTTTCAAAGGCGGAACACTTTGCCATAGCTCGTGGAACACCAGCGTTCCCCTGGAACCTGATCTTAGAGAGAGGCACACCTGGATGGCCCCTCCCCACCCTACCCCTCACTCGTCAGATGGGATGGGGGAGCCACTTCTAGGACGGAGGCAAAGATACTGAGTTTCCCAGGCACAGCTGTGAGCCACAGACTGGGCAGAGCAGGAGCAGTGCTAGGGGCTGGCCAAGCGTTCCTATAAGCCATGGCCACGTTCTCCTCTCCCCCTCGCTGGGAGTGGGATAAGTTGGCACATGCACTTCGAGTCCAGACCCTGGCCTGAAGTATTTCCTGCTGCAGCCCCACAGGAAAGAGGAATTCATACATGTTACTGGGATGGTGAGGTCTAATTATAGAGCTCAGAGAAGCCAGAAACTTCAAATACGTGCATGTTTTTGAGTTCGTTACGTGGTGCGGTGAGGCCTTATTAGCATTTCAGAAGGGAAATGTTCAAATGCATTTGTTATGTATATCTCACAGATCGTATCCAATGGCCATTCAAGGAGATTCTTTTCAGTGATTTCACCAAGCGTTGGATCAAAACCTAAATGCAAGGGGTAGCGCTGGTTAGGTGGGCAGAGTCTGACACAGTCTCTCTCATATTCTCCTGTGTTTGATTTATCTTGCAAGTAGTATATGGACTTCTCCATACATTATAGATACTTTCGGTCCAGTCTATTCAGTCCAACAGTTAGATGTAACTATTAGATAAAAAAACAAAGAAGATGGACATTTAAGACTCCAGATACCATGTGTTGGGTACCTCAATGAGCTGGCGCCCTCTTGTTATTTAGATCCCTCTAGGCTGAGCTACACCCTGTATGGTGAGCTAGCCTCTGGCAAATGACCTCCCGGACACCCCAATTGTGCTACAAAGACATCTGTAAGAGGGACCTCAAGGAGGTAGACAATCGACCCAGATAGTTGGGAAGAGCTGGCAGACGACTGCAGCAGCTAGAAGCAGGAACTACACAAGGGCCTTCAGAAGGGTGAGATGAAGATCAGACAGCTGGCAGAGGAGAAGTGAGCCCATAGAAAGGACAGCAAGGACCTGCCAGACACCCACTACATATGTAGCAAGGACTGTCACTCTCGTGTGGGCCTCCACAGTCACAGTCAACGCTGCAAATGACGATCTTAAATGGAGTTACGAAGGGCGCGATCCATAGTCTATGCAGACTGAAGGTTGCCTTGGATGCTGAGCTACCTAACTAACAGGGCATTGCAATCTGAGGGGCTGATCCTGCAAAGATTTGAGCCACAGACACGATCGTGTCTTTTACGCTGTCACCAGACAGTGCTAATAGTTCACTAGAAAGTTTACCCTGGTTTTGAAGAAGCAGTTGTTACCATGCTATGCAAAATGACAGCAGTGCTTACCATGTCTGTAGCTGAAACCTGGCCTGACCTAGCTAACCGGCACCTGGAAGGTGGCCTCATTCATTGGAGGGTAGGATCAGGGAGGTACAGAGCTGTAACTAGGTATTTTTCTACCCAGGGCAAACTATTATTCATGTGCCCCTCTCTTCTGAATTAAAAAATGTCTCTAGTGATTATTGTGTGTCCTGATTCCTGTGCGTTCCACCAGCCTTTCTCCAGCTCTCCACAGCCCCCTCCCTGCATCCCTGTTCCCCCTCTCCACAACCCCTCCTAGGCTCCCAATGTATATGGAAGTGGCAGCAGTATGGGACTGGGAAGCCCAGCCCCTGATAAATGGAGCAGGCTAGCACCTACCTCCTTCCAGAGCAGTGGGAAGAGCCCTGCAGTACGGGAGAGGGGATTGACTCCTTAGCTCCCAGAAGCTGCCTACCCAGCCTGGGGCAAGGGCCAGCATAGACCATCTGGATGAATAAGGGGAGGGGTCTTGTAAGTTACCAGAGCTGCACTCCCGATTATGCTGCAGCCAGGGTAAGCACCCTTCTTACCCTGCCCTCGTTAGGGTGATAGGGAGGTAAACAAAGCACTGGGTCGACAAAGCCAGAATGTCTAAGTCAGCTAAAGTAGGAGGGAGAACCTTTCAGGATCCATGTACCAACAATGGAGATGAGTTAGGACTGTAAAAGGAGGTTGAGCATAGACAATGTATTGACTCAGCAGCTGTGCAGGGACTAGCTCCTGCAAAGTAAACAACCCCGCCCAAAAATGTGTGGGGTAAAGTCAATTCTGCGAGATGAAGTGAAGCTACCGCCTAATGCAGCTACCCTTCTGAGTCAATGAGATGTGCAAATGTATATGAAGGCAGAGGTTTTCCATGTAACTCTGGACACGCAGTTTGCCCTATAACCAATCCCCTGCACTTGAGTCTGACCAACGCCCCACAGCTTTGCAGTACACCAAATAAGGGAACTTGAGTGATGAAATCTGGAGTCGACCTGAGAGTTTTGGAACCCAGAGTGTTCACCAAGAACTGTACAAGGCATTTGGGAAAAGCAAAGTGGAAAAGGCTTTGGAGGGAATGCCAACAACATGATCCACCCCGAGAGCACCATAGGGCACACCTGAATTTGTAAGTGAGCTTTTAATATAACCACACAGTGCCCATTCACAATATTGCATAAGTGGCTGCTATTATATTGTAAGCTCTCCTCAGTTTCTTATTACTACTTTAAATCAGAGCATCTTCCTGACAGAGCTGCTATAGCAGTAAACCAACATAAGAACAGCCATCCTGGGTCAGACCAAAGGTTCATTGAGCCCAAGGGTCAGCAACCAAGAGCACACATGCCAAGGGTGGCACATGAGCCAATTTTCTTCAGCACCTGAGGCGGGAGCTCAGCCCCGCCTCTCCTCACTCATGCAGCCAGGAGCTTGCCTAAAGCCGCACTGCCTACGGATTGACAAAAGAGCAGCTAATGCTACCAACCCCCACCTCAACAATACAGCTCTGCAGCTTAATCTATTTATTAATGAAGCTGTTGGAAGTAGGAATATTAGCAACTGGCACTTGGACGGTACACAGAGGGTCAATAGGTCAAATTTCAGGACTCCACCTTGGAAAAGTAGCTGACCCCTGCTCTAGCCCATTCTCCTGCCTTCGACAGTGGCCAGTGCCTGGGGTCCCAGGCAGAGTGAACAAAACAAGTAATAATCAAGTGACCTTCCTCTGTCACTCACTTCCAGCTTCTGACAAACAGGGGTGTGGGACACCATTCCTACTCATCTTGGCTAACAAATTCATGGAGAATACGTCCTTAAATGGTTATCTAGCTCATTCTTTAACCCTGCTAAAATCCCAGTCTCCACACCGTCATTAGGCAAGGTGGCAACAGGTTGACTGTGCATCGTGCAAAGAAAGGTTTCCTCTTCTTTTTAAACCTGCTACCTCAAAGTCATTTGGTGACCCCTACCTTCTTGTGTATTGGGAATAAGTAAATAACTTTTTCTCACTCACTTTCTCCTCACCAGTCACAAGTAGATACAGCTCGATCATATCCCCCCAGTCTCCTCTTTTCTAAGCTGAAGAGTCTGTTTTTTTTACTCTCTCCTCCTAAGGCAGCCATTCCAAATGCCTAATCGTTCTTGTTGCCCTTTTCTGAACTTTTTTCCAATGCCAAAATATCTTTTTTGAGATGAGATGACCACACAGAATCTGCACACAGTTATATCGAGGCAATAAAATATTCTCGGTCGCAGTTGCAATCCATTTTAAAAATGTATAAAGTTTCAGTCGTTTTCTATGCTGTTCATGCATTGCATCACAATTCTCTGAAATCCCTGTATACCTGCTTGCATAAGATACCTATTAAAATAGACTCTCTTCTGATTACATCAGCACATATACACTTGCTATACAAGAATGCTAATGAGATATGGCAAGCATGTGTTGAATAAAACTGCATTTATATTTGTGATAAAAGTTTGTGTTGGCAAAAAAATGTTGTTTTTTCACCCCAGGAAAAAACATCTCTAATTCCATAGTGGACTTAAATTGAATGGTCACTTTGGATCAGCACTATCTCGATCAGGGGTAAATAATTATGAAGCCACAATTTTAAAATGCCTTTTTAATACCAAATATCATTCTAAAAAGTTTTCCAATACTTTCAAAAACCAGCCCTTTCATTTGGCCTGTGTGATGCCATACATGTTCAATGCAGTTAACCAAATCAGACAATCCCATATCAGTGAAGATGAGCTCATAAAAATGTGACTCCTGGGAAACTTAATTGCATGTAAGACTTTAACTCTAAACCCTGGTATAGTCTGACTAGCACTGGTGCTAGCTTAGAACAACTTAGTGGTTCTGAGGCAAAGCAAGCATTCCCAGGACTCAAGTTAATAAAGCTGATGAAGTCATGTATTCCAGATACTTCAAGGAGGAGGAAAAGAGAGAAAGAATCTGTATGGTCAAAGACAGTTTTCCTGTTAATGTAATACGTTAAAAACATACCCAGAATTATTAGAGGAGCTTAAACTGTTGTAAATGAGAAGGACTTAGAGAAGCAGCCTGTGTCCACGTCCAGAGTCCAGTGAGCCTTCCAGAAGTAAAATGTCGAATGACTGCAGAACTAATACAAGTTGAGAACAATGGATTCCTGTGACTGGTATCATTGCACAATGTGATTCAAGGAGAAAAGTATGTCCTAGTAAATCAGGTGTATAATTCCAAAAGGCCAAGGGAATGCCGCTTCAGTGACCTTTGTAAGAATAGTAACAGTGAGGTTAGTCTGTATCTTAACAAAAAAAACAAACAAACCAGCAGTCCTGTAGCACTTTAAAGACTAACAAAATCATTTATCAGGTGATGAGCTTTCATGGGGCAGGCCCACTTCTTCAGATCTGAAGACAGACAGACTCTAAAGATTCTTCAAACAGATCTGAAAGAGGGGGTCTGTCCCACAAAGGCTCATCATCTAATAACTTGTTTTGTTAAGTCTTTAAAGTGCTACGGGACCGCTTTTTTGCTCTGAAAAAAGAAAGACTGTTTCGGCAAAAGTTCCGCTACTTAGTAGCCTGATCCGCGCAGAGGGACACGCTGTCTGCACAAGTACACAGTGGGCAGAAACAGAGACTCAAACCATCTGGGTGCTACTCTGCTATGCCATTGGGTCTGGGAGTATCCTGGGATGTGGGAGAGAGGCAGAGTATCGCCTAGCCGCAGTACAGCACAGGCGGCCAGGCTCATGCTAGCAGATTAGGAAAACAGACATTCATGGCCAGGATAGTTTTGTGTGTTCCCAGCTCACAAGTGCTAAAAGGGAGGTGATTTTCCAAGAGTCATGTGTGAGAGTCCCAAGAACCTGAATAATTATACTCCCCTTCACCTCTTCCTGCCTGTCCCCTACCCCTTCCTACCGCTGTTCTCATCTTCATTTAGACCGCACAGCTCTTTGTAAACAGATGCAGAGAGCTTCCTTGTGCCAATCTGTCTACATCTACATTAAACGTTTATGATGCTATACAAGTAATAATATGGGACCTATTTCATTTCACTGGGAGGCAGAGTTCAGCTGCTACGTTAGCCATTGTGTTGCAAATACATTTTTCCGCTGTTTTTCGATTGTATGCGCACGCGCACACACACACACACACTTTTTTTTGAAAAATAAGGACTACCTGTTCCTTCACATTGGCTGGTGGGTAGGTGTGGCCCCATTCATTTTTTACAAGTCTCTTTTCTTTTATAAGCTTTATATTTTTCCTCTTGCCTCAGAGTTTCACAGCTTAATGAGGACTGTGCATCCTGGGCAAGGTGAGGTGATGGGTGTGCCTGGCAGGAGTGGTGCAAAGTGGGCCAGTGTAACCCACACACCCAGGTGTGGTTCCGTGTCCCACGTAGTGGCAGTTAGACCACGTCACAGAGGCAGAATGAGTGTCCTCTACAGCCTAAGCTGTGGATGAGCTGGCTTTTAGCTCAAACTGTAGCAGTGCCTGCATGAAGGCAGGATGGTGAGGCTGGTCGAAGTTTACTATTGAAGTGCTGCCGTGCATAAGCAGCAGTTCATTACGCAAATTCCGCCCCCGTGGCAACTCCGAAGTTGAGGAATAAGGGGGACTGCGAAGTTGCCCTGGGACTTTGACGTACTGGCGGGTGAGCCGCGGCGAGACGCAAGCCGGTACTTCGAAGTTTAAAACACCCTAGTTACCATCCTTCCTTCGAAGGAAGGTGGTAGTGTAGGCACAGCCTATGAGTGGTAGATGCAGCCATCTATGAAGAAGCCAGAAAACTCCAGAAGGGGAGCATTTTCGGATACATTCTGTTTGACGCAACAGGCCAGCATTTCTCTCTGTGCAGCAGGAACAGCTGCTCTTGTGCTTTTCCCGTTTGCATATATGCTACGTTTGTGTACCAGCTGGAACCATAACACAAGATTTTAACAATCAAAGTAGAGCATGCTCAGGTAGCAGATCCAGAGACACAACTCATGTAGCGTCTCTAGTCGGGGGTGGGCAAGATATGGCCCACTGACTTGGGCTAAGGCTGTGGAGGTGCGAGAGCTCTGGGTGCTCTGGGACATCATGCCCCCTTCTCTGAGATGCCTTCTGCACCCAACTGCCACCTCAGACCCACACCTCTGCGATAGAAAAGTGCAGACCTCAACCACTTACCAAATTTTGGAGTGCCCTACCCCATCAAAAATCATTGCCCACCCTGATCAAGTGTGTCATCAAATATACCACTGTCTGTCACAGAGCTGTTTTCAATGCTTGCTGCTGAGTCTTGGGGTGAATTCCTGGACCTATGGAAGTCAGTAGTAGTTTTGTCTTTGACGTCATTGGGGTCAGGATTTCATGTTTGGACTTCAAAAATTATATGGTGATATACCTGTGTCACAGAAGTGGAAGGGACCTCGAGAGGTCATCAGGTCCAGTTGCCTGCCTTCACAGAAGGACTTATCACCAGCCCAAACAGTTGTTTTTAAACTATTTGCCCCTGCTTCATACACAGCGTCCTCAAGGGTTGAACTCACAACCAGAGTTTAGCAGGCTCATACTCAGACCACTGAGCTTCTCAGTGATGAAAGAACCTTTGCTCATCTCTGAGCTGTTTTAATTACATGCACAACAGGAGATTTGGGGCCTAATCTAGTTTCCATTGAAGTTATCGGAAAGACTTCAGTGTTAGGTTAGATGCTTAGTAAAGGGAAACCTTTTACTTTAATGAGAAAAGAAAGCATGAAGGTTCAATTATTCAGTCCATAGCATTCTACAGCTATGCACATGGCCTCATTTTCTCTATTCACTTGTATTTTAGCATCCTCCAGGAAGAAACAATTTAAGTATTTAAGGAACAGAAATAATTTCCACAATAGTATTGATCTATTGCTAGATGGAAATGGTAGAATTATCAATAACAACATAGAAAACACAAAAGTATAATGCATGGACCTGTTCAGCATTTGATAAAAACCTGATGTTTCAATCATGATGACGATAACACTCTTTCCTTTCTACTAGAATTTCAGGAAGATGATAGACGTTACCAACGTTAAACATTTTTAAAATGTCCAAAAACAGGTCCAACAGGTCCAAAAACTCGCATCTGAGTTTTAAGAGAGCTGTCTCGTGAGCTTACTGCACCATTAATCTTGATTTTCAATAAGTCTTGGAGCATTGAAAAGTTTACAGAACTGTGGGAGAAAAATCAATGTTGCTCTAATATTTAAAAAGGTAATCAGGAAGACCTGAGTTATTATAAAGCTGTCAGACCTATAGCCCCAGCAAGACAACAGAACAGCAGATATGGAATTTGATGAATAAAGAGAGGAATAAGGTGATAGGAATAAGTGGATTTCAAAGTTCTTGAGGTTGTTTCGAAAAGAACCCCCATCTGGATGAGCTGCACAGCAGTGAAACGTGGCAATTTTGAAGAGCTGCAGCTGGCGGCATGCTAATGAGGTGTTGAACATGCATTTTAGCTCCTCATTTGTAATCTTCGAGATGGCCATTTGTATGGCCACTTCAAAGTTTTGTTTCAGTGTAGACATAGCCTTAATGTAACAGACAGATTTCTGTCAGGTATTCAAGTTGATACCACACAACAGTTTGATTATCTGAAATGATAGAAAATTAACATGACAACTTAAATGGATTAGAAGTTGGCTAACATAGTAATTTTAAACATATGCTGTGAGGATGTGTTTGTAGTCGGATCTGGGACTGGTTCTTGGCCTTTCACCCTGTAACATTTTTATTACTGATTTGAAAGAAAATAAACTTATCACCAATTAGAAAGTTTGCAAATGACCCTGACCTCAAGTAATGGTAAATAATGAAGAAAGTTCACCAATACAGAGCTAGCTGAATTGCTTCGAAAGATGGGGGCAAGCAATGTGTTTTTAATACAGCTAAATGTATGCATTTATAAACAGAGAATGTAGGCCATTCTTACCAGATGAAGAACTCTATCCTAGGAAGCAGAGACTTTGAAAAAGGATTGGGGTTGATGTGGACTATCAGTTGAACATGTGCTGCTGGTATGATGCTGTGGCCAAAAGGATTAATGATAACCTTGGATGTTATTTTACGTCTCTATTTGGCGCCGGTGTGGCCCCCACTGGGCTACTGTGGTCAGTTCTGATGTACACTATTTAGAAAGGAAGTTGATAAACAGAAAGGGGCTCAAAGAAGAGCTATGAGAATGATTAAAAGATTAGAAAAATGCACTGTATGATGATAGACAAGGTGCTCCAGCTGTATAGCTTAAAGAGAGAGAGACTTGATTACAGTCTTTAAGTACCTACATGCAACATCCTCATCATTGGTAAAGATGTAGAACAGAATCAGTCCTACAACTGATCCTTGAGGAACCCAACTCATGATGTCCTTCCTGCAAGATAGTCAGTCATTGATAACTACTGTCTCAGAATGGTGATCCAAACAGCTATGCAGCAACCTAACAGTAGCCCCATCTAGATTATATTTCCCTAGTTTATTATGGAGAAGGTCACGTGAGAGTGTATCAAATGCCTTAGTAAAGTCTAGTTATATCACATCTACCAATTCCCCCTTATCCACATAGCCTGTTACTCTATTAAAATATATCAGGTTGGTTTGAAACAATTTGTTTTTTATAAATCCATTCTGACTGTTACTTACCATCTTACTGTATATATGTTTGCCAATGTAATTCTTAATTATTTGCTCCATTATCTTTCCTGATACAGAAGTTAAACTGACTGGTCTGTAATTCCCTGGGTTGTCCTTATTTCCTTTTTTATAGATGGGGACTATATTTTACTGTTTCCAGTCTTCTGTGAGCCCTTCTCCCTTCCATGACTTCAAAGATAATCTACTAATGACTCTTTCTTCAGTCAGCTCCTTAAATATTCTAGGATGCATTTCATCAGGCCCTGGTGGCTCAACATCTAACTTGTCTACATAATTTTTAATTTGTTTTTTTCTTTTTTTAGCTTCTTAACCATCTCCATTTTCACTGGCATTCACTATGTTAGATGTCCAGTCACCACCAACCTTCCTGGTGAAAACTGAGACAAAGAAATTATTAAGCACTTTTGCCATTTCCACATTTTATGTTATTGTTTTTCCTTCTTCATTTAGTAATGGGCCTACCCTGCCCATGGCCTTCCTTTTGCTTCTAACATATTTGGAGAATATTATCTTGTTACCCTTTATGTCTGTAGCTAGTTTGAGCCTTGTTCGTGCCTGGGCCTTTTCTAGTTTTTGTGATTCGTTTATATTCATCTTTTGTAATTTGACCTAGTTTCCACTTTTTGTAGAACTCCTTTTGATTTTTAGGCCATTCAAGACCTTCAGGTGAACCCAGGGTGGTCTTTTGCCATACCTTCTACCTTTCCTATGCAGTAGCATATTTAATACACTCTCACGCTGTCTCTGCTGTAATTACTTTGCCTAACATCACTGGTGGCATGGGCGTCCTCCTTTCAGGGAGGTTCACACTCAGCCCTCCGCCTTCTGCCCCATTGCAACATCCCACACAATAGAGCCCTAGCCCTCTTCCCAATGCATCTGGAAGAGATCCAGCTGAGCTGCCTTGAGCACTGTCTGGAGTGTTAACCCAACCTAGCTGCCGCTGCCTGGAGCACCAGCCCAACCTCCAGGTAACTAGCTGACCTGAGCTACTGGCCAGCAGAACCCTGAGCTCCAGGATGCCAGGTGGAGCGGAGCTTCCTATGGTTTTGTGGGAGTAAAGGTGAGTCCTTGGGGCACAGTGGGAGTGGAGCCACAGCCTCAGTTAGGCCTCCTTGGGCCCATTATACTCACCACCCAGGCCTAACACGTTGAGTGAGTAGGCAAGAAGATTCTGAACATCAACAGAAGTCCTGAAAAAAAGTGTGCTATGCTGACACAATGTACTGGGCATCCCGGTTGGAGATGGGCTGTCTCATGGCCGTGTCTCCAGCTGTTTTCAGGCCTCTTGGAAACGAGGTGATCTCCATGTCGCAAGTGTCTGGTAGCAAACATCTCTGTGCCCTCTGCTCTCCTCTGAGCAAGTCAAGTATTACCTCTGTGCTTATGCCAAACCCCTCATGTGATTACATTCTACTCCGACTTGGGAGTCAGTTGAGTCGTATTCTTTCCTCTGTTTTCTTCCCCCTTCTTCTTGTTGGCTGCACCTAAGTCACACTTCAGAACCTGTGCTTTAACTTTTACCCCACCTCCCTGCTCCCTAAGCCAAGCACCTGCCTAGGAAGGGCTAGGGTCTTTTACTGCCTCCCGTCGTTCTTGAATGCAAAAACCAATCCAGAGACCATTGTGATTTTTCATTAGAAAGGCAGAATCTGACAATTGAGCTTCTGTCAAGAATCAAGACAGCTGCAAAGGCCTAATCTAAGTCTCATGCAAGTCAATGGGAGTCTCTCCACTGATGACACTGGGAGGTGGATTTGGCCCTAAATGCTTCCAAATGTTATGCATACTTGAGTCAGGTTTCTGCTCCATCACCCAAAGACAACACTGCTTCTCCTAAGGCTCGGTACTCATTATTTTTATTGCTGTCTTTGAGACCTTTCCCCTGTACTATGATATACCAAAAATTGAGCATCGAGTGCCAGCTGAGGTTCTGCAGGGCCATAATTATCAGGCCTGAAACTTCACGTCAGGATTTTATTCCAGGTCATGGAAGCAGGGGGAAAAAATGCACAATTGAGCTCTGGCTTTCCTTACTTCTTAATCACTCTTGTTTTGTATTCAACGTACTCTCTCAGAGTAATATATTCAAATGAAACTGAGTAATCACTACCTTAACAGAAGTCATTAGTCCTCTGTAAGTACACGCTTGCATGAATCTATTAATTCTCATTTCCCAAGTTTTCAGAGTTAAAATAAATGTTTGATATAATATGTGCTACCTACTCTGCTTTAATTAAACAACTTCCAACTGCCTATGTTGGTAAAATATTTAATCAGTCAATAGCATGTTCAGCCCTCAAGGAGAAAGCCATTCAACTTGTTTGACATATGCTGAAACAATGCAAACTATCAGTTGAAGTTTTCAGCTGCTGCTAATGTCCCTTTTGCAACACAACTACCTTTTCCTCTTCACCGCAGAGTATAATTCCACCAACCCCAGCACCTCACTCCTCCTGTTTGAAATCTACAAATACAAAAGTGGGGGCGGGGCTGGATGATTCTGGGGATTTATAACAAAACTGCACAAGTGCCAATTTAGTCCCGATGAAAAGCGGAGGAAAATGGTTACAGACGAATGACAGCTGCTCAGTGAGTCAGGGTAGCTTCTGAGGGGGCACGTCCAGACCACAGGAACCACCATCACAGCTGGCACATTTGGTGGCAACTTCAGGAAAGAAATCAACCAACTAATGAAAGGGAATGAACTACCTGTTTATCCCATGGAGGCAGTCCCTCCCACATAATACAGACAGTCAGGGCAGGCAGTTGCGGCATTTTGAATTGTCATGACCTTTGCTGTATCTATTCTGTGGGGAAACCAAAAGCCTAATTTCTCGGGCTGTCAGTTTGGCAGGTTTTGTCTTCACTATGTTTGTTCAAAACTTAAAACTGACAACAAGAGGGGGAGGATTGAAACATACTAGAAGTTGCACATCAGTAGTAAAGCCAAAAGACGTCCCAAGATTTCACACTCGGGCATAATGATTCCCTGGTCACTTCTGGGTCTCCAGCTCCTTCTTTTAAGCCCAGGAGGATAGAATCCTCAGCTTTTCCTTGAGAGGTCCTTTAAATTACCATCTACAAACAAGGGCTGTCATTCTTTTCCATTTCAAAAAGAGATGAAATCCCTGCAGAACTTCAAGTCTCCTACATTTTTTGCTGGCTGTACACGGATAAAAAGGAAAATGGAATGAAGATTAGGTTTGGTATGTTTACATTGTGCTTGAGGTATGTGGACGGAAGGTGAGAGCTTACTAGGCAGTGACAAAAAATTAACAACATGAACTTCTATTTCTAATCCCCCGCCATTTAAAAAAAATCTGCAAAGTACATATGAAGTAGATGGGAGTGAAAATCACCTTGGGATGTTCCTATATGTGCTTGTATTTTCATAAACAGATGATGAGAATTTGCCTTATCTAGAGGGCGATATTTAACTCAAGTGAAGATATACAGATGTTTTTATGCCCATATCAAGTGCACAGGCTCAAATTGTCCTGTGACACCTATAGAAGAGCTTGCTGAACATTTGCCAAAGCCCAAATGTGAAACAAAATGGGGGTGGGGGAAGGAACAGAAAAAGCATATAAAGTTGTGGGTCTCAACATACAGTACTCTCATGAAGCAGCGTACTCAAGGGCCTGAGATTCTACCTGCAGCCTGGAGACATGGGCTTATTTAGCAGATAACTGTTAACATAGGTTTTACTGTAGCAGAACCAGGTGGAGCCTAACACAGAGCCAAATTACTTGGTCCAAACTGCTGCCAAGACCAGAAAAATACTGATAAATCTGGTGTTGTTGGAATCTAATCTCTATATAGGAATGCCTGGCTTTTTCCTCAAGTTCCATCATGTTCAGGTATTAAAACCAGACAATAAGTATCAGAGTGCAGTGTCATTCTGGTGGGTCCAATTGGCATCATGTAAGGTGGGAGAATCATTTTGAATAGCAAGAATTAGGGAGCCAAGGCAGTAGAGTTTCAGGAGAGAAAACCCAAGAGCTGCCATGCTTGAGGGAGAGTAAGCTAACATTATGTTACTGTTACTTGGAAAAATCAAGACTACACCACAGAAGGAACATGCTGAAGACAGTGATTCACATCGTGATTAAAAAGGCTTCAGTGAGATAGAAAAGAAAATTGTTTATCTGGAAAACAAGCTAAGTTCGAAATAAGTGAGGCTAACGAGGCTAGATAAAATTACATTTCTGGAAGATTCAGGAAAACCTGATTCTATAACTTCTCCTGAGCTTATTATTAAAGATGGCTCACTGGAGGTGAAGTTCATATTCAGAATTCCTGTGTGATGGGAATACTAGAGTCCAAACAGTGCTATTATATCAGCCTTGCACAACTGGGACTGTATACAAAAGGCTGCATGAACCACCTGAAATGGGAAAACAATAGTGTTTGTCTGACAGTTTGTGTCTGACCTGAAGCTTGTAGCCCAGAAGAGCCTTAATACTTCTTAGAATATCTTTGACAGCAGAAGGGATTGGAGTCCTTAGTATCTTGTACTGTCTGAGACTGAGTAAAGCAAGGATGTTGGTGAAAATGGTAACTCAAAGGCTGTGTCTACACTAGCACAAATCTTTGAAATGGCCATGCAAATTTGCATGGCCATTTCAAAGATTACTAATGAGGTGCTGAAATGCATATTCAGCACCTCATTAGCATGCCACAGGATGCGGCTCTTTGAAATTGCTTCTTTTTCACTGCCACGCAGCTTGTCCAGATAGGGGTCCTTTTCATCAGATAGGACTAAGGGGATTTCGAAGTTCCTGGGGTCCTTTTGAAAGGACCTGTCTGGATGAGCCACACGGCAGCAAAAAGTGGCACTTGCGAAGAGCCACGGCTGGTGGCATGCTAATGAGGTGCTGAATACACATTTCAGGCCTCATTACTAATCTTCAAAATGGCCATTTGCATGGCCATTTTGAAGATTTGTGCTAGTGTAGATATAGCCAAAGAGAAACTTAGTATGAGAGAACCGAATGATTTAATAATTGGATGGTTTGAGAAGGCCACAGGATTCCTGAATTAGAAAAAAAATTGAAAGTTGGTGTCAGTTAAACCGCACACAGCAGCAAATGTCAAAGTCACCATGAAATCTGCTTTAAGGTGACCTTTTTTGCAGATTTGAGACCAAGGGTCTTCAAATTTTATCCTCCCACGGGAGTGTGGAACTACACTTGTGTTGATTTGAGAACTGCATGTATGTAGCTCCGTCAGTTTTTCAGCAGTTCAGAGGTTTACATTTACAGTCGTCTTTCCTCTGAAGCCAGGCCTCAGATTTAGGGGTTAGTGCCTGAACTTCTTCTGAGGACAAGCAAAGGTCACGTTGAACATTGACCTGTATTAGGGTCTGATCAAAAGGTCATTGAAGTTAGGAGGAATCTTACCATTAAGTACAGTGTGCTTTGGTTCTGGCTATTAGAAAAAAACAACACAAAAAAGACAGTTACTTACTTCCTTAGCTGGTGTTCTTCGAGATGCGTTGCTCATGTCCATTCCAAAGCCACCTGCCCTTCCCCACTGTCAGAGTAGACAGCAAGAAGGAACTGAGTGGGTGACAGGGCAGGGGTTGGGTATATTGGGTGCCACAACAGCACCACTCCAGGGGGCGCCGCTCCAACACGACAGCTATCTGCTAAGGGAAAAAATTTCCGGCAACTGAATTTGTGCGTATGCACGCACTTACACTGGAATGCACTTGAACAATCACTCAAAGAATAAATGTTATCACTCTTTATTCCTTGAATTGCTACTACATACAGTGACAATATTTTGTACAGAGCAAGCCTTGCGAGGTATCATTTGAAAATTCATAATTTGCTGATTGTTGCCCTGGTAAAATGTGTGACAACACTGTATGTAAAGTTGGCTTATTCTATTACATTGCAAGAGTGAAGCAGTCACAACCAAGAAACAAACAACTCACCGACACTTCAGCCAGCCGCCAACAAAATCAAATGGACAATCACCTGGTTAAGTGATCATTCTTTGGGAGGAAAATGGATACATTCTGGTTTTAGAGGTTTAGAGACTTCAGATAATTTTTTGTTTCCTGCTTAAAATTTCCTTAAGGCTGGAGAGTGGTTCACATGGCCAGTTTGAAAGCAGTACTTTCACCTCATACCCTCCCTTTCCATCAAGGGTTACTCTACTTCCTGTGTGTTATTACAACGATGAATCTTGGCTTTCCCATACTTCTGGAGTTACGTGGTTAACATTATGCAAAAATGATTTGATGTAGAGGCTGTTGCAGTTTGCCTTTCTTTAGTACAAAGTACTTGTTCTTCCAATAGACTAGCAGAAGCTAGAAAAGAATTTTTATTTGTATTTTTCAAAATATTGCTGATTGAATTTGTAAACTGTCTCAAACAAACTTATCCTCATAAAGGTCTCTGTTCAATGAAACCGTCAGCATGAAGCATAAAAAATATCCCAGGTTTTCCACAAAATATCAGTGCAGCTGTGCTAACGTGTAGGAAACTAATATGCTTGCCACAGGGAGATGGCAAGGAATATACAACTATGTACATTAATTCATGTACACTTAAAACTGAAGGGATTCAATTATAAAATTGAAACAAATTTCAGAAGTTACCATGCCTCACTGGGGATTTTGGAGAGAAGGTTAAACAAAACCCTGTCATGGTGGTCCAGATAATGTTTAGTCCTGCCATGAGCGCAGACAACTGGATTAGATGATCTCTCAAGGTCTGTTCCAGTCTTACAATTTTACCTAATTTACCCTATGATCACAAAACATGCGTTGGAATTATTGAGCCTAGACACTCTGGAGTCAGAATCTTCTCCCATTACCACAAGTGCATATCTTAATTTCCACTGAAGGATTAATTAGGTTTATAATATCTGTACTGCATGGCATTAAGAATTTAAACAAAAAACTGCACCACAAGTCTCCCTGAAACTGTCATGAATTCCATAGTACAAGGTTTTTAAGGACACGTACTGGAAAAAATGATCAAATCCAGTATTATGTTAGCTAATATTTAGAGAAGTGACAACTCAACTTCAATCACCTCAACTCAGCTTCAAAGAGGAGCACAGCAGTGTCAATACTGGCACCAAAGGCTGATCTAATGAGGACAAGGGCTCAAAATGACTGATTAACGATCTTCCCACAGTATATAGCATTCCTGCTGGGCACTGAACCAGCAATTTTTGTGAGCCACTCCTGCACTGATAAAGCTAAATATAAATAGACTTGGAAGAAATGTATTTCTACTTATAATTTTGACTGATGTTTATTTTTTCATCAATTTATGTTTACATTTGCAGAAAATTGAGAGATTTAAACTTTTGACTTTTCAAATGTATTATAGAACATATTATAACTGTCCCTAAATCAGGAATTTTATCACTCTCTCAAGTTCACATTTGTTTCCCACCTTGAACAAAGATGAGAAGGTAAGAAACAAATTCCTACCCACATTAAGGAAATTCACACTAGTGCAGGATCTGGCAACCAAAACAGCAAGACGACCCATTTTTTCCAGTTCAGTAAAAAATCTCAATAATTCAAGAGCTGCAGTGCATGTGAATACGAGCCAGTCCTTAAATAATGTTAAATCATACTTGTTGTAATTCCTATCTTAAGAACGGCACATGCACAATGATTTGTAATGCGATACATGTTTACTGCAGGAGGTTCACAAGCATGCACATATTATTTCCTCATACTTTACTTGCATGTTTGTACCCCCCCCCCCGCCCCCAGAAGAGGTTAGAGGGAGCTAAGCAACATTTGAGATCACCTCATTTGCTATTTAGATATGAACTGATCACTACTTGGCTTTTATACGTTCACTGCTTATTGAAAATAATCAGAAGTTTTTTTTATTTTGTTTTGTTTTGTTTTTTTTAAACATTTTGCAATTATAGCATTTGGGAGCCACAAAGAAGTCCTCAAAGAGGTACAGGTTGCAGACCCCTTCACTAGTGGAATGACATCGCCCAGAAATAGAGATGTGCCGTTGCAGTTCAAACTGGAGCTTCGACCAGTGTAGTGTCATCTGCTAACATCAGAGCAAACCCCACTTTGTGCTGGAGTGAAGTGGCTGTGTCAAAGATTTACAGCAATATAACAGTGATATTGCTACAACAGTGAATTTCCTTAACAGTGACGTGATCTGAATGCCTGGTTTCTCTCATGCAGCTCCTATGCATGGGAACCTATTTCTAACCCCCTTCTGTCTCACTTATCCAAAGTTTATGAACTACTTTTGTATATATTTAATTGAAAACAAACAAAACACCTGTATGAAACCCATAGGGTGCTTATACTTCTCTCTCAAGGAACCACCTGCTCAAACTGCCTTAAACTCTGTATCCTCACTCCCAACTTATCAGCATCAGCGTTTTCATCTCAGCAAAAGCCCAAATTCTGCACAGATGTGAATAATTCACTGTATTCCACTCAAGGACTTCTTCTCAGCACAAATTACTGTTACACTGAACTTAATAGAAATATATGGTTTTGTTTTGTTTTGTTTTTTTTAAACTGACCAGTAGGGTCCATTGTTCTCTGCTACCTCTTCAACTGCAGTTAGGAGACTTATTCCAGTGAGGTATTACATAAGGACTGGCTAATTTCCAGGAAGATGCTGATCTCACATGCTGGGAAGGGGAAATTCTGGCTGTTCCAACACAGAAGTGGATTGTAGCTCTTGTCTGGAGTGAGATATAAACAGCCTGGACCCTTCCCTTCTCTGAACTATCCCCACTCTTGCATCTTGTAGCCACTGACATCACTTCTTTGGACCTGGAACACTCAGACCCAGTTAATGGAGCTGGTGGTCACTGTCAGAATGGGCAAATGGGAGCAAGTTCTACCTTGGGAGATAGCGGACTAGATCACTACAGAGGCAGCTCTAATTTCTCCACCAAGAGAAGCCTGCACAGGTAACAAAGATTTAGCATTTGAGGTATTAATTTCCAAACCACACTGATACTGGAAATATCACCACAACATCAGACATTGAAGATATAACACAAGAGTTGTTTATGTAAAAAGGAAAAAGTACTTCTTACCTGTAATGAAGAACTTGCCTGTCAATTTAAAAATCCTACTTTTCTCTACTTTTAAAAAAACAAAAACTTCCCACTTTTCTGAACAACACTTGCTATTATCATAACTGAAATTACAGGAACAAAAATCTATTATTTCAATTTCTTGTGAAGCAGTTTTCTGTGGAGTAATCAGCTTCTTCCTCTCATTTGTGTGGATATTTCACACACAGCACCTGGGGAGAGACAACCCATCTTAATATGAAGGAAAACAATTTTAAAATCACAAAAATTGGCAAGAGGTCTCAGGAGCAGGTGTAGTACCTAAAGCTATTATTGACAAGATACTTCATGTCCTGCCACATTCTCTCCACAAACTGCACTTTGTTGGATTTTAAATCTGGATATACACACTGCCCAGTTCTACAAGTCAGCAGAGAGGGAATTAACTCACTGCTTTTTAATATCCTCATTTCACATGTATCAGACATCATCACCGTGCAACACAGCTCATCTATTAAGTACATATTGCCAATATTAAGTTCTCGGAGCACAGTTGTGTTACTTGTTACCTTAATTATTCCTATATCTAACAGTAGCAAGCAATGAAGCTGGGGTAAGCAATTCTGACTCTCCTCACCCCTCTAACAAAGAAAAACTCTGGCCCTGGATAATGGAACAGGTCAGCTGTAATGGTAATAAGGATCATGAAGAAAAAAGAAAAAAATCATCTTCTATTTATATGAAATGTTTCACTTCTTAAGAGATACCTAAAAATTATTTAGTATGTAAGAATTTACAGTTCTTGCTACAGTTAAGAGCTTGAGCTGCTTCTGCAACTTGCAATTATCTTACCAACAATAGTAACCACTGTGAAAAGGGTAGTTTAACTACTAACAATTCAGTTTGCACCAGTACGATTATACTGGTGGTGAGCAATAATTTTTGAAGGTGGGGGGGGCACTCCAAGATGTTGGTAAGTGCTCAAGGACTGCACTTTTCTATGGAGGGGGTACGCAGTCTGGGATGGAGGTTGGGTGCAGAAGGGAGCTCGGGGTAGGAGACTGGGGTGCCAAAGAGAATGGGGGAGGTGTGAGAGGGAATTTGAGTGGAGGGGTTCGTGACATGGGCCCGGGGATTGGAGTGCAGGGTCTGGGAGGGGATATGGATGGAGAAGAGGATTCTGACCTTAGGGAAGAAATGTAGGAGCAGATGCAGGCTTTGAGAGGAGTTGTGACCTGGAGGGGGCAGAGTATTTGGGTGACCTAGAGTAGGGGATTAAGGTGCAGAGTCCAGGAGAGGATTATGGTCTGGGGAAGTGTTTCCTACATTGTAGTCCACAGCCAGTATTGGTCCTTGGAAAAAAATACCAGTCCTTAGACAATATACAAATTAATACGCACAGTCCTATTAATTTGGTACATTTCAGATTTTCCCACATAATTAAGGTAATAAATTAGGCACTTGAGTATTTTATATCAAGATTTATATTATGTATTGTTATTGTGAATAAATTAGGAACAGCGAACATTTATTCATTTTCATTCTTTTTTTTTTTTTAATATGCGTTTATATTTTTGGGCTGCAAAAAAAGGTACTGAAGAAAATCGGGTTCCAACTCTATGAAGTTTGGGAAACCCTGGTCTGGGCAACGAGTGCAGTCTCTGGGACGAAATTAGGGTACAGCACCAGAAGCAGGCTCTGGCTCGGAGGGCTGGATTAAATGGCCTGGCAGGCTGGAATTGTCCTGTAGGCTGTAGCTTGCCAGCCCCTAGCCTATTAATGTACAATGTGCAGCCCAACTAATGTACAACACATTAGTGCGTGTTAAAAAATTAAGAAACATAGCCCCTAACATTGGCAGGCCAAATGTTTATGTTAGACTTGGTAATCATTGGAACAACTTTTTCATATGTAGGCAAAATATTATTAGGTTAAGGCCACTCACACTAGACACATTCCCCAATTCTTAAGACTACTTTGAATGTCACAATTAACCTCCAGTCACAAGAAAGGTGTTGAAATGAGCGAATGCTAACTAGTTATTATTTAATCAACCAGTCAATCAAGACTTTATGTCTCGGACTTAAGCAGAAGATTGTCCACCAGTTCCTTATGACATGGAGTCTTCTTGTATCCTGGTCTTGAGATACCCATTTGCAATTAGCAACAAATAGGTTTGCAACGCACACACTAGATAAGACTACACAGTTCTACTCAAAGTTTAAGGTGACTGGCCTCCAGTTCACCAGGAGCTATAACCAACTTGTTGAAATTCATAACTGGACAAAAGTGTCTGCTGAGGTGCAGCAGAGGAATTACTGACCTCTACAAAAATGCCAACAACACAGACAGAATGGGGAGCCTCTCTCCCATTAACATGGCACCCAAAGTGATGCCCTGATCTCCTCCTTGAACGGGCCACGGAAAGAAAGAGATATAAAAGACTGAACATCAACTGAGATCATCCTAAAGTACAACTAAGAGAGGAAAGATCAAGCCCATCGCATACAAAAGCTCAAAGTACATCTTGTAATTGATGAAGATACCAGTAAACATGAACCTGCTCCATGTTAAAACCCAATCTTGTGAGACACTGAGAAAGTGTGAAGATTCTTCAGTAGAGCAACTTGAAGACCTCAAATTGCTTTAATGTCCACTAATGCATACATCTTTTTTTGGTGGTGTTGTTCCCCATAGTAGTTATTAAACCCATAAATTTGTTATTGAAACAGAACAATCCCTGGATTAAACGAGTGTCATTTTAAGGCTTTTATAAACTGGTACTTTAGAAAGCACTCTGTGTTTGTGCCAGATTGACAGAAAGATGCAGACATTGTGGGGAGATACATATATTAAACAAGACAATTTTACTGTAATCTTTGTGAACAGTGAAGTTTAACCGGAGAAAAATAGTAAAAAAGGAAACTACAAAAGTTATTTTAAGAGCCCTTCCCTAAAATGAAGGCAAGCGACAGCCCTTCTTTCTTGGAGACACTGACTAAACGGCTCAAATCAAAGGAAACAACTTCTCCCCTTGACCTTTCCATAAAATTGGAACAGTACAATTTTCATCATATTGCTCATTATAGCTTGATTTAATTGCTAAGTGTGGCAATTGGCAAGCTGGATAAATTAAACTATTGCCTTATTGATTGTATTTCAATTGTAACCTCAACTTGTACCTTTGTAAATTAAGTGAACAAAACTGTAAGCCAACTTTACTAGTAATATATTTCATTAAATTTACATTTTTGTTATGACTGCTTGCTTAACCCTTGTATTAAATTTATAAAATTTACACTAAACTAGCTTATTTTGCAAGAATTCTGTCAAAGTAACAAAAGTAACCTACATAGGCAAAAAGTGTAAAATAAATTAGAAGTCATTCCTGAGTCCATGTTTTATTTTCATTACTTAAAACAAGGCTCTCTTTACTTCTACAGAACTCATATGCCAATATGTGGATTCTTCCACTGCACAGACAAGCCCTAAATTTAACTATAAACTAAATTTACAAACGCTGACTTGTACACATCGAAAAGATGTACAAACAAGATGGACCCTTTAAAAACCTTGTTGGTACTGATCACAATGAGTGAAAAGGCCCCACTAATAAGTCTGATATAGCCAATGCCATTCTAGAGTCGTGTATGTCCTGGCCTACCTTGTCTTTCTGAGTCAGTATGGGGGTCCGCTAGTGCTGTGTTTCTCCAAAGTGCTCTGGGACTTCCTACTTCCACTGACCGCAGGAGAAGAGTCTTTCACCTCTCTGACACAGAGTCACAGGTTAAGTCCACCAACACTATGGACTTAGGAGGATATTGGGATCTCTTGGGAACCAGTTCCTATGGTAGGAGACAGACGTTTTCTGAACTCTTCCTTGGTCCTCCAGTCCCAACCCTCACCCCAATTCCAAAGAGAGACCTTAGCTGAAGCTGAAGGGGCCCTTGATCTTTCCGGAGAGGAATAATGCCTCTTGACTTGACTCAGAACCAGGGCAAAACAAGTGCTCCATCACAAGCAGCTTCACTTTGGTCTCCTGATTCTTCCATACTCTAGATTTGAGAGCCAGCCAAAAATTACACTTCTGGAAGATATGAGACTCTCCTCCCAAAGCAATGATACACTTACGGTGCATCTACACTAGGAACTAACTTCTAAGTGAACTTCATAGAATCTTGGAATACTAGGCCTGGAAGGGACCTTGAGAGGCCATAGAGTCCAGCACCCTGCCCCAACGGCAGGACCAAATACTGTCTAAACCATCCCTGATAGACATCTATCTAACCTGTTCTTAAATATCTCCAGCAATGGAGATTCCACAACCTCCCTTCGCAATTTATTCCACTGTTTGACCAACCTGACAGTTAGGAACCTTTTCCTAATGTGCAGCCTAAACCTTCCTTGCCTGCAGTTTAAGTCCATTGCCTCTTGTTCTATCCTCAGAGGCCAAGAAGAACAAGTTTTCTCCCTCCTCCTTATGACACCCTTTTGGATACCTGAAAACCACTATCATGTCGCCCCTCAATCTTCTCTTTTCCAAACTAAACAAGCCTAACTCTTTCAGCCTTTCTTCGTAGGTCACATTCTCTAGACGTTTAATCATTCTTGTCACTCTTTTCTGGACCCTCTCTAATTTTTCCACATCTTTCTTGAACTGCAGTGCCCAGAACTGGACACAATACTCCAGTTGAGGCCTAACCAGTGCAGAGTAGAGCAGAAGAATGACTTCTCGTGTCTTGTTCACAACAGAAGTGGTTAGGCACTACTTTGAAGTAGCCAGCAGAGAGTCCACACACATTTTCCCTTACTTCCAAGTTAACTTACAAGTAGGGAGCTCAACTTCAAAGTCCTTACTCCATTTCTGGAGTAGCGGGTGTGTAGACGCTCAACGTTGAAGTTGTACTTCAAAGTAAGCAACTTCAAAGTTATTTTTGTAGTGTAGACACAGCCTTAGAGTGGCTGTTGTGATTGGACAGCCCTTACCCCCAGCAAGAAATGTAGTCAAACTTGGTGAGCCAGGGATGCCCAGCCACGTCAAATAAGCTCCCCAGAAAAAGAGGAAAAAACCCTGCAAATTTCTTACTAGTATGTAATTAATTCTATATTAACAATACTAAACTAAAACTAAAACTAAAGAAAAATGCTGAGGCACACGAAGTGGACACACTAGGTAACAGAGATGGAAGTGAGATTGGTTTTCCCTCACAATCCTATATACCCTTGAGTGAGGCACAAGTTTGTACAGAGTGCTTGTCTGGGGTGAAAGGAGGCTGCTAATTAAAAATCTACAATCAATGGTTTCAGAGGTATATGGGGAGAGCCCTGCACAGGTATCTGCATCCACATCTGCAAAAATCATCTTAAGATATTTGCATTTACATCCATGGATGTGGACACTTGTCGCTATAAAGCAGGTATCTATAAATCTGCAGGATTCTACATATGAAATTTTTATCTGCATGTGCAAAAATGAGCCATGGATATCAGCAATCAAGTCCAGTTTTGCAGGTCTCTATACATGAGCACCTGGAGCTCTATACCTATAAGTGGAGCATGCACAGGGACACCATTCAAAGAACAGGCATTACTGAAACATTATATTGTAGAATGTAAAAAATCAATAGCATATATTGTTATACCATGTAATGATCTACATCAGATGAACAGCATAAAATAAGGGGGTGGAGAGGTAGTGCTAGATTTAAAATATTCCATAGAATATTGTGAAAGAAAATTTCTGAGGCGAAGGCCATTCAACAAAATGTAAATCGTAAGATGAATATATGAGAACAACAAGAAGTCCTGTGGCACCTTATAGACTAACAGATATTTTGGAGCATAAGCTTTGATGGGTAAAGACCCGCTCCATCAGATGCATGAGTGGGGGCGGGGTTCACAGAGGTATTTAAAGAGTGTTAGTCTGTAAGGTGCCACAGGACTTCTTGTTGTTCTCAAAGATAAAGACTAGCATGGCTACCTCTCTGATACTTGTCACCATGCAAGATGAAAATATGCCATCCTAACCCAAAAAGGAGATTCCTTCACCTCTGCCATACTGGCTCACACTAGATCTCTGACACTCCAACTTAGAAAGGGCAAGATTTGACTATATTTGTTGTGTTTGTACAGCACTAGTAAAATGAGGTCTGGGCAATGATCAGTGCTCCTAGACACTACAAGAAAAGAAATAAACACCACAAAAAAAAAAAAAGACTAGTCAAAAAGACCTTAGTGAGGAAATCAGATCCCTTGAATGATGACTGCATTTAGATACAGAGGGATGTTTTCACATGATTGAGAGAAGATGTGAATACAGCTAAATTAAAAAGGAAGTGAAAGGCAAGAAAAAAATAAAAGGAAGTGCCAGTAAAATTGGTTGATATAATCAAAACCAGAATAAATAGGCTTGGAAAAATCTGATACTATTTGAAAAAAATCAGAATGATTTCTGCAAAGAAAAGTCACGTCTTTCGATTCTACGAAAATTCCGAGCCCTTTCCAGGAATAAAAAAGGCTGAAGAACACATGGATTCACTTCTTTAAACAAAACAAAAGTCCAATAATTGTTGACAAGAGGATATAAAGGAAAATAAGCAGACCTGGACGGAAAGATAAAGTTACATGAGGGATTAAAAACTGGCGGAGAAATAGAAATATTTTCAATTTATTTCTAAAGTAGATATTCTTACAGCAGAAAATCCCAGCAATCTTTATTGGGAATAGCATTGTTTAGAACACCTGCACCTTCTAAAACTGGCACACTCTGGGCCAGCAACATCCCCAGTCCAGCAGGATGAGGGATGCTCTGGAACCAGAGGGCCAGGGCTGGAGGGCAAGCCCACCCAGCCGCACAGAGGGCAGTGGGTCTGGGTCTGGAGGTGGTATCCCCACGCATCCATAAGGGTGGCTGGGGCAGGAGTGCTGCTATCCCCCAGCAGCTGCTCAGGGCCAGGGCTGGAGAGCCAGTGTTCCAGAGCAACCATGTGGGGCAGGGGAGCCTGCTGCGGCGTCAAGTGACATCTGCAGGGCCATCTCCTGGTCCAGCAAAATCCCTCGTACGGGACCACTGAGGTCCCGAGGGTGCTAAAACAGGGAGGTGCAACCTGTATAATTAGTTAAGAGCTGTAAAAAAACAGCCATCAGTTAGGCGGCAAAACTTTCAGAAGACACCAAATTATTTAGATCAGGTCAGACTACAAGAGACTGACGACCCACAGAGGGACAGCACTGAAAAAGGCAAGCTAACACTCACTGGAAGGAGTCTGAACTACTTCTATACCACTGCTGGGTTACAAATTAGCTGTAACCACACAGGAAAAATATCTGCCCTCTCATTGTAGCCAGCTCAACGTACAAATGCTCAATACTCCACAGCAGTCAAAACACAGATAACGTTAGGCTGTATAAAGGCTGGGATAGAAAATAGCACTAAGATTAAGATTTAAACCTGTGGTATTCCTCTCATCTGAAGTGTAATGTTCAGCCAGACCTCCATATCAAAAGGCTACAGAGAAGGGTGGAAAAAAAACTTGAATTTGGTATGGAAATTCCTACGTTCTCAATAGTGACAGAGAGATAGCTGTGCTAGTCTGTATGTTTGGGCCACTACCTAGATACTCTTATCAATCCACAAATTAGGACTCTTTATGGTAGCAATGCTAGCATATAGATTGCTGTCATTCTCAATCAAGTGTACTATAAAGTCAAGCTGAGTTCTTATTTTAGCAGCATATTCTATTGAAAAAGAAAAAAAATCAACCTAAGAGAGGAAAAAATTAGAGCGCGTGAGCATGAACATACAGGCATGATAGGAAAACAGCAGATTTATACAACTTCCAAAACTCTGCCCATCAGGTATTTCTTATGCTGAGATTTGAAGCACCAGTGCAACTCCACAAGCAAAGACGAGTCACATCCAAGTGAATCATGCTGCAGTGGTGTAAATCCTGACCACATGACAGGAGTTTCACCATAGCAGCTATGCCAACAGGTGAATTTCCAGTGCAGACAAGAAATCACATTTCAAGGATAGATAAAACAATAAATAAAACAAAAGCCTTAGGAAATGGCTTTCTTTGTACCTTCATTAGAATTGTTTTTTTGCTCATCGTAACCAAGACTGAAAACATTAAGGAGTATTTCTCACTACCTATGCTATATTGCTCATTTTTTTTTCTTCTTACACCAAATTCAAAATACACAAATTACATATTTACACTATTTCACCTTTCTAAATAAACACCATGACTACCAGTCAAGGATACATCCAATACTCCATCTTGACATAATATCTTTTTATTACAATATCCAAAAACTGGGTATGCAAGAATTTGAGATCTCAAGATCCCTTCTTCAATCTCAGGAATGTGCCATCTCAAGACTGTATATTTAAACCATAAAGGAGTTTAAATGTAAAGAAAAGAGAAAATGCATTTTCTTCATAAACATTCTGTGTGTCTCTTACTACCAATCCCACCATCCTCTGTAAACCCTGAAGATTTTTCTCTGTAAAGCAAATATATATATATATATATTTATATATATCTATATATAATAGTGTTGGTAACCCGCCCACCCCAGCCCAAGATCAATTTTTATTAACCTTCTGTATTAGTGTCAATAATCAGCTACAGATACATATTACTTTGAGAATTAAATACATAACTGTTTAATTCAAACAAGCAGAAGGGCAAGAGGAAAAAGCATTATGTGGATGGCACATTTGGTTGTAGATTACCAAAACATTCAGCCTTTACAATTCAAATGATTCTTTTTCTAGTAATCAACAATAAAAAGAAAATTCCTTTCTGTTGCAATTACAGACCAAAATACACTAGATAGTTTTCTTTTACTACAATCTTACCATAGTAGATTAAGAAGTACTATTACAAAATGCTTTAATTAGTGTACTCTTTACAAAGAGTTAAAGAGGCAATGTAATAGCAGAGTACAGTGTAAAGAGTGCTTCTAGGAACTAGAAATTTTTGTAATATACTACCTGGTAAGCAAAATAGCTACAGAACTCACTGCCACAACTGTTATGTCTACTGTATCTCATTTAATTAGCTGCAGCTTCAGTGCATTCAAACTGTGCCCGATGTCTCTCAATGAACAGTTCTGTCAGCATGAGCAATTTGAACAGATTAACACTGTTTTGAATTGAAAACACCCCTCGTTTATCGGAACTAACTATGTAAACGTACACAGAGGAGGGGAGTTTAGAACTCAGGCATGAAAGTGAATGCTTACAACGCCATTTAAGAAAAATTTTCAACCTGAGGGGAGGTCATCTGAGATTAACAGAACCAAAGAGATAAAATAGGCAAATGAAAGAAAACAAAACCAAAAAAAGGACAATAATAACCAGAGCAAACACTGGTGAAAGAGCTCTTTCTTTAAGCCTGCTTCAGACTGTAGATTGCTCTGCTCTATAAAAGTGAATTAGGACCTAAGGCTTAAAAGTTATAAGAGGCCTAGGCGGCACAGTCTATCTTCAATGTCACTGAAGTGCTTTCACAAGATATAACTTTTCCCCGTGTTCACTGGTGAAGATGGGAGCTTTTTTGTAGTGTTCCACCAATTCATCCATTGTTTGAAATCGACGTTGGCCAATACAATAGACACTGTCCACGAGCTGCACCTTGAAATGTTTATTCTTTCCCGATGCCTTTAGAGATACTGAGAAGTCACTGGGCTGTTGAAAGAGAGAAAAACAAACAAAATATTAAAGTGGTCAAAGAGAAAACAACTTTGTAGTTTAAGGTGCAAACTGTGATATGAAGTAGCTACAATAGACTCTAATATTTGTTTCACAGTCCAGTGTGTTAGCTACTTAAGAAATCTAAATGTCTGTTATTCAATAAATAATTTCCCTTTATTAATGTGAAGTTAATAGAAAGCTCTCCAGCTACACAACCTCATGTAGCAAGTTACATGAAAATACTACAGAAAATAGTACAGAAAGTACTGACTCAAACTAACACCACGAGAATGACAGGCACGGAAAAAATTCTCATGCATAGTTTCTTCTAATGATACGCTTTCCCTTGAATCAGTATTCCTACTACAATATTGCCTGGATGAGGTGAGGCTCCGAGGGGAAATTCCCATTTTTTTTTTAAATCGTGACCACTAGAGGGCCTTTTCTGCACTACATTAAAGGAAAAAAACCCAGCAACTTGACACCCTTTAACACTGTTAAAAAGATAGGAGAAACAGTTCTTGTTTATTTTAATTTTAATAAAGTAGTACCATAAAAGGCATATTTGCAATACACATCACCCAAATACAGTACTAACCACAGTGAAATTAAGTTTTTACTGAAATATTATTTGAAAGATGAAACAACTATTCCATTTACTATTTTTCACATGTAGCAACTTTTTCAGTGTACAAGCACAATGATGGCTTTAGTACATAGTATTAAAGTGAATATAAATAAATGGCTGCAAATGTTCCCTCTGCTCACATGCGTTGGCCACTCCTTTGTCATTCTATCTTAAAAAGCAATTGAGCACTCTATTGCTTTAAAAAAAGAATTAACCCCAGGATGATAGAGGAGTTCGGCAGCATCCCAGGCGACTGAGCAGGCCTTTTTAGAAACAGCACTGCTCACCCTCAAAATAAGGGAGGGGACTAGAAAAGGTGTCCCAAAACGTGCTTGATCCAAGCAAAATGGCCAGCATGCCGCAAATAGCAGTTTTACCCTCATAGCGGTTGAAAAACAGTGAAAGGAAAGATATTTGCAGCATGAAACTTTTGCACCCTCTTGGACAGGGAGAATGCTATGAGGCTTGAGAGAAGAACGGCCCTCGTAACAAGAGAACTGGCCTGTTATAACATTGACATAACCACTCTGAGCGAGACCAGACTGGCAGAGGAAGGCTCCACCTGCAAACCAAAAGGAGGTTACACCTTCTGGAAAGGCAGGCCAGAAAACGAAGACGGAAGTCACAGAGTGGGACTTGCCATCAAGACATCACTTCTGCACCAGCGTCCTGACCTACCAACTTGCATCAGTGAGCGTCTGATCAAGCTCCGCTTCCCCCTCAACACCTCTCGCCATGTTACAGTCATCATCGATTACGCCCCCGCATTGACTAGCAGCAATGAAGCAAAAGAAAGTTTCTATGAGGACCTTGACCATCTTGTGAAAGCAACACCCCCTAGTGACAAGCTTCTCCTGTTGGGTGACTTCAACGCCAAGGTCAACAAGGACTGTAGGACCTGGAAAGGGGTACTGGGGCATCATGGTGTTGGTAACAAGAATGCCAATGGCTGCTTTCTGCTGAGCTTGTGTGCAGAAAATGACCTGACAATTACCAACACTCTCTTCAGACAAACTGATAAATACAAGAACACATGGATGTACCCGAAATCAAAATAGTGGCACCTGATTGACCATGTCAGTCGCAGATGGGACATTTGAGATGTTAAGATCACCAGGTCCATGCGGGGAGCTGAGCGCTGGACTGATCAGAGACTCGTCAGATCAGTCCTTATGCTGCACATCACACCACTGCACTGCAAGAAGCTCAAGGTTGTCAGACCCTTCTTCAGCATTGGGAAGCTGCAACATACTGGTCATCATGGGAAATTCGCAGCCTGCCTTGATGAAGTGCTGACATCCCATGGACCTCTGACTGGAGACCCAACACAAAAGTGGGACCAGTTCAAAACCCTGGTGACAGAGTCAGCCAAGTTAACACAGACTGAAAGAGAAAGTTCACCAAGACTGGTTTGATGAAAATGACAAGGCCATCATGAAGATCTTCAAGGAAAAACAGAATGCATTTCTGCTAAGGCAAAACAATCCGCCCTCAATCTCCAAACGTGATAGTTTCAAACATCTTCAGAGCCAGGCACAAATGGCACTTCGCAAAATGCAAGATGAGTGGTGGGAGAGTAAAGCTGATGGTGTCCAATACTACGCTGACACCAAGAACTCCAAGATGTTCTTACCAAGAACTCCAAGATGTTCTTCACTGCTATCAAAGCTATATATGGACTTTCAAAACCAAGCACTACACCTCTCCTGTCTGCCGATGGCATGACCCTTCTCAGGGAGAAGAAGAGCATCACCAATAGGTGGAGAGAGCACTTCAGCAACCTTCTCAACAGACCCTCCATTGTCGACCCTGTGGCCCTAGACCAGATCCCTCAGAAACCCACAATAGACAGCCTTGACCTGCCCCCTACAATGGATGAGGCCAAAAAGGCAATCAGCCAGACCAGCTCTGGCAAAGCCTTTGGGATGGACGGTATCCCTGCTGAAATTTTCAAAGAGCAGGACCAGTGTCACTTGAAGCCTTTCACAACATCTTCATCAGCATCTGGGAAAAAGACATGCCCAAAGACTTTAAGGATGTCACAATCCTCTCTCTCTCTCTCTCTCTCTCTCTCTCTTCAAGATCAAGGGCAACAAAGCTGACTGTGGAAATTACCAGGGAGTCTCCCTTCTTTGTAATGCTGGGAAGATCTTGGCTCGAGTCATCCTCAACCGTCTGATCACCAGCATCTCAGAGGAGAACCTACCAGAGGCACGGTGTGGTTTTCGCCCAGGACGCAGCACCATTGACATGATCTTTGCTGTTCGTCAGGTCCAGGAAAAGTGCATAGAGCAGAACCTGGATCTGTACGCTGTCTTTATAGACCTGACCAAGGTGTTTGACATTGTCAACAGAGAAGCCCTGTGGATTATCTTGTCAAAACTTGGCTGCCCGAGAAGATTGGTTAACTTCATATGCCAGTTCCATGATGACATGACTGGCTTTGCTTTTTCAAATGGTGAGTCCTCATATCCATTTGAGATATCCAATGGTGTGAAGCAAGGGTGTGTGCTGGCTCCAGTGTTATGCAACCTCTTTTTCATGTGTGTCCTCAGCCATGCAGTTAGGAACCTGCACCATGGAGTCTACATAAAATACAGACTTGATGGGTCACTTTTCGACCTTCATCGTCTGAATGCTAAAACCAAGATGCTTGAGAGGCTCATCCTTGAAGCCCTTTTTGCCGACAACTGTGCACTTACGGCACACAAGAAATCTTGATCTCCAGGCTTATCGTCAACAAGTTTGCAGATTCCACTCACTTCTTTGGTTTGACCATCAGCCTAGGAAAGACCGAGGTACTGTTTCAATCTGCTGCTCTCCCTGCTTCAATCTTTATTGAAGGAACAGAGTTAAAAACAGTAGAGGAGTTCAAGTACTTTGGCAGTGTGATAGCCAACGATGGTTCCCTCGACAAAGAAATCAATGTCAGAATGTGCCAGGCCAGCTGGGCACTAGGACGTCAGAGTGTGAGCACTGAATCAGCACAATATCCGACAGTCTACTAAACTGAAATTGTACAACACTGTAGTCCTGACCAGTCTCCTGTATGGCTGTGAAACCTGGACCCTGAACAGAAAACATATAGAACTGCTGGAACGCTTCCACACACGCAACCTGAGGTCAATACTGCACATTCTGTGGCAGGACAGAGTTACGAACCTGGAAGTCCTGGACAGAGCAGGAACCACGAACACTGAAGCCATGATTCTCAAAGCCCACCTTTGCTGGACAGGGCACATCATACGAATGGAGGAGTCAAGAATCCCTAAGCAACTCCTCTATGGTGAATTCTCCCAGGGCAAAAGGAATCAAGATAGGCCTCGCAAGAGGTATAAAGACTGTGTGAAGGCCAACATCGCTCATGCTGGTTTTAAACCAGATCAGACAGAGCAGCAGGCAAAAGACCGAACAGGCTGGTGTGCTAACGTATGACATGCATATGACAACTTTGAGGAGCAGCGACGTGTACGCCTCATTGATACTCATGAGAAGAAGAAAGCAACAGCAGCAGCCACACCAGCAGAGCCAGGACAATTCCCTTGCCCCCACTGTGAATGCCCATGCCATTCAAAGCTTGGACTCCTCAGCCACGTGCGAGTCCACAACCGATGAGCCTGTGTTAGCTCAAGACGTCTTCATCAGACATGATGGACTACCTACACACAACTTCCAGTTTGCAATTTCTATTTCATTTAATACTAAATTCTCAGTTTAAATTCCTCCCAGTAGCTTTGGATTCAACTTTTGAATTTGGGACTACTGTGGCATAAATGTTTAATAATGATAGCAACATTTATATAAATTAAAAGTTATACAGTGAATGTCCATATGATTATACCTCAAAGATCTGCTCTACGCTACACAGTTAGATCAAAGTAAACTGCCTTGTATCAACCTAACTGTGGAAGAATCCACACTTAAATTTCACTCCAGCTGATGTAACTACCCCTCTACACAGGGGGCAGAGTAAAGGTCAGAGTAATTAGGACAAAGCAGTGTCAGGGTAGATGCTCCATCACTTATGTTGATTGCTAATGGCTGCTGGTTTCACAATGCCCTTCACTAACAGCACAATCAATAAAAGAACTTCTGGTGAGATCATAAACTGGTGACACAATGAGCAAAGTAGGGACAAGCGTAAGTGAAGTAAATACTGTGGCAGCTCTACACCAATGTAAGCTTGGTTGAATTAACTTTGCTGTGAAGACAGGGCCTAAGTTTACTAATGTTGTCTCTTGTACAGAACATAGATCATAAAATGCATACACAGTGAAGTTTGTATGATTTATCTTAACAGCTCTGATACAAGTCCTGTATTCTTAGTGACAAAATAAGAACAAGTTCACAAAATGTGGAAACAACCCCTAAATTCCGCAACTTTAGTTTATTCCATTCCTCCACCCTCATACAAAAACATAGAACTGTGGCTATTTTAACTGAAAATTTTTATTGGCATAACATTCTCAAGAGATTATTCTTCACAATGAGTGCTTTTGTGGATGAAATTTCATTATGCGCTCCACACAGCACAATTGCTAGTCCCTGGGCCTTTGCTCCTGGGATGCTGTTCAAACAGCCAGGTTCAGGCCATCCTGTTGTCTGCATGTGTCACAGAAATGTGGAAGATGGGAATGCAGGGATTGTAGATCAGGGTGGGCAAATAATTTCTGATGGGGGGGGTCTACTCCAAGAACTTGGCAAGTGGTCAAGGATCACCACCCTCTTCCAAGATATTAATGGAGTAGGCGTAGCATCTGGGATGCAGGTTGAATGCAGAAGGGAGCTTGAGGTAAGAGGGATAGGGATGCAGATGTGAGAGAGATATGGGAAGATGTGTGGATGAAGGAGGAGGTTGTGACCTGGGGCAGAGGCCAGCAGGTTCCTTAGCCAGGGTACCTATCTTCCATGCACCCACATGTGCTCAGAGCAGCTGTAGGGGCTATGTGTACTGCTCTGAACTGAATGCTGGGAGCCAAGAGGGAGAGGTACTTCACAAGCTGCCTATGTCTATGCCGTTGTGAAGAGTAAGGGAAGCTGACAGGACAGTTTCTCCCAGTCCCACTGACCTGCAGGGGGGCATGATGGAAATCTGACCTAATGTACATTGACTTCAGCTATGCATTTCTTGTAACTGGAGTTACATATTTTAGGTCTAATTTCTTTTCTAGTATAGAGCAGCTGGAAGGTAAAATGAATACAAAGTATCAGTCTACAAAAACTGCAGAGTCCATGTTCCCTGGCATACGGAAAATCACAGTTTTCAAAATCAGTGTTACAGGTGTTAAACACCGCGTTGGTTCAAATCTGTTCCTGACTTTATCACCTTCACTGTCATATGAACGAGAACTATTCATTGAAAAAAAAATTAAAGCTGACACTCTGGAGCATGTTTTACAGCAAGGGATGAACTCTGCAGAAAATTCTGGGACTGCTGATTCAGAGAAATGTCACAGGGCACTGGAAATAGACAGGATGCCACTAATTTTGCTTTAAATAGGAAAAGTAACAATATAGTCCTGTAGGAAACCATGTAGTAAGGCTAGCGTGAAGGGGAGTAAGAATACTAGCTTGTAAGAATCTGAGACACAAGACCAAACTTCTGTTACGTCCTCCTTCCTTCTCTAGGTAACACTTAAGCTACTCCCCACGTAAAACTAAGTGAAATATCCCTATTTTAATGAAGAACCAGTTACAACCAGAACCTCAAAATATGGTACTGAAGAAGTTACATTATGTCTGAAGCAAAATCAACAACTAAGCTAATCCTTTTACCCACTGTGGAGATTTAGGGCCCCGTGGTGCAGTGTTATCATCAGAGTCTCAAAGCTATGATCTCAAGTAATGTTATCTTTATAAAGGTGAAAAAGATGAACAACAGAGAGGTAGTGACAGTGAGTTGATAAGAGTTAAGAACAGAACCTATATCACAAGCCACTGGCCTATGCTCACTACCATGTCATGTAGCCACACAAACTCCAAGTACATTACAGTGTTGTGCTATTTTGGAAACTTGAAATACAGTTCTGATTGAATATTCATATTTCCTCCCTCCCCCCAACCCAAAAGTAGCAAATTAGATTTTTATATAATCAGTTCCATCCCAGGAGGGTGCTGGGCCAGGGACCCCCCCCCCCCCCCCGTCTCAGGGTATGCCCCTTCCTGCCCCTGCTCCACCTTGCCCCCAAGTCTACTCTTCCCCTGAGCCTGTCACTTCCTGACCCTGCTCTGCCACCTCACATCTTGACTGTATCTCCAGCCCCAAGTGACATGGCCCTGGGTGATTACCGGAGGGGCCTGATGCCAGCAGCAGTGGGTCAGCCCCCACACCCATTCACTCAGGTGGAAAGCAGAGCAAGACCTGGCCTTAGCCTACAGTGTGCCCCAAGTCTAGGTGCACTGCTCAGGGGAGTGGACTGGGCTGGGGCACTCTGACTCCCTCTGCCACGGTGAAATGGAATAACTTGGCTGGGAAAGGGCACAGTGGAGCAGGCCAGGGCTGGGTTGCCTGGTTTCCCACAGTTCCTACTGCCACTACTGAGTGTAGGGTGGGCCTAGACCCTGCTGCCAGCACCAAGCCCACCCAGTAATCTCCCAGGCTGCCCTTGACCCCACTGGACCCTCCAAAGCCTAGGCGGATGCCCTGAACTGTTTCATCAATGGGACAGCTCTGTGCATAAGAGAAGAGTGTAGCATTGCTTATATTTCATCACAGCCTGTTCTAAAGTTGCGTCCTTATGATGAACTCATAGCTTTAATCCTGTGGAACAGCTCATGTAACTTTCCTGTGAGAGCCATCATCCTGTGCAAAGAGACAAAAGAGCTTGAACACCATTTGCAAAACCCTGAAGCCATTTATTGGCCTCAAAATAGCCAGTAACAAGAATACAAGAATTCTTGTATTCTTGAATTCACATCTGAAGAAGTGAGTCTGCGCTCACGAAAGCTCATGCTCAAAACTTTTCTGTTAGTCTATAAGGTGCCACAGGACCCTTCGTTGCTGTTAAAGAATACAAGGAGAATCTGTGAAAACAATTGGACTTGTACTTATTTTGGTTCCTTCTCACTGAAAATATTCAAGTAAAAGATGCAAATAACATTTTAAAAAGGTGTGTGAGCAATTACTCTTTAAACTTAACACTACCATGTTAAAGTGTCTGAACTGAATGCAGCCTGAATTGGCTCTCTGCTGACCTCCTTGGATTTGTTCTAAGACTGTTTGTTTATTTTTAAACTGTTTTTAGGTGATGCTCTTTCAGTTTTTGGCAGATATTCTCTCTTCTGCCACTTGAATTAACAGCTGCATTTAGATGGCCTGCATGCAAGCTTTTCAGGCATAAAAACCTCAAAAGTCACATACATGCCTTAAAAGCACATTAAAAGCAAATATGAATCTCTAGAACAGTGGTGTCTAATTTAGAAATTTAGCCGGGTCAGGCTGCAAAACTACCAGCAACTCACCAGAGCTGCCGCCGCTGGAGATGCATCATGCCGGGAGCCACAGCTGGGGCTGTGCCTGGAGCCATGAGGGCTCTGCAGCTCCAGGATGCAGCTGAAGGAGCAGCCACCCATGCTGCCAAGCTCTTGTCCCTCCAAGTGGTGGGGTGTGTGCATGGAGGGCGCTCTACACGTGTGGCTCTAAGGAGCCACATTTCACCACACTGCAGTGTCCAGTTTGCCCCATGTGGTGAATGGAAAGTGTACTGGATATCACAGTTCTAGAATCTGTAAGGTTGTCTGGTGATTCTGCAGCAGGACTATACACAGTAGCATCATGGCCGGGAGCCTGGGAGCATTTCTGCCCTCCTGTATACCCCCTAAATCACTATCACCCCCTGCACTTCTTGCCCAACCCTTCCAAGAATTCAACAGTGCACACTTTAAAAGCATATACAATATATTATAAAAACAATTGTACCTGCAAAAGCATAAGTTTGAAAGTATGAATAAAGACTAGATTCCTCAGGCAGTTATTTTCAAGGACAATGTTGGCGCAATTGTTTTGGTGCTGTCGGCCAACCTTAGAATTTCAAACTATGGTTTATAAGCAAATGAGCTCTCCCCTTACAGCTAGTGATGAGCTAGGGGACAGGAGGATGGGGAGAAGCTTTCAGGATAAACTGTATTTACACAAACACTTCTACTCTGCCTAGGTACCAACAGACAGAGCTGTGTTGCCCAAATGGTCAATTTTGGTTGGAGCTGGGTCAAAAACCACTAGGTTATGTCCCTTCGGTTGACAATTTGAGAGCTAGGGACTATGAGGTTCAAACTCACGCCCTGATTGTCGGAGTCCTGGATGCATAGGACCTCGTTAATGAATGAGTATGCAGAGAATGCAGAATTGGTCAACATTACGAGTAGTTGATGTGGCAACTCATGGTGCTGGACAGCATCAGTTGAGTCAAAAGACATCTACCTGGAACACAAGACTGGACACTGGCAATGTCAGGAGGAATGAGATGCAGTGCCAATGAGAAACAGTCATGGAAGTAACTCAGATGCATTAGATAATACTATCCATCTGGAAAATAAAACCTGCCCTAAATTCCCAATCACAGAGACAATCTCCTCTCACTGAGGTATTTTCTTTCCACAACCAACTCTCTATGTAACTTTTTATGATGGATGACCTTCCCACTCAAGTTCTTGTGTTATGTGAAAAAGTACAGAGCATTTCTTTATTCACTTTCTCAACACTAGTTAAGTTATTATAGATCTCTAGTTATTACAGATACCTTCTCAGTCATCTCTTCTCTCTTTTCCAAGCTGAAATATCCCAGTCTTTTAATCTGCAAAATGGAATCTGTTCTGCACCCTTAATCATTTTAGTTGCCCTTCTCTGCACCTTTTCCAATTCCAGTACTTTTTTGAGCTGGGATGATCAGAACTGCATATGGTATTCAAGATGTGGACATACCAGGGATTTATATAGTAAAAGTGGGGAAGACCGGTTTGCCAGACTGATTAGCAAAGCCAATGCTGACAAACTACATGAAAGGCTGCAAAATACCAAGCTTCTGGACCGCACTGAGATGCAGAAAGACTTCTAAACCAGTCACCAATGTTCCCTCTAATTTCTTCCACCCATATACGGATTTTTTTCCATCCCTGGCTGGAATAGATTTTTGCATGCACGCAGGCATATATTAACATGCACCACCAGTGGGGACTCTGCTAATCACCTGGGCAGCATTTGAATCTCTCCTGAGTGGCTGCACAAGGGCCCATCTTACAGGGAACACTGCCATTCACTAACAAATCCAATTCAGAAGTACCTAATGAGGCTGTTAAGAATGATGGAGACGCAACACAGTTTATGTAAACAAACATGGCTGTTACATCATGTTTTCTATTTAAGCAACAGATATCAAACGCTACAAACTGGAGGCCAATGTTAAGTGCATTGCCATTTGTTAATCCTGAAGTTGGATACTGGTTCCTAACAAGACAGGCAAATACTGATTATTTGCAAGAAACTCAGCTTGATGGCTAGAAGCATGCAGTGCAACGGTGGAAGACTCAGCAGCTGAAAAAGCTAAGAACTCTCTCACCAGTCAAAAAATGTGCATGCAAGGCTGATGAACACACTGATTCAAATGGGCATCAAATACTAAGTTGTTGTGTGTACGTTATCTTGATGTCAGTGGTAGGCCAACAGATGCACTTCTAGATGTTCAGGTTACAGGAAGACACATCAGCTGCATCTGTGACAGATGTCAGCTGCAAACATCTGTGAAAGACAGCTGAATATAAGCTTCACTCAGAAACAATGTAACCCTACTCTGGTATGAACTCTGCAGAGGCCAAAAAGCACCAGTATGAACTGCAGAAACTTCAAAAGGAGATTTAAAAAGGCATACATTTAAGGCCTTCATTATATTTTCTTCTTCTTTCAGGTAACGTCCAAAAATACTGAATATCTTAGAAAAAACATAAGATACACCGCGACTGAAGTTCAAATTAGTCCAACCTGGAAAATCTCATTGGCTTTTTCAAAAGCGATCCTTGAACATTGTGTTAAAATTATTGCCACCATTATTGCTGGCTTTGGAAAGTCTCTACCAAGATGGGACAGACCTAAGCAGTGGATTACTTTTGCTAAGTTCAGAGAAGACTATCACCATTCTCTCTCCAGTAAGTCTACTGCTGAAATCTCTCAGCTCATGAAAAAATGTAACCCAGGAATCTAATACTACAGTAGTAGATCTTTGTCCAGCAATAGAAGCTACACTTGGATGAATGAGAGAGATATCCACTGAAAATGTAATGGAAGAAGCAAAAACTACAGTCCAGATGGTTGACTGCATCCACAACAGCAACTTAGGGCTCGTACTCACTCTCTATGTAGCTTTTACAGATGTCTGTCTCATAAACCACTGACAGCTGAGTAGAACGAGGTGTACTACCAGCAACTGGGCTTCTGTGTGATCAGGACCAAATAGAGAATTTGAACACAGAATAGAATACTATATGAAGACAATGAAGATTTGACCTCAAATTCTTCTTTATCATCACTATTGTTTCTAGTCCATGTTTGTACTACATTCTCCTGGGATGAAAGAAGTAGGAATTCAACTCTTGCAATGCCTGCTTGCTCTGAGAAGAGCAGTGTCTTCAAATAGAAGGTCCTGAAGGAACCAAGGACATCTGGGCATGACTGTAGCAGAAACCATAGACCTAGACACTGAGCTACATCCAGGGCATCCTTGGTTATAAAGGCCTTTACCAGTGCAGAGAACCGCCTCCTGGTCTCCTGGGGAAGCACGACCAGAATTTAAGCATCAAGCCACAGACAATGAATTACTACCTCTCCAGCAAGGCCTGGTGGTTGGAGACATAAACCTGCAAACCCCTGTAAAGTGAATCTTTCTATTTATTGCCCTTGCCCATCCCCCTTGTTGACAGCCAAGACCATCAGGGACTCAGGAGGGGGACTGGAGTACAAATACTCTTACTTTTGAGAAGGAACAAAATATTTCTAGTTTCTCTCTCCCTCTCTCTTATTTATTTATTTATGTTTTGAGATGGAAGACAGGGAGGAGGGGGTTTGCTATAGGGCTTTAACAGGTCCTATGATGGTATATTTAAGAAGAGCCATCATCAATGGGTCCAGCAATGTCAAAATATTGACTCGAATGAGGAAGGGTTCTTTAACTACCTTCACTTCCCACCTGAGATTGGACGTCAGTCTTTTCAAAAGCTCTTGTTGACTTCTGAATTTATCACAGAGAGATGACATGCCCAGCCTAACACTGCCTCATCCAGAGAAGAGGATGAGCAGGCCTGCACGAACAAGGCAGATCCGCTGCTTCTGCTCTCGTTCTGTCCCAAGGATCAATATTGGAGCCAGGTCAGATGCTGCTTTACAGAATGAAAGTGCTCTCCTCTCTGTGACCACCAAGTATTAGCACCTGGAAGGGAATCCCTGTACTGAGGGGAAAAAAAAACATGATTTCCAAAGGGACTAACGGTATCAACACAGGCGAGTGTCCCTTGTGCCAAGCGTTTGGGCTACCCCTGCACACAGATCCACAACTAGATAAGGCTGGTACGGAAGTACTGAGAACAGTCCCTTATCTGGGGATATGGCTCCACTTCTGAGTCCAACAATGATCCTTCCCCCATGCACCATAGAAAAATGATACCACTCAGTGCTGAAGAATTCCAGCAAGTCAGGGAGAACTGCACTGTGGCCAGCAAGGTTATTTTACAATACCAAAGAGGAGATCAGGGCAATATGCTCCATTTTTTGCAACCTGGCACTGACATTGCTGACTCTTGTACCGTCATCAACAGCAATACCAAAAGCATCATCAAGTCCTTGTCTGGAACAAATACCGTTGGCGAGGACTCCACCATGATCCTGCTGGTCTCTCTGGAGCACGAGGTTGATTCAGGACCAGACTCAATGAAGACTGCATACAGGATGGTGTTAATGGTATCGCCCTCAGAGCAAGGGCAGATGAATGGCCAAACTTAGGTCACACTATACTGTACTCCCCACATTTGACTTCCTCCAGCATGGGGGAACACCCCACCTTAGCCATCTGTTCTTTTCTCTTCCACACTGGTGAGGGGGAATGGTGCAGAGACTCTCATGGTGGGAGGAGTGTTCTGCACTGACACTAATGTACTTGGTGCTGAGTCAGATTGGCGTGGCTATGAAAAGAGTTGGAGTGCTAGGGGAAGGAAAGGAGCACATTCAACTTTGTCTTCTGGCTTCTCTCAGTACAGGCCTGGAAGTCCTGGCAGACCTAGCAGCAATCCCTGATACAAGTTTCTCCCAGGCACCTCAGACTACTGGAAGGAAAGCTGGTCAGAGACATAGGTTTGCAGGAGGAGGTGTGGGGCTTGCGACTGAGAACAAGGCATGCAGTAGCGACTGGTGCAGAGGTTTCAGAGCGGGACACCCACCACGTGCCCCTGCCTTGTCCATGTTCCACCCACTTCCTGCAGAAGAGACACGGTGCTGACGGTGATTTTGTTTGTGATTTTTAAATGAAGGCTGGACATTTTTCTAAAAGATATGCTCTAGAACTATTTTGAGGAAGCTTATTTTAGGGCTCTACCAAATTCACAAACATGAAAAATGTGTCAGACTGTGAAAGCAGAACTTTTGTTTACTTTTACCCTATACTACAGGGATTTCATGGGAGACACCAGCATTACTCAAATTAGGGGTCGTGACTCAAAAAGGAGTTGCAAGAAGGAAGGGCGACAAGATTATTTTAGGGGGTCATGGTATTGCTTCCCTTCCTTCTGCTTTGCCTTCAGAGCTGGGTGGCTCAAGAGTGGTAGCTGTCCGTCGATGCCTAGCTCTGAAGACAGGGCCCCTCAGCAGCAGAGTGGAAGTAAGAGTGGAAATACCATGCCCATGCCACCCTTATTTCTGCATTGTTGCCTTCAGATTTGGATATCCAGAGAGAGTGGTAGTTACCGACTGAGGAGCCAGCTCTGAACATTAGATACCACCCAAGAAGCTTAAACTATTTTTAAATTTTTTTTTTCCCCCCACTGCTTTATCATAAGCCTTTGGAAGCTTAACACAGATGTTGCTCTACCCCTTTGCCTCTCAACACCATGTATGCCTCATGGTGTACTATGTGGTTTCTAGAATTTATTAGAAGAACAGCAGGAGTCAAAAAATGTGTTAAAACTTACCTAAAGGGCAGTAAAACAAAAATTAGGGAAGGTCAAATGTGGGATTAAATAATTTAAATGTAATGCATAACAAAAACACAACTCAAATGATACTAAATCAAAGACACACACAAATCCCAACTACAAAATAATTGTTCTCTGTAGAGAGTCATGCAGAACCTGCAAGGCCAGAGTGAAGCATTTTGATGAGAGAGAGACCAGGACTGAAGAAAAAATGGAAATCTCAAATCAGAAGTGTGATCTTAATCTTTAATCCCATAGCAATCATATTTTATTGAAAAGGTTTGTCTACTCTATGGGGTTGCACAATGGGTATTGTGCAGAGGCACTGATTTATGGCTGACTAACTTGACTATACCTTGACTTAGTCTTGGTATGCCCCACAAATGACAATCTTACTACAGAGCATGAGATCCATCATTTGGCAACCATTATGGACAAATTTATCAAATAGGCACTCAATAAATAAAAATGTTAACATATTTTAAAGGAATTAGTCTATTCCAGATAGAAGTCAAAGGGTCTTTTTAGACCTTGATAACAAAAAAGAGTTTAAACACAGGACGTTATGGGACAGCGTATAGCCACACAATAGTGAAGGTTTCAAAGGTGCTTCTGTTTAAAGCAAAATTTTCAAAGAGCTGTACATAATCATCTATGAGAGAAGATTGAAAGAATTGGGTTTGTTCAGTTTAGAAAAAAAGAGATGGCTGAGAGGGGACATGATATGAGCTTTCAAATACCTAAAATGGCGTTACAAGGAGAAAGGAGAAAAATTATTCTCCTTAGCCTCTGAAAATAGGACAAGAAGCAATGGGTTTACATTGTGGCATGGAAGATTTAGATTGGACATTAGGGAAAAGTTTCTCAGCAGAGTGGTTAAATGCTAGAATAAATTGTCCAGGGTGGCTGTAGAATATCCATCATTGGAGATATTTAAGAACAGGTTAGATAAATATCTAACAGGGATGATACAGATAGTGCTTGGTCCTGCGATGAGGGCAGGGAACTAGACTTGATGACCTCATGGTCCCTTCCAGTTTCAGTATTCAATAATTCTGTGCACATGCATAGTCCACAGGCGCAGTCAGATAAGCCTGAAAACTGGTGCAGGTTAAACCTCTAAAAACCAGAATTCTTTAGGCTGGTCCCATCTGTTGGCCAGCAGGACCACAGCTGTTACTGGACAAGAGACCCAGGTTGGGAGATCAGTAAGGGGAGCATGGTTGCCTTGGACAGGGGAGCCCAGTGGGGGCTTGCACCCCTGTCCAGAGGTGACAGCTATCCAGAGCTGGCCTCTGCAGGGCAGGGGCTGCACCCAGAGCCCACAGGGACAGGACTGTGCAGGCAGCCTAGCCTGGGCTGCATAGGTCTCCGTGGGGCTGGGACTGTGCCAGCAGCCCAGTTGGGTCTGCACTAGGCACCCACAGGGCTGGATCTCATTAACAGTCTGGCAGGGGCCTCACCAAGCACCTGCGAGGCGGGGGCTGTGGGGACAGCCTGACTGGTCCAGAGCTGGCCTCTGGGCTGGGGCCGGGGCAGTGTCTGGCACCTCAACCAGAACTGGAGCTGCCTTCTGTAGGGCCCAGGCTGTCAGTCTAGTCAGGGTAGAGCTGGTGCCCACATGGCCAGGGCCATGGCTGGGGTCAGGGCCATGCCCAGCATGGGTCTGTAACCAGCCTCCAGAGCTGGCAGCTGGAGGTGATTGGGTCAATGTCAGCCCAGTGGGGGCCAACATCCAGCAGGAGATAAGGGGGCCCTAGGACTGGAAGTGGGGACAAGGGAGAAGAGAAGCAGGCAGCAGACCTCCCTTTGTCTGGGGCCAGTCAGGTCCCTAGTATGATGGACAAAGGAGGTGCAACCTGTAAACAGTTGGGCCTGGGATAGAACTTGTGGTGCCTAGCTAGGGTCAGAAGTACCTCACATATAGTCCTAACCATAATTTACATCTTTTTTAAAAAGATACGCTTCTATGATGCTTTGTTTTTTAGAGATTTTTTTCCTCACCTTATAGACAGAATCCAAATAAAACAGAGAAATACAAATTATCCATCACCCAAGAGTAAAGATCACTGGACTGGGAGCCAAAACACCAAGAACCTCAAGTCCTTTCCTTTTAATGATTGCTGTCAATGGATGTGTTCACTTCATAATTCTTACTACATAAGGCCTCCTAACCCCACCACAACAGCAGACAACTATTACTCCCTCTCAATTTTTCAAATAAGGTAATGGAGTAGCTATACAAAGTCATATCTTGAAGAACTGTGAAAGAAACAGAAACTAACAGCTCAACAGAGGTAAAGCTGTGAAGCAGCACATTTTGATGGGTTTCCACCCCAGAGAAGGCAACAGTACTCAGTAGTCTATCAGGAAAACCCTTAGGGTTGTGAGGCATGAAACAGAGACAGATCATGTAATTCTCATTTCAAGTGCAATAGTACTGATGACACACAGATGATGTCCTGTGAAATGGAGTGCCCATACATGTCAGTTCCCTATTATTCTAACTTCAGTAAAAATAAAACAGCAAATATGTATCAGAAAATAAAACAACAGCTTGTGACAGTTTAAATAAAATTAAAGAGAACATTCAGGCAATTTTAAAAATCTATTTTCTTGCCTTTAAATTGTTTACTTCCTTGACATCAACATTCTTAGTGGCAGAAACAAGGTGTACTAACTAGGAAATCCAAACGTCAAGTACACCACTGAGTTATATATTTAAAAAAGAAAAAAAACAAAAAAACCTCAAGAATAGATTTATATTTACTGTAGAGTATTTCTGCTAATCTTCTACTATTCCCTCAAAGAAGAAGAGCTGAGTTCAGAAGTATGATTACTACCCGGCCAATCTGTATACACTTTTTTTTCCTTTTGCTAACTTTTGTCTCCATGGATTCAAACTGACCTTTACTTGGCCAGCATGTAGCACGTGAAACACAAAATGTACTTCAACAGAACAATCAAAAACTACATTATTCTTAGTTTCTACAAGCTAAATTTTATTTTTTAATAGCAACTAATAAAAAGCCACACTTTTTTCAACTACAGGTTGAACCTCTGTCTGCCCACTCTTACGTGGCATGATTTTCTGTTAGCAGGATGGATAGCCACTTATTTTGGGTATGGCCAAGTTTCCCATGGTCCCATAAAGTTTGTTTACAGCCAACAGTCCTGGCTCTGTGTTCTTTACTGTTATATAGCTCTATTTTACCCCTAAATGTCTTCTAAGAGCCCAGTAAGCAGTGGGAGTGTTAGTAATGCTGCTAGACAATACTGACCTCCTGCTGTTTGGCAAAGTCTCTGGTTTGGCACCAATCAGGTCCAGAGGGTGCCAGACTAGAGAAGCTCAACCTGTAGTACTTACACTATACTAACATATTACTATTGTTTTGTGAAGTCAGTTTTAGAACCAAACACAGAAACTGCCACCAGATTAACAGATAAAATGAAAAATAATCTTAGAAGTTCTAAGCAGAAATTCTAAGTAGCAGTACAACTGATCAAATACTCCAACAGCTGTACCTGTACTCCATGTTCAGAACCCTTGTTAATGCTGAGTTTTTGTGAATATGGTGGGGGTGTCCAGAGCCCTGAGGGACATGGCAGCTGCTGGAGCTCCTGCCCAGGGCCTCGGAGAAATCAACCACTCACAAAGAACTGAATTCACGAACATTAAATTCACGAATCATGAGACCCTACTGTATAAATTTTCAGATAAAAAACTACATTAAGGTTTGGTCTACACACAGGTTTTTAGACTGCTTTTTTACTGTGAAACCAGTGTAATTAAATCAGCATAAACCATAGTATGAATGCATTTTTATTGGCATAAACATGAGTTAATATAAATAACCTAAACATACAGAATATAACTACTTTTAAAGCGGTATACTGCATCCATCTTTCAGGATTTTACTAACACTGGTTTCAGACTGATTCAGTTATAGTATACATACATTGCACGTATATAAACTCTAAGACTGAATTAAGATGATGCCACAGTAAGCCTATAATGATGGTTACAGGCTTTTTAATATCAGTGGTCCTGATTAGAGAACACTTATTTTTAAAAGGCACACCAACGGAATTTTAGCTATGTTTTTTTTCCTCTCCTGACGTCACCATAAAGCAGAGTTCAGTTTGAGTGATTTCACTATATATTTCCATACCTTAGGAAATGCACAGCACATTTAAGAGTAACCTTTTTCTATATTTCCTGCATTTGTAATGCTTAGTTTCACATAATTACAACATCCCTCTAATGTCACAGTAGTTCAGTTTAAGAACTGAGATGTTAACTGGACTCTGTCTGCAAATTTATTATAAACCACAAGACTTAGATACAACTTTTATTACAACCTAATTTGTTTTATTATAACTTCATTTCTCCAAATATAGCCTACGCACAAGATTCCAAGAAATGTTAACTGTACTGAAAGTTTAAAATCATGTTGTTTCATTATTAAGATAGCTTAAGACTACAGAGACATAAAGATGTTAAATTTCTTAAAAGATGTGAAATTTGGAGAGGATATTCTGTATTTGTCATACCTAACAAAATAATTACTTCCTTCAGTTAAAAATGAAATTTGGTCTTCACTATGGAATTATGATGGGTTACTCTACAAGTAGCACACAAACTAGTTCACAATTGTTGTGTTTCATTCCAAAGACGGTTGCACCTCAGTAGTGAATGAAGTGATTCCAGTGTATAGCAAAAATACATTTCTGTGAAGTTTTTAAATTGCTTGCTTCTTTTTAGATTGATGCCCACTGTACTAATGTGCATTGCTACTTCAAACACCACACACCACAAGGTAGTTTTATTTCTATCAAGCACATAATAAAAATTCAAGTGTTGAATGTCACTTACCGAAGATTCACTATCTCTAACAAGGAAGTCCCCTTCCACTCCCCTCTCATTTAGGGCACATTCTGCTTGATGCCGGGTAACATTCCCATAATACCACTCTCTTCCAGCAAACCGTCCTGTAGAAGATGGCCCTGTATAGCTTATCTGAGGTGGATGGGAAGTGTTAATGGTAGGACCATCGCTTAAGATTACCACATAGTTTTTGGGAACAAGACCAATTTGCCCTCGTGAATTTTTACATTTCCACCATTCTGGGTCATTTTCTGGTTTTTCAATGACTTCCATTGTCTCCCCTTTTTCAAAATTGAGCTCTTCTTCTGTGACAGAGCTGAATGGATACAATGTGTGAACAACATGAAGTACTTTCGAGCTCTGGCCATTACTCATGGATGCGCCTTTCCTTAAACTTAGAAAACTTGGGGAATCTGCAGTTGCTTCCTCAACTTCCTCCACCACATAGTTCGAAGGAAACCAGCCAATCTGTCCATTGTAGCTACCTCTCCACCAGCCGTCACTGCACTTTTCCATAACAATGACTCGGGATCCTTTTACAAGGGACAGCTCATCCTCCCTCTCTGCCACATAGGCAAATTTAACATAGGCTGGGATGTTAAGGTCATAAATCCGGTCTGCACTGCTACCGTTCGATGGATATTCTGCATCTGTACTAGGAGTAGGTGAGGCATCTCGTGCACTTGTCTTCCTTTTTGTTTTACCCAAACCTGTTAAATAAAAAGAGAAGTTTCTAGTAGGCATGCAGTGTGTAAATAGAAAAAAAAAATGAAAAACCCAAACATTTAGTTTCTATAATGTATAACTATACAATTAGCCAACTGATTTTCCTGTCATTAACAAAATGCTTAGACATGTATTTATCACAATGACATTGGAAACAGACTGTCAGAAAATATCAACATTTTAATAATTTAAGAAATTGGTGTTTTTCTATTCATTCAGCTTCTGAATATAAAGCTCTAATTTATTTTATAATGTATGTCTCCACAAAGTCAGTTAGTGAAAACTTAGAAACTCAAAGTGGTGAAAGACACATCATTTATATAATTAGTCCTCTAGGGATGTTATGTCTCCTAAAATCTAATCCATGAATCATATATTTTAACTGTAACTATAAAAACTTAAATTGATTTTGAAAAAGTAACAAAATAGCGCACCGAACAGGTTCCTTCTCAACAAACTACATTCTGCCCCACTTCATTCTTCAGTTTCTAACCAACTTAAGCTGATACGACCTGACAAGTTTACTGATGAATTTTGAACTCAATATATTCTGGTGTTAAAAATGTAACCACCACACTCTCAGGAACAGATACCATATTGAGGAATTATGGCATACAAGTGCATTCTTCGGTATGAGGCCACAGTAACTTCAAATAATCTTCAAATTCTATTATTTTCAAGGCACATACATTTTGGATTACCTTCCATGCTATTCGGGAATAGAAAATATTTAAAAAAGAATCAAGTTGTTTATGTATGTTTAAGGCCTTACATATACATAAACAGACTGGTACAGGAGAGTACTACCTTGATCTTCTGAATTTCACATGATTTGATTAAACTGTTACGTTATTTATTAAGATGGAATTCCAATACGGCACAAGCTAGCCAGCATGCACAAATCAGACACAAGAGTGCTGCCCACACTGGTGCTTCTGTCAGCAAAACTTACGTCAGGCAAGTGTTTCTTTTGTGTCACAACCAACAAAAGTTGTGCTGTCAAAAGTGTTAGTACAGACAAAGCGAAGGGGAATAAAACAAAGGTGATGCAAAAATCTAGTAATTTTTATTTTTCTCTGTACTCCAAGATCCTATATTGAGCGTTATTCAAAAATGAGGGAGCAATTTATCTAAGATGACATGAATATAAACTATGAAACATGCAAAGAAAATGAAAAGTGTGGCATTATTTAAAAAAAGTCTGGTCAGAAATAGCCATACATGTAATTTTGCCATATTTAACTACCAATTTTGTTTGATCACATGCCTGCTTAATCACAAACAGCAATTCCCCAAAAGTGTTTGTCTAGTGCAAATGAACCCACCTGGCATATTCTTACAGCTTATTCTTTTGAGCAATATACATAAATGTGGTTTAGACTACAGCAATATTTTGGCAGCCTCAAAAAGAGAAAGAAATTAACTGATTAAGCTGAGCTAATCAAGATCAAGAGCTATAACTTTGGACTCAGGAAAGTTCCAAGGAGTGCAAAATGCTTCTCTGATCTGTTGCAAGTGGTCAATCATTCCCTGTTAGAGACTGCTCATCCAGCTTTTACATCCTGCTAATCCAATGGTTCCCAAACTTTTCAGCATCACACCCCCGGCTTTTGATTTTTGAGAAACCCTCACACTACCCCCACCTCTTCTTTACCACCATCCAACCCCTCTTAACAAAAAATTCAATTTGTAATTTAAAATAAACACAAAATATTGACATGCAATAATTAAAATTAAAAAAAGCACAAATAGTTTTTCTTGGCCCAAAAATTTAATAAAAACTTAATTTAACATCAGAAACATCAGAAACAAACAAATGTAATGTGCAAGATACTGCTGCATTCTCTTGATAAATTGGGAAATCCTAAGAGACTGACTATGGACCATCCAGGCAAACAGCGCAGGCCTCATCTTGTGGGTGCTAGTCTGGGAAACCATGTGCTAATCCGGGAAACCATGTGCTAATCCTTCGGTAACCTTTTCACTTCAGTTAAAAATGTGTCTGTGCTCCATGGCAAGATAAACCGTACAGTGACCAGCTTATTTTCAGTGATACAACAGGAAAACAGCACTTTTACTCTTTGGGCAAACTCCAGTAGTAAATTGGCTGAAGTCCAATCTCTCATGAAGAAGTCCAGTCTCAGCTATTTAGATGAAACTGTCAACCAAAAGACGTGGATATAAGAATTAAGTAAAGTTAATTAGCGAGGTTACGTACAAGCCTAAAGTAATGACCTCATTACTTTTTCATGCACAAAGGTAATGACTGAGATGTGATTTTAAAAACAAACAAAAACCACCACAACAAAAAAAATCCACCCTACTAGCTGAGATTTCAAATATTTACCCCCTACTAGCTCAAGGAAACCTCCATTTCTGGTCTGAAAGCACAGGAAAACTTATTTGAAAATGTCCTTTCTTGGTCTAAAGGTCTAAAGATCCAGAACAGTAAGTATTCTTCTCTATGCAGCCTTGGAGGCAGACCAAATCTGTCAGAGGAAGTGTGACTGAAGCTGAAGAGAAACCACTTGCCAAGAGACTTCCATAAACTTGGAAAAAACAAGCACTCTAAGGAAAACCAAGAACTAAGACTAAATAGGACAGTCCTACTGTATGGCAACAAATGTAATAAATGACAAACTGGCTATCAATTAATGATACACTTGAGTCTTCTTAATCCTCCTGGGAAACAGGCTATGCCAGATTATGGAAGTTTCCGGATCATGGGTGTTAACCATAATGAAGGGTAAACAAAGTCTTATTACTAAAGCTTTTGTATATACAAATTAGAGTACATGACATGTATAACACGTCATAAGATAAATCCTTAATGAACTGTATTTAAACTGCCATTTTGATTTCATCATGTGTTGGTAATTAAGCAGAAAGCCACTAATTGTACAGAACAGTGCTCTGCTATTTCTTATGTTTACAAGTTAAATTTGTGGTAGGCAGTAAACTTTTGCATGCTTTGGAACTAGCCAGCAATTGTATAACCTCTTCAACTAGCCATCCTTAAAACTGAGAAATTCTGAAGCAGCATCTGCCTGTTTTCCTTCATGGTATGCCAACAACAAGATGATCAGCACGAATTGATGGTATTAAAACAGTTACACAGCATTTGAATTCCCTGAAAGGCTTTAAGTGAGCTTTCATCTCTTACTCTCATTGCACAGGCTTGCACTGTGCTTAAGTCAATTTAGAAATATACAACCATATTTGAATGCATTTTAATGTTGCCCATATGGATGAAGCTGCTAAAAATTATACACAAAACTAATCTCATAGTTGAAGCACACAATGCTACATTAGATTTAGAGAGGGATAACGCTGAACTACATTGTACACAATGCTCTCTGAATCTAAATTAGTAGCAGAGGGTATAGACATTTTCATCTGAATTTTCCACCAATCACAGCCTAATATCTCAATCTAATGCAGAAAGGCACTATTGAGCCAACATTTTTTTTTCCTATTACTGATTTCATCAAATCTAGTTTTATACATTGATTTGAGTCACTATGACACATTTGTACCCTTTCTGAATTCCTTGGGAAGTTTAGAAAAATAAATTATGAAGATTTTTATTCAGCAATGAACACTTTCAACAAAGGTGCAACACCGAAATTTTATGAGAACTCTGTTCTGAGATAGTCTTCCTGAAACATAAACATTCCACCAGCTTTAAACTGGACTGCAAGATAAAAGAACTGTTTCAAAAATATTCAATCTCGGCCTGACAGCTGTATTTCCTAATATCACAATTGCATTATGTATTTTTGTCATTCTACCTACATCAGCGGCTTCAGGTGAATGCACATTCAGTGTGTTAAAACCAATAAATATCACCACATTCTACAATGGGAAAAGAGTGTTTGAATGGGCTCACAAAATTTAACATTAATAGTGACATGCATGTAAATTAGATTTTTCTTCGATTATAAACAAGTTTGCGCATCACAAAGCCAGAAAACAAAAAGGCAGTCGTCTTGTAGCACTTGAAAGACTAACACAATAATTTACTGGGTGATGAGTGCTACATGCAGTGTAAAGTGCTACATGACTGCTTTTTTGTTTTGTGACTATATAGACTAACACAGCTACCCCTCTGCAACTATTCATGAAAGCCAGAAAAAGCATTCCTAAAAGGAAGAGCTTTGCTTGCAATGAAAGCTCACATTAAAATTACATTTTAATATTCATGCTGTTGGTATAATGATTTAGTTGATAATAAATAAATGTCTCAAGTGTTTATTTTCATATATTCTTTTGGTTTTAATGTGACCCTGTGGGTGAGTAGTTACTTTGTGGGCCTGGAGCTCAGGCCTCTAACCAAAAAGTGGTGTGGGCCTATGTCATTTTCTGAGGGGGCCTGGCCTTACATAATACAGTATGTGTACCATTTCAGGGGGCACCTAAGCCGGCTTCCCTCTGATTACTGCTAAGGGAAAATCTTCCAGTACAGGTATATGGGATGGGCATCTACAACTGCCCTGAATGAACATGAGCAATCACTCAAAAGAGAACAAGCTACTGCTTGCTGGTCCTTGACATGCATATGCTGCTGTTGCCTATGCCAGCCCAGGGCATTTTACTCCTGGGCTACGTCTACACTAGTGAGATCTTTTGGAGAAGCTGGTGCTTTTGAAAGAGGAAGGGGAGCATCCGCACACAAAATGCGTTTTCTGAAAGTAAATGAGAAGAATGCGGTGCTTCTTTTGAAGGCACTCTTCTGCTCCTGGATCAAGAAGAGTGACTACATAGGAAAGTGTCTTTCGGAAGTGTGTGCGCGCGCAGATGTTCTGGAGAAACCCTGCCCCCCGCCCCCCCTTTTTTTTTTTTTTTTTTTTTTTTTTTTGTAAAAATGAGTCCATCATGGCACCAGCCAGCTGAAGCATGGAGATGCCCTGGCCAATACCCTAAGAGTTCTATGCTTCCTGTGTCCAGCTGCTTTTAAAGCCACAGGGAGCCAGAAACCCCATGGCAGGAGAGTATGGCTAGAGCAGGGACATGAGCTGCCCAATACCACACTCTCAGAACATACCCCAGACTGGACACTTCCACCCAAACCCCACAACGTCCAGCAACCCTGTGAAACCCAGCCCCCTCCCCTCCGACCCCGGGAGCCAGACTAGGGGTCCCAGGATCACACCCAGGACAAAAGATGGAGGGCCCCCTCATGGATTGAGTTTGATCTCTGTCTGGGACCTTGACAGGATGAGGATGTGCTGAGGGTGACAACAGGCAAGAGGCGAAACCCCCCTGCCTTTGTCTGGCTGGCCTCCAGCTTGGGCACCCAGGGACACTCTGCCCAGAGCCAGGAGCAAGGGCACTCCAGAAGTTAAAGAACTGAGGAATGGGTATGTCCAGGCAAGGGACATGGCCAGGTGCTATGGGGCAGGAGCCTCCACCTGCCCCTTCTGAGAGCTCCACAGCCTCAGCAGGGGCAAGGACAACTTCCCCCCCCAGCACTGTCCTCGACATCATGGTGGATGAGCAGGACCCTGAGGCAGAGGTGGAGGGGCGGCTGGGACCCTCCAGCAGGACCAGCCTCCTGGAGCCAGGGCCACCTTTGGACGAGGAGGACTCGAGCAATGCAACATTGGTGACTGCCATCTCCTCGGGTTTGTCCTGCCAGGCAACACTGAGCAGGGCATCCTTGGACCCTGTTGAGGGACCCTCCAGTACGTACCCAGCGTGTCACACAACCCTGGGCAGAGGGAGTGCCGCCCATCTCTGCCACAGCTGGAAGCAGGCCAGCCACACGCCTGACGACCCCAGTCAAGACACATGCCAGAAGGCCATGCCTCCCATCTTATGGGAATGGACACAGGCGATACTCAGCATCCGCTCTCCCGGAAAGCGCCACGAGTTGCATGCACAGGGAAGAGGTGGGGGGAGGGACAGACTGCACCTAGCATGTGCCCCACCCATGTGAGGACCCTTCAGTGCCTGGGAACCCCCACGGCTGCTGGGCCATTGGACAGGGTCCGGAGGGTGGGGGGCTGCTGCCCACAGGGGTGGGAGGCATGACTCTCAGGGCTCTGGTACGGGACAGATGTTTTTTTCTCTCTCTCCCCTGCCATCCTTACAGATGTGCTGTCCAAAGGGTGGGTGATCCTTGTCCAGTTCATGGAGCGGGGAGTCTACCAACGACAGCCAAGAGGCCTGGGGTACCCTTGCTACTGGTGTCCCAATGGGCCAGTGCCCAGGCTTGGAGGCGTGCTGCAGACGCTAATCCTGCCTATGCAGATGCCATCCACCACCAGACTGACGTGGTGGAGGAGGCAGACATGCCATGGTGGCAGGGGGCCTGGACTGAACTCATGGGCAACTTCAGGGACATCACAAGCATCTTGAGGGAGCATGAAAGTATTTTTGCTTGGAAAACAAATTCAGACTGGAAATCTCACAAACTGCTTTTTCACAAGATCTCCAGAACTTTCTGGTTTAGGCTGGGCTAGAAATACAATAAAAATAACCGCTGGCATATTTCAGTACACTTTCCAGCTCATGCCACAAATCACAGCAAGATAGAAAAACTGTAAGAAATCAACAAAGCAAGTGAAGTCTTTCAAAGCTCAAAGAAAGACTTTTACTTTTTGTTTGAACTTATGCACCTGTTGATAATCAGGATCTGTGACAAGCCAATCAGCCAGTGACTGGTACTTAGATACCATGCCATAAGCTGATGTTTTTAAACTAGGAAGTTACCATTAATAGAACTGGCTTAACTGTTCAGTCACTTCCTAGCAATCAAGCGAGTGGGAGGGATTAATAAATCTTTAACTTTCATTTTTTAATATTCCATTGTATTGGATAAATGATTCTGTAATGGAAAAGGAAATTTAGCAGAATAGCCATAATAATGTACAAACCAACTAAGACAGTGTCATAATTTATGTCTATGTACTTAAGAGAACAAATATGTAATCATGTACCCCTGAGGGGGAAAAAAAGGTATTTTGCTCTATCTGGTCAAAATATCCCTGCTACTTTTGGAAGACTGCATTAATAACTAGAGTCAGGATATCCCTGCTCCTGAAGTTATAGCAGAATGAACACCAAGTGATGTGTTTCCTGGAAAGGAAAAAATTTAATCACTTCAAGAGCTGCTTTTAGAAGATTAAAATACACTGTTAAGTAATAATTGTGCTGATACATTTTTGGCATTTTTCCTCCCCTAGTCTCATTAACAGATGCATTTGTATGAAAAGGCAACTTTGTTTTGGAGTTCTCTATGCTCGTGTTTCTTAAATCTCACTTGAAGTCATTATCATTGTAACAACAGTTAGTTGCTCCAAAGACAAATTAAAAAAAATTACAAATGACTAGGTTTCAAGTAAAGCAAAAACAGTGGGAGCAGATGAATTCTAAAGTAGCAAAGATCCTCTTATGTAAATATGTTTAATAACAAGTTGTTGTACAAAGATCATTTAATTTGAGGGACACCCTTCAATATTTCTCTCTTTAAATTTTCCCCTTACAGCATTGGCACCTCTACTTCACAGGCACATACAGGGGGCTGGCACCATTTGAGGAGCTACAACAGAAGGGCCAACAGCAGATTCTTGTAGGCTCCAAGACCCTCACAGCATCAAATCAAAGTCCTTTCACTAGGCTGACTCTGGAGGCTCTCAGAACCTATGATTCCCATAGCACTGAGATACTCTGTTGCCCCTGAGGAGACAGCTACACTAAAAAAAACTTCAACTTAATTAGTAACAGAGAGATAGCAGTGCTAGTCTGTACACTATCAAAACAAAAAAGCAGTCCAGTAGCACTTCAAAGAGTAACAAAATAATTTATTAGGTGATGTGCTTTCGTGCGACAGACCCACTTCTTCAGAACAGCTTCTGAGTAGTTCAAACTATTTTCTCGAACGTGGATTGCCTTGCATATGTCAACACACATTTTCATTTGTATCTTACAGTCAATGCATCTCACTGTGTTAGGTTCTTCTGGTGTGCCTCAGGTTCCACAGGCCGTGACTAATTTAAATATTTGTGTGTTATCTGGAATAGTTTAAATAAACCATTACTTTGCTAAAACATACTAACTTTCCCCATACAAAAGTCACAATTTTACATCACGATGCATAAAAGGGAAGTGTTTGAATAACGTATAACTGAGGTAAGAAATTTATTGCTCACGCACCACCCCAAACTGAAATCTGCCTGTGCAAAACAGATTGAGTGAATGATACACAAAGTAGTTATAGGAACAGAATCAAACAAATTCCAGGCAAAAAATAAACCTAACCCAGGCCCTCTGGCTGGTGGGAAGAATGTTTGAAGGCCTAATCAAAAATCTGTCTCTAAGAATTCATATCTACAGAAAAATATAGAATGTAAGGTTAAAGGAGAGGGAAAATAGCTTACATGATACCTTGAAATGTTAACGAAAATACTTTCAATGTTCATTTTAACAAAAACCTCACAGGAGACTGAATTGGCTTAAAAACATATGCTTAAAATATCACAAGTCTGCCCTGAACATATTAAAAACTATTATTTTTAATAAGTATTAGAGAGATTAGTTATAAAACCACTTTTTGCATTTGATAAAAATAAATTTCTCCAGTCGTCTGTGTGGGTCTTTAAAAAAGCAGTACATATGCATTTTTAATAGTTAGCTCAGGAGCAGTCGTATTACCTGAAACTACCTTCAACTTTTTTAAAAATACCAGATTTCAATGTTACGGTATCCACATCTCTTCCATTTCCATGTTCTATAAAATCAGTTTCTCTAAAAGTAGTAAATACAATGTGTGTAATCCACAGACCCATCCCTAGATGTATGCAGCTGTATAGAGCACTGCTAAATTTGGGACACCACTTTGCCCCAAAGTACGTAATACCCCATATGCTGTCCCTATGTATGCCTACCATAGATGGAGAATAGTGCTGCCTCAAGCACCCTCAATCCCTGGCTTCCACTCTGCCTCTTGGTCCAGTCCCCCAGACCCTCAGCTCCTGCTCTGCCTCCCAGCTCCAGCAGCTGAATCCCTCAGCACCCCCCACACCCTGACTACCTTTCCTGGTTCATTGTCCCCAATCTCCTGGCCCCCTCCTCTGCCTCCTGTAGCTGCAGCTCTGGTGGGCTCCACCATTCCAACTTACACCTGGTCCCTCACCAGCCTCCCTATCCTGCAGAGTTGTTGCCCATCTCTTCTCTGGGGGCAGGAGGGGGACCAGGTGCTTGGGCTGTGCGGGGCACTTTAAGTCAAAAGGATGGTCCCAGTAATCCGTATATGCGAAATGGTAGCAAAAGCTGTTGAGTAAATGGAACCTGTTTTTCTCCCTCCCTATGACAAGATTTGACTAATAATTTGCCTTTTTCCCCCCCTTTGGTTCTTATACATGAATAGATTCATCTTTCATAGTGGTTCAGAATAGTTAATTGATAACAGAATTATTGATTTATCCATTTTCTTATGTACTGTTAAGCAAGTCATCTAGAATAGCTGTAAATCAACTAAAATTAATATAAGTTTGATAATCAAATAGATACCTGTGGCCAAAAACAAACACATAAAATATAGTAATAGGTACTGTTTGACATATAATCTCTATATTTACATACAAGAGGATTTACCCAGCATGGCTTGGGTCCTTGTGTGGGCTCAGGGTAAGGGGCTGGGGAGTCAGGGTGGGGGAGCTGGGGGCTGAACCAGGCTGGGATAGGAAAAGGGGAGGCTTAATGGGGCCACCCATGGTGGGGAGGGTTGCACTGCAAAAGGTGATGGCAGCTCCCTGGGCTCTGTTGCCTGGTTGGCACCTCCTCCTGCGGGGGACAGAGGCTGCTCTGCCTGTCTGGTGGCTCCTCCAAGGGTGAGGCTGTGCTGTTCTGTGGGTGGAAGGGCTCTCCCCCCCGCAGTCTAGCGCTATGGTCATGGGCTTCCGCGGGGCGGGGAGGGGTGGGAGCCGGGGGGGAGCCAGGGCCCCAGATGCCCATTCTCTTTTTGATGCAGTCACCCTCATGTGATAACTCTGCAGTATAACTGCCCCTGTGCACTCGCTGCCTCGTTATGGTCATTCCAGAGCAGATCTGCCCCTGCTTTTGGACTCATCACTTCTCATGTTATGGAAAACAATCAGATACCAGGCACATCGCATTGTCCTGGCACAACAAAACCCTGACCTTGCTTTAGGTTAGGATAAGAGGAAGCTGCCTACCAAACTGGGAAAGAGGGACAAATAAATTTGCACAAATCAGTGAATTCAAGCAACATATATTTTGACTGAAGTTTTTCTACTCTTAATCACAAAGATTCAATATGACAGCTTACACAATTGTATTTTGAGTGCTTAAAATTACTTTCTAATTTGGACCCAATGAGGTGGCCTCCGGCGAAGGGTGTTCACTTAAACAAACAAACAAGTCACCTGTTCTGTAACTGGTGTTCTTTAAGATATGTTGCTGATGTCCATTCCAAACTGGGTGCGCTGGTGCATGCCTGGTTGCTGGAAAACTTCTTCCATAGCTAGTAGCCATTGGGTCAGAGCGGCATCCCCTGGAGCGGTGCCGACATAGCGATCAATATATGCACTGTGCAACTCACCCCCTGCTCAGTTCCTTCTTGGCGGCTACTTCGACAGTGGGGAAGGTGGGTGGATTTTGGAACAGACATGAACACCACATTTCAAAGAACACTGGTTACAGAACAGGTAACTTTTTTCTTCTTCGAGTGATTGCTCATGTATATTCCAAAGTGGGTGAATACAAGCCAATGCCAAGGAGGTGGGGTCAGAGCCCTCAAAAGAATGTAGAGCAGCCCTGCCCACTGCAACGTTCTCCTGAATGTGCTGCATGAGTGCGTACTGGGCCATAAATGTATGAACTGAGAACCAGATGATGCCCTGCAGATATCCTGGATGAGAACATTGGCTAAGAATCCTGCAGAAGATGCTTGCATCCTGATAGAGCGAGCCTTGATTGGGGGAGGGGGAAACCCCATCAACTTGTAACATTCTCTAATACAGGTCACTATCCAAGAGAAAATCATTCTATGTGCCACCACCACCAACAGCTGCTGTAACTTTCTGAATGCGTGGGTCCAGTCCATATAGAAGGCTAGAGGTGTGTAAAACTCTGTTCCCTGGGAGAGATATGAAGTTTCAGGCAAAAAAACACCAAAGAAATATCCTTGTTGACACGGAAAGAGAAGACCACTTTCAGTAGACCACCTGGACGAGAAGCTGGACATGAGTCAAGTGTGCCATTGTAGCCACGAAAGCTAATGGCATATTAGGTTGCATCAACAGGAGCACTGCCAGTAGATCCAGAGAAGTGATTATTTCGCTTTATTCAGCTTTGGTGAGGCCGCATCTGGAGGACTGTGTCCATTTCTGGGCCCCCAATTATAGGAAGGATGTGGATACACTGGAGAGGGTCCAGCGGAGGGTGACCAAAATAATTAGGTGGCTGGAGCATATGACCTATGAAAAAAGGTTGAGGGAGCCGGGACTGTTTAGTCCACGGAAGAGAAGACTGAGGGGGGACTTGATAAGAGCCTTCAACTTACTAAAGGGAGGCTGCAAAGAGGCTGGAGAGAGGCTGTTCACAGTGGTCACAGATGGCAGAACACGGAACAATGGTCTCAAGTTGGGGTTGGAAAGGTCCAGGTTGAACATTAGGAAAAACTTTTCCACTAGGGAGGTGGTGAAGCATTGGAATGGTCTACCCAGGGAAGTAGGAGTCTCCATCCCTGGAGGAGGTTAAGTCTCGCCTCAACAAAGCCCTGGCGGGGCTGATCTGACGGGTTTGGTCCTGCTTAGAGCAGGGGGCTGGACTCGATGGCTTTTTTAGGTTTCTTCCAGCTCTATTGTTCTATGATTCTATGGTAAGAATGCTGGATGGGGTCTCAGTTTAACCTTGTCCTTGTAACACTGTATACAGTGGGTCCACCGTTGGTGCGCTCGACTCAGACACCCTCCTGGCCAAGGTGATGGCCACCAAGAATGCTGTTTTGTAACTTAGAAAGAGCAGGGAACAGGAGGCAAGGGTTTTTAAGGGAGCCCCCATGTGTTTTGACAGGTTTAGATCCCACAAGCGTAGAGGGCCCCACGTCTGCAGTCAGACCCTCTCCAGGCACTTCATAAACCTTTTAACTACCAGGTCATAGGAAATGGAGGCTATCCCGGGACAAGAGCGAAAGGCTGCGATGGCTGCTCAATCAATCTTGACAAAGGATAAGGTCAACCCCTCTTGACTTAGATGCCGTAAGTAGTCCAAGATCAAGGGTATTGAGTTCTGTGACAGGGACAACCCTTTCTAAGATACACAAATGGGCCACCCTCATGGAAGGTTTCCTACTGTTCAATAGCACCTATCTCACCGGGTCCTAGCACAAAAGCTCCACAGCCATCAACCATGGAGTTTTCAAGCTGTGAGGGATTGAAGGCTGGGGTGCTACAGTTGCCCCTCCTCCTGAGTCAACAGATCCGTGCTTAACAGGAGTGTCATTGGGCTGCAAAGCAACATTTCCAGAACTGAGTACCAGTGCTGCTGGGCCCATGCTGGGGCCACAAGGATGAGTGATGCTTGATGTGACCAAATTTTGAGAAAGACCTTGTGGACGAGAGGAATCAGAGGGAAAGCACAGAGTAGTGGGCCTGACCAGGGAATGCTGAACACATGTACCCAGGATCCTAGACTCCGATTCTAGTAAGACCAAAACATCTGGCATGGCATACTGAGGTGCAAGGTGAATAGGTCCACTTGGGGGTGCCCCCACTTTCAGAAAATTAACTGCCACACGTCTGGGTGTAACGACCACTCACGGGCCATGAAGAACCTGCTGAAGTGGTCTGCTAATGAGTTGTGAATTCCTGGAAGATAACGGGCCTGCAGAAGGATTTGATGCTGAATGCAAAACTCCCAGAGCCTGATGGCCTCTTGACACAGGGGAGAGGAGCATGCACCCCACCCCCCGCCCCCATTTGTTTACATAGTACTTTGCTGTCATGTTGCCTGTGCTCACTGACACGCAATGCCCTGAAAGACCTTGCATGCGAGCCTGATGGCTCTGAGCTCTCTGACATTTATGTAGAGCTGGAGATCTGCTCTGTTGTAGAAGGCCTGAGTCCAGCAATCCCCAAAATGCACCCCCACAATCGAAAGTCTGAGGTGTCCATGACCAGTGAGAGAAAGGGGTTTGAAGGGAACTCCCACACAGACTGTTTGTGAATCTAGCCTCTAGTTCAGTGCTGACGAAATCTGCAGTGGTACTGTCACCAACAAATCTATAATGTCTCTGACAGGACAGTACACTGAAGCGAGCCACAGTTGAAGGGGGCATATCCAGAGACTGGAGTGCTGGACTATAAATGTGCACTCTGCCATGTGACCTAGCAACCTCATGCAGCACCTGGCCGTTGTGGGGGGGAACTGTCTGGCGCGCACCATGTCCAAGAGGGCCCCCACAAACTCCATTCTCTGAGTGGAACCAGCTCTGACTTTGCATGGATGACCAGGAGGCCAAGAGGGACCAATGTAGGGCGGATCTGCTGCACATGCTGTTGCACTTGGCTCTGCAAGTGCCCTTTGACCAACCAATTGCCCAAGTATGGGAAAAGTGGTAGCCGGTGCCTGCGTAGGAAAGCTGCCAATACCATCACGCATTTGGTAAAGATCCCCAGGGCAGGGGACAGACCAAAGGGGAGGAGGGTGAACTGACAGTGTCCTCCCGTCTGCCACGAACTGAAGAAAACTCCTGTGGGGAGGGTAAATTGCTACGTGAAAATAGGCGTCTTGTAAATCGAGAGCAGCAAACCAATTCCCTGGCTCCAGCATTGAGATGATGAAACCTGGAGATATCATACAAAACTCTGGTTTTTTCCACAAAGTTGTTCAGGTCTTGTAAGACCAAAATAGGCCTCAGGCCCCCATTCGATTTTGGAATTATGAAATATGGAGAACAAAACCCCTGCCCCTGAAACTGATGTGGGACCTCCTCTATAGCCCCCCACTGATGGAGGGATTGTATCTCCTGCCTGAGCAGACTTTTTGAAGAGGGATGGATGGTGGGGGAGGAGGGGCCGGAAGTGGGGTATGAAGAAACTTGGATGGCGTATCCCCTTTCTACCATGGACAGGACCCACCAGTCCAATGATATGCTGCATCAGGCAGGGTAGAAAGGGGATAGGTGGAAGGAAAACAAAGGGAATGCTGGAAATATGTCGGGAATCCGTGTGCCACTCTTGACCGTGCCATCAAAATGCGTGCTTCGGCCCTGGTGGAGGCTTGTGATGACCCTGCCCCGGGTCTGCTTGCTAAGGCATCTCCTGCCAGCACAGTTCCTCCTCCTCCTATTATCCTCTGTCACTGAGAAAACTGCCTGCAGCGCTGCCTGAGATATAAGTTTGTTTTCCTCCACAACAGGCATAAATTCCAGCTTTACCTCAGGAGGAACCAACTCAGAGAACTTAGACAGGGAGTTAACAGTATAATATGCAAATCTGCTAACCAGGATCTGGTGGTTAGTAATCCACAATTGTAAACCCCCCTGTTGCATAAACCTTCCTGCCATAAAGGTCCAGATGTTTCACATTTCTGGTTTTTGGCAAAGGGTCCTCGAAAGCCCTGTCTGTCCCTGTGGTTTGCTGCATCGACCACCAAAGAGTCGGAGGGTGGGTGTGTAAAAAGATGTTTGTTCCCCCTGGGAAGGGACGAAGTAGCGTCTTTTGTTTCTTGCCATGGGCAAGACCTAGTCCAGCGTCTGTCATATCATTTTAGCTGTATTGGCAATAGTTTTAACCAGGGGTAGGGCCACTCTGGGTAGGGACTGAACAGGATAAGATATTCGTGACTGGGTCCATCTCATCCCTAACTTCCTCAGTCTGAACATCCAGGTCTTGGACTACCTGGTCCAAGAGCTGTTGAAACACTCAGCCATCTTCCAGGACCGGGGATGCTAAGGACCCTGCCACCATCTCGTCTGAGGAGGAAATGCCAGCCACTTCATTTTGCAGTGGCCAGACTGGCAGTCTAAAGTCCCCTGCCTGAGGTCCTGGTACCACCTGCAGTACCAGAGGCACGGTGCCTGATGGTGATGGTAACACACTCGGCAACAGGGCAGATGGAACCAAGAGTGGTCCCTGTTGGAATGGCATCTGGCTCGACACTGCCAGTAACAATGGTACCAGGGGGCCCGGTGTTGAGGTAAGAGGGTGCCAAAACTGGCAGAGACAGTGCCTGCGCTGGTGCTGACAGTGTTGGAGCCAGTGAGGCTGAGGGTGCCAACGAGGAAGCCTCTGATTGGCAAGGTGGCTCCTGCACCTGATCCAGTGGAGGGGCACCCAGTGATGCGGACGGTTCCAAGCATGGCACCTGAATGGCTCCCAGAAACGCTGAAACAGAAGGCACCTTAGATGGGAGTCCTGCAGCCTTGTCCCTGTGCCTTGTGAAAAGCCCATGGGGTCCAAAATGGCCACTGTGTCACCCCATGCACAGCTGGCAGACACCTATTACTGTCCAAGTGTCGACTCTGGTGCCTATGGCTACTCTGATGGGATGCGGACCAGGTGCTCCCGCTCTGTGCCAAATTCAAGTAGTAAGAGTCCAGCTCCAATGCGGACAACCACGGCAGCAAAATAGGTCCCAGTGCCTGCACTGATGTCTGCTGGATCAGCACCTGCACTGGCACTGACTAAGGCACTTGAAGTGGAGCCACTGCCAGCACCCTGGGTGGGTGAAACTGGTTCAGCACCAGAGATGAGAATTACAACTACAGTGAAGACGTTTGGGTGACAGCCTGACTCGGTGTCAGTACTGTGGGCATAGGCTGCTCCCCGCCTGATGCGTGGTGGCTACAACTCTCCTCCGGTGGTGATGGTCCCGGTGCTGTAATCTGTAATGAGCCCTACACCGCTCTGAGTGCTTCTGGCATTGAGGGCAGTCTGGGTGAGTGCAGACTCCTGCCTCGTGCTGGAGTAGACACACATGCCCCATGACCTAGTCCATGGAGTGGTGAAGTAGACATCTTGGGGTCATCTCAACGCTTTGCCGCTGACAGGGAGCAGCCCGTCATGCCCCTTCTTCTTTCAAGGCATCAGGAACACCAGGCTTCTATTATGCCTGGACATAGGAGGAGCCAGCTCCTATTCACGGTGCCAAGAGTCCTTAGTTGGTACCGAGGCTGCCCATGGCACCAGTATGCTCTGTACCAATGAGGTCCCGCTGCATACCCCCAAGGGGGAAATGTCTGACCGCAAAGCTGCCTCCATAAGCAGGACTTTAAGTCGCTGCGCTCTCTCCTCCAGAATCCTGGATTTGAACTTTTTACAAATGGAGCAGCGATCTCCAAGATGCCCCTCGCCCAGACAATGCAGACAAGTCAAGTGTGGGTCACTTTCGGGCATCTGCTTGCCACACACTGAACAGTTTTTAAAACCTGGAGAGTCAGACATCCCCCTGGTGCCAAGAGGGACGGTAATTCCTTCCTGGGCTCTCTCAACAAGTAGTCACTATTTACTAAACACAATGAGCTATTTACAACTAATTAAGAACTATTTACACTATCAACAAAGGCTACCAGCTAACAATTAACCAGAAGATGGGAACTGCAGCAACCGACAGCACCGACAAGAAGGCACTGAGTGGGGGTGGGTGGGACATGCGTATATTGGTTGCCATATCGGTGTCATTCCAGGGGGCACCACTTTGACCCGATGGCTACCAGCTAGGGCAACAAGGTTTCTGGTAACCAGGCATGTGCAACTGCACACCCAGTTTGGAATGCATATGAGCAATCACTCAAAGAAGAATTATTGTTTAGAAAATAGCTGTCACTCAGCACATATACAAAAGAGATCCTGAAAAAGAAAAATAACCTGAGGACCTTGATTAAAACCACAATCTTGCCACTGTTTAGCACTCAGATATAATCTCCCATCATGGCCCTGGAGCTGGTATTAAAGAGAGAGAGGTGGGGAAAGTACCCCAAAAGTTACTTGAATAAAAGTGCAACTGCTTTCACTTCTGGATATTTGAGTACAATCAAGATGTGATATCAACAAGAAGTCTTGCGGCATGATATTTTGGAGCATAAGCTTTCATGGGCAAAGACCTGCTTCATCAGATGCATCATAAGATGCAATGTGTACTTTCACTCAAGAATTCCCCCCCCCTCCACCTGAGGGACACCGGTGACTTGTACTTAAGGACACCCCGCCCCCAAGGCAGCTGTGATTTTACTCAAGTAACTTTGGTGGTGCTTTTTCCATCTCTGGTATTAAAGTACTTAACAGATAGGCAGGTGGCTAACGTAGCTATTGGGCATCACTGAGATGTCTTAAATTTAAACACAGTATTTCTTGTGGCTTCTCATAGGGAAGGAGCCAAGGGAAATGAATGCTAGCTGAACATCCTGAAGCAAAATAACTCATCTAGTCAGAAATGAACATTTTCCTTGTATGAAACACATTTAACTATTTTATATATTTTTCATTTAGCCCTCTCACCCACTTTTTAAGGTGGGCTTCTCTTATGGAAACACTCATAACTAATGACACTGTTTAAAATCTGCTTGAAAGTTCCTGCTGCTTATAGTTTGGAGACTACCTTTTCACTGAAAAAAATCACCTTATGGTCTGTTAATCTAAATGGTTAGGTTGATGTTAATAAAAAGAATTAGAACTGAACAGGAAGTGAACATGTGTGTAGGACAGCAGTTGTTACACTCATAGAAACCTTTCACGTTGGGGGAGGGGAAAGGAGGGAAAGAGGGCAGAGAGTGGAACATGTTTGAGCATATCCTCAGGCTGGGAAAAACCCAACAGTTTCCTAATGAGTTTTCAAAGGCTAAATGTCTACATACTGTAGTCAACATTTTTGACAGTTTATTCTCTCACACTCCCACAAATAGCATTCTGTTTGAAGTACACTGTGGTAAATTTCAAAAATTGCCAACTCCACTTATGATATAGAAATAGAGGCTTGCAGTGCTAATAAAGATCGTCATGCATATTCTTTAGGTAGCTCGCTCTGTCAGGTACAGACATACCATATCAATCACAAATCTTGCTCAGACGTCAGCATGAAAGTATTCAGAAATTTCTATGATCAGACTGTTTAAGTCATGCAAAGATATGACAAGGAATATTGTTTCAATGCACTGATTTAAAGTGTTCTGGGTTAGGCTCCTCAGCAGTGGCATATAAATAGTATGCAAGCCAGATGCTGCTTGTGGGCCACATCTTGCCCACTCCTGCAATAGATGGTGATTTTATTAATAAGAAAGGTGAGGCCCCTGACACCTTTCCAAAAGTTGGGGAGTAACCCTCCCACCCCAGCTCCAGCAAAATTATTGCCCACACCTGGTAAAGAATATCGCTTCTCTTGTTGAATGAGATATATATAGGCAAACAAGGAGGAACAAAAATCACTTGGAGTTTATGGTGACATGGGAATATTTTATGAATCCTGTTTATGTTTCAATTTCCCCTTTGTGCTTCTTTCTTACCCAGTAACTGGAATGGAACTGTTTGCTTTCAGGGCAGGTGAAGAGACACAGGTGTGGATGTTGTCTGGCAGTCTGGGTGTTAGTCTCCCCTTAATGGGGCACATGAAAAAAACAATGGTGAATCCATTTACCAAGAAGCTGGCACCTAGTAACCAAACAACCCAGAGAGATAGGGACTTCTTTGCCTCTCCTTAGGGAAACTGAACAATTCCCCAGTTTGAGATGAAGGACTGCAGAGGTAGGAGGTGGGTGTGATATTATTGAATTTTAAAATTAATGTAAGACTCATTACTATAACCACTGTCTTAAGTTTGCACCAAATCTTGTACCAAAGGAGGTCTATAAGAAAAGCTGTGCTGGTGATTCTGTTTATGCTGATTATATGTCTATATCATGATTGTATGTGGAATTCTAAATATTGGTGCTGTACTTGTAGCTGAAGTTAGAACACAACAGGAGGTGCAGCAATCTACTGTGAAAGAATGCCCACCCAGATAAAGCAGAGTGGATTCTAATCCACATTTCAGGAATACTGTTCGGAAGTTTTGTCTGACCATAGGACCATTGGCAGAATGCCTCAAAGAAGGGCAGGCAGGTGACCTCATCAGATGGTTCCCCTTTGCATACACAACCATAAGCAGGATTTTCCCTTCAACTAGGCAAAACTATAAAAGGAATCCTAGCAGTCACTACTTGGTCTCCAGGAATAGCTCTACTATGAACTGAGCCTAAATGTACTGTTGGTCCAACCTAAAAGGATGTATTCCCAAAGACTATTCGGATAGCAGCCTATTCCACCAGCTGCATGCCTACATCAAGGAATTTATTATTGGTATATGTAATTTGACCACTTTCACACTTTACTCTCACCCTATTCTTTCTGCCCTTTATTAATAAACCTTTTAGTTTTAGATTCTAAATGTTTGGCACAGAGTGCTATTATGGGTAAGGTATACGTATATACTGACCTGGGAATGTGGCGCGTCTCTTTATGAACCGGAAAGACCTGTGTGGATTTGGTGAGACTGGTTTTCATAACCTCTTGTTTGTGTAAGGAGGGATACTGCTTTGGGCAGAAGGAATGCTGGGAAGCCTTAGGGATTTGCTTGTGTGACTTCTCGCAGACCAAAAAGAAAGCAGAAGTGCACTTTGTGACTAGTTTGGTTTGTCTTATGTAAAGGAACACCAGTGCGGGCTGCAAGTGGTCTGGTTTTAAGCCATTTGCCTAGATTTGCTTCTCTTAGCAGTGTCCAGGAAACCATCCGTATATTACAGTGACATTAAAAGTTGGCTGCTGAAAGGGGTCAGGGCTCTCATATTGATTCTGACAAACAGGTGGGCATCTGGAGAGACACCTTGGCTAGGTGCTTCATTAATCAGAATGGGCTACTCTTTATCCTTCATTTCTCTATGCTACTCTAAATACTTTCTATACCATGTTCCATTTAACAAATAAATCCTACTGTTCTGACAATGCTGTGTGAATAGTGCTGCAAATGTTCGATGAGGTGAATTAATTGCTGAAGACTGTACAAGTCTCTGTTGGGAGTCTGTGCCAGCTGGACTTGCTGAACAGAGCTTATGAAGTGAAGCAGGAGTGTGGGAGTCAAAGGTACATTGCTGGAGGGTCTGGAGATTGAAGGGGTTCCTTCCTAAAGGCTTACAAAACTGGAGGTGTGGCACCAAATCAGACAGACAATCTATGACCAACTCACTCTGCGAATCACTGAGTTAATTTGTGGCAGGAAGTCTGGTCTATTCGAAGAACCACTATCATTGTGCGCATGGTTGACAGCTATAAAACAACAGTTCTTCAGCAAAAAAAGGCCCCAAACTCTGATCCTAGCTGGGACGAATTGATGGTGACCAGAAAAGCCACATTAATAACCAAGTAATAAATCTTCTCAAAAACTCAAATGTCAGGTCAGCTCATTAAAGAGCCAAGCTGAAGAATGATCTAAGGATATAATTTTGAGGAAGTAGTGCACAACCTGCTTGAAAAGAAAGCCTCTCTGCTTCAGGAGGTAAGGATGCTAGAGAATGCACTAATGTGACATTTTGAAGTTGAAATAGTGTTTTTCTTGTTAATGCCACCCTAGAAGAACTCTCAGATCTACAGTACAGAAGACTTTGAGAGAGACAACATTTCCTGAATCACTTCTTGAATTCTGGCCAAGTACTAGAACAAGAGAAATTAGTGGAAGTCTTCCTATATGTACACAAATAGAAGTAATACCTTCAGAACACAGCAGTGTCCTTTTTGTGAGACCACCCACTAGGAAATTGGCTTGACCTTGTCTTTCTTATAAAAGTTTCCTCTAGAGACAGATCTAGACTCTAAACTGCTTTCTTAAGAAAGTGAAGATGACTCAGAGCAGCATTCTTGTGAGCGGCCCACTCTTGGTCTTGGAGCCATTCCAGCTCGATGGATCAGAGAATTTGCCATCAGATCCTGTGGAGACGACACATGCATGGTTCCAATTTCACACACCATTGCTGGTTAAAGTACCATGTACACAGCCTGCATCCTTCAGTTCCTTCTCTATCAGAGAGGCCAATATCTCTGAAACAAAGGGGAGGAGAGTGGGTAGTGGAGCATGCACACAGACGCTCATCTCAAAGAGCTCCTGTTAACATACAAGGTGAGTAACCTTTGCTTCTTTTTTGAAGTGTCCCTGTGAGTATTCCACTCTTGGTGACTATGGAGCAGTACCCAATAGGATTGAGGGGCTTTGGAATCTATAGGAAAGATGTAGATAAAACTACTCGGCCCACTTGTGTGTTGCACCTTAGGACATATGTAAGGGCACAGTGTTTTGCAAAGGTGTGTTCCCATGCCCATGTGGCTGCTTTGCAGATGTCGGAAAGGAATGTTATGAAAATATGTTGTTGAAGAAGTAACAGATCTTGCAGAGTCTGCTCCCATGATAGTGGGTGGCTGTGAGCCTCTGAGTTGGTAACATAGCGGGATGCAATCTTTGAATCTATTTGGAGAGTGGTCCCATTATGAATCTGAAGAGAAGTGGAGTCTTTCTGCAGGATCTGGTTCTCTCCGTGTAAAAAATCTAATGCTCAAACATCTAGTGTGTGCATGAAACAGTCAAATGAACTCACATGTGGTTTGGAGAAAAACAGTGGGAGACAAAAGGATTCATTGATATGAAATGGAGACAGTACTTTGGGTACAAATGCAGGGAGAGAGCTTCAAGGGCGCCATTTTATTTGAAAAACATCGTGTAGGAGGGGAACGGCCACTAGTGCTGCAATCTCTACAATACAGCACACCGAGGTGATGACAGTAAGAAATTCCACATTTCTGGAGAGGTGCTGTAAGGATCATGTGGGTGAGGAATTTGAAGGGTTTTACCATGAAGGACCAGAGTCAGGTCCCATTGAACAATAGGAAGTGAGACATCAGGATGTAGGATTTGGAGACATCTGAGAAAACACTTTGCCGGGAGGAGGGCAAAGAGGGAGATGATGTCCTCCTTGTGGTGAAATACTGTGACGGCTGCTACATGTATGCCTTTGTGTTATTGTCCTGATGCACAGTGGTGTGTTGGGAAACCTGGGGTGGATTCACAGGCCTGCTGGGGTATCTTTTGTAGGATTCCCATGGGCTCCAGTATAGCCACTAAGCTAGATAAGGAACAGGTGGTGGCATGCAGGAATGTCCATACCAAGGGAGCACCTCATGGTGAAAGGGGGCACAAGGTCTTGATCTGGATGGTGGAGAGCGATGTCTGGCAGGGGAGACGTGGTGTGGGGAAAAAACACTTTCAGCCTCCTGTTTGTCATCACTTGAAAATGATGATGGTGGTGGAGATAAATTGTGAGGCACAGTGCATGGGGAGATAGCTGTGCTGAACAACAGAGATTGCTGCATGGAAGCAACTGCAAGATCACTATGCAGCATGAATGGTCATGGTGTCAGTGGCAAAGGTGCTAGTGTTAGTGATGCTATCTGCTGTAATGGCAGCCTAAGCAGAGCCGGAGTAACGAGTGTTGAAGCGCCTGGCTTAGAGGTCGGTGCTGAGGTAATAGCAAGCAACTTAGAGCCTATAGCCTCAGTGCTCTGCCAGTGGGTGTTGCCCATGACAGGGTTTTGGCTGGTGCTGGAGTTGCTGGGAGCATTAAGTGCTAACCCTTAGTGCTCTCTGCACTGCTGAAGTAGATCTTGTCAGTGACTTTTGTGTGTGTGGTAGTGGTGGTGGCTGATCTCTACGTGGCACCAAAAAACTTTTTTTTAAGTAAAGATTGTAAGCTCTGGAGACCATGACTGACAGTTAGCTGAAGCAGATTACTGCTTACGGTCTGAGGCTAGGGCAAGGGATTTCTTCCATCAATATTTGCTTCAGCCAAACGTCTCTATTCTTTGAGGGCTCTGTCTTTAAGTCTGCTGCAGTAGAGACACTTGTGGAATATGTGTTAGTCCCCAAGGCAGTGGACATATCAGAGAATGGCACTGCATCTCTACAAGAAGCCCAAAGCTTGAAGCCTGGCAAGCCCAGAATTGTGTCAAACAATTTTTTTAAAACAAGTAACTTTATTTTGAACAGGAACAAGAACTAAAACTATCTACATTTTTATGTTTTCTCTAGAGGCCTGGGTAGCTCCCTCTTAGGCTGGGGACAGTTTAGAAGAAATTGGAGAGCATAAGTCACGCACACACTACTCCAACTAGCAATGATGTGAAAGACAAGCACCATGCCTGTGGCGTGCACGGGTACTGCTAGCAAATTCTCTGAGCCATGGCACTGAGATGGCACCACGACCAAGAGTGGAGCACCCAGAGGACCAGCTCTCGAAAAACAACAAACAGAATTCTCACTGAAAATGCTTTGACTTACTAGTTCCTGTTTAGACTGAAAATTCTCCTTATCGCTCTCTTATCAAACCAAACATTCTGGGTCTGCAAGAACTCATTAGTCTCTTAAACCCTCTTGGGACAATGAGTGCTGAGGGCACTTCGGGGGAAGCGCACCTTGAAGATCCCTGGAACAAGCAAAACAAAGTCACTCCTCATGGCTGTAAATGCAGAGACAGCGCAAGTACTTTAGCAGTAGGGTGGAGCAACAACACTTCTCTCGCCTTTGTATCTTTCTCCTACACGTTGCACTTCACGGAGCAGGAGGGGCAATTTTTGCAAGGGGAGGACACTTCATCAATTTTGGGAAGTCATCAGGAGTCAGCTTGGTGTCTGAGACAGGACAGGGCCTCAGGTGGAAGGGGTGAACTGGGAGCAAGAGAGAGTGTATGTATCCCTGACTATCCGGTACAGATGGGGAGAGCATGTAGCGCACAGTATGTGTGAGGCACAGAGACTGGGTATGTTCAGCAGAGTAGGGGGGGCAGGGGGAGACGCACAGACTGGCAACTATCGGGGGTAGATGTGTTAGTCTATATCTGCAAAAACAATGAGAAGTCCTGTGGCACCTTACAGACTAACAAATATTTTGAAGCATAAGCTTTCATGGGCAAAGACATGCTTTGACATCGTATCTGCTCACTGTGGCCCCTTTAAAGAAGCACTTGTCTCCGTCATCATTCATACCTCACACTAGAGTAGCTATCCTGTGTTTCCCCCTCCCAAACCAGAACACAGGAGAAGGGGAACACCCTGAAATCAGCACTCACCTCTTGTTATTTCTTCTCTTCACCTCCCCACCCCCTGCACGGCTATTGGGAGAGTCCTGGCTGCAGAATGAAGCAAGGTGGTGGCAGGGACAGCTAAGCACATTCAGTCAGCTGTAAGCATGCACACACTGCTAAGCAGCTGAGCGGACTGGACAGAAACGTTGGATGGGCCACATCCAACCTGTGGGCTGTATTTTGCCCACCCCTGCCACAGAGATGGGTCAGCATCCTCAATGGAGGCTCAGCAATGAAAAGGAACTGGATCCTTAGAATTCCTCAAAAAGGAGGAAGACATGAAGCTCAAGGGAACAACTGGGGACTACCACGTAAAAGTCTACATCTAAGTAAGATCTGTCTGATGGGGCGGGGGGAGAGGGAGGGATGGGGGACAATGTTTTTTCTTTGCAGCAGAAGATTGAAAATCTGACAGGATCTTCAATGTGGCTAGCCAGGCTCTGTCTGTCAGTGGTTCAGTGGATTGATTCTCCCTATGTAGGCTGCATGTAGATTGGGAGATTTTGATTAAGGGAATTGTGAATCTAGTGGTGTTACGAATGGAAACTAAAAGAGAAGGTCTAAACTGGAGAACTAGGAATCAGTTAAGCTAACCTGTCCCTGAGGGAACTGGTGAACAGCCAATAGGAGACAGAGGAAAAATTCAAATCTGAAACTCAATCACAGCAATATCCAACCTTCCCTAGGAAACAGAACAGAAAAAAGATGGACAGAGGGGAAGAAATGAGCTTTGAGCTTTCCCCATATCCCCTGGGCTGATCAGAATGTGAGAGTAGGGAAAGTTTAGACTTATTGTTTTCATTGTTTGGGGGGTTGGAAATTATGTCTGAGCTGATGTTTTGTTCCTTTTGTTCTTTGCTGTAACCAAGAATCTGACCCAGGGAAAAATGCCTGTGTTGTGCTTCAATTAATGGTTTGGGGTTTTTTGTTTTTTTGTTTTTTTTTTTTTTGCACCAAGCCATTTACAATGCTTGTAAAGACAGTCTTGTTTTTAATAATAAAAGTGCTTTTTTAACAAGTAATGATTAATTCTTTATGTCCTACAAGGGTTTAAACCACATGCCTGGCTGCAGACATGTTACCAGAGAGCTCACATCTCCCTACATGGCTTTTGAGAGGTGCTTTTTTTTTTTTTATTTATTTATTTCCCACTCTTTGGGAAAAGGAGGTTGGGGGTTTTGCCCTCAGGGAAGAAATTCCAAGTAATTTCTTTCCTGGAAAGGGAATTTTGTACACTTGGTGGTGGCAGGAATTGACTGATTTCAGGGAAAACTGAAATCAGGAAAACATGTATCTCCGGGAACTGCAGAGACAGAGCCTAGCAATGTTTTATTTGGCTAGCCAGCCCCCATTACCTGCACTCAAAGTGCCAGGGTAGAGAATCAGACATGACAAATGGTCTTAAGAATATCTCAGAAAATTCCACAGAACTTCCTTCATTAAATCAGTCACCAACAGCTGTACCTAAGGACCCATGCAGAAGTGAGGGATTTCCTGTCTCCACTGTTACACCCACCAAACTGATACGAAACTACACGAGGCACTGGATATAATAGCTACTCTTCTCCCCTAGCTAGGGAGAACTATTACAGCCTGCTTGCATAACCACACAACTTAGAAACATTGATTTCTATTTCTCCACCAGTTGCTGGTCCTCCTTCATTCTGCCTAATATCACAACTTTCAGCTGTTCATTATGCCTCCCTCTATACCTCTGTCTCCCTCAGTTTGTTAGGCAGTCATTTTATCTTCACTACACGAATATCACCTCTAAAACTAAATAATCATTGTATAAGAAAATGGTTTTTTTTTTTAAATCCATGCCTGTACCCTGATCATTTTGCTCAAGTCATTCTTTAGATCAGTCTGTTATATCCTCTTCTCTCAACCTCTCCCCTTTTCTGGTTGCTAATCCTCCAAAGAGCACCAACAAAGCAGGGGTGTGCATCAACAAGGTGCCCAACAGATTTCAGTGGCGCTCTCCTATGTGCAGCTTCTTAGAGTTATGATTTTAGACTGTACTCTGTTTGGAATGAGGTCCTTCTCTGATCTCCAAATCCACTCAAATGGCAACTGGGAAAGGGTTTACTGTTCCGTAAGAGCAACTACTATAACTTAGGCCCTAACGATTTCCTGGCTGCCACCATCTCCCTGCTCCTAGGCTGCCTGGGGGGCGGAGAGGGGGGCTTCCCACCCCAGCCTGGGTCCCTGCAGTCCCATGGCTGCTTGCCTGAGATCCCCAGGCAGTCTCCTTCCTCCTGAGGGGCTCCCTGACCTTAGTTAATCTTCCCAGGCCTGCAGCGCTACTGCTGGGAATCCCTGGCCACGGTGCAGCTCCCTGTGCCTGTGGGGCTGCTGGCGGGCATCCCTGGGCCCAGCCAGGCTCCCTGCAGTGGGGCTCCCCGACCGCAGCTCGCCTCCCAGCTGCCGCAGAGCTGGCAGGGCATATCACAGCAGCGGGAGCATCCTGCCAGCCAGACCAGCTCTGGGCAGCCAAGGCTCCCTGGTCCAGCAATATTTATGGTCAAGATGGACTATGGATGTTGCCAGATGAGAGTGTACTGGACAAGAGGGTTTCAACCTGTATTACCAATTGTAGAATCCAATCATTTTACTGTGAGACTATATATGCATATTTGTATGTATTAAATGATTTTGGTGTGAGCATTTATATGCAACTGTATAAACCTATTCTAGAACAGCCATTTTGCTGTATGAGTGTGTGCATGTGCATGTGCGCAGAGAGAGAGTGTAAATGAAACAACGCATTCCAACTACCCTGGCTCCTCTGGGTAGTTGATTGCTTGCTGAACCAATGAAATCTAAAGCTTTGTCTACACTGAAAAGCTTTTGAATTCGGGCAGTATAAATATTTTGTCAACACCTCCCCCCCCCACAACACACACAAAGCTGTTTACGTTGGGGTAAACTACGAAACTTCGTCACCAAAAACTGCCTTTTGGCGACAAAACAGGAAGAGCATTCACACTTCAAGGAGACTTGCCTTGGGAGAAACACCCATTTTCGGCAACAAAAAACCTCCACCCTTAGGAGAGACATTTTTCTTTCCCCTGCCCTGCCCCGCCCCACCCCACCCCACCCAGATCTACAAAAGAGCCAGTGTAAACACTTCAGTTTGTTTTGTCCCCACAACTGGCCTCCACCAGTATCCCACAATGCTTGTCCTGATGGCTATACTCAGTATTTTGATCTCTGCTGTCCACCAGGCACACACCCCTCCCTTTTCAAGCTCTGGGAAGTATCTGACAGAGCAGCAAGCTGCTCTGTTTTGGTGAACTAACAAATCATTTAAATGCTCCTCAGCCCAGGCAGACTGATGCTGCGGAGGGAGGGGACCAGATTGCTGGGCTGCTTTGACATTCTTAACCACAGAGAGTTCATAGCTACTCATAATGCCACTCCCAGTAGCTGAGGAGGCTGTGGGAGAACTCAGGGAATCCCAAGATGCGCAGGGATCAGCTCTGCCTTCCCACAACACTGAACTGTGGGATACATACCCAAAGTGCCTTGCTCACTCTGTCAATGAGGGTGCACCCAATTTGGACATGATCTGTTGACAGATGGAGCAAGTGTGAGCATCCTTCAGCAGTTTTTTGTTTAGTTGACGTTTTGGTGTCAACATAAATTTTGTCAACAAAACTTGGTAGCGCAGACATACTCCAGTACTTGCCAAGGCAAACCTTTTGTTATTCCAGGAGTTGGCAGCAGGGGGTGGGGACAACGAACAAAAGTTGTGCCACTCAATTGACAGCGCATAAGCCTACATATAACTGTTTTTTTAAAACTTTGCCCAAATAAATTTGTTAGTCTCTAAGGTGCTACAGGACTCCTCATTGTTTGTACTGTGATAGACCCCTCATCCATTCCTTAGGGGTCCTGTGCTTTGGGGTGGCTCCTTGTGTGCCTCAGAGAGGACCCTTTGCTGCCCTGGGGCTTCCCAAAGGCACGGGCCTCCATTTACTGAGCCATTTTCATCACAGGCCAGTCTTGAGTGGACATGGAGACCCTCTCCACCGGTCTCAAGCTGCCCTGGTTTGGCGTGAGTTGGGTACCTCTCTAGGAGAAGACTGGGAGAAGTCCTGTTCTGCCCAGGGATCCTAGGGAAGGACAGAGCTGGCAGGGCTTTTGCCCCCGCCCCACATCAGTGACCCTTCCCTAGGCCTCTGCACCCACCACTTCCCTCTGGTACCTTGCGGCTGGTGTTACTTGGCTCCACCCCATCCTGTCCTCCTCTGCCTTTCTCTCAACCCTCCAGCTTCCTTCTCTCTGGGCGCTGCTCTCCCCGCCTGCTGCCTGGGGAAAGCTTTCTGCACGGAGCCTGGAGGTCTTAACTGGGAGCAGGTGCTTGATTGCAACCTATTGCTGGCTGACTTCTAAGGAGACCCAGCTGCCAATCCAGCCTGCAGGACCGCACCCCCTGGGAACTTAGGAGGTGAACAAGAACGAATTCCTCCAGCATCCAAAACGTTCACCCTCCATCAGGCACTTGTCAGCTGCAGCTTCTGATCTGCCACAGTACAGATACAGATAATACAGCTATCCTGCTGAGTGTTTTAAACTTGTAAGCAAGCAAAGGTGACAAACAGGTTTTCTGCCAGACAAAGGAAATCTATTTACCTCTTCTTGTTTTTGATATGAATTAAGCTTGGTCAGCAAACCACAACAGAACCTATATTTGCATACCAAATCAACAGAGAAACATGAAGTCCTCAAAATGGAGCACACAGGATAACAAACAAGGGAAAAGAGTTTTCTCTGGGTGCTCACTTCAAAAACATTGCACTTCAAAGGTTTAGAGAATTATGCCGGGGCGGGGGGAGGCGCAAGGACACCACACTGTTATCCATCACTCAGAGACTAAAGGATAGAGCTTTTCTGCATCCTTGAACGCTGGAATCCAGCCACACTGGCTGGTGATGCTGTGAAATTGCTTTAGATGAGAAATTATTTAGACAGGGATTTCAGTTTATTATAGGTCAGATAAAAATTGATTTTGAAAAAAATTTTTTTAAATGTAAACTAGATTTTAATTTTTTTAAAGTATCAAAACACTAAAGTTCTCATAAAAACAGTTACAATTTAATCTCATCACAAACATGCTACATGCTCTTGCTTCTTGAAAGCTTCTAAGCTTTTGATTTCTCTTTCTCAGACGACTAAAGAGTAATGGGCAGAGACACACGAGCTTATTAGGATTGTTTTTGTTTTCTGCTTATGTGTTGGTAGACCTTGGCCAAGAATGGTAGAAGAGTTAATTAAGACGCGTATCAGTCAGTTAGTAACTTAAATAATTCACTGTGCTCCTCTATGGCTAAGTGTGATTTGCCTAGTATCTTCCCAAGCTGTTTGCTTTGTTGGATGACATTAGGGGAAGGTAAAAAAAGACATTTAGTTTAGCTAAACCTCATGACTTGTTCAATTAGTTAACTTAGGTTAGAATCTATCACTCAAGTATAAATATAGAAAGCTGGAGTAAGAAATCTAGAGTAACTAAGGGCATTCTAAGCACAGTCAGTCACAGCTTTTTTGATAAGTTTATTTAAATTGATTTTTTTTTGGTGATTTAAATCAATCCACACTGGTTTATTAAAGCCAAGTTTAGACTTTTAGAAGTGTTACTTTTGTTTGATATATAACCATACAATTTCCTATATTGTTATTCTCTACATATTTGAGACTCTGAACCATTGCTTTTTGTTAGTAAACTTATTCAAGTTTTTATTACAAACATCTCAGTGCTGTTATTAGTCAAAGTGCAAACCCTCAGTTGAATCAAAATGACTGTGTATTATTAATCACTTTGTGGACAGCAAACTTGTGAGTGTTCAGTAACAGTGGCTGAACAGTTTGAGGTGTTTGGTATACCTTTTGTAACCTTCAAGACAGAGAAAAGACAACTTCTGAGGAGTGTATTTGAGTGGCAGAGGGGCTACAGGTTGAACCTCTCTAATCTGGAACACTCTCATTCGGCAAACTCTGTAATCCAGCACGATTTTATTTACCTGGACGACCATTTATGGGTGTAGCCAAGTTTCCCATGGTCCCATAAAGTTTGTTTATAACCACCAGTCCTGGCTCAGTGTTCTGTGCCATTATTTAGCTGTAAATTTACTTCTCAATATCTTCTAAGAGCCCAGAAAGAAGTGGAAGTGTTAGTAATGTGCTAGGAAATATTGACCTCCCATCATCCACCAAATTGTCACATCTGGCACTTGTCAGGTTTCCAGAGGGAAGAAGTTCCACCTGTAATAGCATTCAGGAGCTAACATCCAGCAACCACAGGCGAGACCCCTTCTCACTGGAAGCAAAGACAATAAGCTGACACAAGGAAGCCTCATCACACTGTTCTTTTACATGCTTGCCTATGACATAACAGGAACCTGATCTTAAATGAGGCTTTCTGTACTACCTACATGAAAACAACCAATCTTTATTTTACAATGAGGAACTGCACAAAGGGACCAAATAAAATCTCCCAAGTTATTTACAATGCTAGAGATGGAAACAGCAATAACAAAGATGTTTCTACATTTTTAGTTCTTCTATAGTTACATAAAAATTCATAAAGCATGTGATGAGGCTGTGTGATGGTGTCATAATCTTGTCAAAACTTATTTAGCTTACCCTGGAAAGGAGGTAACTATTTAATTAATTTCAAAGTTCAAGTGTTGACTATATCCGAGATGTATTTGCAAAAATTTGAGTCTTTATGGGTATGTGGCACAACTTCAGAAACAAAGCCAAGGAAAAGAATCTGAAACTGTAGTGCTATTTTATTCGTTAACTTGTTCATTGCAGTTTCAGATTCTTTTCCTTGGCTTTTTTAAGAAAACTTTTCTTTAGAAATTGTAATGTCTTTCTTTTCTTTAGCTATGTGTACACTAGAGAATTTGTTGACATGCTTTTGTGTGTGGCTGCAACCTGCTGACAGAAGTTTCATTGGAAGATAACTTCTGTCAACAGATTGCGCTAGTGCAGACAGAACTTTTATGAGAAAATGTTATTTAACACAAAAGTGTTCCGTTCCTCAGTAATCTACAATTTTATTGAACACATTTTATTTGTATGAAAATGCAGCTAACCTTAAAGGTGTGGATTTGGTCCACAATGCTAGGTTTGTGACCATCTTCTGTTCTCACATACGTTATATGCATAATGAAATTTATATAGAATGAAAATAAAATGAGATGTATACATCAGTCAGCTGAACTCTCTCTCAAGTTCTTTTATTTTGAATGTGGGGCTCAATACCCATACTAAGTAAACAGCAGTTTACCATGGTATCTTGATGTTGTGCTTTACACAGCTGGAGTATAACACTACAATAGCACAAGTCACTCCTTGCTAATAGAGCTTGGAGAGCGGCGGCAGCCTGCTGTTTTCTTCCCCCAAATCCTTCATCTGAGGAGTCAAACAAACCTATCCCATCTCCACCCCTCTTTTGTATCTACAGGAGATCACATGACGGGATAAGACACTGTGGGCTGTCTCTCAACAGTATGTCAGTGACATCCTGGTGTATTAACATTTTCTATATATTCAGCCAATGACATCAAGATGTCTAAGATCGGCAAGAGAACAATACTTGGAAAAAGAATAGCTAGCTTGAAATAAATCCAAGCAACATTGATCCAATGCTGATCGCAAAAAGTGTTCACTATAAACTGAGTGCTTGGGTGGCTGCCCAGGAGAGATTCAGCTGCCACCCAACAGATCAGCAGAATTCCCACAGTCGGTATTTCTATTGGTGGTACACATCCATACATGCCTTGTTACACATAGCTACATTTATTCTGCTCATGGATGGAAAAAAACAGAGGGAACATTGATCATGAAGGAGATAAGTTTCAAAGACGAATAGGGATACATGAATACTATCACTGAAGAAATCTGACACTATTCAAAGTAGTTCAAATTCTGGACTCGTCCTAAAGCTGTCTGGTCTGATTATAGTACTAGAGACAAGAAATGCCTCCTTTTGTCTTTTAAGTTGCTGTGAGATTTCATCCCTTCTCTTTAAATTGGAATCTTACGACAATGATCCACTTTTATCACCACCAGACTGAATTATTGCAACTGTGTGTGTTTAGAAATGAAGGCAGAAGTAATCAAGAGGTTCCAGCTTTTGCAGAATATAGCAGTTGTCTCTTCAGAGAAACTCAACATGACCATTACTCCTGCTCTCCAGTTCCCAAGTTGGTTCCCTACCTACTGCTATTGACAATGCAAGGTCTTGTCGCTGAATTTTTAATGCTATCCAGGGTTAACCCCCATACATCCATGACAGCATCTCTACTAATGACCCATCAAGCTAACCCATACTTCTCTTGGATAATGCAGCTACGCCTACCAGGATGAAACGCAAGAGCCACAGACGAAGTATTCTTGATAGACAGAGCCTAACTGCAGAATGAGCTAGTAAACAACACTTGAATAGTATACAGTTTTATTACTTTTACTGACAATAGATGCTGTTTTCACCACAGCTGCTAACAAAATAATACGGAAATGCTTTCCATATCTTTGTGGGTCTAGGAGAGATGTGAGGTTTCTGATGTATCTGGAAGCTGATCCCCTGACAGCATACACACACTGACAAAAAAGATACATACGTACACGCCCACCTAAATAAAAAATTATACACCGTAAGCAAACTCTCCACAGAATTTGTGAAGGACAAAATCCAGAATACTCTGGACTTCAGTATACCCTTGTGGATATCACTGCATAGATCCAATAGATTTAGGGAGCACTACGCTACTACAGCAATGCCTCAAAAGAAATATCTGGCGCATTCTATTTACAGTTTTGCCAGAGGCTTCTTTGCTTTAAATCTTATACCAAGGCTGAATAATGTTCTAAAACAGTATTTCCCACAGTGGAGTACACGTACCACCAGTGGTACATGAAAGGATTTCAAGGGGGTAAAGAGCAGAAAATAAATGACTGAAAATCAGGAGATAAGTACTGGGACAGCACTGGGAGAGGGGGTATGTCAATAAAGCCAAAGTCCCAAAAGGGGTATGCAACTGTTTTAAGTTTGGGAGCTCTGTTCTAAAAGATGTGCTATCGCTCCAAATGGAAGTTATTCACTTCCAGTTGTTCATGAGTGAGGGTTTTTTGGTTCATATGACAAAGGAGGTCCAAACTGTATGATCATATTTGTTCCCTGTGGCCTTAAAAATCTATGCCAAATATTAGCAAAAGCATAATTTCCTTCAGTGATATGAAGGTACATTTGATTTTATTCACAGTTCATCTGAGAAAAAGACATTTAATCTGTGTTGTAGATTTACAGCAACAAACTGAAACGTGGAAAAAATGTGTTCTTATGGGGCACTTCAGTTTGAGTGAGACCTCAGGACCTGACTAGTGCTGAACCAGAGAATTTGCCAGACCGTGGAAGGGCAATATTGTCTAAGAGCATTACCAACACTTCCACTGCTCACTGAGTTCTTACAAAGATATTTAGGAGTAAAGTAGAGGTATATATCAGCACAGAATAATGCAACTCAGGACTGGTAGCTGTAATAAAAACTTTACGGGACCACAGAAAACTTGGCCACACCCATGAGAAAGGAAAATCCAGCTATCTAAAAGTTCACCAAACCACAGGTATTGCCAGACCAGAGTGTGATGGACTAGAGAGGTTCAGCCTGTAGTAGTAATCATCATTAGCACGTCTAACAATTGTAAGTACATTTTTAACAAAAAAGAAATTGTCCCCAACATGAGACAATTCTATCTTCAAATTCATTATGATGGAAAAAGATTAATCAATCACAGGCAGGGAACGTGGTGACTGCCTAAGGACCAGTGATTATGAACTAATTACATTCAATATAGGCAAACAGAAGACAGCCACCAAGTAATCTATATGTTTGGTGCTTTAAGAGGGCTAATTTCCCAAAACCAAGAAAAATTATGAGCAAAATTGACAAGGAGGAGAAATATGCTTAGTTATTAGACGGCTTAGACATTATGTTTTCACAATCCAAAAAAAGTCCACCCTGATTTAGTGATGTAGTGAGTGAATCAATTAGAAATGAAACAAAAAATTCCAGAAAATTGATGTGGGAAGCTAACATCATGAAGAAAACACCATCAACCACAGAAAAAATGAAGAATTAAAGGATAGAAATGTAATTCATATTAATCAATACAATTTTATGGAAATAGGTTTTGTCACGCAAATATGATTTCACTCCCTGTTGAAATTACAAGTTTGATTAATAAAAATAACTGCACAAATGTAACATACAGTAGAACCTCATAGCTATGAATAAAGTTATGAACTGGCCAGTCAGGCACACACCTCATTTGCAACTGGAAGCACACGGTCTGGCAGCAACAGCGGCAGCAGAGAAAAAAGCAAATACTGTAGTGTATTCAATTGAAACTATTAAAAATAAAGGCAAAGCAGAATTTTTCTTCTGCATATTAAAGTTTAAAGCTGTATTAAGTCAACGTTCAGTTGTAAACATGTGAAATAACCACCATAACATTTTGTTCAAAATTACCAACATTTTAGAGTTAAGAACAACCTGCATTCCTGAAATGTTTGTAACTCTGAGATTCTACTATACTGAGAATTCTCAGGGTGTTTAACTTAGGACCGAATGACATTCTGACTAAAAATTAGCACTACACAATATCAAAAGAGTACACTTTAAATGGACTAAACTAGATATCAGATGGCTCTCAAAAAGTAGTCACGAATGGGAAATCACGTGGCCTTTCTGGTGGCATTCTACAGGGACTTGTACTAGGTCCTGACATCGTTCAGTATTTTAATATATGATCTGGAAGTAAATGATAAAACACTGCTGACAAAATTTGCAGATGACTAAGACTGGTGGAATGGTAAATGATAAGGAGAGGGCAGTCATAGGAAGCAACCTGGATCACTTGATAGCCTGACCCCATTAAAACAAAGTATATTTTAACACAGCTGGAAGCAAGCCATAGCTACAGAACTGGACTGTATTCTAAAAAGCAGTGACTTTGAAAAGAATTTAGGGGTCATAGCAGATAAGCTATTCAACATAAAATTCCAGCATGATGCTGTGGCAAAAGGGCTAACATGATCTTCAGATTTATAAAAGGGAATTACAAAGAGCAGGGAGATAATTTTAGCTCTGTATCTAGCATCAGAGAGACTGATCGGGGAAAACTGAGGTCAGTGCTGGCATCCACATTGTAAAAGGAAATGTTTTAAAAACGAGAGAGTACGAGGAAAAGAGAAACAAATGTGTTGAGAGCTAGAGACTACAGAGAACCATCAGGAGCTCCATCTATTTTGCTTATCAAAAAGATTAGAATTTTATCACAATGCGGAAATGTAACACTGTTGAAAAAAGTGAACATCCTTCTGGGCTCTACTCGCAGTGGTACTGTGTCCAGTTCTGGGTATCAGACTTCAGAAAGCATGTGGACAAATTGGAGAGAGCCCAGAAAAGTGTGACAAAAACGACTAAAGGTCTAGAACACGTCCTATGAAGGAAGAATGAAAAATTGGGTTTGCTTAGTCTGGAAAAAAGACGACAAAAGGGACATGAAAACAGTTTTCAAATATGTAAAAGACTGTTTACAAGGAGGGGGACAATGGTTTTCATTAATCTGAGGAGAGGGAAAGAAGCAATGGTCTTAAATTGCAGCAATGGCTGTTTAGATTAGACATTAGGAAAATCTTTCTGTTAGGGCGATTTAACACTGGAATAAATTGTCCAGGGAGATAGTGGAATTTCCACTGGATATTTTTTAAAGAGCAAGTTAGACTAACACATGTCAGAAAGAGTCCATACTTAATCCTGCCATGAATGCACAGGTCTGGACTAGACAACTTTTGAAGGTCCCACTCCGTTCTACCACTACCTTTACAAGGAGAACATAATAAGTATTAAAGGACATTGCACATATAAGGCTCTTTGTGAGTCATGTTTAAAAAATAACCACAACGATTCCCAGAGAAATGTTTTCACAGAATATATATAGAGAGCCCTCCTGTCCCATCCCTATGAAACCACTGAGATTTTTCAGACAGCAGGGGTATGGGGGTGGGAAAATGGGGATCCTTGCTGAGGCTGCATCTTGCTTTTCAGGTATCAGTGGGCTGGTTCCAACCCAGGGAGTTGTGAGAGGAGCAGTGCAGGGCAGGGAAAGGGGATCGCTCACCACATGGTGCTGGCCAGTTCACTCCAGGCTGTCACTGCTACTTTCCTGCCTAGAGAGTGGGGAGGAGTTGGCAATGATAGTGCTTGACAATTAGGAGCCCCAGTTCTGGCCTGGCCACCAACAAGCTCAACAGACACCCCCCAGGAGCTGAAACCAGTACTGATAGCTTGGAGCACAAGCAGAAGTGTGTGTCATGGACAGGTCACAGGAAGTAAACAAAAATTCATAGCCAGTGACCATCCATGACTCATATTATATACCCCAGACTAAACCTTCATTTCTCAGGGGCCCCAGAGGTGCTTGGGGGAATAGGGGTGAAGAGCCTGGGACCCCTGCTTATTCTGGAGGGGTGAGGTAGCTGGAGGGGCCATCAGGCTTCCCTACCTGGCTCAGTCAGGCCCCTAGAAGAGGTGACATGTTCAGGCATGGTTGGAGGGGGTGAGGATGGGGGGGGGGGGGCGGGCGGTTCCCATGCCCTGCCCCCACCCTAAGCTCCAGCTTGAAAGCTTCCACTGGCCAGAAGCCAGAGCTAGTGGGAGCTGCAAGGGGGGTGCCTTATGGAAAGACAGCATGCAGAGAGGCAAAGGACACCCCACTGCTTCCAGGGAGCCCCACGTGGCAACTTATTCTTAGAAACCAATCCCATGCTCATGTCATGAACCCCTCCCACCTGAGACCTGCTGGTGTGGGGTAGGGAGAGTGGTGGCCCAAGACCGCCCAAGCAGTGGCTGATGCAGTTTCCTCAAAGGCTGCCCAAGCTGTGTAGGGGCCGCTGTAGAAGGCACAGAGACCCTGGAAAGTCATGGAATCCGTGATTTCTGTGATCTCCGTGACAAACTCACAGCTGCTTAACTACAGCAGCTCAATCAGAAGGGAGGCACTGGAGGCATGTCATGAAAGATGCAATCTACAGAGAGTCTAGCCCATCAAAGAAAACAAGATGAATTAAAACTCCCATAAGGCTGAAGGATCGCATTTCCAAATTAACAAATGTGGTTTGCAGTTGCCGGTTTTCAGCCTAAAATTTGGGGGGTTCTGCTGAAAACTCAAAAAAAATTTGTTTAAATATATGAATTTGAATTAGTCTTTTCCTATTTTTGCCAAAGTTTCCCCACATAATTGTTTCAGCCAGGTCTTGACATATATTTGCTTCCGTTTTAATCCTTACATTCTGAAACATCACTATGTTTATAACAGCAAGAATCACTGGTACTATTTGATACTTATGTAGCCTTTATCTACAGCTATATAGTCATTTAACAGTTATTTAATGAAGGGAAAGTCATAATTACCAACATCAGTGAAAGACATTCCAAAAATGAGGACCTAAATTCTAAAAAAGGCACGGTAAAGCCCTCTCATGATTTACGCTATTGATCTTAAAGTACTGATCCACAAGAGTCATGTAGCTGATAAATTTTGCAAATAAGAGCAAAGAATTCAGTGGGGAAAAGATTAAACATGTGGATAAAAATCATTAACTGACTTACTAACACACCTCACCAAAACACAGTTTCAGTTCTTAATTTCCACTTGGACTTTCTTTTCGAATAGAAGAATTAGAAAATGTTAGGTCAATGAAAAAAAATTAAGCACTACAGCTATGAACATAGGGAACGACAGAAAAAAAATGTTTCTTGCTTTACATTCACATGGATTATGAGCAAAATCTTTACTGACCACATTGATCAATTTTTTCACCAAAACATTAAACGCTACCCCTCAGTATCAGAACCAAAATATCTCCAAAGCAGTAATTTTTCCTCAGACAAATTCATGTTTAACAATAACTTAAAAGTTACCAATGGTATCTGACCCCTGCAAAAGCAGCAGACTTACCCAATGTGTCTTTTAGATTTTTAACCAGGGAGCCTTTCTTCAAGCTGTTCTTTCGCTCCACATAATTTGACGGCACATATCCCGTTTTGTTGGCCGCGTTTCTTACCCTCCACCATGTTTTGGAATCATCCAGCAGCCAGAGGCGCTCATTCTTCTTGATGTCAAGTTCTTGGTCCTGTTGTGCAGTGTAATCCCACTTGGCTATAACAATAACTTCTTCTGTCATCTTTCATGGAGTCCCTCTGCAACAAAATAGTGGAAAAGTTCATTAACATACTCTACTCTTTCATATTGAGATAATGGAAGGGGGAACTTGTATAAACTTACATTCCTTTGGGGGAAAAACAGTCATACAAATGTAAATGAAAAACCAAGCTTGCTTAACACTATTATCATTTCATTTCTCTCACTAAATTAGGATATCCTGGTAATATAGTCTAATAAACATGTGTTTAACTTTCTTCTTCTGGACTATCATATAATGATGTTAGACCGCAAGAATATCTGTAAAAGTTTTTAGATCTAACATATAGAACATACAGCCTTTATACAAGTATAAAACTGTTCCTACATTCTTCAAAAACCTCTTAATAAGAACACTAGTAGTACAGTCCAAAAAATAATTTTTCCTTTCTATCCTCTTTCTACATTACATCTTTCTATAATGACTGTCACTCAAAAATTTCCTCACATAGTTTAAAAATACTGAAAAGAATACTTTAAAAAAAAAAGGCTTAAAAATAAGAACCTGAGTGTTTTATTCTCTAAAAAAGAGGAAGATGTAACTTTTGGATCTGTTCAGTTACATGAATTTTTACTTCAACAGTGAAAACAGGTATGTTCTTCTAGTCTGTATCATTTTAAAAATGGCACTACTTTTTAAGCCTTTGTTCAATGACTCGGGTAAAGTATAGAATACAGCTGTCCATCTCAGAATGCATCCTTCTTTTTTGTTCTCTGGAGTAGCATGGCAGGAGGTGGCAGGGGAGAGAGTTAGAGAGTACAGGTTGAACCTCTCTAACCCAGAATCCTTAACCTGACATGATTTCACTTAGCTGGCTAACACTATCATGGGTGTGGCCAAGTTTCCTGTGGTCCCATAAATTTTGTTTACAGCCACCAGTCCTGACTCAGTGTTTTGTGCTGTTATTTATCTGCAATTTACTACTAAATGTTTTCTAAGAGGCCAGCAGGTGGTAAAAGTGTTGGTAATACTGCTAAATTTTCCAGGGGTCTGCTGCATGCAGCTCTTTAAGGATGTCTTTGGGGCTCCTGATGCTATAATTGGGGGGGGGGGGTTTGAGGGGTTAGGGGAAACCAACACCACTCCTGATTTTTTTCGATAAGCTGTGAATGTCGTGCAAAAAACATGTATTGCATTACAAATCACTGTGTGCACACTGCTCTTAAAATAAGGGTTACAAAAAGCATGGTTTGTTGTTATTTATTAAGGACCATCTCCTATTCATGTGCATTGCGGCTCTTGAAGTATTGAGTTTTTTACTGAATTAAAGAAAATGTCCCTTCTTGCTACTTTGGTTGCTGACCTCTTTGCTAGACAATACTGACCTCCCCTGGTCCAACAAATTCCCATATTTGGCACTGGTCAGGCCCTAAGGGTGTCGGATAAGTGAGGTTCAACCTGTAGGAGGAACAAACAGCCAAGGCTTCTCTTACCCCTCCCCCCCTCTCTGCCCTTTATTTATAAGGCTTGACAAGACTGGGTGAATAGTTCCTTCTGCCCACATAGGACTGAAGCTGTTTCCTGAATAAGCTATTATTTGGTTGAGCAGGGGAAGCCATACTCCCCTCTACTCTCATCATGGCAAAGTGGAAGCTAGGAATAATTTAGCCCTGTAAAAGCAAGGAGCTTTCTTTAAAAACTGAAAAGCATGTCTCAAGAGATAATAAAAGCAGTAACATTCAAATAAATAACAGCCTGTCTTATTTCATCCGCTTAGTAATTCCTTGGGATCTTTGAATGAAAAGTAACACATAGGATTTCTATATTAAACAGAATTAAATTGATTTTTGATCTTTCAGGGTTAGCACAATAGCTATTTTTGAAAGCATGAAGTCAAATATGTGGTGTGGCCAGGTCAGTACCTCTCCTGGGCACCAGACCTCTGTTCGGTCTACAGTCTCACAGCATGGGACTGGTTTGCCTGCTGTCTTCTGGTGCTGTTGGTATTCTCCTTTGTTACTCTCTCTCTCCTTGCCTGCTCTAATGTCCTCTTCCACTTTCCAAACTCCTCTTCCATTCTCTCCATCTTCCCTACTGAGGAAAGGCTTTTAAAAGGGTGCACGGCAGCCTCAAATAGGACCAAATGGCACTAACTGATTTATAGCACTCTGCCTGTGATATAACACCTGATTGCCAGGGCTGTTTTTGCTTTTCAGAGCTGCCTCCCTCCCCTCGTGAGCTAGTCCTCTGGTCTGACCCTGTCACAGTGGACTATCTCAAATGCATTTCAATTTGGTAGCATCAGTTTTTAAATGCTTCTCAATTACAAAATCTTCGCATATTTTCTTTTCTCATCTACCTTTATATCATTTAGCACTGAGCAAATTATAATATTGGAGTTGAGGCAAACTTTGAAAAGTACCAAAAAAATTAATATTTGGAGGTGGGGGGGAATGTCTAACACCTGTGAGGGGGCTGGCCTAGATAACCTCCTGATGTTCCTTCCAGTCCTATGATTCTGTGTTTTTGGCGGTTTTGGTTTCAAGATCCAACTTGTGCAGTACCTACCTACAGTGCAAGCCATGCAAATTCAGAGCTTTTGTGACAAAATGAAGGGGAAGTGTGAAAACACAAATAAAAGCAGTTTATTTTATCAGAGGCCACAAAACACTAAGATGTCTTACTCAGGACTCTACATGACACTATAAAGTCATCACAAAACAGCAGAAATGTAGCACTTTAAAGACTAACAAAATGATTTATTCGGTGACGAGCTTTTGCGAGACTGACCCACTTCTTCAGATCAATTTCATTTCCAATGCAGGGTGTGTCTACACTAGCTGGCTACTTTGAAGTAGCCGGCACAACATCGAAATAGCACGCGTTGTGTCTACACGTGCCATGCGCTATTTCGACATTGAAATTGACATTAGGTGGTGAGATGTTGAAATCACTATTCCTATCAGAAGATGGCAATAGTGCCCAACTTCGACCTCCAACGTCGAAGTAGGGCATGTGTAGACGATCCGCATCCCGCTACTTCGAAATAGGGGGGTCCTCCATGACAGCAGAGGGGTTGAGACGTTCTGTCCAGCCCCTATGGAGCTCTATGGCACCCACGTGCAGCAGCCTTTAAAGCACCATGGACCCAGATTTCCTGTGGCAGGAAGCTGTGAGTGTGCAGGCAGCAGCACATGCATGTTAGCCCTGCACACCCTCCAGAGGCCCCGAACTACCACCCACCATCCATGGCATCGAGCCAGCCCCCAGAGCACCTCCACGGCTCCCCTTGCAGCCAAACGGGGGGCCAAGAAGGGGCGGGGCCCCTCCTGGTCAGAGGCCGAGCTCCGAGACCTGCTGTGGCTCTGGGGTGAGGACGAGGCACTCCACATGATGGGGAGCAAGCGGCGGAATGCAGAAGCATTGGCCAGACTGGCCAAGGGTCTGGCCGCCCGGGGTCACCCTGCCTGCACTCCGGATTATGTCCAGAGCAAGGTGAAGGAGTTGCGGCAGTCTTACACCTGGCCTGGGCCTGGGCCCGGGCCAGGCCTTGGCCAGTCGGTCTGGGGCCGCCCCCACCGCTTGCCCCTACTACAGTGAGCTCAGGGCCATCCTGGGCCTCCGGGACACCACCTCCCTCTTGGCCACCCTTGACACTAAGGTGGACGAGCCCCAGCAGGCCTCGCAGCTGGAGTCCGGCCCGGAGGCCAGACCTGCACCCTAGGACCCACCTGAGGAGCCCTCCTTCAGGGCGGCGGCGGAGGGGTCCAGCAGTGAGGGGCAGGGGTCTTCATAGACCTCATCTCCCAGAGCACCAGCTGGGCGTTCCCCCAACCGCAGCAGTGGATGGTCAGGTACGTACCCCACAGTGCGCACAACCATGGGCCACAGGGTGGGGGCATCGGACATGACCGGGAGCCCCACACACCCCCAGCGGACCCCGTCCTGCAACTTCCTAGCCACAGCACGGCGGCATGGCCATCAATGCCCATCAGCACCCGCACCCATAGACAGCGCTGTGCCCTACCCCTGGGGGGCAGGGGGACCATGAAATGGGGACACCACGCCCACCGATGGGGATGGGTACCCAGCACCCAAGGGGGGGTGGGGGGAAACAGGCCCCGGGCCAGGGCACAGTACTAACAGCCTTCCCTTCTCTCTCTGCAGCTGCACCATCCAAGGCCCCAGGCACCCTCTGTGGACCCCGAGAGCCCACCGGAGATCAGCCACAGCCAGCACCCAGGGACACCCCCAAGGCCAAGGGGACGGTCATGACACCTCTGGACCCACTGCATGGCCCCCATGGACCCCCAGCTCCTGGTAGCTCTCCAGCAGCAAATGCAAGTGGCTGAGGAGAGACTGAGGCTTGACCGGGAGGAGTCTACCTGGCGCTGGGTGGCATGGCAGGATTTCATGGGTGTATTTTGGGACACAGCTGGGTCGCTCTGGGGGGCTGTCACCCAGCTCCCACCCCGTTACCCCCGTTGCCCCCCCCCCACCCCACCTGCCTCGCCCCCTGCTGTGCTGCCTGACAGCCCCCCAGGACCAGAGCCCACTGGGGCTGATGACTGGCCAGTGGAGGCATCCCGGCCATACCTGCCAGTCCTCCTGGCCCCCAGCCAGGTGAGCCAGGGACCACGGACAATGGGTGGGGGGTGCACCCCTCTACACCCACCCCACACTGGCAGGGCTCCAGGAGGGTCTGCCAGTGCATATGGTAGTTCCACAGCCACTGGTCATCACACTCCCCCACGACCAGCTGTTCCCACCACTTGGAGCTGGTGGGGTAGCTCCAGAGGCGGCAGAGCACCCGGCAGGGGAGGAACAGGAGAGCCCAGTGGTCAGGGGTGTCCCTGTCTGCCCCCTGGGAGGGCCCCCTGCTAGGAGCTGCTGGGCGGCCTCCCGTGCAGCACCTAGCAGGGCACTGGCTCCCTGGGTGACAACTGGAAGACTTCCAGGTGCTGCTGCTGCTTGGGGTCCATAGCTGCTGTGCGTCAGTCTGCGAGAGCGTGGCTAGTGCTCTGCAGACCTCATGCTGTGCAGGCCAGGTATGTCTGGGAGGGCCCTTTAAAGAAGCGGCTTGCTGTTGTCCTGGAAGGGCCAGTGCAGACTGTGACCACATCCGCAGGCTTTCCTGTCCCCTTATTTCAACAGGAAGTGCTTGTGTGTGTGGACACTCCGCATTTCCTTCCAGGGTAGCTCCTTTCGATGTTTCCCGTCGCCACTTCAACACTGAATGTCAACGGCACTGGCCCTGGATGATGTGTAGATGATACGGAACGAAGTAGCCTATTTTGATGTTCTTACTTCAAAACAGGTTACTTAGACATAGTGTGCTAGTGTAGACGTAGCCACAGACTGACATTTATAAATTGAGTTGAGGACTATAGGTGGTGACAACTGGTGTTCTGTTATATAACCTACACCTGTTATATAACACCCCCCCATTTGATTTGTCAGTTTTTGCTGCATTTTGTTTTTGGGTCCTCTGTTCTTATAAATGTCAGCCTGTGTATTGGAAATGAGATTGATCTGACGAAATGGGTCTGTCCCATGAAAGTTCATCACCAAATAAATCATTTTGTTAGTCTTTAAAGTGCTGCATTTCTGCTGTTTTGTTTTCTTGGAGACAGTACGACTACCTCTCTATTACCAATCACAGAACTGAGTTATGGCTGTCAGGGTATTGGACATAGATGGTGCATTCTTCCGAACAAAGAAAGGTGAAATAAGCTGATTCACCTCAAAACAATGGTGAGGACAAATATTTGTAAACCAGCATGGAAGTCATGGCATGCATTTTTTTGCTGAGATATTGAGAGTGCAGAGGTTGTTCTATATCCTCATTCCTCAATTGGGGTAACATGAAACAGATTAGATGAAAAAGTTTGAACATGAGTCTACACAGATAAAAGCTTTTCTTAAATTCCTCAAAAAGAATTGAAACTTGAAAACATTTAGTCACAAACAAGAAGTGAGGTTTTTACAATTCACAGTAGCTCTAACACGCCGGGGGAAGATTAAGAAATAGCCCATATTGCAGAAAATAAACCACTATAAATATCCTTTGAAAATGGAATTTTTAAAATAATTTTACCCTTCTGATGACATACTACAGTTTTGAGCTTCTGAACCAAGTTCCCTGATAAACTGACATCTCTGCCCTCAATTCATGCAAAACAGACAACACTTCACACATCAGTAAGTTGATGTGGCCAAAGGGAGACTGTAGTTGAACCCGTTCTGCTTGTTGGTGCTGTCAATACAATCTCTTTACAGTTTAGATTGGTTTATTTCAGCAACTGTGAACTGGGACAGCCAATTCTCCCTACTCCCGTGTCCAAGCAGAACATCACTCACTCACTGTTCAGGAAGGCAACTATATTAGTCTGCAGCTTCACAAACAAGCAGTCCTACAGCACCTTAAAGACTAACAAATTAATGTACTGGTAATGAGCTTCTGTGGCTCAGAGGAAGTGGGTCTTACCCACAAAAGCTCATTATCTAATAAATTAATCTGTTAGTCTTGAAGGTGCTACAGGACCACTTGTAATTTGTGAATGGACTACTAGTTAACTGAGGGTATGCAATTACCAGCTTTGGGTAGACTGAGGCTCCTTCATGCCTAAATATAATCTTTCAAGTAGAGAAATTCAGATCTTTTACATAAATAAGAAGTATTAAGACAAAAGACCTTCCCCTCTTTACTGCAATCTGCTACTTTTGACATCAGGTGCCAGAACAGCAGCCTCACGATGTAAGAGCATAGCTGTGTGAATCCTACTTTTTTGATCATATAATCATGCAAGTTAAGGGTTTGAAGAGCTCTAAAGAGGCTACCTAGTCCCTGCGGATCAAAGCAGAACCAACCCCAAGTAAATCATTCCAGCCAGGGGTTTCTGGAAGACAAATAGCTACAAGGAGTATGTGATTTGACATGTACCACTTCCAGAGGTGTATGGCACCAACTGCAAATCTAAGATATTGTGATAGTGGTGTCCAACACATCGAGAACATAGCAAGAGCATATAGTTGCTCGGAAACCATGGCTTGCCGTGAACCGCTTCTTGTCCCAGGATGCCAAGGTGTATTCCGACTCCTCTGATGGATCAGGTGCCTTGGTCATGCGTTTTGCCAAGTGGGCACTCCAGAACTAGGAGTGATGCATCCATGATGACTGTGATACTTGGGAAAGATAGGAAGAAAGGTATCCATGCACAAACGTGAAGGGAGTTGTCCACCACTGAAGTGAGGATATGACCCCCCCTTTGTTTTTTTGGTGGGGGTTGCGGGGGAGGGATTGGGGAACAGGGAGGGTGATATCTTAACAGAAGAGGAACTGCAGGAGTTAAGTGTCCCAAGTACAGAGAACTTGTAGAAATTTAAAAAGGCATGAAGACTACCGTACAAAAAAATGTAGTGCATCCTGCCTACATGCCAGGGAAGGGGATACCCCTGGAGTCTGTAACCCCATTTTTTTTCCAGTAGGACTTAAAAATACTGAGCTAAGTGAGAAAAAAAATTTCAGCAAAATATAATGCCATGGATGGGAAGATAGCAGGAGCTTTAACTTGGACCATGCATGTGGTGAGAAGGAACTGGAGACATGATCTATATACCCTGCCCTTTACTGCCCCAAGGTAAATCAACAAAGGTACATGGAAGGTCTGATGTATACTAGGGTTTTCAAAAGCTTTGGTTCTGGGCATGTGTGCATTACCTACACCCATACAAACCTCAGTGTCCTTTGAAGAGCTGTCATGTCATACAACATTTACAAAAACAGCCAAATGCAAATGATGCAAATCCAGTATCAATATTCATGAGCCTGTTACACCAGCAAAATCTCCAGCTGGAAGAACTGCCTTCTGGCCTCTTTGTGCTAACAAAGAGGAGGCTGGATCAAAGTAAAGAATCTGACTCATGATCTACTTATGGCTAGAGTCACCTTTTAGAAAGTTATATAATTAATCAACACCAGTTTGAGAAAAAAATTATTTAACTAAAAATTGTAAACAGCTGTCAGTTCATGCATGGAACTTAGCTGTTTCTCAACATGCAAGTATGTTTTTGTTTTGCAAGATCGATGAAGTTTTCTTTCTAGATTTATTAGTACAACAGGCAAATGGCCATTTGTTTTTCTTACATATATATTACTCAGACTACAGTTTCCATAAAACATTCCCTGTGTTCACAGACATTCCACATCCTGGTTATGACAGAGTTCAGGCTCCCCCACCTGCTTTTCCTAGAATGCTATATTCTAAGCTAATTTTTGTTTTATTTGCCACAAGTTTATAAACTTTCTATTACATTTCATTAAGCTGCAAGAACACAGATGACTAAGTATATATTTTTAAAAAAAAAAACTTTGCTCATCAGGAAAGGATTTTTGTGGCTCACTAGTCTCTAACTTATTTATAAAAGCTGTAGTTGAAGACTGTAGCAGTTTTAAAGATAAAGCATTTTTGACTTATATTAGGCTCCATCTATATCCCAACTATAACCATATTGGAGATATATTTGCCACATTTCTACATTTCAATCAAATTGCAGTATAAAAGATAGATTCCCTGCAACTGGGTTAAAGACTTGAGTTCAGTGTTTCAGCTGGCTTATTGAAGAGTCAGATTGTAACTAACATGCAATTTCTTGAAAAGTTTTAATGGGGTCCAGACTCAGATGTAACAGCTGTGTAGACAGGACCTGAGAATAGGTGTTGTAAGGCAGGCGTGCGCAAAGTGGTGGGGCCTGAACATTTTTTTTTGCGGGGGAGGGGGGTTGCATTGAATGCCTTGAGTCAAGCGGTGAAGCCTCAGTGTCAGCATGGCTGGGAGGTGGCAGAGGCTGTGGCAGGGACAACTGTAGAGCACGTGCAAAGCCAGCAGCTGCCTGTGCAGCAGTGCCCCCTTCCTGCACGTGCCCCACCACCACCACATCCCTTTCTGTGATCCTCCCACAGGCTGGGAGAGCCCTGGCTAATTGCAGAGCCAAAAAGGGGGGCATAACATAAAAAGTTTGCTCCCCTGTTGTAAAGGAAGGAAACTATTTGCTCAGAATAGAGATTGTTCAAACATATTTCCTCCACAAAGTTCTTCAGATGCAACATCTCATGCTATTAACAAACAGCTGAAAAAAAAATCACAGGAACACATTTGGAAAGAACGAAGACTGCCTGACTAAAGAAAGATTAATCCACTGTGAAACTGAGTTGGTCATTCTGAAGAACTGTTCCGAAATTGTCACTTAACAAATTTCACCGATGGACTTCTTGAGACAAGCAGTGAAAGCTTTCAACTCTATGGGCTTAGCTTTGAAGTCATTAGTATCTTGCTAAAATCCCAAATCTACAATAGCAATGCAGTTTAGTTATAGTTGTGTTGATCCCAGGATATTAGGGTATGTCTACACAGCAGCATTATTCTGAAGTGTGTTTGTCCCATGAAAGCTCATCACCTAACAATATAGCTTATTTTGAAATAACACTGCTACACACAAAACGCATTTCAAAATAGCACTTAGCTATTTCGAAATACAGCATTTACACATAATAGAATCTATTTTGATAGAGAGTCATGGAATGCACTATTGCTTATTTCAAAACAGGTAATCCTCATTGCACGAGAAATAGAGCCTATTTTGAAATAAATCAACCACTATTTTGAAATAGGCACTAGCAAAGTTATTTTGAAATAATGGCTGTTATTTTGTAGTAACTTTGCTGTGTAGACATAACCTTAGTACCACACCCAGCTTGTCTCTATCTTACACCACATCACTTCAAGGATCACCAGAACTGCTTCCCTACAACAACTGTGCAGGAAAGAACTTCCAGAACCAGTGCATGTGGCAAGCACCTACACCTAATGTAGAATGGACACTTGCACTCAAAGAACAGCATCCTTTAGTAAAGTCTGAGCAAAGACTGAATCATCACAAAGCAAGTCACAGAAACAGCACAGCTGCTATCCACACTTTCTAAGGGGCCTCCTAGAACTGAAAAAGAGTAAAGAAATGAACACATAAGAAATGGTACGTATGTCCAATGCAGCAAGGTTAAGGTAAGTTTATACTTCCCGAATTTGATTTTGTGCATCTGGTAAATATGTGGCCAAAATCAATTTCTCTGGGATAAGCAGTCAACCCCTGTACTCCGCCCTATCACATGGAGTAAGGAAGGTCAACTGGAGGGTAGAGAGGCTAGGTCTATACTAGGGAAATAAGTTGATTCTGATACTTTGATTCTAGCTACACAAATGTCACAGCTAGAACTGCATATCTGAAATCAACTTATTTCCCTAGTTCAGACCTAGTCTTAGCTTCAGAATGTGTCAGTAGGCAGAAAAATAAAACAAGAAAAAGGATTTTTGAATCATGTGTAAGGATACGGTCTTTTCCTGTCACCCTATTGTAAGGTATGAAGCCTTTTTCTGAAGCCATATTAGGAGAACAGCAGCAAGCCACATCCTCTCATTCTACCTAAATTACAATAAAAAAGGTAATGTGGCTGCTTAGAAGATAATCCTATCCTTACAGTATCCACAATCACGAGATAAAGAAACAGGTTTTAAGATGGTTAAAGAAAACTTAATTTAATAGCATTCTATCTGCCTACAAATCACTTAACAGGTGTGACTGTAAAAATCTATACTTCTATTGTTTTGTCTTTGTGGTCCCCACCTCTTTATTGTTTTTCTGTATGATATGTGACTGATTCTTTGATGGTTTCTGTCTGTTGCACAAATAATTTTGCTAGGTATAAATCAACTATGATGTTGAGGTAGGACTGGTTAAAGAATAGTTTCACATTACATCAGGATCAGTTAGAAAACTGTTTAGTAATATTTTAGTAAAATAATTAAATAAAGCAACAGCTGTAATAGGACAGGGTTTCTGGGCACAGCTAGAGAAATCGATCCAGGGCAACTTTGCCGAAAATTCAGTCTACTTACAGCCCCAGGCTGGGATTTCCTTCTCACTTAGGCTAATCCAACCAGCCACCACAGCACTTCTGCCAGTCCCTTGGCCAGCCAAAAGCCACACAAGCAAGCCCACAGACTTCTCAGCTACTGATCAGCCCACACCAAACCACCCCAAATTCAGGTCAGAAGCTCTTAAACCTGTTTTACCCAACACCACACAGATTCTTCCACACACCAAAGGTTCCAGCCCCAGACCCTGGTCAATATATGCTTGGATCTTACCCAACAACAACATGCTCACCAATCCTTTAAATCTAACTATCTAAAGATTTATTAATAAAAAAGAAAGAATAGGATTAGAGAGAAAAATTGTTAAAGCAATACTTTACATACATCACTTTCAGTTACTGATTCAGGCCAGCCATACTATTTGCTGATTCTTGAAAGCCTCAGGAGGTCTATTTCCGTTTACATCATTTCAATTACTGGAGAATTGGAGATCTGGCCCACTGGGGTCCACATGCGGAGACACAGACCCTTAGACAACCACATGTACCCAAAGACAAAAGATCCAAGGTGGACACTGCTAACTCCACATTATCCTTTGTGTTCAGGGACCAAGCCCTTTCTTCTTCCCACAGTCCCCTGAGGGTCAGGAGTCACCTGATCCAGGTGCGCTGCCATAGCAAAATGCCAGTGGTCACCAGTTTGGCCACTCATTTACATGGCAAGTGGAATCTGTCTCTCTGCATCTCCTTTTAGTTCATTTGCTCAGCTCAGATCTCCCTGGCCAGCAGGCTGTATTCCATTGACAAGTCCCAAGCACCCGGGACACGGATTCAACATCTGAGCATCTGGTTTCCACCTCATTGTTTAGACATGGCTGGAGCTGAGTTCTCACCTATTGTGAAGTTTAGCACTAAACCATTTTCTACTACAGCTATATAGCTAAAATCTATAACATTACCTGTCATCATGATACAGACATACAGGTAGCATACACAGATTCAGAGAATCATCAGCCCCTAGCACAATATTTGGGGACAACAGCCATAAGGGGCATTAAAATGGCTTCCATACCCAACATAAAAATCCCATCACATGACAACAGCTAAGCAGTAATCAAGTTTCACTACATAAACTGGTCCAAAAGAAAGCTCTTTGGAACCAAATCCAGGACTCAGCCTCAGATTCAGAGGTGCCAGGCCTCAACACCCTGCCAATGATACTGTGAAGAAACAAGTTTCCCAGATGCCCTGATCCTGACCAACCATCAAAAAAAGTTCATCCACCTTTTTGGGAGTAGTGAACATTGTATGTTGGTTTAATTAGAGATTAAGTAGGATATTATTGTGTAAGCCTCTTTCATTGGTAAAGGACCCCATAAGTCCACAAAATATTAAGCCCTGAGTTCACAGAGCCTGAAGCCCTTGCTGCAGTAAAGTTAGGTGTTATTTTGCCTGGAGTTGTAAGAACACCTGCAAATTTATCAACTAAGTTTCACGTGATATGGAAGATGATGTTCAAAAATGTTAAGTCACTTGCCCAAGGAAACGATGACTCAGTGACAGAGCCCAAACTATCTGACATTTAGTCCTGTGATTTAAAACTAGACCACCAGTTCCCCGTCCATGGTTGGTGGATTACTTGCTGGTGCTCAGACAGTTGATGGGTCCAATGATTACCTTCTTTTTGGCTGCTTTGAATGGTTTCAAGGCTCTTCATTATAAAGCACTACCTGTACAATTACAATTACCGCTAGTCTGAAAAAATACAAATAGAATTTGCATATGTCACAAAGTTTACATTAGTCAAGATGAGAGACTACTGAAAGGGATAATTGTTGGACCTAATACAATTTGATGATTATACAGCACAATGAAAGATGAAATTCAATGAAAACAAGTGCAAGGTAATACACACTAGTAAAGAAAGCCCTAGAACTACTCATGCACATTAAGCTCCAAATTAACTAACTATTCAATAAGAGACCCAGGTACCACTGTGGTCAACCTAACATCTTGTAAATGGCAAACTGCTGTCGCCTCTCCCTCCCCGGCCACCAAGGCACAAAAAAAAAAGTAAAATATGTAAAAACAGGATCCAACTTATCAACAAAATAGTTTTTTTTATACTTTATAAAAAAGGAATGTGTATAAGGAAGATTGTATGACCTGAACTTAAACACCGTGTGCAGACCTAGCTAACCCCATCTCAAAATTGATATGGCAAAATCTGACTACAATAACCACTGAAATTATTAGAGAGGTTGAGGGGATTTCTACATGAAGAGATACTGAAAAGGTCAGGATTATTTAGTTTGGAGGGCAGTGTAAATAAAAATGGATTAGTTAAAACATGCAAAAAATAGCAAAGGCAAATGAAGCAGTTCTATTTACTCTCCCATATTACCAAAAAAATTTCTGTGGATAGATTCAAACCTGTGAAGTGTTGGGCACTGCACCTTGATTTTGTGAAACACATCAACATGTTTAATTTTATGAAACGTGTAGTTTCTTTGACATTAAGGGAGCTACTCACAGATTGAAAGTTAAGCATGTGCTAAAATACACTGATGAACGGTGGTTGCAGTGCTCAGTACTTTGCAAGATGAAGCCAAAGTAAGTTACAGTGAATGGTAAAAATGTATAACTGATATAAATGTTCATGCTCCAGGATATAAAAATCTAGTCACAGTCTAGAATTAGGAAGAAGCTTCCCTACTAGCTGAGAATTATGCAATTGTCCTTATGAAGTTTTTATATCTTTCTCTAAAATATATAGTCTAGTTACTGTTGAGTGGTTGGACTGAACTGATTCTGGATGATAATTTCTATGTTCCCATATTTCTACTATGCAATTAGAAGTGGAAGATCTGGTGGTCCATACGAGAATCTCCATGAGTCTACACTATTAATAAATTTGAGAATATCTTCAATAAACAACTCCCCAAACCAGGGTATATTCAACTGTACTGGGTATAATATGTTCTTTAATGGGCAGAACGCTGTCTTACCAAAATAATTAATTGGGAATTAAGTTCCTGACAAGATGAGTGATGATTATTTACGATAACTATCCAAGTAAGTTACAGACAATACAGTACATTTGTTCCATTTTCCAATTAGAGTTAAAGAACTTTTATCCTTTAGATATTAATTCTTGACATAACAAAGACAATGAAGGAACAAATGAGTAAGCAAAACAATATGCTCAAACAATCATGACGGCATCAAATTCAAAGCTTTCATGAATGGAGTCTGATCAAACTTGAGACTTAAGTTTTAAGTAAGAGTTGAGATGTGAACATGTAACAGCATGTTCACATGACTGGAACATTAAAACTATTTAGGAAAAAAAAAAAGGACAAACTTGGCATGGAGTGAGAAGCTATATAAAAAAGACATAATCTGCTTTCAAACTGACAATTCAGAAATGTGGGTTCTTGAATACTTATACATTATTGCAAAACTGACCAAATTACAAGATGGTGGTCTGCTACAGACAACCAAAAAACATAAGGACCAGGATGAAGAATTCCATAAACTTCCATCTATAATGTGAAAAGAGAAAAATTGTATAAGTATGGCAGATTTCATCTGAGGGACATTTGCTGGAGGTTTCATGCTGCCATTAGTAAAAAACCCCTGGACTTCCTAAAAATTAATGGTAACTTTCATTGACCTAACTCCATCTGATATGTGCAAACAGAATACTGTCCTAGCCAGTAACATATACAGCTGGCGCTTTGCAAATGCTAATTTTCCAAAGCAGAAAATAATTATGAGCAAAACTGAGTAACAGGAAAATTTTAAACAAACATTTCAGTAACTGATAACTAAAATGGTAGAGGCACTCTCCCTTTCCTGCTCTCCTCTGCCCCACTTTCCCTTCCAGGAAAGAAAGCCAATCACACAAAACAATTCTCCAATTGTGAAAAGAGACTTCTTTGGTTCAACATACTAGTTAAGAGACAAGGTAAAAATGTGAATTTAAAAAAACAAACAAAAAAAATAATCAAAGAATCTTAGCATTCGAGGACTGGAAGGGACCTCAGGAAGTCATCTAGTACAGCCCCACCCCACCCCCCCAAGCAGGATCAACTCAACTAAAGCATCCCAGCCATGATTATGTCAAGCCAGGACTTAAAAACCTCTAGGGATAGAGATTACACCACCTCTCTTGGTAATGCACTCCAGTGCTTCACCACCCTTCTGGTGAAACAGTTTTTCCCTAATATCCAACTAAACCTCTCCCTCTGTAACTTCAGACCACTGCTCCTTGTTCTGCCATCTGTCACCATTGAGAACAGTCTCTCTCTCCATCCTCTTTAGAACACCCTTTCAGGAAGCTGAACGCTGTTATCAAATTGCCCCTCAGTCTTCTCTTCTGCAAGCTAAATAAGCCCAAATATCTTGGCCTCTCTTCATAGGTCATGTGTTCCAGCCCCTTCATCATTTTTGTTGTCCTCTGCTGAACACTCTCCAAAGCATCCACATCCTTACTATACTGGGGGGGGGGGCCCAGAACGAGATGCAAAAGAGGCTAGGAAATATCAGCAAAACATCTGTGACTAACAGGATTAAGGACAATTAGAAGGAATTCTTCAAAGACACCAAAGGAAAAGAATTGTAGAACTGGTATATGTCTAATACTGGATAGGATAGTAAAAATGTCAGTTATGACATAGGCAGAAGCATTGAATAAATACTGGTATTCTGTATTTGAAAGGAAATAGAATTATATATTCTTATCCTACAGGAACAATGAAATATTTTTTATTTCAACAGTAACTATGGAGGGATGTTCAATGAAAAAGTTATAGTGAAGCATTTTTGAATCTGCAAAAACACAAAATTTAAACCACACAAAAATTAAAAGAATTCAACAAAGTCATTCATGTTTATTCTCAGCCGTTCAAGTTGATTTTTAACAACTTCTGAAGCACTCCAAATTCCAGAGGACTGTGAAAAAAAAAATTAGCGTCATGACAATATTTAAAAATGGTACACAAGACGGCCTGGGTAACCATAGGATGATTAGCCCCACATTTTTCTTGCAGAATAATGGAAGGTGGATATGGGACATCATAAAAAGAAGATTTAAAAGATAATATTAACAGGCATTAGATTCTATGAAACTTTGGTCCTGTCTTGATTTTTTTTTTTTTGACAACAAAAATCTGGTTGATAAAAGGCTAACTGTGATGATATACAGCTTTTTAAGGTGTTTGACTCGGGCTATGTCTACTCTTACACGGAAGACTGACGACTGTTGCGCAATTTATGGAACACCAATTGCGTACCAAAAATAGACTTTGCACCCATCGACTTCCACTGCTGTTTTAACAGCAGAAAGAAGGGCAAGGGGTGTGCTCCTCTTGCCAACCTTCTTTAATCCTCACGGCTCATGAGGAGTTTCAGGGTCAATTTTGACCCCAGAATGCACCGTTTTGCACATGTGCAAAACAGCGCCCCAGAAGATTGAACCTAAGCGGTTGATCTTCCCTAGTCAGTGTATTCAGCCCTGCATGAGATTCTGATAAGATTAGCAGTAAACAAAAATAACTGTAGCCCACAGTGAATGTATTAACACTAAGTAGCAGATCACAAAAAGTAAATAGGAACAGGTATTTAAAGCAAGTTTCTAGGGGGTTCCTACTGTTCAATTTCTTCACCAATAATCTGGAAGAAAATATAAAATAATATCTGGTAAAACTGGCAGATGACAAAAATTAGTCAAGAGATAAATTATGATGCAGACAGATCAGTTGTACTGATTGACCCAAGGAGAGCTCCTTTGAATAATATGAATTTTAATTCAGCAAATTTGCAAGACAATACGTATACAAAGAACACGCATGATAGGGGGCTGACCTTGGAAAGCAATGACACAAATGGAACACCGTAGAAATGAGCTGAAATATTCTTCTCTCTCAAACTGTGAGGATAATTAACTATTGGGAGGGGAAAAACATCCTTACCACCTGGGGATGTCATGGCTTCTCCATCACTTTACATCTTTAAAGCAAGAACAGATATTGTTCTTTCTAAAGTTGTTATAGAAGTTATGAGGCTGATGGGGTGATTACTAGGATATATGTTCCTTAGCCTGTGTAATGAAGGACAACATGCTCTAATGACTGTAAAAATGTATTAATCTATGCATGCCCAATCATAACCTTATTCATTACAAGGCAAAACAAAACAGTCATGTGGCACTTGAATGACTAACAAAATAATTTATTTAGTGATGAGTGTTCATGGGGCAGACCTACTTCAGATCTGGAAATAGTGCTGTACTATTATTATTAGCGTGCATGCTTTTTGTAGATGAAGGGTCTTGCAAATTTGCAGAACTTGTTAGTTTTTAGAGTGCTACATGACTGCTTTTTTGTTTTGTTAGTCTATAGCTTAACATGGCTACCCCTCCGTTACTATTCATTACAAGGCAGTTTATATTACAGAAAGGTTGTTGGTTTTTTTGTTCTTGTTTTTCTTTTTTTTAAAAACTTCACTACAGATTGGATCTTTCTGATCGAGCACCCCCAAGACCTGACTGATTCCAAACCAGGGAGTTTGCTAGATCTGGAAGGGCAATGCTGTCCCCTCTGCTCCTGGGTTTCACCAGCCCTGGCCATAAGGGTCTGCTCCTAATTGCTGGCCCCTGATCCCTTTCTCAGGGCTCTACTCCTGCCCCACCTGTTGGTCCTCAGCCACCTTGCTACTGGACCCCAGCCCTTGAGTTTCTATGACAGACACCATCTCCCACCTCAGAGCTTCACTCCCAGCAGCTGTTGTGCCAGGTTTTCCCCATGAATGTTCCAGCCCTGGAGCACTAATTGAGTTCCTGACCATGCCAGACCAGAGAGCCACAGACTAAAAGAAGTTCAACCTGTAGCAGTAGCTTTTATGTTTTGAGAGGTGTTCCTTCACTTTTTGTGTGTTTCACTTTTTATGTGCTTTACTTAACAAAAAACATCCACAGATTTTTTTCCCACCACATGACAGAAATTAAATACTAATAACTCATTTTTCTCTTCTAGATTTTCCACAGCAATTACTGATCATCTGGGACTCAGGCCATCTACAGATACTCAATTTAATGATATCAAAAAAATATTTCAGGCACCATTCCTTCGCTGATAATTTTACATTGCTTTTCATAGTATTGTTGCAGAGTTTCTGTAACAGATACTTTATGACAACTGTAACCAATACTGGCTGTTTTCTCCAGCACAACAATATATCTGACACAATAATCTCAAATGCATCTACAGACACCCTACAAAACTCGCATCCTGTGACACAAAACAACTGCAAACAGGAAACCTCAATTCTACTTTTGAGACAACGGATTTCTTTGTAGCTCCAATAGAGCACAGAAATGAAGTTTGTTTTGTATCCTACTTGTGGTTTGACAGTCTTTAGCTGATGCAACTTTGAAAGAACCATTTAAAAAATAGCAAACCTGTCAGCGTTCAGATGATGTAATAAGACACAGCTTACTTTAATGCAGACAATAACCTCTCTCTCTCTCTCTACACAATTAAAAGTTTTCATGTATGTATAAACATATCCACAAACCCTTCCTGTGAAAGTATGCCACACACTAGACATACAGCGTGCAGGAGAAACCACAGAATTGTGCAGCACTACACCAGAAAGTACTGACTCCTTTTTCCGTGCAAAGCACACTCATTGCAATACAACTTAAAGTTTGTATTAGGTTCATTAGTTTTGTCCACAAAGTTTCAGTGTGACATTGATTTTTTTGCACTGCGATACCTAACTGCAATACAGAAGTTGTCAGCAGTGAAACTGAATGTTTTCACAAGTGAGCAGTTGAGGCTTTTGATACCCAGAAACATCTGTACTGCATTTTCTGTGGTTAGGCCTTTTTTTTTTTTTGTTTTTGGCCCCAGCAGGCAATGAAATCTTCTATACTTGAGAGAATGTGTCTCCCCTTTTCCTTCCTCTTTAGGGCAGGGGTGGGGAATGACTTAATTTAAGGGTGAATTGGGGGACTGAATTTTTTGTTTTCTATCCAGCACTGTTGACAACTAACTCCCCACTGAATCCCACCCCAATATTTGTCATTATATCAGCAACATATTGGCATATTAAGTAGACGTTTCTTCTAAAATGATCAGCAGCACAATAGTTAATGTTAATATTTAAATACATTGCTATAATCCCTCCTGAAGCCCATCCCCTCTCCCCTGGTGGAAATGTCCCCAGGCTGCTGTAATAGACACAAACTTTGGATCCCACACTCTCTTAAGGCTAGAAGGATCTGCAAAGAAGTATTTACGACAAGTTCTGGGCATCTAGAAACACTCTTGGGATGCAGATTCTTTACCCAGCATCCATTCCTGTGATACAGGACTCCACGATTTAACTGGCTAGCCCCTGAAAAACAGTCCTATACCACCCCCATAATCATTGCATGCTTCCCAGAGTTCCACCAAAGCTAAAGACCCTATGGATTTCCGGTTCACCCTTTGGAAAGCATGTGACAAATCAAGGTGGACAAAGACTTTGAAGAGAAATCTATAAATGCTTTTCACACAGAAAAAGGCAAAAAATATACATCGTATCTATGGAAAAACAACAAAACTCCTTGCACACAAAACTTTCTCTATGGTCCTCAGCACTCCATGGGTCCTTTGTATTCTGATCAGCCCTCTCAGGCTTCCAAGACATTTCCCTCTCCCATTGGCCTGGTGTGGTCTCCGGAGCTACGTCTAGCCAGCACTCAAACCTCAAGATAAGCTATGCAAATTGCGTAGCTTATTTTGAGTAGATTTCAAAATAAGCTATTTTGGCAAGTGGCACTGCCTAAACGGCGTCCCCTGCTTTATAAAGGGGAATTCCCCCCTCAGTCCCAATATTGCGCTGCAGCTCTTTGAGACCCTTGGTGACACTGCAGGAACAGGTAAGGTAATCGCTGCTCTAGGGCAGTGGCATGCCAAGTGGGAGCACGAAATTTCACAAGGGGGGCACAGCACGCCTGGCTGCTGGGTCTCAGGCTCATACATCTAATTAAAAATATTGAAGTATGTTACTGTTTTTATGTATGTCTATTCACATTTATACAATGATTAATAAGGTTTTTATATTCTACACACTTATTTTCTTACAAATGCTGAAAGGGCTATTTTTTTTTTCCATATAAACACAGAAATGTCCATTGGTTTGGATTACATTAGACAGGTGGGTGTGGGGAAGGCTTCTAATTGCAAGGATGAAAAGTGGGCCCAATGCGAAAAGTTTGTTCACTTCTGCTCTGGTGAGATGTGCCCTGTGAGCCAGCACTGGAGAACATACATGTTGCACTTAGACCTCAGATTGCTGTCAGCTGGTGGGGGGGGCCGAGGTGGGGGCAGGCGAGGCTGAGTACCCTTTGCTCTTTGGGCAGTGACTCTCCATCCCTCCCTCTTCTTTGGCAGGTAGTTTGAACTATCCAGGGGAGGTTGAGCTCCATGCCCTGGCCTGACTGTGCCTCTCAGGACCTATACAGGCAAATGCAGGAGGCTGTCCTACTTGGCTGCTGCTCTGTGTGCAGAACAGCTGTCAATGGCAGGAGGTACTGCCAATCCAAAATGGCATTTGTGCCACTGGCAGGAAATGAAAGAAGCCAGACTGCACTGGATCCCCTATCATTCTCCCTGGACTGGAGTTCGATATCACCACCAGCGATCCCTGTAAGCTGTTGACTTGTGCAGCCACTCACGAGAGATTCATATGGTGCCCAGCTGATTAGCAGAGTGCCCACAGCCAGGCTTTTGTTTCTATTGGTGGTGCACGTTCATATACGCCTCAGTGCACGTGAACTTATTCTGCATATGAATGGAAAAATCCACAAATGGATGGAAAAGATTAGAGAGAACGCTGATCACCACCACCACCTCCTCCTCTCTGCCACATCCCTAGTGCACAATGCCTCCTTAAACCCATCCTGGCCCCACTACACTCTGGAGATAGGAAGCAGCTGATTTTTCACCAGCCAGTAGCAGCCTAGAGGCATTAGCTGCTTTTCGGCACTGAGCAAGTGGAAATACACGAAACACAGACACAGGCAATTTCTGAGCAAAGCAAAGCGAACAATGGCAACATTCCTCATTTGATGGTTGATATTCTGGTGTGAACCTTAGAAGAAACCTAGGCAAGGCACAACCCCACATCCTCTCCCCAGCCCTACAATATCTATGTTTCCCTGGAATTATGAAGGTATTCAGCCTTCTGATCCTTCTATCAGAGGATATAAGAACCATCATCAATCTTGCTACCTTCACAATACATAAAGGAATATTTTTCATCTACCAGTTACCTAGGGCTATAGGAAAGACAAGCAGATCCTGGGCTATTTTGATTTATTTTAAACATTTTAGGAAGTGCTTAGATGCTGTAGTAATAGGTTCCAACTATAATTATCAACCAACCTAGTTTTTTTCTTAGTAAAAAGAAAAACAAAAATTTATATCACAAAATCTTAATTGCTCTCAAATCGTGCACAAACCATTTATACACACACTGATAGGAGAAAAAAAAAAGCCCTCACAACTGAATCTGGAAAATCAGACAACAAAACTTCACAGTACCACATTTAGTTAACATAAAAATATTTCAGGTTCATAAAGAAGGGCCGTTATGAACCTCCAGCTACTCAGCCCCCTTCATTAAACCTCACTCAGAACCCCTTATCCAGGGCATGTCTGCAGAAGCCTCCAGTCTGGAGTTTACCAAATACTATCATAAATCCCAGGTGATTTTGCAAGATAGTAGTTTATTGCAGGAGCCTGCGTGTGTGTGGCGGTGGGGGGAAGAGGGTGTTTGAGGGAAAGGAGTTACAGCTTTCCATTAAAACCACACAATAGTATTCTATTGTTCTGTGTGCAGTTATCTGTGTCAAATGATGCGACCTTCAAATACACTTACCTCCCCAGAGTTGGATTTAATTTTTACATTATTAGTGATACTGCTGTGACAATTTCTTGCAGGGGGCATTTTAAGATGCCAATACTTAATGTGACCTAATTTAAAATATATAACACTAAGATCTGCATTTCCTATTTATTCAATAAGCACTCAGCTGTTTTGGAAAATAAGCATTCTAAAATAACTCTGACTTTATGAAAAAGGATATTCCTACTTTTTAATTTTGAGTTTTTCACATTTATTATATGCCAAATAGCCTCTGATTCACACATTTATATTTAAATTGAATTACAAAGTGTGAATAATCAGTGTTCTACAGAAACCACTTGGTATTACATAAATTTAGGTTTTAAGTGCACTGACACTAGATAACTGGTCTTAGGGCCTGTTTATGCTAGAAAAATAATTTGTAGTTGAAAAGCTGTCATGGACAATTCACACTAAACAGCCTGTAAACTGAAGTGAGCCTGGAAACATTTTGATTACTATATAGAGAAAGGGTTTAAGAAGATCTGGATGAGAAAAGTATATGGAGATTCTTTGCTGTATCTGAAGGTTCTTCATGGTATTTGAATAGCCCCTATCTACATTCCAGTACCTGTGCTCCTTCCCCTCTGCTTCACATCCAGTTGGCTTGCTGTAGAAAAAAAAAGAACTGGAGAGGCTTTGACCTGCACCATCTTTTATGCTCTCGGCTCTGAAGACTTTACAGAATCTGGAGCATAGTGTGTGTGTGTGTGTGTGTGTGTGTGTGTGTGTGTGTGTGTGTGTGTGTGTGTGTGTGTGTGTACGTACACGTACACTCAAGTGTGAAATATAGAAATGGAACACACATCTCAAAAAATCTCCAGTTAAAATAAGTAACCATTTCGCCTTCAAGAGATGGTCCCTGTGTGAATTCCACATGTTGGTGACTTGCAGTGTTCAGATGGGAGGAAGGTGCAAGAGCTGGCAGCAGAGATGCCCTCCCCTGAACTATGCAACTTGGGGGGGCCTACTGAGGAGGGCCTGGCACAAAGCGATATCAGGAGCCAGCTTGTCATATTTCCATTCCTATAGCTGCATCTGCAGTCACTGTTTGGACTACAGCACAGCAAGGCTCAATTGTGTGAACACAACTCCTAGTTGCTCCTCTGCAAATGTCTGGCAGTGGAAGGTCAAATAGAGATGCTATGGAGACAGCTTAGGCTTGTATGCACTCAGATTAATACCATGAGGAGGGGAAATTTTTGTCATTTTGTAGCATGTTCAGATGCATTCTGAAACTCACTTAAAAATCCTGTGGGAGGATACGGTTTATCCACATGATCTTTCTGCTCTGAAAATAGTCTCAGAAATTTTCTAATGGGTTTTGCTTTTTGCAGGTAGAACATCTGACAACGAGAAAGTGAAATGTCTTATCTCGGGAAGAAGAATGGAGTTTTGGAAAAAATATAGGTAAAAATATTATCTGACAATTGTGGCAAGAAATCTGATGTGACTAAGGGAAACATTCTCTTTGACAGAAAAAAAAATTTAGAATTGTTTTATATAACACTAAACAGGAAATGAAAGAGGACACAATGCCAAATCATGGCACACAGGGGCAAGAAAGATGTAGAAGCAGCACTGATCCACACTACCTTTTAGGCCCTCTGCTGGGAACATGAGGGGAGCTAGGGAGCATGTACAAGGTAAGGGACACTGGACTCTGACACACAGCCCCTCTTGCTTTCACCACCCTCCTTCCCTGAAGCCCCCTCCCCTGAGCTATGCAACCTGGGGGGCTACTGAGTACTGGGGAGGGCCTGGCACAGAGCAACAGCAGGTGTCAGCTCCTCCCCCCCACTCACTGTTGCAGCAGGAGCCATGGCAAGTGGAATGCTCCACTCCACTGCCATCTCCCAGCTAGGTAACACTGCTTCACTGGCAGGAGAATGTGGAGCAAACCCTCCCACTCCCCTCTGATCCCCCAAGTGACACTGCTTGGGGGAGCAGAGCAGGCTGGGGCTAGGACACTCCACTTCCTACCTCTGCAGTGAAGGAGAGTGACAGGAGAAGAAAACCAATTCAGTTTGCTCCAATTCCAGTGGAGGTAAGCAAACGCTTTCAGCCTCGCTGTACAGTGGGGATAGCTGGGGCAGATACCTCACAGGAAATGGCTTAGAAGACCCCACAGATTGTAAGGCATGGGATGCACAGTCCCAGGGAGGGGGTTCTATAACCACTACCCCAACAGAGGAAAACAGATGGTGGCGGTTGGGGATTCCCTCCTAAAAAGGACGAGTCATCCAAGTTTGCTCTTGCCAGGAGCTAGACTCCAGGATGTTACAGTCTCTTCCAAAAATCATGAAACCTAGAGACTCTTACCCCTTCCTACTTCTCCATTTAGGAACTAATGATACAGCCAAGAGCGACCTCGATGAGCTCACTATGGATTACGTAAACCTAGGAAGAAAGATCAAGGAATACGAAGCACAAGTGGCTCTCTTGTCCATCCTGCCTGTGAAAGGAAGGGATACAAGTAAGGATCGTCAAATTGCTGAGGTAAATGCGTGGTTGCATGGGTGGTGTCGCAGAGAAGGATTTGGTTTCCTTGACCATGGGATTTTGTTTCATAAAGAAAGATCGCTAGGAAGAGATGGGATCCACCTAACAAAAGAGAGGAAAGAGCATCTTTGTAGGCGGGCTTGCAAAACTAGTGAGGAGGGCTTTAAACTAGGTTCATCGGAGGGCAGCGACAAGCCCTGAGGTAAGTGGGGAAGGAGTAGGGAACAACAAAATAGGATTCCTGGGTGAAGAAGAGAAAGTGGGCCAATCAGCTACTTCTCTAAGGTGCTTGGACACAAATACAAAAAGCCTGGGAAACAAGCAAGAAGAATTACAGACCCTGGCACAGCTAAACACATACGAGGTGGTTGGAACAACAAAGACTTAGTGGGATGATTCCCATAACTGGTGCACTGTCATGGAAGGACATAAACTGTTTAGGAAGAACAAGCAGGGGAGAAAAGGAGGAGTTGCACTTTATGTGATGGAGCAGTATGATTGCTCAGATCTCCAACGTAAAGAGGGAGAAAAGCAGTTGAGTGTCCTGGGGTTAAGCTTAGAGGCGGAAGCAACAGAGGTGATATGTTTGGTGTCTGCTATAGACCGCCAGACAAGGAGATAAGGATTTCTTCAGAAATCTAAGAGAAGCTTCCAAATCACAGGCCTGGTTCTCATGGGAGACTTTAATCATCCAGACATTTGTTTTGAGACCAATCCAGCAGCACACAGACAATCCAGAATTTTCTGGAGAATGTTGGGGATAACTTCCTGGTACAGGTGTTGAAGGAACCAGCCAGGGAGCATCGTGCAGCTTGACCTGCTGCTCACAAACAAAGAACTAGTAGGAGAAACAGAAGTGGGAGGGAACCTGGGCTGCAGCGACCACGAGATGGTAGATTTTAGGATCTTGAGAAAAGGAAGAAAGATGAGCAGTAAAATACAAACCCTTGATTTCAGAAAAGCAGACTTTGACCCTCTGAAGCTGCGTCTACACGTGCACGCTACTTCGAAGTAGCGGCGCCAACTTCGAAATACTGCCCGTTACGGCTACACGTGTTGGGCGCTATTTTGAAGTTGAAATCGACATTAGGCGGCGAGACGTCGAAGTCGCTAACCCCATGAGGGGATGGGAATAGTGCCCTACTTCGAAGTTGAACGTCGAAGTAGGGCACGTGTAGACGATCTGTGTCCCGCAACATTGAAATAGCAGGGTCCGCCATGGCGGCCATCAGCTGAGGGGTTGAGAGACGCTTTCTCTCCAGCCCCTGCGGGGCTCTATGGTCATCGTGTGCAGCAGCCCTTAGCCCAGGGCTTTCTGGCTGCTGCTGCGGCAGCTGGGGATCCATGCTGCATGCACAGGGTCTGCAACCAGTTGTCGGCTCTGTGGATCTTGTGTTGTTTAGTGCAACTGTGTCTGGGAGGGGCCCTTTAAGGGAGCGGCTTGCTGTTGAGTCCGCCCTGTGACCCTGTCTGCAGCTGTTCCTAGCACCCTTATTTCGATGTGTGCTACTTTGGCGTGTAGACGTTCCCTCGCAGCACCTATTTCGATGTGGTGCTGCCCAACATCGAAGTTGAACGTTGACGTTGCCAGCCCTGGAGGACGTGTAGACGCTATTCATCGAAATAGTCTATTTCGATGTAGCATGCACGTGTAGACGTAGCCTGAGAGAACTGATGGGCAGGAAGTATTGGGCAATGAAGATGAAGAGAGAGTTCAAGAGAACTGGGAATATTTTGAAGAAATCTTACTGAAAGCACAGGAAAAGCCATCCTGCTACAAAGTAAGAAATGCAAATAGGGTAGGCAACCAGCTTAGCTTAACAGGGAAAATCCCTCGTCAGCTTAAACTCAAAAAGGATGCATATAAGAAATGGAAACATGGACAGTTGACTAAGGGGGTGTATAAATATATGGCTGGAGAATGCCGGGCAGTACTAAGTGAAGCAAAAGCACAACTGGAACTGCAGCTGACAAGGGATGTGAAGGGTAACAAGAAGGGTTTCTACAGGCATGTTAACAATAAGAGGGTTATCAGGGAAGGTGTGGGGCTGTTACTGCCTGAGAGAGGTAACCTAGTGAGAGATGATGTAAGAAAAGCTGAAGTACTCAATGCTTTTTTTACCTCAGTCTTCACAGGCAAGGACAGCTCCCACACTATGGTGGTAGACAGGACAGTATGGGGAAGTGGAGGGCAGCCATCAGTGGGAAAGGAACGAGTTAAGAGCTACCCAGAAAAACTAGAGGTACACAAATCCATGGGTCTGGATTTCATGCACTTAACGGTACTAAGCTAACTGGCAGATGTCATTGCCGAGTCCTTTGTCGTTATCTTTGAAGACTCTTGGAGATTGGGAGAGATCCCGGAAGATTGGAAAATGGCAAATGTTGTGCCCATCTTTAAAAAAAGAAAAGAAGGACAACCCAGGGAACTATAGACCAGTCAGCCTTACCTCAGTCCCTGGGAAAATAATGGAGGGGATCCTCAAGGAATCCATTCTGGAGCACTTGGAAGAGGGGAGCAGTCAAAGAGCAGTCAAAATGGATTCACCATGTGTAAGTTGCGCCTGACCAATCTGATTAGCTTCTATGATGCGCTAACAAGCTCTGTGGACACGGGGAAGTCAGTGGATGTGACATACCTTGACGTCAGCAAAGCTTTTGATACAGTCTCCCACAATATTCTTGCCCATAAGTTAAGGAAGTACGGACTGGATCCATGGACTATAAGACGGATAGAAAAACTGCTTGACAGTTGGGCCCAACAGGTAGTGATCAATGGCTCAATATCTGGATGGCAGTTGGTTTCTAGTGGAGTGGCCCAAGACTCTGGGGCCAGAGTTTTTCAACGTCTTTATTAATGACCTGAATGAGGGGATGGATTGCACCTCAGCAAATTTGCAGATGACACTTGACACAGCTCAAGAAAGATGGAGAAATTAGAGAGGGTCCAGAAAAGAGCGACAAGAATGATTAAAGGTCTAGAGAATGTGACTTATGAAGAAAGGCTGAAAGAATTGAGCTTGTTCAGTTAGGAAAAGAGAAGATTGAGGGGAGGCATGATAGCGGTTTTCAGGTATCTAAAAGGGTGCCATTAGGAGGAGGGAGAAAACGTGTTCTTTTTGGCCTTTGAGGATAGAACAAGAGGCAATGGGCTTAAACTGCAGCAAGGGAGGTTTAGGTTGGACATTAGGAAAAAGTTCCTAACTATCAGGGTGGTCAAACAGTGGAATAAATTGCCAAGGGAGGTTGTGGAATCTCCATCACTGGAGATATTTAAGAACAGGTTAGATAGATGTCTATCAGGGATGGTTTAGACAGTACTTGACCCTGACATTGGGGCAGGGAGCTGGACTCAATGGCCTCTTGAGGTCCCTTCCAGTCCTAGTATTCTATGATTCTAAGCTAGGGTGAGAGAGATACTTTGGAGGGTGCAGATAGGATCCAGAGTGACCTGGATAAATGGGGGGTACTGGGCCAAAAGAAATCAGGTGCACACTATGATACGGCTGGGAGGTGGCAGCAGAGTGGAGCAGGCTTTGCTTGCCTTGGTGCCTGCCATTATGGTGAATGCAGAGAGCTCTGACATTAGTTAGCATAACACAACCTAATGAGGCATTTTCCCTTCATTAATTACTCTATAATATGGCTGTTCATCTGCTTTCAGGGGGTTGTCCCAGGTGCAGAGACAGGGCTGCGAGGGGAACGGAAATCAAAGAGCACCTGGGAGGGAGGCGCAAAGCCAGGTAGCTGCCCGCGAATGCAGAAGCGGGGGCCAGTGCAAGAGGCAGACAGGGCAGAGCAGGTCACAGGGAGGCAGCCTGGCCTGAGCACAGCCTAGGTTAAGTAGGGAGGGGGCAGTGCCAGGGGTTGGCCGCGCAGGAAGCTAGGCAGGCACAGGGGGCCCCAGGCTAGCGAGGAACGATGCCTCACTCATGAGGGGCTGGGCGGTAGAGAGGCCCCACCAGCAGCGGCCAGGGCAGCGGCGGCAGCAGGCAAGGCAGGTGCTAAATGGGACAGAATGCCACAGGCGGCGAGCGGCACCCGAGGCACAGGTGGGGGGGAAAGGGGACAGGGAGTGGCAGCAGCGGGGCCGGGATGGGCTGTGCGTCCAGCATCCACATCTCACAGATCGGCGTGATCTACTGCCAGGACTCGGACGAGTCTACCTTCCCACACTAGACCACCATCCTCTCGCAGGGTGCCGCCACCCCCTGCATGGCTTCTTCATCAAGACAGACGCGGCCGACTCCATCCCCTCGATGCTTGCCTACCAGAGCCTCCAGGAGCGCAGGGAGCCTGCAGCCACCGGCCAGGGCGGGGTGTGTCGCTGCTGCAGCGCCAAGCTGGGGACCCAGACCAGCCACAGTAGTGTCGAGGTAAAGGCGAGGGCGGCAGCTCCGCGGATGGTCGCTGTCCCCTCCTCTCCTGGCTCCAGAAAACCTCTGAGCAGTGCTGCAGAGATGCGCCAAGCAGGGAGCAGCTGCAGGCGGCCACTGCCTGGAGCTGTGGCCTTTCTCCCGCTGCAGGGTGGCTGCGTCCCGCTGAGGCGCGCAAAATGCAAATCAGTCCTCATAAATGAGGAGAAATGCCTCATAAGCCGAAGCAGGGGTACTACAAGGAGTTTCATTTAAAGTCGAATTCTCATAACCTGAATGGGCGTATCTCGGTGTATGACTATGTCTCAAGATGCCCCAAAAAATAAAAAGTGGGGAAGATGATGTTATGAAGATTGGAGAACTACTGAAATATCACAAGAGTGCAGAACAAAAAACACTGAGCAATAGATAGGAAGGAATTTTTAAAGACAGATGGTTTTATAAACACCAAATTACTCACATTGGGTAACATTTCAGGAGGAACTGCAGCTGGCTTTGCTAAAGATTCTGCACTCCACTGGGTATTACCATCTTTTAGGCCTTTGTGCATAAATAATGGAGGAGAAAAGGACACAATCATTTTTTCAAAAAGCATCTTTTCAAGTAATCTGCAAGACTTGGAGGAACTACATGGGAGTAAGAGTTAATCTGCAGTGAAGAAAAGTTCTCATAGGAAGACCAAGCCTTTGTCCCTGCTTGGGAAAAGCCCCAGCAGAACAATCAATGAACATCAATCAATATGTGGATACTTCTCCCGAGCTATAAATAAGGACACGATTTTGGTTTTGGCTGCCAAACTTCCATTGCTCCCATCTACTTAATTCTTCTGAACAGGCAATATATAGAAATTTATAGAAATGAAATTATGCAGAATGAAGTGGGGAGTACAATTTGCATAAAATGCCTCCTACACAAGACAAAGCTGGAAGGTTTAATATTAGACTTACCAGACTTTGTATAACACATTAACGAAATGGCCACCCAAAAAAAAAATAAGGAAGGGAACATGAAAATAGAAGAAAACGTCTATACATTGAGTCATGCCAAAGAAAACAAAAAATTAAAGGGAAACTTTAAAGTGTTACCTGTATGTTACACTGATGTGACATGCTCTGTGGAAGACAAATCTCAAAAGATGTACTGCTATTTATAGACTGATGTCACCTACAGTAATTCTGTCAGTTCAAATGGAGAGCAATGTTTATTTTATTTAATCTTTAAATGAAAATCTAAAATAATGAGAAGCTACTTCCTAGACTGACAATATTGAAGACTGCATATGGTAAATTTTATGGGATGTTAAAGATCCTCTCTCTTCCTGGCTAAGATTTCACCTAAACTTTAGCAATCTCAATATGTTAAATAATTAAGACAATCTGGTTCTAATTTGTTTTTCCTTGTATTTTACTTCTCCAGATCAAATATCACTTGTTTCTGGTCCCTGAATTAAACTTTTAGAAATATTTGTATATTTACCAGTTTTAGAAATAAAGAACATGTTTCTCAAATATCGGAATTTAACCTTGAGCTTACACAAAAAGACAAAACTTAGAATTGATGTACTACGCTACATTTAAATGCTAATCCCTTGGAACACTATTAGCCACTTTTAAAGGGACTTCACTTCATACTGTAAATGAAAATGCTGAAAATAAAACTGAACTCTTGACATTCTGTTCCTCAATAGAAAAATCATATATTATGTTCAGTTTTTGTGTTCTAAGTAGAAAAGATGCAGGTATTTTAGAATTTGATTAGAAAGATAAAGTGAGCATCACCGAAAAGAAAAAAAATATTCTGCACTCTTTTCTTCAAATAAATGGACTGGATTAGTGGGATTAAGTGATCTTTATTAATCTTGCTGTTCTGGGTAAATAAATATTCCATAAAACAATGAATTCCAGAACACTACAGCACCCTACAGATGATCTGTGGAAATCAGCTTTCACACAAATTTTATCATTTTTGGTTCACCCATTGGCTGGTTTGCTTTTAAATCCATTACCACCCCCAATTTTACAGATCGAAACTGAGGCAGAGCAGCTAAGTGAATTGCTCCAGTCACACATGGTCTTTGGTGGACCAGGAGACTAAACGCAGATCTTCCATACCCTAAGCCAGTGCCTTAATCACTGAATCATCCACATTCCTGTTTGAACTCATAACTTTCACTATCCTAGGCAAAGATCTTAACTTTACATCAGGCATAGAGAATTTCTGCCATAACAGCTTGAATCTTCACTGTTCTTCTGGCAGAGCTAATGGCCAGAAGTGTTTTCATGGGCAGGTGAAAAGAATAGGATGTCCATGGTTCAAAGAGAACCTTCTAACTGATAAGACAATGTTGAGATCCACGAGAATGGGATGCCAGACTAGCAAAAAAGCATGAATAAACCCCTGGAGAAATCTAGACATGAAAAAATGGATGAAAGAAATGTAATCTTCCAGTAGAGATGATGAGTGGAGATAGTTGCCAAGTGTACTCTACTGGAGAGAAACAAAGAGCTTCTATTTAGCAGCACATACTTAGTGCAATCCTTCTGACTGCAAGCTAGAATGCTTTGAACTTGCAAGGAGCAGGCTCTATCAGGACATGCCAGCGAGTCAGCATCCAGGTATGAGACGACTGTAAATAGGATCCAGACGAAGGAACTGTATCTCCTACTGCATGATCGCAGGCCATATAAGTTCATGAAGCTGAAGTTCTGGGTGCTGAGATGGTACATCACAATGTTGTTGCCAGTGAGTATTGGTACTGGGGTGGACTTGCAGCACCAGCAGACACAGGTGGTAGGAAGGAACTGGAGAGTGGTGGGAGGCTGTTCTACCCTTTATGTCCCTAGCACGTAGGATGTGGGTAAAACCTTAACAGATGTTTTAATTCAGAAAGACTCCAGTCTCACATATATGGACTGAGGTGCTGGTACAATTTACATTGTGATGGCGCTGAGAGCCTTGTACATGATGGAACCCACTTCAAGCCATTGGGTGTGGCAGCACCTCCAACACAGATGCATGTGTGACACAAACACCAGATGTAGAATGTACATGGGCAATTGCTCAAAACACCAATGTTTCTCTTTTACTCTAATTGTACTATTGCCTTTAGTCACTTTAATTTAAATTAAATTATATATTAAGCATAGTACATCTACCAAGTTAAACAGTTTCATACCGCATAAAATCTGTATTACCCCATTGGCGATTATATAAGAAATTACAACAGAAACTTAAAGTGATTGTTTCTTGTTTTATTGATAGATTTAAGACAGAGTCTGAACTACTAAATCTATCATAAATAAAATGACACCAATAATTATTTTAAATGAGCTAATTCACCACCTTAAGTATGTACTAGTTTTATTTACTTTGCTACTATAGGAAATACAGGTGAACAAAAACGAGGGATTTGTATGAATTATACTAATGCCTACTATTTGTAGCATTTATTTCATGGTGAATTAATTCAATACACAAATTGTCTGATCTAAACAAGCCTGATGTTATTGCACAGACGTAATATACTCAACTAACCTATTTAGTTTTATACACCACTTTTATACATATTACATTTCAATGAATGTGAAATATTGAACAGAGAAAATACTTTGATTTTTTAGACTGGCTATTTGATATAACATAACCTAACTACTTTGAACAATTATGTCTACAAGCACAAAAGCAAATAGAATGGACTGCCATTAATAAAGCTACATTTACAGTTAATGTACCAAAGCACCAGAGATAACACATTACTTCCCTACACTTACTGAAGGGCCAAATTCCTGAAATTGTATTTTGCTGGATTCTAGCCACAGTCTTTGTTCAAAATTTTTACACAAAGCAGGCCCCCAAACCTTTCATTCTAAGAGAACAAGACATGGCAGATTCACAGACAAAGGTGTGTTGTAGTTACTCGGCATTAAACAAGAACTAATATAGTATAAATCTTGGGTGTGAAAGCAGTAATTGGGGCTTATCTTAAATTATAGCACCACAATTCATTGGAGAGTGCCCTGGAAGTCTGCTTTCCAGGTGAGAAAGAAATAACGAATCTTCCTCAATCCAGGTCAAGAAAAAGTCTAACATGTCAGCACGAATGATGGTGTCTACCCTTCACAGATCCCAAACTGAGCCCAGAAAAGGGGGGAGCATTTATAATTGTGCCTATATGGCTACATCTACACGTGAAGCCTACATCGAAATAGGCTATTTCGATGAGTAACGTCTACACGTCCTCCAGGGCTGGCAACGTCGATGTTCAACTTCGACGTTGCGCAGCACCACATCGAAATAGGCGCTGCGAGGGAACGTCTACAAGCCAAAGTAGCACACATCGAAATAAGGGTGCCAGGAACAGCTGCAGACAGGGTCACAGGGCGGACTCAACAGCAAGCCGCTCCCTTAAAGGGCCCCTCCCAGACACAGTTGCACTAAACAACACAAGATCCACAGAGCCGACAACTGGTTGCAGACCCTGTGCCTGCAGCATGGATCCCCAGCTGCCGCAGCAGCAGCCACAAGCCCTGGGCTAAGGGCTGCTGCACACGGTGACCATAGAGCCCCGCAGGGGCTGGAGAGAGAGCGTCTCTCAACCCCTCAGCTGATGGCTACCATGGCAGACCCCGCAATTTCGAAGTTGCGGGACGCGCAATGACTACACGGTCCCTACTTCGACGTTGAACGTCGAAGTAGGGCGCTATTCCTATCCCCTCATGGGGTTAGCGACTTCGACGTCTCGCCGCCTAACGTCAAAGTTAACTTCGAAATAGCGCCCAACGCGTGTAGCCGTGACGGGCGCTATTTCGAAGTTAGTGCCACTACTTCGAAGTAGCGTGCACGTGTAGACACGGCTTATGTGTTGTTTATTTGTTCCTTTTCTCTAAAACCATATAGGAATGTACCTACGGAAAACACCTATTGGAAGGGGCCACCTGACATTCCTAATAACTAGGAACTGGAATTTACAAGAGAAAACTTAAGGGATAATACCTTTATATTCACATATAAACCTGAGCCACTTATGTAATCTTTCAGATGATTGGCTTCTCACGCTTATGTCATCTTGCTGCTAGTATCAGTCTGTAGGTTTGGGAATACCAAGCCCCGTTGCTTCCCTCCACCCATTGGCTGCCTATATAATTCTTTTAATCAAATGTTTGTCAGTTTCATTGAACCTAACGAGCAAAATGACACTCCACCAACTATGTATGATAAAGGCCTTGTGCTTGAATCTACTTGGTGGCAAACTTTCATTCCTTCACTTAGAGTAAGAAATTTCCACAGCAAGGCTGCTATTGTAGGGTGGCAACCTGGCTTTTAAATAGTGACCACGCCGCAATGGACTACAAAAGAATTTTGAGCATCCACTTGGAAAACTGAATATGGGGGGTGCGGGAAGTGTGCACAGTATATAGAATTACACTGACAACAGTTAGGCTAAGCCTCATACCTAAAGCATAAAAGTACACTGGGGAAATAATTGTTTTCCAGTAATTCACTGCTGGGAGAAATGGATCAGTGTTCTTGTCACACCATTCACTAGTACCTGACAGTCAGGGAAGCTAATGATCCAACCAGTGAAACCTGGCACTGTCATCACGACAAACCAAATGTGCAGCCCAGTGACTTCCATGTCATTAAGCCCAGTCTATGTGTATTACTGAGCCACATGCATTCCGGCCAACATTACAGATGCTATTTATCTGATATCCACCAAATTCTGTGATACCATCCAGCTTGGTGGCTTCCAGCTGTCAATGTTTATAACCTTCTAAACATCAACTGGAACAAAAAGAATCTATCAAGCCTGCCACATTCAGCTGTTTACACTGGAGACCACTTAGACTGGGAATACAAGGAGACTGACACCAATGGTGAACAACTTGAAGACTGGGCATCTTGAAATGACTGCCCTTATTCATGATGCTAAGCAGTGATATGGGTTCCATTCTTCTAGATGGGACCATAACTACTCTCCTGACTCGTGCTGGGTCAGTTCACTTTATGGACATCCTCAGCTAGCAACATGCCAAATCTTGGATAAACTTTCCACACAGACGACACAGCCTGTCTGATCCACGTAGGGCTACAGCTCCCAGTTCTCAGGAGTTCAAAAAAAGCAGCAGCAGAAATTCCAAAATCCTGACTTGGAAATATACAGGGAAGCTCTAGAAAAGAGTGTGGTGACAATCCCAGCCCAGCATAGGTCAGTAAAGAAGATCTACTGTCTCTTCTGTGGTGCCATTAATAGAGCAACCTGCTGATCTATCCCACATGGCTGCTATCCAGTCTACATCCCCTGTATCAACAGGAGCGCTGCCTTGCTCACACAGTATGTGGTGTCTCATCAAATCATTAGACACTACTCAACAAGCCAGATGGGAGGAGATGCCTAACAGGATGAGGTTTAAGTGCTCCAGCTGCAAGAACTGGAGCCTGCTCTGACTGCCTAGAGCAGCACAGCAACCACGTGCACTAAGCCATCCTCAGTGACACACAAAGAACCCAGACACCTACTTAAGGTGGCCAGAGAAGCTTTGGAGAAACAGATGCAAAGACAAGTGAGGAATGAATAGAATATGTGTACATCAGATCAGAAGCTGCCCAGAACTATTCACTGCAGAGCTGGAACAGACAAACAGTGGGTTATTGATATGTCAATATAGCTCAAGAATTCCTGAAAAAACAAACCAAAACAAAAACAAAAAAAAACCCTTACCCCCCTTCCCGTGCTTCTGTAGTTCTTCGCCAGTGTCAGTCAAGGCACAGTATTAACAATAGGGTGTACCAGAAAAAGCAATGGCCTACCAAAGCCAAGCATTAAGCTATCATCCCATTTCATTTCTACTGGCATGCTTTAAGGCAATGGCAAAGCTGTGCCTACAGCACATATTACATGAAATCGAGAGCATTTAGAACCCTGACTAAGCTGGCTTTTGCTGAGGCCATAGCACTTATTGTAAAGTACATGCACTGACCACATTTATTGAAAATGGCTTCCACAGAACCTTGGAAACAGGTCCTGTTTTTACTGACCTAACAACACTATAAAACACAATATTGTACAGTGGCCTGTTTGCAAAAGTATCATAGGTCCCATTACCTTGGGTAACGGTTATCATTGAACTAGTGCTCCACAACAGGCAGTTCAGAGTATATATTCTGGAGAAGATGAGTGCCTGACACTAACAGAGAAGGAGGTTACCCTAGGATTCTGTGTTTTCTCCAACTCTGCTCAGCTTTTACATCAGTGACCTACCAGTAAGAGTCACGAAAGTTCATTTATGCAGATAGCTGTTGAGGTACCCTGGGCTGGATGCTTCACAGGCTTGATGCCACCTTAAACCAGGACCTGGTAAAGTTAGTGACTACTGTAGTACTTGGTATTGCCACTTAACTGTCATAAAAACAGTCTCCTGTGTGTTCCATCTTCATCATGCCAGCACAACCTGAGAACTGAATGCTTATCAGAATGGTCAGAAGGTGAGTATGAAGTAGAATTATCTAGCTGTGACCTTAGACCACATACAGAGGCACTACACCCACCAGAGAGAGTCATCAGTTAAAGCTAAGGGCCATGTCTATACTTACTAGAAACTTCAAAATGGCCATGCTAATGGCTAAATTGAAGAATACTACTGAGACACTGAAATGCATATTTAGTGCCTCATCAGCGTGCCGCCAGCCATGGTACTTCAGAAGTGCCACGGTTCACTCGTCCACGGCTCATCTACATGGGCATCCTTTTCAAAAGGACTCTGCCAACACTGAAATCCCCTTATTCCTATCAGCAGATACGAAATGAGTGATGATCGATGTCATATTACCACTGAATACAAAATGGCAAGAGCTTATGTCCACAGGGTTGAGGCACAAGTGCCCCACAATGAAATTGACATTTTGCTAAGAAGAGTGTTACACATCTTGGCTACGTCTACGCTTACTAAAAACTTCAAAATGGCCATGCTAATATTGCCAACATCGAAATCCCCTTATTCCTATCAACTGATACAAAATGTATGATGATCGACGTCATATTACCACTGAATATGAAATGGCAAGAGCTTATGTATCAGCTGATAGGATTAAGGGGATTTCAATGTTGGTGGGGTCCTTTCAAAAAAGGACCCCCATGTAGACGAGCTGCAGGCGAGCGAACCGTAGCACTTTCAAAGTGCCGCGGAAGGAGGCATGCTAATGAGGCGCTGAATATGCATTTCAGCATCTCATTAGTAGTCTTCAATTTGGCCATTAGCATGGCCATTTCTTAGTTTTTAGTACGTGTAGATGTAGCCAAGATGTGCAACACACTTCTTAGCAAAATGGCAGTTTCACTGTGGGGTACTTGCACCTAAACCCTGTGGACATAAGTGCTTGCTATTTCGTATTCAGTGGCAATATGATGTTGATCATCACACATCAAACTCGTGGGCAGCAACTATGTGACACAGGCGCATCATCGCTAGCACCCTGCATCTACTGAGCACTCCCCCCATTGGAGGAGAGATTGCCACTGGCAAGTTATTGGAGGAAGTATGTGCCAGCCCAAACCTCCTGCTGCACAATAACCTTTTTAAACCACCAGCTGCAAACTTGCCATCATGTCATTCATTATTGTCTCATCTGCCATGCCAAAACATTAGCTCTGCAAAAACTCTGGAAAAAGCAATGGATATCAGTTATAAAATTCCCAACCAATCCCTTGTCACTGACCCCACAATCTACACATGTGGTTGTGACCTGCCCCACTTCCAGTGAGCCTTGCTGAACAAGTTCCAGACTGGGTAAGGTCTCTGTGCAGCCAAACAACATTGTGAGGCCTTCGAGATGGCCCTCTGTGCAGCTGCAAGGCAATGCAGACACACAACGTCAATGAATGCCAACTGACTAGCTGCTGCAGTGGTATAAGAGAACTACATTGTGCCACTGAAGATGCTATTGCTTGACTAGATGACTGTATCACAACTAATTGTTAATTAAAATGCCCACTCAAGGGTGTCCCACTGAAAAAACACCTTGTAACTATTTTCTAAATATATTTAGTCTGATGAGTACTGAATTAATGCACTCTCTATTACAGTCAACACTTGCCATTTTTATTTGCCAGTCAAATCTATTTATCTTGCCTATTTTTGAAGTGTAGCAATTTTTTAAAAAAGTGCTCATATCACAGTCTACAGTAATTAGCTCCCTTGTTAGTTGTCTTTACAGCAGCTGAAGGACTGAATGGCCATGGAATCCAAATTACCTTTTCCTCCAAGAGATGGTCCCTGATGGGAACGGTCAAAATACATTGGCCAGGCAGTGAGGAAAAAATGGGGCTGTCAGTTCTATACTTACGTAGATGATAAATATAAAGTGTAGCTGCTACTTACACCTTTGGGAGAGTTCTTGCTCAGGTGGAGGTAAATCCACTTCCCTGAAAGACAAGTAGTTGGAAGAATTCTTCTATTGATCTATTGCCATTTACATGGGAATTTACACCAGATTAACCACATTACTATTGGGTGTGGATTTTTCATACCCTGGACCAAAAACCTTTAATGGTTTAACCTAATTTTGTAGTGCAAACCAAACCCAAGGCTTCAGTTGCTAGAGCAATCATGTCAGTATCTTTCACATACATTCGCACACTCAGAAATTAAAAATATAGAAAGCTAAAGGTAACAGACTTGGATGATTTTCCTAGGCCTCTCCCACTGGATGACTAAACTGCTGGAGGGTCAAAAATCCTTCAGGTTTTTCTGGGTAGAATTTTATAGCTCTACTAACATTCAGGATATACCACTGACCTAAAAGGGAATCAAAAACTGACAAATGCCATCTTCTGATTATGGAAGAACAGAGGCTTTTACACAGTCCTGTTACTGGAGTACACAAGAAAAAAGTATGTGTGCGCACACATGCCCACAAATGTGAGAAAGAAACAGAAGTATGAAAGAACAGTCAGATTCAGTAGCCTCATACATATGATGGCTTCAATGAAAAGTACTTTAATGACACCTAACTCATGGATATTTAATGTTTATTTTAAGTTCTGCATGGGAACACCATGTTTAAACTGGAGACCTAAAGATATATGCTGCCCCAAAACAGTGGAAAGAGGTGGTTTCTCACCTTCTGCAGCAACTGAGGTTTTCAAGGGGAGTCTCCCGGGAGGTGCATCCAGACTCAGTGATCTTAGGTAGCAGTGCCTGGTCAGGACATGTGTTCCTGTCTCACGGCACCCCTAGAGTCCATTTACAAAGCCTAAGTCACACCACCCTCATATACTTCTCCCCCATAGAATCTTCTGAATCAAACTCAGAAGCAGAGGGTAGACAGATGGGCAGTAGAGTATCCAAAGAGACACATATCTTGAAGAAACCTCACCAGTGCACAAGGTCGGTTGTGTTGTTACAAGCAAGGCCTCTCATAGAGCTGGTTCCGCTTTCTATTGGCAGGGGGAATCTGTACTCCCAATATATGCAGAGTGACCCTGGAGTCTTTCATTGTACTCATGTCCTCAGGAATATTAGAAATAGATTCAAATAGTTTGTTACAGTTATCAATATCACTAGCAAGAAAACCAGTGTAACTGGCCATACCAAATTGCAAGATTTAGACCCTGAGACCCATAAAATGAGTTCCTTTCAGGTCTCCTCCCACACCCCTTTGGCCACATCATGGACCATTGTTGGGACCGTTTTGCCTATGGTTCAGTGATTCAAGCACAAAGGAGTTAGGCTGTTGGTGAGAGGATAAAAAGCGTGTGCCCTTTGCTAGGACCAAATATTTAGAGCCCACGTTCTTACAGGTTCACGGGGCAGTCTTTGGTGTCTGCTAGGTAATGTTGGCAGGTTCCAGTATGGTGGTGCTCATACGTGTGCAATTTTGAGGTCATCAGAAGTTGGAGATCTTCAGGATTTTTTGGTTAGGTCTCCTGCACATCCTGTAAAGTAGGGGTCAGCAACATTTCTGGGACAGAGTGCCAAAATTTGACCTTTTGACCTCTGTGTACAGTCCAAGTGCTGGTGATACTTTCGAAAGTTACTACAAGTCCTACTTAGAACAACTTAATGAAGGTGCAGAGATTTACCATTCATGTGGTGCTTGGTAGCATTACCTGGGTCTTTTTTTTAATCCACAGGCTGCACGGCTTTGAGCAAGTTCCTGGCTACATGGGGGAGGAGGAGCGCAGTTGAGCTCCTACCTCACGTGCTGACGACAACTGGCTCACGCGTCACTCTTGGCATGTGTGCTGGGGGTTGCTGGCCCCTGCTCTAACGGAACATCATGGCTGACTGGCACTCTTTTTAAACACCTCCCAAAACTACTTGAAGTCATCTGCCTTCATTGGTGGGAGCAGCATGACAGCATCATATGGCATTGAAGAAGAATTATGTTCCAGTGATTCCATCTCAGAGGCAGTCTCCTGCTCTATCTCCTCATGTGGCTCCTCTGTAGCTCCAGATGTAGATAGGACTGGAGGGAGTAGTGGGCTCATGGGACCTTTGAGCAGCCTAAGTTGGCCACTGCATAAAGTATGGCATGTGAGGTCCCTTTATGAGGGAGCAAACCGCAGAAACTGGGGTTGATTCTTGTGGACCACAGCCCCGTGAGTGTTTTGTGGTGGCATTGGAGGAGAGTCATATGGTGAAAAGATTTTATCCTTGATGGCACATTCTCATGGTTGCAGACAAACAAAGATTTGTGAATGCGTGTAAAGTTTTAAATTACGATCTGTTCAGAGGGAAGAAAATCGTTCAAAATCTATGGCGTCAATATTAGAATCCTGGTAACAAAATATGAGTAATAATTCAAAGGTCAACTGACATGTTCTCACTCTCTCCTGCTATGAATAATCTGTGTTCCTTCCAATACCATTCCCAGCAGCTTGTGATCCCTGCAATGAATCAGTATAAGTGGCAATATAATTGTTCAAATCTGAGCTAAATTAGGAGTCATGCAAAACAGCTACCTTCTGACAGACATTTTGAGACCTCTATACTACTCCTAAGAGACAAGTTAAATATATATATTTGAGGTTCTATTTTAAGTCTCCTGGTTTTGGAAGGGGTGTGTGTTTAAATGTGTGTGCTCAAGCGCGCGTACACACACACACACACACACACACACACACACACACACTATTCACATTTTGTACCACTGCTGGCTTAAATGAAATCAGTGAAGTGATAGCTTCACTTCTTTTTCCCCTACCTACTTTATAGACTAATTATGCAAGGTTATTTACATAAAAAAACAAAAACAAAAAAACACCACCCTGGGGACTGCATGTCACAGCCTTGATGAAAATTTTTAATTGCATTTCCACTTTACACCCCACGGTCCCAGAGTGGCTAGCACCTTCAAATTATTAGAAACCAATTAATTCTCCAAAAATCCTCAATCACGAAGTTGTCAGCCCAACTCTCGCAATTTGAAATTTTTGGCTGGAATAAACAGTAACCCATACTTCTGATAAATCTGCACTGCAAACTGTTCACCAGAACGATTTTGATGCTTTCAGCATTCTAAGATACTCCTCTTCTGATGCTACTTAGCTGTATCAGGTAACTAGTAGTGATACAGCATTCAGAAATATCCATCACTTTGTAAGTCAAATCACTTGTCCTATGAAATAAATATATCTATAATCAACTCACAAAACCTTTCACAGTTAAATGGGATTTTCTATAATTCTTGTTTGTTTCTACTCACAGTATCACCTTATAAAAACTGGAACAAAATCCACAATTTGATATAACAGATCATTAATAACAACTCTAAAATCTAATTCCACTTCCAATGCTCACTTCTGCAACTGGATCCTTGCGTGACCTTGTTCACATCACTTAAGATCTGATCCTTTAAAGAGCTAAGCACTGACCCCCATCCAGGAAAGCATTTACACACATACTTAACTTTTAAGCACATGAATAAAGATAAGAGTACAGGCTGAACCTCTACAATCCGGTGATCCAGCCTCCCTGTGGGTGCTCCTGGACTGGAGCACTCTCAGAAAAAAGCCAGGCCCTGCACTTAAAACAACAACTCCCTGCTCTCCAAGAGGTCTCAGATATTTCTGCAGACTTAAGTGTTACTGTACATATGGCCTTAAATTCTCTCTTCTCCACATATGTATATCCTTAAATGACCTAATTAGCTTATGCTATATGGATTATTGAGAAAAACGCTCAAATAAAAATTTTAGATACTTTTAAAATATAGCTTTATATAATCCATTTTCTTTAAGGCTACAGTTACACTATAGCCCTGCGCTGACAGAGGTCACCATCAGGGGATATTTCCCGACAAAACCCGTTGACAGATTGTGGCCACACACGGAAGCGGCTCGACAGAACCATCCACTCTGTCGACAGAATGTGGCCAGATGCCTTGGCTGCTTTCTTGACAAAATGGGGCCTCAGAAGCCCCACAAACAGGCTCATGCAGCCAGGCAGCCTTTCTAGGCACTCTGGTCAGGCACACCCTGAAAGCCTCCCCTCCCACTCTCCAGCACAGCCAGTGCCTGCCCATGCTGAACCTCACAGTAATCTGCAAGGCACACACAGGCTAGGCCCGCATGCTCCCCACTAGGGATCAAACACAGGCCACAACCAGCATGGACCAGCAGCAGCCCCAGGGTGACCCCTCGCTGCCCAGCAGTTGCCACAGGTCTTGCTCCCTAACTTCCAGGACCACTTTTGCCTCGTCTGGTGGGAAATGCCAGAGGCCGAAGCTGAGGAAATGCCCCTGTTGCTCCATCTGCCCTTGCCCCCCTGGATGCCATGGCAGGTGTGTCAGCATCATCAGCCCTGACTGGTGGGTGTGTCTACTGATGAGGAATGGGGTGACAACTAGTGGCTCCAAAACTTCCTGATGAGAAGGGACACCTTTCAGGAGCTGTGCACCTGGCTCGCCCCCACACTACGGCACTGGAACACCTGAATGCAGCCAAACATCCCTGTGGAGAAGCAAGTAGCCATCGCTTCGTGGAAGCTCAACATCCCGTATAGTTACAGTTCAGTGGCAAACCAATCCAGGGTAGGAAAGTGCACCTTCGGGGTAATTCTGATGCAGGTAAACCATTCCCGGACTGCACGCTCAGTATGGCAGGGAAGCGGGAAGGGTGGGGCTCCATCCAAGGAAGAGTCCTAGATGGAGGTGCAGACAGGGAAGCAGAGTGGAGGAGCCACATCCCAGAGGGGCCAGGCTATCCCACTCTCACACAGACCCATGACCAGAGGAGCCGCCACACAGGATGGCCAGAGAGGGGCCAGAGAGCAGGGAATGGGAGTGAGCTGAGGAGGCTGCCAGGGTCAGGGGCTACCTCCCACAGGCCCTCATGTGTGCATTCTCTCTCTTCTGCTTCCAAGTGGTGAAGGCTCTCAACGGTATCCTGCTGGGGAGGCTCGTCCAAGTCAGTAACCTGGACGTAACCATAGCTAGATTCAATGCCCTGGGCTTCCCAAATTTTCAAGGCAACTGACAGGACATACATACCAATCCACACCCTAGACCACAGCATGGCACACTACACAAACAGGAAGAGGTACCACTCCATCATCCTTCAGGCCCTGGTGGACAACCATGGTCGGTTCTCCAACATCTACATTGGGGGGTGGGCCAGGAGCACAATGCCAGGGTCTTCAGGATCTCTGACTTGTGCCATAGGACGACAGGGGGCTTGTTCGTTCACCATCATGACATGGCCATTGGAGATGTCCAGATGCCCTTTTGCGCTGTAGGGGATGCCCCCTCATGCCACAGCTAATGCAACAGTAAACCAGCCACCCAGACCGGACAAAGCAGCTCTTCAATGGCCACCTGAACCAGGCATGTTGTCTGGTCGAGTGTGCTTTTTGGTGTCTGAAGGTGAGGTTTCGCTGTTTCCTCACCACCTGGACATGGGCGAGGACCGCATCCCTGTGGTGGTGTCCGGCTGCTATCCCCTCCACAATCTAGTGGAGCCGAAGCAGGAGATCTTTGTTCTGGGGCTGGGGGTTGATGCAGACTGTGACCACAAGCAGCCAGCCCCAACCCGCCAGATGGACATGGATAGGCACCACGTCAGGGAGGCCCTACAGGTAACCTTCTCCTAATGACCCCCACCCAAGGTCCCCCTGGGCAGGGATCCTGGGCCCACAGTCCTAACCCAACCCCACCACAATCCCTCCTTTGACCCCTCACCCCCCCAACCATGCCCCAACAAAGAGATGTGGGGTTGGTGACACAAAAACTTTATATTAAACATGAAAATTTGTATTAAAAAAACAATAATGCAAGTTATTTACAAAGCGCAATCCCAGGTAACTATGTATGGGGAAAGGGGGAATCTGAACATGGTTTGAAGGGCTTGGCATGGGGGATATGAGGTTGTTAAAATAAACATCATTATCCAAATTATGTCCCGTGTACAATTACTGGAAACTATGTACCAGGGGACCAGGTCAAGGGCTGCGACCCTGAGGACCGAGTCCCCAAATGCCCTCGGCCATAGGATCCTGTGCCACCCACAGGTTCGGGATCCCTGTCAGGGCTGGGCTGGGAGCACAGGGAGGTACGGGGTTTGCGGAGCCGGGGCAGGGTCAGCAGCACTGGTCAGCAGGGTCGGCTTGGGCTGTGGCGGGGAGGGAGGGAGAGAGAGTCTGGTAAGCGGGAAGGGCCTGGGGGGGCGGGGGCGCCGGACATGGCCATTGCCCACTGCTGCAGGGCCTGCACCTTGGCCTCCAGCAAAGGGACCAGACAGGCAGGGACCAGCAGGGGCGGGGCAGAGGGGTCAGGGAACAGGGTGGGTGTAGGAAGGCGACCAGGGGCAGCACGTTGGTAATGCCCAGGCCAGCATGACCTCCCACAAAGTCTGGATTTTGTGGACCTCTTCTAGCAGCTGGCTGCACACCACCTCCCACCACTCAAGTGCTTGCTCTCACCACTTCCTGTCCTCCTGCAGCAGTTGGTTCTGGAGGACCAGCCATGTACATGCACAGGACCTCGCCCCCAGTGGTGTGCCAGGACCATTGCACGGCCCCACGCCCACAGTCACAGTGGCAGCGGGGATTCGGCTGTGGTGGGTGCTGGTCCTGGTGATCTAGGGGGGGCGGAGGGGGACCTTCAATGGCCTGACCCTCTGAAGGTGGGAGGAGAGGAGGGATGGTGAGTCATTCCCATCATGCAGCCCCTAAGACCCTGCCCCTCCATCTATTTTGAGCAGTAGCCCCCACCTGACACATGGGATGAGGCCATTCCAGGAACACAACCACACGCACTGTGCATGATGGGCCCTGCTGAACGACGGCCCCACTGAGGTGTGTGGAGTGGGCTGACTGCTTTGCACCACCCTTGGCTCCCCTGCCCAACGGTCTGGGGGTCGGGAGCAGGGAGAGTCAGGCCCTGGGAGTGTCTCTGCATGGGTGGTAGGCAGGCTGAGTGCAGACTGGCCCTCCCCAATGTCCCTCTTCTCCTGGGGCTCTGAGGCACATCAGCTAGCACCCGTGCCAGAGGCCATGCACTGGGTCCCAGTGGGCCACATCCCCAGCCACATTGTTGCGCATGCTGGGCCCAAACGTTTGAGGCCCACCCAAATCAGCCTGGCAAGTGACAGTGTCGCACGTGTGCCTCTGCACTGCCACACCCTGGGGTGTGCGACATGCGGGATACTCGCTGGAGGGGCCCCTGAACAGTTCCGGTGATGTCTGGGGCATGGCCTCATTAGAGGGGCCCGAGACAATAACCAGATTCCCATGTCTTGAGTCCAGGTCTGAGTCATCACCCAGCTGGAGCTCCTCTGGTGCATGCAGCTGGTCTGGCTCCAGCTGGCGCGGGGCTGCCACGTAGGCCATGTTGTAGTAGTTGACTGTCAGGGCTCCATCACTCCCTTCCCCACAGGCAGCTGGTGGAGCTCCTTATAGCATGGACAGGTGGGTGTCCCTGCTCCTGTCTGTTGCCTGGCACTCCAGGCCTTTGCGTAGCCCTGGCAGAGCTCTTTCACCTTGGCCCACACCTGCTACATGGCGGGGGCTGAATGGCCACACCCTGCCAGGGCTTCAGTCAGGTGAACATACCTGGGTGCATTCTTGCACTTTGTGCTAGAGTCCAGAACAAGGACCTCATCACCCCAAAAGGTGACTGAAATGCTCATTCTCAACCTTGCAAGACTGCAACATAGGGCTCAAAGTCTTGGGAGAACACCCACATAGTTAAGTACTTCTACTTCCAGCTGTAAGAAAACAGTCTAGAGGCATGTTTAAAAAAAAGTATGTGCGCACGTATTCATTAGATTTATTTAGATTTAGGTCCGCCTGGGCACATTGGGCAACAAGTGCTCTCCAGAGGTTTTGGTCTGATGCCACTGTTTCCGCTTCTTCCCACGTTATACCAATGTTCTTAAAGTCTTCTTTAACCGTGCTTCGCCACATTTTCAGTGGTCTTCTCCTCTTCCTCCTTCCTTTAGCTGGTGTCCATGGCATTGCTACCTTTGGATGAAGATTATCTGAAAGACGTAAGATGTGTCCAGCAACATGCAATCTATACTCTGCCACAACATCCTGCAGTCTCCGCAGACCACATCTTCACAGAATCTCTTTGTTAGTAATGAAATCTATGTAGGTAACACCAAGGATCTTACGCAGACATCGCTGGCGGAACACATTCAGCTTATGTGATATTCTTGCAGTGTTTTTCCATGTTTCACTGGCGTAGATTGCAGTGGACATGACAATAGTGCTAAGGAGTCAAAGCTTTGTAAAAAGGCCAATTGTTGATGCAGACCAAATTGGGCATAGTTTTTGGAACACTGCCGAGGCTTTCCCGATTCTGCAGTTGATGCCTGCCTCGACACTCTCATCATTGGACAGAGTGCTGCCAAGAGAGGTGAACCATCGGACATCTTCTAAGGACTGACACATTCATACCCCTTCTTAACTGCACATGTATTATTCTGCATTTGTCTTTATTTTAAATGGTGCACCTAACATCCACTCACAAAGTCAACAAGGAAATGGCAAAAGTCTGAGGTAAGCGTTGCATGAATCCTTGATTTCTATGTAATAGAGTTCTACTACAAATAGTGGCACTTCACTTTTCAAATGAAAAAACAGGAACTATTGTTTAAAAATGTTTAGTAAAGCCAGTGGGGGGTTTCTTCGTTTTCATTCTCTCTTTCTTATAATGCTTCTTTGCCATTGAGCACACAGAAAATGTTACTTATGCTAAAAACTCATTACAAAATTACTACAAACAACCAAAGTAAAAATAATGCACTGTTAAATACACGTGCATTTACTTAATAAGTAAAGTTCAGTTTCAATCATGATACAGGTTCTTAAAAACTCAAAATTTAGAAAGAACACATTCAGTAGTCCATAAAGATTTTAAATGCTTTACATTTTCAAGAACTCAGACTCACACAATATCTTTCTTCACTTTGGAGATGAAGAAGCGACAGGAACAGAGAGATTTGATATCTTCTCAGTAATTTAAGAAATATATGGGAGAGCCAGAAAGAGAACTAGGATCTCACGGCTTCCAGTTCTATACTTGAGCTACAAGACCATTCAGAGGTCTGGGTTTTTTTTGTTTGTTTGTTTGTGTTTGTTTGTTTGTTTTTGTTTTTGGTGGGGGGGCAGTGAACTGAGGTCTTAGTAAGAGGAAGCCTTCACACAGCACTCTGGTAATAAATTTCCACTAAATCATGGCGACAGGGTACCATTGCCACATGAAAACAGTGGGGTGCATGAATTAGGAAAATAGGAATAACCAAAATTCTTTTCTATAATGAATCCTGTATAAAACACAAATTAAACAGGCAACTTCATGTCTTCACAGACTGCCTCAAAAATATCCTTACACATACCAAGTACAGTTCTGTTCATCTTTTTCAAGAAGGCTATGCACATTAAAGACAGGTTACTCACCATAGTAACGGTGGTTCTTCGAGATATGTCCCCGTGGGTGCTCCACAATAGGTGTCGGGCTCGCCCGGCGCCGCAGATCGGATCTTCCAAGCAGTTTCTGCCGGACCGCGCATGCGCCGGCGCGCGCCGCTCCCTTGCGCGCTCCTGGCCACGTGCGCAATCCGGTCCCCACCAGTTCCTTGACCAACCGCCTTGGATGCTCCTGCAAAACACTAAACAGAGATCCGAAGCGGGGAGGATGGGCGGGTAGTGGAGCACCCACGGGGACACATCTCGAAGAACCACCGTTACTACGGTGAGTAACCTTTCTTTCTTCTTCGAGTGTCCCCGTGGGTGCTCCACAATAGGTGACTACCCAGCAGTAACCCAAGATAGGAGGTGGGTAATCGGATTATGTGCAGCTTGTCCCCGAGAGGACCGCTGTCGAGAGACGGGTATCCTCTTGGAATACCCTGTGAAGGGCGTAATGTTTGGCGAAGGTGTCATAGGATGACCAGGTCGCCGCTCTGCAAATGTCTTTTAGCGCAACGCCCTTCAAGAAGGCTGTTGATGCCGCCACCGCCCTAGTGGAATGAGCCCTGGGAGTGGCCAGTAAAGGAGTCTTTTTGAGTTCATAGCACGTTTTTATGCAGGATACGATGTGCTTCGAGATTCTCTGCGAAGAGAGACCTTCTCCTTTCAATTTGGAAGCGAGAGAGACTAGGAGTCTATCCGTTTTCCAGAAGGACTTGGTCCTGTCTACATAGAAGGCTAGCGCCCTCCTTACGTCCAGGAGGTGTAGGCGCGCCTCTTTGTTAGAGTTATGAAGCTTTGGATAAAACGAGGGTAAAACAATAGGTTCGTTAATGTGAAACTCGGAAGAAACCTTGGGAACAAAGGCTGGATGCAGCCGTATGGTTACCGCCTCCTTGGAAAAAACATTGCAGGGTGGCGTTGCCATCACTGCCGCAAGCTCGCTCACCCTGCGAGCTGACGTAATTGCGAGAAGAAAGGTAATCTATCGTAAGGAGGCGGAGGGAAACCGTGGCCAAGGGCTCGCACGGTGGTCCCGTTAGCACATTAAGCACCAGGTCCAAGTTCCACGAAGGTGGAAGCGGTTTCCAAGGGGGGTATAGGTTTACCAACCCTTTAAGGAACCTGGTAACCATGGGATGGGTGAACACCGTGTGCCCTTCCTCCTCGTGTCTGAACGCCGAAATGGCGGCAAGGTGGACCTTTAACGAGGATAGTGAGAGTCCTCCTCTCTTGAGGTCCAGTAAATACTCTAACATTACAGGTATAGGCACCGAAAGGGGGGCCAGCTGTTTGGTAGAACACCAAGCCGTGAAGCGAGTCCATTTCTGCTTGTAGGTCTTCCTGGTGGAAGTCCTCCTGCTACTTTCTAGGACTTGCTGCACTTCCTCCGTGCATGTGCTCTCTAGGGAGCTGAGCCATGGATTAACCACGCTTGTAGTCGCAGGCCTTGGGGGTGCGGATGCACTATGGACCCCTGGGCTTGCGTAAGCAGATCCGGCGCCACCGGAAGAGGTATCGGTGGACGGTCCGACATGCGCAGGAGTAGGGGGAACCATTGCTGTCGATCCCACGTTGGGACTATCAGGATCATTCGGGCTCCTTCCCTCCTGGCTTTCTGCAAGACTTTGTGAATCAGCACTGCGGGGGGAAAAGCGTAAAGCACGGGGCCCCTCCACGAGATCACGAACGCGTCCCCCAGGGACCCCCGTCCCAGTCCTGCCCTGGAGCAGAATAGTGGGCAGTTCTTGTTGTGTTGAGTGGCAAACAGGTCTATCTGGGGAAAACCCCATGCGCGGAAAATCGGTTGTAGCAGATCGGAACGGATCTGCCACTCGTGCGTGAGTGCAAAACGCCTGCTCAGCTGCTCTGCCTTCACATTGTGAGCGCCTGGTAAGTACGAGGCTTTCAAGATTATATTGTTGGCGATGCACCAGTTCCATAACCGGACTGCTTCCGCACATAAGGCACGGGACCGAGCTCCTCCTTGCCGGTTTATATAAAACATGGTGGAGGTATTGTCTGTACTGATCCCAACAACTTTGCCTTGTATATGGTCTCAAAAGTGTCTGCAGGCGTTGAACACTGCTCTGAGCTCCAGTATATTAATGTGCAGTGACTGCTCCGTGGAGGACCACAGCCCTTGAGTCACCTCTTCGCCCATGTGTGCTCCCCACCCTCTGAGGGAGGCATCTGTAGTAAGAAAAACCGATATTTGTGGTTGGTGGAAGGGTACCCCTGTTAGCAAGTTCTTGGGGTTTACCCACCATTGCAGGGATTTGCGCATCTCTGCTGTGGGCGACACCACCCTGTGAACGGTGTGTGCTGCCAGTTTGTATACGCTCGCCAGCCAGTGCTGCATGCTGCGCATGTGTAACCTGGCGTTCTGTACTACGAACGTCGCCGCTGCCATGTGGCCCAGCAGCTGTAAGCACGTCAGGACCGGCACCGAAGGGCTGAAGGTGATGACCTGCACGAGGGAGCCGATGGCCCGAAAGCGAGTCTCCGGTAGATATACTCTCGCTGTAATAGAATTTATGCATGCCCCTATGAACTCTATGTCTTGTGTGGGGTCTATCTTTGATTTTGCCAGATTGATAACCAGGCCGAGCGAAGAGAACGCGCCTGCTGTGACGCGTATCATGCGTAGTACCTCCTCCTTCGAGGCCCCTTTGAGTAGGCAGTCGTCCAGATACGGGAATATAAATACCCCCTGTCTGTGCAAGTAGGCTGACACCACTGCCAAGGTCTTGGTGAAGACTCTGGGGGCCGAGGAGAGGCCAAACGGTAGGACCTTGTATTGAAAATGTTCTTTGCCTACCATGAACCGGAGGAATCGCCGGTGAGCCGGATGGATAGTTATGTGAAAATACGCGTCTTGTAAATCGAGGGCTGTGAACCAATCTCCATCGTCCAGTGCCGTAAGGATGGAGGCGATTGTGATCATCCGAAAGCGTTGCTTGTGCAGGTACCGGTTGAGGCCTCGAAGATCTAAGATGGGCCTCCAGCCTCCTGTCTTTTTCTCCGTGAGGAAGTACCTCGAGTAGAACCCTTTTCCTTGCAGTTGCTCCAGCACTCTTTCCACTGCCCCTATGAGCATGAGATGGTCTACCTCCTGCTTGAGCCTCGCTACGTGGGAGGCCTCCTGGAGGTGGGGCCTGGGTGGAGGTCGTGGCGGTGGGAGCGACTGGAAGGGGATCGCGTACCCCGTGGCTATGATCTCCAGCACCCATTTGTCTGTGGTGATCCTTTGCCACTGGTCGTAGAATGGTCGGAGGTGATGGTGGAATAGCCGCTTCGGATGACCTTGTGTGATGGTAGTGATGGCGCAGCCCTGGATCTGTGTGTCAAACTTGTGGCCTTTGGCCCTGCCCCGAGGACACACGGCTCTGTTGTGAACGTCGCCTGGGAGTTCTGTACTGCTGGTGCTGTTGATGTCGCCCTTGCTCGTAACCCCTGTGGTACTGGGGACGCTGTTGCTGGTACTGGTACCGTCTTTGTTGAGGGTAGTACTTTTTCTTTCTGTATGGAGGGGTGTAAATCCCCAGGGTCCTAAGTGTGGCTCTTGAATCTTTGCTGGAATGAAGGACCGAGTCAGTTGATTCAGCAAACAGCTTCTGCGAGTCGAAGGGAAGATCGACTATCTTTGCCTGCAGATCCCTCGGTATACCCGAAGTCTGGGGCCAGGACTCCCTTCGCATCACCACTGCCGTAGCTGTGGAATGTGCTGCTGTGTCCGCAACATCCAGGGCGATCTGAACTCCCGTCCTCGAGGCCGCGTAGCCTTCTTGCACGATGGCCTTGAGCACCGGTTTCTTGTCCTCTGGAAGCAAGTCCGTGAGGGAGGTTAACCTAGTGTAGTTGTCGAAATTATGGTTCGCTAAATGCGCTGCGTAATTTGCCATTCGCAACAGTAGAGTGGAGGAGGAGTAGACCTTTCTGCCGAACAGCTCTAGCCTCTTGGCATCTTTGTCTGTTCCCCCTGTCTTGAATTGAGATGTCTTTGATCTTTGTTGCGACGACTCCACCACCAAGGAATTTGGTTGTGGGTGACTGATCAGGAACTCCATGCCCTTTGCCGGCACGAAGTATTTCTTATCCGCTCTCTTGTGGACGGGCGGAATAATCGCAGGGGTCTGCCATATCGTAGTGGCGGACTCCAAGATTGCTTCATCAAGCAGTATTGCTATTTTGGAGGAGGCCGGAGGTCTGAGATTTTTGAGGAGCTTATGGTGTTTCTCTTGCACCTCTGCTGTCTGGATGCCTTGCGTGAAGGCCACCCTCTTAAACAGCTCTTGAAACTGTTTGAGATCGTCCGCAGGATGGACGTCCCCCGGGGCCGTAGCCTCGTCCGGGGAGGAGAGCGAGGAACCACTGGGGTACGCCTCTCTGGACCCTTCCGGTTCCTGTTGGTGATGGTACACCCTCTCGCTAGAGGCTTGCGAGGGAAAATCTCGGGGTTCCATAACCAGTCCCCCCTGAGATACTTGAGTCTCTGTCCCCGTTCGCGATTGCCCTCAGGGATACGAGATCGTCTGTGGGGATCTTTCCCTAGTAGAGTGCCGGTGGTGTCTATGCCCCGCGTGATAGGGGCGACCACGGCAGTATAGGCACTGTTCTTGGGAAGGTGACCTAGACCACTCCCTTGGTGCATACCCTCTGCGTCTGGGGAAGAGAGATCGTCGAGAGATCTGGGACACTGGAGAGAGCGATTTTGGATAGTATTCCAGCGGCTCAAACCCCAGGAAGGGTGAAGGTGGTCCCAGCCAGGGCGAGGCTGGTTGTAAAAATGGAGACGGGGGCTCCGGGTAAGCTAGGGGGGACCCCTGCCTTCTGGTTGGAGTCTGCAGCATAAGCGGAGGGCTAAAAGAAAGCAACTCCGCAGCCCTGTCTGGAGAGGGGCTGCGGCGCCTCGTTTTGTGTGCAGCCTTCCCCCTCCCTTGAGGAAGTAACTCCGCCCCCTGGCGTGTAGGGGATCTCGGCCCCGTCCGCACCGTGCTCGGCACGCTCATGGGCGGTGCCGCACGGGCGGTGTCCTCCGGTGCCTGCGGGCTGTGTGCCTGCGCGCTCTGCACCGCCGGTTCCCCAGGGGTCGGTGCCGCTGCCTGCGGTGCCGCCGGTACCGGCGCTTGTTTAGCCGCCGCCCTGCCTGCGGTGCGGGGTGGCTGTTTGCTTATCGGAGGCTGAGCCGCTTCCACGTGGCTCTCCGTGCCGCCGCCGATCAGCTGTTGCTGCGGCTGGGGGCTGCGCGCTCCTTCCGTCCCGCTCGCTGTTGCTGCCGGCAGGGATCGGGCTGGGGAGGCTTTCCTCCATTTTTGCGCTGATGGGGTGAGGGAGGCGGCTTTCCTTTTATGGGCCCCGGAGGGTCCCTCCTGCTGCGGCCGCTCTGGCACGTCTGGCTGGAGGGCCTTGTCGAAGAGCAGCATTTTAAGCCGCATCTCCCTGTCCTTCCTTGCTCTGGCTGTTAGTTTTGCACAGAAGGAGCATTTCTGCGTGACATGGGACTCCCCCAGGCACCTTATGCAGAGACTGTGCCCATCAGACGCTGGCATTGCCTCTCGGCAGGAATCACATTTCTTAAATCCTGAAGAGGGCATTGTTGGTGAGTCTTTCAGTTGTTAATGGGTACTTAGCACCTTCTCTGTGCTGTTTTTCCCCTTCTCTGATAGCCTGCCACGGCAGGAGGGCTGATGGCCCTAGGCTCCTGGCCTCCGGTGTTCCGCTTGTTACTGGGACTGGACTGAATGCCGTCCCGCTTGTTATTTTTCAAAAAAAACAAACAACAACTGGCTAACTTGCAGTAGCCTAAGAACTTGAAAAGTTTAAAGAAAAAACAGTTAAAACCATTGAATACGCTAACTTGGCCTTAGCCTAGTTCGGATTCCGTCTGCAGCCGACGGCGGTTAAGAGGAACTGGCGGGGACCGGATCGCGCACGTGGCCAGGAGCGCGCAAGGGAGCGGCACACGCCGGCGCATGTGCGGTCCGGCAGAAACTGCTTGGAAGATCCGATCTGCGGCGCTGGGCGAGCCCGACACCTATTGTGGAGCACCCACAGGGACACTCGAAGAAGCAGCAAGTAATACAATTCAATTTGACTTTAACCACTGTAAACAATACAGGTTGAACCCCTGATCTTGCACTCTTGAGACCTGACCAGTGCTGGATGAGAGAATTTGCTGGACAACAACAAGTCAGTATTTTTTAGCACATTACCAACACTTCTACTGTTTACTGGGCTCTTAGAAGACATTTAGAGGTAACAGCTAAATAACAGCACAGAACACAGAGCCAGGACTGCTATCTGTAAACAAATTTTATGGTGCCATGGAAAATTTGGCCACATTCACAATAAGGGGTCTCCTAGCAAACTAAAAACATGCCGGATTACAGATGTTGCCAGACAAGAGAGTTCCGGATTACAGAGTTTCAAACTGTAGTACTTCTTTTATGAGTCTAATTAACAGTCTAATTAACAGTCTAATTAACATCGACTAAGAGCCAAAGACAACTATCAGCTGTATCTAAGTCTTAAATATGACTCTATTCACTTATGGGAGAACTACAATGTACTCAGAACAGTGAAGGAAAAAGCTTTAACACTTTTTTTTAGGATCTTAATTTATAAGCACTGAAGAACATAGAACAGAAAGAATACCATACAATTCATCCAATTAGCTTTCTACCATCTTCAGTTCTGAGACTGAGGCTAGAGACAACTCACCTTTGGCACACCGTTAAAGGATCCAGACAGAGACAGGCAGAATTCGCCAATAAAAATATGTTCACAGAACGTCTCTGAAACAGCAAAGATGCAGATATTACAATTCTAGCATAAGTTTACCTCAGTATTTTTATCTATGGATTAGCTTTATGAAATTTTCATAAGGAAATCTATACAAACAGGGAAAGTACAGTGTGTCACAATTTAAGTTAATTTGTTAGACTTATTCTGTGTGATGTAATAAACCAAAAAATTCCTTCTTTTCAAAAGAAGAGCTATGTACAGGACTATGTAGTCTCTCCAAATCATAAAAAAAAGCATGCTGTGAGTGGCAATCGGAGTATAAAACTGAAGTAAAATTACAATAAACTAAGCTGACCAAATTTGTCAGTGCAATTAACTTCTGCCCCTTATTGTTTATAATAGCATTTGCCACCGTCTCCCATGTTTAAAAAATGCCATATAATAAATATTGTTAACTATACCTGAGTAAATTTTTAGTAATATAATATTATAAAAAGGACTATAAAGGGTTTGAACAGTCATTGTCAATTTTAATTACATTTCAAATCCTGTAGGATGGCTGACAGTTCACATATTGCAAATCCATTAGTATATGGCTGGTAGTACTGTGTTCCCAAAATGCTAAGAGACACCCTCAGAAATAGCTAGCTCAGTTTTAAACAAACAAAACAAACAAAAAATTCCAATTTAAGCAAAGAAAAAGTATAAGAACTTTGTTAGGTTCCTTCTTGTTATATAATTTTTAGTTCATAAAAATTACTTCTCTGGTGGAATGTCCTTGTTTGGTGGATGTATAGATTGCATCATGAAATGGTTACCAAAATATTGCACAAGAACCAGCTTCAATACAATAATAAAGTATCATCTGATCAAACACGCACACCGTTGTCATCTACTGCTCCATGTTAGAGCTCGTAAGAAGCAACATCAAACTACAACCCATATTCAAGGAAGACCTACCCTGAAAGAAATTTTTTCACAGCCATATTTTCTGCCCTTCAAATAACCCCCCAAATCTCTCCAAGCTCCCCCATAAATCAGGACACACCAAATCAAAGCTGCCAGATCCTGCCAGAACAACAGATGCAAAACCTACAGACATATTTCCATTTGCTGCACTCTAATTAATTGACATAGAAAAATGATTAAAGACAAAACACCACATGTGGGTGAATGTGTTACAAAGTGCTCCCACTATATCTGGTCAGGGAGGCATTTGTCTCAAAAAGAAGTACAGCTAAATAAATGAAGCAATATTAACTAGCGCCTTAGAGGGGACAGATAGCAGCCTCCTCCCCATACTAATTAAAAATTCTCTAACACCCTATTAAGTCTGTACCAGAAGAATATCCTGGATTAAATGCGGAAAAAGCCTCTATGTTTTCACTTCTAAAGTCCATCTCTAATCCTAGCCCTTTCCCCCAGTCCTCCACATACTTTAAATCAGGGGTGAGAAACTTTGGGCCTTCAGCTTGCCTTGATCTGGCCCCCGAGGCTTGGGGTTGCCCCCAGTGAGTATCCAGACCACTGCAGGGTGGAGGGTATGTTGCCCCAAATCTTGTGGTCTGGATTTAGGCGAGAAAGGGCCAGATCCAGCACAAGGGCTCTGTCAGGGGGCAGGAAAACGGCTTTGTGTGCTGCTGCCTTCCTCTTCCCACAGCTAGAAGGACAGCAGCATGAAGTGCTGCCTGGAGGCTTTTCTCTCCAGCCAAGAGGACAAGTGCCTTGGTGCTGCCCAGGAGCAGTGGAGAACACAGAGCCCCGAGAGCCCCCAGGGAGCTGCACCAGGTAGAGCAAACCCCTCCCGCCCAAACCCCCAAACCCACTCCTGCTCTCTCCCCATCCCCCAACCTATTTCTGCATCCACCCTGACCCCATACCACAAGCCTGCTTCCTGGAAGCCCTTCCCACAAATAAGTCCACATTTTTGGCTCTACCCCAAGCTCTGGGGCTGGTGTATGAGGGGAATGAGGAGAATATCCTTTTAAGTCGGGGACCTTGTCAGTGAGGTGGGTTTTGTTTTTTTTTTTTTTGTTTTGAGGGAGGATTTGCTTCTCATTTGTCTCTCTCCCCACAACAACTAATTTGTCTGTGGGTTTCAGGGGAGACAGAGTATAGACATGGATGGGAGAGAGCTCAGCCATCAACTTACCTTGTCTTTACTAGCCCCACTAAATCAGTATTGCTGTATTAATCCCAGCAGGGATGATTTAGCCAGAAATATATCCAAGCCCCAACAATGACACAAAACACTAGCATAAGATAGAGGCTGATCTTCTCTTGGCTCCATTGTAGTTTTTGTCTCCTGTGAAAATTTAGCTTGCTACAGGAAGGATGTAGGAAGCTACGCTGTTATATTGTTAAATTGAGAACCACCTCCTTCAAACAACTAATTTTTGCCCCAGCCAAAAATCTTCACAGGCTAAAATAAGAAGTGTGGGAGCTGCAAAACTTCTGCCAATTTAAGGAAGATTATTTGGATCTCAAAAAATGCTACATAAAAAATGCAGGACTTAAAGATAATGCATTACAAGAATATTTCAATTACTAGAAAAGAAAAGTATTTTCCCCAAGATTCAGAATATTGAAACAAAGATTTGGACTGGAGAATATGTATCCCTAATACAAGGTTTAACAACAGTAGAGCTCTCTAAAATATTAATTGTAAATAGGCTAAAAGCCATTTTAACACATTAGCACCTGGGGTCTGAAAACTCAGATGACCAGGAAAAATTTTTTTCTCTTCATGAACAAAATGAACTCCTGTTTAAAGAAAGTTATATAGGATGTACTGTGTTCTCATTCACGAGAACAATAAGCCCTGTTTTTCAAAAACAGTTTTTGAGTTTGAGGTAAAGAAAAGCAAGTCTTGAATATACAGGTTGAACCTCTCTGGTCTGGGACTCTATGGTCCAGCAACATCTGATCCAGCAGAAAGAGGAGCCAGGAGGTCAGGGTAAGGCCACAGACCCTGGAGGCCAAGAGAGGAACTCAGCAGCATCTGCTGATAGACCACAGGAGAGCCCAGAGTCCAGCAGCAGAGATGCTGGAAATTACCTCCTCTTGTCCAGCAAACTTCTGCCTTCGGGTCTGGTCATGTCCTCAAGATGCCGAAACAAACCTTTAGTTGAAATTTCCGGGACTTTAAATACCATTAATATTCCACCCTTTGGTCCTGGATACAAAAAGATATAATGATCCAAAGACATTAAAATATGACTGAAGACTAGGGCTATTCATTATTCTCTCTAACATCCTGCAGGTTAGGATACTTTTTGCCAGACAAACACTTAACCATACAAAAGTAAAGCAGAAGATGCTGACAATGGAAAAAAAGGAAATTTTTACTTGGAACTGATTTAAAATGTCAATGTATCCAGTTTATTTTCCTGTTCTGGAATAAAACAAGTAAAATAATATTTTTTAGAAAACAATGCACACTATCATACAAAATGATGTGGTCAAAATTTCTAGTTCTCTCTCAAGAAAAATCTTTGAATCATTGTAGATAATTCTCTGGAAACACCCACTCAACGTGCAGCAGTGGGCAACAAAGCTAACAACGTGCAGAAGCATTAGAAAAGAGATACATAAGACAGAAAATATCATAATGCCACTACATAAACCCATGATATGCCCTAAATGCTACACACAGTTCTAATCACCCCATCATGAAAAAGTTATATTACAAATAGAAAAGGAACAGAGAAGGGCAACAAAAACAATGAAGGGTATTGGACAATTCTGGAGGCCTGAGACCTGATTAACCCCCACATCCAAATATTACAACAGTCTAGGGGGAAACAAAGTTTCACACTAAAATTTGGGGGTGAGGAAAAGAATACGCTCTTTCTGGTAAAAACAAACAGATACACACAGAAACGTCCCAAGTGCAAGTTTTGCCCACCAAGAGCGTAAAAGTACCGGGAAGTTAGGGAGGATACAAAAAAAAAAAAAAAAAGAGGCTCAGCAAATGGTAAGATAAGCTCTGCTCAGTCAACCTGTGAAATTTATTACTGGGGTGTTGTGAAAACCAAGAGCATAACTGTGTCACAAAAAGAACTGGATAAATTCATGGAGGACAGTCTCAGGTAGTAGCCATGTTAGTCTGTAACTTCACAAAAACAATCTGTCCTATAGCACCTTAAAGACTAAATTTGTGTATTAGGTGCTTTCGTGGGTAAGACCCACTTCATCAGAACCATGGAGGATAGGTATATCAAAAGCCACTAGCCAAGACAGATGGGGATCCAACACCATATTCCAGGTAGCCCTGGGCCTCTTTTGCTAGGGGTGGATGGACAGGTAGATCACTGTTAAATTGCCCTGTTCTCTCCCTTTCCTGTGATGCATCTGGCACTGACCACCAACAGATGACAGGATACCAGGCTAGATGACTACTCTTTTGGTCACATTACACATTTAATTTTCTGAACCATTTCTAAATTTACTGAACAGTGGTAAGGATTTTGTGAATTGTATTTCTCTTGACTCACATGAGAAATTAAACAGTTCCCTTGAAACACTGCGAAAATTACATCGTTCACAACGGAAGCCAACAACAGAATCAAAAGCATACCACTGGTCTCTAAAACAAAGACTGGGAAATGAGCAAAATCTAATACTATATGATAAAGAATACAACCAGCTGAAGTGCCTCACATATGAAGATAATGGGACTCAAATAAAATTATTCTGATTTACACCAAAGTCCTGAAGATACAAATAAGAAAAAGTGAACAGAAGAACGAGTTGAGAAATATGCACATAGAGTAGGGTATCAGATGGAAGTGAAGGTACAAACATGGAAGGAAGAGGGTAGATGTAATACGCACTTTAAAACAACTGCATTGTCATTTGTCTTTCAAACAATAACATATTCAGATCAAAAACTCTCATTCGTATCTTTTACAAGGCTCAGCATTCAATTTGCAACATCTTAAAAATGAGGATAAGGAATGTGAACTTTATTTTGGGGCCACAGGGTCTAAGGAACAGTCTTGAGGCAAGGACCACAGCTGTTCAAAACTGAAGGAATCACTTTGGATACAATGTTAGCCAATAACAGGCATAAAATGACTGTTTTAATTCATGCATCAAGAAATAAATATTCAATGATAAACATTAGCCAAAATCACACCATTCCTAACCATTTTACAGGTACAGTTTAAGATTAGCATTTTTGCATTCATACTTTATGAAGCACATTCAAAAAAAGATAGCGGGAAAGCAGATTATAGATCTTTTAATTAATCTACCTCTTCTTCAGCTCCACTGTTAAAATCCATTTTCACTTTTGTAAGGATTGTTTTAAATCACATCCTCTCAGGCTTTCCCAATTCTTGATTCTCCCATGTTCAAATTAACACAAAGTAAAATATCTTTGTGGTGTATTAAGTATAAATTGTCTACCCATAATGCTATATTGTGTAACCTAGGGATTTTAATGCTAAGGATAATTAGTTCAAGTGTCTCTGAAAACTATTGTAAAATTCGGTGCATGACATGTAGCCAGTAGCCTTCTTGGAAGCAACTGTAAAGCAACACCTCACCACGCACTGTTCCTGCAAGGATGATCATGGAGGGCAGCTTGCCAGTGCACTGCACCACTAACGCTAATTATCCCTATTAAACATTACCTTCTTTGTAACTGACTGAAACATCCTGCAACTACACATTCAGCTAGACCTATCAGAAATGTTCCAATGCTAGACAGGTATTTCAGATCAGGTAACTGTTTCAGTATTGGATACATCTGAACATGGGAGCTATCATATATTCATGGCAAATATAACTAATGTCCACGAAGCAGTATCTGGATCAGTGATTTTCAACCAGTGTGTCACAACACACTGGTGCGCTGCAAGAACTGTCCAAGTGTGCTGTGAAATTTAATCAATTTTCTTCTTGCTGCAGCTCTTTGCAGAGCCACCACAAGGGGAAATGCCAACCACGCAGGACCTCATTCATGCTGGGACGCAGCTGAACTGCTGCTTCCCAGCCCAAATGAGCTGGCTTGGAGAACACACCCACCTCCCTGCTATGGGAGGGGGGTGGGAGGGCAGGAGCCTACTGAAGCTGGGACACCGCTTAAATGACGTGTCCCAGCTCCAGTGGGCTGGCGGGGCAGGGAGGCTGCTTTCTGGAGCTACCTCCCCAAAACCAGGAGCAATCAAGTAGCCAATGAAATTTTCAGCAGTTACTTAATTACTCAACATCCATAGCACGGCCTTGAACAGATTTTCAAAGTGTGTATGTGCTCACTGAGACAGTGCATTCTGTGGTAGATTTGAAATAGTGCATTTGATCCCTGTTTAGCTTGTTATATGCACTGTGTAGCAAACCTCTCTATAGTTAAAGACCACAACCATTGCAATAACAGAGAGGGAGCTGTGTTAGTCTATATACTAGCAAAACAAAAAAGTAGTCAAGTAACACTTTAAGACTAACAAAATAATTAGGTGAGCTTTCGTGGGACAGAGACTCACTTCTTCAGACCATAGCCATACCAGAACAGACTCAATATTTAAGGCGCAGAGAACCAAAAACAGTAATCAAGGAGGACAAAATCAGAAAAAAATGATCAAGGTGAGCAAATCAGAGAGAGATTTTCTCTGATTTGCTCACCTTGATCATTTTTTTTCTGATTTTGTCCTCCTTGATTACTGTTTTTGGTTCTCTGCGCCTTAAATATTGAGTCTGTTCTGGTATGGCTATGGTCTGAAGAAGTGTGTCTCTGTCCCACGAAAGCTCACCTAATAAATTATTTTGTTAGTCTTTAAAGTGCTACTTGACTGCTTTTTTTGTTTTGACAACCATAGTAAATATAAGTAAATGTCAATTCAGCTGAAAAACGTGGACATGCCATGAAATTGTTAGTCTCATTGAAGTGTGCCATATTACTGAGGCTGGGAACCACTGATCTAGATCAAGTATCTCAACCACAATTTACCTTAATGCCATCCCTCAAGTCCTCCTAGCAAGCCAGTGGGCAGCTGCCTCTGCCATTGGCTCTGAAGTGGTGGGGGGCTCCCTGCATTTGCACCAAGGTCCACACTTTAGGGAAGGAGGGACCCTGGCAGCAACCCCAACTGTTATGTAGAAAAAGAACAGTCCCCCATACTCAGGTTAGACCACAGTTTGGGCTGGGGCCAGCAGAAGTGTTTCCCCCACCGACACTCACCATGGCAGCAGAGGTCAAGGAAGTAGAGTGACGCAGCGGCCTGATCAACTAGGCCGCCATCTCCAAGGCAAGCCTGGTCACTCCGTTTCATTGCAGCTCCTGCTGTTGAGGTGAGTGGAGAAGCGGGAGGAGAACCCCAGCAGCCACTCTGCACCAGCCCCGGCCCCTCCTCTTCCATAATCCCCAAAGCCACATGCTAACTTAGGAGAGAACGTTTGGGAGAAAAGAAGCAATGCAGCTAGGGCAGCAGTGGTAAAAAGAAACAGGATGAAGGTGAGACAGGGATGGGGCTTGACAAAAGAGTACAGACACTAGTATTCACTGTAACCTGAGCACTTGAGTGGCCGCCCAGTAGAGATTTAGGTGCTGCCCAGATGGTTAGCAGAGCCCTCAAAGCCATTCACAGCATGCAGCATATGTTTCTATTGGTGGTGCACATAGAGAAGTTACTCACCTGTAGTAACGATGGTTCTTCGAGATGTGTCCCCGTGGGTGCTCCACAATAGGTTCCTTCAGTTGGTCCCCGTGGGTGCTCCACAATAGGTGTTGGGGTCGCCCGGCGCCGCAGATCGGAAGTCTTCCAGCAGTTTCTCCTGGATCGCGCATGTGCCGGCAAGCGCCATCCCTCTGCGCGCCCCCGGCCGTGTGCGCGATCCGGTCATCGCCAGTTCCTTGACCAACTACCTCGGATGCTCCTGAAAAACACTAGACAGAGATCCGAAGCAAGGAGGATGGGCGGGTGGTGGAGCACCCACAGACACATCTCGAAGAACCATCGTTACTACAGGTGAGTGACTTCTCTTTCTTCTTCGAGTGGTCCCCGTGGGTGCTCCACAATAGATGACTACCCAGCAGTAACCCAAGTAAGGAGGTGGATAATCGGTTGATGTGCAGCTTGCCCCCGAGAGGACTGCTGTCGACAGATGGGTATCCTCTTCGAATACCTGAGGCAGGGCATAATGCTCGGCGAAGGTGTCGTAGGAAGATCAGGTCGCCGCTCTACAGATGTCTTTTAATGCAATGCCCTTGAAGAAGGCTGTTGACGCCGCCACCGCCCTGGTGGAGTGAGCCCTGGGCGGGGCCAGCAAAGGAGTAGTTTGAAGCTCGTAACACATTTTTATACAGGACACAATGTGCTTAGAGATTCTCTGTGAAGAGAGACCTTCTCCTTTTGACCTGGGAGAGAGAGAGAGAGAGACTAGGAGCCTGTCCGTTGTCCGGAAGGACTTAGTTCTGTCTATGTAGAAGGCCAACTCCCTCCTCACATTCAGGAGATGCAGGCGTGCCTCCGTGTCGGAGCTGCGAGGCTTCGGGTAAAACGAGGGTAAAACTATTGGCTCGTTAAGATTGGACTCCGAAGACACTTTTGGAACAAAGGCTAGGTGCAGCCTTAAGGTTACCGCCTCCTTTGAGAATACTGTGCAGTGCGGCGTTGCCATCACTGCCGCGAGCTCACTCACCCTGCGGGCTGATGTAGTAGCAAGGAGGAAGGTTTTTTGTTTGGTTTTTTTTTAATCATAAGGAGACGTATGGGAACTGTGGCTAATGGTTCAAAAGGTGGATGCGATAGCGTGCTGAGCACCAAGTCCAAATTCCATGATAGTGGAAGCGGTTTCCGAGGGGGGTATAGGTTTACCAGCCCCTTCTAGAACCTGGTAACAATAGGATGGGCGAATACCGTGGGCCCTTCCTCTGTACGCCGAAAGGCTGATATAGCGGCGAGGTGGACCTTTAGCGAGGATAGAGAAAACCCGCCTCTCTTGAGGTCCAATAAGTATTCTAGTGTTACAGGTATAGGAACGTCAAGGGGAGCTAACTGCTTGGTGGAACACCAGGCTGTGAATTGGAGTCCATTTCTGCTTGTAAGTCCTCCTGGTGGAGGTCCTTCGGCTACATTCCAGGACTTGTTGTACTCCCTCCGTACACGTGCTCTTTAAAGAGCTGAGCCATGGATTAGCCATGCTTGTAGGTGCAGACCCTGAGGGTGCGGGTGCACTAAGGACCCCTGAGCCTGCATGAGTAAGTCCGGTGCCACCGGTAGAGGGAGCAGTGGGCGGTCCGACATGCGCAAAAGCAAGGGAAGCCATTGCTGCTGATCCCAAGCGGGACTATGAGTATCATGCAAGCTCTCTCCCTTCTGGCTTTGTGCAAGACCTTGTGGCAAACAGATCGATCTGGGGAAACCCCCATGTACGAAAAATGCGCCGTAGCAGATCGGAGCGGATCTGCCATTCGTGCATGATTGCAAAGCGCCCGCTCAGCTGATCTGCTTTCACGGTGTGAGCGCCCGGCAAGTCCGAGGCTTTAAACATTATGTTGTTGGCGATGCACCAATTCTACAATTGGACTGCTTCCGCACATAGGGCACGGGATCGTGCTTCTCCTTGTCGATTGATGTAAAACATAGTGGAGGTATTGTCGGTATTGAATCCTGACTACTTTGCCATGTAGGTAATCTTGAAAATGTTTGCAGGCATTGAACACTGCTCTGAGCTCTGGCATGGTTATGTGCAGTGTCTCTTCTGCAGGGGACCATAGCCCTTGAGTTACCTTGTCGCCGATGTGCGCTCCCCATCCTATGTGGGAGGCATCGGTAGTAAGAAAAAATAGAAATTTGTGGTTGGTGAAAAGGCACCCCGACTATCAGATTCTCGGGGTTTTCCCACCACGCCAGGGATCTGTGCACCTCTGTTGTGGGCGACACCACCCTCTGGACAGTGTGGGATGCCGGTTTGTAAACGCTCACCAGCCAATGCTACAGGCTTGACATGTGCAACCTGGCATTCTGTACCACAAACGTAGCTGCCGCCGTATGGCCCAGCAGCTGTAGGCACATTAAGACTGGCACCGTGGGGCTGTATGTAATGACTTGCACCAGCGAACTGATTGCGCAGAAGCGGGCGTCGGGTAGGTACACCCTTGCTGTGATAAGAGTTTATGCGTGCCCCTATGAACTCTATATGTTGTGTGGGTTCAGACTTTGACTTTGCGAGGTTGATGACTAGGCTCAGCAAAGAAACGTGTCCGCTGTGACGCGTATCATGCGTGAGACCTCTGCCTTCGAGGTCCCTTTTAGCAGGCAGTCACCCAGATATGGGAAAAATAAACACCCCCGTCTGTGCAGGTAGGCTGATACCACTGCCAGGGTTTTGGTAAAGACTCTGGGGGCCGAGGAGAGGCCAAACGGAAGAACCCTGTGCTGGAAGCGCTCCTGGCCGACCATGAAGCGGAGGAAGCGTCTGTGTGCCGGGTGGATTGTTATATGAAAGTAAGCATCTCGTAAATCGAGTGCTGCAACCCAGTCTCCATCGTCCAGTGCCGTGAGTATCAAGGCAATTGTGATCATCCGAAACCGTTGCTTACGCAAGTAACTGTTGAGGCCCCGAAGATCTAATATGGCCTCCAGTGTCGTGTTTTCTTCTCTGGTAGGAAGTAGCGTGAATAAAAACCTTCCCCTGGAATTATTCCAGCACTCTTTCCACCACCCTTATGAACATAAGGTGAGTCACTTTCTGCTTGAGCCTCGCCTCGTGGCAGCATCCCTGAGGTGAGGCCTGGTGGGAGGCTTTGTCGGTGGAAGCAACTGGGAGGGGTTCGCGTAACCCGTGGCTATGATCTCCAGCACCCATATGTCTGTGGTGATCTTTTGCCATTGGGAGTGGAACAGTCTGAGGCAATGATGGAACATGAAATGAGAGTGGCATTGAGCGAGGGTATTGACAGTGCAGCCCCCGACATACCCATCAAACTTGTTGCCTTTGGGCCTGACCCGAGGGCATACGGCTTTGTTAAGAACGTCACCTAGGAGTTCTGTACTGTTGCCGCTATTGATAGCGCCCTTGGCCGTAGCCCCATTGATATTGAGCATGCTGTGGTTGTAAGCGTAGCGTCTTTGCCGAGGGTAAAAGTTTTCCCTCCTGTATGGGGGAGTATAAATGCCCGAGGTTCTAAGTGTAGCTCTCGAGTCCTTACTGGGGTGAGGGACCGAGTCGGTTGAGTCCGCAAACAGCTTTTGTGTATCAAAGGGAAGGTCCACGATCTTCGCCTGTAGGTCCCTCGAGATACCTGACGTCTGGGGCCAGGATTCTCTATGCATGACCACTGCTGTAGCCGCTGAACATGCTGCCGTGTCTGCCACATCCATGGCAATCTGGACTCCCATCCGTGATGCTGCGTAGCCCTCTTGAACCATCGCCTTTAACACCGGCTTTTTATCTTCCAGAAGTGAATCCATGAGGGGAGTAAGCCCGGAGTAATTATCAAAATTATGGTTTGCTAGGTGTGCCCATAATTTGCCACTCTCAATAGCAGGATAGGAGAGGAATATACCTTCCTGCCAAACAGCTCTAGCTTCTTAGCATCTTTGTCCGATCCCCCGATTTGTACTTAGAAGCCTTTGACCTCTGCTGGGACGACTTGACCACCAAAGAATTTGGTTGTGGGTGACTGAAGAGGAACTCCATGCCCTTTGCCGGGACGAAGTATTTCTTATCCACTCTCTTGTTCGTAGGCAGAACAGAGGCCGGAGTCTGCCATATAGTAGTGGCTGACTCCAGAATGGCTTCGTCCAGCGGAATAGCAATTTTGGATGAAGCCGGGGGTCTCAAATTTTTCAGGAGTTTGTGATGTTTCTCCTGCACCTCTGCCGTTTGAATGTCTTGCGTGAAGCCACCCTTTTAAACAACTCCTGAAACTGTTTAAAGTCATCCGGGGGAGAGACGTCACCGGGGGCCATGGCCTCATCTGGGGAGGATGAGGAGGAACCACTAAGGTAAACCTCCCTCGAACCCTCGGGTTCCTGCGGTCGATGATACCCTTGCTTGCCGGAGGATCGTGAAGGAAAGTCTCGGGGTTCTAAAATTAACTCCCCTTTAGACAACTGTGTTTCCATCCCCGATCGGGAGTGTCCACGGGGGTACTGAGCGGCCCGGGGGGTGGGGGGACCTGCCCCTCGGTGTAGGCCTGTGGTCTGTCTGTATCCAGCGTGATAAGGACGACCATGGCAGCACGGGCAAGGGTCTGGGGATGGAGACCTAGACCACTCGCGGGGTGTGTACCCCCAATGTCTGGGAGAGCGAGACCTCCGTGACGACACAGATAGAGCTGAAAACTGGCTTGTGATAGTACGCCGGGGATCCAATCCCAGAAATGGTGAAGGTGGCCCAAGCCATGGTGACATTGGTTGGAGGAACAGAGAAGGAGGTCCCACCCCGCCCACCCCCGATAGGCCGGTGGAGACACAGGCCTTCGCTGTGGCGTGTGTATCACAGGGGGAGGGCTTGGTGGTAACAGCAGCGCAGCCCTGTCCAGAGATGGACTGCGGTGCTGGGTTTTTGATGTTGCCTTGCCCCTCTGCTGCGGGGCCAGTACTGCCCCCTTCCGTGCCAGGGATCTCGGCCCCGCTGTCGGTGCCGCACGGGTATCCCCCTCCGGTGCCTGCAGGCTCCATGCCTGGCAGCCCTGCACCGCTGGTGCCGCGGGGGTCTATGCCACCTGTGGCGGTGCCGCCGGTTCTGGCGCTTGCCTGGCTCACGCTCTAGGCACCGTGCGTGCCAGCTGTTGAATAATCGGAGGCTCAGCCTCTGCCACGTGCGCTGCCGCTTGCCTGAGTATGCGGCTGGTGGCTGTGTGCTCCGCTCGTCCTGCTCGCTGCAAATGCACGGCAAGGATCGAGCCAGGGAGAGTTTCCTCTGTTTCTGCGCTGAGGGGGTCAGAGAGAAAAGCTGCCCTCCTCTTATGCAACCCAGAGGGCCGTTCTGGGTGAGGCTTCTCTGGCAAGTCTGGCTGGAGAGCCTTATCAACAAGAGCATTTTACGCCTCATCGCTCTGTCCTTCCTGGCCCTGGCTGTGAGCTTAGCACAGTGAGAACGCGTCTGGGTAAGCTGTAATTCCCCCAGGTGTCGGATGCCTTCGCTATGCCCCACCGAGGCCGGCATAGCTTCATGGCATGACTCCCGCTTTTTAAAACCTGAAGAGGCCATTGCGGTGAGTCCTTTATTGTTAATAAGGTACTTAGCACTTAATCCGTGCCTTTCCACCCCAAATAGTGATCACCGGCCTGCGGGGCAGCGGGCGGCCTAAATGGCCTTCACGTCCGCTCTTCTCTTCTCCGCTCCTCTCTTTTTTCTTTTTTTTTTTCTTTTTTTTTGCTGATATTCTCTTTGTCTTTGCTTTCTCTCTCTCTCTTTTTTTTTTTTTTGTTTAATAACCGAAACAACAAATTACACATGGAAAAAAACCACTAAGTAATCTGACTCTGGCCTTAGCCTGAGTGGATTCCGTCTGCAGCCGATGGCGGTTGAGAAGGAACTAGCGGGGACTGGATCGCGCACAGGGTGGGGGGCGCGCAGGGGGGGTGGCGCGCACCGGTGCATGCGCGATCCAGGAGAAACTGCTGGAAGATTTCCGATCTGCGGTGCCGGGTGAGCCCGACACCTATTGTGGAGCACCCATGGGGACCACTCGAAGAAGAACTGCACATACCCAGGAACACAAAATTTATTCCACCCATGGATGGAAAAAATTAGAGGGAAAAACTGATAGATACCCCCTCACCACAATGCCACAGGGATACGTGCTGGCAGCCATGCAGGCCAGACTCTGAGATTGTTCAGGATACAAACGGCCAATGGTCCCAAGTCTAGAAAAAGACTTTTTTGTCTAAAAATGACAAAGTTTGGAACCTGATAACACAAAATTTTCTTTCCATTTATTTAAATACAAAGTTAACTCAAGATACAATTACACAATATTTTCTCTTAACACTGAATAATTTCTATCAAGCTACACAATGATATTTTGCCATTCCCTTATGAAAAAGGGGACCTAAGAACATGGGGAGGCATGTTCTACACAAGTATCATCTGATTTAAAAAAAAGTATTTTAATTCATTTAAAGCCAGGCAAAGAGCACACAACTTAAAGCAGCAAGAGGTAAAAACCTTCCATGTAAACAATATTTTGACCCTAATTTTATATAGGGAGGCAGAAATATAATTGTTTTGTTACTATATGTTTTGATATAGTCAGAAAAAACAAAATTGGAAGTCCATCCATATATTGTATAGTCTACACAAGTCAATTTAATATTCTTTGAAAACACTCAAACAGGAAAAAATAAAAGATGGAATGTGAAATTCAGCACAAAAATAGCCATCAACTATATGCTCGGCAGTGTATTACTAAAAAAATTCAATATGAATGCTGGTCTAATTAGTAGAAACAAAAACTGCATCTGGCCTACACTTAATTTTATTCCTGCATATGAACTCATGTTGTCTTCGAAGTTTGACATGTGCACAATGTCATGCACCTTGAAAAGGATAGATGTTTTTAAATCCATTTCACAATGTCCCACCCTCATTCACTACTAAACTAAAAGTAGTAACACCATTAACTTTTTAAAGGGAGAGTGTGAATGAGTTGTTTTATGTTAATTAAAATGTGACTTTTTACCTCCAAAGGAAATTGACAATTCGCTATACTAACAAGCTGAATCAGAGAGATGAGGCATGTTATATTATGTGCTCTTTGTAGAGTTTTTACAGAACAGTCGAGCTGGAAAATAAGACCTGGCATAAGGAAAACAAATTAATTGCTTTCTAAATTATACAGATACTGACTACAATTAAATGTTAACATTTCCACTGTAAATTTTGTTTTGTAATTTGCATCAAGATGAAACTTGTCATAGCTTAGACCAGACAGGACACATTTCTAAACCACTTTATTTAAATTGGTTTAGGCATTTTATATGGAGAAACAGCAACATTATGGTGTCAGGGTATTACTAACAAAAGATAGATAGCAATTGCCAAATCTTTTCTTTTAGTACTTTAAAGGGGAAAATTATTTACCTTGGACCTGGTCTACACAACAGAGTTTTGTCAACAAAAGGCAGCTTTTCCCTACAAAAGAGTGGCAACATACACATTACATGTGACTTTTGGTGGAAAAACTCCCCTTTTGGCAAAAAAATATAACCACCTTGACAAGAGACATAGGACTTTGCCAGACAAAGTTTTATCAAAATTTCAGTGGACACATGGTACTTAATTTTATCATAATAAATGGCCTCAAAGAGGTATCCCATAATGCTCATTCTGACCGCTCTTGTTAGCACTTTGGACTCCATTGCTCTGGAGCCAAGCAAACATCCCTCCGCTTTAAAGGTCAGTGAGCTTTCGAAATTCCATTTACTGTTTGCTCCACATGGAGAGTTCCCATTGCATTTTTCCAGCTGACCATGGCGCAAGTGTTCTCCCACACTGAACACAACACAGTTGTCAGAATGTATGTATGGGGTGAGAAGGCTGTCCAGTCCCAGTTGTCCTACAGCCACAGAAATTTCAATACCTAGGGTTAAATGTTTGTGTAAACAGGGCTACAATCAAGACACAGGACAGTGCAGAGCCAAGATAAAAAGAGCTGAGGCAGGTATACCAGAAAGCATAAACTTCACTCAGATGTTACACTAAAGACCTGCCCCTTGTACAAGGAGCTGGACACGATCCCCTCCGATACCAAGGGATTCCTGGCTACTTTGGCAGGGCTGGAGATGACAAAGCAGACCAAATCCTGGAGGACAAAGTCATGGACAAGAAGATGATGTTGAAGGAGGACAACGGTGAGCCTGCAGCACAACCATCCAGTGTAGTAACGAATCAGGAACTCTGCACTCTGAAGGTGTCCATCCAGTCCCAGCATTCCCTGTCTGGCAAGCAAGAAGCAGGAGAGGCCCATGGTGAATTGGGGAGGGAGAAGAGTGTTATGTGTTGATGCAGTCCAGCAACATGATGTACAGCAGTTGTTTGCTTTGTAAATTGTAGGAGTGGACAAATGGATAGAATTGTGGAAGACTAGTTGAGTCTGAGCATGCTCCAAATTTCGCTGTGAAGCCTGGAAGTATTTCCCAATCCTCTACCAAAGTTTCCTTGGCAAAGTGGTTTCAGAATCATAGAACGGCAGAACTGCAAGGAACCTCAAGAGGTCCTCAAGTCCAGCCCCATGCACTCATGGCAGGTCCCAGCACCACCTAGTCCAGAGGCAGGTAATAAATGGGCCATGGGTCAGATGCAGCTCACAAGGGTTAGCCCTATCCCAGTCTACACTGTTTCCCACAGCTCCCATTGGCTGGTGGTAACAATTTGCAATCAAAAAGCAGCTGCAAGCAGCTGTACCTGAAGATATGCAGGTACTATAGCACCAGCAGGCTGCCAGGGGCTAACCTTGGCAAGCTGCATCTGACTTATTGCCCACCCCGATCTAGAGCACTCCTGGCAGGCATTTGTTTAACCTGCTCTTAAAAAACTGGAGATTTTATTAATGAGACAGTCATGAGAGACTGTATCAAATATTTTATGAAAATCTAGCTGTACTACATCTACCACTTTCCCTCTTACCCAGAAGGCTTGTTATCATACCAAAGAAAGCTGTCAGATTGGCTTGACATGATTTGTTCTTTACAAAATTTATGCTCACCGTTACTTATAACCTTGTTATCTTCTAAATGTTTGCAAGTGGAGTCCTTAATTATTTACTCCATGACCTTTAGATATGCCTTACTAGTTTTGCACGCTCCACTTAGCACCTCCTTCCAATGTGCTTGGGAAAAGTAGATATGAGGTGCACCTTGAAGGCATGTATCTTAATCCACTGAAGTTTTAATTGTCACCTTCAGAGAGCTTCAACTTGAAAAAAGAAAAATGTATACAAAGATTTTGAAAAGGTCCACAAATCAAGCTGCAATAAGGAAAATGATTTTCAATAATATTTCCTTTTAATTACACACAGTCATTGGAAGAGCTCAGAGAATATTAAATTAGCAGAATACTGCCTGGCTCTTAAATTTTACGTCAGCTCTGGGTTGAGTTCACAGATATACAGAGCAAGTAACTATGTTTTCCACGCTACTTTATTTCCCAAATTGTTCTCTTTAGTTTCCTCCAGACCACCTTGTGATGTTATTGTTTTTAAAATTATTAAGCCATTTCTGTGTCCACTGTATTAATCTGGCAACAGATCCTGTGTGAGGTGGGCCAAGTGAGGTGTCTAATGAAAGCTGGTAATGCCCTGAATCTGTTTATGCTATTTGTATATCTGTGCCATGATTGTGATGTTACAGATATTGGCTTTACAGCTGTATTAGAAATGTTTTAGAGCTAAGGGTTCACAATGGGGAGGTGGGACTTGTTATCTGGGATGCAGCCAGAGTGCCACAGCCGGCCACCTGGTTAGGGGACCCTCCACTGCCTATGGAAGAAGAAAGGAATTTCTTCTTCCACATGGCAAGCTATACAATGGTTCTGGCAGTGACCATCTTTGTCACCGTCCTCATGAACTGTGTAAACGGGGGCCCATCCCTCATGGGGTGTATTTTCAGAGACTTTCAAGAAAGCAACTTATACCATCAGCTGTATCCTGCATCAATAGCTTAAACTGATGGCTGTAATGTACCGCTTAAACAATTTTTCTCTCACTATTCTTTCTTTGTTAAGAAACCTTTAGATTTTAGACTCTAAGGACTGGCACAGCATACTGTTTTGTGAGAGATTTAAATATATATTGACCTGGGGATGTGGCTGGTCCCTTTGGGGGCTCGAAGAATCTGTGTGGATTTGCTGAAATAGGCTTTTACAGTCTCACAACCGATTAAGGAAGGTTGCTGGTTTTGGCATTAGGAGCAGCTAGAGTATCTGTGGAGGTGCTTTTGTAGCGTCTAACCGATCAGTGGGGCTGGCAGAAGTACTCTTGTGGCAGTCTTGGTTTGTCTTATTAAGAAGAAACTCACAGCGTGGGCTGGAAGTGGCCCAGTTTTAAGCAGTTGGCCCAGGAGTGGTTCCCTGAGCTGTGCCTAGTACACCTCATTATATTATACACCTCAACTTATAAATTTCCAGATGTTTTCATAGTCTTCCTCAGGTAGATTAGTAAAAAAAAACTCCCTCAACAGAATTTACCAGTAGCTGGTACAGTTACTAAAAAGGCTTCAATTCAAAAGGCTCTCACTTCCCCTATACCTGATATGGCTAAATTATCTGCCTGCAGGAGCTCAGAAACAGGATGGCACAATGACACTTATCCAAAGAAAAGGTTCAGAGTTGAGTCACAAACATTGGGGAAAACCATCTGTCAATTTTTGTAAAGAAAACATGGATAAATATTCAATAATGCTAAGTTTCCTGTGTCTAGAAATTGATTTCAATAACTAAGTTGTCTTAATTATCAGTTATAGTCTAAAGGATACTTTTCAAAACAAGCAATTTAAGAAGTTTTGATCCTTTCATGCCGACTGCCAGCAATCAAGTAAAACTACAACATTATATGCAAGCTTTTGTTTTAAAAGTTTAGGTCATGTCAAGATTTATGCCAAGAATTTTCACTCAGGATTGAAAGATGAGGGCCTTAGTAGTTGCCTTGTGTAGAAGGGACCACAGAAAGTTGAGTTTGAGTCTCAACTGAATTTAAGACTTCACTCTTTGATAGAAATGGCCAAAACAAACAAAAAAGAGTTTACTTTGTTTTTCCCCCTTCAATTATCCACTTTTCTTGCTCTCTCCACATTGATTCATATAGTCTTTTCCAACATATTTTCCTTCTAATTTCTCCCCCTCCTCCCCACTGAGGCCTATGATGTGTTTATTTGTCCTTCTCTTTCCCCATGCCCATCTCACTCATTTCCTGGTTCATTCTGAATCCTCTGTTTTCCTCCTACATTTCTACACCTAGTCTTCTTTCACTTTTTTTTTAAGCCCCCCTGCTTTTAAACACCCTGAGATAGCTGAAGAATTCAATATCCACACTCTCAATCTGCTCAACCTCCAAACAAGTGATATGAAAGCCCACATAATACCTTAAACCTCATTTACAAATTATTTAAAAATATAACAACCAAATTAATTTGCTTTGTATGTCTACATAGTATGCACAAAAATTAAAGCCAAATGGTGTTACTTTTTAGGTTTTATTTAATTTAACAAAGGACTGAAGGCACTGAATTTAAGATACAAAGCACTAAATAAGGCAGGCACATCTCACCAAAAAACCAACATTATTTTGGAAGTTCCTTAAAGAGAGAGAGAGAGAAACAGGGGAGTGGTCACCCTTTAGCACAGCTTATTACATCTGCTCTCCTCCTCTACAGAGCTGCACAGTTCTACAACCAGTCACGGGCCACGATGTGAACACAAGTTGCAGCCACAGACATTCAAGTGTTCTCGGCTGCTTGAGTCAGTACTTTACATGATCATCAGAAATATTTATATCAATGTAAACTGCAGTGCACCATGGGTACACATACACTACATGCACCGTCTGGAGTGCAATGCCTTTTCAGATATTTTAGCAATGTTTTTGCAGCATAAAAAAACCAACACACCCAGGAATCTCTAGGAGACAGGGTCAAGCCCCACAGCAGTGAACATTCTCTATCCCATAATGTTATTCCTGTCCCAGAATTTTTTCTAGACCTTTCAAAAATTGTTCCACAAATCTGCATAGCACGTTTCGGTGTCTGCCATCTCTAACAAAGGTATTGAGCTCACTGATTTGCAGGCTATTCTAACGAACAGTGCAAACACATTACATCATTCCCCTGTATTCCAGAGGAAGTACTGTCACAAGCAGGGATGCAAGGATGTCCTTGAGCATGGTTTGCTGAGGGACACGTTGCAAAACAATTTAAGGTTGATGGAGGCATTCCTGGAGCAGCTGCAGACAGCAGAAAACACTTCCCAGTAGCAGGGATGTACTAAAATGCAGTTTGGCCACAACAAAGAGCTGCACGTTTTGGATAAAAAACCTGCATTCCTGGACCTGTGTTCTGAGAATACCTGGAAGTTAGCAAATTCCTGTTCTGCCTCATTATGAGCCCCAGTGAGCTACTTTTCATTGTCATTCACCCACGACCAAATTCTAATAAAGCATCCCATAAAAATAAATAGTCTTGAAAGAGCACAGAGTCTGCATATAAGATTGTGTGCTTAAGTATATGAACTATCATTTGTTGAACTAAGGTATCTTCCTTGTTCATCTGATTTATTAACAGATTCTGAAGTGTAAATCAATGTTCAGTACCTCAGGTTTTCTGGAACAGAATGATAATGATACCACAATAACTTGAGCAGACAGTCATCCATATTAAAGGTCTCATTTAAAATGAAAAAAGGCTATCTTAATCCCTCATCATTTGTCTCAATCATTAAACAATTCCAAGACAAAATTACCTTGGCTCTGAATTGTAGTCAACAATAGGCGCAAATAAGTATAATTTACGAAGGCGGAGCTACATATCTATAATGCAGAGCTAAAAGTCAGACACTTTAAAAAAATCAAAGCTAAGTTTTCTTATACTGATTTCAGTTTTGCAATCTGTGTCAGCCCTTAAAAGAAAAAACAACAGTCACAAGAGCTCTCTATTCAGCAAATTAACAGAATATAATTACAGATCCAAATAATACGCTAACAAATCCAAACGAGCATCTACAGTTCAGGGGCTAAACTGGCACAACAAGGTGCAAATTTCTGCTGCTTGAACAAGCAAAGCTTTTTCTCAGGGAAAGAAAATTACCTGAAGTAGCTGGTATGGCTACGATCCGAAGAAGTGGGTCTGTCCCATGAAAGCTCATCACTTAAATTATTTTGTTAGCCTTTAAAGTGCTACTGGACTGCTTTTTTGTTTTGATAGCATATAGATTAGCACAGCTATCTCTCTGTTACTATTCACCTGAAGTACTGTTTCCCCATCAGCTTTTGAGAGTACTCTGTGGAGAGAGAGTGACAGAACTTTGTGGAAAGCTGGTGAAATAGCACAAACCATGGCCAGGATCAAAGTGTACAATATGAATGTTTTAAAGTGGCTGAATATGCACTTACATGACTTGAATGTTATGAGGTATAGTAACTGTTAGTTTATTATGCCAAATTATAAAGTAAATAATATGCCTTTTGTAAGTATGCATATGTACCAAAGAAGTAGTACAAGATACCTCTTCCAAAGACTGGCTGAATGCACATTTATATAGAACAATTTGTTTTTTGAAGTGACTACAAAGGGGGAAAAATCTTGACCCACTAAAGTCAGTAGCAAAGCTTGCACATCAAAGTTTGAAAGACTCTCTCTCACTGATAAGTGTCACTGGCTTCCACTGAATATTTTTTCATTACCCAAAAAACAGCCTCTGTTATGGTGGAAAGAAAACCTTCTAAACCAAGTGTAAGCTGATACAGTGTCTAAAGACAGTATGAGTCTGCTTCTGCTTCTGCTCCTCAAAGCTGTTCCAAACTTCAACAGCTTCATTTGGGGTATATGGGGTGTACAGGGAGCAGTAGTACCTCTGTTGGAGGGACTTGTCGTACCCCTTCGGGGGTAGTCTGTCCACTTTGGTCCCAACCTGTCACAGCTCTCACTTGTGGCTCCAAGTAGCTGCAGCATGCACAGCGGCCACGCCCCAGGCAACAGCTTCGACAGGCCGGCCAAACCTGGTGAGTGTAACCGATGGGGCTCAAACCCACGGTGAATTTTCAGTGAATTTAGGGATGTGCCTACCCAGCATGCAAAGTCAGTTCTGGCGGACTGGGCAGAAGAGATCATTTAGCTCCAACAGCCAAGAAGGTGGTTCTGCAATGCTCTGTGGAAAGCGAAGGGCTTGACAAGGCACGAAAGACATCAAGGCCATCCAGCCTTGTCAAGCCCATCCACTGCAACCAAAGAAGTTACCAGTCGTGACGATTCTACGTACCACTGGTGCCTGGCTTCCAAGGTTGAGAGAGTGGGATTGCTCCCGTGCAACAGCTCTACCACTTAGAAAGCTTTCATGCACAGGTCCTGTGCGAATCATCATATCATATCACTCAAGTCCTGCAGCGATGGGGGAGGGGTGAAGCGACAGGTGGCAGTCACCACTGGGAGTCTTGGTCCCAATCCTACACGTAAGCGGCCTGGGGACAAGTGGTGGTCCAGCTCTGTACCTGGGGCAGCAGAGTTGCCCAGCAGCATCCCAGGCATCTGAGCAGTCCTGTTTAGGACAGCACTGCTCACCCTAGTAAGGGAAGGGCCTAGAAAAGGTGGCCTAAAAATTGCCAACCCTACAACTACAACAACTGGCCAGCAAGCCACAGCTGGCAGTTCAACCCTACTTGCCGTCAAAACCAAAAGAAAAATTTGAGAAAACTTACCATTGGTGTATGGAATGTTCGTACTCTCATGGATCGAGAAGCTGTTGCAAGACCTGAGAGAGGGACAGCTCTCATTGCTCATGAACTAGCCCGCTATAACATGGATATAGCAGCATTAAGTGAAACAAGATTGGCTGGGGAAGGTTTCTTGAGTGAACCAGGAAGTGGTTATACCTTCTTCTGGAAGGGCAAGACTGAGACAGAGAATTGAACACATGGAGTTGGTCTGGCAATAAAAACCTCACTGACAACTCCTCCCAGACCTTCCAGTGGGTATTAATGAAAGACTGCTGAAACTACGCTTCCCACTAAATGCCAAACGTCATGCCACCATCATCAGTGCATAAGCACCCACTCTAACATGCCCTGACAACACAAAAGGAACAAGTCTATGAAGATCGACAGACTGATCAAGGCCACACCTGCAACAGACAAACTACTCCTACTTGGAGATTTCAATGCCTGAGTCAGGGCTGACAACGAGAACTGGAAAGGAGTAACCGGGTCACATGGTGTAGGCAAAATGAACAGCAGTGGACTACTCATTTCGAGCCTTTGTTCTGAAAATGACCTGACTATTACCAACACTCTCTTTCAACAAGCAGATAAATACAAAACGACGTGGATGCACTCTAGGTCTAAACAGTGGCATCTGATAGATTATGCCACTGTCAGAAGGCGAGACATCCGAGACGTACTGATCACCAGAGTAATGCGAGGCACAGAGAGCTGAACAGATCACAGATTAGTCAGGATGTCTCTTCAACTTTACAATCACTCCCTCTAGGCACAAACGCCTTAAGCATGTGCGACCTGCTTTTAACATAGCCAAACTGAAGGATGCTCAATGTTTCAACAAGTTTCAGAAGAGTCTTGATGACAAATTAAACATCCCATGGTCAACTGATCGGTACTATAACCGGAAAGTGGGATCAGTTCCAGCAGATAGTGACTGACGCAGCAATAATATCGTTTGGACCAAAGAAAAGAATACATCAGGATTGGTTCGAAGAGAACCAAGAAGAAATATGTTCAGCACCGGAAGTAAAGAGAAAAGCCTTTATTGAATGGCAGAACGACCCCTCCTCAGTCTCCAAACAGGACCATTTCAAGCCCCTTCAGAGCAAAACACAGAAAGACCTCCATCAGATACAAGACAGCTAGTGGGAGAGCAAAGCCAAAGAAATCGAGCACTAGGCTGAAACCCATAACTCAAAGGTGTTCTTTAGTGCTATTAAGACTGTCTATGGACCTTCTAAACCAAGGACTACCCCATTGCTCTCAGACAACACAACACTGATCAAAGACAAAGAGGACATCAATGAAAGATGGCAAGAACGCTTTAGCAACCTCCTTAACAGGCCATCAACTTTGAATAACAACGTCCTCAATGAAATTCCACAACAACCTGTCCTGACAGATCTTGACTTTCTGCCCACTATAGATGAGATTAAGAAAGCTGTTAGCCAGATGAGTTTAGGAAAAGCTCCTGGAAAAGATGGGATACCAGCAGAGATATATAAAGCAACAGGTCCAGTAGCACTAGCAGCGTTCCATAGCGTGATCATCAGCATCTGGGAGGACGAAAAATACCACAGGACCTCCGCGATGCTATTATTCTCTCCCTTTTCAAGAATAAAGGCAGCAAAGCAGGATGAGGAAACTACAGAGGCACATCACTCCTCTCCGTTGGAGGGAAAATCATCGCCCGCATCATCTTGAACTGCCTAACAGCCAGTATTTCCGAGACAAATCTACCTGAAAGTCAATTCAGTTTTCGACGTGGCCGGAGCACAGTCCACACGGTGTTTGCTGTCAGACAAATACAAGAGAAGTGCATTGAACAGAACATGCACCTGTATGCTGTCTTCATAGATCTGACAAAGGCATTTGATACCCTCAACAGGGAAGCCCTTTGGACCATTCTAATACGACTTGGCTGACCAAGAAAATTTGTCCAGATTATACGCCTTTTCCATGATGGCATTACAGGCGAAGTACTGTCTGATGGAGCCACATCAGCCCCTTCAACATCACCAACAGCGTGAAACAAGGATGTGTTCTCGCTCTTGTCCTATTTAAGCTGTTCTTTGTGTGCGTCCTTAGCCATGCAATGAAAGATCTGGACCAAGGGATATACCTGAAACACTGGCACAATGGTTCACTTTTTGACCTCTGTCGCCTGAATGCAAAGACTCAGACAGTGCAGAAACTCCTTTCTGAGGCACTCTTTGCCAACGACGGTGCCCTATGGCTCACACTGAAAACAATCTTCAGCACGTTGTCAACAAGTTTGCTGAGGCCTCGCAACTTTTCGGACTAACTATCAGCCTCAGAAAGACAGAAGTTCTCCGTCAACCTGCACCTGGGTCAAATGCTCCTGTCCTGAGTATCTCCATTGACCGCACTCAGCTTAAGGTAGTGGAGAACTTGAAATACCTGGGTAGTGTCATATCCAGTGATGGATCACTGGATAATGAGATCAATGCGCAAATATCCAAAGCAAGCCAGGCACTTGGCTGTCTGCATGTCAAAGTTCTAAACAACTACAACATCCAGATGTCAACAAAACTGCTTGTGTACAGAGCTATTGTTCTCTCATCTCTTTTGTACGGGTGCGAAACATGGACATGATATAGGCGTCACACCAAGCAGCTCGAAGCGTTCCACATGCGCTGCCTCCGTAACATCATGAAGATCCGCTGGCAAGACAAAGTGCCCAATCTTGAGGTCCTTGAGAGAGCCCAGATGACAAGCATCAAAATGATTATGAAGTGAGTCTGTGCTCACGAAAGCTCATGCTCAAAACTTTTCTGTTAGTCTATAAGGTGCCACAGGACCCTTCGTTGCTGAAATGATTATGAAGTCACATCTACATTGGACCGGTCATGTCAGCTGCATGGATGCCAACAGAATCCCTCGCCAGCTTCTGTATGGTGAACTCTCCCAGGGCATCCAGCGTATAGGTTGTCCACGGAAACGCTACAAGGATACCATTCAAAGCCAATCTGCAGTACAGCAGTATCAAAGCTAGGGACCTTGAAGATGCCGCCAGTGACAGAACACAGTGGCGTGCAACCGCCAGAAATATCTGCATTGCCTTTGAGGAAGACTGCTGCCGATGTCTACAAGAGGCATACGAACAACGTCACAGAGCATCACCAATGCCCAACCCACTGATTGCGAACTTCCCATGCACCATCTGCGGCAAAATGTGCACCTCTAGAATTGGCTTTTACAGTCACCAGAGGGAACACCATGAGACCAACAACAGATGACCTGCGCAGATCTGTCATCATCTGATCGATGGACTACCATTAATTTGTTACCCTGTATGCAACAGTAAAAATGACAAACAAAAACCCAATCTTTTTCATTCTGAGCAGCAGTGGAGCTATAAAATTTAAGGACGCTGAGACACAAAAAGCAGAGAATATACTCTACCTTGGACTAACCAGAAAGTTAAACGATGTAAAATACAGTCTGAACCTCTAGTTCCACACCCTCAGGATCCGACGGGTGCAGGATTAGAGAAGTTGATGAATCATGGCAGAGCACTATTGTCTAGCAGCATTACTAACACTTCCACTGCTTACTGGGGACTGAGAAGCCATTTAGGGGTAAGCTCAAACTGAAAAAAAAAAAAAAAAAAAAAAAAAAAAACCACACAAACACAGAACACAGAGCCAGGACTGGTGGCTGTAAACAAACTTCATGGTACCACAGAAAACTTGGCCACGCTCATGATAAATGGACTTCTGGCTAACTAAAATCCTGCTAGATCATGGATGTTGTCAGACCAGAGCGTGCCAAACTTAAGAAGTTCAACCTGTAAGAGAAAGGTGCCTTTCCACATCTAGCGGCTGACTGGTGAAATTATAGATGAACATTAAAATCCAAAAGGCTACAAGGTTATATATTCATGCTAAACAGAGGCAGTTCCTTCCACATTCCAGAAGCACGTGTGCCTGTGTGTACAACATATCAATACTACAGTAATATTCAGAAGACAACATAAAAGATCAACACTATTGGGGGCAATTCTAGGAACAGCTCCTTAGTCGGAATTCACACACTTCTAGGTGTGAGAGGCTGTTTCTCTCAAATGAGCATTGCTTCTAAAAGCAGTTCTCCATCCCCACCTTTCATATGAGGTATTTGCTCAGACAATAGGTTTACTCCTTTGGCTAATTAGAGCCCTTGTAAAGTTTTCAAACCCTTCGTGCTAGGTGGAGTGAGCAATGTGATAACTCAGAAGAGAGAGAGAGAGAGAGAGATTTTGGTGGAAAGTGAGAAAAGACAAAAACTAGCACACTATGAACAGGAGAGAGAAATAAGAGGACGGAGGATGGGTCAAACCACACAATATAAAAATAGCATGAAGAGAACCACTACAAACTGGAGCAGGAAAGAAAAAGCAAGACACAATCAGGTAAAGGCATATAAGGAAAAAAAATTTTGTTAAAGTTGATTGACAATAAATTACTATTAAATGTATTATAAACAAACAATCCACAAATGTTTCATTCTTTTAAATTGTAGAGGGAGAGCAGCACTTGTACTTTCCAAGCTAACTGGTAGTCCAATTTGTTAATTTTTTTCAATCCTGGGCTGCACGATTAAAACTACTGAAATGGAATTTTTTACACTGAGAGCTTGTCTACACTAAGCAGAAGATTAACCCAGTCAGGGTCAATCTTCCAGAGTTCGATTTTGCACATTTGGTGAAGATGCAGAAAAAAGCTCTCTCTGAGGTTGGCAGTCGACCCCTGTACTCCACGCTATTGCGTGGATTAAGGGAGGTCAATTTGAGAGTATAAAGGCTAAGCCTTCTTTTGGAAAATAAGTCAATTCAGATACATCAATTGTAGCTATGCAAATGCTAGAGCTATAATTGAGTATCTGGAATAGACTTATTTCCCTACCTAGTATAGATTTAGCCCAAGTATCCTAAATGAGTTTTGATCCCAAAGTGGTCATATGCTTTTAATTGACACCATTTCTGTCTAGCAGCATTTAAAAGGAGTTCCTGAACTACTCGGGAGGTGTTCAGTTCAGTGAATTAAACCCATCCAAAGTAATCAAAGGATGTTCCGTTTTTTAAAAATATTTTCAACGTGAAAGAAAATCAAGGTATTTGAAAATCAAGGTCAGAGGGTCCAGCATCCATGAATTCTGAAAATGTTGCAACTAGCCCCGGGCATGAACAAGCTGACATTAACGTATTAACTACTTAACAAGATTTTCCAAAAATACTTTGGTTTATTTTATTCTGAGTAGAGGCAGATTTTTAACTCCACCATTGCCGGTCCTAAGCCCAGATGAAAAAGGAGGAAGGTTGGGCGTCAGGCTAGCAACTCGATCCCATAAAACCTACCAATTGCTACAGAAACAACAAGTGCAACCAAACAAAATAAACAAAAATTAACTCGACGCAAAAGTATCGACTCTTTTTTATGACTGTGCTGGATGAGAGCCGAAAGGAAGTTCAGTACCCAATGCAGAGCTCAATTTTGAGTGCCAAAACCACAACAAAAATTGTAACATGGAATGTAAGGACCTTATACCAATGTGGAAAGCTAGCGCAATTATTCTGTGAATTTGACAGTTATCAAATGGACATCTTAGGCACTAGAGAGATGAGATGGACAGGAAGTAATAGGCTAGTTAGTGATGGGAAAACCACTCTTTATTCAGGGAACGACAGTCAGCATATACACGGCGTAGGCCTGATGTTAAGTAAGGAAGCATCACAGGCGTCATTGGTTGGATGGAAGCCAGTGAACGAACGTATTATCACAGCGAGATTCAAGTCAAGGCATGCAAAAACTACAATCATCCAAGTGTATGCCCCAACCGAGGACGCCGACGAAGCTGAAGACGACGTGTTTTACGATCTGTTACAAGATACCATCAGTGATGGTCCCAATCATGACATCAAGTTACTCATAGGTGATATGAACACGCGAACACATAACAGAAGACAGGGATGGGAACATGTGATTGGCCTGTACGGATCATCAACGCAAACGAGCGACAATGGAGAGCGCTTACTACTATTCTGTAGCATGAACAACTTGTGCACTGGAAACACCTAGTTCACACACAAGAATATGCACAAGAAAACATGGCAGTCGCTGGATGGTATCACTAACAATGAAATAGACTATTTCTGCATCAGCAAACAATGGCGACCAGCTCTACTAGATGTGAAAGTATACTGTGGAGCTGATGTTGGGTCAGACCACCATCTTTTGATGGCATCGCTCCGTCTTCACCTTAAAAGAAAACAAGAACGGCAAACAGCTCGACCCTATGCAGTTGAAAAGTTAAGAGACAAGGCCATAGCTGAACAGTACAAACTTAAACTTAGAAACTGATTTCAACAAATGCAACATGAAACTTCACTCAAAGACCAGTGGATGCAGTTCAAAAGAGCAGTGACTGAGATTGCAGAAGAGATGACTGGTCGAAGGAGAGGCACACAAAAAGAACACTGGATACAGGACAGGACCTGGCAGTTGATTGATGAACAGAAGGTTGCAAAGAGGCAAAGTCACCAGGTGAGAAAGTGGAAGCTATGGTGAAGTACCAGTTGCTGGATCGTAGAGTCAAGAAAAGCTGTCGCACTGACAAGAAAGAATGGTTAGAACATAAAGGTGCTGAAGCACAAGAGGCAGCAAAGAAATGCAACACCAAGACATTATATCGTATTGTCTGGGAATTAACAGAAGCAAGAAGCAATAGCAACGCTCCCATCAAAGACAAGAATGGGAAGATCTTACTCAGTAAAAAAGAGCAAGATGCGATGCGCGCTGGGTAGAATACTTCAAAGAAACACTGAATCAACTAAACCCAACCGCAACCTATGACTTCAGTAACTTCAATGTCCCTGACAAGCTGGAAGTAGACCTAGACATGATCACAATTGAGGAACCACATAGAGCGATAAAGGTGCTAAAGAACAACAAGGCTGATGACCTAGACCAAATTGCAGCTGAACTATTGAAGTATGGTGGAAACCCCGTGGTGCAGGAACTGACAGGGCTGTTGAATGTATGTTGGAGAACAGAGTGCGTCCCAGGCGAGTGGAAGAAGGGAATGATTGTCAAGTTACCAAAGAAGGGGAATGTCACTGATTGTAACCATTGGAGAGGTATCACGCTCCTTTCGGTCCCAGGTAAGGTCTTCTGCATCGTCCTACTCAGGAGGTTGCAGAGCGTGGTGGATAAAAAACTGCGTAAAGAGCAAGCCGGATTTCACTGCGGACGATCATGTAGTGAACAGATCTTCACATTGTGCAACATCATCGAACAGAGTATCGAGTTCCAACGGCCACTGTTAATTAACTACATCGACTTTAAAAAGGCGTTTGACAGTGTTCATAGAGAATCATTATGGAACATAGTGCGAACATATGGCATCCCACAACACTACATCAACATCTTCCGAAATCTTTATCTAAACTCTAGTTGCTGCATGAGGACCGATAATGGGATGACAGATTTCTTCAACATTGACTCCGGAGTGCATCAAGGGTGCATCCTGTCTCCATTCTTGTTCCTTCTGGCGGTGGACTTCATCACGAGAAAGGTGATGAGCAATGCACATCTAGGTATCTCATGGAAAGATCAGCGTCAACTCACAGATCTGGACTTTGCAGATGATATTGCACTGCTAGCAGAAATGAGCAAATGCTTGCAAGGCATGATAACAAATTTGGAAGCAGAAGCCGTCAAAATTGGGCTGAGAATAAATAGTGATAAAACAAAGCTGATGAGGGTTGGGAACACTCAGACAAACACACCACTGGTGGTCGGACGCCAACCCATAGAAGTAGTACCCATAGAAGTGGTTCACCTATCTTGGCAGCACTCTAACGACAGAGGTGTCGAGGCAGATGTTAACTGCAGAATCAGTAAGGCGTCAGCAGTGTTCCAAAGACTGCGCCCAATTTGGTCTGCACCAACAATCGACACTGCAACAAAAGTTCAACTGTATAACACCATCGTCATGCGAGTCGCCATTTACGCTAGCAAAATGTGGAAAATAACATCAAGAGTAGCACGCAAGCTCAATGTATTCCACCAAAGTTGCTTATGAAAGATCCTGGGTGTCACCTACTGCGATCGCATTACCAGTGAGGAGATACTACAAAGATGCGCGTCACAGGCACTGCAGGATATCATGACAGAGTGCAGAGTGTGGTTTGCTGGACACATTCTGCGTCTGCCAGATCAACTGCACCCAAAGACTGCAATGAGATGAAGAAAGAGAGGCAGGCCACTCAAGACCTGGCGCACCGCATTTAAGGAAGACTTATTAAACATTGGTGTATCATGGGAGGAGGCGGAATTATTTGCAGCCGACCAAAATTGTTGGCGAGCACTTGTTGCCCAATGTGCCCAGATGCACAGGCAGACCTACGAAGAGGCAGTTTTTACAAGGGTAGATATGAATGAAAAAAGGGGTTTGCTTTCAAATCATTTTTGTGTTTGGTGCAGGGGGCAAATGAAAGGTTGTTGCCCTTGTTGCATGAGTGGGAGTGGCACAGCTCTGTCTGATATGTCCTTGTTGGGAAGTGGAGGGCTCACCCTCAACTTAAGTGCAATCACAGCAGAAGGTAGGGATGCCAAAGCCCAGTGAAATGGAAAGAGGACAGAGACCTGTGGTTTTGCCTGATGATGCAGGCTCTACCTGAGAGTCCTAGACACTACTTAACCCTTTCCCTTTTACAACAGGAATCGTTAGACCCATCTGAGAGTCTTATTTTGTTACAGAACACTAGAGCTGAAATCAGTGATAAACAGATCTACGTGATAACCCTGAGAGCTATTGCAGGACAGCGTCTCCTGTGGAAAAATTACCCAGCATGCACTAGCAGTGAGGATCCCCCACTGAGAGCTGAAATCACTGAAAGCTGTGTTAAGTGGACATCAAGACACAGCAGAGGTTGCATAGACATACCAGTGGCAAGCACATGATGACACAGCAGCGGGTGGCAGAACAGATGATGATGATGCAGCGGTCAATAACACACCAACACAAAGACAGAATGACATCAGACAGCGATGTACATGCAGTGAATGGCATGGCAACAGCAAGTAAGGAATAGAGAGGTCTCCACACTATACATTGGAAGCGAACTTACACAACTGTAGCTCTGAACTCTGAACCTTTGCTGACTAGACAACAACTTGAGTAGGCTTTCACATCTCAGTGTGAAAAACTAGGCAAAGAATAATGCCCAACATACTCAGGAGGGAGTTTTTACTCACAGTTGTATATATTCAAAATCATACTTTGTGTTCTCAAATCAGTGTCAGGTATCTTTTCCCTCTTTATTAAAAGTTGCCTTTTCTGTACACAGATTGAGTATTTGCAAGAGAAGTATTGCCTCAAAGTCACTCAGATTTAGCGTGTAATTGTCCCAGATTACTGGGTGGAGGCTCAAGCCTCGGTTCTGTGTTGCATTATTAAAAGGAACACCTAGATATTGAGTGGATTTTTGTTGCTGTCAACACCCTGTGGCACTTCGTATGTTGTTGGGAATCAGGCTTTAACAGAACAAAGATTTAATTTTCAACTGTAACTGCTTTTACTGTAACCAAGATTTTCTTTACCTCTCTATCTATGGAACGTTTTCTTACTGTAGCATTAAATCCAACTCTAACAAGGAGTAACCCAAATGGATTTACACAAATAAAATATGAATCAAGACTAGTGTAACTCAGTTTACAGAACAGCTGAAGAATTCCACTGGTCACTATGAGCTGAAGCAAAACCGAAACTAGTCCCATAAATACACAATAATGGAAATGCACTCAGTGCTTAAGCTCTTAACACCAATTTGGTAGCAATCCTCTAATGAGAGATGCACGCTGGAGTTGGTAAGGGAGAAAGATAAGCAATTCTTTTGAAGTAGAAGCTAAACATCCTCCATCCAGTTTAAAAAAAAAAAAGCTGGAAATTGCACTTATAACCACATTAAAATTTAAAAACTTATTGTCAGTTTTATAATTAGACACACTACAACTATTTTATTCCTTTAAATCTCAAGCTGTGTGGTGGCAAAGCTTTTTCACACTCTTAATTTTTAAGCCTCAAAGTGGTTCCCAACGACTGTCACATCCGTCGGACTTGTAATTTGTCCACAACTCCCCCCAGGAGCTGAGGTAAGGACCAGGGCGAGGGTCGGGATCCAGACCACAATTGGGTGTTGAGGCCAGGATCAGACCTCCAACAGGGGGCCTGTACTAGAGTGGGAAGCAGAGCCATGGCCAGGAGCCATGGGCACAGGCTGAGGCTGCAGATATGAACAAGGTAGTAGGAGCAGTGCTCCCCTCCCACCCTACACGGGGATTGGGCCAGGTCCTACCACTCGGCTACCAGACATTCCCCTGTGCCCTTAAAGGGCATATGCCCACAGTTTGCGGACCACTAAACTAACATATTGCATACATTTTAAGACCCTGTATATATATTTTACTTTTATATTTAAAGATAATTCTTCCCAGAGTCCAAAAATATTATATTTTGATGCTTTTTTCCCTTGCACATTTTCCAGACAAAGCTTTGGATTAAGCTACGCAAGGTGATCAAGAGAACTACATTTCAACAACAGAGAATAGAAAATGTAGCCTTCAGTATATTAAACTCACTGCTGTGAGCTATACATGAAAAGATATTGCTCCCCTCAGAAAACTCTCCAATGCCATAATTGTCATTTCACACGTCAGTGATCAATCTTAGCTGAGCACATTCTGTAAGTCCACACAATTATGAAAAATTACATACCAAAAGAAAATTAAAGCCTTTCCCTCATGAGCAAGTTTATTTACCTTGTGAGTTTATACAAAAATGACTCTGCAGATGCTTTTTAGTACAAGGCCAGACAAACTGAAGACACCTAAATAGTGGATGGGAGAAGGACAAAAGCTCAGTAATCTCTATTATGCATACTTTTTGTCAACACCACAAAGACAGCTAGATTACTTTTAAAAACCAATCTTAAAAGTAGATCCAATCTGTAGTCTTAACTATTCACACACCCATATGGGGTTATAGGCTACATTTAGATGATACTCAAAAGATTAAAGTTAGTTCTTAATAATAGGAGAAAGGATCTGAATGAGGAAAATAACTAAAGAGTGACGCTAAACTCAGAGTGAAGTAGAAGATCAAAAACAGAAGTGTTCACGTATTTACTGTCACTGTTAAATATAAATTCTCAATGGGAAAATTTCAATTTTGCTGAAGTTATTTTGATAGATTTTCTTGATGGAAAAATCGAAGTTTTTATTTAGGTAGTTCAACCCAAAACAAGAACAGTTTAGCTTATTGAACCAACTCAATATATTTTGTTTGGAATCAGTCTAACATTAACTACATTTCTAGTGCAGTGATTCCATGTCATCATTCTGTCGTATGGGCGGGGTTCACTGAGTAGCCTCTATTGCCTAGAAAAGGCTGCAGTTTTCCTTACCAACAATGCGATTCCTCACCACACCTGGGCTACGTCTACACGTGCACGCTACATCGAAATAGCTTATTTCGATGAATAACATCTACACGTCCTCCAGGGCTGGCAATGTCGACGTTCAACTTCGATGTTGGGCAGCACCACATCGAAATAGGCGCTGCGAGGGAACGTCTACATGCCAAAGTAGCACACATCGAAATAAGGGTGCCAGGAACAGCTGCAGACAGGGTCACAGGGCGGACTCAACAGCAAGCCGCTCCCTTAAAGGGCCCCTCCCAGACACAGTTGCACTAAATAACACAAGATCCACAGAGCCAAAAACTGGTTGCAGACCCTGTGCATGCAGCATGGATCCCCAGCTGCCGCAGCAGCAGCCAGAAAGCCCTGGGCTAAGGGCTGCTGCACACGATGACCATAGAGCCCCGCAGGGGCTGGAGAGAGCGCGTCTCTCAACCCCTCAGCTGATGGCCGCCATGGCGGACCCTGCTATTTCGATGTTGCGGGACGCAGATCGTCTACACGTGCTCTACTTCGACGTTCAACTTCGAAGTAGGGCGCTATTCCCATCCCCTCATGGGGTTAGCGACTTCGACGTCTCGCTGCCTAACGTCGATTTCAACTTCGAAATAGCGCCCAACACGTGTAGCCGTGACGGGCGCTATTTCGAAGCTGGCGCCGCTACTTCGAAGTAGCGTGCACATGTAGACGCGGCCTTGGTGTCAGGCCAGGGAGCCAAGTTAAAGACAACAGTGACAGCACACTGCATCCGAACTACACCACATATAAGAAACTGCAGTACCCATAGTAAATGAGTTTAATGGCAAACCCAACACAAAACATTTCATTTCTATTAAACATACTAAACCATTTCATTTTAACAAGGTCAAAATATTTTCTTCTGATTAAAAATAAGTAATTATTCTGACATTTCCAAATCAAAATTTAACAGAACTTTTCACTCATTAAAAAATTGAAATATTTTGATTTATTTTACCGATTCAGAAGAAACACAAATACAAAAAACTTCAATTACCAACTTTTCCATACCTGAAGTTCAAGGCATATTGTGCATATCTATTCTACTGTGTGCTACAGTGCACTGATGTCAGAGTGTTTCTCCCTTACGCCATTTCTACACAAGCCACTTTCTCCAAAGATGCTCTTCCAGACTCCAAATCATGTGACCTTATGCTAATGAGGTGCCAGGAATTTACATCCACACCTCATTAGCATATTTTGGGCCTTTTTTAGCAAGTGGCATGTGCAGACACGGCCTTGGTGGTACCTATCAGGTTGGGGCTAGTGCTGGAAAATGGGTTTTGTTATGTCTCACCAAAAGGACCACATAAAGGCCGTGTCTACAGTGCCCCGAACTTCGAAATGGCCATGCAAATGGCCATTTCGAAGTTTACTAATGAAGCGCTGAAATGCATATTCAGCACTTCATTAGCATGCGGGCGGCAGCGGCGCTTTGAAATTGACGCGCCTTGCCACCGCGCGGCGCGTCCAGCCGTGGCTCCTTTTCGAAAGGGCCCCGCCTACTTCGAAGTCCCCTTATTCCCATGAGCTCACGGGAATAAGGGGACTTCGAAGTAGGTGGCGTCCTTTCAAAAAGGAGCCCCGTCTGGATGCGCCGCGCGGCGGCAAGGCGCGTCAATTTCGAAGCGCCGCTGCCGCCCGCATGCTAATCAAGTGCTGAATATGCATTTCAGCGCTTCATTAGTAAACTTCGAAATGGCCATCTGCATGGCCATTTCAAAGTTTGGGGCAAGTGTAGACGTAGCCAAAGTGTGATAAACATTCTTTTCAGGCAACCTTCCCCAAGAGCCCCCCCAGAATTAAGCCACTTTGATAAAGAGTTGCCATAGCAGAAGTCCCAAAACAGTACTCCTTCCTGACAACGCAGAATGGGTCTGTCTCCCTGTAAGACACACCAGTCATATGGCTAGTGAGCACCAGTACTTTCTCCTCTTGACGTGAGGAGCACTATACAAGCTAACCAGATAGCCCACAACCAGTGTTCCCCGTAAGCTGAGCTCTTGGGCAGCCCCCAGAAGAGATTCAAATGCCACTCAGCTGATTAGCAGAGTGCCCGTACCCACACAGAGTGGGCAGCATGTGTTTCTATTTGTGATGCACATCTGCACGTGCCTTGGTGCACGTAATACAATTTATTCTGTTTGTGAATGCAAAAAATTAGAAGGAATGCTGCCCACAACTCCGTGATGTTTGTGTGTAGACTGAGGTATAGAGGGCACCAAACACCTTGCAGGGGACTAGGCATCCAGTGAGCCTCCTCAACCCAAATGTAAGGCATCCATAACTAATAGAAGACATTATTGAGGGCAAAAGGAACTCCCTTACAGATAAAATATAACTGGTATATATACACTAATGTATCCGTATGGTAAATGTTTGGAGAATACATATCTGCCAGCCAGCACTGAGTCTGGTGCATTGGACCACACTAAGAACATACTGCCATGGACTGGAAAAGCCTTAAGCAGTTTCCCACTGAGAAGACACTATATAATCACAGCACAAGTAGATGTTGACAAAGGTGGTTTAGGAGTCAGTCAAATCTCAATAAGCCAGCACTAGGTTGAAGAATAAACTAATTCCCCTTTTAGGATGCATGTTCTGGAGAGTGCTTCCCCCATAAATGCACTCCTGAGCCTTTAGAAGCACTTAGTGTCTTTCAGTGCCTCTGGCACCAAGGCGTATTTCTGATGCCCCCGCCTTGGCATCAGCAAACACCAACCTGCCTCTTGGTACCTGCATCCACTGATGAGGTGTTCAATACCCAGACCAAGGTAGATGACTCAGATGAAGGATACAATGCTGAGCCAAGCAGCAGGTCTTTCAGTTTGGCTGCCCTATCTTTTTTAGATTAGTGCTTAATGCCCTTAATGCCTCTTGTCACTGAGGTGAGCCTTCTTCCAAGACTTAAGGCAGCTGAGAAGAGTGTCACTATTCAGAGTGGCAGAGATTGCTCAAGGAGTGCAGAACATCTCTAGTACTGAGGCCACTATCCAAAGCGGATGCAGAACCACACAAAACAACAACAAACTACACAACACTTGGTATTTAGAGGACTAGCCTAAATATTTGCACAACCAAGTACAGGGAGCTCCAAGAACAATCACAGGCAGTAGGAAGGAATTAAGAGTATTCAGGAGCAGCTGTGCCCTTTATGCCTGCATGAGGCAGCAAAGGCCACTCAGGCCACTCAAAAGGGTAACACTAAAGGGAAACACTGACAACTGGCTAGTGCTACACTCACCCCTAATGCTGGCAGCTTGATACAAAAGAACAGTCTCAATTTCTGTTTCTCAGCAGACTAAAAGCTAAAATGTGAAAAGATACAAGCTGGATAGGATTGTTTTTGTTTTGTGCTTCCATGGTGGTGTACCTTGGCCAAGCATGGTTAATTAAGACATTGTCTTAAGACAGAGAGACAATATACAGGAAAGGACAGAGGCAACATAGGAAGGAAAGACAGACTAGACTAGTGGACTAGAAAGAAAAAGGGAAGATGTTAGTGAGCAAGCACACAGCTTCCTATCTTTCTCCACACTTTTGCACAGAAAAACTATGAAAGCTTCTGGGCTTAAGAGAGTATTTTGAAGACATTTGTTCAATGGGCAAAAAAGGAAAATGTGTCAAGTGCAAGTAGTGCAAGATGATGATGCAGAGCTTAGCTGTAAGAATCACAACATGAGGAAAGCTACATACTGGGAGAAAATTACGTGGGTGAAGATGTGGATATGGCAGAGAGGATCAACTAGTTAGTAACTTAAATACTTCACTTTCCAAATGCATCATTATTCAAGACTCTATGCCTTTTAATGTAAGTGTGATTTGACAAATAAAATTTCAAGCTGTTTGCTGTGTTGGATGGTGCTTTTAAAAGAAAAAGCTTAACTAATACTTTTGGTTTATTTGAACCATTCTAGGTTTAGAATCTCTCAAGTATACAATACAGAAAGCAGAAGAAAAATCTAGCATTGACACTTGCCCCGGGTGTCATTTTCTTTTTCTGTTTTCTTTTTTCTTTTTTATTACATAATACATGCCACTTATTTTGGAATATCATAGCCACAGACCATAATGGTAATGTTATAAATTTACTCCAAAATTACATGCACTGTAAGCACAATCAGTCTTAACTTTTTTGTTAACTTGATTTAGATCACAATCTAATTCACCAAAACAAAATAATTTAAAACAATTAATCCTGTTGTGGACCAAAGATTATCATCTAAATTTTTGTTGTTGTTGTTGGTTTTTGTTTCTCCCTCCTTCCCCTCTTAACTGGTGATTTAGTCCTCACCCCTTGTATGTTACTGGAAAAAGAGGTGATCACAAAAATACATCATTCAGAGTCAAGGCACTGAGTGGTCTTCACTAGAATACTGCTATTTCCAGATAAATGGTTTTTAAAACCAGGTTTGACAAAGTCTTGGATAGGATAATTTAGGTGGGATTGATTCTGCTTTGTGCAGGGGGTTGAACTAGATGACCTCAAGAGGCCTCTTCCAACCCTAATCTTCCATGATTCTGTATCTAGAATTTAAGGACAAACAGTAGTTCTTCAATTTTCTCTTTATAAAGAAAGGACATACCTACTAAAATTCTACAGTACATAAAAGAAAATCCTTCTAGAACTATTTACATAATATTCACAATACTGACAAGTCAGTGTTTATGGAGTCTTTTTACTTATGTAGAAATATTATAGTTATCACAAAAGATGGAACCTTAGCCAGCTTCCACATTTCAAAGATTAAATTGCTAAGGAAACAGACACATTCTCTAACATAACAGTTGCATGTACAAGGATAGTGAGGAGACAATAAGAGAAGAAAAGGGGTCTTTATTTCCAGTAGTTACGGGGGAGTGGAATAATCTCCCTGCCCATCTCACTAATTAAGTTAAGTGATTGTTCACACCAGATCCACCTTCAAAAGCACCTTTAAAAAGTTTTTAAAGGCAAGAAAAAAGGCAGTGAGAAAGTACAAGCCTACAGAAGTATTGTAGGCATCTGTATACTAGAGACAGTTAAGTAAAATTATTCTGTAAGTCACTTTAAAATGCCAAAAAAAACCCCTAAACACTGATTTCTGAGAGACCATTGTTGGGTATGCTGGGATTCACAGTGGCAGACCTGAGGCCAAATGCAGGACTACCCACCACAAGTCTATATGACAGATCAGAAGGGGAAAACAGATTTTTAATCTCTTTAATTGGGTTTGCAGTGGATGAAAGTTTAGGTTTAGAGCATAATTTTTCACTGCTGCTCACAAAACAACTCTAAGAGCGCCTCTACACAAGAGCAAACGGCTTTAAGCAAACGTCATCCATGGTTCCCCATAACCAGTTTTCACTTTTTTTCTTTTTTAAAGATTGTAAAAGGTAGACCAGACAAAACTTTTCAGTAACACTGTTCTATAACAGTGTTATACAACCACATGGTCCATGCCAGCAACTAAAAAACCTTGATAGAGAATGGATATCCTAAACTGTCACAGATACACATGCAACGGAATAGGAATACTTGCAGGCCAGAAATGTTTCTAGAAGTGGCACCCAGAGATCTGTATTTATCCTCTCACAGCAGCTTCCTTGTCAAACTCATTCCAACTGCCAGAATTGTAAACTTAACTTGGCATCTGAAATATAATCTGCGTTCTGGGCTTTTTTTTGTGTGTGTGTATTAAGTAGCAAGAGAGATTTTGCAATCAGACATTGTTTGACAATTATGTTGATATAAAAAGCAAGAAGATAACATAGGTACAACAGGATGCTCTCTTTTTACAGGAAGCAACTAACGTACACAGAAAATATATATGCCCTTTTATATAATGCTTTTTATAGATTTAGCTGAACAACAGTGTATAAAACAAAGTGTGATAATTTGTAAGAATCTGAAAAATCTTTTATATCAATGTCTTGAAAACAAAAAACTCTTGAAGGTTGTGGAATTGTTTTAAAACAATATTTAATGAAATAGCTTTTGAAAACCTGTTTAAGTTAAGTTACAGGAAGCTCATATAGGACAGACAAAACCTCTAATAAGAATATATACAACTATGCTACATTTTATAGCATGCAAAAGTTAACTTTGATTTAAAAAAAAAAAAACTTACATCTGTACAAATTAGTCATGCAAAAATCTATATAATCAAGATTAAGTTTATTGGAAGCAGTGCCAAAACACAATAAATCTACACTTAATACCATCTTTAATCATTTTTTGATAATATGGCACTAGTAGTACTTTACATAAACCATTAAAGTAATCGCTCTCTTGAGCACAGATTCCCTACTGCCACTACAAGCCATCCTTCACGTCTAGTTTTCATTTGTTTTGATTTCTGAGAAAACAAGTCAGTCTACTGACAAATGTTTATCTTTTCAAAATATTTTTGTATGCCATTGTTTCTTCTGTTTTAGAGGGCATTTTGTAGTAAATGTAAAGTTTATATGAATCCTCACGCATAAAATTACCTCAATTTTTGTGTGTATACACATACACACACTAGTTATGGAATCAGAAAAGAGGAGAATCTGGAAAGGGATATTTATTAAATATCCTTCAATTCAGAATAAGATATTAAATCTATTTTCAATATGCAACCTGAAACAATATCCCAAAAGTATTTATTCTAACATCAATTCCATAATAACTCACTGCACTGTGGAAAATATTGTACACACACACGCGCGAGTTTTGCCAATTGTTTCCCACAAACTGCAAGCAAATTTATAAGTCTAGTGTAGTGGAATTAGAATGAACACCACAAATCTTGTAATTTTAGAGTTAACAGCCTATTAAAAAGTTTCAAGCAGTAATTTTAAAACAAACGCTGTAAAAATCTGCTCTATCTTTTAAAATGCACATTCGTCAGTGTCCCTTTAAGTACATATAAAAAAATGTACTGACCGTATGTATATTTAATAAGTGGTCAATTCCAGTTCCACTGGAGGTAAAAAGATTAAGTTTCAAAAACAAACAGGGGAAGGAAGGAATAAACACTCCCTGGGGAGGGAAGGGAGGAATAAAACACTCTCTTCTCAGTGGCTCTCAGCTTCTTCTAGTCCATTAACCCCATTTTAAAAAACTAAGAAGTTTTGAGTTTTTTCCCCAACTAGTGAAGAAAGAGATGGTGGTCACAGCACCCCTGGAACTGTGCAACTTTCTGGATGAGAAGCAATGTTACCTTCAAGTAAAAATAAAAAGTCTATGAAATTGGCTTGCCATTTCAGAGAGTATCCCCAAAGTTTAAATGGCAAACAAACAACTAACACAAACCTGAATATATTACACTTAAAATCATTACCTATGACTGATGGAACAGTTCAGATTATATACTAGTACTAGCAAAATAAAAGAAAAACTGTGTTAATTAATGCACTCCTCTCTCATTCATATCAAATGTACATAAAGTGTGGAAAGGGTACTAAACTGCAAAAATATGACCCTCCCTACCTGGATGTTTTTCATCTTATGAGGGAAACTATGCTAAACTGATGCTTTGCTGTATTTATACCTTTACACATCTAGATTATTTCAAGTGAAGGTGTACCAGATTTCCATTCTTACTTGGCATCAATATAGGCTATTGAAATCTCATCTGCTTCTAATGTCATCTGTTTGGCATATCAATGACTGAATGCAATTCTGCAAAAGTGGTCTCTTAAAATTAAAACTATAGAACGTATATAAAAATTTGATATGTTGTCTATTTATTAATCAATCATTCCCAGCTATCATAATATAAACTACAATCATCCCTTATTATTTACTTTACACTGGACTACAACAAAAACACTCATTTTTTTCCATAAGCCAAAGGGCATTGCAGGAAAGTCGACATTCTCAAATGTCTAAACCCTATTTCAGCACTCAAACAAAAAAAAGTAAACCAAAAGAACCAAAACAAATAAATCACAACCAAATCTATTTTAAGGCAAATTAAAAGGAATCTAAACAGTTGAAGGATGTCAGAAAGACACCTTTGTACCCTACTTTGCACATCTATTGTGATTTAAACACACACACACACAGAAAAATCAAAAGATTTGGATAACCTTCAGAAGAACTTCTTTAGCCCTGACTCTGCTAAAATTTACATACTTACAATGTATAGTTGTATACATTGTCAACAGCCCTGGTGACTTAAATGGATTACTGAATAGGCCAGCTTCAGTGGGTTTTTATTTAGTTCTAACCCAGACCCTGTTTTATATGAATTTATGTTTTCAATTTTAAAATCCATTATCTATTTTCAAATTAACAGTTCTGTTTTTAAGTCTATTTTCTCTTTTTATCCTTACCTACTTTTCTATTTTTATAGAAAATACATGCAGTATAGAAAATAAGTTCCTTTTCCTATTTCCCCCCAAATTATCAATCTTTCAGCAGGCATGTTCTTTTGTAGTCATGTTCTCATACTCGTTAATGAGAAAGTGTATTGTAACTCCACAAGCATTAATATTAAATCAATCACAAGGTACTATGAATGGGTACGTAATCTGGAAGTAAAAAATTCACTACTAAAACTGCAGGACTACCAGCAGTTCATCATACAATTTAGCATATGCACTTTGACAAAGTTAAGAAGTGCATAACTAGAGAACACGTGATCTATGATGCAACTTAAGGACCTGATCCTGAAAAACATTACAAAACGTTCTCAACTGCATACAGTGTAAGTAGTCTATTCACTCTATTAGGACTACTCAGGGTGCATACACTCCTTAAGTCTTCACAAGATCAATGTCACAACGTGCCAGTTTGGATGCAAATGATCAAAAAAATTAAGAATGTCTTTTAGATTCCCCAATTCTGTGAGTAAAAACATAAAAAATTTAGCAAAATGAACATCCACAACATTAAAAACAGAAAAAGTCAAAGATTATAAAATGATCAATGGACAGCAGTAAAACATAAGAAATGTTCATTGGCCCTGCAAACAACTTTACTCATTACCGATTAATAGACAGCTACTGCAGGTTGAACCTTTCTAGTCAGGCACACTCAGGACTTGACCGGTGCCAAACGAGAAAATTTGCCAAACTAGAGAGATCTTGCAGCATTATCAATGCTTCTACTGCTTATTGGGCTCTTAGAAGACACTGAAGGGTATATTAGAGCTAAATAAAAGCATAGAACACAGAACCAGGACTGGTGGCTGTAAACAAACTTTATCGAACCACAGAAAACTTTACCACACTTGTGGCAAGTGGACATCTGCTTAACTAAAATCATGCCAGACCAGGGATGCTGCCGGACAAGAGAAGGTCATCCTGTATTCTTTCTAAAAGTTAAACTACATAATTTCAGATCATTATGATTCCACATGCATCCCTTAATAGCTAGAGTGATTATGAAGATGGGTCACCTTTTGAAACTCGTGTTAAACACAAGCTTGATTACAATCCAATTCTAAAACCAATACAAACTGCATAACCCTTACACAGATATCTGATTAAACTCCTAATATTCTCAAATTAGGTCACTCAAAACCCTCAATATTATAAAACAGTCTTTTTAAGCAAAGAAACATTATTCATTCGGTGTCAATTAGAGGGCACATCCCTTATTATAATGTTTATTAGTTGGAATAGAAGTGTTAATTTTCCTGTTTATAGATGTTAAATGGAATTCAAAATATAATGTAAAAGTCCACAATAAATATATATTGTACAATCACAGCACTGTTAGAGCAGAGCAATGACAACTAAAACTAGAAACAGGAAAAATGCAGTACTTAGTACATTTAGTTTCTTAAATATTTAACTTGAATGAAATCATTAACAATCCATTAGTGAAATGTTTCTATTCAACCTTCATGCATAAAATTTTTTGTTATTTTCCTGTAGTCACCATAATTTTGTACCCATGAGGTCGCATTTCTAATTAAAAACCATAAACCTGTTAAAAAGAAGAAAAATTAATCATTGACATCAATGTATTCTGACAAATTTGTAAATATGACCAAGTAAGTTTTAAAGCATAATTATTAGGGAATCTGTGCAAGAAAGGGTAGAGGGTAACTGCAAATCCTAGCTACTACCAATTTCTAATTCTTTAATGCTATAGAAAGCACATACACAACACTTTTCCCTAATAAGAGAATACACAAATGCCATTTTTCATCACTGAGTTGTCATGCAGTACTACATACAGAAATACTATGCCCTCAAGTTTTGCTGTCATTATATATAAGATTCTTTTCCAGGTTTACAAAACTTCTGGGTTTTGGCTTAAGCCAAAAGAACTGCCCACTAAAAGCTGAAAGTTTACTGATGGGTATGGTTACACTGACCTGAACCACCAACAGCAGCATGTAAATGGGCAGACACAAAAATGCAAATAGATGCTCATTTGCAAATTTGCCCACGGGCAGATGCTGCTGCCAGCATAAAAAAAGGGGTGTAAATGTGGTTCTGCCACAGAAACCCCTCCTTTGTCAGATGCCTCTTATGCCAGGAAAGCATCAGGTTTTCCTGGCGGAACCAAATTTACATAGCTTTTTTTGTACTGGTGGCAGCACCTGCTGGTGAATGAATATGCAAATGAGCAATTATTTGCATTTGAGACCACCCATTTGTATACTGCTGCCAGCAATTTGGGTCAGTGTAACTATAGCTATATATGTTAGTCAAAACAAAATGAAGAAAAACAGGGACTTTTGTACCACTGCTGAATTACTTCTTTCTCCCCATGGCCTCCATATGACAGCTTCTTGCTCTTCCCTCAATTGCAAAACTGAAGAGTGGTGCTGACATAGTAATTGTTGCCAAATCTTCAAAAATTATAAATAAAAGTAGACAAATGCTCTCTCCTGACACAATATGCTCCAAGTTTTGCTGCTTCATACACAACTCTCTTAGAAAAAGTACTGTAAGCAATACAGGTTGAACCTCTCTCGTATGGCATCCTTGTGACCTGACTGGTGCCAGATGAGAGAATTTGCTGCACCACGGGTCAATAGTTTAGCACATTACCAACGCTTTCACTGCTTACTGAGCTCTGAAACATTTAACAGTAAACTGTGCTGTTATCTATCTGTAAAAACACTGAGACCCAGGACTGGTGGCTGGAAACAAACTTTGTGGGACCATGGGAAATTTGGGCACACCCATGATAAGTGGTCATCCAGCTAACGAAAATCATGACGGATTACAAAATGTTGCCAGATGAGTGTTCCAAGTTAGAGAGATTCAATTTGTAGCTTATACATGTCAAACTAATTAAAAGGGAGTCTTAAAAAGAAACTATGTAGTTTTAATTTGCAAAAATAAACGTTCAATTCCAATTTTACGTATTATGCATTTTTCCAGCCAATCCAACTTTATAAATTAGCTGTTGAAGAAGTCCAAACTATAATTTTACAATGGGATTTTGTATTTCTGTCCCACTTGATATGAAAGAATTCTACAATAAATTATACTAACTTGTGGAGCAATTTTAGCTTGTGGCTGTGTTTCTACTCCACAGAATACAAAATCCTTGCCATTTCATCATGTAATAGTTGTGAAATTTAATAACCCTTTTAGCATGTTTGGAAGTATAGCATACATCCTGGAAAATGAACATGTAGTTGGTCATTGTGAGAGATAAGTGTAACCTTAGAATTCTGCCTATAGACAGGTATACTTCTGTTTACACTGCACGGTTGAAAAATCCTTCCCTCTTCACTATCCAAAATGGAACCATCTTATAACCTCATTAATTTAGGTCAGGGCGAGGAACCTGTGAACTATGAGCCAGACTGCCTGGATCAGACCCCAAAGCTCAGGGTTCCCCCTCCCCAGCATCCAGCCCATTCTGGGGTGAAAGGTGTGGAGCCATAAGCCTCACAAGCAGAGTCAGGGAAGCCAGGGACGGATCCAGACCACAGGCTCTGTCTGGTGAGGGAGGAAGTTTCTCTATGTTCTGCCTCTCCCTCCCTGCCCCCCAACCCCCCCCAGCAAAATTATACATATATGTAGCACTTTCGGAATGACAAGTCTGAAATCAACTAAAAAAACTAAACACCATGAAGAAATGCTTCACCCACTATTAAAGAGAAATATATCAGTTTAACTCTACAGACCAACACTACAATAATTTATGAAATGGCTAACACTCAATTACAACTGCAGGATGATCTTGTATATAAAAATCAAATTACCTACGACAGAAATTAGCTTGGAATATTTGGGTCAACACCAATAGTCTTGCAAAGTCGTAAGTACTTTGTTTAATATTAGTATCTCTTTCAAGAGCTGGTACCTCATAACAATAACTGTGAATACTAGCATGGGAAACTGGTTTAGCTGACTGGCTTTTTTATAGATCAAGTTACTACACAGCAAGCCACAGAGTACATCTATGGCGCATCAACCTTCCACACATTAACATCCTGTGTGCACAGAAAGCCCAGTTAGCCAACCAAAAATCCTGAACTATGACTTGACTGACTATGGTCTTAAGCCACGCTGAACTCCAGAACTTTCCACTATGCTACAACAGTGGACACAATACTGAACAGCAAGCTGTTGTGCTGTATTCACGCTCTGGCTTGCCCTGCAAGTGAGCACTTAGAGGAAATAATGCTTCCACATAAAGCACCAGTACAAGCTGAATTTCCCCCAGATCCTTTAAACAAATATTAATACAGGCACCAGCCTACTTATGAGTATTTAAATGTTCTCACCCTACGGAAATTGAAGGCATTGTGGTACAGACTGAACCTCTCTTGCCCAGAACTCACATCTGGCAACATCCAGCATGATTTTAGTTAATCAGATTCTGCTCATATTGAGTGTGGCCAAGTTTCCCATGGTCCCATAAGGTTTATTTACAGTCACAGCCCTGGCTCTCAGTGTTTATGTTATTATTTAGCTGTAATTTACCCCCAAATAGCTTCCAAGAGAACAGTAATAGTGGAAGTATTGGTAAAGCTGCTAGATAATACTGACCTCCTGTGGTCTGGCACTGATCAGGTTCCAAGGGCACCAGGACAGAGAGGTTCACCTTGTATTTACTTACACACACACACACACACACACACACACACACCCCTTAAATATGATAAAAAGAAAATGCACTTTCTTTAGGTATTTTCCTTTAAAAGAAGCGAGAAATCAGCTCTCCTCACAGCAACCTCACCCGTCTCTCCAAAACAGGGCTGGGCTATTTTGACAGAGTACTGTGTCCAATGAGGGTTATCCACAGCCTTTCACCGCTAGTAAATTCATTTTGAATGCAAACTAAAAACACTATTTTTAACTAGTTGCACAAATAATATTCCTAAAATAGAAAAAATAATGATTACAGCCATGCCTTTAAAAATACATTGATAAATGGAAAGTTTTTCCTGCTAACAGTTTTCACAGAATTTAAACTTTTATTTCAGAAACAATTTTTTCTACATCTCATGGTTGAAAGGCTTTGTCTACACTTCAAAGTTTAAGCACAGCTGCAATAGCACTTTAATGCAGCACTGTACTCATGACAAGGGCACAGAGAGAACACTCCCAGTGCTCTAGGTAAGCCACCTATACAAAGGAGAGTAGATAACAGTGTTGGGAGCACATCCCCAGCACTGTAGTAGCATGGTTTACACTGGTAATTTACTGCACTTGGGGGTGGGGGAGAGGAAAGTGTTTCACACCACTGAGCCAGAACATTGCACCACAGTAAAGTGGCAGCACAGACTTAGCCTCAGCCAAACAAAGTAACACAGTAGTGCCTCCATGAATCTACAGACGGTGTGGATACTGCTGCAGCTCATAACTCGTCAATCAGCAGCAGCGGTCTTAAGAAAAAACACACATCTCTGGTGAGTTTCACTATTGCTTTTCAGAACTGGAGCCAAAAACGAAGCTGCTGGAATCTCAATGTTTAAGCTGCTGCTGAGGAAAGCCATGGGAATCAGCAAAGGAATACACATCAGTTATCAACAGAGGAAGAAAAGGCAATATGACAAAATTACAGGGAAGTGGCGAACAGCAGACCTCTCTGTCCTTCCTTCTCCCTTTGCAGAGGCCAGGAGATGGTGGGAGAGATGTAGAGTGGTGTGCCCATCCCTCAGCCAACTACACAGAGCTAAGAGGAGACTTTTGGGGGGAATTAAGGAGAAAAAAGGGACAGTATGTTCCTTATGGTGCAGCAGCCTTTAAAATGCTAGAGTTTCAAATTTATCAGACACCCACTAACTAGAGATCAATAGAAGAAACCATGCAGAAGGTAGATGGACTTTGTCTCTCTTTTACAGAGACCAAGAGGAGGAAGATTTGAAAGATTTTAATCACTCAAAGAACTGGAATATGCCTTTCACCTCTGGGTAAATGATTCAAGTACAGGTGAAAGATGCAGTGTCCAAATGTTTACTATCTTAAGGCTGTTCACTGGTCTATATAAAATTATTTGCATATTTTAGTCTTGATGTTAGTGGGCAAGAGTTCCTTCAATTTCCACTCCTAGGGTGCGTCTCCACTAGCCACTAGCCAGCTACTTCAAAGTAGCTGGAACATCATCGAAATAGTACGCATCGCGTCTATACGCGCCGTGAGCTATTTTGATGTTAAAATCGACGTTAGGTGGCAAGACATCAAAATCGCTATTCCTATCCGTAGATGGGAACAGAGCCCTACTCTGATGTTCAACATCGAAGTAGGCGTGTGTAGATGATCCCCATCCCGCTACATCAAAATAGTGGGGTAGTGCACGGCGCCCATCAGCTGAAGGGTTGAGACACACACTGCACAGCCCCTGCGGGGCTCTATGGTCACCGCATACAGCAGCCCTTAGCCCAGGGCTTCTGGCTGCTGCAGCTGGAGGTCTGCAACTGGTTGTCGGCTCTGTGGATCTCGTGCTGTGCAGGGCCAAGTGTGTCTGGGAGGGGCCATTTAAGGGGGCAGCTTGGGGCTTTCCTGGCCCCTTATTTCGACAGGGAGCGCGCGCGCGCGTGTGTGTGTGTGTGTGTAAGTACGTACACGTACACACGCTCTGCATTTCCTTCTGGGGTGGCTCCTTTCGATGTTCTCCATCGCTACTTTGACGTTGAACGTCAATGGCACCAGCCCTGGAGGATATGTAGACAATACGTCTTGAAGTAGCCTATTTCGATGTTCTTATGTCGAAATAAGCTACTTCGATGTAGTGTGCTAGTACAGACGTAGCCCCACTGAAAAATATGTTCTGCACAACAGGTCTCCTTGTTACAAGTCTCAGCAAAGAAAATAAGGAACAGTTATGAACACTGAAACACCCTCTACTTAAGACAGACTACTGGGATAACAAAATTTGAAATATGACTGCTTTTATCAGACAGAAGATTTCAGTCTTCAGAACAATAAAAAGAACATTTTTAGAAGCACTACAATCACCAAGTTATCTAAATCTTATTTTGTAGTAAGTTATGTCTACAATCCAAATATAAGATGTATTGGCGTAATACTTCCTACACAGTAATGACAGGCTAAGAGTGCTTAAAAGCCACTGCAACTATCAGAACTTTAATGACACTTCCCAGACAAAAGTCACAGATTCATAGATTAGGGTTGTAAGAAACCTCAAGAGGTCATCTAGTCCAAACCCCCTGCTCAAAGCAGGACCAAACCCAATTAAATCATCCTAGTCAGTGCTTTGGTCATGCCACGTCTCGAAACCCTATACAGATGGTGAAATACTGTGAAAGGATCCTTGAGGGATCCACTCTAAAGCGATTAAAAACCTAGATTTTTCCTCCATTTTAAGCTCCTGACCCAAATTCTGAGGAAGAGAAAGCAACTGTGGCAGACCTAACCTGCCTATATGGCATTAAACCACTACTCGGGTATCACTGAAAAGAGGCCTGATTTCCCATCGCACATTAAGCAGCTATAATAGTGTGTCCTTCAGGGACACTACTCCCAGCCCAAATAAGAAGATGGAAATAAAAATGGAATCTAGATACATAAAGGGCAAAATTAAACAAACATTCAAATTTTCAAACTAACATGGGGGAAAAAAATCAGTATTTAGTTCACAACTTAAATCTCAACATATACAGCTATTTTATAGTGCAATTGATCCTCTAACACTAAAGATGAAATACCATACAAACTACATTACATGGACTCAGAAGATTAATCAAAGTTGTAATTCTAACCTGAATTATTAACTTTTCATAACACTGCCATTGGATCTATGTCAATGACCCATTGTACCCACACTGAGGACAGGTCTACTACAGGAAAACTATGCAACTCCAGCTTTGCTAATTATGCAGGTGGAGTCAATGCACCTTAATTCAGACTTCCATGCCGTCTCTGCTGTGGAAGATTGAACTCCACTGCAAATTCTCCTGTTCACTTCCCTTACTCCTACTGAGGGACAGGAGTACTAGCACCAACAACAGCACCTGTGAGTTTGACTTAGCACATCCCTACTGGGTGCACTAAATTGAACTCCAGAGGATCAAAAGCAGCAGTTTCAATCTTTCTGGAAACATAGACATACCGAGTCTCACAGAACAACCCATTAAAAAAACCCTAAGGGAAATCTTTAATTTTGGTGTTATTTTGGTCATTCCTCTGTGCCTTTAAACTGCTCAAAGAACAGAAGTACATATAAACAACTTCAAGTATTGTGTTATTTTAGATATTATTATTAGTCTGGCTGCTATAACACTGACATCAATGAGAAATATCAGCCTACCACAACAACTACAGTAAACCCTTTTGTAGCTGGCATTCTATCATACAAAACTCTCAAATAACTGACATTTTAACCAGAAGTAAATTTATGTTTCCATAAGTACAGTATAGTGAAAGTAAATACAAATAAATACAGTAAAAATGATATAAGTTTATGGTGTGCACTACTACTGTTGTTGGTAAATGAAGTATTCTGCATATATTTGTTCCTTAATATGTAATCTTGCATACCTAGCAATGTATAACATTAAAGAAAAACCTCTCTATTATCCAGAATATTTGAATATCTGGCACCCTCCCATGTGTGGAGGGCTGCCGGACACAAAAGTTTACTGTACTGATTTTAATGGCATTATACTAACATGGTTTCTACAAAAAAAATGAGATCAATATACAAAGTTGAAATTCAACAAATGCACACATCAGAATATTTCTATGTTTTAGCATCTGAAGCTTAGTTTGGAATTGATTGTTTATTTTAAATGTGTTAGATGCTAGTTTGACAAATAATTATAAAGTGTCCATTTGTTAAACTTGTATCATGAGCAAATGTATTACTCCATATAAAAACCGAGTTCCAAAACAGGTAAACAAATTACAGATGCTAGGTTTTGATTTTCAAACACCACATTATACCTCTTCTGAAAACTTCATTCAGTACCGACTCTCTGTTAGAATACAAACTTTAGCACTGAAGATGAAGTAGTACAAGGTGCTACCTGACCTAGGCTAGTCAACACTCCAGTAAATTGCAGACGATGAAATGACTAAAAATAGAAATGCAGATAACCGGTTTTGCTAAGCCGTTTGACTGTTACTCTGACAGAACAAGTACTCTGGCTGCCTCCTCCTCACGCAGGGAGCTGGCTATACTCGGCCGGTTATTTCAGTGCCAGGGCTATCAGTTACGTCCTAGCTGAGCATTGTTGTCTGCCCTATGGGCAGTCGGGCTCGGAGTTACCCAAGGAGAGCCGAGGGGCTCTGTTAGAAGCAGCTCGCCTCCGGGCTCAGCCCCGCGGCAGGCGCGAGTCCGCCGGGTCCCAGCCCCCAGCTCGGCTCGACTCTGCCCTGCACGCCCAGGTCTACACAGCGGCCTCCGAGGTCCGACCAGAAGCCGCACAGCGCGGACCCGCCTCCCCGCGGCCGCAGCGCCCGAACGTGGCAGCGCCGCGCCCGCCCCCCAGCTTCCTGCGGCCCCGGGCGAACCGCCCCGCCGCCCGACTCTCCCGGCCCCTGCGGGGAGCTCGGCTCGGCTGGCGGGGAGGCGCTAGGCTAGGCCCGGCAGCGTCCCCCGGGGCCGCCCAACTCCCCAGCAGCGGCCGCCACAAGTTTGCGGCGGGTCCCGGCCCGGCCCGGCCCCGCTCTCGCTCTCACCTCCAGCCGGGCGGCGCTGGCTCGTGGCGGGGCGGGGGCCCGGTGTTCTCCGGCCGAGGGGCGGGAGCGGAGCAGTAATGGCAGCGGCGGCGGCTGGGAGCGGGGTGGTTCCCAGGCGGGCTCCGCTCTTTGTCTCGGCGGCGGCGGCAGCGGTTGGCTGCGCGCCCTCCCCGGCCGCTGCGTCCTCGTGAGGGGCCGCGTCCCCCCTTCCTCGTCCTCCCCCGGGCCAGCCGGACGTGCCCCAGGCCCCGGCGCTCCTGCCGCTCCTCAGCCCGGCGGCGGCAGTGGCGGCCCCTCCCCCCGCCTGCTACACACCCCTCCCCTTCCCGTCCCTGCCTGCCGCGGGAGGGGAGGAGAGGAGAGGGGCGGGCCCCTGCGCTTCCCCTGGCTCCGGCCGGGAGCTGCGCTCGTTCGGGGGGGGGGGCTCCCCCTCACTCTCCCCTGCCCGCAGAGTTGGGGGGCGGGGGGAGAGCGCGGGGCCGCTGCCGGAGGCGGAACTGGTAAGGGTGTAGGACGGCCGGGATCGGGCCCACAGCCGCACACCTGAGTGCGGGGTCGGGGCTGTGCTGCCCGTGGGGGGGTGGGGCGGTGCTGGGGGGCGGACACACCCCGCCCCTCCTCAGGGGAGCCGCGCCGGTTTCTCTGTCTGTAAACTAACCCCCGGCGCCGAGCGACCGCGGGAGCCGCCGTGCGAGGGGCAAAGATGGAGCCGCACAAAGCCGAGCGCCCCCACCCCACGCACCCGCACCCAGTGAGAAACCCGCCCGCTCCTTCGCAGCCCGGGTGCGCCCTACGCTGGGCTCTGCCTCGCGCAGCCTGGGTGGGGGATGGGAGCGGCCCTTCCCAACCGCGCGCGCGCTCGCTGCCGCGGGGCGGGGAACAAAGGGCTGGACCGGGACGGCTGCTAAAAATAGAAAGCGGCCCGAGCCTGTCCCCCAGCGCCACCCCGGGGACGGGAACTTTCAGGAATAGCCTCACAGCGGCTCCCCCAGCGGATTGGCCAGCGCCGTGAGGTCACTGGCACAAGCTCTGCCTCTTGCGCGCCGGGCGGGAAGGGAGGGGATCCACCGGCCCGGAGAGCTGCTCCCTCGTGGAAAGGGGGGAGGGGGACGTGCCGCCTCCGTGCAAGAAATTGAATGCAACCGCGCCGCCGTTCGTGCACGAGCACAGCTGTGCCTGGAAGTGCACAACGATGGGAAATGCGAAGTTCCAAATCCTCAGAACTTCAGCGTGCCCGTGTGCCAGAGCTGAGCTTTAGGGTTATGTGGGCATGCTACAGGAATCACACTTGAAAGCAGGATTAGTGTGAGAACATTAGCATTGCCCCTTCCCACGAGAAACCCATTTTTTCCAATCTCTGGCTTTTTTGCCCTTGTAACTGCTCATCTTTGGCATTTGTTAACAGATTTTTCTATTTCATTTACTTAGGTGAGCTTCTCCTCCCTCCCACAAACAAAACATGGGCAAAACCTGAAATCTTCTGAAATCACTGAAACGTGTTCCTCTGTCCCACAAAAGCTCATCCATCACCCGATAAATTATTTTGTTAGTCTTTCAAGTGCTACATGATGGCTGGCTTGTGTTGATAGCATATAGACTAACCTGGCTATCTCTCCGTCACTGTTTTCCACTAAAGACATTCTGCTGCATAAGTGTGCAACACACCATCCTAGTATGATTGCATCTCTAGTGAAGCGCTCACGCCAGATACACCTTAAGTGAGTCAAGAAACCATTTTGCCAATACCTGTGCTGATTGGAGGTTCAGTGACATGCTCTCACTCAGCCCTATTGAAGTCAGTGGGGTTCCACCCAGGAAAGGGGATTGGCAGGATGTAGCTCCTAATTGTTTGACACTTAATAATTATATATATATTGTAATGAAGCAAATGTCATTAAAATGATGGGTGTTTTCTAATGTTTTTAGTAAAGCAATGTTGGGGTTTCAATATTGTTTGGAGAAAGTTTTTAAACCAATAACGTTATAAACTCTCAAATTAAACACTTTCTATTGTGGAAACACTTTCTATTGTTAGTCTTATATTTTTTAAATGTTTATCTAAAAAAGAAGGCTAAATCTTAAATGTGTGTGCTGCAGCTTATTGTGAAAGTTTCTACCCATTGCTCAGTTCAGCATTTTTAAAAGTTAATAATTAGGACTGTTTCACTACTGACATGGGGGCAGAACTGATCTGTTGTTACATGAGAGGCAACATGGCCTAATACAGACCTTTTTAGGGATCTCCATTCTCAAAATACCAGCAAATCAAATTCCCATCATATGCAGGAACAACGGGGCTATTTTGTGGGGGTAAGCATTAATTGGAGGGGGCTGGAGCTGCTGGAGGGATCTTGTAGGGGAGATTGGCCCTATCAGAGGGAGGGTAAGGTTTGACAATGCCCAGGTTCTGTGGGTTAGGGCTGCTGCTGGGTAGGTGCTGTTGTGTTCTTGTCTCACGCTCTCCTCATTTCCCTTACAGCTGAGTAACGTGGGGTGAGAGAGATGGGAAAAATTCAGTGTTAGTTTTAGAAGTGGGCTAGTCAGAGATGGAAGGAAAGTAAATGAACTGTGTCTTTTACCTTCTCAAATAATACCTGGGTCCTAGTTGTCTCCTCTTGCCTCCCCTCTACCCTTTCACTCACCATGCAGGTGGTGCAACTGTTGCAGTCTGCTCTGCTGCTGCTCTGAGTTATGTCCTCCCAGCCCACTAAGACCTGCTGCTTTATGGATGGTATGGAGAGGCCACCTCCTGTTGCCACGCAGAAGCAGGGATAAGAGGGCCAGGAGGGTCCCTAGGCCCAGATAAAGTCACTGGGGCTCTGTGCAGTGGAAGAACCTGACCTTGTTGAGTAACTTGCAGGACTGAAGGCTTAGCAAATGAAAACCAAGTTACCAAAAAGTCATTTTGCAACGATGCAATAGTACTCCAATGGATGCTACAATGACTTAATAACTACATAATTTTAACTAAATTTACATCTTGCTGTGAGGAAAAAGGGTGTGTGCTTACCAAAACTGGCTGTCTGTCTCTTGCCAGTCTTTTTTTTTGGGGGGTTTTGAGGCAGTAATATATAACCCTGTCCTTTCACAGGCAGCTCCAAACTAAATTCATGGTATAATGAAAAACCTGCACAGGTTCTTCCCTAATCAGGAAAAACAAAACAAAACAAAAAAGCAGTAGAGGGATCTTAGTGCTGATTCACCATATAAGGGCTTTCAGCTTCTGAAACTGGCCAATTTTTCAAAATTCTTACTTTTCCCAGGATCCTTCTGCTTTACTAAACTAAATTATTTTCCTGTTTAAAGTAGGTCTCATCATTATTCCCAAAATCTGTGGCTAATTCCATTTTACATATATTAGTTTCTTCCTTTATTCTACTCATTTCTATGCTTAATAAACTTTCTGAGTACCTCAGGCCTAATTTGACCCCGATGTAACTCCAAAGAAGTCAACTGGAAGAGATATTTGGCTACTTGTTACTTTCAACATGGCTCTGTCTACAGTTCTAAACAAACCAGAAAAAAGATAAAGACCCTTTTCTTACCTGACCAGATTCTCCACCCTCACAATGGAATTTGATTAGCCCAGCTGCCTGCCTTGTTAAGCGTCAGCTTCCTAGTCTGAGACAATGCTTACAGTTCCAGGAAATGGAACAGAATATTGAGTAGTTATCCTTTAGACCAAAGATGGTCTAGGACAGCATTCCTTCTTAGGGACTGATCCTGCACACGCTTGCTATTACAATGGGATCTCATGGGTAAGGCCTTTTATTTTATCAGTACAAAATATAGTACAAGTATAATTAGAGAGAGAGAGGTACTTTCAGCAGTAGTTGAGGCTGAAGCTAAGCTGCCTTTTATAAATTCAATTTTGACCCTTCCCACTGCATCCAATCCTTCACATTATTATTTTGAGCATGGCCACGTGTTAGGTATGTACAGAGGAACATCATAACTCCATGAAGGACTACACCATTGACATTAAACTACATAGTTCAGGTTTGCAGTACACCAAATGAGGGTTCAGAGTGGAATAGATGTCTTTATTTAAAAATACAATTTTAAAAAGCACATTTCGTTCATATGATTTATGGAGGAAAAGTGTTTTAAGGAGGGACTGGAATTCATACATTGTCTAAATGCAAAGGACTAAATTATGATTCTGAAGCTTAGAATTACTTAATATATTTAATTCTATTAATGAATTATTTAAAGCAGGTTTTCCAGACTCAGGGTGGTTATCAACCAAAAAAGGGTTGAGGACGGGGGAGTGTGGCATGAGAAAAAATTTAAACTTTAGTTTATGAAATCAGTAAATGTAAACTGATTTTTCTTGGGCTGTCTCTGAAGAAGAGGAATCTAGCTAGAATTGCAGAAGTTTGAAAGTTCTCTTCCTATTTCATCTCGATATGTTTCTTTTTTTATGGTGATAATGAAGCCTTTCAAATGCCTGTCTACTGAAAATATCTACAATTCAATGGTTCATGTTCCATTCACAAGGCAGGCTAAATGACTGTGTTTAATTGTATTTAAAGTGTTTCATCTTCTTGAAAATTGAAATTTGCTTTATGAAACATTATAAATAGCTGTTACTTCTGAAATAGCTATTGGTTAAAAATTTTGCCTGCTCACTGTTAAAATTAGAATTCAGTGTGGAAGGCAGTCAGCAGCTCAGGAAGTTTGAGAAACCTTTCTTAAAAGTAAAACTAGTACTCATGACAGGGAGCACATAGTATAGTGTGTAAAAAAACACTAAAAACATCTTTCACATGTATAAATGTGATTGAATCATAGAAATAATATAGGCAAAAAAGGCTGTTATGATGACTCTTAGCTTCTGATTATAGCTGTATAGTAAGAATAAAAAGAGAAACCCACAAGGCATAAAAAGCTCTATCTTCAACTTTGATAAAAGAAAGCCTGTTTGTAAATAGCCAATCTTTTGAGAAGAAACCTAGAGTTGCACAAACCTACATCCTTCCTGGACTACATGAAAACAGTTAAACCCATCTTGCAATTTGCACAATACAGTGATTTTTAATTTTCTTCATATTCTTTTTTCCTTTCACTTCTCTTTTCTCCTTCCCAGCCTTCACAGGTTTAGCTGTTTTCTATTTCATAGATAATGTAACTTATTGATCTTTATTGTTCTGTGCTAGTTTTCTCGCAAAAAACAGCACAGATGCTGTCCCTGCCACACAGAGATTCTACTATAAGATCTAAGTCATATTAATTTGTTTGTTTGATAATGGATAAGGCATGTCTACCACCTGAGAGAGCAGGATCTTTCCTAAGCTCTGCCACTAATTGCTTGTTTTGTCTTTGAGCCATTTACACCATGCTGCGTGAAAAATGACCAAATGCATGTTCCCCATAAGCCGATAGGAGGTTTGGGTATCTAATGCTAGAAGAAGTAATTTTTACCAGATGCCAAACTTTCTGCTCAGTTTTGAAATGCCTCCTGGACCAATTCACAGATGGACAACCAAAAATATTCTGTCTCCATTCTGTCTGGTTTTCAGTCTATTGGTCTCCTTGACAAAAAAAAAAATCATGTACAGGTTTCAAATAATAGCAGCCTTGTAAACAATTCACTATCCCTGACCTTCAGAACTGCCGCCTATATCAGCCCATTGTTATACACACAGCTATCTTTAAACTGTTGCAGTATAATTTCATAGACCAGAAGGACAGAAATAAACACCAGGCGCTTTGGATAGATTTCAGAGGAGTAACTTTAACTTGCCTAACCTACAAAAGAAACTCATTTTCAGAAAATGTAATTGTCAGTTAAGCAAACTAAAGTTTTCAAAGCATTTTCTTTTTTTCTCCAAAGAAAAATCTGGACCTTAGAAGAAATTGAAATGACATAATTCCTGCTTAATTCTTATGCTTAACATCCACTGACACAAAACGGAACTAAGTGGGCACTACATGGTTAGACCATATCTATAATACTTAGTTACTGCTGAGTCACTTAAGTATGCTTGCACAATGATTCTAATTCAGCCTGACAGTAACACAGCTGCTTTTCTCACTTGCTGCATGACTGTTGTATTTTCAATGACATTTACAAGAAACATTGTCTCTATGGAGAGTGTCCATAGAGCTGGAAATATTTCCAAATTCTCATATTCAATTAACCAAACAACCCAAGAATGCTAAAATTCTCTGAGTTAAATCCATCAAGTGATGGTATTTTGGTATGATAATTTATATCAGTATCTTTTTCAGACAGGTGCTAAAATTCAGTGTGTTTCTGTAAGCAAAACACTCTTGACTTCTGGGCTTTAGAAATGTCAAGGCCCTTGACTCATTCCTTTATCGGCAGATGACAGCTCAGTGAAGTATGCCTTTTGAAACTTGTTCAGAGCTCATAACTAATCTTTCCCATTGTTTCTGAATTCAAGCTGCTGTTGCTAAATAACGTGACTCAGACTGGCATAATATATTCTATGATCCTACATAGCACCTTTCTACCAAACACATTAGGATCCTTTTGCTTAACTTGGTGGTACTCAGCTCAGGTTCACAAGCTGAATTAGAGATCGATATTACCTGGAAGAGCCACAGTTGCATGAACTCATTGCTTTGTTTACTATTTTTATATATAATTCTCACAGCATAATGACTGACCAAACATTATTTATCAGCTACATTGATTAATAACATAGTAAGAGCATCCTGATTGATTTAATTATTAACCAGTTTAAAATCAACACTTTTTAATACATGCTTCAAAAAGCTACAGAGGACACATTAAAGAGCCACATGCTACTCTGGAGCCTCAGTCAGTATCATTGTGTTAACTATGAATATTCAAGAATCACACCTCCCAACATACCTCACAGATGAACCTCTAATTGTCTACTACACAATGGTTTAATTCAAGAAGTGAAGAATATAGTTTGCATTTGAAATTGCAGAAGGAAATGTAGATACACAGAATATGTAATATTTCTGATAGTTCTTTATTGAACTCTAAGTTCTTCACAGATCACAGCAGATACATGGTCTTTACCACAGAGAGATTTTACATTAATACTTTTAGATCTTAAATTAATTATTTATACTTCCTGGAGTAGGCAAAACTGGAATTTGCTCAGCCTGCCAAGCTCACATCCCAGAAGAACAGTTCTGTGGTAAGTTCTTTACCCATAACAGTAGAACACAGGTTGTACTTCCCTACTCCAACATGCTTGGAAACTGAGTGGTTCCAAACATGGGGATTTGCTTTACTAGGGAGATCAGGCCCCCAGGCTGAGTGGAGAGGGGGCACTCGTGCAGGGCTCCCCTGAGGGGCTGGTGGGCTCCCCCTGTTGGGGTCCCCATGACTGCAAGGCTGCTGGTGGGGCTCCAAGCTCCAGCTGGCTCCCCACTGTGGGGCTCCTGGGCTCCCCCTGCCTTGCTGGATCCTCACCGCTGCGGGGCTGCTGGTGGGGCTCTGTGACCCAGCTAGGCTCCGCACTGGATCCTCCCACAGGGCTTCCGACAAGTGGGGCTCCCCAACCCCAGCTGGGCTCCCAATAGCGTGGTTCCCTGACCTGGCTCCCTGCCCCAGGGCTGCCCTGGGGCTTCCCAGAGTGCAATGCCAATGGGGCTCCCTGCCACCAGCCGGGCTCTGCTCTGCACCACACAGATGGAGCTCTCTGGTCCAGCGGCTCTCTGGTCCATCAACATGCATGGTCCTGCCAGACAAGGTATGTTGCTAGATGAGAGAGTTTCAACCTGTACAACAGGTCTCTTAGAGTAATTTAAGGAGGTCAATGACAATTTGACTGTGTAAGGTGCCCTCAACTGACTTCCAGACCACTCATTAATAAAGCTGAATTATTTTTTAAGCCGTGGTACAGGCTTCACGAGGGACTTAACCAGGAGAGCAGCTGCACAGGAGTACTTATGCAGCCTCTACATGCCACTGAAAGGATTTCTGCCCTGGCCTGTGACAGGTTGTTGTGAAAAGCCATAATGAGAAGGGGCTGGAGAGGAACCATATATCCACACTGTTATGGATCCAGTGGCCCCAGGATCCTGTGTAAATGGTATAGAGGGACCACTACTCTAGCCCATACATTTACATAGCAGCTTGGGGTGGTGACAAAGGGCTGCACAATAACTCTGGGCTGGATTTCATCTCAATTGCTTTGCATGAACTATATTTTTAGAAGGTACTAATATTCAGCTCTGTGTATCACTGGAAGAAGGGAGGCATAGCTGAGTGGCTTGAGCAATAGCCTGCTAAACCTAGGGTTGCAAGCTCAATCCTTGAGGGGGCTGTTTAGGGATCTGAAGCAAATAGATGTAAACAAAAAAGCAGTGGTGCTTGGCCTTGCCCAAAGGATAGGGGAATGGACTCAATGACCTCCTGAGGTCCTTTCCAGCTCTATGAGATGTGTACCTATTCCCCACAGGGAGTAGACATCCAACATAAGTATCTATGGTTGCTATTAATTGATAATCCACAAACTAAGAAGGGAGCATAGGCTTCTTTATCCACTTTCACAACTCCCATACAAGAATTAATGACCAATGTTCCCTCTATTTTTTCCATCCATGTGCAGAATAAATTTTTATGTGCACCAATGGATGTTCAGATGTGCATCACCAGTAGAAACACATGCATCTAGCTCTGGGCATTCTGCTAATCATCTGGGCATCATTTGAATCTCTTCTGGGTGGCAACCCAAACATTCAGCACAAGGGAGGACTGGTAATGACTAATGGAAATGGCCTTTGTCTACATTTTCTTGAGACACAGCATTGCCAACTCACAAATTTATCAAGCAGCTCATGTTTGATAAATTGTGTATAGAATGAGCCCCTGAAGTTATGTGATGATATGACAAACACCATTTTCCTTTCCATTTTCTAGTACCAATTTTTAAAAAAAGGTTTCAAAACATGACTCATAAGACCTCAGAAACCAGCATGAAAATAAGAAGAACCCAGTGATTTTTAAGCTTATGATTTAAAATTATGATTTTTGGATTCCTGATTCATAATTTTTGGATGCTCGAGATTGGCAATTTTGAATTATCTTGGATATTTTAAGAGCTCCAACACAGTTGTGAACTTCATTTCTTCCATCAATTTATTTTAGAATATATATTTCAGAGTCACAGGGTAACCATGTTAGTCTTGTAGCACCTTAAAGACTGCTGCTGAATCAGAAGAAGTGGGTCTTAGCCATAAAAGCTCATTTCCTAATAAAATTGTTTGTCTTTAAGGTGCCACAAGGCTGCTTATATTTTAGACTGCCAGCTGTCAGTACACTAAGCTTCAGTCTGAATCCTACATGGATCACATACCACATCCCTTTTGTCCAGCACAGAGGACACACTATGGAAACATTGCCTGTATTTCATATGTCGAGAGAGAATGATTTAGAAAGAAAGAAAGAAATGAGAGGCTGCTATGTTCAAAATCTAAAGAAGAGGTAGAATCAGAGGAGTTAGGTTTATTCCTACCTTTTTTCATCTGGCAAACAATGCCACAGGGAAATAATCAGAATCATGCCTGCCATGTACTCATGATACTCAAGAAATTTTACAAGGCTCCACAGCTTTAATTTTTTGTTTGACATAGAATATTGTGATGGGATGTCCATCTTTCCTGTCCCTTTATCTCCACATGGACTGCTCAGAGACTTTCTGTTTTGCATATACCATGGGGCAGTTTATTTGCAGTGCTTCACTCTACTGTCTTCACAGACTAATATAGTCATCATATCATAGGTGCTGGAACTAGATGTTGGGGAGGAGGGATGCTGCAGAATCCCTTGGCTTGAAGTGGTTTCTATTATACAGAGGGTTTCCAGTTTGGTTTAACAGCTTCCAGTACCCACTCTATAAAAATTGTTCCAGTAGCCCTGCATCATATTTACCGTATTATCTAGCTCAGGAGTACACAGAATGGGGAGCAGGCCCCTCGGGGGGGCATGACATTTTGGAGGGGTTATGCAGCACAATTAGCTGTTGGATGTCAGGCTCATCCAGCTCATTAAAAAGATCTCATCAAAGTGAGTAATTGGGCAACAAAATGGCAAATGAAATTAAATGTGGATAAGTGTGAGGTAAAGCACATTGGAAAAAATAACGCCAACAATACTTACAATATGATGGGGGCTAATTTAGCTATAACTAATCAGGAAAGAGATCTTGGAGTTATCATGGATAGTTCCTTGAAAACACCCACGCAGTGTGCAGAGGCAGTCAAAAAGGCAAATAGGATGTTAAGGTATTATTAAAAAAGGGATAGAAAATAAGACAAGGAGTATCTTACTGCCCCTATATAAATCTATGGTACACCCAAATCTGGAATACTGTGTACAGGTGTGGTCTCCTCACCTAAAAAAAGATATCCTAGCACTAGAAAAGGTTCAGAAAAGGGAAACTAAAATGATTAGGGGCTTGGAACAGGTCCTATACGAGGAGAGGCTAAAAAGATTGGGACTTTTCAGTTTAGAAAAGAGAGGGGACATGATAGAGGTATATAAAATTATGACAGGTGTGGAAAGGGTGAATAAGGAGAAGTTATTTACTTGTGCCCATAATAAAAGAACTAGAGGACACCAAATGAAATTAATGGATAACAGTTTGAAAACTAATAAAAGAAAGTTGTTCTTCACTCAGCTCATAGTTAACCTGTGGAACTCCTTGCCACAGGAGACTGTGAAGGCTAGGACTATAGCAGAATTTAAGAAAGAGCTAGATAAACTCACAGAGGTTAGGTCCATAAAAGGCTATTAGCCAAGGGTAGGAATGGTGTCCCTGACCTCTGATTGTCAGAGGCTGGAGATGGATGACAGGAGACAAATCGCTTGATCATTGTCTTCGGTCCACCCCCTCTGGGGCACCAGGCACTGGCCACTGTCAGCAGACAGGCTACTGGGCTGGATGGACCTTTGGTCTGAGCCAGTATGGCCATTTTTATGTTCTTATGGTACTATGTTCATGTACATTTTCTTTTTATTTGAAAATAACTTTAAGGTCTTGAGCAACGCTAGGTAAATCTGTTCAAAGCTTTATAAGTGAAACTGAAGACTAGTAGAGTCTACCAATTATTATTTTAAGTAAATTCATTTTAGCTGTCACAGAAGAGCAGAATAAAACAATCAGGTTGTACAGAATAGTCACATAATTAATTTTTAGAGTTGTACGCTGATCTGTTTCAAGAAAGCTGATGCAAATAGAGTGACTGTTCTACCGCAAATGTTAGAGCTTATCTAATGTCAGCATGGCACTGCTACCCACACGCACCTTTTACTCGCTTTTCTTTACAGGCAGATATTAACTAGTGGTTGGAGTAAAGTCCCTAGAATTAGGACTCTGAGTTTTTTCTTGGTTCTGTCACAGGGTTGCTGTACAGCCTTGGCTAAGTCATTTAAGCTTTTTGTAGCTTAGTGTTCTTATCTTGTTATATGGGTATAATAATACTTACTTTATAAGGCTGTTGTGGGCACATTTGTGGTTGTAAATAACTGAGACCTTCAGATGAAAGAGATTACATGTGTGATCAATAATTATTTAATGACTCTTAGTAGTTAAGTCAGTTCTAACTGCTATTTGTGTCTTACAGCTTTTAGGTTGATTTGTTGACTTTATAGGTTTCACGTTAAGTAGGCCAGATTCTTATCATACACAGCTGTAAATCAAGAGTGGCTCCAATGATGTCAAGGGACTTACCCCACAGCAAAAGATAGAATCAGGCTTGTTTCTGATTCAGTCCCATATTGCAAATTAAGATGTCATATACCAATTCTATACAATGTTCCACATAGTCCTGCAAATTCCTGATTTGTAATATCATGGTTTTCCCATTGCCAAATAGCTCTTCAGGACAGATTGCTTAATAATACCAAAGTGTCAGAATTTCAGGATGTAGATGGCAGGGACCAGGTAGAGGCAACCATACTCATTTCAACTGTGGCATAAAGCAGAAGTCTAGCCATCTATTTTATTGATAAGCTTGACTCAGTACTAAAAATAAGATTTTAACTTTCACAATATTGTTACTTTTATGTTAACATTTAACGATACACAGTTTGACTAGCTTGTCACACTTTTGCATGTTGTGATTTCTTTTTTTCCATTTATTTGTTTTACAGTTTTCTACAGTGGCCATCACCAGCATCTAAGTTCATCCTTGGTAAACTTAAGGTACATAGTGAAGTCCCAAGTGGCGCTCATTATTCCAGTGCACTAATTACATTTCATTTATTTTAATGTCGGTTATTTTTGGTAATTCTTTCTGAGATCATCCCACAAGGGGAACAAGGGGCATTTGCCCTTTTCAGCAGGTTTGGCCACCATCAGCCATAGATAGATTCTTTGAGAAAAATGTGGATCACAGGGAATTTGCAGAGAGTTGTCTGGGTAGAGATCCTGTGCCTGTGCAGTTCTTCATCAGTCTCCTGTCAGGAGACAACCAAGACTGAGCCACAAAAGTACTTGGTCACCTACACCCCAGACTTAGGTGCCACTGCAATCCACAAAACTCTTGCAAGGGGAACAGGGACCACTCTATAACTTTCTTCCCACTGGTTAGAACACTAACTTAGGACATCCAGGTTTGATTTCCCTCCTTTGCTTGAGTGGGAGAAAAGATCTGGACAGAGTTTTCCCATACCTGTGGAGCATGAGTTACCGACTATGTAATGCTTCTTTAAACTCTACAGTAGAAGCTGTTTGCATTAATCTGTAAACAGTCATTGGAGCCAGAGAGAGGAAAGAAAGTGAGACTGACTACAGAGCCAAGAGTTTTGGGCATCCATCTGGAACGCAGGATACTGAGGACCCGAATCCAATCATTGTTTCATTATTTAAATGGCTTTACCAGGAAAGACTAAGAGAACCCCACATCAGAAATGGTCTAAGACTCATATTCAAATAGTCTCTTCCCTTCATAGATTGGAAGGAACTGAATTTGAGTCTCCCACTTTCTTGGGTGAGTGCTGTAACCCTTGGGTTACAAGTTATAAGATCATGACCTCCTGCTGCTGCTGACACCACCATAATTTCGTGTGGAGGGAGGTAGACCCCAAGCTCTCTTACTAAAAATGACCGTGATATCTAAGTCACCTGACTCTGTGGACAGGGGTTCCTGTTCCTGGATTGCTAGCAGAGTTTAGTGTCTATTTCTCTGAAGAGGTGGAGCTTAGACACCTCCTGTTGACATCTCCCATTGGCTAGCTTAGGCAGTTCCCCACCTTTCTTGTTGCCTTTCATGTAACCCATTCTAAAATATCCATCTCTCCCCATGCATTGTAGGCAAAGCCTAGGTGCCAAACATGGGCTTTGTAGATCTCAATGTTCCTGTGATTTTCTATGTGCCTAAGTTGCAAAAGGTAAGTCCCTTTCGGGCCCAGCTCCAAGGAGAAAGGATTCCCTTGACAGCTGCTGAGCTCGCTAAAGTGAGGGAAGGGAAGGGGTTCCACATCATGAAGGGTCACTCCAAAGTGGGAGGCACAAAGGAAAGAATGATGGTTTGAGTGTTTGCACTCTCCCTATTCTTTTTTCAATCTTGCGGTCCATGGCACCTCACCCACAGCCACAGCTCCTGGGGGAAACATCAATACGTGGCAAGTAACCAGCACAATACTGTACATTAGAGTCACATGGCAAACAGAGGTGTGATCTAGTCTGATTTCACTGATGTGCTTCATGCCTTGATGCTGAACCCTAATCTGCTTACGTTGAGTGACTTACGGTCAATGTTGGCAACCCTCTGAATTTTATTGTGTCTTGCAATACATACATGTATGTATGTGTATGTGGGTGGTTTTTGTACTTAATTCCCAATAGCTACAGCAATTACACAACAATTTCAACTTCTGTGAAAGAAAACAAGTTTCTAGCCCTCAAGGCTGTGGAGAAAAGTTTGAAAATATGAACCTTACACCTTCCAATACTGAAAAACAACTAAAAATAACCTAATGTTTGTTATTATTTTAAATTTAATGGTAAAATGTGAGGATAAGATTTAAGATTTTTGAATTCCTCAGGTTAAAAATCTTAAATGTTTCAAACTGGGCGTCCAAAAATTGAGTTACTCAGACCCACTGGGCATGTCTGAAAATGTCAGGCTTAATCTTGTGCCTTGGTTTACCAACTTGGAAAATGGGTGTTATAAAATTATCTCCCTCATAAGGGTATTGTGAGACTTAATTTTAAACTTCTTAGATGGAAAACAATATAGAAGGGCAAAATATTATTCCCAGAGCAGCATCTTATTATTCTGAAGTGTTCCAGATGCTTCTAGCCAGCATGAATTTGCTTCTCAGCTGTATCTAAGTTTACTTTTTTACCAGCTTGCACTACATTTCTCTGGGTGTGAATTCTTTAGCACAGTTATCATGTGGTCAACAATAACAACAGAGCAGCGTCTATTTATTCTCCAGCCTCAAAACTCTCACAATCCTTTCAGAGGCTATTGGTGAATAGAATAAACACTACATGGTGCCAGAAAGGACTCCTCTGGGAACCTTTTGAGCACACAGCAATTGCCTGCTTACTCTCCATCCCATAGTTTCTCACTTTGCCTCTAACACGTTGAACAGAAATAAAGACAATGTATCTCACTAGCCCACCAAACTTGAACCTACTGAGAGCATGAAATGAAAAGCCTTAAACTGAGCTTGCAGTTAGCCCTTTTAACCTTCTTTTTTCGTTTGTTCATGCCAGAAAGTCAAGAAACTGTGAGACAACCCTGTGTGACTAGAGATGCTTATAAAAAACAAAATCAGCACTGGTTTTATGGATAAATTTACACAGAGGTGTCTTGACCAGGTTAACTGAGTAGTAGTATATTCCTCCCAGTTCAGTGAATAGAAGTATTGTTACTGAAGAGCACTTCATCAGAATTGTTGCCCTTGCGGTTGTAAACAAGTAAACCTTGCCAATTTTCCACTCAATGGAAAATTTCTGTGCGCTTTGATAGCAATATACTAGAAATGGCACATAACAGAAATGCTATTATGGTTAGTGCCAGAACAAGAGAAGAGGAAAAGGTAGGAGAATTAACTCTTGTCAGGTCTTTCTCTCATTTAACATTACAATATCTTGATTTCAAGAGAAAGATTTATATTTGCTACATGTCCAAATATATCTTTTCAATTGTAATTTTTAGATTATATTTACAACAGGTCCATCTATGCTTTCAACTGTAAATTCCTATTTACATCTTTTATTGCTGTTGGGTGAATAATGAAAGAGCAGGCTCAGAAGCACTGAAATATTATGGTGTTGCGGATGGTATAAAAACCTTAACAGAAGAGAACAAAACATATTTGTGAACAAATTATTCACCTTGGATAACTGCTTCTATTTGTAGAAATATGCATTGATGGGCCAGACTGAGAGCTGCATTATGTGCCCTCACAAGTTACATGGGCTTTTGTGTGATAGAGGAAGGAGCCTCCATGGTCTGCTGCTACCACTCCTGAGCTCTGTCCTCCAAATGTGTCTGCAAACTCAGCTGAGCCAACATGGAGAAGGAAACAATTTGTGCAAGGTATAGGGAGCAAGGGAAACTGAGTCACCTGTTGGTCTCTGGTCTGCTCCTGTGACAGTGCAACTCTGGGGTTTGTCTAGATTAGAGTTCGGGGTCTTTTCAAACTCAAGTTAATTGATTGCCAACTATGTCAACTCACATGCGTGTGAGTCAGTGGTAGGCATCATGTGGCCTGTCAGGGTAAGCCACTGGTGGACCTTGAGACAATGCATTTACACAGCAGTTCCCAACCTTTTCAAGATGGGACCCATTTTGACAATTCAGTAAGATCCAAGGCAATTCAAAACACAGGGGAGATTCTCCCCTGGAAAAATACACCCCTGGCCCCACCTTAATCCCCTCTCAGCCCTCAAATGCCCCCTCCCACCTACCTCACATGAGCTCCGTGCACTGCTGCTGCTGCTTCTTTGCGGGGCCGCCCCCACCTCCACTGCACAGCTCTCTCCAGCCTTCCTACTCTCTTCCCCCACCTGCAGCACAGGCAGTTCTCTGCCCTGTTACGCTGAAATGGGACTCAATTTAATTGGTTTAATGGCTGGATCTCTCCTGCTGGCTGTTTAAATCAATTAAACTGAGTTCCATTTCCACACAGCAGGGCAGAGTGTGGGAGGCAGAAGAGTGAGCAGTGGCAGTGGCAGGAGCCAGAAATGGATCCTTAAAGAGCCACATGTGGCTTGGACCTGCCCAGCCAGCAACCCTTAAAAAATCTAATGGTGAACCATGTTTGGGTCCCAACCCACAGGTGGGGAATCCCTGATTTACATTCTTTCAGCACTTATGGCCCTCCCATAGCTCCAAGCGCCTGTGGTTCACCATCCCCAGGCAATGGGAGCTGCAGGAAGTGGTGGGGCGGGGCTGGAGAGGGCATGCTTATGCCTCCATTAGAGCACTCTCCTGAGAGGCGTGGGAAATCCATGTACAAATTCTTTATTCCTTACTATCAAAGGGGGGAAATTGAAGCTGTGTCTTCCACCTCCCAGGTGAGTGCTCTAATAATTGGGTTTAGTGTTACAAGGCGGGCATCATCTTTTCCTCCCCCTCAATTTTGAGTGGGACTCGATACAGTGGGTGTGCTCAGAGGTCATTTACTGAATTGACCTTTGGACAAAAATTAGGTGCTGAGGCACTTGTCTTTCCCCTGGTTTGTCAATTACTCTTCAGCTCAGGTAGAAGATAGGCACTTTGAGTCTATCTTCTGGAGTTCGTTTATGCGCATCTGATGAAGATGCAGCAAAATCAATTTTTCTAGGGTAGGCAGTCAACCCCCGTACAGCACACTATCATGTGGAGTAAGGAAGGTCAGTGCAGGTGTATGGATGCTAGGTCTTCACTAGGGAAATAAGTTGATCCCGATACATCGATTCTAGCTACACAAATGCCAGAGCTAGAACTGTGTATCTGAAATCAATTTATTTCCATAGTATAGACTTCACCTGAGACACTTAATACGAGGCAGCATGCCCATGCTTAATGACAAAAGCATAGGCACTGAAGTAATTTTTTAACCTTGGAAACTTAGATACTGAGTCAGTTTAGGTACCAATAGGGTTTGGCAGGAATTTTGTGAATCACAGTGGAGCCAAAAGGGACTAATGTCATAGTGCCTGAGCTTTAGGTATTAAGTACCTTTCGTGGACCCACAGTAAGTGCTTAAATTGTTATTCACTAAGCTTCAGTCATAGTGGCAGGGAGCAGAATCTAGTCATGTGACTAATCCAGCATCAAAGACCACAGATATTGACTAGTAGAAGTGACCATTTGGTGGACCACCCAGAATAGTATAACAATGAGTCACATAAACTATTGGATGGATACATGAAAACAAGGAATATGTTTGCACAAGTTATGAATGATTCACAAGTGATTTGTGAACCAAAAAAAGGCCTACATTTTTGGATTATTTGGTTGTTGACTTTTATTTACTTGTATAAAATTGATAGCTGCGTTTAGAAAAAAAACAAATACAACACCACTGGTTTGTCCAGTTCTTAAACTGGGTGAGAGGGCATCTTGTGGGGAGGCGAAGTTCCAAAATCCACAGCCTTTTGAAAATTAGCATTTTAATACTTTAAAATTAAAATACTAACTGCAGAGGAGGCAGAAATACCTGGTAGCAAAATTATTAAAAGTTTACAGTCATAAAATAAGAATTTGAGGGGTGAGAGGAATTGGTTTTCTCTACCTCCTCTCCTTCAAATGAATTAGTAGAAGAGAGCTGATGATAATACTGAGACAGAAAGGAAGCACTCAGTATGTCCGCAGCTTGCTTCAACTCAGTAACTTCATTGATCCAGAGATCTGAAATCCATGACATGCTCTGACCTGCAGGCTTTTGCTTGTTCAGACAGCTCTTGAATAACTTGTATAGTATCTTATCTTTAAAGATTTAACTTTTTTACATGGCAGTTTATTCACTCTTCTTATTCTTGCTCAGCTGTTCTTTCTAGAATTTGGGTTTTTTTCAGATAACTGGATGTATTCAAATACCAGAGCTCAGATATAACAAATGATTTTAATAAAACTCTCATTCATTTACCATCTGTGAGAATTCCTCCTTGCTGATTAGATTGTTCATTTTGCATGTCCAATAAAGGGAAATGTTCCAAGGAGATTTTCACATGAGGACAAACTTAGAAGAAAAAGCACTTATACAAGAAGCAATTTACTTTGCTTGTCTTTTTGATATTTCACCTGCTATTGTGGATGAGTCGGTCCTGCCTCTTAAAGTGTAAATGATCAGTAAAACACAGATTACCAGCCGGTATTCATATTTAGTGAATTCAGAGAAACAAACTAAATTTGGTTTTAACTGGAACCACAAGCCATGATTGGAAATTTTGAGGAAAAAAAGAAAGAAAGAAGATATAATGAAGTTCTTAGAAGAAATGTGTAACAGTGACAATTTGGCCTGTGTTTCAATTAAGAGTAATATCTCGATTTAAATGGAAAGTAACATATGTGTCAAGGACCAAATCAGATTTGTCTTCTTCATGCAAAAGCAAGACTGGCTCAGCCTTGATGGCCAAACACTCAGAATGGTGATGACTAATAAATATGAAATAATGAAAACTTCAACATATTAGCTAGAGATCTCTTAATAACCTAGGTACATTGTAAAAACTTCAGGCCAGATCCTGAGTTGGAGTAAACAGGCATAATGCCACATGGGTCCAGCATGGAGTCCAGCTGTCATAAGACAACAGGGGCACCAAGACACTGCTGGGAAACTGCTCTGCCTCCAGTATTTCTACACAGTACCTCTTTTGGGCTGAAGTATTGTGCAGGTCTTGTGGTGGCCCTCTGCACAACTGATGATTTTCACTGTGTCAGAACAGCATTATTATTCCAATACACAATGAATTAAATATTCACCTCCTAACATAAAACAAGAATAAACAGGGAACACCTGCAATCTACACATAGGCCATGGTTGTCCCTCAAGCTCATGCATGCAGAATGCTACCTTGCTGTCTGTGCTCTCAATTCATAGCTTCCCACTCCCCTCCCACACCTCAATCTCTAGCATTTTCCTCTGCGTCAGATTTGTCAGGGCTGTTACAAAATTTGTTTCTGCAGCATTTGGAAAGGGAACGTAGGTGCTTCTGCTGACTTACCCCAGACCTCTTTTCAGAAGTGTAAATGAGGATGCAATCTGAAAAACACAAAGTACAAAATAAATGTAAGCAATAATATGACCCTGCAACTCCAGTATAACAGCTTGGGTTATTCTACCATACGCTAGCCAAACCACAACATTTTGAGAGAGAGAAAAGATCATGTTCTTACCGCCAGCAAAATGGCAGAAGAACAAAATCAAATAGAAGCAGTGCACTCTGTGCAACAGGCTTGGTTATAAGGGGCATATATTACATTCTGGAAACATTTCACAAGCCAGCTATTAAATGCAATACGTTTTTCGCTGTTCATGCGTTGGACTCCAGTAGAAAGGCTAGATCTGGTGGGATGAGATGGTAACTGAGGAAATGAGATAGAAAAACTAGAGAAATTAAATTTCCCCACAAAGTAATTCCTTTATACGCTATGTAAACTTTCCTTACTTTAAACAAATACTCTAAAGCTATATGTACACTACAGCATAAATTCGATTTTAAGGCACTTAGCTCAATTTTACAACATGATGGTCTTCACTGCAAATACCAGTAGGTCGATTTTAAGGAGTGCTAAGACTGACTTTCTCGTATTGACCCCCAAGGCAGCGTAATGCCAAATTTTAATTTAAAAAAAAGTTAAATCAATGCTAGTGTGGAAACCGCATTAGTTAAATTGATTTTATTGGCCTCCAGAGGTGTCCCACAGGTATCCACAATACCCCACACATGTCCGTTCTGCTGTTTTCACCTCTGCTGCTCTCCAGGTGCACAGGAATTAGGTAACAGGAAGCCGAGGAATTGGCATTCATTTTCTTTTTTAACCAGTGTGGATGTCGCCCCCCAGGAGCCATCCATCATATTTAGCCATCACGTCTACCCATCTAGCCATCATGGCTACTCAGGGCTCTTCTGCTCTGAGTTCTGAGGGTCGCAAGAGAGCTCCAGCATGGAGGCACAACGAGATCCTGGATCTCATTTCTGTGTGGAGTGAAGAATTAGTGATGAGCACACTGCGAGTCAGCAAGCGAAATGCAGACATTTATGAGAAGATTTTGTGGGGCATGATAGAGAATGGTTATGCCTGGGACCGTCAGCAATGCTGGATCAAAATAAAGGAGCTCAGGCAGAACTATCACAAAGTGAGAGAAGCCAACAGGCGATAAGGTCATTTCCCAAGACGTGTCGCTACTACAAGCAGGTGGCCACCATTCGTAGGAGGGACCCAGTCATGCTCCTGGAAGCTAACAGACTCTTCAGGAGACTGCACTCAGGACTCCGGTGGTGGGAGCATGAGACAAATGTAGAGGAGGATGCTGATGTTTAGAAAGCTCTCGATGAAGCTGATCCTGCCAGCCTGAAGTTCTTCATCACCCTTGACCCAGTCCCTTCATTGACACCTGATGCTCCAGTGTCCAGCAATGGTGCAGAGGGCTCTTCTGATGAGTATTTTTTTTAGAATGCTACAAGCAGGTTGCAGCTGGATTGGGGTGTAGACTTACTTCTATGGAGCACATGTTTTAAACTGCCACAAGCAGGTTGTGGCTCAGGCATGGTACATCTATGCCCCTTAGAAGAGCTTGTTAATATTTCTGGAGATGGAGCGCTTATCCTTTTTTGGAGATCTCCATAAAGGTCTCAGCCAGATACTCTCATTTTTCACACAAGGTTCTTGGGGAGATCTGATTTATTGTGGCTTCCACAATAGCACACCTTGCCACACCAGACAATCAGTAAGTAATCTGGCGTCATGGCACCACACAGCATTCTGGCAAATTTTCCAGCCCTGTGCTCGCAGAGTATGAGCATATTTTCTTTCTCACTCTCTGTTATTAGGAGGTTGATGTCTCTTTTGGCAACCTAGAAGAAGCATGGGAAGTTTCATTAGAGTTTTTCACTCTGCTCCTAGGCCATTTAAATTTCCCAGGATTCTCCTGCTACACCACGTGGCTGGGGGACTCTCTGTCTCCACCTCTGTGTGGCTGACAGGCTGTCCTGGCCTCCCCTCCCACCACAGTGCTTTAAAAATTGGCTTTCTCTGCTTTAAATGGCTTTTCTCCCGCACAGGATTTATGACGAGCCACCAAGAAAGTTTTTTTTCTGCGCTTTACAGTTTACAGGGAAGACCCACCCCCTCCAGCCCACCATCCCTCTGGCAGGCTCAAAACCCTCCCCCCAGCCATGCGACTGCCAGGCTCTGCGGACCCTGCTCCTGGACACCAGCATGTCCGGTGTGGGCTTTCCCTGCTTTAAATGGCTTTTCCCCGGCATTGGGGTCTATGAGGTGCTATTGAGAAAGCTTTATTCTGCACTTTACAGTTTACAGGGAAGACACACCCTCCTCCCACAGTGTGCCGTGCATCCGGCAGCCTGGAACCCTACCCTCCCACCACGCAGCTGCTGTGCTGCGTGGACTGTGCCCCCTGCCACCCTTAAGCCAACAAGATTTTACCATATCCACAATGAAATGGTCTGGATAACTCAGCTTCTGTTCTGCAGAGGCTGATCCACTGTCATCCTTAAAGTGGCCTTGGGAGACAAAAGTTGTGGTGATTGTCAGACAGAGATCCAGACATTCTATGGGTCAGCGCTTTGTGTCACGTTTAAAAATTGTATCTAAATCTTGACCTTCACTGTCTTCAACAGACCGTGTGAGTAGAGGAGACGAGGTCACTGCAATGAGGCGAGAGAAAAGATCCAAATAGGACCTCATCCTGCAGCAGCCTGAAAAGGCAGACAGGCAGGGAGCCAGGGCTGCTGCTCACAGAAGGTGGATCCAGCAATGGCAGTAAACAAGGACTCAGCAGAGCTCTGGGTGGATGTCAGGGCACAGACCCAGAGCCTGTGTTCCATGCAGGAGCTGTAAAGGGACACCCACCACAGGACTCATTATATGGCCTGTTGCCCAACCTCCCCTCAACATGGCTCAACCCCACCTTGTCGGGGTCCCCAAACATGGCAGGGGAGAGGGAAAGGACAGTCTCGCACTCCACTCTCATCATCTACATCAATAACCATGGGCTCAGCACCCGTTGGTGTCTGATGGTGCTCTCATTATTTTCTTCCATCTTTCCTTGTCCAGTGCAGAGTGGCTTAGTTTCTTCAGACTAGCTCCACATCAATCTACTATATCATCTCCGCATTCTCTGAGGGGTCTGCCTCTCCTATTTGAACCATCCATTATGCCAAATACCAGGGTCTTGATTTTTTGTTCATCGTTCATTCTGCAAATATGTCCAAATAGTTGTAGCTTCTGTTTTATAACCTTCTGCAGCAGGTTCTCTTTCGGCTGTATCTTCCTATATAATTCCTCATGGGTGACCTTCTGCATCCATCCTATTCTCAGAATCCTTCTATAACAACTCCTTTCGAACGCCAATATTCTTCTTTTCGAATCTTTCATTATCACCCATGTTTCACATCCGTACAACATGCTGCTGAATACACACATTTTCAAGATGCTCGCCTTCATTCCTATGCTAATCGCTTTGCTTTTACAGACTTTATCCATCACCTTCAAACTTGTTCTTACTTTTGCTATTCTAGTCACTATTTCCTTCTTACATTCTAGATCATACGTTATGTTGCTCCCCAAGTATGTGAATTTCTCTACATTTTCTAGTTCAATACCGTCTACACTGATCTTCCTTCCTATTTCCTTATCTCCAAATATCACTGGTTTTGTTTTATCAATGTTTATAATCAGTCCGTATCACTTCTCTTCTTCGTTTAGCACCTGCACCGTTTTCACTAGCTTCTCCTCATCTTTCTCAATTATAACTGTATCATCCGCAAACCTGAAGTTGTTAATTCTTTTCCTGTGCACAGATATCCCTTCTACGTCTTCCTTGATCTTGTCCGTCTCTCTCTCCAGATGTGTGATGAAGATACTTGGTGATATTGGATCTCCTTGTCTCGTACCTCTACTTGTTTTAAACCAATTTCCCAACTCCCTGCATGTTCTCACTACTGCCTGGGCATTGTCATTGATATCCTTCAACAGCCATATGAGTCTGCTATTCACTCTGTACGACTCCAACACCACCCAACTCACTTTCTGAGCTATGCTCTCAAACGCCTTTTGAAAATCGAAGAAGCAAGTGTATGCGTTCTTGTTCTTTTGTCGAGGTTTCTCTGCTACCAGTATTAGTGCCGATATCTGCTGTATGGTACTTCTATCTTTTCTGAACCCCACTTGGTCGTCTGAATGCCAGACTCCATCTTTGTCATCTCCATTTGTGGCTGGCTTTGGTGTATCGCCCTGTAAGGGAGAATATAGACATTAGTGATGTTGCCACAGCAGGTTCTGTGGACCCTACATTGGTGACTGGATGCTTGAACAGGGTGTTTGGGGGTTCCTTTCAGGTCTTCTCAAACTTCCCTATCCCTGGTAAACTGATGTGTCAGACTTAGGCTGGGGGGTGCATCTGGGAGAGAGCTGGACTCAGCATCTCTGGGACACATCAGACCTCAGGCTCCACATCATTGTGAGGCAACTCAGGGCCATCAGGTTGGCATGCGAGGTGTTTCAGGATGACCTGGCGGGGTATTGCGTGTTGGTGAGAATGGACAACACAACAGCGATGTATTATATATAGAGACAGGGGGGTGCACACTCCTCTCCTCTGTGTCATGAGGCCCTCAGGCTCTGGGAGTTTTGCATTCAACATCAAATTCTTCTGCAAGCCAACTAGTTACTAGGAGTCCACAACACCATAGCAGACCACCTCAACAGGTCTGTTATGAACCGCGAGTGGTCCATTCATCTGTACGTGCTGCAATCAATTTTCCAAATTTGAGGCTATTCCCAGGTGGACCTGTTTGCCACTCATCTCAGTGCGAAGTGCTGGACACTTTGTTCTTACCAGAATTGGAATCTGGGATCCTGGGCAGACACATGCAGCATTTCTTGGGTGGGCCCACTCCTGTATGCATTCTCCCTGGTTCCCCTCATCCACAAGGCCCTCTTCAAAATTTGGTCAGATCAGGCCTGGCTCCAGCATGGGTCAGGCAGCACTGGTATTTGGTCCTCTTGGACCTGTTGGCAAGCAAACCAATAACACTCTTTTTACGTCCAGACCTCTTGACTCAGGATGAGGAGCGGCTGCAGCATCCCAACCGTCTGTCGTTTCACCTCTACTAGGGCCACATATCTGTGGGAGTGGAAAAGCTTCATGTTGTGGATGGTGCTGAAAGGGTTAACCACCTCCAGGCCATGATCCCAGCCATTTTGGATTACCTGTGCACCTAAGTTAGGAAGGGCTGGCCCTTTCCTCCACTAAAGTGCAGTTGGTGGACATTTCTGCTTTTTATCCTGGCCCAGGCTTTTCATCAGTGTTTTCAGACCTGGGGGTGAAGAGGTTCATTAAAGGCCTGGAGAGGGTTAAGCCACAAGTGTGGGACCCTATGCCCTCATGTGACCTTAATCTGGTGCTATCTAAGCATATGGGGCCCCCATTTGAACCCCTCGCTTCCTCTCTCCTGTTGTTTTTAACTTACAAAACAGCCTTTCTGGTGGCCATTACATTGGCCAGAAGGATGTCTGAAATTAGAGTCCTAACTGTGGAACCACTGCATATGGTGTTTCACAAGAACAAGGTTAGATTGAGAACACACCTGGCCTTCCTGCTGAAGGAGGTCTCCTCTCATGTCAGTGAGGACTTTTCTCTGTCACGCTGCATCTACACTTGCATTTCTCCTTCTAAAGAGGCATCCAAATGAGGGAAATCAAAATGCAAATGAGTTGCAGATTTACATATCTGGCACCTCATTTGCATATTCTTCTTTCAAAAGAAGAAAAGCAGTGTAGACACTGCTCTTTCAGAAGTAAACCCCATCTTCGAAAGACTCCTTCTTCCCTGTTTTATGGGAAGAAGGATTCTTTCGAAAATGGGGTTTACTTTCGAAAGAGCAGTGTCTACACTGCTTTTCTTCTTTCGAAAGAATATGCAAATGAGGTGCTAGATATGTAAATCTGCACCTCATTTGAATTTGCAATTTCCCTCATTTGCATGCCTCTTTTGAAAGAGGAACGCAAGTGTAGACGCAGCCTGAATGTTCTATCCCAAACTGGGTGTCACCCAGAGGAAGCAAAGCCTGCACACTTCAGATGTCCGCAGAGAGGTGGCTTTTTACATAGACAGAACCAAACCTTTCAGAGAGTCGCAGCAGCTTTTTGTAGCAGTGGTGGACAGGATGAAGGACCATCCAGTCTCTTCCCAAAGGATTTCTTCCTGGATAGTGGCATGTATTAGGGAATGCTACAAGCTAGTGGTTGTATCCCCTCCTCTCATTAGGGCTCATTCCTGGCACAAGTCCTGATTTGGGAGTTCTACAGGGTGGCCACCGGGTCCTCCATACACACATTTGCAGCTCATTACGATATTACGCAGTACGCTAGGGAGGATGCGGCAGTAGGCAGGGCTCTGATGCAGTTGTTCCAGGGCTCCAACCCCACCTCCTAACATCAACTTTCATTTACCTGCATTGGAATGCACATGAGCAATCACTTGAAGAAGAAAAGACAGTGACCTTTTTCCATAACTGGTGTTCTTCAGGATGTGTTGCTTATGTCCATGCCAAAACCCACCTGCCTTTCCCCACTGCCAAGGTAGCTGGCAAGAAGGAGCTGTGTGGGAAGAGGGTTAGGCAGTGCATATATTGGCTGCCATAATGGCAGCAATCCAGGGGGTGCGGCATTGACCCGATGGCTACCGGCTAGGGAAAAATGACTTCCAGCAACTGGGCACACACGTGTGCACAAACCTGCATTGGAATGGACATGAGCAACACATCTCGAAGAACTCCAGTCAGGGAAAAACGTAACTGCCTTTTCTGCGTTTGCATGTATTAATTTTTGTTTAAAAGTACTTTGTTCATGGTACTTCTGACAATATTTTAAAAACAAAAATCAATACAAAACAAATATAGCACCCAACTTTTTTCCTTAGCCACGATTTCCCAAAATTTATCTTAAAAATCTGTAATATCTCCCCTCCCCAAATATTAATTTTTATGTCCATCTTCTCCATAGTGGCCTAGCCACTAAGATTATTAGCAATCTCTGAATGAATAACAATTAGGAGAAAAAAAAGTCTCTCTTCTTTTCCTAGAACCAGACTTGGGAGCTCTGTGTTTTAAATTTCAATTTTCTATTAAAAGAACACCTTAAATCAGGCAGGTTGCTTCAAATAAATTAATTTAGTTTTTCTCCACTGAGACTGTTTTGTCAGGATATACTTTGGAAAAAAACAATCAACAGCATGAGCTCCTATATTCCACAGACTACTATAAAAGCTTTATTGAATTCAGCTCCTTATGTGTGCAGGATTTAAACTAACAACATTCTGGCTACAGCATCTTGAAATCTGATCTTGGCAACTGAAAATTGAGCCATGTCCTTTCTCTAATCTTAAGTAAGGAAAAGGCAACAAATCATTACTTGTTTACAAACGGGCTTTCTTTCTGTACTTCTCCAACAGTAGGTAGCAGGGCCAATCACCCAATCAGAACTCCCATGACCGCCTCTCATTCAAATTTAATTAGCTATTGTCCTTGTCATCATGTGATTAAAGTACCCAACACAATGACAATCTGAGACACTGGCTGAGCCTAGACTGCAGGGAACTGTCAGCTAAAGATACGCAAATTGTGCTCTGTAGTTTGTATATCTTTTGCTGACAGTTTTGTTGGGAAAGGCTTTACTGACATTTGGCCAATCCACATGGGGACAAATGTTGGGAAAAACCCCCACTGTTGAGACAGCACTTCTTTGTGGAATGAGGGCTATGTCTAGAGCATGGGTGTCCAACATTTTGGCTTTCCTGGGCCGCATTGAGTGAAGAGGAATTGTCTTGGGCCACATATAAAATATATAATATAGTTAATGTATATAAATCACATAATAATGTTAAAAGTTTACGATCTTGTGGGGCCGCATTACTAGCTGTCCAGGGCCGCATGCAGGCTGCGGGTTGGACACGCCTGGTCTAGAGTGTAGGGATTTGTCAGCAGAAGTTTTTGTTGGAAGATCTCTTCTGACAATATGTTTGTCGACAGATCACAGCCAAACTGCCAAGCGATCCGCTTTGTTGACGGACAGTGGCTGGACTGCCCAGCCGCTCTATTGGCAAAACAGCCAACCGGAAGCATAGCGGACAGGGTTGCCCAATGTCCTGGAAGCCCTGTCTGTTGGCAGAGGGGCCCCCGAGACATCCAGACTGGCTTTTTGTCGAAAGATCTCTGTTGACAGAGGCGTTATTCCTCATGGAGACTGGGGTGCAGCTGTCGACAAAAGTGCTGCGTTCTGTCAACTTATGTCGACAGAACACCGTGGGAATCTCTACGTTCCACAGATTTTGTTGGCAAAATGTCAGTTTTGCCGAGAAACCCTGTAGTGTAGACATAGCCGAGGTGTACAAGGATATCATCAGAATGCTCTGGACCAGCAGATCTCTTTGACAGATCTGCAGTCTGGATGTGTGCTCGGTTGACAAAACCTCTGGCCACAGAAGTTTTGTCAATAGAAGCCTTCAGCCTAGAAGTAGCCAGTCAAAAAAATACAGTGTTTAGACTGAGTTTACTGACATTCTTTAATGAAACTGAGAAAACTTTGCATGTGAAAACATACACAAAACAGCCACAAATCAAACAGGACATCAAATGTAGTCATATGTCTCTATATTTCTCAGATGGCCTTCATTTTGGGGTAGTTCGCTCTTTTTTATCTAGAAAATTAAGTACATTTAATAGAGATTTGACATCCCTCACTTATATTGTTGAAAATGTTTTGCACAGGAAACAAATAAATATGAAGCTGGGGTTTACTGAATTTATTTAACCAAAAGAAACAAAACAAAGAGCATTTTAAATTTCCTGCATGAATTACTTTTAGGTCCCTTATTCTGAGTCTTCACCACACATTAGCCACGTCTACACGAGCCGGCTATTTCAAAGTAGCCGTGCCAACTTTGAAATAGCGCCTGCCGCATCTACACGTGCCGAGCGCTATTTCGAAGTTGAAATCGATGTAAGGCAGCGAGACTTTGACGTTGCTATCCTCATGAGGAGATGGGAATAGCGCCCTACTTCGATGTTGAATGTTGAAGTAGGGCACGTGTAGACGATCCGTGTCCTGCAACATCGAAATAGCGGGGTCCTCCATGGCGGCCATCAGATGAGGGGTTGAGAGACGCTCTCTCCAGCCCCTGAGCTCTATGGTTGTTGCGTGCAGCAGCCCCTTAAAGCTCCCCGCCCCCTTATTTCCTGTGCAGGAAGCTGAGAGCTCTTGCAGGCAGCAGTACTGCCACGTGCCCAGCCTGCATGTCCCTCTGCAGCCTCAAGCCAGCACCCTGCACCCCATGGCAGCCAGCCAGCCCCCCAAGCACCCACAGGGCACCCCCCCCAAGGGGACCCAGGGCTCCCAGCCTGCCAGCCAGCGGGGGAAGAGGCAGCAGGGCCCCTCCTGGACAGAGGCCGAGATCCGGGACCTGCTGGGGCTCTGGGGCGAGGAGGAGGTGCGCCAGGTAATGGGGAGCAAGAAGCGGAACACGGATGCGTTCGCTTGGCTGGCCGAGGCCTTGGCTGCCTGGGGTCACCCTGCCCGCACTCCTGACCACGTCAGGAGTAAGGTAAAGGAGCTGCGGCAGGGTTACGCCCGGGCCCGGGACACGGCCAGCTGATCTGGGGCCGCCCCCGCTGCTTGCCCCTTTTACAGGGAGCTCAGGGAAATCCTGGGCCCCCGGTACACCTCCTCCCCCCCGGCCACCCTTGACACATCGTCCGACGAGCCCCAGCAGGCTCCACAGATGGAGTCTGCCCCGGAGGTAAGCCCTGCACCCCAGGGGCACCCCCAGGAACCCAACCCTGGGACACCGGAGGAGGACGAGGGGGCCTCCAGTGACGGGGGGCTCCAGATTGCCCTCCCCTCCCACAGCTCCAGCATGGCATCCACCCCATGGCTGTCCCCCAACCGTGGGAGTGGAGCGTCAGGTATGTACCCCCCTGGTGCACACCCCTGGGGTTAAGGGGCGGGGACAAGAGGCATGACCAGGGCCCTCCACACACCCAGATGACCATGGCCCCGAGGACAGCAGTGGCATGTCCCTCTGAAGAATCCATCAGCCCCTGCCCCCCTCAGGACAGAGCCATGCCTCATCCCTGGGGATGGGGGAGAGCGGAACCTAGGGTTCCCCGGGGGTGGGGGCGGGAATTGGACACCCATCATCATCAGCAGCAGCAGCAGCAGCATCTCCGGGGGACAGGGATGGGGAATCAGCAGCAGAGGGGTGGGGGGACAAGGGTCACGGGTCAGGGCCCAGACTAACGGCTGTCTCCACTCTTCTTCCCCCCTCTGTTCCGCAGCTGCACCATCGGAGGGCCCGGAGAGCACTGGCTTGCTGTCTGTGGTCCCGGAGAGCCCACCAGGGCCATCCCACCAGGCCAGCCCCTCAGCGGAGCACAGACCAGCCCCAGGACGAGCCCAACAGCGGCGGAGCCATCTGCGGGCGTTCACAGACCCCCAGCTGCTCGCCACCCTCCGGCATGAGCTGGAGGTGTCTGAGCAGGACCTGCAGGTGGAGGAGCGGTGGCACGTTCGATGGCATCGTGCGGCACTTGGCCCCGCCGCTCCACCCTCCGCTCCATCCGCCACTCTGCCTGCCGTCTCTCCACCATCAGCCGTCCTGAGGCCTGCCACCAAGGGGGACCATGGGCCTCCGGACACCACCCGGCCCTATCTGCCGGTTCTCCCGGCCCCCACGCAGCCTCAACCGGGCCTCCAGCCAAGACATGGGTCGCGCCCCACAACACCAGGCTCAGGACAATAGGGGTGTATGGCTGAGAATGTTGCCCCCCAAGGCCCCCTCCTTTAGACTCATTCCCCCCATGTTTGTGTAAATAGGTTTTGGTCTACCCCTGTTTTGTACCTGCCCCCTCATGTACATAGTTCCCCCCTTCTTCTTCTGTTTTCATATTAATAATACAAGGTTGCAGGGTTTTGTTTAAAAAAATTCCATTTTTTTATTGTACAGAAGTGGGGGGGGGGGGTGTGCTCTTGGGTTCTCTGTGGTGTGGGCGTGGGGGCAGGGAGTGTTGTGGAGGATGTGGGGGTGCAGTGGGTGGCCGGCCAGCATTCACCCTGCAGCCTCGTCAAAATGGGCCCGCAGGGCCTCCCGGACCCGGATCCCCTCAGGGTCGACCTGGCGACTGGGGGCAGCGGGTGGCTGGACGTCGGCCCTGCCAGCCTCCACAGCCCAGCCCTGGAAGAAGGCCTCTCCCTTGCTCTCCACCAGGTTGTGGAGTGCGCTGCACGCGTCCACAACCTGGGGGATGTTAGTGAGCCCTGCATCCAGGCGGGTGAGGAGACACCTCCAGCGCCCTTTGAGGCGGCCAAAAGTGCGCGCAACCACCTGGTGCGCATGGTTCAAGCGCGTGTTGAACCACTCCTGGCTGGCTGTGACATGGCCCACGTAAGGGTGCATGAGCCAGTGCCGGAGGGGGTACGCCACGTCTGCGACGACGCAGAGGGGCATGGTGGTGTCCCCCACAGGGATCTCCCGCTGGGGGATGTAGGTCCCCACCTCCAGCCGGCGGCACAGGCCTGAATTTCTGAACACCGGGGCATCGTGGGTACTGCCAGGCCAGCCAACATAAATGTCCAAGAGGCGGCCCCGGCTGTCCACCAAGGCCTGGAGGACCACGGAATGGTATCCCTTCCTATTGAGGAAGCGTCCTCCGCTGTGCTCCAGGGCACAGATGGGGATATGGGTCCCATCCAGAGCCCCAAAGCAATTTGGGAAGCCCAGGCTGGCAAACCCCGCGATGGCAGCATCCGGGTCCCCAAGCTGCACGAGCCTGTGGAGGAGCAGGGCATTGATGGCGTGGATGACCTGCAGGGGAAGGACATGAGAGAGCATCGGTGAGGGGTGTGCAGGGTGTGTCTGGTCCTCCCCCCCGGGCTCCACTCCTCCGCCCCAGGGCTCCCCCCCCAGACTCCCCCCAGGGCTCCCCCTCCCCCCCAGGTTCCCCCCGCTCTCCCCCGGGCTCTACCCTGGGCTCCCCTCCAGGCTCCCCGCCCCCCCGTGGGTCCTCTTACCTCCATGAGGACAGCCCCGGCAGTGGCCTTGCCCACGCCGAACTGCTGCCCTACAGATCGATAGCTGTCTAGAGTGGCCAGCTTCCAGACAGCGATGCCGACCCATTTCTCTACGGTGAGGGCACGTCGCATGGGGGGTGTCCTAGTGCCGTAAGGCAGGGGTGGGCCACTGGCAGAGCTCCAGGAATGTCTGCCGGCTCATTTGGAAGTTCTGGAGCCAGCGGTCGTTGTCCCACTCGCCGAGCACCAGCCACTCCCACCAGTCCGTGCTCGTGGGGTATCTCCACAGCCGGCGGCGTGTGCAACGGTGGGGGCTGGGAGGACAGCAAGGTCTGGGGCTGCTTCCTCATCCCCTGAGGACAGCTCATCTTCCTGAAATAAAAGATGGTCAGCTGCCTCCTGCATGGCACTGAGCAGGGCAACCACTGCTCCTCCAGGGGCAGGTGTGTGGGTCTCTGGCTGCTGCTGAGTCCATGCTGCTTACACAGGATGTGTGTGCCTGTGGCTCTGCGGACCACATGCTGTGCAGGCTGAGAGTGTCTGGGAGGGGCCCTTTAAGGGAGAGGCTAGCTGTTGCCCCGGAAGTGCTAGTCCGCCCTGTGACCCTGTCTGCAGCTGTTCCTGGCACCCTTATTTCGATGTGTGCCGCTTTGGTGTGTAGACGCTCCCCTGCAGCGCCTACTTCGATGTAGTGCTGCCCAACATCGACGTTGAACATTGACGGCACCAGCCCTGGAGGATGTGTAGACGCTATTCATCGAAATAGCTTATTTTGATTTCGCTACATCGAAATAAGCTATTTCGATGTAGCATCCCAGTGTAGACGTAGCTATTCTGTCCTATATTTGAGCCTTGACAGGTTGATGTGCAAGTGTATCTTCCTATGCTCTAAAAGTGTCTCTGTAAGGAAAGAAAATTACATATCTAGGGACGAATTCGATGGAACATGGATGTGTGTAAGTGAAAGGAGAATTTGGCCTCGTAATCTCAGAATTAATACAAAATTAAGACAGTATACGAGGACTATATTGCTGATGCTGACTGCATACATATTTCTGTGGTCTTCATTACCAGGAAATCATCTGTACAGCTTGGAGTATGTCAGATAAATTATAAATTAGAAGTGGTACATACAACATCATCAAAAAAGAGATCAGATGTTAAATTCAGATAAGAAGAAAACTTTAGCTAGTCCATTTTAAATAAAGTATTTCCTTTATTTCAAACAGTTATGCATGGTTTGTAAGAAAAGCATGTGCCACCTACACCTTATTTTGCTAAAATCATCCTTTATAAAACATTGTACATAAAGGGAAGAAAAATATCTTTATTTTAAAAAATGTTTATTGGAAAACTGTAGAGATAAGAGTAATGTTTGAATAAAATGTCTGTTTCAGATGGATCTCTGCATCCCGTATTCCATGGTAGTGAAAAGTTTAATATCCAGAGGAAGCAGCTCGGGCATTATCCATATATTCAAACTGTATTGACATAGATTTAATTTAAATCGGAACATGGTGCCAATAGTTTCTTAGTTTCCTCTGTACACTTGGAATCCATCTGGCCTGCAGTGAGGTTAAAGGGCTTGAAACTGATATAAAGAGTCAGAAGAACATTTGTCATTTTTAGAAAAGTCACTAAATGTTAAGGTTGGATTACTACATCAAAATGTCATTTTAAGAAAGAATGGAGTGCAAGAGGGAGAGATCCTATGAGATTTGGTTATGGGCAAGAAATGCTGAAAATAGGAAGAGTATTTTTCACTTCCTTTGGCAATATTCTAAAACCCAGAAGTACTGGAAAGGAATTAGAAGAAAAGATCTGTTTTTAAATGGTTATATCCTAGGAGAGCCATGGTTCTCTGTACTGGAAGTTTTGGAGGCTGTACTTAGGGGACAGAGTAAACCTCAGAAGTAAGTCTTGTAGAACATATCCACAACTGTCAAAAGAATTAGGACTCTGTCTTCAAATGTAGCCTAGAAATGTCCATCACGTTTTGAAAACATCGGTATTCCTGCATAAATGCTCTAAGAATTCATCTTCCTAAAGTATAAGGGCAGTAATATGGAAATAGAGGGACACTGAATGAAACATATGCTGGGTTCTGTGGAAACAGTGAGTCACTCCCATGACTAAAGGCAGTTAATTTATTTACTTAAATTCTTTATAATCTTATTTTCCCTCACAGTCAGTGAGTTACTGTTTGCTTACCAATGGAAGACGACAGATGCTTTCTCAGTATATTTGCTCAGATCATCCTACTGAGATTTTATAAATGGGGAGGGGGCTCTTCTGAGCATGGCTCTCACTTCTGCACAGAACAAGGGTTTAAACTCACACAGCAAACTACCCACCTCCTCTGTGCTCCACAGGGGATGTTCAGTGGATCCAGGGCCTATGCTGAGGGCCAAAGGGTGGAACAGTGAGCATCCAGGGACTGGGTTAGGTGGGACATAAATTGCATTATCATTCTGTGGCCAGAGGGACTGCTCTATAGAACTGCTTGCAGAGGCAAGCATGGCTGTACTCATTGCCTCATTCCACTGGATAGAGCCATAAGCCTGACATTAGTCTATGGCTGCATTAGTTTGAGGTTGCATCTTTATGTTTATTTACTGTATAACTTGTATAGCTGTGATAAGTATCAGGGGGGTAGCTGTGTTAGCCTCTATCTGCAAAAAAACAATGAGAAGTCCTGTGGTACCTTATAGACTAACATCTGATGAAGTGGGTCTTTGCTACGAAAGCTTATGCTCCAATGTATCTGTTAGTCTATAAGGTGCCACAGGCCTTCTCATTGGTTTTGGCTATGTTTGGGTAGATCAGAGACTTCACTCACCCCAGATGAGGTCTCAGTGCCTCAGTACCCAGAGGCACTGAGACCTCTTCTGGGGTGAGTGAAGTCTCTGCTCTACATTTGCTTCCTCTGATATTTCATCTTTGAATCTGTCATGTTCAATTAATTTTTTTTTGTTTATTTTACCTAAAATAGTTCAAACAAGGTGGCATGTGAGTGCAAAGTGAGATAATAACTAGGAGACTGATCTCACACCCATGGGGGTGATGAACCACAGGGGTACTGTGACCGGGTAAGGCTGGCAGGGGGTGAGTACAAGAGAAAAAAGCAGGGCTGTCAAATAAGCAGAGTGGGAGCACCTATTGGAGGCCGGGGGAGTGGGCGGGCACAGCCCGCCCACGACTAAAAGGCCCCTCTCACAGTGAGGGGGGACCTACTAAAAAGAACCGGTCCCAAATGAGTTCGGGGCACAAACAAAAGTAAACCAGGGACAGGAGCGAGGGTCAAAGGTTCAAAATGAAGGAGCCGGAGAGGGACACCGAGCAGAGAACCCCGGACAGTGCCCACCGCTCCTCAAAGGTGTCGAGGGAGTCGGTGGATGCCACCCAGAGGAACTCCGCGCAGATTCATGACCGGAGGGAGGAATGGAAGTAGGCCCCACAGTCGCAGGTTGCCCCCTCTGCCAGCCTCCTCTCCCTGGTTTTGTAGATGGCCACTTTGGCCATGGCCAGGAGGAGGCTGACGAGGAGGTCCTGTGACTTTGTGTGGCCGTGGATAGGGTGTGACAGGATGAGGAGGTGTGGGGAAAAGTGCAGCTAGAGCCTCAAGAGGAGGTTCTGGAGGAGCCGGAGGGGGGCTGCAGCCTGGCGCACTCAACGTAGATGTGCGCCAGGTTCTCCTTCATGCCGCAGAAGGTGGAAGTGTCCGGGATAGGGGTGAACTGCACGAGGTACACGCCCATGCTCACCGCTCCATGGAGGATCCTCCAGCTGATGTCCCCAGTGGAACCAAGGTGGAATAGAGGCTGACCCACCGGGGCTCCCCACCCTCTGACGGTGGTAAGAGGTCCCGCCATTTGTGGTGGGGGCAGGACACGAGCGTGGGGAAGTGGAGCACGTGAAGCATGAGCGTTTACAGAAGATGTCTGGGCACAGTTCAGAAGGGGACCAGCTGCAAGGTATACAGCCGGCTGGGATGGTGAGGGGGAGGGGGGCGGGCAGGGTCACAAAGCCGGGGGCCCACGGAGAGGTCCAGAGGGCTAGGAGTCAGAGGGGGGTGGGGCACACCCTCTCGCAGGACCTGGATGAGGTAGATATGAGCAGTGGGCGGCAGGGCAGCCTTCATCTCCTTGAGTACGCACTGGGAGGAATGTAGGGTGGAGAGCCCCATGCGCCGGGCGAGCGCCGGGACTCCCATCCAGTCCCCGCAGTCGTAGTCCAGGAGGTCTCCGGCCCTGGTAATTCCACCTAGGACCAACCTCCAGCACACCGCGGGAGACTCCACCGCCTGCACAGAAGGTAGGGTTTGTGTAGCAGGGGCTCTGCGAGGAGGTCTTCCCCCACAGCAGTCCCTAAGGACCTGGAGGCTGCAAGCAGCCGCCAGGTGTGGAGGAGGTCCTGGTAGAAGGCTGGCAGCTCTGAGAGACCTTGCGGATGGTCCCTCAAGGACAGATAAAGGAGCTGCCGGTCGTATCAGAGCCCTTGGTAACGGCGGAGGAAAACGTGCGCCAGCGTGCTCCATGCTGGATTATCTGCACTGTTGATGTTGAGAAGTCCCTGCGGGGCCCAGAGGTGGAAGACATGGACCTGACTGTGCAAGCAAGTCAGGCCCTGCCCTCCCTCCTCCAGGGGAAGATGGAGAACCCCTGCAGAGACCCAGTGCAGTCCTGGCCAGAAGAACTCCAGAACTAACTTCTGGAGCTGGGCCAGGAACTCCGGGGGTGGGACCAGGGTGTAGAGACAATGCCAGAGCATGGACAGGATCAGCTGGTTAAGCACCAGTGCCATCCCACGCAGGTAGAGACACTGGAGCAGTCCTGTCCACCTCAGCATCCACTCAACCACCCTGCTCCTCAAACCTTGCCAGTTTTCTGGTGGAGAGGGATGTGTGGCAGAAAAAAACACACCGAGATAGAGCAGCTCATATCTACCTCATCCAGGTCCCAACCACCAGGCCAGAGCTCTTGACCCGGTTGACCCAGGCGGAGGAGGCTGCCGAGTAAATAGCTTGGCAGGCGTCCAGCTGCGCCAGGTCTCCCGGGTCCTGAACCATGAGTAGCACATCATCGGCGTACGCCGACAGAACCAGCTGCAGCCTTGGCTCCCGAAGCACCATCTCTGTCAACCTTTGGTGAAGGAGACATAGGAAGGGCTCGATGGCCAGGGCGTAGAGCTGTCCTGAGAGCGAGCAGCCTTGTCGTACTCCCCGTCCGAAGCTGACCGGGGCGGTCAGGGTCCAGTTGAGCTTGACCATGCACTCTGAGGCAGTGTACAGCACCTGGAGAAACCCAATGAAGCGGGTCCCGAAGCCAAAGGCCTGCAGAGTGCCCAGGAGATACCCGTGGTCCACCCTGTCGAACACCTTCTCCTGGTCTAAGGACAGGAGGGCGAACGACAGGCCATCCCTACACCCAAGCTCTAGGAGATCCCAGACCAAATACAGATTATGGAGGATGGTGTGGCCCAGGATGGTGTAGGTCTGGTCGGGGTGGACAACATCCTGCAGCACGGACCCCAAGCGGCGGGAGATGGCTTTAGCAATGATCTTGTAGTCTGTGCCGAGGAGCGAGATGGGACACCAGTTCCTGAGGTCACGGGGGTCCCCCTTCTTAGTCAGCAAGGTGAGGACGGCTCACCTGCACAATGGGGGGAGGACCCCGCTTTGCAAGGACTTGGCCCAGACGCTGAGCAGATCTGGGCTGAGGACGTCCCAAAACACGCAGTAAAACTCCATGGTCAGCCCTTCCATGCCCATGGATTTATTGGTGGGCATGAGACGGAGGGCTTCCGAGAGCTCAGCTAGAGTGAGAGGAAGCTCCAGCCGGTCCCGGTCACCCGCGCTGACTGAGGGGAGTTGGTCCCAAAGCACCCTGCAGGCATCGGCGTCGGTCGGATCTGGGGAGAAAAGGGTGGCATAGAAGGCGTGGGCCCTCTCGCGCATCTCCACCGGATCCGTAAGAGGGGTGCCATCCTCTGCAAGAAGGCAGAGGATATGTTTCTTGGCACCCCTCTTTTTCTCCAGGGCGTAGAAGAAGCGGAAGCCGTGGTCCATCTCCCGAAAGAGTTGGATTTGCGACCTCACCAAGGCCCCCTGTGCCTGAAGGGCGTCGAGGGCCCTGAGCTCGTCCCTCTTCTCCCAGTATGTGCCGCGGAGGGATGGATCTCCGGGGCTGGCGGCTAGATGCCTCTCCAGCTCAAGAACCTCCCGCTCCAGCTGCCCTATCAACGCATCCCGCCGCCGGCTGGCCCCCCAGGTATAGTCGTGGCAAAAGAGCTGCGTGTGCACCTTTCCCAGATCCCACCACTGCCGTGCCAGGGGAAAGGTGTGCCGTTGCCCGCGCCAGGCCAGCCAGAACTCCCAGAAGGATGCCATGAAGCCCACATCCTCCAGCAGGCTGTTGTTGAAGTGCCAGTAGGCCAACCCCCACTTCCCCGGTGAAAGGGAAACTTTTACGACCACCAGTTGGTGGTCCGAGAAGGGGGCTGGCCGCACGCTGGAGGAGTGGGCCCAAGAGCGATGTTGATGGGTAATATAAATGCGGTCCAACCGGGAGTGTACAGATTTATTGCCCACCACCCAGACATAGGTGAAGACGGTGTCCTCATCCAGGTGGTAGCTGCTCCAGATGTCCACCAGGGAGCGATGGTTAATGAGCTCCCTGAGGATGTCCACAGCGGCCTGGCACTGCTCAGTCCCCGTGCGGTCCTGTTCCTCGAGGGTGCAATTGAAATCCCCACCGAGGACCAGGCACTTGCGAGGATCAATAGTGTTGAGGAAGGCTGCCGCCTGCTGGAAGAAGGGTGTTCTCTCCAGGGGGAGTGTCGGGGCATAGACATTAACAAGGTGGAGGGGCAGCCCCTCCATCCGCACCCGGAGATACAGCAGGCGGCCTGGCACAACCTCGATGCTCCCCAGCACCTTGGGCTGCAGGTCTGGGGAGAACAGGGTCGCTACCCCAGCCTGGCGGGCCAAGAGATGGCTAAAATAGACCCCGTCTCCCCACTCCAGCCACCTTTTGGCTTCAGTGTCTGGGACAGTGTGGGTCTCCTGCAGAAAGGTGACCGAGTACCCTCCTCCCCAGAGGAAGGAGAGCACTTGGCACCTGCGGAGACCCAACCCGCAGCCCCTGGCATTTAGTGTGGCAAAGATGATTGGCGCCATTTGGAGGGCTGGGGAGGATGCTTGCCAGAGGGAGCACCGACGGTCCCCGTGGGGCCACGCAGCAAATTGTGACCAACCCCAAAAGCAATTAGGGCATCACGGCAGCTGCGGGCCTGTTGGTAGGCCGTGGCGTCCCTCTTCCTGGTGCCCTTGCCCTCCTTCAGAAGGGCCCTCACGGACTCTAGAATGGAGTGGAAGTCCCCCCAGCGCTGGAGGGCGAGAGCAACCTTGTTCTTGGAGCTGCAAATGTCCCCCAAGAACTGGCGCATCTCGCCCACCACTGCCTGGGGTGCCGAGGCCTCAGGGTCCTGAGTACCTGTCAGCCTCATGTTCTTCTGGGCCCCACAGCCAGAGAAAAGGTCTAGGCGGGAGCTGGGGTTTAATTTTGGGAGGGACAGGGGCGGCGGAAGGACAGCAGCCCTGGAAGTGCTGGGAGAAGGCAATGCAAGGGGGGCCTCCTGAGGAGTCACAGCCTCGGGGGCGGTTATAAATATGCAGGGGACGAGGGGAGGGATGGGGAGAAGAAGGGTGGGGGCAGGGGGGATGGAAATTATAAGGGGAGGGGGAGGGGGTGGGGAGGAGGGAGAGGAGGAAGAGGAGGGAGTGGGGAAAGAGGAGGAGGGGGAGGGTCTGGAAGGGGTAAGGTTGCGGGGTCTGCAGTGAGACATTGATGGGAGGAGGGAGTAGGGGTGGGGGGAAGGGGGGGCTAAGGTGGGAGCGGGGGCAGGGGTGTGAATGGAAGGGGTCTCGGGAGGGGGGCTTCCTCAGGTGGTGGGAAGGGAGGGGGGGTTAAGAGCAAGGTGCTCGTGCACTCGGCGACAGGCACCAGAGTGGAGGGATTGGTGTTGGGATTTTCGGTTCCAGGAGGGGAAGGGGGGTACAAGGAGAGCACTAATTCCTCCAGGGCGTCCAGGGGCTGGCCAACCCCCGCTGGGAGGTCATTGCTGGTTGAGGGGGGGATTGCACCCTGTGACGTCCCGGAGCAAGGGGGAGTGACGGCTGGGGGAATCGCTGGTGGGTAGGGAAAAGGAGAGTGAAGGGAGTGGTGGGGAGTGAATGGATGACCTGCAGGCCTCTAATAGTAGGCCGTCTGCATCCAGGGCCACCAGGGTAAGGCCCAGGGCCTCGACCTCCTGCGAGAGGAGGGCGAGGCCAAGGCTCACCTCCTCTGGGCGCTCTGCAGTGACAATCTGGGTAGTGGTCGGAGGGGTGTTGGAGGAGGGCGAGGGCAAAAAGAAGGCTGTTTCAGCCTCTTTGGACTCTGGCTCTGGGGCAGCGGAGGTGGCATCTTTAGTTGCCGCCACTGCCATGGCCTCGGTTACCCCCAGCGGATGGTCGTCAGCCGGGGGTCCAACGAGTGGGTCAGGGCTAGCGGCTCTCTTAAGTGCCTTGCGCGGCATGCCCACCCCGTCCTCTGACGGGGTGGAGTGCCAGGCACGCACACTCCTTTTTTCCAGTTCTACCCCACCAGCACCCAGACCTCCGAAGAGGCGGGTTGGGTGGTGGAGGAGGAAGGGCCAGGGGATGGAGACAACGAGGAGGGACGGAGGGAAAGAGAGGGCAGGGTGGCAAGGAAAAGGGACGGCCCGCTCTGGGGTGGGCCCTGTCCTGGTCCTGCCTCCAGCCTTGACTCCCTCTCCTCCGCGGGCCCAGCTTTAGTGCCCGCTTGGGTGCCGGCACCCGCTTCTTCATGCCCCTCACCATGCGTTTGGGTGTCCTCCGACGCCTGAGCGGCGATGGATCCGTCTGGGATGAGAGGAGGTGGGGCGGTCCTAGGGCCTGTCACAGTTGGGGCACAGCCAGTCTCGTGGCTGGCGCCCCCCAGGTCAGAGACGATCCTGGGCTCCTCTTTGTGCCAGGCCAGGGGGCAATCCCTCTGGACATGCCCTGCTGTCCTGCACATGTAGCACCAGGCCTTCCCCGGGGTGTAAAAGACCCGGTACTGGGCCCCTTGATAGGGCATCAGTATGGTCCCCTCCTGGGCTACCCTGCCCTGTGCTGCTGCCAGCGGCAGTTGGACGCGGGCCTGCCAGTGGAAGAAGAGCATGTGCTGTAGGGTGAGGTCTTTGCAGCCTGGGGGAGGGGACTCAGGACCAACAAGGGCCGGCCCAGGGTGGTAAGGAAAGGCAGAAGGGCGGAGTTGGGGAGGAAGGGTGGGACAGATGAGAAGACCACTCGCACGCCCAGGTCTTTGAGCCGCTCCAGGGGCACGTGCACGCCCCTGACTGCCAGGCCCCTCCCCACAGCCTCCTGGGCGGTGGCCTCCAATGCCAGGAAGAAAACGCTCTTTCCGAACATCCGGGAGGCCGCCACCATGGCTGCGGGCCCCACCACCCATGCCAACACCTGCACATAGGTCCCCACGTGGGGTGAGGCAGCCACCAGGAGGCAGTGGACTCCGTGCCTCCTGGTGAGCGCAGGGAAGGGGCCGCAACCGTCGGGGATGGTATTCCTGGCAGAGGTGGAAGAAGCAGGGTGCGAGGCGGCAGCCGCCACCTGGGTGTACGACCTAGGGGCTGAGGAGTCGGAGACCCCAGGATTGGTGGAAGGAACAGGGGGGCAGGAAGAAGGGGGAGCTGTGTTGGGTGTTTTAGCAGGTGGGGTGAGAGTCCCCACCGCGGGAGGTTTGGCCTTCCAGGCGGGGCTCTTGCCCTTTTTGGTCCCCTGGTCCTTCCTGCCCTTTTGGGGGTGTGAGTTCGGGGCGGGGTCGCTGGAGGACGCTGCGGCGGGGATGGCAGGAGCCCCAGAGCCTGCGCCCGCGCCCTCAGCCAACATGATGGTAACAATCCCGGCAGCCCTGGACGAGTGGGCCGCCGTTTCAGGGGTGGGAGGGGTAGCAGTGGAGGGGAGGGGAAGGGAGGCATCACTAGATGACCCCCCAGTGGGCACGGAGGCCATGATGGCGGGTGTAAGAGGGAGGGAATTTGTTGAGGGTGGGGGCCTTTAAGAGAGCGGGGGAAGGGGAAGGAGAGAGGAGAGGGGAAGGAGGAAAATAGCTGCCCCTCCCCCTCTGGCCAGGCTGAGGACCCAGTCAGGTGGGGGAAGGGACCGAGGGAAGTGAGACCAGGGAAAGTGGGGCACAGAAATGGCCACAACTCCCAGCACAAGATGGTAAAGATGGCTCCTGTTTCAGCACTGGGACGTGGGGGGAATTCAAAATATGTGCGTGTGTGTGGATGTGAGTGGTGGGGGGAGGGCTCAGGCGCCTAACAAACAAAAAGGGGGGGTGTAGGCACGCAAAAGGGGGGGGTTAGAAGGAGGGGTGGCAGAGCCAACCAAGGAGAAAGTGGGGGCTTAAAGAGAGGGGTGTGCCCACGGGCGCCTGAGGGGTGGGCCCACAGCAGCCGCTGCACAGCCTCACAGAGCGGGGGGGAGGAGGAAGGGGCAGCTGGTTGGGGGAGTCCCGATGTAGAGGGGCCCCGGTGGCAGCTGGGGGTGGGGAGGGCAATAAGGGAGGCGGTGGCTGCGGGGGTGGGGCAGGGACTATGCCCGAACACCCCACCCCCGGCTATGCAGCCACCCCTCTGGAGCCCGGTGGAGAGGGGCCCCTCCCAAACTCACCCCTCCCCAAGCCACTCCACAGGAGGCTGTGGAGGGAGCCCAACCCCCGCTTTAGGAAAGCCCCTTACCTCCTCCGAAGCCGTGAGGGTGCAGCAGCTGCCAGATGAAGGGGGGCCCAAGTAGGGGGCCAGCAGTCTCCCCCCACAAAGGATGGAAAAGGGGAAGGCCCTCCTGCCAAGGGGCAGGGGGCAAGAGTCCCCTACACTCCACCCACCCAGCAGCTCTAGAGGAACCTAGCTGGAAAGGGTGGGGGAGTGGGGGGAGGAAGAAGCAGCCTGCCTGCCGAGGCAGGAGGGAAGCTGGCCCAAGAAGGGGCGGGGGGGCCAAAAAGACAGCCCCACGGGGGCTTCAAGCAGCTGAGGGCTGCCCACTCCCCACCACCGCACCTCCCAACCGTGGGGGGGGTTTCCAAGAGGGGGGGTCCCACAGCAGCCCTGCAGGAGACCAGCAGGGTGTGAGCAGCTTGGGAGGAGGCTGCCCTGGGTCAACTGGGGCCAGCTGATCCCACCTAAGATGGCCTTCAAAAACCTCTTTGCCCGGTGGTAGTGAAGGGTGATAGAGGAGCGTACAGAAGGTGAGAGGAGAGAAGCAAGGGGGGGGTGGGGGTTGAGACGCACCAGAGGAGGGGAGGAGCACTCAGTAGCAAGGAGCTGAGGCCCCTGCCCAGGAGGCCCTGAGATTTGTTGTGAGGCCAGAACAGACGGATCACACTGGGGGAGCTAGTCCAGGAGGGAGAACGTGCTGCTGCTGCTGCTGCCACTACCTGGAGGAGGTACTGGGAAGCGGGGTGGGAATCATCTGGGGAAGTGGCCCAGTGAGAAGACCTGTGGTGTCCATGACAAGGGGAGCCCTTCCTCACCAGTAGCAGCCACACGGGGTCCTTGGGCTGGAACCTGGAACTAGTGGGTGGGACCCAGGTTGCGCCAAGACCACCATTGGCCTCCACCCCCCTGCCTCCAGTCTCAAGAAGAGCAACGGCATCCTGGCCGTGGGGCTAGGGGACTGAACAGAGGCCTGGAGTCTGGGAATGAGGCTAGCCTTACCACAGTACTTAAGAAGTCATGACAGATCTGAGGAAACTCAGGATAGGGATGGCTGTAGGTGTCACCTGGCCAAGAATAAGCAGACTCGTAGAAATCAGGGTGAGAGCAGAGAGAACCTGTCTGAACATAGTGATATGCCACAATGGCATAAAAAGCATTGCTGCTTGATTTTACTTCCTTTTAGCATTGTTCCCCTTGTCGTTCCAGAAAGTTTCTTGAACTGATTTGTTAAAGTTGTCATCTACATATATACAGGACACACAGCATGAAAGAACAGAATTCACAGCTTTCTTTCCTAAACCAGATACCTCTTACGTTAAAGGATTGCCCCACTTTTCTGTTGTAGTGCTGGTTACATCAGCTTTTCAGGACTCTAGTCATTCAAGCAAGCACATTGCAAACTGGTATGAAATTGTCAGACAGTCAATCCATTAGATGGAGAGACTCCACATATAGGACTAGTGATCATAGGTTTTGTCGATGTAAAAGAATATGCAGTAGTAGAAACAGAGTAAACTACGACATGAAAGCTTTTAAGATCAAAATAGAATATAATTCACCTGAAAAACCCTAGTTAAAGTTTTAAAGGTCAGGCTATGCCACTTGTCTGTAGCTGGAAAAAGCAAAGCAAAGCTATACATCGGTCATCATTATTCACACAACACAGCACTAACTTAAGGATCAGGACTCATATTTTACTCATGGCTGAGCCACTGACCCACTATGCGACCCTGTGACAGTTCATCTAACTTCAGATTCCCACCTGTAAAATGGGGGAAAATATACTTATCCTCTTTTGCAAGGCATTTAACAAGCTGCAGTTGAAAAGTGATATATAAGAACTAAGTATTAGTAGTAGTATTATCAACCCTTCAGATAAAGGAATAGTTTTACTACCTCAGTAATTATGTTTGGTGTATTTTGAGGTAATCATATTTAATACTGACTGATTACAGGCTCTTAACAGATACCTTGCTGGATTGTTCTTTGTATCTCATGGAAATGAGTAATTTCCTAGACTTATCTATGAGATCTACCTAGTGTCTTAAAAGTTTAAGGGTAGAAAAAAACACCTAAAGTGAAACACTTTTTCAAAATCAGGACATTTTAAACCATCATAGCCTATAACTGAAATATATTATGCATATTCATTTTGGAACCATTTTTTAAATAAAGACACAAAAGGGAAACAAAGTAACAAACAAACAACACACACCAATTTTAAAAAATTAGGTTTGAGTGCTTTTATATTTAATTTGTTTGTGACTGCTTGGGTCTAGTAATTGATCATGCAGATAACCCAAATGAATGTTTTTAATCAAGCTCACTATGTTCTATATTTTTATGTCAAAACAAATAAAAAATTGAAAGAATTCCTTCACAAATCCACAAGATATACAGAAACATATACAGTTCATTGCAGAAGTCTTTACAAAGAAAATTTGCACAAAAAAGAAAAACATGCAGTTACAATCCAGTTACTCTACTAAGAGCACCGGGTCCAAAATAAGTTCTAAAAATACATGTTCTGCAGCTGTAAGTGGGAGCTATCCATAGTTGATGGTCACACTCTTAACACTAGTCTATGCTGGTTATAACTACAGACACTTCCAAATGATATTTTCAAAAGTACCACCCTGTATTGCAAGAGCACTGGAAAATAAAGTTGTGCTTGCTCTACAGTAACAGTCATTCAGTTGATTTACATGATGAAGCTCAGACTAAGACCAGTGTTTTATTTACCCTTCAGAGTGGTGTAAACGGCTGAGAGGCAGTGCTGTCTTATTATTGTGTGGGATCACCTCCCACCCCAGAGCCACATGCAGAAGGGACAGCCATCTGTGCAGCGTTATTTTCATTTCAGGTTGCCCTGGAGGTCCTTGCTGTGATTAAGGGTGAGTGGGATGAAGGGGGATGAACACAGCATTTCCCCCTCTATGAAGAGTCCTATGAATTAATAATACAGCCTAGAACTGAACAGTAAACCCTCAATTTAATGCATTAAGTTGCGGGTGGTGTTGTCCGTTAGTCCTGAAAGTCCGTTAAATGTGAAGGTTTGTTATCTACCCACCCTGCTAAGTTCCCCCAGCCCCAGTCTCCCCCCCGCAGAAGAAATAAGCTGGGGACTCACCAGACTGTGGCCCCCGAAGCCAGAACTGCTGGAGTCTGCCACACAGCTGGGACCCCGCCACACGTGGCTGGAAGATGATGCCAGAGCTGATGTTGATGCCATTGATGCTGGAGCTGCCACATGCTCCTCTCACCAGGGTTGGGGCGTGTATGCGGCCAGATGGCACTTGGGTACTTGCCCCACCCCTAGTGGGAGGAGCGTATGGTGGCTGTGGCGGCGCTGGCAGCTCCTCCAGCCGTGTGAGGAGAGGTCCCTTCAGCCATGTGCGGCCCCAGTGGTGGCTTGTCCAGGCAGCAGCAGTCAGTCCCTTAACTTTTTTTGGGTGGGGAGTTATGATTTTACAGACCCCAGCGGACTTCTGGAACAATGGGGTTGTCTGTTGTTTCCCAAGTCCACTAAATCGGGGTCTGTAAAATCGAGGGTTTACAGCATTCTTTTCCCCACAGAGTCCTTCCATCACCACCTTGCCTGCAATCCAAGGCACAGCTGGGGCTGATAGAGTCCCTAGGCATAGCTGGAATTATGCTGTAGCATAATGCTGTAGCTGTGGAGACACCAGTCTTCTGAGGCACAACCCCCATCTCCTATGGATCTCTAAAAACTGTCCTGGTTTGGGAGCAGGCCCAGGGCCAGATTCTCTCTCCTGTGGGCACCAAGCTACTAGATTTTGTGTGGCCCCCTGGAAATGTGGAGTGCAGAAGTGGGCTGTGGGGTAGGGGATTGAGGTGTGGAAGGGGAAGTTCAGTTCCATCTGTGGGGTTGTGGTCAGGGGTGTGGCCAGAGATAGGATACGGGGTTGGGGTGCTGCAGGAGATTTGGGATGCAAACTTTAGCTGGGAGTTTTAGGAGGCTCTGGTCTGGGGTTGTGGGTTGGGGTAGAGGAGGTGATGAGGAGTGCAGGCTTTGGCTGGGAGGTTCTTACCTCAGGTGACTCCTGGTTGGCGAAACATAAGAACGGCCATACTGGGTCAGACCAAAGGTGCAATTAGCCCAGTATCCTGTCTGCTGACAGTAACCAATGCCAAGTGTCCCAGAGGAGGTGAACCGAAGACAATGATCAAGCGATTTGTCTCCTGCCATCCATCTCCCGTCTTCGACAAAAGGCTAGGCACCATACCTTACCCCTTGCTAATAGCCATCTATGGACCTAATGTCCAAATATTTATCGAGCTCTTTTTTAAACTCTGTTAGAGTCCTGGCTTTCACAGCGTCCTCTGGTAAGGAGTTCCACAGGTTGACTGTATGCTGTGTGAAGAAAAACTTTCTTTTATTAGTTTTGAACCTGCTACCCATTAATTTCATTTGGTGTTCTCTAGTTCTTATATTATGGGAACAAGTAAATAACTTTTCTGTATTCACTTTCTCCACACCATTCATGATTTTATATACCTCTATCATATCACCCCTCAGTCTCCTCTTTTCTAGACTAAAAAGTCCCAGTCTCTCTAGCCTCTCCTCGCATGGGACCCGTTCCAAACCCTTAATAATTTTAGTTGCCCTTTTCTGAACCTTTTCTAACACCAATATATCTTTTCTGAGGTGAGGAGACCACATCTGCATGCAGTACTCAAGATGTGGGCATACCATAGTTTTATAAAGGGGAAGTAAGATATTGTTTGTCTTATTTTCTATCCCTTTTTTAATTATTCCTAACATCCTATTTGCTTTACTGACTGCCGCTGCACACTGCGTGGATGTTTTCAGAGGACTATCCACTATAATTCCAAGATCCCTTTCCTGATCTGTTGTAGCTAAATTTGCCCCCATCATATTGTATGTATAATTGGGTTTATTTTTCCCAATGTGTATTACCTTACACTTACCCACATTAAATTTCATTTGCCATTTTGCTGCCCAATCACTCAGTTTGCTGAGCTCTTTTTGAAGTTCTTCACAGTCTGCTTTGGTTTTGACTATCCTGAACAGTTTGGTGTCATCTGCAAACTTTGCCACCTCACTGCTTACCCCCTTCTCTAGATCATTGACAAATAAGTTGAACAAGATTGGTCCCAGGTTTGACCCTTGGGGAACGCCACTAGTTACCTCCTTCCATTGTGAAAATTTACCATTTATTCCAACCCTTTGTTTCCTGTCTTTTAACCAGTTCCCAATCCATGAAAGGATCATTCCTCCTAACCCATGACCACCTAATTTACCTTTGGTGAGGGACCGTGTCAAAGGCTTTCTGGAAATCTAAGTATACTATGTCTACTGGATCCCCCCTGTCTGCATGCTTGTTAACCCCTTCAAAGAACGCAAACAGATTAGTAAAACACGACTTCCCTTTACAGAAACCATGTTGACTTTTGCTCAACAAATCATGTTTCTCTACGTGTCTGACAATTTTATTCTTTACTGTTGTTTCTACTAATTTGCCCGGTACTGACGTTAGACTTACCGGTCTATAAGTGCTAGGGTCTCCTTTAGAGCCCTTTTTAAATATTGGTGTTATATTAGCTGTCTTCCAATCATTGGGCACCGAAGCTGATGTAAAGGATAGGTTACAAACCACTGTTAATAGTTCTGCAATTTCACATTTAAGTTCTTTCAGAACCCTTGGGTGAATACCATCCAGGACACTTGTGACTGTTTAGCTTATCAATTAGTTCCAAAACCTCCTCTAATGACACTTCAATCTGGGACAGTTCCTCAGATTTGTCACCTATAAAGGACGGCTCAGATTTGGGAATCTCTCTAACATCCTCAGCCGTGAAGACTGAAGCAAAGAAATCATTTAGTTTTTCTGCAATGGCATTATCTTCCTTGATTGCTGCTTTTATGTCTCTATCGTCCAGGGGCCCCACTGCTTTTTTAGCAGGCTTCCTGCTTCTAATGTACTTAAAAAACATTTTACATTTTTTTTTTGAATTTATGGCTAACTGTTCCTCAAAATCTTTTTTGGCTTTTCTTATTACATTTTTACATTTAATTTGGCAGTGTTTATGTTCCTTTCTATTTTGATCACTAGGATTTGACTTCCACTTTTTAAAAGATGCCTTTTTATCTCTCACTGCCTCTTTTACATGGTTGTTAAGCCACGGTGGCTCTTTTTTACGTCTCTTACTGTGTTTTTTTTAATTTGGGGTATACATTTGGTTCTGTGCTGCTCTGCTTTTGTGCCAGAGGTGGCTGGCTTGTCTGGCCCCTCAGCAGATAGGTCAGGCCACTCTGTGCCATGCATACTGCCCATCCTGCTGGCACCACGCCCACCTCCCATTGTCCACAGTTCTCAGCCAATGGGAGGTGCAGAGCCCCTTGCCTGAGGGCTACAGAGCCATGCTGACAAGCCAGCACTTGTGGCTCCAGCCCTGCAGGAGTGGGATGGGGGTAGGGGGCATGAGTGATGAGAGATGGGGAATAGTGTCCAGCCCACAGCACAGAGACCTCCCATGGGTTGGATGGAAAGAAGTAGCAGGCCAAAGGTGAGCCACGAGGTCCCACTTAGCCTGAAACCCTCAGCTGCAGCCCCTAAAGCCCCCACATTAATAGGGCCCAGAACAGGCTCCTTGGCCTATACTGTAGTGGTACTTACTCCATCCTTGCCAGTGTAACATGGATCTCACAGACATTTCCCAGCCACCCCAGGCCCCTTCTGTAAATTTTGCCATGGGAAGGTACAATTTAGCTCCAAATTATTATTCTACAGCCCTGGAAAATGTGCTAGACAAATTGCGCATGGTCCTTGACTGAGCTGAAGACCTTACCATCTAATGTCACACAAAGACTGTGAGTTGAGGATAGGAAGAGAGACAAGAGTCACAGCAATAAAAGTCAGTTACTAAGGGCTGTCCACACACTGGTTCTATACCCGTTAACTAGGTCACTTAAGGGGTATGATTTTTAGCTGACATAATTGTACTAGTACAACCCCTAGTGTGTACAGTTATCTACTACATACATTTTGGAGAGTTTGTCGGTCTGATTAAGAACTCCTCTTAAATGGCAAGAACTTGGACCACCAAATTTGGTATGCACCTTCCTTTTAACATAGCTTAAAACAAGGTAAATGTTTGATTGTGCCAGGAAAAGGGGATGTTCCTGGAAAGGGGGTTGCGTCTCATAAAACCAAACAGAAAGATAGAATGGCCAAATCGCATACAGTTCTCAAAACTAACATAATTCAGTGAATGTTGAAAGAGATTGAACCAAGATGAGCCAGAAAAATAGCACAAACTTAGAACAGAATTGCTTCTCAATAAACCTTATATAAAGAGATAAAATGGAGAAATTGAAAGTTGTGCTTTGTTCTGGAACAGCTAAGTTAATGCTTAAGGTTTGAAAAATAGAAAAAAAATGCTACTGGAAATCAAATTGACCATAGCCCTTTTTTGTTAAAACAAAGTAAATAATGAGCTTTTATAGGAATGAAGAGAAAAAATATACTCAATGGAAGTCCAATTTATAATAATTCAAACAATTAAGTGTGAAAAAAGTTAGCAATCCCTTGTTAAAGAAATTTGAAATAAAAGTTAACTTCATAACAATAATGTATTTTTGAAAAATACAATGATTTACATAAAGCATGAACATTTTCCTTTTATTTTCCCCCCACCTGCCACCTCAAAATAAAAATCTTAATTGAGTTAAGGACCTGAGCAACACCAGGTAAATCTGCTAGTATTACTATAATGTAGATGCAAACTGGCTGAAGGACTACTCAAAGAGAATCAATGGTTTACTATCAAACTTGGGGAATACATCCAGTGTATCCTACAGCAGTGAATCCTGGATCTGGTATTATTCACTATTTTCATTCATTATTTGGATAATGGAGTGAAGAGTATGATTATAACATGTGCAGATGATCCAAATGGGAGGTGCTGGAAGTTTGGATTAGAATTCAAAATGAATTTGGTAAATTGTAGAACTGTTCTGAACTCTACAAGATGAAAAACAATGAGAGACAAATGCAAAGTACTATACTTAGGAAGGGAAAATCAAATGCATGACTATAAATGGGGAATAATTGACAGATAATACTACTTCTAAAAGGGATCGGGCCATTATACTGAATTGAATGTCAGCCAACTATGTAACGCAGTTGCTAAAATGGCTAATATTCTGGTGGGTATGAAGGAGATTATTGCATGGGAAATAATTGTTCAGGCCCTTGTGAAGCCTCAGCTGGAATATTGTGTCCAGTTCTGGGCCCCACGCTGTAAAAAAGATATGGACAAAAAAACTGACTTCTATAGAAAGATAAAGAAAAACCTGGGCATGTTTAATGTTGAGAAAAGAAGATTAAGGGGGACCTGACAACAGTCTTGAAATGCGTGAATAGGGTTGTTATAAAGAGGACTATGATCCATTGTTCTCCATGTCCACTGGAGGTGGAACAAGAGGTAGTTGGCATAATCTGCTTACAGGAAAAATTAGATTGAATATTAGGAGAACCTTCTAACTGTAAGGATAATTAAGCACTGCAGTGGGCTTCCAAGGGAAGTTGTAGCATTCCCGTCATTGAAGGTTTTTAATAACTAGTCAGACAAATACAGTAGGTCCTCGATTTAAGAGACGAATGCGGGGAGAGGTGTCTGCTGTTTCTGAAAGCCAGTTGAATGCGGAAGTTTACTGCCTACCCACCCCGGCCAGACTCACCGAGCCCCAGTCCCCCTCTCCCCAAAAAAACCTGCCACTCACCACAGCCGCTGTTGGATCCTGCCATGTGGCTGAGACCCCACCATGTGTGGCGGGAGGTGCCCCGCCATGTGCATCTGGAGGGGCCACCACATGTCCTGGAGGAGCCACCACCGGCACCACCACGCACTCCTCCCACCAGTGGTGGGGCACGTATGTAAGAACCAGTCTGCCTGTGTACAGGCCCCACCCTGGGTGGGAGAAGCACACGGTGGCTCCGGTGGAGGAGGAGGTGGCATCTCCTTCAGGCTGCAGCAGCAGTAAGTCTTTCACCTTTTCTGGTGGGGGGAGCAGGAGGGACCCAGGCAGACTTCAGGAAACGTGGGAGTGGATTGCTCTCTGTTGTTCCTGAAGTCAGTAAATCTGGGTCCATAAAATTGAGGGTTTATCGCACCTTTCAGAGATGGTCTAGGTGGTACTTGCTCTTGCCTCAGTGCCAGGGGCTGAATTATATGACCTCCCAAGGTCACTTCCAGACATACATTTCTTTTATATCAGTATAAAGGTATCTTATACTAATATAGCTTCCCATACAGGAATAGCAATATCAACAAACAACACCTTAATACTGATATACTCTCTTTGGGTGGACACAGTTATATCACTTTACCTACCCTGGTATAGTTAAATTACTACCACTTTTGTAGGCAGGCAAGTCTTTGACAATGACGTCCATATATGTAAATGTTTAATATGTGTATCTATGTATAATAAACCAAATTAATGTCTCCTAGATAATAAGAATGACTTGTCGGACTCATTTGCTGTGAGCCTTTCACCAGGAGTAAATCTTAATAGAAGTTCCTAATGATGGGAGAGTTGAACCAATTCAGGGAGGGAGCAATTAGAGTATTGGAATGCAAATCAGGATTCCTACCTTGGGTGCTGTTCCTGACTCAGAAACTGACTTGCGGTGTCACTTTGGGTGGGTCATTTAACCAAGCTGTACCTCAGTTTCCACAGCTGTATGAGGAACTTATTACTGTAATAGTCTGTTACCATACAGTTTACTATGAGAATTTGTGATGGAATCCTTTTCATGTTTCTCAGAATGAAAGATGTTACCTATTATTATCCTCCTATTCCCTCTTAATTATGGGATTTGTATGCTTATCTTTGAAGCCTAGGGTACTTTCCAGTTTATAGAGATGGGCTGGCAGACTAGATAAACCATTGGTCTGCTCCAGTGTGACACTTAACGTCTTTCTAAATTTTGCTTAGCTATATCATATATATTTATCTCTTCCAGTTCTTTCCCATAAGAAATACCCCTCAACCTCTTAATTCCTTTAGCAGTCCTGGAAGCATATCACCAGGCCCTACTGCTTTACATATGCTCATATTTGCCAAGTATTTTATGTGCTTATCCTCAACACTTTCAATATTGCCATTACTCCTAATTGCCCATATCTCTTTTTATAATTTTTCTTGTGAAAAGCCCCATGAAAAACAATTCAGCACATCCAGCATTTTATAATCATTAACCTCATCACCTTCTTCTTTAAATTACTGGTCAACTTTCTCTGGCACTGTATTTCTTATTTTTCCTAATCCATTTAAGCAGCACAAACTCATTCTGGTTTTTTGCTGCCCTTATTTCTTTGTCCTGTGGGCCTTGACTGAGTCAGACAAGTGGTTTTTGTGAAGCCATATTGACCATTTCTTTTTCTATGTAATTTTCAGTCACAGGAGATCTGTAGTCAAATACGCTGCAATGGTAGTTTCTTTCAAGATGCTCCAGCTTTCTTCCAAAGTCTCATGACTTTTTTTTTTTTTAAAAACATTTCTTTCCCTTGCATTGCTCTCACCACGTTTCTTAACATGTGCCAAATTTTACTTTATATCAACTCTCTTTTAATATGGGCCTTTTCCAAAGTTCAGTACAGACAATAGGACTCTTTCCATTGACTTTACCAGGGTCTGGATCAGGCTTTTTGTTTCCATAGCTTATTTAGTTTTATTCAAGCAGCAGTTGTCACTCGCATTAAGCTTTTCTATTACCCTCACATATCTATTCTCCCCTTGCTGGGAACAAGTAGATCCAAGATGACAACTTCTTTAACTGAATCCCAGCAGTGACAAACGAAAGCATCCAAATATCATAAATCAAGCCTCAAAAAGCACGAGACCAGTTTAAAAATCATCAGATTTTAATAAACCATTGAATTTTAGGTTTTTCTTTTTTTTGTTGCCTTCTGGCTTTTGATCCAGTAGGGCACACTTACTTGCAACATTTTTCCACACTTTTTGTGGCAGCTATGAGGGCTGCAAACCCAGGCTGAGTCCACACTACGAGATACATTCAATATTTTATAAATTCTAATATTTAACTTCATTATTATGAATTCAAATAAAGTGTCTACAAAGTTTGATATTTGACCCACCTTTTCGCCTTGTCAAATCTCCGCACCCCCTGTGCAAGCTTGACAGCGTGAGCAGTGCATTGTGGTACCTATCCCACAGTGCCTTAGCCCTGGTTGGTTGTGGGTGTTTCATGTTGGAATCCCAGAATTCCAAGCACTGTCCCAGAATTCGGTGCATCACTAACCACACGAAAAAAGAACTGGAGATCGTGCTGTTTCCTGCTGCAGCATTCCAGCGCAAGGATGCATCCACAAATGCTCCAGCTCATAGCACAGATCGTTTTGGCAACCACAGTGGCTGTCACGCAGTTTGTGCTTCAGTTCCAAAGTTCAGTGATGCTTGTCTATCCTATGGATGCTGCTGCTGCTGCTGATGACGATGAGGAGGATGGTTTGGAAGAGCAAACCTCCCAAATGCGGTCCAAGAACTCAGAGCTGGTGGCTGCCATGAATGCTTTGCTGACAGTGGAGTGGTGGTTTTGGACTCACGAGACCAGCACACACGGGTGGGATCACATTGTTTTGGAGCTCTGGGATGACCAGCAGTGGGTACAGAACTTTTGTATGTGCAAGTTCGCCTTTATGGAACTTTGATGTGCTGGTGCCTGTGCTGAAGTACAGCAACCCAAAAATGAGGCTGGCTTTAATGGTTCACAAGTGAGTTGTAATCACACTGTGGAAGTCTGGGAAGTCCTGGAAAATGCAAAACAATGGTGGAAAATAAATGCTGGGGGAAGGGACATGGGAAGGGAAAAGCCTAGCAGAGCCTGGCAGCCATGTGGCTTGGGAGTCCTGAAAAATGAAAAGAAATGCTGATTGGAAGGGGACATGGGATGGGAAAAGCACAGCAGAGCCTGGCAGTGGGGGAGCCCTGAAAAATGAAAAATGCTGGTTGGAAACAGACGTGTGGGGGGAACCCGCGCAGAACCTGCAAACCGCATTGTAGGGAGGGGAACTGAGTGCCCACCGTCTGCTGCAGGCAAATTCAAAGGGACAGGAAGCATGTTAAATAAAAAAACAGATGCTAATTCCCATGCTTTTGAGGTTGCCAAAGAAGACATCACCCTCCTAAAGCTAACAGTTATGGAGAAAGAACAGCTACTCCTGCTGTGTGACCAAAAGCCTGGAAAATTTGCTAAAATGCTGTGTGGCCCTGTAACACCAGATTGCTATCCGGCAAGGTGTGCTACCGGGGAAGCCGCAACAAGCCAGGCCTGCCCAAGGAGCTTGTGGAGAAAAATACAAGAGTGCCTGGATGAGGCCTTCGAGGAGATCTCCGAAAAGGAGAAACATTCCAAACCAAGAAACATTAACATGCTGTTTTGAGGGGAAGAGAAGCACAGCTAGCAAACCTCTACCTATGCACAGCCCTATAGCTATACCTTCCCCCAACCGGCTGCTAGCAAGCAGAATAAATACTCACCCAAACTGCTTGCTTCACAGGGCTCGGGGACTGGTGTGGTGGTGACCGGAGTGGAGGGGACTGCCATGGAGGGGACCAGTTCCAGGTTTAGGGTGAAGAGCTCTGGGCTGTGTGGAACAACTTCCTCTGTCCCCTGCTTGTTGCTCCTTTCCTCCTCTCCATTGTCCTCTTCCTCTGGGCCACCCAGCTCCTCCAGGCTCACTCCAAACTCCATACCAGGGCCTGTACAAGTGTCTTAATTCTGTCTGCGCTCCATGGTGGGGTTGCTCCCCATAAGCATGTGCAGCTGTTGATAATAGCAGCAGGTCTGTGGAGCTGCCCCTGACCAGTGGTTGGCTTCCTGGACTTTTTGATAGGCGTGCCAGAGTTCTTTAACCTTCACCCAGCACTAAATAGAGTCCCGGGAGTAACCTCAAGTTGTCATCTCTCGCACCATCTGATCATAGATTGCCATGTTTCTCCTGGCCACCTGAAGTCTCTTCACCACTGATTGGTCTCTCCAAAAGGCAATGAGATCCAGAATCTCTTGGTGCATCCAGCCTGGGGCTCTCTTGCAAGCTGGAGAAATGCTACTCAGATCACTACCCTGAGTGCTCATGATTGCAGTAGATGGCTCCTGAAACTTACTACCTACACAATGTGATGGCTACCAGTGCAGCATGACATGATGGGCAAAGGGATTTTTTCATAATGGGCTCCCTTTTTATTTGCAGGGCTGGGCCTCTAAATTCCAATTCAAATTTTAATTCAAATTCATATTCACTCCAAACTTCACAGGCTTACTTTGACCTTCTTCCTGCACACCTGACAGCAGTGCACAACGAAGCAGCCATACTTGGAGGGTACATATGGGACACTTCTGGAGGCTAATATATTCAAACTAAGGACATGGCACTTCCACACTAGCTTTGATTTGAGATTTTAAATTTGAATTTGATTCAATACCCATCTTGTAATATTGATATTTTGTAATCAGTATTACAGCTCTATAAATTGAGTTACCAATATTACGTGTGAAGACAGTCATGTTTTAATATTGCGCGACTGCCTTGAAATTCGAATTTATCTCGTAGTGTAGATACAGCCTTTGTTTTTTTTTGAGAAGTGAACACAGAGATTTTCCACGCAGCAGGCTAACTGTAGGAGCTGGGCCTTTAAGAAAAATGTCATATATTGTGAAACTCACAATAAAATCATGAGAGTTGGCAACACTCTAGACCATGATGTTGTCTTCTATATAGCTTAGGAACTTCTGTCATGATTAATATTTACAGTAGCTGCAGCTGTCATTCTGTAGATGTCCGAGTATACTCCCCCATGAGGCCTGTTTCAAGCTCAAACTGTATGCCTATACATACAGCGTGCACAGAATATGGACCCTGCATGATCAGCTAGCACAGGTATAAACAGCTGTGTAGATAGTGAATAATGGTTTAAACATGTAGGGTGTAGTACAGTACATGCCTGAACCCACAGGGTGTATTCCACGTACAGGTTCCGTATGTGCCCAAGAAGTGCCTCCCATGTCTCGACTGCTATGTTTAGCAGTAAAATGTTCTGCTGCCTCCCCACTGCTAGAACCTTTTTCTGCCACAGTGAGAGGCTCTGGCAGGGAAGAGTCAACAGAGAATGTCAGTCTAGGAATTCTTCAGATTCACTCTCTTCTAGTCTTTTGGCTCTGTAAAAAAATGCCCTCTGCAGTTTCTCCTCAAATATCATATAGCAAATGTTCTTATGCCACGTATTTGGGTACTCAGGATTTTCCCCAGTGAATCAAAATTGTTTTTTTAATATTGCTGGTCTTGTCACAAAAGGCAGGGCCCAAATCATGAACATAAACTGTCTTAGGAATGGGGAGTCCTTATTGTCCCTTTCTAATTTTTTTTTGTCATCAATGGCACAGAGATCAATAACCTCATATGTGAGGAGAGATACTGGAGATGCCTGTAGCCCAAAAATACTGTGGAATTTATTATATTGTTCAACTTGATTAGCTAATGCTTTGGGCACAACCCAAAGCAATTGGATTATACTTCTTGTATAATGTGTACACTGTCGGGTAGGGAGGTGAATAATCACAGTTTGTGCTACGTAACTATTCAGCTATGATCAAACCTTGTGTAGCGCCATTTGGACTTCATGGAGACTTTTAAAAATAGATTGTATCATAACCTCCCTGTTTTCAGTTTCAGTCTATATGAACATATTATCCACCTATGTACACACACAGATGTATAGAATTTGTGTAGTCATACATACACACAGTCAAAATGGGATGGGGGGGGGGGCTTGTGGGTGTCCAAGCTGATTCATTATAGTCTAAGAGCCAAGTCCCAAGAGCCTCCTATTCATTATGCACTGTAACAGAGTACTTGTTAGCAAGTGCTGAATTTTCGCAAATGCAGTATAAATGTGTCGTTATTGGATGTATATAAAATTATAAGTCTATATTAATATTTAAGGAATTTTTTAATCTTACAGCTGTCTATGTGGGTGTGCCTACAATGTATCTATAAGTAACTTATCACATAGATAGAGTTGATGGCTTTGCAATTTGCCATATGGCTACATCATTAAAACAGAGTGAAAAAAGTCACTTTAAAATATTTCAAATGCAATTGAAAGATTCAGTCCCCAGGTTCAAAGATAAATGTTTTACAAACAACAATTCAAAAGGTTTCTATCTCCATAAATACGCCCACACAATACTGCAAAAGCTTTTGTCTTTTTTTTAACAGTCTTTTTTTTCCTCTACTTAATATTCCAATACTTTTAGACAGAAGGGAAAGAAGTAAGAGAGAGGAGGAAGCAAATAAAGGAGGGTGAAAAGGAAGAGTGAGATACTTCACCATTTTTACATTCATCTCTTTGTGCCACACAGATTGCAGTTTGCATGATCGTTTTTTGCCACAGTAATCCGCAATATATACATTTACAGACACATGCACAAATGCCTCTCTATCTAAATACACGCATCTGAAATACAAATTCACCTCAAATTGGTTTGCAGAGGGAAGAATATTTAATCAGGTCCCTTCCAATCTTAGCGAAACTGGACATCTGGCTCACATAACCTGTATTTCCATACAACCTGAATTATAAAAGATTGAGCTCAGCTTTACATGTAGTTTTTAAAAGTAGTGTCTTACAGGCAGATTTGCAACAAACAATAAATGAGTGGGTGTAAAGTCACCGAAATGCTGAAACAACTCTTCAGCTAGAAAAAAGCTCCACCAAGGCTCCCAAAAAGATCAGCCAATTTCTTTCCTCACCATGTCCTAAAACATATTGCTGTCACCTCTTGGAAGGGATTCAGGGTTTTCTACTACAGGAAATAACAAAAAGGAGGATAAATGTTTATGTCTCTGGCAAAAGTAGACTGGACTTTCTATGTTATTGCCAATACTGCTGCAAGCAGTAAGTTCCTTCATATGCACTCAGAGAACTATTTCACTTTGAAATGAAGGACAGAAATATTTCCACTTCTGAAGCTTGAACTCCTTCAGAGACCTTTGTCAAGAATGAGATTTGCCAAATTAGTAATCCCTGATATGTTGCTTTAAGGGACACTAGTACCCTTTACAAACTACAACTGCAATAACATCATAATAAAATATGGAATGTTAGATATTATGACTCCTATTTCTGTCTCTTATTAATATCTGTACCAATATTATATGTGACAAAGTAAAGCACATGTATTTTTCTAAATAAAAAAAAATCCTACCCTCAATAAGTTGGAGCCTAAAAAACCTTTTTCCCATTTCCTTCTTGCAAAATACAGCATAAAACCCCTCAACATAGGTGTATAATTGTTTTTGGTTTCTTCAAAGCCAGAGATGAAACGTGAACACTGCTCAGAAATATCCAGAATCTTCTAGAGTAGTTGAGTTAACAGCACTGTCTATGTGTTCATGTAAAATAACAAACTGACAGAGGAAAGTGTTGGATGTTAAACTTCCTGTCTTTGGGCCACAAAGGACTCCTAAACGGAAATAGTGAATTAAAGGTACAGTTCAAAATCACTGCTATCTGGTGGCCAAAATATTGGCTATTTCTGAAGAGTATTAACAGATAGGTAACCATGTTAGTCTGTATTCTAACAAAAGAAAACAGCAGCCATGTAGTGCTTTTTATAGACTAAGAAAATACTTTATTGAGTGATGAGAGAAGAAGATCAGAAGAAGTGGGTCTGTCCCACAAAAGCTCATCATCTGAAGAATATGTTATGCATATAAATGAGATAAATTCCATTAAATTACTAGTACCCAGTATCCAGCATGCAGAATGCTTTTCTAGTTCTTTCTTACTTTCTGGAAGTGCTCCTTTGAGAACCTCATGAATAAACGAAAGTGTAAAAATGAGGTGTAGCCATTTTAATAGCCTATATTTGTAATAACTCTTTTTATTATTTGGTTGCTTTGTGGTAGCACCTATGGTCCCCAGTCATGGGTCAATCACAATCACATTTCGCTAGACACCATAAAAGTGCATCACCCAAAGAACTTATTTAAAGGTGTGTTAGAGACCATGTATTCTGTATTTCCAAGTGTTTTGTTTCAACCGGGTTCGTTTTTTAAAGTAGATTTTTTTTCTTCTCTATGTAATAAGTAGCAATGCTTTGTACTTCAACGAAAAGTGTTTCTAAACCAAATGTAATCAATGGCAAAGAGTATTCCTCTTTAAGAATTATGGTAATTTCATTAAAGGAAGAAATCTGACAAATTAACTTTTGCACAAAGCTGACTTACAATCAGCACATATAATACTTGCTTTCTATGGTGTTTGATCAGCTTCATTATTCAGAGAACTTTAAATTTATACTGTAGCATACCAGGTTTATATATTAATTTCTAAATCCCTGATTATCTTGGTAGATGAATCATAATGTTATAAATATGAAAAATGAAACTGGAAATGAACTTTAGACATTTAATTGATTTTTTTTTGAATACATATTATCTAAGTCTATGATGATCAATCAGAAATAAATTAGTGTGAGGGTCACAGTTTAAAAATTCTTAATTTTGGCTTGTCAGAATATATGTGATTCTTGTCTGAGCTTTCTCATGAATTCCTAGCTCTGAAGAAGGGGGATAATTTTTAATTCTCACCAGCTGTATCTACACTACAAAAATAACTTCGAAGCTGCTTACTTTGAAGCTGAGTGTCTACCCACACCCTACTTCAAAGTTAAACTTGATGTGGGGCACTACTCCATTCTTGGGAATGTAGTAAGGACTTTGAAGTAAGGGAAAATGTGTGTAGACTCTCTGCTGGCTACTTCCAAGTAGTGCCTAACTTCGAAGTTAACTTTGAAGTTGATTCCTAGTGTAGACAAAACCACCATGTCCTTTTGTAGTGGCTGAATTTTAACGTGTATTTTTAATTGCACTACAACATTCTTAATACCAAATTACTTCTCAGTTTAGCAGTTGGCCTTGTGGTATATTGTAGAGGAACAGGATGTAACTCACTATTTTTATTAACCATTTCTTTACTAAGGAGAAACCTACTTATAATAATAATATACATGACTTGTGGTGATTTGCCCTGACTTGTGTACGGGGTTAGCTATAGTGTATTAAGAATTTGTGCATACAATAATCCTGCTAGTTCTTACAGAGCATTTTACATTTTTCAAGTGCAGGGCATACTTTAGCTAATTAAGCCCACCAATAAGTAAGTGGTTCTTCCTAGTATTTCTTGGGCACAGAATGGTGAAGAAGCTGTAAATCTGCCCTAATTTGTCAATTTTTCTGCTCCTTTATTTGTAAAATAGGGAAATGATCCTTTCCTGTTCCATGGGATAGGGATATCAGAATAATAATGGTTGTAAATGGCACAGAAATACTAACACCATTTAGTCAATAGGGAAACCTGAATGTGGAACTCCCAGCCCAACACACCATCTCCTGGGCCAAAGAGTCTCTTTCTTTCATTGTCCTGGGTTTCTGAGAGGCCTGACAGGTCTGCCAAGTATGCATGGATGTCATGTGAGCTATGTAACACTTAGTGGCTCTGAACAAATAAATAATAGTGAGGTTTTTGGAGTAGAGCAGGGCCTATAGAAAGGTTCATATTTTGTGGGATTGCCCTGAGGCAGAACACTTTTGAGATGGGATTATGGATCAAATCAGGTCCTGTTAAGGGCCCATTGGTTATAATTTTAGGTTTCCTAATGAAGTATGTGACCTAAAGACTATGTCTTTAATAGCAATCTTTTAGTAGCAGCATGACTGTTGTTAGCTGGAAATCAAGAAGAGAAAACACACTTTGTCAATCCTTGGTACTGTAGAGGATGGGATATTTGTGATAATGGACAAATTAATACATCATATTCAATTCAACAAGGGGGGACTAAAATCTAACAAATATCTAAGAATCTAGATTATTCTTGTTTGGATAAAATATGTTACATGAAGTATGTAACATAATTTTTCAAAGTATTAAATGAGATGTTGAGTGAGAAACTTTCCAATGACAACGACAAAAAAAACACAACAGAAAAGACTCAACTGGAATTAAGATTTTATATGAGGATGACAACAAAACAATACCTGTTAGCAAGCCAGGAACTGTAAATCAAGCAAGACCAGTTTTATAACCCTCTGTAAAGGAAAACATTGATTCATATATTGGAGAAATACTAAAAGAATGTTTTCTTTTCTTTTTACTGTCTTTCCTATTGTATTTTGTAAGGCATTCTGAAAAAAATGAAAATTCTTTTAAACATCTGGAAATGTCAACAACAGCTTAAACATAGAAACTGCCAAAATGGGTTTTGGGATAGAAAGAAAGACCAGGAAAACATTATGGGGCATTAAATAAGGAGGGAATCTATAAAGCATAGATGCCTGAGATTTAGATTGGAAAAGAGAGAGAGCACAGGACAATTCACTAGGCTAGAGGGAGAAGTTTTGAGAACTATATTATAATGCTGAATGTGCTCCCACCCAGACTTTAGAACTACAACTATATCTAAGATCTCTGATGATATGAACAAATCAGTTAAGCTACACCTCTCATGGCTGATGAGAACAGAACCCCTTGATGAAATTACATTTTATTTAAAAAAAATTATATTTTTGTGTAAAAAAATATACAGTTTGGCCACTTCTACACTACAGAGATCCTTCAAAAAAAGTTCTTTTGGAAGAGATCTTCCAAAAACACTTCTTTCGAAACAGCGTGTCCACACACAAAAAAGCAGACAGAAAAATCAATCTGCTCTTTGCCCCTGCTCTTTCGAAAGAACAGGCCAGGGATAAAACATTCGGCACCATGAGGGCCAGTCTTTAGAAAGGAGGGCTCGAGGAGTGTCTATTCCTGCTTTTTAATGACAAAATCTTTCAAAAGAAGGTGCTTTTCCTGATCTGGAAGCAGAAGAGGGCTTCCAGAAGGAGAACTGCATTCTTTTGATTTCGGATTGAAAGAGCACATTTTGGCTGTTCCTACACAGGCCACTTCCTTCAGAATAGAAACGACCTTTGTGCATAGATACTCTGCATGAAAGGGCCTGATTTTCCAAAAGAACTTGCTCGTGTAGACACAGCCTTTGAGGGGCACAGTCTCCTTGCATCTCATGGACAGGCATCTTTTGATCTTTCATCACAAAAGGAATTATTTCATTTCAAGGCATAAAGTTCCATCTCAGTGCACTAACTGAAAACATGCATGTCCAGCTGCTCTTCCGCATCAGGGTAAGCAAGGCAGTAGTTATGCACCACAGAGAATACAACTATTTGTGTTTGAAGAAATTAACTGAATAGCACACGTCTGGATAGCAAAACTTAATATATAGCTAACAGAAAAAAGTCTGGGAGTTTGGAACAAGCCACTGAAAAGTTGGGTGAGAGTCTCAGCAGAAAATATGGCTCATATTGTTCATAAGCAGAGAGCAGAGAAAGGTTTGTGCTGGTCATACTTACAAGAGTATTCCATTCACATTTGCAGATAAGTCCTCGACTTTGAGTAACATCAGCCTTCCAGAGCCTGGTGTTGCTACTTCCTGCTTGACAATCAGGCCCAAAGTGACCAGAATCCCTAAGTCAAACAGTCCTTCACTGATTAACTGATTAAGACCTGTGATCACTTTGCCCCTGGCAATTGATGGATCTAGTAATTGGAACAGCACAGGATGAATCATTTGACAAGAAGATCATTCAATGACTAAGCTTCTAAATGTGGGTCTAACTTCTCTGGATCTTAATGTCTGTCTGAGACTATTTATTCAATGGGATGAATATCTGCGATGCTGCACTGCCCATTTGAATGGTAGCAACTTCTCTCTAGAGGATGCATATGGTACATAGAATTTTTCTGACAAATGGTAACATGCTGGGATAAGAATTCAGTGCAGGAGAGCTGTGTGTTTGGGAGGAAAACAGGCATTTGGAGGTACTTTAACATGATTAGTTGATCTTGGATTGCTAGCACCTGATCGTTTTCTGTTTGTGTCATCCCTAAGGGGAGCTGTTCAAACTTCAAACTGGTGTTGAAGCATTTCATGCCTGCAATAGACATTTATGTGGTTCTCTACCTTCTATTGGCTGTAAGCTCAAAGATTTGATTCAGAGCTGCTGAAGAACTTTCTAGGACCAAAGGAGTTTGGTCAAGTTTTGGCAGGACGTGCTTTTTGTCTAAGTCTGATACAAAATGCTCTGAATTTCATGAGGGCTCAGAAGTAGCACTCTTGGAGATATTCCATTATAAATAATGGCATTTTTTCATCCTGCTCATGGTGGAATTTCAATAATTCCTCTGCTACAGAAATTCTGGATGTCTATCAAGTTTTTGATCATTCACTAAAGCAGTCAACAGGGATTCTGCTGTCCTTATTCACATTGAGTAGCCCCTTTGTCTCCATGAGGAGTCCCTTTGACTTCAGTGGGATGCCTCATTGAGAAAGTCACTACTCATGGCGAGAAAACGTGGCAGAATCTGGCTCACATTCTAGCATTCACAAAGGCTACATCTACAGGAGAAGCCTCTGTCGACAGAAGTCACTGTCACAAGGAATTTCCCGGCAATATTTCTTTTGACAGATAGCCTCTACACATAAAAGCAGAAAAAAAGAGCAATCCAGTCTGACAACAGACAGCAGCCAGACTACCCAGACCTCTTTTGACAGAATGGCTGACCAGAAGCTCTGCAAACAGGGCTGTCCAGTGAATCAGAAGCTCTGTCTGCCAAGAAAAGGGCCTCGGAGCACCTACATGGCTGTTTTGTTGACAGAACACTGTTGAGAGAGGTGTTATACTTGAACAGGGAGAGGTATAACACTGCCGGTGGATGTGCTGGGTTTTGTCGACAGACTGTTGACAAAGCACATTTTGCATGTAGACGCTTCGCGGGTTTTTCCAGTAAAAACCCAGTTTTGCCAGAAAGACTGTCTCGTGTAGGTGCAGCCAAAAGGAATAAGCAGCAGACGGATTATGGGATAAGGCAGTTACTCACTCTAGGCCACATTGTGCCATCTTTGCTCAGGTGGAGTTGTCCTTTATTGCGAAGGTAATTCCATGTGAATCAAAAGGCCTACGCACAAAGCTATTCAATACAAATAAAGTGTCAGAGTATGGCCCTGTGTGAGTTTGATTGTCTATTTATGTAAGTTTGCAAAAGCAGGATGGCACTAAATACGCATGCTGCACTGTATCTGAGAAGTGTCCAAATAAAAGCAACCCAAGAGCAAGAAGCAGGCTCACTCGCAGAATTATGCCTTTTTAAAAAAAAAAATCATACATTTTTAAAGCAAGGGCCATGTCTGCTAGTCATTACTGCTTCCACTGTTCCATGTGAGAAGGAGAGGAGCAAAATGTATAACCTATTCCAATGCTATAAACTGTCAAGAAGTAAGTTTGGGTCCCCAGGGATACAGACTTAGAACTCTGTTTTGCTTTTATCCAGTTCAATCTTTCTCTTCTTCTTCCCATCCATGTTTGCTGAGGGAATCTGTTTTTTTAAGCAGAGACATAAAGTTTATTTGCTTGAAAAACAGGATGAGATTAGGTCATCTCTTATATTATATTCTTTACTAAACACCATCCTGATTTAGTGCATATAATTAAAAATGATCTCATGATTTCATTTTCAATTTATCACGGAAGGATAGTCTGACAGTTCCCTTTGTGATTCCCATTTAAGCTACTAGCCAACTGCAAGGAGAAAAAAAACAATAAACCTCAAAAAATGCTCTTCCAGCGCCATTGTTCATGTTATTGCCCGAAGTGGTATCCATTACATCTAGGCTTCAACCGCTACCAAAGCTTGTGCTGCTAACCCTGCCGCTGCCACTCGGTGCACCTTACTGCACTTAACTACAGTAACGAGAAGTCCTGTGGCCCCTTATTGACTAACAGATATTTTGGAGCATAAGCTTTTGTGGGCATAGACTAAGTGGGTTTTTGCCCACAAAAGCTTATGCTCCAAAATATGTTAGTCTATAAGGTGCCACAGGACTTCTCTTTGTTTTTGCAGATACAGACTAACACAGGGTTAGTCTTACCTTTCTAAAGAACAGTAACAGAGAGAAAGCTGCGCTACTCTATACACTATCAAAACAAAAAAGCAGTCAAGTAGCACTTTAACGACTAACAAAATAATTTATTTGGTGAGCTTTCATGGGACAGACCCACTTCTTCAAACCATAGCCATACCCAAACAGACTCAATATTTAAGGCACAGAGAACTAAAAACAGTAATCAAGGTGGATGAATCAGAAAAAAAATGATCAAGGTGAGCAAATCAGAGAGTAGAGGGGCACAAGGGGGAGGGGGAGTCAAGAATTAGATTAAGCCAAGTATGCAAACAAGCCCCTATAGGCTGTGTCTACACGTGCACGCTACTTCGAAGTAGCGGCACCAACTTTGAAATAGCGCCTGTCACGTCTACACGCGTCGGGCGCTATTTCGAAGTTAACTTCGACGTTAGGCGGCGAGACGTCGAAGTCGCTAACCTCATGAGGAGATAGGAATAGCGCCCTACTTCGACGTTCAACGTCGAAGTAGGGACCGTGTAGACGATCCGCGTCCTGCAACGTCGAAATTGCCAGGTCCTCCATGGCGGCCATCAGCTGGGGGGTTGAGAGATGCTCTTTCCCCAGCCCCTGCGGGGCTCTATGGTCACCGTGTGCAGCAGCCTTTAGCCCAGGGCTTCTGGCTGCTGCTGCTGCAGCGGGGGATTCATGCTGCAGGCACAGGGTCTGCAACTCATTGTCAGCTCTGTGGATCTTGTGCTGTTTAGTGCAACTGTGTCTGGGAGGGGCCCTTTAAGGGAGCGGCTTGCTGTTGAGTCCGCCCTGTGACCCTGTCTGCAGCTGTGCCTGGCACCCTTATTTCGATGTGTGCTACTGTGGCGTGTAGACGTTCCCTCGCAGCGCCTATTTCGATGTGGTGCTGCGCAACGTCGATGTTCAACATCGACATTGCCAGCCCTGGAGGACGTGTAGACGTTATTCATCGAAATAGCCTATTTTGATGTCGCCACATCGAAATAGGCTACTTCGATGTAGGCTTCATGTGTAGACGTAGCCATAGTGACCTAGAAAATTCCGATCCTGGTTCAAACCACGTGTTAATGTGTCTAATTTGAATATAAAAGAGAGTTCAGCAGCCTCTCTTTCAAGAGTGTTGTGAGAATTCCTCTTCAGTAACATGCAAACTCTTAAGTCATTAACAGAATGGCCCACTCCATTAAAATGTTGACTAAGTGGTTTGTGGATCTGGAGTGTTTTTGTGTTTGTTTTGCGCCCATTAACTCTTTGTCTAAGAGAGTTTGAAGTCTGTCCAATGTACAAAACATCTGGGCATTGTTGGCACATGATGCCATATATGATGTTAGCTGAGGAACATGAGAATGTGCCTGTGATTCAGTGAATAACCTGGTTAGGTCCAGTGATGGTATCTCCAGAAAAGATATGTAGACAAAACTGGCAGCAGGCTGTGAGCTCTACCAGTGAAAAAGCCCTATGGAAGTACATCATCCTACTTTTACCAGTGGGTACCTTGGAAGAAGAAAAATTAAGTAATTAATCCTTTGCCTATCTTATGAACTTTGACTATATACTCTTCAAGGCACAGGCTGTGTCTTATAATTTGGTTGTACCAACACAGTCTGGGCCTATAAATGCTACCCTAATACAAATAAACACCAACAGAATAGTAACTGGGCTGGCAGGCTTTTCTAGTAGTCTGATCAATGATTGCTTCTTGTCCTAGCCTCAGAGGCTAAGGAGAACAATTTTTCTCCCTCCTCCTTGTAACACATTTTTAAGTTCTTGTAAACAGCTATCAGGTCCTCTCTAAGTCTTCTCTTTTCTAAACTAAACAAGCCCTGTTCTTTCAGTCTTCACTCAGTCTTCACTAGACCTTTAATCATTCTTTTGCTCTTCTCTGGACGTTTTCTAATTTTTCCACATCTTTCTAATGAAATACAGTAAATGCTGTCTTAACCAGCATACTGTCATCTGGAACTTTCAATTGGTATTTTAATCATAGTTAATTTTAGTTACATTGTCCATAAGTGCAGTATAGTGAAAGTAAATATAAATAAATACAGCATCAATTTACAGTGTACAATACCACTGCTGTTGGTAAATAAATTACTCTGCATACATTTTTGTTTATTTCTTAATATCTAACCTTGTTTTTCTTTAGTGTTACACATTGCTAACTATACCTCTCTATTATCCAGAGCAGTGCTTTTTTTCCTAGGAAAAAAGATGCCAGAACTCTGCCTCCTCAGGCCCAACCACCCCCTCGTGGCCCCAACCCACCGCCATGCTTATCACCGCCCACACCCCTCATGGCCCCAACCTGCCACAGCCTTAACTTCCCACCACACCAAGGCCCCAGTCTACCACTGCCTTAACCCCATACTTCCCCTGTGGCCCCAACCTGCCCCTAGCCTTAGTTCCTCACTGTGGTGAGGTTTTAACCACCCAAGCCCCTTTCAGCCCCAACCCACTACCAGCCTTAACTCTCCACCTCCCCGTGGTCAGGCTTTAACTGCCGCCCCCCACAGCCCCAACCCACTGCTGGCTTTTAACCCTCCCTCCATGGCCCCAAACCTCCCCCAGCCTTTAACTTCCCCACCCCCAAACCCAGAGTTCACGTACATTTCAAAAGGAGCTCCACATGCTGTTGTTCCTTTGCTGGCTGCCATGTGCCCTTCTGCATGGCTACACGGCTCCTCCCAGCCCTTCGTCTTCCCTACAGCATGGCAGGGACATTGCTCTAACCAGCTGTGCTAAAAAAGCAGGGCTCAATTTAACTGGTTTAACAGCTGGTGCTGGCCGTTCAACCAGTTAAATTGAGTCCTGCTCTTTCATCGGCAGGCAGGGAGCTGGAAGGAGTCAGAGGTAGATCTGTGGCAGCATCAGGAGCTGCAAGTATCTGCTTAAGAAGCCACATTTGGCTCAGAGCTGATCAGCCACCTTTTACAAATGGCAGCCCTGGAAGAAAGGTGGTGGAACACAGTTCCACTGCATTCCACCAGAAAAAAAGCTCTGTTAGAGAATATTTGAATATCCAGCAACCTGCCCGTCCCAGGGATACCAGATATGAAAGTTTACTGTAGTTTTTCCGATGTCCAACCTAGACCTCCATCAATGAAACTTGAGACCATTGCTGCATCTTCTGTCATCCGCCACCACTGAGAACAGCCTGGCTCAATCCTCTTTGGAACCCGTCTTCAAAATTTGAAGGCTGCTATCAAATTCCACCTCATTTTTCTCTTCTGAAGACTAAATTAGCCCAGTTCCCTCCGCCTCTTCTCATAAGTCATGTGTCCCAGCCACCGAATCTTTTTCATTGCAATCTGCTGGACTGTCTCCAATTTTCCACATCCTTTCTGTAGTGGGGGCCTCAGAACTGGATGCAGTACTCCAGATGTTGCCTCAGTGCCAAATAGAGGGGGAAAATCACTTCCCTTGATCTCCTGGCAATAATGCTACTAAAGCATCCCAACAAAGGCGCACTGTTGGATCATATCGAGCTTCTCCTCAGCTGTAATCCCCAGATGTTTTGTGTACAACTGCTGCCTGGCTAGTCAGTTCCCAACCCGTAGCAGTGCACAGGATCCTACCATTCAAAGTGCAGGATGCTGCATTTGTCCTCACTGAACCTCATTCAGATTTATTTTCACTCAATCCTCCAATTTATCCAGCATGAACCATATCCCTGCCCTCTAGCATATCTACTTGTCCTGCCAGTTTAGTGTTATCCACGAACTTGCTGAGGTTGCAGTCCATCCCATCATCTAGATCATTAATGAAGATGTTGAAGAAAACAGGCCTGAGGACCAGTGCCTGGGGCACTCCACTTGATACCAACTGCCAACTAAACATCAAACTGTTGATTACCGTCCATTGAGCCCAAAGATCTAGGCAGCCTTCTGTCCACCTTATTAGTCCATTCGTCCAACTCATACATGTTTAACTTGCTGGCAAGAATACTGTGGAGGGCTGGATCAAAAGCCTTGCTAAAGTCAAGATCTATAACCATGTTCCCCATATACACAGACATTTAGCTCATCACAGAAGGAAATCAGCTTCATCAGGTGTGACTTGCCCTTGGTGAATCTGGGTTGAATGTTCCTGATCATCTTCCTCTACTCCAAGTGTCTCAAAATGGATTCCATGAGGACATGCTACATGATTTTTCCAGGGACTGAGGTGACCAGTTGGTAGTTCCCTGGATGCAGAGGGAGCACACAGCTCTCCCATTATGGGACCTCCCCCATTGCCATGAGTTTTCAAAAATAATGGCCAGGGGGTCTTCAGCCACATAAGCACTCTTCCTCAGCAACCCTCACATGCGTTGCACCTGATGCGATGGATTTGTGCACGTCCAGCTTTTCTAAATAGTCCTTAACCAGTTCCTTCACCACAGAGGGTTGCCCATATCCCTCCCAAATGGTGCTGCTCAGTGCGGCAATCAGGGAGCTGACCTCCCCTATGAAGACAGAAGCAAAACCAAAACCAAACCAAACCAAACCAAACACTTGAGTACTGCCATGTTTTTCCACATCTTGGCTACGTCTACACGTGAAGCCAACATCGAAATAGCTTATTTCAATGTAGCAACATCGAAATAGGCTATTTCGATGAATAATGTCTACACGTCCTCCAGGGCTGGCAACGTCGATGTTCAACTTCGACGTTGCGTGGCACCACATCGAAATAGGCGCTGCGAGAGTACGTCTACACGCCAAAGTAGCACACATCGAAATAAGGGTGCCAGGCACAGCTGCAGACAGGGTCACAGGGCAGACTCAACAGCAAGCCGCTCCCTTAAAGGGCCCCTCCCAGACACAGTTGCACTAAACAACACAAGATACACAGAGCTGACAACTGGTTGCAGACCCTGTGCCTGCAGCATGGATCCCCAGCTGCCGCAGCAGCAGCCAGAAGCCCTGGGCTAAGGGCTGCTGCCCACGGTGACCATAGAGCCCCGCAGGGGCTGGAGAGAGAGCATCTCTCAACCCCCCAGCTGATGGCCGCCATGGAGGACCCGGCAATTTCGATGTTGCGGGACGCGGATCGTCTACACGGTCCCTACTTCGACGTTGAACGTCGAAGTAGGGCGCTATTCTGATCCCCTCATGAGGTTAGCGACTTCGACGTCTCGCCGCCTAACATCGAAGTTAACTTCGAAATAGCGCCCGACGCGTGTAGCCGCGACGGGCGCTATTTTGAAGTTAGTGCCGCTACTTCGAAATAGCGTGCACGTGTAGACACAGCTCTTATGTCACTAGGGTGCCTTCTCCATTCAGTAAAGGGATTTACTGTTTTTAGATGTTTTATATGTAGCCCTCTGAGTAATAATTTTAGTTCCTGCTATAGCAGTTTCAATTTGGCTGGCAATAAGTAAAATTAATTCTGGTGCAAGCATTAATCATCGACATATGGTTATTTTCTCCATGAGTTGGTCTCAGATTGTCTCATTAGTGATATTCCTGTACTGGCAATTAACAAGTTTCCATGAAGTAACAACATATCAGTCAGTGGATTTGTCTACTTCCTGGGCACACTAACAGTGATCTAAAGAGATCAGAAGCATTCTCTTTAGGAGTGACCAGTAATTAAAACTGAAATTACTATGGCGTATTTGTCATCCAGGAAGAAATACATTAAAATACTGTGCCTTTTTTAGTATCCAGGTAGTGTACGAGAAAACTTTGCTTCCCAGTATATGAGATTTAATTGAATTGAATTGAATTTAATCCAATTTAATATTATAATAAATACTTTAAAATTCAAGAGAGAAATAAGAAGTGAAAGGGGAAGAATTGCTATACCTATATGGGTGTGTCTACACTTGTACTCCTCTTTTGAAAGAGGTATGCAAATGAGGTAAACAAAATGCAAATGAGCTATAAAATTGTGTATCTGGTGCCTCATTTGCATATTCTAATTTCAAAAGAGATTTTTTCGAAAGAAGAAAGCCAGTGTAGCCATTAAATAAAGGGACGAAGGATTCTTTTGAAGGTGGGTTTACTTTTGAAAGAGCAACATCTACACTGGCTTTCTTCTGTTGAAAGAAGCTCTTTCGAAATTAGAATATGCAAACGAGGTGCCACATATGCAAATGTATAACTCGTTTGCATTTTTGATTTACCTCATTTGCATACCTCTTGAAAGAGGAATTCAAATGTAGACGCATCCTACCTGTTGCAAAATTATATGCTGTTATTAATAAATGCAACAGCACCTTATATGTAATAATTTCTTTGTTTCAATAAATTCTAACCAATTGCAATTATTGTTATCAGAACAATCACATCCGTAGGGCAAGTTAAGGGTATGCCACAGCTGACCAGGTAACTCAGGGTCACAGATAATTTTCTAAATATTAACCTCAGAGGAGATAGGTCTACTCTGCAATATAAGCCCAAGGTTGGTAAAAGTCAAGTTAGCAGACTTTGGATTTGTTAACCTAGGGCTTGATGATCTACTATCATTTGTACCCCCTGGTTAGGAATTGCTGAACCCTGGGTTCCATGCTGAACCTCCAGTCCCTACACTACCTTATGCAGGCCTGAGGTTAGCCACCCATAAGCCAGACATCGCAGGGCCTTTCCAAAACATGACTGCTCTAACCCTTCCTTCATGTTGAATAGTAACAGAGAGGGAGCCAGGCTAGTCTATATACTATCAAAACAAAAAGCAGTCAGGTAGTACTTTAAAGACTAGCAAAATAATTTATTAGGTGAGCTTTCGTGGGACAGACCCACTTCTTCAGACGATAGCCATACCAGAACAGACTCAATATTTAAGGCACAGAGAACCAAAAACAGTAATGAAGGAGGACAAATGAGAAAAAAATGATCAAGGTGAGCAAATCAGAGAGTGGAGGAGCCCACGAAAGCTCACCTAATAAATTATTTTGCAAGTCTTTAAAGTGCTACTTGACTGCTTTTTCCTTCCTTTATGGTGCATTGTGGGAAAATGTGATGGTCCAGAGGACAAAGACCGTCAGCAGGTGGGACACATTTTGTAGACGCCCAAAGCAGGAGTTCATTGGTGCTGTATTTTCACTGTGAAGAAATAGCTTGATTCAGGCTTAGACCCTCCACCTCTGTGGGATCTTAGGAACCTTTGTCAGCACAGTTTGTGTGTAGATGGAATAGGAATTAGACCTGAGCCTAAGTTCAAACCCTGGGTTTACACTGCAATTTAGGCATCCCCTTAGTGGGCCTCCTTAGAAGTAGTGCTGAATTAAGCAAATGCTGGACCCTTGGTATATTTCAGACGGCCCCTCATGCACACCATTCCCCGCCCTTTGTCACTGTCCCACCTGTAACTAGGATAGCTAATTTAATTTAAAAGGGTTGGGGAAGTTCATACCTCCTGGAGCTACAGGATGACTAAAGAATCACACAGGCACTAGTTACACATGGGTCATATATTCAAAAGTTTCAGCCATTTTATATTGAGAACTAGAATTTTTTTCTTTTTTAAATGAAAGCTGAAATTTAGATTTCATGTGACCCCTGGAACTAGGGCCCTAGGCATGGAGCTATAACTCTTGTACCTGAATCTGGTCCTATTTAGAACCCCTCCCGCTTCCCTGGGCTCTCTGTGAAAACTTTGTGGAAATCTATAGGAAAGTCCCATATCTGTGATTTCTTTATATTTTCACCTGTCCAATTTTAGAACAATTTCAGGAAAAGCAGTGCACAGAGCTAAAGGGTGTGTTGGGATCCCTGGAGCTTGGGAGAGGGAACAGTACCTATGTGTGACTGCCTCTGCCGTCCTATAGATCTCATTGGTCCCAGTCTCCTTGCATGTTCTGCAGAGGCTGGGGACCAGCGAAGCCCCTAATGGAAAGATCTGAGGAAAACTCCACAAGGGGAAATTGACAGATTTTTCCGACCACATCTCCATCCCCCAACCTCCCACCCACATCAGAGGGGACATATGATCCACTAATTTGTAATGTTTTAATATTTTGTCAAGTAGCACAGTAATCTGGTTGGTTTTGAGAACTCTAGTTCTGACACAGGCTGATAATGCTACTACAGGCTGAACCTCTCTAGTCTGGCACTCCATCCAGCAATATCTGTAATTCAGCACGATTTTAGTTAGCTGGATGACCACTTATTATGGGGCTTGGCCAAGTTTCCTGGGGTCCCATAAAGTTTATTAACAGCCACCAGTTCTGGCTCTTGGTGTTCTGTGCTGTTATTTAGCTGTAATTTACCCCTAAATGTCTGCTAAGAGCCCAGTAAGCAGTGGTAGTTTTGGTAATGCTGCTAAACAATGTTGACCTCCCATGGTCTGGCAAATTCTCATTCAGCATGGGTCAAGTTCTGAGGGTGCCAGAGTAGAGAGGTTCAACCTGTATTTCTAATCCTCACACATCCAGTCACATTGGAGCTTTCATCCAAGACATCCTATCAAACTTGTTAGCTTTGCAGACCTTATATTAATGTATATCACGATTCCTTTTATGCATTTTATTTATCTAGAGATCCAAGATAAGTACTCGATGAGAAAAATTTCATGTGGCTCAGCTTCTTTCTCTTAAAACACGAATATGTGAAAACCTACTAATCACTAATGTTAGAGATTCATTGCCAGACTCCTCATTAAATATAGATGTACACTAGATGAAAGCAGGCAATAGTGCTGAGACAGTTTGCTACCGTGGCACTGAGAAATGAGAAGCAGCTAGTGTAAAGAGTTAGTGAAGCTCATTTGCAAGGGAAATACACCACCAACACAAAGCTGACAACATTCCTAAAAGCAGGTTAAATCTGACAACAGTGCTCTTTCTTTCAAAAGTGTAGGCTTCTATTACTAGTCTTGACTGTTCTCCAGCAGGCTGGGGAAGAACGTGCACAGGTGAGAGAGATCACATCAAGCTTGTCACGGCCTTACAGCTTGATTGTATCTCTGTCTGCCAGTAAGGGGATAACTTTGAAATGCCACATCTGACCAATTCAAAAATGTCATGGACTGTTCCAGGCATCAGTGGTTAGACCCCTTCTGATTTGGGGCAAAACTGATGTTTCTGTCGGCTCTTCAGCAGAGCTGCATCCTCAAGCACCTCTGCAACTGGCTATCCCAGGACAAACTCACGGTTCCTAGCTCCTCTTAAGGCCTTCCAGCATAATAGTGCCCCCGACTCATCTCTGCATCTTCTCCCACTAGAGCTCAACCTGTTCACACCCTGAATGAATTATTCTTCTTTCTGTTTGGGAGGCAAATGGGGAGGGAGAGGAGGGAAATGGGGGCATACACATAGGCAGGCCCACCAACAGTGCGGAGGAAGGGGGCAGTTGCCCCAGGGCCCAGCGATTCAAAGGGGCCCGGGTTTTCAGCTGCCACTGCCTCTACTGCGGCAGCAGCAGTGGCTGCAGCTGTGTGTCTTTAAATTGCCACTTGAGCACCATGCCGTGAGCTCCGTGTGGCTCTTAGGATTGGGTGGGGAGGAAGAGAGCCGCACTCTGGAAGGCACTGAGATTTGGTGCCCCAGTACTGCTACTTCCGCTCAAGGCCCCACCCCTTCCTGGAGCACAGAACTGGAGCCCCCCACTTTGCCCAGGAGCCAATACAGGTTGTCATCTCCCCTGGCAGTTCCAGGTAAGAGTCTTTGGGCCCAGGCCCTGGTTCTGGGTGGGGCAACAGACAGATCGCAGTTTACAAAGTTCAGGGTCTCCTTGCAGGGCAGAGGGCCAACAAACCCAGGCATGTGCCGAGAACAGTGAGAGGCGGAGACTGTCACCCACAGGATAAGGGTGGCAGGCAGGTGCAGGCCTACCCACTGCACTGTGCCCCGGCTCAGGGTCCTACTCACAGCAGAGTGGTCTGCCAATGGGTTCAGCAGGGATCCAGAGAGCAACGTGCTGACCCAGCTATCCCTGGGCCACTTCCAGGCGTCCCCTTGGGTCAGACCTCATGGGGCCGTAGGTTAGATTCCTCCATGCATGGGTAGAGCAGGGTCTCTGTCCCAGGCTGCAGCTCCTGTGTGGCCAGGCCTGATGGTGCAGGCCAGTCCTGAGCCTACTGCAGGGCTGTACTGGTCCCCCAACCTGGGAGCTCAGCCTCAGCATCTGCCTTCTCTGGTGGCTGGGCTCTCACTAAGCTTCTGGCTAGGACTTTTACACAGATAGTCCCCCAGCTTCTGGTTAGGTAAGGGGGCGGGGCTAGGTTCTGCCCACCAGGGCTCAGGGAGGGGTCTTCCCCCTCTTTTGATCAGTGAGCGGCCACCCCTGCTAACTACAAAGGTAAATGAGCCCACTCCATGTATTCACTTGCAGGGTGCTCTCCCTCTGGCCTAGCATGGAGCTGCTGTCTGGCAGTGACATGAGAATAATGTGTTATGGTAATAACTTCTAAGCGAAGCACTTCATTCTAAACGTACGCAGCTCTGAAAGCAGAAGCCAACTGCATCTGACAGCAAGCACTTCTAATGAGAATTGTCATTAAGGCATTCAGTCTGCAAACCACAAAGTGATTTGTAGCACACTTGGCTGACTTCTCTGCTTCTCACTTTCGTTCCTGTCTGCTAACCATTAAAATGTTATGCTGGGTACATTTGCCCAGATAGGTCTTTCTGACCTCACACCTCAGCATTATCAGAAGGCCGGAGTCAACTTCTAGCCAACAGGAAGCTCAGGAGGAGGATTTCTTGGGTGCCATCTCTGTTCAAATGCATTGGAAGCACAGCAGAAATGGAACAGGGAAATGAAGTTAAATCACAGTGCAGGTGATTTACAGTGCAGACGACAGGAGGGGATAGATTGTTTAGGTGGAATTATGGGACAGCACTGGAGGACTAACCACAGCCATATGTGAGTAGCCTTCATTCTGACTGCAAAGGGAGTGGGTTGCCAGCCCAGGCTAATGGGAAACACAAGCTCAGCTCTATACCCTCAACTGTGCCTGCTACCCCAGGGTAGAAGGGTTTTTTTTTTTTCTGTATGAACAGAGGGCAGATTAGGGGCAACACCTGGGCTAGAGTCCCAGCTAACTCTGCAGTGAAGACATACCCCAGGGCTGGAAGGCACAAAAGATCTTAGGTGCCTAGGAAATTGAAACCGGCAGGGAGTGCAGGGAGGGAGGGCTGGGAACTGGTCTCTGCCCAGCAGTCTGGGCCTGCAGTTCCCTCTCCCGGGGGGGCGGGTGTTGGCTGGTGGAGCCACAGTGGGAGGGGCAGCAGGAGAGGCAGGTGGGGGAGGCAACAAGAGGGGCAGCGGGAGGGGTAGCAGGAGGGGGCAGCTGGGCCAGCAGCTCCCGCTACGTGGCTGCCACATCCTGGAAGGTGGTGGGGACCTACCCCCAGGTCACCCAGTGCCAGGCAACCTCCCCCTCCTTGAACTGGAGCCGGTGCTCTGCCAGCTTCACCTGCCACCAGATGGAGGCAGTGAGGTGGGGGTTCTCTGCTGGCCACGTTTGGCTCCACCGCGACCGGGCCCATCCTGGTGCTGGGGCTGGCTCTGGCTGGTTGCTGCCCTCGCCTCCTGGGGGCTGCCCAGGGCCACAGACGGGGCAAGGCTCTCCTGGCCCTTGGATGGTGTGGCTGGGGAAACAGAAGGGAAGAGAGGAAGAGGCCATGAGTACCAACCCCCGCCCTGCGGCCAACATCCCCCATCCCCCCCCGGGCAGCAGGTCCCCATCCCCTGTCCCCCTTCTGTGGGTGCTATTCCTCTGGAATAGTTTACTTCAAAGTCAAGCTGCTGTGTAGACACACCCTTAGACTGTGATCCACAGCCTCATGCTAGGCAGGGAGCAACCTAAGCTAGCGAATGGGAGATGCTGAAGAAGGGGTCTGTCTGAAGATAAGTGCAGAAGAGTCCATGCGGCAGGGAGGTGCCCCCCCCAACTGCCTGGGATTCTCAGCTGCAAACCCTCTGGTAGAGCTGGGGGCCTGTGATGTTAGCAGGAAGCTGAGAGGAGAAGGACCTTCAGAGCTTTTAGCCTAAGGTACTCACCTGTGATGTAGGAGACCCTAAGGTCAAGTCCCCTGCCTGCTCCAATAGGTCTTATCGTGTATGCTCCTCCTGGGCTGTTGGGCCCAATCCAATAAGCAACCTCTGAGCATGCCTATTGCATTGGGCCCTGCATGAGGAATACCTATCTTCCCTGAATTTGTGTATTGCTCTGGGACTTTGGTAGGTGCCCCGGACGAGGGAGGCAGCAGCACTCATGCTCAGAGCCAGAAAGACAGTCCAGAAGATCCTCAAGATTAAAAAAAAAACCAAAACAAATAAACAAACAAACAAAAAAACCAAACAAAACAAAAAACAACCCTATAGGGATCACCAGGAGCTTTGTACAGTCCAATAGTCCCCAAACTGGGACTGAAGTGAGCACTTTGTGCTTTCAGGCCAACCTGATTTATCCAAGTCCTCAAAGGCCTTTCTCTCAGGGCAACTAATACATGAGAGATATCACAATGAAACCATTTCAGTTTTACCATGAGTTAAATTGCTGAGGACCCTCGCTAAAGGGGGTGTAAAGCTGTTCCCCTCCTGATAAAACTGAAGGGCCTAGTCTTCGCTGTTTTTTTTTTTTTACCTCAGGTGCTTTAGTTCCCTTGAGATAACAAAACACAACTTCTTTATGAATAAAGAGAAGGCCAAAGGGAGTAACTGAGAGAACCTGAGTTAAGCTAAGAACTCAGGAGCTCTTGGCTTTCAGTTTCGTATGTTAGACCATAATTCTCTCTCAGAATAAACCTAATGATGTTGAGATGCATTAGCAAAAATAAAAAATCTCTCATGGAAAACAGAAGGCAGTAGTGGGTGTGGCAATAAATTAAGTATATATGGTCTATAAAGATCTGAGTAAATGCACCATTCCCTTCCATACGTTTGTAAACAAAAGAGTCCCTTTTCCCAAGATTGCTGGATTTTTTTTTCTGGATTTAGACCTGATAACATGCACTTTGAGCTATTTTAACAATCCTCTTTTGAATGTAATTCAGATTGTACACATGATTTATCTGTGTCAACTAGTGGGTAGACTTTATCTAGTTTATTCTACATACATGCAAAAAGACTATTCGATGTCCATGAGGGAAATCTATATCTGAAGCTCTAGCAAGCTGCCAAAGAGTTAAACACTTCATTTATCAAGAGCAGTAGTAACTCCATGTCAAATGCACAAGACATACATACAGCATTTCTCTGGTTACTTGAATATTCTGTCTCTCCAATTTTTTTCTTGACAAATATCTCCAATTTTTTACATGATATTTCATTAGACTGTGATTTAGTTTTTTGCATCCTAAAATGTGAGGTGTGTTCAGAGACTGACAATAATCAGTATAAATTGTCTTTGTGGAGGGAAATATTTGGTTGTAAATATTAACCTGTACCAGAATACATTGAGTGTGGCACTTCATTTTCTAAGGAAATGGCTTTTTAGTTGACAGTGAAAAGAAACGTTAGAGATTGGGACAAACTAGTTATTGTAAACATTCAAAAAATTAAGCTGTCTGGTGACTCATTGTTAGGATATTAACAGAGCAAGGTAAATGTTTCTTGCTTTGCACATACATAGCTTATCTGATTGGGTTATTGATTGATTTGGAATTAATTCAAGAAGAAGACAGGAGCTGATGAGGTGAGTGCAGTCACAGGAACTGGAGAGGACTCTGCTCAGCAAGCTGTGGCCAGATCTGATAAGCTAAAGAAAAAGGTTTTGTTTTTTTTTTTAACACACAAGAGTAATGGAGCAGAGCAATTGGGCAGGGCAGCTTGTGGAAGCCCTGTAGTAGCAGGTGAAGGAGAAACACTTAGTTCTGCAACAAATGAAACGAAGTGAATCAGAATCTGCACACCGCTCCATCCTGTTCTAATAAAAGTGTTAAGCTCCACAGATGGGCCCAGTGCATGGAATTGTGCAGGAACAGAACTGGCGTGCAGTGGGGAGGCAATAACAGGCAGTTACTTGCCAATGATAGTAACACTAAGAGTAAAGTAATCAAAAAGTTTGTCCCGGGGTAGGGGAGGTATTGGTGACACACCAAAATTAATGTCCAGCAGTCTTAAATGATGTTTAGATACTGTGATAATAGGCACTGCAGCAAATACTAAAAGAGAGCTAGTATCCTTCAACATCTCACTCACCATCAGATGAGTCATCAGAATGTATAGCTGATATAACTACTCTGGGATATGGTAGCTCCTGACAGACTGGTTTGTCTGGCTATTTTTGGTGTTCGTAAAGTTTCTTTGTACGAATACAATGGCTCAGTATGGGATCTTTGTTATTTTTGCCGCAGTATCGTAGTTCTCACCCTCTGAACTATGTAGCTCGTTTTTTGCAATAGTAAAGAAGCTTTAATACTGTCTTGGAATATAGATAAATAATACCGAGCATATGGATTTCTCTCTGCTCCTCTCATACTGTATGCATCTCTGTCCTGGATCTCTGGCTTTTCAAATGAGTAGTGCAACTCTAATATTGATCGGAATGTAGATAGATAGAAATCCATATTGTGTACTTTCAATCTCTGTGTAACGTCTGCTGGTTTGGACAGTAGAAAATTCATAAGGATGAATTTTTCATGTTCCATCTTTCAGTGTGTCTAGAAAGAAATTACCTAGTGTGTTGAAAGTGACCTCTTGTAATATCTGTTTTTCAATCTCCCTGTCGCTATTTTAACATCTCCCCTACTGAAACGCCTCCTTCTTAGCATCACCCTCGCAGCTCAGTTGCTAACACTCCCAGTAAATTGACATAGCAGGGCATTTTTGTAACGAGACATACCATCTGCCTTCCTGTTCCACAGTATTCCAAATGGTGTCTTGCTTAAACACAGGTTTCTGAGTTTGCCTTTTATATAACACAACATGCTCATGGTGGGAGCACTGCAAAAATGTCAAACCCCAGCTTTTCTGAGGGCTAGAACTTGCCTTTTTATTTCAACTCCACCTCTCACTTGGCCAAGGCCCACAATGGTGCACAATATGTGACCATCAAACAGAGCGACACAAAACACTTTTCACACAGGGAACTGAAAATGTTGTAGAATCCATTCTTTGACCTAAATAACCCTTTTTAGAATCTGAATATCATGATTCTTTATTTCTTTATTGCTGATTTTTATTTGGGAAAGGGAGTGGGTAGCAAGCTTTTCCAGAATGTAGGTAACTGTGATTAAAACGACTGACCTTTGAAATGAGAGAGATCTGAGAGGCATGATTCCAACTTACTCAGGTTCAAACACAAATTGAGCCTGGATTCCTTTTCCTGACTTTCATAAGTATATATTTTCAGATTCTATGTATAAATCCCAACTTCTCTGCAGACAATAAATTGAAAGCATAATGAATTCAAATTAATGGAACGTTATATAACCTGTCACTCATCTATTATATCAGAACCATCTTTTTCTCTTCTTCATTCTTGTCCAATATTATAGGTGATCTCCTCCTGGCTCCATCAGCCCCCACGTTTCTGTGTTAGATTCATTAGTATGTCAAATTCCTATAACTTTACCAACCTCTTTGTTTATAATTTTTACATATTACTTATAAGGATTCCTAATAGCATTCTAGACACTTCATAGACATGCAAGAACATAAGGTCCCTTCCTTCGTAGAGCTTCTGACCAACATGTTATGGTTAGTTACTTTACTGGGATTTCATTTCCACAGACACGTGGACAGGTGCAACTGTACATGTGTGTTATAAAGCCTTAATTTATTCTACAGTTTCAGTCTACTCAACATTTTCCCCTTGCCTCTTCCAGTATCTACTTAGCCTGTTTGTAATCCACCCAGCTACATTAACGGGATTTATTCTTCCCAAAGGGTTCCTTTTAATTTTATTAATCACTATTAGTTTTCTTGTCAGATCATACTTTTGCTGTTCCTTATTACTTCCTCTGCATTGGAATTAGACAACTGTAGTGCTCTGAATGCTGTCTTATTCTCTGCTTGGCTACTAGCCCAGAAAACACCTCCACTCCACCCTCTTTAAATTATTCTCCTACTTTATAAGTAAATCCCAAGGCAGCATTCCCTTGAGTGGTTGCTCTCTCATCATCATGCCTTAGGACCTCTCCCTGACTGTGCAGAAAGGAAGTAATGCTGGTTCAATGTGTCATCATCACCCAACCCTTTCTGTGTGTTGATGTCGTTGTTCTGGAGCTGCATGTGGCTGGAGTTATGTTGGGAAGTCAGGAGCAGGAGAGAAGGGCAAAAGGAAGTAGAAGAAAGGATGTGCTTTGCTGTACATCACTGCTGTATGCAGAGCTCAGGATTTCTCTGTGAAAATGCAAAAGGCAGTTAATACAGCCTGGAGTTCTTACCTCTCTCTAGAGCCCTTCTGCAGTTAGAAGATCCAAGAGCAACCAGACCTGCTGGGCCTCTTTTGACAGGGAAAGTGAGTCAACGGAAGAGCAGCCATCCCACTAGATAGCTCTTGTCTCCTCATGGATGGATGCTCCTTTCACTAGGAATACAGAGGAGCCACAGGTTGGAGCCAGGGTGCAGCTGCCAAAGGTCATAGCCCTCCCACCATCTTCTACTGGTGAGAAAAGTTCCAGGAAATCTGATGTTCACCTTCTTTAGCTCTCAACCACAATCCTTTCAGTGGCTTTTCCTTTGACTTGTACGATAGCAAACTCAGCATGTTGCTTTTGTACATCTCTTAAAACCCAGAAAGGCCCGGATGATGTAAGTGCTTGATTATAGTTCTATCCATTCCATTTTGGTCTGAAATTTCTCATGCCTTGTGACATCTCATAGCCTCCAAGGTTTTAGGGGTTGACAATAGAAGCAAAAGTCCTTCAAACAAAACTCAGCTATGCTTGAACCTATTTTGTTTTGTCAGATCTCATTCAGAGCTATGGCACAAGACAAGTCTGAAGGAAACTGCTTCAGTAGTTTTAAAATTATAAGCATGGTAAATTTGTGTGGTAGGGTTAACTGTAGCTACCACTAACAGGTTTGACTGCTCAAGCTCACCTAACCTGGAATATCAAAAACACTATTGAGTGCTTTAGCTTTATCTTAAAAGGACTTCTGCTGTTAGATAAACCTTACACAGGCTTATGAAGTTAAACAGCAGTCTGGTCATGAAGAGAAGAAATTAAGGAGGATGAGTGTCTGAAACGCAAACGATCCAGAGAACAGGTACAAGGTTGGAAATGTGACACTTCTGAGTTGTGTTCCACTTCTGCCACTGCCTGGCCTTCATCATCTTTAACATGTAAAGCCATTTAGAAATACTATTTAATTAGGCCTCATAACATATAGTATGAGAAAAATATCTTCACATCATGGGTACAGATGTGAAAACAAAAACACTACAGGAGTTAAATGAATCAGCCAAGGCCATGCTAACCTGACATAGAATTAGCATGTCATCAGTACCAATCTTATACTTACATTTATAAGAATGTAGTGAGTGTCTATGGATTCTAAGAACTATATAAGACATTCCACCTCACAATTCACAAGTGGACCAATGTCAAAATACTGACACAATATGTCAGAGTGAACCCACTAGATCTGCTTTGCAGAGGAAACTCTCTTACAGAAAAGGGCAAACTGTAGCAGCAACATCCAGCAGGACACATTACAGTTTCCATACTGCACAAGTTAAGGAGGTGATAGACAAATGGTAGACCTGCCGTCTTCTGGGTTTGCCACCTTCAGCGATGTGGACATTGTGGCACAGGCAACATAAGACTGGTGTGATAAACCAGACATGGAAATAGTATGTGACCTGCTGAGAAGGCACTTTGGCATACTACAGTGGGCACAGGTCTGGAAAATCAGAGGCCTACTAATCTTTACTCTGATACTGACTTTCTGCATGACCCTATTAAAAAATAATGTATTTGGAGGAGCCCTGGAACTTACAAGCTGTGGTAGTGAAAATGACATGGTGATATACATACCAGCTTTGACCATATTTGTTCTCCATAAAGCTCATCTAAGTAAAGCTGGCTCAGGCTTTACATAGTTTTCTGTGGAGCACCTTGATGTTTTCCTCAGGATTCAGTCCTGAGCACGGCACAACTGCAACAGCACTGAGAGATTACCCCCTACAATCTAGAGATGGAGGTCACATTTTGCCTATGTCTAGATTACAGGGATTTGTTGACAGAAGTTTTTGTTGGAAGATATCTTCCAAACTGCCAAGCGGATCACAAGAGTGCTCCATTCTGTCGAAAGAGTGCGGACGGACTGCCTGACTGCTCTGTCAGCAAAACAGCCAACCCAAGGCACAGCAGACAGGGCTGCCAGTGTCCCAGAAGTCCCATCTGTCAACACAGAACGTCTAGGCTGGTTTTCTGTTGACAGAGGTGCTCTTCCTTGTGGGGAGCATGGTACAGTGGTCGGCAAAAGTGCTGCATTTGGTTGACTTACTGTTGACAGAACGCCTTGGGAATCTGGACGGCTCCAAGGGTTTTGTCAGCAAAACAGCCATTTTGCTGACAAAACCCTCTGCTGTAGACATCACCCTTCATACTCCTACCATTCACCTCTCTGCAAATTTCAGTGCAGCCTGTCACAAAATGCTACTGTGACTCACGTACATGAGACAGCTGGGGCAGATGGCTAAGCAATACATTAGCTATGTGAATTGGCTTGGATGGGACCCAGTAAGAAGAATATGTCCTCCTTCCCAAAAGCAAGCAACTAGTATTCATCCCAGCCCCTTTCCTCTATGGTGTGTGTGTGTGTGAAATCACTTGGCAAGTTTGCCTGTGTTTCTGCTGTCAACAGTTTGCTGATGACATAGATAGCTGAATTTTTACAGACTCAGCCAAGACCATGACAAACGTATTAATACTTACCAGAGATGACTGCTAGATGAACAACAGCTGGGGCAGGCTGAATCAACATGGCCACTTGGACTGACTTAATTAGAACATTATCAGTGCAAATGCTTCTTAATAAGGATGAATTTAGCGTGTGTAATAACTAAGTGGTCTTTAATTAGATGTAATAGGTTGAACTAAAGTTCAGATACGGACAAACATAGATGACAAAATGTAACTACCAATGGAGAAAGAATACCTCACAGACACAGAGTCAATGAAAAGATGATTACCGTCTGCAGAGGAGCTCAATCCCAGAATCTACTGAAGTCAATAGGATTTTTGCAATCAGTTTCAATGGGAGCAGAATTGGGCTCTCGGGCAAACCACACATGGACATCAGTGAAACTGTTTCTTGGAATAACCCCTGCCCCCCCAAAGAATAGTGATGCTTATTTTAATACATGTGGCACTCAGTAGTTTAAGTGATGCAGTGAGCATTTTTAATGTAGTGTCAGTTTTCCAGGTCAATTGGAACTTATGACAGAGTTTGACCCATTTATTGTGAACACCCTGTGAGGCAATGAGATATGGAATTACTATTAGGAAAGGGCATATAGAACAAAATGGAATCATTCCGCTAATGGCCTATGAGCCTGCAAAAGCGATTTTTTTACCTTATTAAAGGAAGCCAAGTGTTATTCAGCACTTTTGGATTTCAATCAAGATCTGTCACTGAGAGCAGATGCTAATAATTATTAAATATAGAAGCATTTTAAAAAATGCAGCAAATACTGAGGCTGTCTCTCTAGTTTGCGCATCAATTATATTTTAGAATAACATGCATTATAAACAAGAGGGAATAAATTATTGTAGCTTTTTATGAGGCCACAGCTACAACACTGCTTCCAATTTTAAGTGCTTTATTCCTAGAGGGAAATGCAAACTTTGGACAAAGACCCAGAGAGCAAATGAACAATTCAGAGGTTTTGAGTGTCTTAACTATGATTCATGCCTATAATGGTTTCTTTCACTTCTCTCTGGAGCATTGAAAGAGGGTCATGTATTAGGAAGAAATGGGTTATTTTCAGACGATTCAGTTGTCTTTATTTTCGAGGAGCAGATATTGGTGTTCCTAAATTCTTCTGTCTTCATATTGAGCAGCGCTGATTTACTTCTTCTTTCCAGAAAGGATGTGACTGATACTTATGCAATGATAGGCTCCAGTGTGGGAAAGCAGGGTTCTTTTGTTGATTCGTCCTGGTGTCAGGTGCTTGAAACCCATCTAGAGGCAAAGGTTAATTACTGCTGAGTCACATTAGCAGGTGGCACTTGATAACTCCATGAGGGACATGAGGGTTGGAGCCTCAGTGACAGAAAGAAATAGTGTCTGGAACAGATAAGGCCCCTAATAACAACCAACCTTTCTGAGAAAGTTTAGACTGAGGTTTATGGTTGGTGGTTGTTATTACACTTGCTACTAAAGACAGCCTTCTGGCTAGAGGTAAGATTTTCCCTGTGTGCATCACATGTATATCCTGCTGGTCTCCATCAGCAAAAACAAGTCTATATTTCTGTTCCTGGGCTAAACTCCTGTCATAGGGTTTGAAGAAACCTTGAAGATTTAAAGCTACCATTGAAACTCGAAAGAAGACCACACGCACATACATACTTTATATGCAGATTGATTCCAGAAAGGTTGGAAACAATACTCTAGTCATTAGTGCAGGAAAGAAAGCATTAATTTTCTTTTGATGTATCTTGAAGACTGTACATCTCCCCTTTGGAGTTTCAAAGTGGGTTTATCAGTGGATACTACAAAATGCTGATACAGGTTGAACATCTTCAGTCTGGCACACTCTAGTCTGGCAACATCTATGGTCCTGCATGATTATAGTCTGCCAGATGTCTACTCTTATTATGGTTGTGGCCAAGTTTTCTGCAGTCCCATAAAGTTTGTTTACAGGCCCCAAGTCCTGGCTCTCAGTGTTCTGTGCCGTTATTTACCTGTAGTTTATCACTAAATGTCATCTAAGAGTCCAGCAAGCAGTGGAAGTGTTGGAATTGAGCTTCTACAGGTCAGCAAATTCTCTGGTTTGACATAGGTCACTCCCGAGGATGCCAGATTAGAGAAGTTCAACCTGTAATTGCTTTACCATGTCACATTAAATAGAGGCCTTGTACCAATGGTGAAAAATGACTGTTGGATCAGCAAAAATACTAAAATATCATGCAAAGTCTGCTCTGAACTGCCAGAAATGTGGGATGAAAAATTCAGGATGAAGATTCTTCCCAGATCCTCTTCATGTGAGCTGTGCTGCAGGGATAGGAAGCTAGCATTGCAGTAAACAAAACAGTCATCCTATCCGCTCATGCAAGTGCCACTTAGTAGGGTATTTTCTAGATGTTAGTTATCTCTCAGTGCCATTTTGCAGCTGTCAATAGGAAAGAAAAACAAAAACGTGACTGACCAGCTTCTTCCCGACTACAAGTGCCACAATAGGAGTTTCTGATCCCATCTACATAACTTTCTATAGGAACAAAATGCAACTCCAACATATCACTTAAGCCTTACGGGCTTAGATAGGGATTCCCTAGAAGTTAGTCAGATAGGGAACGTGGGAAATAATATATGGGCAAGATCAGATGTGAAACAATCGCATATAAAAAAATCCAACGCGTCTGTGAAAGGCGGACATATAAATAGTGGTAGTTTTTTAACGTGCTTTTACACTAATGCTAGGAGTCTGTCTAATAAGATGGGTGAACTGGAGTACCTTATATCAAAGGAGGAAGTTGACATAATAGGCATCTCAGAAACATGGTGGAATGAGGACAATCAGTGGGACACTATCATACCGGGATATAAATTATATCGGAAAGACAGAACAGGTCGTGCGGGTGGCAGAGTGGTACTATATGTGAAGGATAATATAGAATCAAATGAAGCAAAAATCCTAAAGGAATCAAAATGTTCCATAGAATCATTATGGATAACAATTCATTCCTCTAATATGAATATGGCATTAGGAATATATTACCGACCACCTAACCAGGACACTGATAGTGATGCTGAAATGTTAAGGGAGATTAGAGAGGCTATCAAAATAAAAAACACAGTAGTAATAGGAGATTTCAATTGTCCCCATATTGATTGGGTGCCTGTCACCTCAGGACGGGATTCAGAGATTAAATTTCTTGATGCCTTAAATGACTGCTTCTTGGAGCAGCTAGTACAGGAACCCACAAGGGGAGAGTCAATTCTTGATCTAGTCTTGACTGGAACGCAGGATCTGGTCCAAGAGGTAACTGTTACTGGACCGCTTGGAAATAGTGACCACAATATAATAACTTTTAATATTCCTGTGTTGGGAAGAACACCGCAGCGGTCAAACACTCTGGCATTTAATTTCAAAAAGGGGAATTACACTAAAATGAGGAAGCTAGTTAAACAGAAACTAAAAGGTAGAGTAATTAAACTAAAATCCCTGGAAGCTGCATGGAAACTGTTTAAAGACACCATACTAGAGGCCCAACTTAAATGTATACCCCAAATAAAAAAACACAGTAAGAGACCTAACAAAGAACCACCATGGCTAAACAGCCATGTTAAAAAGGCAGTGAGAGAGAAAAGGGCAGCTTTTAAAAAGTGGAAGTCAAATCCTAGTGAGGAAAATAGAAAGGAACACAAACACTCCCAAATTAAGTGTCATAATGTAGTAAGAAAAGCCAAAAAAGATTTTGAGGAACAGCTAGCCAAAAATTCAAAAAACGATAGTAAAATGTTTTTAAAATACATTAGAAGCAGGAAGCCCACTAAAAAAGCAGTGGGGCCCTTGGACGATAAAGATATAAAAGGAGCAATCAAGGAAGACAGTGCCATTGCGGAGCGATTAAATGATTTCTTTGCTTCAGTCTTCACGGCTGAGGATGTTACAGAGGTTCCTAAATCTGAGCCAGCCTTTTTAGGTGACAAATCTGACGAACTCACTCAGATTGAAGTGACATTAGAGGAGGTTTTGGAGTTAATTGATAAGCTGAATAGTAACAAGTCTCCAGGACCAGACGGTATTCACCCAAGGGTTCTGAAAGAACTCAAATGTGAAATTGCGGAGTTATTAACAGTGGTTTGTAACCTATCCTTTAAATCCACTTTGGTACCAAATGACTGGAAGACGGTCAATATAACGCCAATATTTAAAAAAGGCTCTAGAGGAGACCCTGGCAATTATAGACCGATAAGTTTAACATCAGTACCAGGCAAATTAGTAGAAACACTAGTAAAGAATAAAATTGCAAGGCACGTAGAAGAGCACGAATTGTTGGGCAAAAGTCAGCATGGTTTCTGCAGAGGGAAGTCGTGTCTAACTAATCTATTAGAATTCTTTGAAGGGGTTAATAAACATGCGGACAAGGGGCACCCAGTGGACAAAATATACCTAGATTTCCAGAAAGCCTTTGACACGGTCCCACACCAAAGGCTTTTATGTAAATTAGGTGGTCATGGGGTAGGAGGAAAGATCCTTTCATGGATCGGGAATTGGTTAAAAGACAGAAAACAAAGGGTGGGAATAAATGGTAAATTTTCACAATGAAGGAGGGTAACTAGTGGTGTTCCCCAGGGGTCAGTCCTGGGACCGATCCTGTTCAACTTGTTCATCAATGATCTAGAAAATGAGGTAAGCAGTGAGGTGGCCAAGTTTGCAGATGACACCAAGTTGTTCAGGACAGTCAAAACCAAAACAGATTGTGAAGAACTACAAAAAGATCTCAGCAAACTGAGTGATTGGGCAGCAAAATGGCAAATGAAATTTAATGTGGGTAAGTGTAAGGTAATGCATGTTGGAAAAAATAACCCAGATTACACGTACTACATGATGGGGTCAAATTTAGCTACAACAGATCAGGAAAGGGATCTTGGAGTTATAGTGGATAGTTCTCTGAAGACATCCACGCAGTGTGCAGCGGCAGTTAGTAAGGCAAATAGGATGTTAGGAATTATTAAAAAAGGGATCGATAATAAGACAAAAGATATCATACTTCCCCTATATAAAACTATGGTACGCCCACATCTTGAGTACTGCGTGCAGATGTGGTCTCCTCACCTCAAAAAAGATATATTGGCATTAGAAAAGGTTCAGAAAAGGGCGACTAAGATGATTAGGGGCTTGGAACGGGTCCCATATGGGGAGAGGCTAGAGAGACTGGGACTTTTCAGTTTGGAAAAGAGGCAATTGAGGGGCGATATGATAGAGGTATATGAAATCATGAATGGTGTGGAGAAAGTGAATATAGAAAAATTATTTACCTTTTCCCATAATACAAGAACTAGGGGACACCAAATGAAATTGATGGGTCGTAGGTTCAAAACTAATAAAAGGAAATTTTTCTTCACACAGCGCACAGTCAACCTGTGGAACTGCTTGCCCGAGGAGGCTGTGAAGGCCAGGACTCTATGGCTACGTCTACACGTGACTCCAACATCGAAATAGCTTATTTCGATGTAGCAACATCGAAATAGGCTATTTCGATGAATAACGTCTACACGTCCTCCAGGGCTGGCAACGTCGATGTTCAACTTCGACGTTGCGCGGCACCACATGGAAATAGGCGCTGCGAGGGTACGTCTACACGCCAAAGTAGCACCCATCGAAATAAGGGTGCCAGGCACAGCTGCAGACAGGGTCACAGGGCAGACTCAACAGCAAGCCGCTCCCTTAAAGGGCCCCTCCCAGACACAGTTGCACTAAACAACACAAGATCCACAGAGCCGACAACTGGTTGCAGACCCTGTGCCTGCAGCATGGATCCCCAGCTGCCGCAGCAGCAGCCAGAAGCCCTGGGCTAAGGGCTGCTGCCCACGGTGACCATAGAGCCCCGCAGGGGCTGGAGAGAGAGCGTCTCTCAACCCCTCAGCTGATGGCCACCATGGAGGACCCGGCAATTTCGACGTTGCGGGACGCGGATCGTCTACACGGTCCCTACTTCGACGTTGAACGTCGAAGTAGGGCGCTATTCCCATCCCCTCATGAGGTTAGCGACTTCGACGTCTCGCCGCCTAACGTCGAAGTTAACTTCGAAATAGCGCCCGACGCGTGTAGCCGCGACGGGCGCTATTTCGAAGTTAGTGTCGCTACTTCGAAGTAGCGTGCACGTGTAGACACAGCTTATTAGGGTTTAAAAAAGAGCTTGATAAATTTTTGCAGGTTAGGTCCATAAATGGCTATTAGCCAGGGATAAAGTATGGTGCCCTAGCCTTCAGAACAAGGGCAGGAGATGGATGGCAGGAGATAAATCACTTGATCATTGTCTTCTGTTCTCCTTCTCTGGGGCACCTGGCATTGGCCACCGTCGGCAGATGGGATGCTGGGCCGGATGGACCTTTGGTCTGACCCAGTATGGCCATTCTTATGTTCTTATGTTCTTATGAGTACATAGAGATCTAATGGACAAAAAAACCTCTTAAATTGCTGTGAAAGAGACCAATTTAAAGCAACCAAACTCTAACACAATCTGAAACATCACTTTTAGCACATCAGGGAGCTTATAACAAATGTGGTAAATGGAGGAGGAATTGGAAGCGGGAAACGTATGCACCTGTGAAATCATATATGAGCACTAGGTAAAACTAGCAGTGCTTGATAAGAAATAGGTCTCGATTTTCAGCTTCTACTGGACTTGCATTAAATGGCATCAAAGACACACCTGTTACTTCCTCTGCAAGCCACATTTAGATTAAAACAGCATAGTAATTCTTATCTGTGTATAAAATATAAATCTAATAATGTCTTATTTTTCATTTTATTAATTGGTTTCATGCTCATTTTTGTTTTATGCATTTTGTATGTTTATATTTTTATGAAGTGTTTGTAATACATGATTTGATATAGTGCACTGAAGTAGAATAAACATGAAGCTGTTTACCACCTTTATGTATAAAAAAGTGAAGGAATAATTTTAAAGATTGGTGTAAATAGTTGTCAGTTTCCTGAAATTAAGTTTTGTTAAAAACAAATAAATAAATAGGGCCATATATTTGAAAGCTAACCAAATAAAAGTCACAAAGGGGTAGCTGTGTTAGTCTGTATCTGCAAAAACAACAAGAACTCCTGTGTAACCTTATGGACTAACAGATTTATTGGAGCATAAGCTTTTATGGGTAAAGACCCACTTCATCAGAGGCATCTGATTAAATGAGTCTTTACCCACGAAAGCTTATGCTCCAATAAATCTGTTAGTCTGTAAGATGTCACAGGAGTTCTTGTTGTTTATGCAAATAAAAATCACGAGTCCCTACACAGTCTTCGTTTTCACCCTCTCACACCATTCTATGCCTCAGAAAACACCCATATGGTAACATATTGTGCTACTAAAATATATCTCCCACATCACTAATATTCACCACAAACCATCAGATCCCTCCATTTAAATAAAGTTTCCCCAAACTACCTCACATCTGATATATAGATACTAACGCAAGCACACACACTTACACTTCTGCTGCTCACTTGTCGTCTACAAAAACAATAATGTCTCCTCTTTTACTCATCATATACACTCCAGGAATAACTCTACTTCAGAGCCATGATTTTGCAATGTGCTGTGCAGGCTAATTAACTCGAATGCAACCACCCTTCCAAGTATATGTTAGCTAAATACCACACCTACACCTCCCTTATTCACTTCCTGAAATAGCTTAAAGAAAAACACTCACGTGTGTGCACCTGAACATTACATTTGGGTTACTCACCCACACCCAATACAGTAGAAATACATTCTGTTGGGATACAGGACGGAAATAAAGTTGCTTTTTGCCATCCCAAACTTGTTTAAAAAACCTTAACATATTGATTATGAAAGATGCTACAGGAAAATTCTTCCATCTTCTTATTTTAAAAATGAACACACCTAGGATACATACCATATATCATTTTGTAAACTGCTATTGAAGAATTTAGCAGTGAAAGCAATTTAGTTTTGTCTCAATTATAACAGTATCAAAGATGAGTCCCATCTGATTGTGGTGATTTATTGGTGTTCTTCCTTTTGGCAGTGACTTAGATTCTCTCATCTGTTTCATCCTGGTACACATCTGTTCATAAGTGTCACGCGTAGGTCAGAAACAGCCACAGCCACAAACAAATCGTATGAAGCCAGATGGTTACTGAGTGCATTCTGGGAAAGATTTTGGCTGAACGAACTAATCGTTTGCTTTGCACTCATCAAAAGTATCTTCCATTTCTAGAATTTTTTCACCATATTTTAATTGCATTCAAGTTTGGACCATGCAATTTCTCCTCAAAGTTGCAACACGCTCTAGTTGATGGTCTTTGCTATTTTTCAGGTTCTCATGCATCTTATGTAGTTCACAGTAGGAGTGTTTTCATTTTCATCCAATTAAAGAGGGTAAAAGATAGCCATTTTGGCTACATCTACATGGCAGATGTCTTTGAAATGCGCCCGTTATTTCAAAAAAATATTTTGAAATAACGGGCGCATTTCAAAGACATCTGCTGTCTAGATGTAGCCAGAGTGTCCACCTTTTGCCCTCTTTAATTGGATGAAAATGAAAACAGTCTGACTGTGAATTACACAGAATGCATGAAAACCTGAAAAATAGCAAAGACCTTCGACTACAGCACATTGCAGCTTTGAGGAGATATCGCATCGTCCAAACTTGAGCACCATTAAAAATATGGTGAAAAAATATATTTTTGAAATAACGGACATGCTGTTTTGGCATCCCTGTAGTCCTTGTAGCAGGAGAAGTAAGGGATGCTTTGAAACAGTGCATTATTTTGACATTTGACACTGTTTACAGCGCCAAATGCCGAAATAGCCTGCTTCAAGTTTAGGTTGCCATGTAGACGTAGCTTTTGTGATAAACCAGAAATGAACTAAATTCTTCCACACTGAACTTCAAACTAAACCTGAAACCCATCACATTCTCATTTCCAACCTATGGGTTGCTTCGTATTCCTGACCAAAAAGTCAACCTTATAAATTCTTTATTTGGCTTTTTCGGTAGAGCTAATAATCTCCACATTCCTGCACTAGTGCCTAACAGAAATCACATATCTGAAGTTCCTTCTTTTGAAAGTTCATAATAGTACATAATAGTACAGTGTTTTATTTAATATAAATTAAAAATCATATTGGTAACATTTCTTTTAGAGGCAGAAAGTTAATTGTTGGTGTATGGACTAATCAACAAAATACTCTATCGGCTGAGTAGATGGTGCTGTTTTATTTTAATCAGTATTACCTCTAAAATTAATCAGAACTATTCTTACCTGTAATTTTGGTTTTACAGGATTTATTTCTGATGTCTAAATGGTACAATTGATAGTGCTAATTATTTTGTAAAATTATGTCTTAAACTGTCATTCATGTGATATAAAATATACCATTTCTATATTCTGTATTATTCTTGAACAATTGATAAATTTCATTTGGGTTAATCACAATTTGCTGTGAAGTAATAAGGCCTATGTGCTCAAAGATTGATTACAATTTTAAGACAGCCATATGCACAGAGTAAACAGATAGGAGAATGATATTTTTTTCCCAATGAAAAATTTCATCAAACAAATTTTTTTCAAACATTTCTGTTGAGCTGAAAAGCTATTTTCAACTGAAATAATGTTTCAATTCAGAATTTATTCGTAATGTATTACTAAATTTATTTTGCATACATATACATAATGTTCATCTGCATTGTTGCAGGTAAATATTCCAATATTATACACATCAGAGAGGTAGCTGTGTTAGTCTGTATCTTTGGGTGCAGCTACACTTGCATTCCTCTTTCAAAAGAGATATGCAAATGAGGTAAATTGAAAATGCAAATGAGGTGTAAATGTGCATAATTGGCACCATTAAATAAAGGAAAGAAGGATTCTTTCAAAGATGGGTTTACTTTTGAAAGAGCAGCATCTACACTGGCTTTCTTATTTCAAAAGAAGTTATTCTGAAATTAGAATATGCAAATGAGGTGCTAAACATGCAAATTTACACCTTATTTGCATTTTCAATTTGCCTCATTTGCCTGCCTCTTTCGAAAGAGGAATGCAAGTGTACATGCACCCCTTGAGAGCAACAAGAAGTCCTGTGGCACCTTATAGACTAACAGATATTTTGGAGCATAATGCTTATGCCATAGGCTCCAAAATATCTATAAGGTGCAACAGGACTTCTGCTGTTCTCAATATTACACAAGTTGTTTCATTCAACTGGTTTTAAACCCTTCGGTTTCTTATATATATTTCTTACATAACAAAAAAGCAGTAAAGTAGCACTTTAAAGACTAACAAAATAATTTATTAGGTAACAAATTTATTTATTAGCTTTCGTGGGACAGACCCACTTCTTCAGACCATAGCCAGACCAGAACAGACTCAATATTTAAAGCACAGAGAACCAAAAATAGTAATCAAGGTTGACAAATCAGAATAAAAATGATCAAGGTGAGCAAATCAGAGAGCAGAGGGGCGGAGGGGGGAGGGAGTCAAGAATTAGATTAAACCAAGTATGCAAAAGAGCCCCTATTGCATCCCAGAAAATTTGCATCCCGGTTCAAACCACATGTTAATGTGCCGAATTTGAATATGAAAGAGAGTTCAGCAGTCTCTCTTTCCAAAGCAGTGTGAAAATTCCTCTTCAATAAGAGTTCTTCAAACTCTTAAGTCTTTAACAGAACAGCCCACTCCATTAAAATGTAGACTAACTGGTTTGTGGATCAGGAGTGTTTTGATGTCTGTTTTGTGCCCATTAACTCTTTGTCTGAGAGAGTTTGAAATCCGTCCAATATACAAAGCATCTGGGCATTGTTGGCACATGATGGCATATATGATGTTAGCTGAGGAACATGAGAATGTGCCCATGATTCTGTGCCTAACCTGGTTAGGTCCAGTGATGGTATCTCCAGAATAGATATGTGGGCAAAGCTGGCAGTGGGCTTTGTTGCAAGGAAAAGTCCCAGGACTGGTGTTCCTGTGGTATACACTGTGGCTGTTGGTGAGAATCCTCATAAGGTTGGGAGGTTGTCTGTAGGAGAGAACAGGCCTGTCACTTAGGGCCTTCTGGAGTGTGGCATCCTGATTAAGGTTAGGTTGTAGGTCTTTAATAATGTGTTGCAGTGGTTTGAGTTGGGGGCTGTAGGTAAGGATCAGTGGTGTTCTGTTCTTGGCTTTTTTGGGCCTATCTTGGAGCAGCTGGTCTCTGGGTATTCCTCTGACCCTGTCAGTTTGTTTTTTTATTTCTCCTGGTGGGTAATTCAGGTTTATGAATATTGTAGTTTTTGGTCTCTGTCAGTGGGATCAGAGCAAATGCGATTGTACCTAAGGGCTTGACTGTAAACAATGGATCTAGTTATGTGTGCAGGATGAAAGTTAGAAGGGTGTAGGTAAGTATAGCGATCAGTGGGTTTCTGGAAGAGTGTGGTACCGATTAGGCCATCCTTAATTTGTACTGTAGTGTCCAGGAAATGTATCTCTCACGTGGAGTAATCGAGGCATAAGTTGATTGTTAAAGTCCCTGTGGAATTCTAGAGACTCTGTACCATGGGTCCAAATCATAAAGATGTCATCAATGTATCTTGTTCATCAATGATCTAGAAAATGAGGTAAGCAGTGAGGTGGCCAAGTTTGCAGATGACACCAAGTTGTTCAGGACAGTCAAAACCAAAACAGATTGTGAAGAACTACAAAAAGATCTCAGCAAACTGAGTGATTGGGCAGCAAAATGGCAAATGAAATTTAATGTGGGTAAGTGTAAGGTAATGCATGTTGGAAAAAATAACCCAGATTACACGTACTACATGATGGGGTCAAATTTAGCTACAACAGATCAGGAAAGGGATCTTGGAGTTATAGTGGATAGTTCTCTGAAGACATCCACGCAGTGTGCAGCGGCAGTTAGTAAGGCAAATAGGATGTTAGGAATTATTAAAAAAGGGATCGATAATAAGACAAAAGATATCATACTTCCCCTATATAAAACTATGGTACGCCCACATCTTGAGTACTGCGTGCAGATGTGGTCTCCTCACCTCAAAAAAGATATATTGGCATTAGAAAAGGTTCAGAAAAGGGCGACTAAGATGATTAGGGGCTTGGAACGGGTCCCATATGGGGAGAGGCTAGAGAGACTGGGACTTTTCAGTTTGGAAAAGAGGCGATTGAGGGGCGATATGATAGAGGTATATGAAATCATGAATGGTGTGGAGAAAGTGAATATAGAAAAATTATTTACCTTTTCCCATAATACAAGAACTAGGGGACACCAAATGAAATTGATGGGTCGTAGGTTCAAAACTAATAAAAGGAAATTTTTCTTCACACAGCGCACAGTCAACCTGTGGAACTCCTTGCCCGAGGAGGCTGTGAAGGCCAGGACTCTATTAGGGTTTAAAAAAGAGCTTGATAAATTTTTGCAGGTTAGGTCCATAAATGGCTATTAGCCAGGGATAAAGTATGGTGCCCTAGCCTTCAGAACAAGGGCAGGAGATGGATGGCAGGAGATAAATCACTTGATCATTGTCTTCTGTTCTCCTTCTCTGGGGCACCTGGCATTGGCCACCGTCGGCAGATGGGATGCTGGGCTGGATGGACCTTTGGTCTGACCTAGTATGGCCATTCTTATGTTCTTATGTTCTTATGTTCTTATCTTAAGTAGAGGAGAGGTAATAGGGGACGAGAGCTAAGGAATCGCTGTTTCAGGTCCACCATAAATATATTAGCATATTGTGGGGCCATGCGGGTGCCCACAGTAGTTCCACTAATCTGGAGGTATAAATTGTCCCCAAATCGGAAATAATTGTGGGTGAGAACAAAGTTACCGAGGTCAGACATCAGATTGGCTGTGGTGACATCAAGGATGATATTCCTGATCACTTGCAATCTGTCTTCGTGTGGAATATTCGTGTACAGAGCCTCTACATCCATGGTGGCAAGGATGGTGTTGTCACGAACTTTTCCGATGTTTTGTAATTTTCTCAGGAAGTCAGGGGTATCTCGGAGATAGCTGGGAGTATTGGTGGCATAGGGTTTGAGGAGGGAGTCCACGTAACTGGATAGTCCGGTGGTAAGGGTGCCAATACCCAAAATGATAGGTCATCCAGGGTTCCCAGATTTGTGGATTTTGGGAAGTAAATAGAATAATCTAGGATGGGGCTCAGATGGTGTGTCTGAGTGAATAAGGTCCCGAGTAGCAGCAGGGAGTTCCTTAAGTAGTTGTTGTAATTTCTTTTGGAATTCCAAAGTGGGATCAGAGGAGAGAGGTTTGTAAAATATGGTGTTGGAGAGTTGTCTGGCTGCCTCCTGTTCATAGTCTGACTTATTCATGCTGACAACAGCACCCCCTTTGTCAGCTGGTTTGATTATAATGTCTGGGTTATTTTGGATACTCTGGACAGCATAGCATTCAGCATAGTTGAGAGTGGGTCTCATTTGGCATTGTTTGCGTATAATGTCAGTCTGAGCACGGTTGAGGAAGCATTGTACATAGAAATCCAGACTTTCATATATATTTATATTTATATATATATTTCATATACATGTTATATTTCTTTCATATATATATATACATATTAAAAAAACTAGTGATTAACCATATGTGAGCATTTATAGAGGATACTTTATCTAGCCCATAAATGATATACCTCAAATTGTCAAAAGGCTTGTTGGCTGGGATGACTTAGTGGGGGTTGATCCTGCTTGAAGCAGGGGGCTGGACTAGGTGACCTCTTGAGGTCCCTTCCAGCCCTGTGATTCTGTGATTCTGAGTGATTAATTAGGTGTTTTTAAGTAAAAGCTATAATGGCACTAGCCCGAGGGGCCTGGGCAGGATTATAGTAATACAGATTGAACCTCTCTTGTCTGGAACCCCTGGGACCTGACCAGTGCTAGACAAGAGAATTTGCTGGACAACAAGAGGTCAGTATTGTCGAGCATATTACCAACACTTCCATTGCTTACTGGACTCTTACAAGACATTTAGGGGTAAATTAGGTCTAAATAACAGCACAGAACACTGAGAGCCAGGACAGATGTCTGTAAACAATCTTTATGAGACCATGAGAAACTTGGCCACGCCCATGATGAGTGGTTGTCCAACTAACTACAGTCATATTGGATTACAAAGGTTGCCCGATGAAGGAGTTCCATATTAGAGATGTTCAACCTGTACAAATAAATAATAACATGGTTCAGTGGCTCTCTGGAGATAACAGCAGCATAAAGACAAAAGTAGATAGAGATACATTCAGGCTACAAAAACAACAAGAAGTCCTGTGGCACCTTATAGACTAACAGATACATTGGAGCATAAGCTTTCATGGGCAAAAAAAGCTTATGCTCCAAAATATGTTAGTCTATAAGATGCCACAGGACTTCTTGTTGTTTTTGCAGATACAGGCTAACATGGCTACCCCTCCGATTCAGGCTACGGTTATACTACAGCATTCTATTGACAGAAGTTGCGGTCAGAACAGAGTTCCTGACAAAATTTCTGTCCACGGAGTGTGGCCATACACAAAAGCCAAACGAAAGTGCTTTTTGCTCTGTCTCAACAAAACAGACACACGGAAGCACAGCAGACAGGGCTGCCAGTTGTTCTGGATGCCTTGTCTGTTTAGAGAAGGCCCCCCAGAGCATCCACAGAGCTTTTTAATTAACAGAATTTGATGACAGCAGTGTTATGCCTCACGGAAGACTGGCAGAACGTTGATGGTAAAAGTGAAGAGTGTTGTTGATAAACTGTTGACAAAATGCTCTTTGCGTGTGGATGTTCCACCAGTTTTGTTGGCAAAACTCGCTCATGTAACCGTAGCCACAGATAGTGGAGGACCACCACCATGAACAAAATGTAAGGGCAAATATGTTTGAGTATGTCCTTACTACTAGGTCTGCAATGAGGGTAACTGTGTTGGGGGTGTGGATCCAGTACTTCACTCGTGACAGGGTTTGCCAGGGCTGATCTCCAGCGCTTCCAAGCTTAGTAACAGAGAGGGAGCCGTACCAGTCTATATACTATCAAAACAAAAAAGCAGTAAAGTAGCACTTTAAAGACTCACAAAATAATTTATTAGGTGACGATCTTTCGTGGGACAGACCCACTTCTTCAGACCATAGCCAGACCAGAACAGACTCAATATTTAAGGCACAGAGAACCAAAAACAGTAATCAAGGAGGACAAATCAGAAAAAAAGATCAAGGTGAGCAAATCAGAGAGTAGAGGGGTAGAAGGGGGGGAAGGTCAAGAATTAGATTAAGCCAAGTATGCAAACGAGCCCCTATAGTGACTCAGAAAATTCCCATCCCGGTTCAAACCACATGTTAATGTTCCAAATTTGAATATAAACGACAGCTCGGCTGCTTTCCTTTCAATAGTGGAGTGAAAATTTTTCTTCAGTAACATGCAAACTCTTAAGTCATTAACAGAATGGCCCACTCCATTAAAATGTTGACTAACCGGTTTGTGGATCTGGAGTGTTTTTAAGTCTGTTTTGTGCCCATTAACCCTTTGTCTAGGGGAGTTAGAAGTCTGTCCAATATACAAAGCATCTGGACGTTGTTGGCCCATGATGGCATATATGATGTTAGCTGAGGAACATGAGAATGTGCCCGTGATTCTGTGAATAACCTGGTTAGGTCCAAAACAAAAAGCAGTCAAGTAGCACTTTAAAGACTAGCAAAATGGTTTATTAGGTGAGCTTTCGTGGGACAGACCCAGTTCTTCAGACCATAGCCAGACCAGAACAGACTCAATATTTAAGGCACAGAGAACCAAAAACAGTAAGCAAGGAGGACAAATCAGAAAAAAATGATCAAGGTGAGCAAATCAGAGAGTGGAGGGGTGGGGGGGAAGGTCAAGAATTAGATTGAGCCAAGTATGCAGACAAGCCCCTATAGTGACTCAGAAAGTTCCCATCATGATTTAAACCATGTGTTAATGTGCCGAATTTGAATATAAAAGCCAGCTCAGATGTTTCTCTTTCCAAAACGGTGCAATAATGTCTCTCCAGTAACACACATACCTTTAGGTCATTGACAGAATGCCCCATTCCATTAAAATGTTGACTAACTGGTTTGTGGATCTGGAGTGTTTTGATGTCTGTTTTGTGCCCATTGACCCTTTGTCTAAGGGAGTTAGAAGTCTGTCCAATATACAAAGCATCTGGGCATTGTTGGCCCATGATGGCATATATGATGTTAGTAGAGGAGCATGAGAAGGTGCCCATGATTCTGTGAGTAACCTGGTTAGGTCCAGTGATGGTATTTCCAGAGAAGATATGTGGACAAAGCTGGCAGCGGGCTTTGTTGCAGGGAAAGGTTCCAGGACTGGTATTCCTGGGGTATAGGCTGTGGCTGTTGGTGAGAATCCTCATAAGGTTGGGAGGGTGTCTGTAGGAGAGAACAGTCATGTCACCCAGGGCCTTCTGGAGCCTGGCATCCTGATCAAGTATAGGTTGTAGGTCTCTAATAATTTGTTGCAGTTGTTTGAGTTGGGGGCTGTAGGTGATGACCAGTGATAAGCTCTCCGAGCTTAGCAGTTCATAGCCCCAGCACCTCTAGGCCTAGCAGTTCATAGCCCTGGCACCTTGGAGTTTGCTGCATCAGCTATCAATGTAGGAAAATTGTTTGAGCCACAACACCTCTTTCATTATAAATTAAGCACAACAGGACTGCAGCGTCCAAACCCCCAGTGCCATATTTTACAGTTTCTTTCACATCTGTTTAGGTATTCCTAGCCACTGGAGCCATATAGGTCCCAAACTCTTCCTTCGACTTACCACTAGTCCCTTCTCCTTTCCTGTTTTTTCTGGAATTAACATGTAGCTCCCATTCAGCAGTTCTCTATGCCCTCTTGGGAGATGGGGGGCTTTGCAATGCCCCTTCCCACATGGACGCATTTCACCCTATGTGAATAATTCAAGAAAGAATCCCGACCAGATTTTCAGTTTGTGTTTCTCCCCACATAATTCCCACCCTCCCCCCAACACACACTGCCCCTGAGTTATATTGTTGCAGTTAGATCTTCTTCTAGTACATGCACAGCAGGCGTGCGAAACACAAAGTACTCAGAAAAGGAGAAAAAAATCTGGTCGAGATGAACAAATGATGCTGGCTGTTTTTTAAATGCACTACGTAATTTGGGTAATTCTTACTCATCTGCTTTACAAATGTTTGCTTTTTCTCTCTTGGGTTGGGTTAGGAAGAGCTAGAGGGTTCAGTGATATCAGTGAAAAGGAATGCAGACCTTGTCTTGTGCCTTTCATTGTCAGGCTTTAGAAGGATGTGAAGATAACCTTTCTGCATGACAGGCCCAGTCCTGGTGTGTTCATTCATCGAAAATTCCCATTGACTTCAGTGAGAGTTTTGCCCTGGTAATCAGTATAGGGCCAGGCCCTCACATTACAAAACAAGCTCTTCTTATGTGCTGCATACTAACTGTGGTTCCAGCAATGTCACAAGAGACCAGGTGAAATGTTAAGAATGTACGAACAGCCATACTGGGTCAAACCAAAGGTCCATTTCACCCAGTATCCTGTCTTTTGACAATGGCCAATGCCAGGTGTCCCGGGGGAATGAACAGAACAGGTAATCAAGTGATCCCTCCCCTGTTGCTGCCTTTCCCTATGTTGTTTAGGAAAAGATTTCCTTTTTCAATAGATAACCCTCAGTCTGTGTAACTCACTGTATAACCACTCATCTGTATAACTAGCTACTCATCTTTTTGCTGAAAACCTCTTGGACAATAAAGCATCCGAAAGCAGTCAACTCAGATATTTATAATTTTGCCCACTTTAAGCATTTATATAGTGCCCATGTGGCAATCCTATTTTTAGTTATACAAAATCAGATCAAAGACAAAATTCTGGAAGAATACATTCCGGAAGGTTAGTGTATAACTCTAGATTTGGGGGCATGAGCCTATGGAAATAAAACAAGAAAAGCAAGTAGTCCATTTTCTCTAGCTCTTTTTGGTACTACTACCATATATTAAATATTCAGTGCCATGGCTTCCACTGAGTTTAATTGTTGCAAAGCCATGGAGTGAAGGCCTCCCTCATTGAAGTCCTAGGAATTTTGCCACTGAAAGCAGGAATGAGGAGCAACAGAGAGGGAGAGGAATTTAGATCTTAGAGGCTCAGTCATTTCCAAAGTACATGTTTGCTTTGGAGCGTGACAAACTCCACTGAAAGATGAGGAACATTTTTCTATTAAGATAAAGAAGAAATAGAGAAGTGAAGTACAAACTAAAGGACAAAACACATTGCTTGGGTCCACATGGCCCGGCTTTCCTGGCAGCCTCAAAATTGCTAATGAGCAGCCTCGAAATTGCAAATGGCTGCCCATTAGCATGGTCCCATAGCTCATTAGCATAGCCACACAAGAGGTTGGTCTTGGCAGAGGAGGAGCCAGCAGTAAAGAGGCCATGAGGACTTGCCCCAGCTGGCAAAAAGCCCCTCTGTCAACAGACCCTTAAGCCTGAAAAAAATTCAGGCATAAGGGTCTGGTGACAGAGGGGCTTTTTGCCAGGAGGGGCACATCCTCACAGCCTCTTTACTGCCAGCAGCCCCCTCTGCCAACACTGAACTGACGCCAAACTCTCTTGGGGCTATGTGTAATGAGCTTCAGGAGTATGCAAATGTCACTCCATTTGCAATCCCGGGAAGCTCATTTTGCATAGCTCTACTGGCAGTGGCGCTGGGTGGAGCGCTGTGTAGTCATAGCCATTATATATAGCAGATGGACAAAACAACCTATCCAGCAGTTCCCAAACTTCATTGCTCCTTGAACCTCTTCTGGCAAGAAAAATTATTACACAACACGGAAAAAGGGGACCAAAGCCTAAGTCCAAGCTTGAACCACTGCCCCAGTCAAAGAAGCCCCAAACCAAAATGTGAGGACTTCAGCCCAGGGTGGGGGCCTGTAACTTGAATCCCACTACATAAGGCTCAAGGCCTCAGGCTTCAGTTTCTGCCCTGGGCCTAAGCAAATCTAACACCAGCTCTGGTCACCCCATTAAATCAGGGTTGCAGTTTGAGAATTGCCAAGCCCAATGAAGTCTAGTGGTTACTCTTAGTGAAAAGGTTTGATCCACAGCAAAGAAATTAAATATAAAGCATACTTTGGAGCCCTAATCTCTTTAGTCATCATGCCAATGAACTAGTGTACTTCTGTGACAGATTAACAGTGCAATCCCCATTCATTACAATTGGAATAAGTCACCAGTGAGAGCACATACTGTTCCCATTTTTCTGCAAATAAACAGATTACCAGATGATTTAGGTCACCTGTTTGATATTAGAATTTTGAGGACACCCAAATGTGGTCATTTGGAGATGGTGTGGGAAATTCTATTCCCAGCACTGTCAAGAGCTTCCTGCATGATCTCGAACAATTCACTTAACGTTCCAGTGCCTCCCATTCCCAGAGCGTGTAATAAGATTAATATACACCTTTGTGCAGTGCTTTAAGGTCTATGAAAAGCACTGCATGGCGCGATCTATTGTTGTTTAAGTATGAAGTGCCAATTACTATTTTGTTATTGTGTCCTGAAATTACAACAATCCATATAATTTCAATCCATTCTCAAATGCAACTGAGTAAAGCAAATAAGTCATATCCGCACCTTTTTATCCCCATATTTCTCAATCTGCTACTTTATCTGATGTGATCTATAAACAGCCCTTACACTTCTCTGATCAAGTGTGTTTTCTGTCCCATCAATACTCCTACAACATAATGAAATGTAAGTATTTTCTGTGTCAACCAATCGGGTAAAACATCATTTGAACTTCAGAAGATGGCATGCAAGCCACTTTTACTATTTAATTACTACTAGGGTGAATGGCAGGCTACCTGCCTTTAATAGGTGTATTGGTCCATTGCTACTGCTATACCTGATAAGTGCAGAAATTCCTTTTCGTCTGAAGGAGCATTTATGGTTCACCAGAATTTTTCAACAAAACATAACACATGTTCTAGCATGACTCTGAAATAACTGAGCAATATACATTCTGCTATGTACAGAGTACTAAGGAGAGTATATGATGGTTGCCTTATAAAATACAAAGCTTGAGACATAACTAATTAATTCATTTTATATATGTAAGGAATGTGCCAGCAGGAACTCAATGCTGCTGAAGGCTGGGAGGAATGTATCTCTTCGAGATCATTTGCATGAGAATGCAAAGGTGTGCATATGTGACACTTTGCAAACAAAGCCTGATGGGTAGCAAGGAAGCAATGAGGTTTTGTCTATTGTAAACACATTGTTGTAAAATCACAATGTATGCTAACGCTCAGTATAAGAATTGTGAAATCTCACCAATGCTCCAAGTCATTGCGGGGGATAGGGCAATCATCATAACTGGATTAAGACCGTGATTGCACAGGGCTCCCCTGGTTTAAAGCATTGTAAAGCAGAAGGGGAGGGATGTGGGTTGAGTCAGTTAGCTGATTGTCTTGGTCCTGTCTAAGCTTTGGCAATACAGCTATAAGTTTGGTTTGACTAGTCTTCCCCACCTGTTAAAAAATAGAGTTGCATACTGCTATTTGTACCTTGTATGAGCCTTTACTGTGGTAGATGCTGTGAGCTGAAATCATAGGGTGGTAGCTAAGGCCCCTAAGAGCTGAAATCACATGGTTTTGCCTCAGACCAAACCCCCAGCAGGCAGTGCAACAGGCAGATGAATGGTGTGACTGACAGATGGCCAGTAGGAGGAGCAATGGGTGGGTGGCTGGTGTGGCAGCTGGCAAGGAGTAAGCAGAATGCTGGATCAGATCAAAGGTGGCATTGCCTCTGGTTCCATGAGGGAATGCATCAGCGTGACGTGTCAGGGCCTGCATGGACTGGATGGAGTTGTAAGTGGGGCATTTGAAGTGGAGGTATGGAAAAAGTTGGGTATGTGGATTGGCTGTTTACGATATTGAACAGGTGAGCCTCAGAGGCTTAGGACACTGCTCAATCCATTTGAGCTGGGACTGTTACTTGAGGATTGGTTATGAACTATGGGTGTGGTATTTTCCCAAGCTTATGCCAATTGACCTTTTCTGCCTCTTTCATTAAAAGTTCTTTTCTACACTCAGACTCTGTGCTAGCAAGTGGGGAAGCATTGGCTCTCTGAGGCACTCAGGGGTGTGTGAATTTCCCAGGCTACTGGGTGGGGGCTTGAGCCAGTTCTGTGTGAGATGGATGAAAAGGAACCCCTAGATGTTGAACCCGGCCCTGGTTGCAGCCAACTCCTTCCGGCAGAAGGGCTACATATATATTTTACTATAAGGATGCGGTGATGGGAAACTTATTATTTCACTACCATTCTCACTAAGACCTGGTCTATACTAGAGGAGTTAATTCAAAATAAATGGGAGTTATTTTGAAAAAAGTGGTGCAGGTTTTGAAAGGAGTAAGGGCTTATTTCAAAATAGCTATTTCCAGAGGTAGAAACAGTACCCAAAAAGTTCAGTGAATAAAAGAGCAGCTGCTTGCAGTGCTGGATACTTGAGTACAGTCTAGATGTGACGTGTGTGTACTTTTTCTCAAGCAGTTTTCCAGAAGGACACCATTAACCTGTACTGAAGTACACTCCTCTCACCCAAAGCTGCTGTACTTTTACCCAAGTAACTTTTTTGGTACGTTTCACACCTCGGGTTATTTCAGAACTATGTGCTTTATTAATTTATTCTTTTTTTTTTTTGGATACATTTCCTCCCATTATAATTTCTTAGTGGTTGTGTTAAGAAACATGCCACCTCCTTTGTGAAACCTTTGTCTCGTAGCCAGGATTTTGCTTTTGATACTGTGAACAGAACATTGTTTTACTGTTCCTTTGTTGTATCTCTCTTATGGATAGTATTTAAAAAGGTAACTCCATCTATCTTTTGTGTTTATTGAGAAATGTTTTGCTTATGACCTCTAGTGGCAGGAGAGGAGCTTTACATGAAATTGCTTGAAATACTGTACATTTGAAAAGTAGCAGAGAGAAAGCTGTGCTAGTCTATCTACTATCAAAACAAAAAAGCAGTAAAGTAGCACTTTAAAGACTAACAAAATAATTTATTAGGTGACAAGCTTTCGTGGGACAGACCCACTTCTTCAGATCATAGCCATACCAGAACAGACTCAATATTTAAGGCACAGAGAACCAAACATAGTAATCAAGGTTGACAAATCAGAAAAAAATTATCAAGGTGAGCAAATCAGACAGTAGAGGGGCGGGGGGAGTCAAGAATTAGATTAAGCCAAGTTTGCAAAAGAGTCCCTATAATCACCCAGAAAATTCTCATCCAGGTTCAAACCATGTGTTAATGTGTTGAATGTGAATATAAAAGAGAGTTCAGCAGCCTCTTTTTCCAAAGTAGTGTGAAAATTCCTCTTCAGTAACACACAAACTCTTAATGTCAGCTGACATTTTAATGGAGTGGGCCATTCTGTTAATGACTTAAGAGTCTGCGTGTTACTGAAGAGGAATTTTCACACTACTTTCAAAAGAGAAGCTGCTGAACTCTCTTTTATATTCAAATTTGACACATTAACATGTGGTTTGAACCAGGATGTGAATTTTCTGGGTCATTATATGGGCTCTTTTGCAAACTGGGCTTAACCTAATTCTTGACTCTTCACCCCGCCCCCCACTCCCCAACTCTCTGATTTGCTCACCTTAATAATTTTTTTTTCTGATTTGTCAACCTTGATTACTTTTTTGGTTCTCTGTGCCTTAAATATTGAGTCTGTTCTGGTATGACTATGATCTGAAGAAGTGGGTCTGTCCCACGAAAGCTCATCACCTAATAAATTATTTTGTTAGTCTTTAAAGTGCTACTTTACTGCTTTTTTGTTTTGTACATTTGAAAGAGTAAAGTCATAAGAGCTTGCAACAACTGTTTCCTTGTCCAAGTTAGAATAAAGTTTAGCCATGAATGGATTTTAACCATGCAATTAATTTACCTTAGATAGATAATTGCAACAGATTAAGTCTATTACATTATGGTAGCCACTCAAATAATGTCATAGCCACAGACATGTTCAGGGACCTGCAGAATGTTTGATTTCATTGAGGCCTCCTTGCTATACACTTAGTTATGCTATGTCACTTCACATAATCCTAAAATTAACAATAATATATACGCAACTATATGAGAAATGAAGCTAACACTAAACATATTTTCAAATTGTCCAAAGCCCTTTGCAACTAGATGAAGTATGGTCTCGTTCACACCCAGGAGACTCCACAGCAAGGTGTAAGCGAGGGCAGAATCCATCCTAAATTAGTTAATACAACTTCACAACACCGCAAAACACATACACATTAGCTTCGTTTTACTGATGGAAAAATGGAGACAGAAGATAAATGGCTTGAACAAATTAACACATGGAGTCAGTATGATGAGTGGGATAAAAATGCTTTGCTTCCAGTCTTCCACCAGTAAGCCATAGTCACTGTTTTACATACTCACAATGATGCTAACGGCTGCTACCATTCTTCCCTCCCACCCCCAAACGCACACTGCCTCACAAGAGTTGCAGTCCTGAGCTGCCAGCTGATGGTGAAAAGGAAGAAGGCTTTAACTTGGCACAACCACCCCCACCATCCCAGTTCCAACTGCTATTAATTCATGACAGTGCAGCCTAAAAGAGTAGGAAGTTGATTGGGAAAGAGCCCCTTGTACACTTAAACTTACTTAAAAACATCAACATAGGTTTGTTATTTCTACTAGTACAAACAAACTACATTCTAAAACAAGCCCAGTGTTTTAGTTTCTGTAGAAGAGTCTCAAGCCATTGCTCAAACGTGACAGAAGGAAGTTTGGTATGTCAAAACCCTAAGCAGTCACTCACAAGGACACTTCAAAGCTGTTGAGGACTAGTCCACAGATGTTCTAAAAGTCTCCTGGGCTTACGTATTCTGTGGGAGAGCAGCAGCCCTTCTCTAGCAGTCATGTCTTTCACAGAAGTTGTGTAATATACTCTATCCACAAAGGGAAGTAGGGTCACTGAAATGACACCAGTAAGCTGTCCCACAACTACAAATACCATATGCACTACACCAGAACATTTTTATGACAAAAAACATCTGCTAAAGCAGGATCCCAATCCTCCAGAGTTCTGAAACACTTGCTTAACCTTAATCACGTATAAGTAATTCCATTTACTTCAGTGAAACTATTCATGCACTCAAGTGCTTTAAGTGTTTTACTAGTTCCAACCCAGACTCTTAAAGGAGTAAAGGGACTTCAATGTAGAGCGGGCACTTCCAAGTACCCGCAGCTGACCCACATCTACACGCAAGCTGGCATTTCAAAGTTTCACACTTCGAAGTACCCGTGGGGGAGATTATGACTAATGAAGTGCTGCATATGCACCGCAGCACTTCATTAGTAATCTCCCAACATCCTAATTACCATGCCCTCTTCGAAGTTCGAGGCTAGTGTAGACACAGCCTTAGAATTGCATTAATGAGACTAGAAAGTATTTTTTCAACCTATTAATCTTTATTTTTCCCTCTTCTAAAAAAAAAAATCCAAACCAGCACTATCAATGCAACGTGGCATGGGGGGGGGGGTTAAAATGTATAATATTATTTTTGTAATAAAAGGGTTTTCATATATGTTTGGGTCTGTGAATTTAGGGAAGATTATATTTATCCTGAAGCTAAGCACCTAATATTCACAAAGCTGTGTGTGGGCCTTTACAAAAGCTTGAGGCTAAGCACGTAATATTCATGGGAGGGAAGGGGCGGAGGAGGACTTCTTCACAAATGGATGGACGTAAGGTCAGCACCATATTTTATGTATTTTGTTGCAGATTCACCTCTTCACTCACTTTTTACTGTGTACTTTCAGTACTGTATAGGCCTTATCTGAGACCAAGTCCCATTGCACTCAGCCTGGTGTGTTGATATAGTAAGAAGACAATCCAGGAGTTTATATTCCATGCAGACAGAACAGAAAAGTAGGGAAAAAGAAATTATATCCCCAATTTACAGAGAACTGAGGCACGAAGCAATTTATTTGTTCAGACACAGGGAGTGAGGAATTGAATCTACAGTAAAAGCTTTGTTTCCAGCACTTTACTATCCAGAAGACTCACTTAACCAGCATCTGCCATAGACAGAAATAATATTCCCCCTTCAGTTAACCGGAAAAATTCTGATAGCTATCTGGAATAATTTCTCAGTGCTTGTGGAAGTCATGTTTGTCTGATAGCCCTGAGGCAGCAGAGGAGCAGTAAATTACAGTACTGTATAAAAGGTATAGTGTTAAGTAAAGTCCTTTCATTTCTTAAACGTTTTTTCTGGCTGGTGAAAAAGCTTGAGTAACCGGCATATTTGATTAACCTGCAACCCCCCATTCCTCATGCAGGCTAGATAACAAAGCTTGTACTGTATGTCTCCTGAGGGTAAGTTTAGTGCCTTAAGCATGAGAGCATCCTTCCCTGGTTTAGCTGTCCAATTCTCATTCTATTTTTAGTTACCGGTTTTTCAGTAGCGCTTCCTGTTACTGAGTAAAATACAGATCAAGGAAAATGGAATCAGAAGGCACAAACCTACTCGTGCATCTCCCTCCCTTGCTAACGTTCTAAGAGCATTAGGATAATTAAGAAGAAAAACATGGTCCGTGTTCCCTCGGAGCACACGTCAGGTCTCTGCTTATCATTCTTTAGCTACGGTTCTCTCTCATATGGTGTATCAATGCATATTCGAGGTTTGTGCATTTAAATTATCTGGTAGTGCTCGCTACAGAGATGTGCATTGAAAAGGCAGGTGCTTCCCTTTGCTGTAAGGCAAAAACCACAAGGTCCAGAAAAGTGAAATAACAGTTTGTATCACTTCAGGTACATTGGCAGGTTGCCATAGTAACCAATTTACGTTGCAATACAAACACGAGCCCACTGGGGATTTCTGTTGAACCAAGCAACACACATTAGTGCTTTCATAGACCACAAGTGATACACATAACTCACACGTGAAAAAAGTCTTTTTTTTTTTGGCTTGAGCATGGGGAAAATACAGGACATTTTCTGGAGTTTGAAAACTGGGTAAAGGCTTGGCAATGTTAAAAGGGTAACATCAGTGGGGAGCATCTGGCTTTACAGACAAGTTGACAAGAGTCCAGTTTCTGCCTTAAACTACATCAGAAGACACTCAGAGTAAGTTCACTGGCTCCTGCCCCTTCTGTAGCACTGACAAAATAAACAATGTCGATATGATGCCAGGAGGCCAGGCTTGCTATTCTGCTGCACCCGGTTGCAGCTCTTTGCATAGCAACAGCTGCCGTGTGCATGGTGCACAGCGCAATGAGGGCCCTGGCGGGAGGGGTTCAGTGACACCAGAGGAGCTCCAAGTGTGGTGTTAGATCACCGCCATGACTCAATCATGCCACTAAGAGTGTGTCTGCACTGCATCATTTTGGCAGCTTGCGATGTGCCTACCTGTGCAGTCCTGCTAGTACAGTGGTGTCCAATAGGAACTGTCACCGCCCCCCCACACCGCTACAGAGCCAGCCTTCCCTGCAGCCAGGGACAACCCCCACAGAGCCAGGCACCCGCCCCCACAACTGCCGCTGACTCGCCAGAGACACCGCCGCCATTCTGGAACTGCTGGGCCCAGCGAGCTGCACTGGGCCCCATGGCTGGAGACCCACAAATTGCGCAGGCCCCATGGCTGGGATGTGCTGGGTGCCGTGGCTGGAGATGCAGCTGGAGCAGAGCCACTCTGTGCCCTGGCTAGAGCTGTGCCCGCTGCACTGGGCCTGAGCTGCCACCACCGCCTCTGCCACAGCCACTCACTCGTCCCACCCAGTGGTGGGGTGTGCGTGCGGAGCGAGCAGAGGATGCTCTATTTCACTACGCTGCAGTGTCCCCTTGACCACGTGCGGCAAACAGGAGGCGTATTGGACACAGCAGTGCTAATACATTTAAGCACAGCTGTGGAGCCAATGAGGCACAGCTAAGGTGAGGAAAGCCAGGCCTGAGGGGTCCAGGGACTGAAGTATATGCCCTGCATGGCTGTCCACGTGCAAGAGCAATGCATGTTGTAGCAGGGCCCTTGTGCTCCTGGGCCCCAGACCCCTGTTCTGTCCATGAACTCAGCGGAGATCACTCCACTTCCAGGCACTTATGCTTTTCTTATGTGTGAAAGTCCCACCACCTCCGTATATACAGTTGATGACAGAACACCCACTGGTTACCCAGCCACGGGGGGCACAAAGCCTTCTACATCCTGGCTGTCTCCCCTTTCTTGCACACCCAGATACCTTATATAACCCCTCTGCTCCAGGGGCACACAGGTGCCAGCCATCAGGCCTGGGTTTGCTTAGCCAGCTCCCATTACCTCCTTGGGGCGGGGCTGCAGTTACAGAGCTCTGCCTCAGGCTCCCTGGCCAGCAGTCTGCCACAACATATAAGCAGTTTTAAACCTCTGTAGTGTCCCCCCTGCACCGCCGCCCGCTCCAGGCCCCTTCCTCATTGCCAGGAAGGGCTTCAGTAGTGGGGAAAAGATCAATCCTTTCCTGCGGGTCTGTCCAGAATGAGCTGCTGAAGCCTTTCTCTGCTATTTCCCCTCTGCCAGAGCCTCTCACTGACACATAGCTACACACCAACAGCATGCACACAGCCAGCTTCTCACTGCAGCGCATAGCTGTGCACCCCTGGCATGCCGTGGCCCTGGCGTGTACTGTGAGATGGAGCCTAACAGGGGCTGGTTGTTCTGTGGCTTGCATGAGGAAGGGATCCCAAGCCATGATACACACAGGGCAGGTGGAGGCAGCAAAGCCCCAAAGCTCATTAAAATGTTAGGTGTGCAACAGACAGAATCACAAGAAAGACAAGGCTGGATGAGAAGGAGGAAGAGGGTACAGAGCTAGGAAGAAGCAGGAGAACAGGAAGAGGAAGGTGCCTTGCCCAGTGCAAAGACATTGCATTGTTCTGTCCCATTTTTCCTATTAAAATCCATAGCTTACAGCTAATAAATTGTATCACTCTTTCCATTTGTTGTATTAATTTAGATGAAATAGGTGGGGCCAACGAGTCAAAAGTGTTAATGTCGCCCTGTAACTAGCCAACCTTAAATGGTGTTAAAGGGGGTTAGGGGTGGGTATGCAGAGACCTCTGCCTTCTTCGGCCCATGGCAAACCCCCCACCTTGTTTTACTTTTTATTAAAGATAAAGAAGGAAAAGGAATTAAAGCATTTGAAATGTAAAATATTGAGAAAAGCTTTCCTGTTAACAGCGTGTCATGTTCCCTTTTCCTTGAACTGGAGAGTTATTCCGAAGGATGCCCCTTGTCTGACTGTCTCTTAGATGGTATGGACGATTGTAATTGTGACTGTTTCCAGCAATATCCATGGAAGAGCTTATTGAATTAAGTTTAAATACCTTAGAGGTTCGTTGCATTAAATGAATGGCTTGTGTATTGCTCTGGGCCTAGAGTGCATGTAGTCTCTCGGGAGGGGAGGTCTGACAGTGCAAAGGATTGTACTGAACTGACTGACAGACAAAAGCAGACTTTTGAAACAAAACGTGTTCTGAGATTTTCCTGGGGAGTATCTAGCAGAGATGTGAATGCAAATTCCCCCACTCGTTGAGCACAAAGCAACCTTCTGAAGCTAGGCCACATGGATCACGTCTGCCTGTGAAAGGGCAAGATGGAAGGCCCATGCTCAAGAAAGAAATGGATGCTCTGCCCAACCCTCCTTCTGGTTCTGAATCTGAGGATTCAGGGAGGATAAGCCTATCAATGTCTACTAGCTGGGACAGGCAGGGATGGTGTCCCTTAGCCTCTGTTTGCCACAAGCTGAGAATGTGACACAGGGATGGACCAGGAGATGATCATGGATTTTGTTCATTCCCTCTCAAGCTCTGTCATTGGCCATTCTCAGAGAACAGTACATTGGTCTACATGAACTATTGGGCTGACTTACTATGGCCATTCTTAGGTTTTAGATGGTTACCTGCTCGTATCTGCTTTTCTTCTTATTTTATAAACTCCCCAGGCAGGGAGCTCATCACCACATGTGTTTGAACAGCACCTAGTGCCTCTGGAATAGCCAGTAAATACTAAAAATTAACCAAGGGTCTGTGGAGAGAGGAAATAATGCATCAAATAGATGTGGTTTTGTGAGCAATGGAAAAGCAACCCTGATAGCATTTGAACATATTACGTGCAACTGTCTGAGCACATTGGAAATCAGAAGGCTTCCCTGCTCTTATTATTTCCACTCACCTCTTCCTCTGACCTCTTTTACCCTGCCAGGCTAAATATGATGCCCTTTTATTGAAAATAAGCCCTGCCCTTGTCAGCTTGGGGAAGATCAGTGTTGTGTGTGCTCCAGGGGAAGAGAAGAGGAAAAGCAGGGCCTGACATGCTGGCAGAAAGTGAAACTTGAGGGTCATGGGAAGCAGCAAATCTGTCAGATTGGATTAATTCAGCCTAGAGCATGGAGGTCTAAAAGTTCTTCTGTGTTACCATGCGCCAGTGCTAACCCTTGGTAGCAGCACGGAGTAAAAGGGGACATATTAAAGCTGAGTGGCACTCGGATTCACCAGACATTTGAGCTCACCTCTCAGTTCCTTGGTCCCTCCTGCAGACCTAAACTACTTCTTAATCATCTGCCCCAAACAGCTTCTTATCTCATCTCAATACAGCCTTAACCTGCCCCGCAATCTTTTAATTCTACTGGGGTGCACAAAGCTGGGGGCATAACATTTCATAAGGGGGGTGCAGCTGGGTCTCAGGTTCATCTATCTCATTAAAAATGTCAAAATGGGTTATTGTTCTATGTATGTGTGTTCACATTTATACCCCAATTAACAACATTTTTATGTTCTACCTATTTATTTTCTTATACATGCCGAAAGGAGTTTTTTTCACATATACATAATAGAAATTTCTGTCAGTTTGGATTTCATTAGGCGGTAATTGCAGGGACCAAAAGTGAGGCCTATATAAAAAATTTGCTCACCTTTAATTTACACCACACGTTGTCAATGAATACTGTTAAAGAATACAACTGCATTTTGTTATACCACCTTATGTACAGTCAGCTAAAATGCATCACATATATTGACTTCAGACTTAACTTGATTTCTCCAGCTGTGAGACAGGATTGCTGGAAGCAGGGGCACTGGAGCTGTGGCAGCACCCCTTGGCTTGAAAAGGCTTCCCTTCTGCAAGCATGTCTACACTACAGAGTTATTCTGGAATAGGTTATTCCAAAGTTATTATTCCAAAATAAGATATTTTGGAATAACACATCTATACTACAGGGAAGCTCCAAAATAACCACAACTTATTCTGAAATAGTGTGTCCCCACACAGGCCTTGTCTACACTAGCAAGTACTTTTGAAAGAAATTTCGAAAGTGGAGACCCTTCAAAATGCCCTGCGGAGCATCTGCACACACAACTTGTTTCTTTGCAAAGGGATTTTGAAAGAATGTGGCCTGCCTTTTGAATTCGCTCTCCTGTTCACCTATTAGGAAGAGCACCCCCTTTTGAAAGGCTCTTTTGAAAAAGAACATGTTTAGACGCTCCGCAGATCGCGCTTTTGAAAAAGAGGGTCCTCCATGGTGCCAGCCAGCTGGAGGCAGAGACATCTCTGCCAGCACAAGTGGGGCTCTATGGTCTCTGTGTCCAGCTGTGCTTAAAGACGCAGGGACCCACAAACCCCATGGCAGGAAGCTGAGAGCGTGCTGGCAGCAGGAACGGCACAATGCTGCAGCATCCTGCTCTCCAGCCTGTCCTGCAGCAACCGGATGTACCTGATCCCTCCAAATGGCCAGCAGCCAAGAGCCCTGTGCCCCTCAGGTGTCCCCCACTGAGCAGGCAGAGAATGCCCAGGAGCCCAGCCAGGGCCCCACAAAAAGGGCCTTCTCATTCACAGAGGCTGAGATCAAGGACCTCCTTAGACTGTGGGGCAACGAGGGAGTCCTCCTGCACACAGCAGGCCACCACTGGAATGCCGTGGCGCTCGTGTGCCTGTCCACTGGGCTCATGTCAGGAGGCATCCCAGCTAGGTATGCTCCAAGGCTAAGGAGCTAAGGCAGGCGTACTGCCGGCCGAGGGGTATGGCCAGCTGCTTGAGGGCAGTGGCCATCACCTGCCCCCACTTTGAGGAGCTAAACCACCTCCTGGGCCTGGAGCAGGTGGCCCCACGGTTGCCCTCTTCGATACAACTGACTCAGAGCTGGACCAGGAGTCACAGGCAGAGGATCAGCTGGGACCATCTGGCGCCAGCATCCCCCAGCAGGGGGACCAGACATTGAGGTGGGAAACAATGGCAAAGGATTCAGTGATAGGACCCTTGTCATTACCATCTCCTCTGGGCCATTGAGCCAGGATCCCTCCTCCTAGGCCTCCTCCGAGTTCCTGGAGAGACCACCAGGTAAGTCTCGTGCATTAAGATGCCCTGGCACATGGGTGGGGCACCCACCCCGCCACAGCTGGCAGCCCCAATCCAGACACACCCTGGATGGCCGTGCTCCTCAGGCCCCAAAGGGGGGTGCATGGGGCACTCAGAACCTGTCCCCATGGACAACACCACTGGCCACATGCCCAAGGAGGGAAGGGTGAGGGGCATGCCTGAAGCCTGTGTGTGCCCCATCCGCTTGGGGACCCACGGTGACTGAGAGCCCCAAGGGCCTCAGGCTGTGGAACACAGGGGTGGGGACAGCACGGGGGGTAGAGGGCATGTCCCCTGGGTCCAGGTTATGGGACTGATGGCTTAACCCTCTGTCCCCTTCTGTCTCCACAGCTCCACCACTTGGTGGCTGGCCGAGCCATTGATGCAGCCAGGAGAGCCCTGCGGCACAGGGAGGGGAGGCTGGGACCCCACCACCTCCTGTGCCCACACAGGGCCACTGTTGGGGTGTACGCAGGTGCCCCCAAGGGCAGGTCACTGCTGCTGCTGCCCACACAGCCGCCCTGTGGAACTTGACCACCATCCCATGGGAGTGGCTGGCAACAGAGCAGGAGGCTTGGGATTGGGTAACAGGCTGTGACTGCCTGCCTGATGCAGCCTCCTGTTCCCTTGGCAGCCCCTCTCCAGCCCTCCCCACAGCTCCCTCTGCAGCCTCCCCCTCATCCCCCCGCAGTCCCTGACTTTGCTGCCCTGCTCCCACCTGACCTCCTCCCAGCCACCCAAATGGCAATGGGGTGGTGGCTAGTTCTGGCCAGGATTAGCCCTGCCCCCTCTCCGTGCACCCCTCTGTAGCTCCCTGTGCCCCCCTGCTGAGCCCCAGCCTGTGCCCACTGGACCCCTCCTGTTCCCCTACCTCCCTGTGGTCCTGGCCCTGTCCCAGCCCCGATGGGGATCTCAGATCCAGGGTGGTAGGGGCTCCCACAGCTGGCATGGGTCCCAGCCCTCCACACCAGTGGAGGAATAAGGCTGCCTGCCCCCACCCATGCCCCAGGTCCCTGCTGTACATAGTTCCTGCCAATCCCTCTTGTAAATAGTTTGTTAGTCAATTTAAACAGTTTGGAGTCATTTCATATTGTCCTAGTAAATAGTTTAATTCTCATCTCTCCTATCTCCATTGTGTGTGGTGGTGGGGACGTGCGGTGGGTGTGCAGAAGGGGTTTCGTGGTGGGGGAGTGATGAGGGATGGTGATGTAGGAGGGGGGGTTGTGGTTGAGGGTACTTGTAGGGGATCACTGGGGCCCCAAGTGAAGACCTCCTGGAGGGCCTCCCTGACCTGCACCCTGTCCCATAGTAGTTGGTGGCACAGGGCAGCTGCTGGCTGCTTATGCCTGTGGCTGGCCTCGGCAGCCTACCCCTGCTCGAAAGACTCATGCTCTGCCTCCACAATATTGTGGAGGGCGCAGCATGCCCCCATCAAGTCCGGCACACTGGGGAGGCCCACCTTCAGCTGCATGAGGAGGCAGCAGAAGAGCCCTTTCAGATGCCCAAATGCCCACTCAACAGTGTTGCTAGCTCAGTTCAGGTGCTCATTAAAAACATCCTGTCTGGGGTCAGTATGTCCTGTGTAGGGCCTCATCAGCAGAGGGTGCAGGAGATAGATGACATCAGCCATGATGCAGGGGGGCATGGTGGTGTCCCTGACCAGAAGGTCCTGGGGTGGGGGTAGGTCCCCTCCTGCACCCTGTGGCCAAGCCAAGAGTTATGAAGCACCTGGGCATTGTGGACTTACCCGGACTAGCCCAGGCACACGTCCATAAAACAGCTGTTGGTGTCCACGAGGGCCTGGAGAACCATGGAGTGGTGCCCCTTCCAATTGACGTATGCCGTGGCGCTGTGGTCCAGGACCCGGAAGGTGATGTGGGTCTCCTCCAGAGCCCCAGAGCAGGTGGGGAACTCCAGCTCAGTGAACCCTGACAGGGCGACGTCAGGGTCCTTGACCCAGACAACCCTGTGAAGGAGGGCACTTTATGGTCCTGATGATCTACATGGGGCGGAGGGAGAACACACCCAACTTCCTTCCACCTGCTGCCATCCTGCATGGGGGCTGCGGGGAATAGGAGTGCCAGGTCTGCACCAGCTCCAGCTGCAAAGCAGGCAGCAGGTGGAAGGAAGTGGCTGGTGAGCAACAGACGCAGCTTTCCAGGAAACACACCGGCTGTTTGTGGAGGGGAAGCAGCGCATGCACTTCCCTGAGATGCCAGCTCTGGCGTACAGCTGCAGGACTTCCCCCTCCCATGCTGCAGGAAGCTGGCACTACCTCCATTTTTGCAGGAGGTAACACCAGTGCAGGCTCTTGCTTGGGGTGGGTGGATTGATGTGGGGGGGTTCTGGGTCGCTTCGTGCCCCCCTGGAATTTCTTCATGCCCCCCAAGGGGGCACATCCCCCAGTTTGGGAACCTATGTCCCAAAACTTTGTCCATGAGTGGGTGAAATGAGATTTGGCTATGATAACAGGTGGTTGCAACCTCTGTGATGGGCTGACTCAAGGTCCCTGCTCCAAATACTGCTTTAAAAGTCAAATTTGGCAGCTTGGGCTGGCCTGTAGTGATAATATTTGCTGTATTGATTCCTCTGTATGACAGATTCATAGATTCTAAGGCAGAAAGAGTTACTACACTTCTCACACCTCACCTGCTGCATAACAGCCTCTACAATTCCATCCAGTGATTCCTTCAGTGGAGACAGTTACAACACCTTACTGCATAAGTGACGGCGTAAAGAATACGTGATGGGACATATTTATCCCACATAGTTCACTTTCCCACAGAGTAACTTTTCCACCTAGCTCACCTTTAAATTTTGTAGATACAATATGACACATTCATTCCATGCCAACTAAAACTCGCATGTCTGAGAGCTGACTACATAAGCAAAAACAATAAACTAATTGTTAATTAATAATTCCTATAGTTCCCATATAACTAATTAGCAAATTCCTATCATATCAACTGTATTCATTTATTCCTTTCCATAAAATTAACACTCATGGGGTTATTTTGTGTGGTTTCCCAGTCCTGTGAAAAGAAATGTAAATTGAAGGCCAAGGGCTATGTCTACACGTGTATGCTACATCGAAATAAGCTATTTCGACGAATAGCGTCTACACGTCCTCCAGGGCTGTTGCCGTCGGTGTTCATCGTCGATGTTGGGCAGCACCACATCAAAGTGGGTGCTGCAGGGGGTCGTCTACATGCCAAAGTGGCCCACATCGAAATCAGGGTGCCAGGAACAGCTGCAGACAGGGTCACAGGGCGGACTAGCACGTCCGGGACAACAGCTAGGCGCTCCCTTAAAGGGCCCCTCCCAGACACACGCAGCCTGCACAGCACACGGTTTGCAGAGCCACAGGCACACACACCTCGTCGAAGCAGTTATGGACCCCCAGCAGCAGCAGCAGCAGCTGGAGGTCCACCCAGCCGCCCCTGCAGGAGCAGTGCTAGCCCTGCTTAATGCCATGCAGGAGGCAGCTGACCACCTTTTATTCGTGGAAGAGGAGCTGCCCCCAGGGGAGGAGGAAGCAACCCCAGACCCTGCTGCCCCCGCCGCACACGCTGCTGGCTGTGGAGCTACCCCGTGAGCACCGACTGGTGGGAGCGGCTGGTGCTCGGCGAGTGGGACGATGACCGCTGGCTCCAGAACTTTCATATGAGCCGGCAGACATTTCTGGAGCTATGCCAGTGGCTCACCCCCGCACTGAGGCACTAGGACACCGCTATGCGGCGTGCCCTCAGCATGGAGAAACGGGTCAGCATCACTGTCTGGAAGCTGGCCACTCCAGACAGCTACCGATCCGTGGAGCAGCAGTTTGGCGTCGGCAAGGCCACCGTCGGGGCTGTCCTCATGGCGGTAAGAGGACCCATGGGGAGGGGGAGGCAGCCCTGGGAGGGGAGGGGAGGGGAGACCTGGAAGGGGAGGGCCAGACACACCCTGCACATCCCTCACTGGTGCTCTCCCATGTCCTTCCGCTGCAGGTCGTCCACACCATCAACGCCCTGCTCCTCCACAGGCTCGTGCGGCTTGGGGACCCTGATGCCGCCATCGCAGGGTTTGGCACCCTGGGCTTCCCAAATTGCTTCGGGGCTCTGGATGGGACCCATATCCCCATCCGAGCTCCGGAGCACAGCAGAGGACGCTTCCTGAACAGGACGGGCTACCATTCGGTGGTCCTCCAGGCCTTGGTGGACAGCCGGGGCAGCTTCCTGGACATTTATGTTGGCTGGCCTGGCAGCACTCACGACGCTCGGATATTCCGGAATTCGGGCCTGAGCCGCCGGCTGGAGGCGGGGACCTACATCCCCCAGTGGGAGCTCCCTGTGGGGGACACCATGATGCCCCTCTGTGTTGTCGCAGACGCGGCGTACCCCCTCCGGCCCTGGCTCATGCACCCTTACATGGGCCATCTCACAGCCAGCTAGCTCTTCGACACGCGCCTGAACCACACGTGCCAGGTGGTTGAGCGTACATTTGGCCACCTGAAAGGGTGCTGGAGGTGTCTCCTCACCCACCTTGATGCAGGCCCAACCAATACCCCCAGATTGTGGGCGTGTGCAGCACCCTCCACAACCTGGTGGAGAGCAAGGGGGAGGCATTCTTTCAGGGCTGGGCTGTGCAGGCTGGCAGGGCTGACATGCAGCCACCCGCTGCGCCCAGTCGCCAGGTGGACCCCGAGGGGATCAGGGTCTGGGAGGCCCTGCTTGCCCATTTCGACCAGGCCACGGGGTGAATGCTGGCAGGCCCCCCACTGCACCCCCCATCCTCCACAACACTCCCTGCCCCTATGCCCACACCACAGAGCACCCAAGAGCACCCCCCCCACACACTTTTCTTGCAAATAAAAATAGACCTGTTGTTCGTGAAACCACAAAAGGGTGAATTCTTATTATATTATTACTACAAATATAAATATTATATATTATATGATAAAGAAACAGTGGAACACAAGGAAGGGGGGAACTATTTACATGGGGGGGCAGGTATCATAAAATAACAAGGGTCTAATACAAACTATATACAACATAAAGGGGATATGTATAAAGGGGGAGGGGGGTGGGCAGGCGCACCCCCTAATGGGCCCCGCACCCCCTAATGTCCAGTGCTGAAGGTTGGCAGGCGAGACCCTCGCCTCGGCCTCAGCCCTGGCTGGGGCTGGCTGGGGGCCGGGTGAACCGGCAGATTCAGCCGGTGGGTGTCAGCAGGCCCCAGGTCCCCCTCGGCGGAAGGCCCCTCAGTGGCGGACGGTGGTGGGATGGAGGGTGGAGCAGCAGGTGGAGTGGCGGGTGGAGCAGGCAGGGCGGGCACAGCGGCGGCTGGCGCAGCATGCGGGGGGGGCAGGTAGTCCGCGATGCGCTCAAATGCGCAGAAAGGCCCCCCCATGCCTCCTGGCGCCAGGCCAGCGCCCGTTCCTGCCGATGGAGGTGCCGCTCGTCCACCCGCAGGTGCTGCTCCGAGACCTCCAGTTGCCGCCGGAGGATTGCCAGCAGCTGGGGGTCCGTCGCCATCCGGGTGTGGTGCTGGGTCCACCATCGTCCCTGCCCTGGGGCTGGTCGGTGCTCTGCCAAGGGCCTGGCCTGCAGTGATGGCCCCGGTGGGCTCTCTGGGACCACTGACACCTCGCCAGCGCTCTCCTGGCCCTCCGATGGTGCAGCTGCAGAACACAGGGGGCGGGAAGAACAGTGGAGACAGCCGTTAGTGTGGGCCCTGAGCCATGGCCCTTGTCCCCCCACCCCTCTGCTGCTGGTTCCCCATCCCCGTCCCCGGGAGATGCTGCTGCTGCTGCTGGGTGTCCCACCCACTCCCCCTGGGGGACCCTAGGTTCCGCTCCTCCCATCCCCAGGGATGGGGCATGGCACTGTCATGCTGGGGGGGCAGGGGCTGATGCACTCTTCTGAGGGACATGCCACTGCTGTCCTTGGGGCCATGGTCATCTGGGCATGTGGAGGGCCCTGGTCATGTCTGTTGTCCCCACCCCTCAACCCCGGGGGTGTGCACCGGGGGGGTACATACCTGACGGTCCGCTCCCACGGTCAGGGGACACCCTGTGGGCGGATGCCCTGCTGGAGCTCCGGGACGGCAGCGCAATGTGGAGCCCCCCGTCGCTGGAGGAGGATTCCCCCTCCTCCTTCTCCTCCAGCATCCCAGGGGTGGGCTCCTGGGGGGGCCCCTGGGGTGCGGGGCTTGCCTCTGGGGCGGACTCCACCTCCAGGGCCTGCTGGGGCTCATCGGCCGAGGTGTCAAGAGTGGCCGGGGGGAGGAGGTGTGCCGGGGGCCCAGGATTTCCCTGAGCTCCCTGTAAAAGGGGCAAGTGACGGGGCCGGGCCCAGATCGGCTGGCCGCATCCCGGGCCCGGGCATAACCCTGCTGCAGCTCCTTCACCTTACTCCTGACGTGGTCAGGAGTGCGGGCAGGGTGACCCTGGGCGGCCAGGCCCTCGGCCAGACAAGCGAACGCATCCGCGTTCCGCCTCTTGCTCCCCATTACCTGGAGCACCTCCTCCTCGCTCCAGAGCCCCAGCAGGTCCCGGATCTTGGCCTCCATCCAGGAGGGGCCCCACTGCCTCTTCCCCAGCTGGCTGCCAGCCTGGGAGCCCTGGCTCCCCTTGGGGGGGTGCCCTGGGGGCGCTTGGGGGGCTGGCGGGCGGTCATCATAGCGGGGGGGGTGTCTCTGGGCTGCAGGGAGGTGTGCAGGCTCGCCATGTGGCTGTGCTGCCGCCTGCACGCTCTCTCAGCTTCCTGCACAGGAAGGCAGGGGGCGGGGAGCTTTAAGGAGCCGCTGCACGCGGCAACCATAGAGCTCAGGGGCTGGAGAGAGCATCTCTCAACCCCTCAGCTGATGGCCGCCATGGTGGACCGCGCTATTTCGATGTTGCAGGACGCGGATCGGCTACACGTGCCCTACTTCGACGTTCAACGTCGAAGTAGGGCGCTATTCCCATCTCCTCATAAGGATAGCGAATTCAACGTCTCACCGCCTTACGTTGATGTCAACTTCGAATAGTGCTCGCCACGTGTAGACGTGGTGGGCGCTATTTCGACGTTGGCATGGCTACTTCGAAGTAGCCAGCACGTGTAGACACGGCTAAGGTGACTGAGTTAATTTCTTTTATTGGGCCAGTTTCTATTGGTGAAACAGAGAAGTTTTTGAGCTTACACAGCACTCTTGTTTGGGGCTGGGAAACCAAGGCTTTCTCTACATTATGCAGCTTTTAGTGACATGGTTGTGTTGCTACAACCCTGTCACTGAAAGCCAGGCAGTGTAGCTGCTGTTTGTTGGCTCTTTCGCCAACAAAATACTTCCACACCCAATGAGCAGGGTTAGCATTGTGGGAAGGAGAGCCCTCCTGCCAACAGGGCACTGTTTTCACTGGTCTTGCCCCAGAAAAATGTTTGTCTTTCTGGGGAGGGAGAAGGGGAGGCACGCCTCTGAAAGATAAAAGTTTTGTTGTTCAATTACCAGTGTATACATAGCATAACTCTGTGGCTACAAGGTGGAACAGATAGTTTAGCATTAGCAGTTAACACATATTTCAAGGGACAATTCGAGGTTTATTCAACACAGTCTGTCCCCACTTGAAGTTAGCATTCGCACTCTGAATTAGAGCACATCTGCACTTAAAATGCTGCATTGCTGCTGCGTTGCTGTAGTGCTCTGATGAAGATGCTCTGTGTGGAGAGGAGAGAGCTCTCTCCCAGTATCACAATTAATCCACCGCCTCAAGAGGTCGTAGCTGTATCAGTGGAAAAAGCTCTCCCACCAACATAGCACTGTCTGCACCAGCATTTGGGTTGAGCTAACTACATTGCTCAGAGCTGTGTACTTTTCACACCCCTGAGAAACTTAGTTGCATTGAACAAGAGCTCTGTGTAAGTTTGAAAGCTTGTATCTCTCACCAAGAGAAACTGGTCCAACTAAAAGTATTGCCTGATCTACTTCATCTCTCTGAGATCCTGGGACCAATACGTTTACAACACCACAACATGAATTTAAGTTGGTTATTTGCTTCTGTGACAAGCCAGATGCAGAGATCTGCTTGAGGCTGTCACTGGATGTGCCAATCACACCACTGAGTCCACCTCCCTGCCCTTTGGGGCACTCCACCACCCTCTTCTGCTGAGCCGGCATCTGGCACAGAGTTGGGGGTCGCAGTCCTCAGCAGAGCAACACAGACGCTGAAATCTGCTCAGCTCTGGGAAGACTCAGCCAAAAGGACTTGATCCAGTATCCAGGTGCGCTGCCCCATTGGGACCAAACCCTGCTAAATCCATCTCACTATGCATAAAGTTTAGACAGAGTGAGTTCATAAGTTGTTCGCTCTCCTTATCAATGAAATGAAGAGATGCACAGTTGTTGTCCTGCCCTCCCCATCACAATTATTTGCACTGGGTTTATTAATAACCAAAAATGAGTATAAAAAGTAGGATTGAAATGATTTCAGGTGACAGCAGACAGATCAAAGTAAGTTGCTAAGCCAAATGAAACAGAACACAACAGCTGAGCTTAATATTCTAAGAAACTTGTTACATGCCATTTCATACCCTAATCATAGTTCTAATCGCCTTCTCTCACAAACTAAGCAGCATCCTGGATTAGGTCTGGTCCTTCCCCCGTTCAGTTTTCAGTAGTCATCTGCAGTGGTAACCAGGGGTCTCCTGGCATCTGATAGCAGCTCCTATTGTTGGTTTTGTGCCTTTATATACATTTTGTCCTAGGTGGGAATTCTTTGTGTTCCATTCAAACTTTTTTCTCACCTTGAGTGGAAAAGTGCAGCATCCAAAATGGTTTCCAGCATCAGTCTTGGCGGGGCCGGCTATAGAACAGGCTTGCAGGAGAAGCAAGACTATTCACAGATCACTGTCTCAAATACTGGGCCATTAAGTTCCTTTACTACCTCACGTAGCAGGTCTAGATTAGTAAAATGGGTGTATACCTCATGTTTCTAACTTTAGATATGGGGCAAATCACATGCACAAATAGAATATATGTAATCATAAGATTATAACTTTTAAGGTGATATGTTACATGCAATATTCTGCATAAAACATACCTGAGTTAGGCATATTCATATTAAAATAATATTTCAATAAAAATATGGGGTGTAACCTCATGGGAGGCTCCAGGCTCCCCTTGCTCCCCTGGGTCTCAGCCCAGAACCCCAACAGCTGTGGAGTGTTTCACCATTCAGTCAGCAGGGCTCCAACCAAAATAAACCAACTTCCCAATGGATAATAGGCCACTTCCCACCCGGTCTCCTGGAGCTACAATTAAGGTATCATTGAGGTCTCCAGGCTTTTTAGCATATACAGTCCCCAGATACTCTGATCCTTCTCAGATTTCCACAGCCTCTTGGGCACACGTCGGGGTCTCTGCAGCTCCAGCTTCCCCAGTCAGGTATTTCAGCTGTACCTAGGCTGGCGCCAGCAACGACCAGGTGTCCTTCCTCCCTGGCAGTCAGTCCGGTCTGAGCTGGATACATCCTTTTTTAGTAGTTCTACACCTGGAGCATGCCCTGTAGAGTAATGGGGGAGTGGCTTACTGAGTCCAAAGAGGAGTTAATCCTTCCCTCTCTAGTGTGGGGTCCAATCACCCCATCACATTTTGTAATATGGCTCTAAGAGAACTAGATTAGAAAAGTATCAGAGCGTAGCCGAGTTAGTCTGTATCTTCAAAAACAACAGGAAGTCCTGTGGTATCTTACAGACTGACAGATATTTTGGAGCATAAGCTTTTGTGGTCAAAGGCCCTCTTCATCAGATGCATGAGATTAGAAAAGTATTGTACTGAGAGGCCAACCTGGTCAGGCTGTATGGTCTTTTTCTGAATTCCTCAGCATCCTGAGCTCTCAGTAGCTGCGTCTACACATGCACGCTACTTCGAAGTAGCGGCACCAACTTCGACGTTAGGCGGCGAGACGTCGAAGTCGCTAACCTCATGAGGAGATAGGAATAGCGCCCTACTTCGACATTCAACGTCGAAGTAGGGACCGTGTAGACGATCCGCGTCCCGCAACGTCGAAATTGCTGGGTCCTCCATGGCGGCCATCAGCTGGGGGGTTGAGAGATGCTCTCTCTCCAGCCCCTGCGGGGCTCTATGGTCACCGTGGGCAGCAGCCCTTAGCCCAGGGCTTCTGGCTGCTTCTGCGGCAGCTAGGGATCTATGCTGCAGGCACAGGGTCTGCAACCATTTGTCAGCTCTGTGTATCTTGTGTTGTTTAGTGCAACTGTGTCTGGGAGGGGCCCTTTAAGGGAGCGGCTGGCTGTTGAGTCCGCCCTGTGACCCTGTCTGCAGCTGTGCCTGGCATCCCTATTTCGATGTGTGCTACTTTGACGTGTAGGCGTTCCCTCGCTGCTCCTATTTCGATGTTGGGCTGAGCAACGTCGAAGTTGAACATCGACGTTGCCGGCCCTGGAGGACGTGTAGACATTATTCATCGAAATAGACTATTTCGATGTCGCAACATCAAAATAAGCTATTTCGATGTTGGCTGCACGTGTAGACGTAGCCAGTGAGTTTAAATAATTTGCCCAAATGAACTGCCAATGACAGATGGCTGCAAATGCAAGTGAGCAAACATCTAAATTTCCAACACAGCAGAATTCCAGGATGTTCCATTCTAGGGATCTTCTTGAACCATTTTTGCCACTGTCACCACAGTGTGAGTGAGTCTAGTGAAGGGATCTGGAGGAGGTTAGAATTGTGCCTCCATACACTAGTACCTGGGCAGCTTTCCCTTAACATGGCTTGGTAAAGAGGAAGGCCCAAAAATGGTTGTGGGGTGAGTGGATGAAGCATTGTTGGCTGATGCTGAAGGGTAAGGAGGAGTTTTTAATGCATATTTGATGGCACCGATTAAGTAGTTCCAGGAACAGATGGCTCAGAAAATGAGTACCATTATTAATTCGTAGTTTATTTTTGATAGCAGCATAGAGTAGGTATCTCTGTCACTGAATGCTAAAGGTCTGACTGAGGTTGGATGAATATTACTTCAGCTGAAGTCAATGGGCAAGTTCAGTGCCTCTTAGTATTAGGCCCTCGGAAAGGTATAAAAAAAAAGATTCCTGTCCTGTCTAGCTACATAAGCTAATACCATGCAGAATTAACATCGTATTACTTAGTGCTGACAGACTGCTCAGTACTGTACATGGATAAAGATATTCCCTGTCTTCATGAAATTACAATTTAAGACCCTGATTCCAGAGAGTACTTAAAGACATAACTTAAAAGTAAGCAAATGCTTCAGTGGGACTTAGGCACATGCTTAAAGCTACTTCTTGAACATCCCTGCATTCCTGATCTGAGGGACAAAATGGAATCTCCAGGTAAGGTGAGAGAGGTGGAGGGTGTTCACTATTCCAAGTGGATGGTATCAGAGAGGTAGACGTGTTAGTCTGTATCTTCATAAAACAAAAACAGCAGTCCTGTAGCACCTTAAAGATTGGCAAAATCATTTATTAGGTGATGAGCTTTTGTGGGACAGACCCACTTCTTCAGACCTGGAAAATCTTGATAAAAGTAAGAAGACACAATGGCTACGTCTACACGTGCAGCCAACATCGAAATAGCTTATTTCGATGTTGCGACATCGAAATAGTCTATTTCGATGAATAACGTCTACACGTCCTCCAGGGCCGGCAACGTCGATGTTCAACTTCGACGTTGCTCAGCCCAACATCGAAATAGGCGCAGCGAGGGAACGTCTACACGTCAAAGTAGCACACATCGAAATAGGGATGCCAGGCACAGCTGCAGACAGGGTCACAGGGCGGACTCAACAGCCAGCCGCTCCCTTAAAGGGCCCCTCCCAGACACAGTTGCACTAAACAACACAAGATACACAGAGCTGACAACTGGTTGCAGACCCTGTGCCTGCAGCATAGATCCCCAGCTGCCGCAGAAGCAGCCAGAAGCCCTGGGCTAAGGGCTGCTGCCCATGGTGACCATAGAGCCCCGCAGGGGCTGGAGAGAGAGCATCTCTCAACCCCCCAGCTGATGGCCGCCATGGAGGACCCAGCAATTTCGACGTTGCGGGACGCGGATCATCTACACGGTCCCTACTTCGACGTTGAACGTCGAAGTAGGGCGCTATTCCTATCTCCTCATGAGGTTAGCGACTTCGACGTCTCGCCGCCTAACGTCGAAGTTAACTTCGAAATAGCGCCCGACGCGTGTAGACGCGACGGGCGCTATTTCGAAGTTGGTGCCGCTACTTCGAAGTAGCGTGCACGTGTAGACGCAGCTAATGAGAATTTAACAGAAAGATCAAAAAAATAAAATGAAAACTGATAAATCAGCTACATAGGACAGAAGGAGGGGAGGTGAAGACGGGAGGGGGGAGAAAATGACTTACTGCAAGGGTCTATTAACTTAAGTGAGTTGCCTGAGATCACCACGAATATCAAAGATAGGGAAACTGTCCTTGCAATGCATAAACTAATTGATGTCATTGTTGAGACTGAGGTGTAAAGTACTGAATTTGAGAATAAACTCCAGTTCAGATGACTCACTTTGTAATCTAGTGTTAAAGTCTCTTTGTTTTAGAATGCGGGTTTTCAGGTCTTGAATGCTATGGCCTGCTCCACTGACATGTTCACTGACAGGTTTGTGTGTATTCAGATTCCTAATGTCTGATGTGTGCCTAGTCATTCTCTGGTGAAGTGATTGTCCAGTTTGTCCAATATACACAGCAGGGGGGCATTATATCAGTGCATTATCAACAATCTGCAACCTATACCGGAACACCGGACCTGTCCTTTCTTACACACAGCCACCTAACCTCAGGAAAATTCTCACTGGCAACCACAGGCCATAACAGAGAAATTCTAATCCTGGAATCTTTCCTTGCAACAAATCCCGGTGCCAGCTCCGTGCACATATTTACACTGGACACACCATCACTGGACCTAGCCACATTACTTACACGATCAGGGGCTCATATTCCTGTATCTCCAGCAGTGTAATACATGCCATCATGTGCCACTTAACTCAATAGACACTTGAAGTAAGTAATTTTCTTCCCCCTCTCCACCACTTCACCTTGCTCCTTCTGTCCTACACAGATGATTAATCAGTTTTTATTTCATTTTTTCCCATCTTTCTGTTAAAATCTCATCATGTCAGTTTACTTTTATCAGAATTTTCCAGATCTGAAGAAGTGGGCCTGTCCTACAAAAGCTCATCATCTAATAGATTTTTTGTTAGTTTTTAAAGTGCTACAGGACTGCCAGTTTGTTTTATGCCAAGTGGGTTCACTACAAGCTAGCTCCAAATATTACACTTGCTTGTTTTTCATGTAGGATTACTGCTAGAGGAAATCCCTGGGTTGAAAGTCACCAAAACCCCCACTCTGCATATTAGCTGCCTCCACCTGGAAACAGTCGGAAACACTGGGTACTGGAATACCTGGAAGGCCAAGTTTTGGTCTTGGAAACATTGTTAAGCATGAAAAACAAAAAAGAAAAATACCAGATAATCTGGCTTCATTGTCAGTCTTATAGAAGTTGCCAGTGACAAGAAAACTAAAATATTTGAACAATCGTTTCTTGGAACCATTTTTTCAGTGAATTCAGATCTTTTTCTATTGTGAACTATCTGTGTAAGAGCAAACTTTAGATTCTGTCTCTCTCCTAGCATGCTTGGATTTTGCCACCAAAAAAGATCAGATTAATACCTTCCCAAACAACACATCTGAATAAAGTATATTCCAAACTTCAAAAAGTATTAGAATAGTTTTCCCTCCAGTACACTACTCGTCAGCACTTGGAAACTCTAAGCCAAGTTACAGAAATATGATGACGAGATTAAAATCTGAAACCAAATTAACAAAATTCCAGAGACCCCAAAGACAAAATAAAACAGGAAAAAGGACTGATCTCTTGATCCTTAACTCCATAAGCCTCCCACAGAGAAGTGTAAACTGGAAGATTGACTACACTCATTTCTATGTTTTACTTACTTATTTTGGTTTTCGTTTTGATTCTGTAGCTACAGAGCTACATAATACTGAGGCCATTTCGTTACCAAAGATGAATTTGATCCACTTTGTATAGGATCATGCCCTATGGGACAAGGATCCCATTGGACTAATCACAAAAGTAAATTGAGCAGAGACAAAAACACAATACTAGTCACATTTTGCTTTCTGCTTTTGGAAACACAGGAAGGCAGTATAGGGAAAAATACAATCAGACCTAATTACTTGAGCAATGCTGACACAGTGAAGATGTGACATCATAGCTTTTGCTGCGGTCAAAGCTCTAAACCTCACTGATAAACTAACAGCGACATAGCAGGGTGTGTTTCACATACCTCTAGAGTGCAGCGTGGTCTTTTACCCATAAAAAACAGAAGCATCTATTCCCAGAAAGCCAGTCCATACCAAATAGTGCATCTCAGCTTATTTCCCCTGCTTCTTTAACCTGGGCCTTCTAAATAGCTTTTTAAGCTAAAAACAAGCCGTATGACATCTTAGGTAGGTCTAAATTTAGGGAGAAAGTCACTTTAAGTTACACAACTCCAGTTATGTGCATAGCCTACCTGGAATCGACATACCTTAAATCGAATTTCCATGGCATCCCGACCACAGAGGGTGACAGGAAGAAACTCTCCCATCAATTTCCGTTACTCATCACAACTCTGTGGAGTACTAGCGTTGACGGGAAAGTGATGAGCAGTCAATTTGGTGCGTTCCTGCTATACCCACTAAATCAATCCCTGCGAGATGGATCTCTGGAGCGTTGAGTTCTGGTTAAGTATAGACAAGCCCTTAGTCTAATCTGTTTGGGTAGCTTAACAAAGTGCAATTCCTGGCAAGACAAACACCGCTGTGTTTCACCTGGTCTGTGTTCTGGGGGCACAATTTGAATATTGCTTCTCTTTTCAAGATTCTGATTCAGTTTGACTGTTGAATTTTCTAGGGTTTTTCTTTCTGAAGAACTGTTGCTCACTGCCAGGGATTTGGGAGAGAGGAAGCAGGAGAAAGGAGTAGGGAATGTATTGGCACATCACCTGCATTGTGTTGCACCTGCAGAACAAGCTGGGTAGGAGGAGGAGAGGCACACAGAAAGACTGATCTTCCCACAATCCTTTGTGTGTTTAATAAGTCTCACCAACTGTTCCTGGTTTTTGTAACTAAGAACATTTTACACATAGAATGAGTGTAAGAAAAAATACTGTCAATATTTTACTCACCCACCAAAACATATGTATTTTCCCTGGGTGAGTAGAATGTTGCAGGGCTTATTATATTATCTTTATGGGAAATAGATTTCTTCCCCCGAGTAATTTTTTGTATTACTAATTTTTGTCTTGGTCCAACTGAGGAGTACTTGGTCTTGTCAGTTCCCCTCTCAAGTGTGTTAATCTGGTTCTGTTATATGCATGTTTAGTAATGAATAATACTTTGAATAGAAGAGCCTTTTCCCCCACACTTAACCTTTGAAAACCATCATTAAATTTCCTCCCTCCCTTTTTTCTACGCTTGCTGCTTATGAAAACAAATGCACTTAATTTTAGAAAATTTGTTTTCTCCCTCTTACTAATTTTAGAAAAGAAATTGCAGATGCCAGATCGTACACTAGATGGCAGGTCTGCGTCTCTTTTCTTCTTCATTAAGCCTTTAATCTGGTACACCGATAGGTCTATTCCAAATGATACATCTGCGGCCTCTGGCACAGAAAACAAAGGCGAGGCAATAAACAACAGCTACCAATTTAACACCAGATGAGAAGTGAATGCATGAAATTGGGTTTGTTAGTTTTACCAGAATCAATTACTTTTCCTGTTGCATTCATGTAAGTGATTTTCTGCCTATGCACATAATACCTTCCTTTGTTTTAGTAGTATACCAAGACTAGAGAACAACAAGAAGTCTTGTGGCACCTTACAGACTAACAGATATTTTGGAGCATAAGCTTTTGTGGGCAAAGACCCGCTTCGTCAGATGCATGAGTCATGCATCTGACGAAGCGGGTCTTTGTCCATAAAAGCTTATGCTCCAAAATATGTTAGTCTATAAAGTGCCACAAGACTTCTTGTTGTTCTCAAAGCTACAGACTAACATGGCTACCTCTCTGATACCAAGACTTAGTTAATTTGTTTGTTTGCAAATAACTGTTGCTGCTGTGTTTGTATTCACTGATTCTTAGTTTTTTTCGATGTTTGTTTAAAAAGTTTAGTGACGACGGGGGTCTACCACAAAGCTTCTTAACTGTTGCTACATTCAGGAATAATTAAGCCACTGTAATCTTTTGATATGAAAGTCCATTGCAAGAGTTGCAGGAAGTGGGATCAGAGGATTCAGTAGTTTTAATCCTACTCTTTCCACAGTTTTCTGTTTTAAGGCCTTATCTATACAAAAAATTGTACTGCTTTAATTATACTGGAATAGTTAAAGCAATACAATCCCAACACTGTAGTATAAAGGTGTCTTACACTGGTATAAGCTATTCATGTGTGGGAAGGAATGAACATACTGGGGTTGTGTCTACACTATGATGTAAATTCGAATTTATTTATATCAGTTTTCTAATTCTGGAATGCATACATTCGAATTTGACTGTCCTCACTTCCCATGTGCTCCCCACAAGGTTGAGCCACTGCTGCCACACACAAATTGGCTAACATTGACTGTTGCAGTAGTGCATTGTTGGAAGCTATCCTGCAGTTCCCTCATTCCCATAGCATACTGGGTGTGCTCGCTGGTCATGATGTCATGTTCCCACATTGCATTTTCCTCTTCCAGTCCCTGGAAATAATGCAGGGACCTTCAAACGCTGTGTCTACACTACGAGATAAATTCGATATTTCATACATTCGGATATTTAATCTCAATATTATGAATTTAAATTAAGAGTCTACAAAGCTTCTTGAAATTTGACCCACTTTTTTCCATGTCAAATCTCCGCATCCCCATTCCCCTGTGCAAGTTTGACAGCGTGAGCATTGCATTGTGGGTAGCTATCCCACAGTGCCTGCTCCCCAGTTGCTTGTGGGTGTTTCATGCTGGAATCCCAGAATTCCAAGCACCGTCCCAGAATTCACAGCATCACTAACCACGTGAAAAAAGAACTGGAGATCACGTCTTTTCCTGCTGCAGCATTCCAGCGCAAGGATGGGTCCACGAATGCGCCGACTCATAGCACAGATCATTACAGCAACCACAGTGGCTGTCAGGCAATTTGTCCCTCAATTCCAAAGCTCAGTGACACTTGGCTATCCTACTCATGCTGCTGCTGCTGCTGAGGATGGTTTGGAAGAGCAAATCTCTCAACTGCGGTCCAAGAACACAGAGCTGCTGGCTGCCATGAATGCTTTGCTGACAGTGAAGCAGCGCTTTTGGACTTGTGAGACCAGCACCGGTGGGATCACATTGTTTTGGAGTTCTGAGATGACCAGCAGTTGGTGCAGAACTTTCACATGTGCAAGGCCACCTTTATGGAACGTTATGATGTACTGGCCCTCCTCTGAAGCAGAGCAACACCCAAATGAGACGGGCTTTGATGGCTCTGAAGTGAGTGGCAATCACCCTGTGGAAGTTTGCAATGCCTGACAGTTACTAGTCAGTAGCAAATCAGTTTGGTGTGGGCAGATCTACAGTGGGGTCCGTGGTGGTGGAGGTGGCCCATGCAACCTGTTGGCATCTCCTCAGGAAGACTGTGACCCGGGGAGATGTACAGGTCATAGTGGATGGCTTTGCTGCCCAGGGCTTTCCTGACCGCGGTGGGGCAATAGATGGCACGCACATCCCCATCATAGCCTCATCCCACCTGGCCTCCAAGTAGATACGGTTGGCCCTTGAGTTCCATGAGGGTCCTGTTCCACACACCCTCGCATAACCTGGATTTCATGTAAGTGAGGGTCCAGCTTTTTTCCGGTGCAACACACATTCTGCAGCAGAAATGTAAATCCTGTGGTGGTGGGGGAAGCAGTGGGGGAGTGTTAAGCCTGGCAGTGGGTTGGAGCTGTGGGAAGCGGAGGTGGGGTAAGCCAGGGGTGGGTTAGGGCTGCAGGGGGGCGAGGGGTGGAGTTGAGTTAGATCTGTGCACCGGGGCGGTGAGCTGTAGCCCTGCTCAAGTGCTGAGCTAGGCTGTGGGGGCTTTGAACTGGGGCTGCACATGGGGGGGTTTGAACCATGGTGGGGTTGTTGAACCAGAGCAGCGCACAGAGGGGCTTGAACCAGAGCTGTGCACAGGGGATTGAACCAGGGCCATGTGTGAGAGGTTTAAACTGGGATAGGAGGATGGAAATGGGGCCATGTGTGAGGGGTTTGAAGTAGGGCAGTGGGCTAGTTTGAAATAGCGCAGCACACAGGGGTTGAACTGGGGTGGGAGGATGGAACCAGGGCTGTGCATGAGGGGAGTTAAAACAGGAAGGGAGTTGAACTGGAGCTGTGCATGAGGGTTGGTGAGCCGGAGCCAGAGCTGAGTGTGGGGGTGGGGTGTGAGCTGGAGCCACATGCAGGTGAGGAGTTGGCAGGGGGGTTGAATCGGGGCCAGGGAGGTTGAGCCAGAGCTGCGGCTGAGGGGTGGTGAGCTAGAGCCAGAGGAGGGGGTGGGATGTGAGCAGGAGCTATGCACAGGTGGTGAGTGGAGCTGGGGGGTGCTGAACTCGGGCTGTGTGGAGCTGTGGGGATTGAGCCAGGGTTGGGGGGAGTGAGTTAAGTGCAACTGGAAATGGCACATTTCCAGGGTTTACTGTAGGAATCGGGGTCAACCATGTAAGAGTGGGGTCGCGTACTCTGGGTTCGCGTACTCTGAGACTTTAGTGTAAATTGAAAGGGGTACTTCTCTATGGTGATGCAGGGGTTGGTAGATCACAAAAGTAATTTTAATGACATCAACATTGACTGGACAGGAAGAGTTCATGACGTGCGCATATTCCAAAATCTGGAACTGCACTGAAATCTTCTGGATGGCACTTTTCCCCCTGATTGCAGAATCAAGATTAGTGACATGTAGATGCCCATTGGCATATTGGGCGACCATGCTTACCCTTTGGTTTCCTGCTTGATGAAATCCTACACGGGAGCCCTGGATCCCAGCCAGGAAAACTTTAATCATAGACTGAGCAGTTGGAGAATGGTGGTGGAATGCGCCTTTGGATGTTTAAAAGCGAGGTTCAGATGTTTATTGATGCATTTGGACCTTTCTGAAGGTAATGTCCCCACTGTTATTACAGTGTGCATTATTTTGCACAACATATGTGAAGCCAGGCAGGAAACTTTCCTGTCAACCTGGAATTCTGAAGAGGAGGCCACAGGAAGGGCTTACTCTCAGCCTCCTACACAACCATCCACCAGTAGCCACGCTCAGCCTGCAGCAAAAAGGGAGGCTTTAAAAAACAGCTTTATGACTGATCTGTAACACGCATGCTACCTATGTACTTCTCTGCCATAATGCCAATAAATCATGCCATGCCGTAATGAATGAATGCTTTTGCTTGGTGGGAGGGAGTTAACTTGCAGTAACTAGAATACATGTGCTTTCAGTGGCAGCCCCCACCCCCCCACCTGCCTGGTTCCCTCAGCTGTGTGTCTGCTGTGGACCAGGGCCTATCACTGGGCAGCTGTGCCTTCAGCGGCACTCACCCTCCCCCAACCCACCCATTTTGATTTGTGTTTCCCCCACACACTCCTGCACGCCAAAAATCACACAAATTTTATTCTGTGGGGAGGAGAGGGTTAAGTGGCTGGGAAAACAAGCCTTCTCAAGGGTGTTTGAAGAGTCTTTTGCAGGGACCCATGGGGCTGGAGTGGCATGGTAGCCTTGACCTCCCTCCCTGTGTGTGGGGATCACAACAGTGGGTGAGTGACGTCTCATCAGGGGACTCCAGACAGCAGGTATCAGCTGCTGCTCTGTTGGCTTGGGAGTCCCTCTGCAGCTGCAGCAGGGAGATCAGGACTTCTGCCTGCTAAGTAGCGGCTGTTACAAGCTTTGCCATGACCTCACTCATCTTTGACAATTGCTGCTGCTGGAGATCAAGCATTCTCGCATTAAACTGTACTTGACTCTGATGCCACTCAGCTGTACTGTGACATCACTGAGCAGTGTCCTTTGTCAGCTTCATGTGCTCTGCCTCAGTCTTTTCCTTGTGCTGCAGGATTGGATCATGTTTGCATTTCTTGTGTCTTTGGTTTTTCTCTGGAACACTGGGCAAGGGGTCTGGAAAATGAAGGTCAAAATTCAGATACAATTCACATAATGTGCTTTGAAGTGCAATGAATGGGTTTTTTCTGTGTACTATCACTGGAAGTATACTTTTGAAGGACACATGGGTTACTAAGGATGGGGCAGTAAGCGTGCATTTCACAGTACCTCACTTGCTATCATTTATCCAGCACATTGCATTGTGGACATGGTAAGCTATAAGCATTTGTCCTTTTTGGGGGTGAAGGGGAGGTCTGCAAAGCAGGGGCAGCCGCCAGGTGTCCTGGCCGGGTGTCCTATAGCAGTGAAAATGGATGGCTGCGTCAGGGGTTCATGTACAATAAAAGTAAGGTAAAGAAAAAGAAATAATCCAAAGAAAGGCTGGATGTAAAGGGACACAGGTGGGGAAAGGCACAGCAGAGGAACCCCCCACGGAGCAGGGGGATTCCTGAAAACTGAAAACAAATGGTTCTTGGAAGCGGACATGGGAGGGTAAATGTCCAGCAGAGCCCAGCAGCTGCATGGCACCGGGGAGTCCTGGAAAATGCAAAGAAATAGTGGAAAAGAAATGCTGTGGGAAGGAACATGGGAGGGTAAATGCCCAGCAGATCCTGGCAGCTGCGGGGCACTGGAGAGTCCTGGAAAATGCAAAAAAATGGTGGAAGAGAAATGCTGGGGGAAGGGCCATGGGAGGGGAAAAGCCCAGCAGAGCCTGGCAGCCGTGTGGCACAGGGGAGTCCTGAAAAATGAAAAGAAATGCCAGTGGAAAGGGACGTGGTGGTGGGGAACCCCCACAGAGCTTGCAAACTGCATGGGCAGTGGGGAACGAAGCACCCACCGGCTGCTGCAGGCAAATGTAAAGGGTCAGGAAGCATTTAAAAAAAATGCAAATTCCTGTGCTTCCTCAGGTTGCCAAAGAAGACATCAGCCTCCTAAAACTAACAGATATGGAGAAAGAACAGCTACTTCTGCTGTGTGACCAAAGCCTGGAAAATTTGATAAAATGCTGTGTGGTGCCATGACACCAGATCGCTATCTAGTTGCCTGCTGTGGCAAGGTGTGCTTCTGGAGAAGATGCAACAAGTCAGGCCTGCCCAAGTATCTCGTGGGGGGAGAAAAATACAGGAGTGCCTGGATGAGGCCTTCGAGGACATCTCCAAAAAGGAGAAGCTCTCCATTCCAAGAAATATTAACACGCTGTTCTGAGGGGCACAGAGGCACAGCTAGCAAACCTGTACCTATACACAACCCGATAGCTGTACCCACCCCCAACCCACTTCTAGCATACAGAATAAATACCCACCCAAATTGTTTGCTCCAGGGGGCTCGAGGACTAGCATAGAGGTTACTGGTGTGGAGGGAACTGCTGTGGAGGCACCTTGTATGGAGGGAAATGCCGTGGAGAGGCCTGCCGTGGAAAGGGCCAGTTCCAGGTCTATGATGAAGAGCTCCGAGCTGTTTGGAACAACCTCTTCTGTCCCCTGCTCATTGCCCCCTTCCCCCTTTCCATCGCCCTCTTCCTCTGAGCCTCCCTGCTTTTCCAGGCTCACCCCAAACTCCATACCAGGGCCTCCACAAGTGTCATAATTCTGTCTGGGCTCCATGGTGGGGTTGCTCTTCATAAGCATGTGCAGCTGTTGATAATAGTGGCAGCTCTGTGGAGTCATCCCTGACCACTGGTTGGCCTCCTGGACTTTTTTGATAGGCCTGCTGGAGTTCTTTAACCTTCACCCGGCACTGCATAGAGCCCCGCGAGTAACCTTGGGCGATCATCTTGCACACCATCTGATCATAGATTGCCATGTTTCTCTTGGCCACCTGAAGTCTCTTCACCACTGATTGGTCCCCCAAATGGCAATGAGATCCAGAATCCCCTGGTGAGTTCAAGCTGGGGCTCTTGCGAGCCCAAGAAGTGCTAGTCAGATCGCTACCCTGAGTGCTCATGATTGCAGTACAGGGCTACCGACAATAGCTACCTATGCCGTGCGAAGGCTACTGATGTGGTTCGATGGCTACCAACGTGGTACACTGCGTTGGGCAAAGAGATGATGGGTGCCCTTTATATTTGCATGGCTGGGCTGCTAAATTACATTTCAAATTTTAATTCAAATTCAATCAAAAGTTTGTGGGTGTACTTTGACCTTCCTGCTCACGTGGATGGAGAGCAGCACACAACGAAGCGGCCATCCATGGAGGGTCACTGCGTAGTTTTGTGGGATACATACGGGACACTTCTGGAGGCTAATAAATTGGAATTAAGGACACGACGCTTCCACACTAGCCTTGATTTGAGATTTTAAATTTGAGTTTGATGCTATACCCTTCCCATAATATCGATATTTTGTAATCGATATTATGGCTCGATCAATCGAGTTAACAGTAGTAAGTGTGAAGACAGTCACATTTAAATATTGAGCTACTGCCTTGAAATTCAATTTTATCTTGTAGTGTAGATGCAGCCGGGTATAAAGCTCCTTTATTGGTATAACTGTACCCACAGAGTTTTGTCTTGTAAATCTACCAGTCAGAGGTGGTTCAGATTTATGGCCTGTTTGTTCTGCCTCCCTGACACACATTCCAACCCCCATCCCAGTGCAGTACAGAGAAGTCAGATAACTGGTATCAGATTTAGCTCATCTCTGTTAATAGACACCCTGCGAATGTTTTATTCAAAACCACTGAGTCACACAGAATAAGGTCTAGTTTTGAGTTTAAACCTAATAACGAGAATCTCAGTTCTGGTCACCCCTCCCTTCCAAAGCCGATTTAAAGGCTCTGTAACAGGGATCTGTTTTTTTCCCTTTCCCTAGGGGTGTTCAAGTCCCTCTCAGCCCCAGGCCCTGCCCTCCGTCTACCACCTCCACAACCATCCACCCCGCCTAGACTCTTCCCACCCCGGTCCATCCCTGGCCCACTTCATCCTTCCCCCCCAGACCCCACTGTGCCTCTTCCCACCCACTTCCACCATCCCCCTGAGCATGCCTGGTTCCTGCTCCTACACCTCCACCCAGCACCTCCCCATGGTGGAACAGCTGATCACAGCAGAGCTGAAGCGCTGAGAGGGAAGGGAAGGAGCTGATCATGGGGGCCACCAGTGGATGGGAGGCACCGAGGGGTAGAGGCTACTGGTGGCTGCTAAGCATCCATTTTTTCTCCCATTGGTGCTCCAGCCCTGACACATCCCTGGAATCAGCACCCGTGAGTCCACAGGCCATGTGACAGAGGTGGGTGAAGTTCATTTGGGAGTTTTGATTCAGCCCTGAGGGCTTGGAGAACCAGAAAAAATCAGGGCCTGCCAAATCATGTGGATGCAAACTCAAGTTTTCCACATCACTGCCCAAGGAAGGGAGGAAACTTGTGTTAAGTGCTCAAATTCCAAAACAGCTCAGAGTGTTTAACACCTCGAAATCAAAGAGCAGAAAAATCAAGTGCCAAAGTAGTCATTTAAGTATTTTTCTCCTAATAGCTTCTGTCATGCTGTCTAGAGTGGCTCACCGTTGTGAGTGCCAATCTTAGGGCAGCTTCTGAAGATGCAGGCGAGAGACCCCCCCCACTGGTGGCATGTTCTATAATTAAATTTCACCACCCTGGTAACAAATGTCACCTCCAGCAACACTGCAACAGTTTTACCACAGAGTCCCAGATAGTCCCTGTGGGCATTCCATCCATCCTGCCACACAGGCAACCTGGGCTTAGTGATAAATGGTCATTTATACCAAATAGCACAAAATAGTCTTGTTGCTGCCAGTCCCTAAAGACAAGTGAACTCATCCCAGGTCAATTTATACCTGGCCCCAAGACCAGCACTTGTAGCCAATCCTGTTTAAAAAAAAAACAACTAAAGATTTATTAATGAGCAGGGAAATGAGAGAGTTTTTGGAAGGGTTAAGCAAACAAAAATATACCCATGAAAGAGTTACAGTCTACGGCTGTGCCAACACGTGCTGCTTCTTCCGGAAGCGGCGGAGTAATGAGCTATCCGCAAGATGCTAATCTGGTGCAGATGCAAATTTTCAGCACCTCATTAGCAAATTTTGAGGAAAAAGGGGCTCCCAGAAGGAGGGTTTCCTTCCGGAAGATCCCCACAGGCCGCTCTTCTGCACTTGTACTTTGGAGTCCAGAGGAGCTTCTTCCAGACTCCGAACCACGTGCCGATATGGTAATGAGGCGCGGAAAATTTGCATCCACACCTCATTAGCATCTTCCGGATAGCTTATTACTGTGCTGCTTCTGGAAGAAGAGGCACATGCAGACACAGCCTCTGGTTTTAAAATGGGACACAGTTGTAGCTCTCTGTCAGCTCCGAATGCCTTTTAGGGGTGACCCTGGTGATCTCTGCTTCTGTGTCGCAGTTCTGGCCCTTTGAGGGTACAAACACAAGAGAAAAACGGAAAAAGAGATCCTGTCAGCTTTTTATTTCCTTCTTCCAGAATTCAAACTGGTAGGAGTGAGCCCTGTTCTCACAGCCCCTTTGTGGTTATGGAGGGGCAGTTAACAAACTTCAATAGCCATCTTAACCAGGCAGGCACACAGGTGGAACAGACTTGTTTCCAGCACTGACTGTGTTACTGCTCATTTGAGGCCTACACCCTTGCCCAGAGTTGGTTCCTGGTATGCCAGCGTCACCATCCCGAGAAATTAAAAAAATGAAAATTTTAATTTCAGTTTCCAATAGGATCTAACTCAGAGAGAAACTCGATTTTGAGAGAAGAACCAAGTTCAATGATGAACAGTGACTCCTATTCTATTTTTTTAAAAAGGGAAATGAATAAAAAATGAAAATTAACTACAGTCATTGGGGATGTTGTTCCCTTTTGCACTACGCTCCTTGCAGGGAGATCCATCACATCACACATATCTGATTTAGAATGGAACACTATTGCTGTTGCCAGTATAAAGGAGAACTGCTCAGCAGACAAGCACCTGCTGGAGAACATCATGGAATCAGTAGTGAATGTCAGGGTTATAAAAATATCTGAGCTATTTTGAAAGCCTCTTATGTGGGATGTAGTTAATCCTTTGAATGTGTGCAGAATTTCTGGCAATGCCCAAAATGCTGGATTTCTGATTATTAAGTGTCTTTATTCTTTTCTGGTGAAATGAGATGCTAATTATCGATGAATGCTTATGTGGGAAGATTGGTTATCTACTTTCTCATGTCAATCACAATTAGAGAGGTGATAATGGTAGTAAGGACTTACTAATCATATATTCAACAAGTGGTGTGCTTGCTTACATGGAGTGTTCTCAAAATGTCAAGCACATCAAAGAAGCTGTCTCTTGTTATCTGTTACACACCTGTTTGGCATAGGAATACATCGATGTTTATGGATTCGATGATTACACAGAATAAGTTGAATTCTTTTCCCATACAAGTCATGTCTGGGGTCAGTGTGTTCTCAAAAGTCAGTTGCCTAATCAGGACACAATGAATCTATTTAATACGGGAATTTCAGTGTCCTAAAAGAGTTGGCTGAGGAGATCTCTTGCCTGATGATGTTATTTTTAAATACATTTTGAAGCACTGGGGAAATTTCAGACAGAGAGTGCTCATATTCAGAAAAGAGTAAATTCTGCAACAGAAGCTATTTAGCCTGACATCAGTCCTGGGCAAATAAATGGAAAAGCACACATAGGATTCAGTCCAAAAAGCCGTGGTGTCCCATACAGTTTCCATTTGCCACATGCAGTGAACTGGATCCCTCCTTGCGCAAAATGTGGCTCCTTAGAGCCAGACACGTGGAGCACCCTCGTCACTGGTTCAGAGCCCTCAAGTGGAGAGCAGACCTGCCCTTTGCCCAACACGCCTAAAATATTGACACAATCACAGAGGCCTGGGTGAAAGGAGCAAAGGCCACCACTTGGGAAGAGCTATTTTTCCTGGTGAAAATGGAACAGTTCTTAGAGGGTGTTCCTCCTGAGACCGAAATGTACATTCTAGACAAAGACCGTAAATCCATACATTGAGCGGGGGAGATTGGCACCAGCTGGGTGGAAATATGCCATCAAAACAAAGCTCCTAGCAGTTTATGGGGGCCAAGCCAGGAACCTGCCTTACAAGGAAGGAGCCCATGCGCCCCAAGGAAGGCCACAGCCCCTCTCAAGTCCTGCCCCTCCATCCTCCAACCCTCACCTCACTCCCATGATATGCCAGCTGGGTGCTGTTTTAAATGCAATGACCCCTGGCATGGGAAGGCCAACTGTCCCAAGAGAGAGCAGTTCACTGAACCAGGGTCACACCCTGAGTACTCAGGCCCAGATGCCTCACAGATACGCCCAGAGCAAAGGGAAACTGTGAGTGTAAGCAGGAAGAAGGTTGTTGCATGGAAAGACACTGGAGCACAGGCGTCTGTGATCCACCAGTCCACAGTGGACCCCAAACTCATTAATCCCCAGGCTCAGGTAACTGTTCAACCCTTCAGGGTGGACTCTTTTGACCTACCTACAGCCAAGCTGCAGGTGAAATACAAGGGCTGGTCAGGAACTTGGACTTTTGCAGTCCGTGATGACTATCCAATTCTATGTTGCAGAAGAAAACCTAGCAAACCACCTGGAACAAGCCCGGACGGTGGGGGTGGTCTCCTGTAGCAAGGCTAATCAGGACTCCACATCTTACCCAGTTCCTGAGCCTCCGACTAAGGGCCAGTCTGTGCTCCCAGACACCCTGGGATTTGAGACCCAGACAGAGGTGATGGAGCCTGATCCCAGACCAGAACCTCCAACTACAACTGTGAATCCAGTCTGTGAAATCCAGAAGGAATAAAGCCCAGATCTGGGGGCAGTGAACCAGCCTGTGCCAGCACTAGAGCTGGCAGCAGACGGCACCAGAGAGCCTACAGCGGCAGCTGAACCACAGGAACCTGCACGACACTCTAGAACACCAGCAGGAAATGACTCCCAACCAGCCAAGGTACCCGTCTCACCTGCATTGCTTCCTCAGGGGCCAAGCTCAAGCCCAAAACTCAGTAGGAAGTCGGTGTCTCCAGCAATGAGAGACAAGTTCCAGGAAGAACAGGAAGCTGATGAGAGCCTCAGGGGAGCTTGGACAGTGGCCTGAAGTGACTCACAGCCACTCAGCTCTTCTAAAAAGTCCATATTTGTGGTAGAAAGAGGGATTCTGTAGAAGGAGACTCTGGCGGGCACAAGGAGGACTGGCATCCACAGAGACAGCTGGTCGTTCCAACTAAGTACAGGGAAAAGCTCTTAAGCTTAGCCAGTGATCACCCTAGTGATCATGCTGGGCTGAACAGAACCAAGGACCAACTGGAAAAGTCATCCCACTGGGAGGGGATGGGCAAGGGTATGTCTAGCTATGTCTGGTCTTGTGAGGGGAGCCGACAGGTGGGAAAGCCCCGAGACCAGGTCAAGGCACCTCTCCAGCCACTTCCCATAATAGAGGTCCAATTTCTGCAGGTAGTTGTGGATATTATGGGTCCTTTCTCTAAAAAGACTTCAAGAGGGAAGGAGTTCATACTGACTCGTGTGGATTTTGCCACATGATGGCCTGAAGCAGTCACTCTAGGGAGCACCACAGCCAAGAACACGTACCAGGCACTAATATTTTTGCCAGGGTATGTTGGCCTCAGAGCTCCTCATGGATTCCTAGCTGAAGCTATGAAACATCTCTGGGAAGCTCATGAGACAAAACACCTAGGCTATGTCTACACTAGTCCCAAACTTCGAAATGGCAATGTAAATGGCATTTTCAAAGTTTACTAATGAAGCGCTGAAATACTTATTCAGTGCCTCATTAGCATGCGGGCAGCCGCGGCACTTCGAAATTGACGCGGCTCGCCGCCAAGTGGCTCGACCCAATGGGGCTCCTTTTCGAAATGACCCCACCTACTTCGAAGTCCCCTTATTCCTGTGAGCAGATGGGAATAAGGGGACTTCGAAGTAGGCGGGGTCCTTTCGAAAAGGAGCCCTGTCGGGATGAGCCGCGTGGCGGTGAGGCGCATCAATTTCAAAGTGCTGCAGCCGCCCGCATGCTAATGAGGCGCTGAATATGTATTTCAGCGCTTCATTAGTAAACTTCAAAATGGCTATTTACATGGCCATTTTGAAGTTTGGGGCTGGTGTAGACACGGCCCTAGTTGCCACTCCCTACCACCATCAAACAAATGCCTGGGAGAGATATAATAGAACATTGCAGGCCATAATATGTAAGTCTGTGGCCAAGCAGTCCAATGATTGGAACAGTGTTACAGCAGCTACTTTTTGCCTATAGAGGTGTCGTACATCCCAGTCTGGGATTCTCACGGTTCAAACTTGCATATGGACGTGAGGTTAAGGGCCCTTTGCAACTGATGGGGCAGCAGTAGTTGGGGCTACTCCTCCTCCAGGGGCTAACATTTTGGATTTTGTTACCAACCTTCCTCAACTTGGCTGGGCATTACAGGTGGTTTGTACCTCACTGCAGTCAAATCTCTGCTCCACTAACTGACTTGACCAAAAAGAAACAACCAAATGTGGTCAAATGGACTGACCAGTGCCAAAGAGCTTTTAAGCATCTTAAGGCTGCCCTGATGTCTGACCCTGTACTAAGGGCCCCAGACTATGATAAGCCTTTCATCGTCACAACAGACCCATTGGAACGTGGTGTGGGGACAGTTCTCATGCAGGAAGGTCCAGATTAACCATTTAATCTATCATGTTTCTCAGGAAAAAGCTCCCCAGAAAGAATGCTATGCTATTGTGCATGCTCTAGAGAAGCCACAACGCTATGTGTGGGGATGATGCTTTCATCTACAGACCAACTATTCTGCACTAAAGTGGCTTCACACAGCCAAGGAGTCTAACAAAAAGTTCCTTGTCATGATCATGAGGGTTAGCCAGCAGCCTGGGAGTAAAAGGGTTAACCTCCTTAGCCAGGTGGGGTTGCCCTATAGGAATGTAGGTAAGAATTGAATTTTGGCTCCTCCCTCTTCTGTTCTCTGTCTTTTTTTCCTTCTTCTTTCCAGCCATGAGGGAGAGAGACACAGAATATCTCCCTCCAAGAACAGGCCCTCCAATCTTCTGTAAGTAGGGTAAAGTTTAGATAGATCCGTTAGGCTTTATTGTTTCATGATTTGGGAAGTGGGGTCTGATGTCTGTGCACTTTTTTGAAATGTTCTTTTACTCTCCTTGTAACTAAGTTCTAGGCCGATGGTGGAGACTCCCCATGTGTTTTACTTTGTGACTCTTCCATCTAGTTATGAGGCTTGCAACACGAATATTGTTGTCATAATAAAAGTTCTCTCTTTTTCTATTTATTAACCTGGTATTGGTTAATGTGTGTGTCCTGGTTTTTACTTTTGGGCTGAGATTTCCCAAGTAGTCTCCCTGGTTTCCTTATTATTACTTGGGTGGTGGCAGCGAATTTTATCCCCAAAATCTAACGTTTTTAGGATTTTGGGGGGATGTTTATACCAAAACCTGGTAGATAAGGTTTTGGAGGTACTTTTGTGGCCCCCACTTCTGCATTTATCTTGCTAGAGTGGGGAAGGAGCCATGACACTCCTTTGATGGACTTTGGCTCTCCAAGACTTCAGCTTTGACATAGGACGCATTTCAGGAGCTTCTAACAAAGTGGCTGATGCGCTCTCTCTTGAGGGAGTTCCAGATTCAGCTGCTTAGGACTCTACCTGCATTGTACTACATTGTACTACACAAATGTAAGTGTGTTTTGTTGGTTCGCCATGTAATTCATAGTAATGTCTAAGTGTGCATGTGTCTTATTAATTATGTGTTCCTATATCTCCCAAAGGCAATTACACCATCTTCTCACTGTTGTAATTTTGAGGGTGTGTCAGAAATGAGTTCAGGAAAGGGGATAATGTCTTCTGATGTAACTTTAGTACAGGTGAGCCAATGGGAGTGAAGTAACTTTGTTTAAACTGAGAGTAATTGTAGCTTTCGGGGGCTTTTCTCTGCCGAACATCAGAGAGGAAGTCTGGGGGGAGAAGATATCTCCCAACCAGCCCTCAAGGTGTAAATAAAAGGGAAATGTACAGTTAGACACGAAGAGGTTATGGTTATTTTGAATTTGGTTAGATTGGCTGCTCAGATTTTATCTTTTGGTTGTTTGACTTGAGATTTCCCCTTGAAACTTTTCAGCTGAATCCTGGGGAAATATTTTTCTCTGTGTGCAACCCATGATTTACTTTTCTCATATTGTGAATAAATCACCGTTTTTAAGCAACTGATCTGATCCTGTATCATAAGAAGGGGCTGTGTACATGGAAGACTTTATACTGAAAGGACAGCTACTAAATTATAGTTCTTGTATCTAAGCTCTCTCCTGAGGTAAGGTTAAGAGCTTGGAGTACCCCACAGGCAGGCTTCTTAACTGTGTCTTCCTGGGTTAGGGGGGCTTTTCACACTTGGGTGGCGGCAGTGATACCCTCCAAGGTCAAGGGGATCTGTGACCCTGGGAAGTTTTAAAGTAAAGGCTATGTATAGGGAAGGTGTCTTAAAGATTTTGTGGGACCTCACTTTCTGCACTCTGAGTGACAGAGTGGAGAGGATCCCTGGCAATGATATTGGATGAAATCTTCTATTATCAGTTCTGATGTCCACATTTTTAAAATGCAATTTAGAAACTTCAGAGAATCCAGAGAGGCGTCACAGAAATGATTCAAAGTCTGAACCAGATGTCCTGCAATGAGACTTCAGGAGTTCTACTCACTTCATATGTGATATGTAAGTACCTTAATGGGGAGAAAATTGTGGCGTCACCTCATCCATAACTCACCGTCTGGACCTGGCCAATGGCCGGCATAAGCAAAGAGCTGTAACATGCCTAATAAAGTGCCCTAAGAGATAAACTGGAGTTGAACTGAGTTTTTGGATCCCAGAGTACAGATGAAATGTTCTCCCAAAAATGGATGAAATGTTCTGAATGAGTCAGGTAGCCAATGACTTCAGTTTATCATACATTTATTGTGCGATGTTATAATTAACTAACATTTTATGTCATATATAATCTTTGCATGTTAAATAGGGTTAAACTGTAGGATTATAGAAGTATAAGGTTAGTCATTAGAGGGGATAACAATGTATGAGGTATCTAAGTAAGTAGGGTTGAAACACAAGGCCTACAGGTAGAGGCCTGTAAGATTTTAGCGTAGACATACTAGGCCATAGACTTAAGAAATGCTTAACATAAACAAGTGATCAAAAATGACTGTAGGCTACAACATTGTGGGAGAAGATGTACCAATGGGTGATATTTCAAAAATTAACAATAGGAGTAATTTTTTTGCTTACAAGATACTCAGTTGTCACATTTAGTGCCGGATGCACTATGTGTGTAAATCACACTATAAAAGTAGGGTGCCCTGATTAGGAAAATTGGGTTCTCTGTGGGGAACTCCAGCAGAAACCATCCCATTACTGATCATCTATCCATTAAAGACCCTTCAGAGCTAACACAATCTAGAAGGATCTGAGTATAACCATATTTGTAACTCGTGCAGAGGTAAGGAAAGAATTTCTGTATGTCTGGGTAATCACAACTTTGATTATAACTCTAACAAAACTTATGAAACTGGCTATAACTTGCACTTGTGAATGTGTGTTGATTACTACCTTTATGTGTCTTTATGGCTGTGTCTACTCTACAAAAATAACTTCGAAGTTGAGCGTCTACACACACTGTACTTTGAAGTAAGGGAAAATGTGTGTAGACATTCTGCTGGCTACTTCAATGTAGTGCCTCACTTAGAAGTTAGTTCTTAGTGTGGACACAGCCTATGTGTTCATAGAGACCCTAAAACTGAATCAAGCAGCAGATGTGACTTTCTCTCCATTAAGTTTCAAGCTCTAGCCACCAGAGCCAACCCCACTATGGTGTAAAGCCACATTACAAAATTCACTTTAAAAACATGATACAACTGAGTGGAAAGCTCTCAGAGGAAATCCCAACAGATAGATGTGCCTTTCCATTGATGTAGTGGTATGTACACCAGCAGTTAGAGGGACCTAATTACAGCACTCAGGAGAGTGGATTTCTGACATCCCTGAAAACCCTATTCATACTGACCAAAGTTTTAAGCCTAGAAAAGGCCTTTCTGCTCTCAGTTTTTGTCCACTCTTTCGTCCAGAAATGTTGTTATGGGAGGTGCTTCTGGAACCAATAATACCAAGTACAAAGGTGTTGCTTATATATTTTTTTAAAAGTTACATCTTTGTTTTGATTTTTAAAATCCATTAGGAGTGTTTATTTTAGCAGCTGAAATCATGTTGATTATATTTGGACTATGTTTAGAAAGGGATATGGGAGAACACGGACAATGATAGATAGTATCTATGCTTTTCTGCCTCATTTTAACTGGAAGTGCTTTCTTCTTTTTTCTACCAAATATCGAAATCTTAGATGACTAAGTTGATCCTTTTGGAAAAGGCAGACTTTCTCAACAGGCACATCTTTTGGAGTCATTTAGCTTCTAATTTGCAAATGCCATTTGACACAAAGCAAATAGTTAGCATTTGTACAATGGATTGCATGTCAGCTAAAAATAACTTCAGCGGTGGAGTCATCAGTTATTGGGCTTTGCTGTTCTGTTTGTGAATTCCAATTTTCCTGTTTGTTTAACTGAGTTAGCATTTACACAAAAGGAAAAACTAAAAATGAGCAGTAACTATGGGTGGCTAAACAGAGGAAGTTTCTAGACCACGCTGCATATCTTTTCTCTGTTTTGGAAGGGGGAAAATAAAGTAGAAATGCCTGTGGGAATTTATTACTTTTCGTTAGTTCAACTTTTCCTTTCCATATAAAATACCAAAAACAAAATACCAAGAGTAATTAGTGTGGTACTGCTGGTAGATAAAGAAGAGGTATTAAAATGAGCTGCTAAATTAAGTTGGAAACTGGAGCATCCCCAGATGGATGTGTTGTCGGAACTGCAGAATATAGAAGTCATAGGAACATATGTACAAGCTATAACAGTGCCTGAACTTGCAAAAGTATTGCTAGATCTGTGTTCGCAAATCCCTTCCGCAGCTCGTAAATTAATCCATAGATTTCAAAGAGATATGGTACATTAAAAGAATATTCTTCACCTCTTCTATTTGACCGGAAATAATGTTTAAAATTTCACTTATTTTCTGTCCTTGATGCTGTTTATTTCATGTTGCATTTCCTTCAGCTTAGGTGCTGGAATTCCACTGTAGTTTTATTTCAATTTGTAGCTAGGTTCACCTTCTATTTCTTATGTACCAACACCATTATCCATGTGTTATGCTTAGCAGCACAGGAAGGGAGTGCTTAAATTAAATATATATACATTGAATTTTGATCTCTCCAGTCATGGTGTTCAAAACTCCCATTGGCTTGAAGCTTGTAGGATAGGCCCAAACTTTAACAAACTCAAATTTCATATTAGTGATTTAAAATGTTCTCTAAGCATTTGTTTTTTATAAAATGCTTGTTGGCTCAGAGTTCCTTGTGGCATAAAGCCAGCAGCAGTTGTGTGACCTGTCTGGACTCTGCAGCTGCCACGTTTAATGCCAAACCTGAGGAAAGAGCCATCCTGCCCATAGGAAGAACTGGGATGGCTGTCTCAGGCCCCACATGTTTGGACAGGAGGGATGGAGGGTACATGGGGCTGAGGGTCAGGTGCGATGGAGGCAACTGGGGTCACCTCCCTTCAACCCCATGTTCACCACATGAGTGGCGGGAGTGGCAGCCTCCTGCGCTGCACCACACCACCCTCCTGGCCCACTGCACCTTCCTTCTCTGCAGCAGCAGGAAGCGGAGCATCACCACAGCTCCGAGCACCTGTGGAGAAGCTGTTGAATTCAGAATTTAGCAGGGCTCAACAGGCCAGGAGGGTGGCATGGTGGGGCATGGTGGAGCAGGCTGCCTCTCCCACTGTCCATGTCGTGAGTGCAGGAGATAGGGGCATGGGGGATGGAGGCGACCCCTGCTGCCTCCATTGCCTGCCCCTCAGCCCCAGGTACCCCGAGCCCCATTGCCTGGAGGGAGGGAGCAAAAGGCAGGTTAGGGGTAGAGCAGGAGTGAGCCAAGAGAGTGGCAGGGCCTACGGGCAGGGAGTGGGGAAGCTGCCTTGGGTCCTGCATCTGAGGCATTGGGGTGGGGATGCTCCAGGCCCCACTCCTGGTCTGAAGAGACCTGCCTGAGGAGAAGGGCACAGAAACTTTTCCATTAGATAGTTGCAACATCCAGTTCTTCTCCTTTCTGAGGATATTGTCCATCCCATTTGCCATATTTGATTACTACAAGGTGCTGTTGTAATATTTTGAGGGGTTCTGGGAATGGCTGAGGGAACCAGTCCCAGACAAATTGCTTAAAACTGGGGGACTTACAGCCAAGACTGGAATTTCATTCTCAATGAGTGAAACCAAACCAACAAAAAAATATCTCCACAAGCTCCACTGGCCACCAGAAGTTACACAAGTAAACCAACAGATTCTCCAACTGCTTCTAATGCCCAAACCAGTAATCCTCCCTACTCAGGTGAGGGGTTAGGAAAGCCTATTTCACCAAATCTGCACAGATTCTTCCAGCTCCAAAGGGTCTAACCACATCCCCAGGTCAATATATACTTAGATCTTACCCATAACAGCATGTTGCACCAATCCTTTAGAGTCTAAAATCTAAAGGTTTATTAATAGAGAAAGAATAGGGTGAGAGAGAAAAAAAATGGTAAAATGATACATTACATACATCAATTAAAGATATTGATGCAGGATACAATGATGATATAAGCTGCTTTTCTTGAGTCTCTGAAAATACATCCCATGGGGGATGGACCCCTCAGTTCACTTAGGCTTAGTTCATGAGGACTGAAGAACAAAGATGGCCACTGCCAGGGCCATCTTATAGCTTGCCCTCTTGAGAGAAAAATATTTATTCTTCATGTAGGCATGGGAGGATCACCTGATCAGGTGGGCTGTCGTGACATTCTCCCATGGGTTGCTGGGCTAGCCAGCATGTCCCAGTCCATTTCCATAAAATGTTGAATTTACTTCTGGGTCTCTGATCTCTGTTTCATTGTTCAGCCCACGTCACCGGACTCAGGATGTGATCGCACCTCCCATTGTAAATCTCAGCACTAAAACATTTCTAACGCAGGTATAAAGCCAATATCTATAACTTTATATACAAAGATGATATAGATGTGCAAGTAACATAACAAGACCAGGGCACTACCTGCTTTCATTAGACACCTCACTTGGCCCACCTGGGGCACAAATTTTGATGCAAACTTAACACAGTGATTGCAAAAATGGTTCCATACATATTTTAAAAATCCAGTAACATCACAGCTGTAGAGTAGTGTCAGGAGAAATGCTTCCCCAGTGATCAAGGGGAGCATGGGTCAAAGTCTTTTCTCAGAGGCCTGACTGGAAGGCGACAGAGTGAATGGGAGCAAGGCGCTCTGGCTGACAGCTCCGAAATGAAGCTCAGCCAAGGACCATCTGGATATAGCAACATGGGAAGGTGAAGAAGAATCAGGCTCACAGTAGCCATGTGTCACCCCTCACATACCCCAAGGAACCCACCTCTGATTCTCTATAACTAGGAGGTATGGGCTTGAGTAACTCCTGATGTTGTTCGTGGCATGAAGCTGGCAGGAGTGAGGTCTGAGTAGACAGGCGTCTACTGGGGCTGAGTCCATAGGAATATATCTAGGACAGCTTGTCAGCATGAGCATTTCATTTGCCTGAGCTCCTCGACTCTGAACCTGCACCACGTCTTTTGTCTGCTGAGCTGGTATTGGTCTCCTTGCCTCCCACTTGCCCCATGTTCTTCAGAACAGTATGGCACCATGAAAAGTCACTGGGCAAAGCTTCCCGGGATTCAGGAGTCTGCTATACGGGGCCCAGGATTTGCAATGTAAATGACCTAAATGTCACCTTATTAAATCAAAATTCAAACATGCCTGAAGCCATCTGTGTGAGAAATAGTTAAGCTGGCAATTACGAACCACCTTATAGCTAATCATTTGCTATGCAAGAACATCTGTCTCCAATTGTACGCCCTCCCTCAGCTGCAAACAGCTAATCCTGTTTGTTTGGACTGATTGCACAGAGATAGCTTTTTCTAGGTTTGTTTGTGACATTTTTTTCTTGTTGTTCATACTTTAGTTAAAACAAATCCTGTTCTAAGTCAAAACAGAGACATTTTTTGTTCCGTCATTCAAATAACCGTCTTCTCCCCTAAGGCGCTAAGTGACAGGAGCAGAAAAATTCGCAAAAGGCCCCCAAACAAAAGCAGTACTGCTTATTTTTTGGCAAGAAGAGACTATTCTTGGTATTTTTTTTAGACTTGCTTCAGGGGAACTTCATTTCTGGTTTATTTCTGAGAACATAGGTGATGTGGGGGGGTGCTCAGGGAGCCACATGCAATAGCCCCCCCCCCCCACTCTCCATCAGTGTTGCACTGCTTCAGATAAGTGGGGAATGGGGGGGCAGCCCTGCCCTCCCCCATAGCAGTGCAGCCCAAGAGTAGTGTGAACTTCTGCAGGAAGGGGTGGAGCCTGGGCGGAGCAAGGGCAGGAAGGGGAGGGGCAGGGCAGAGAAAGGGTGGGGCACGGGCCGAACAAGGATGAGGACAGGGCAGAGTAGGGCATGTGGCCAGTCTGTCTGAGAAATCCAAATGAAATACATGGGAGTATATCAGTGAGAGACTAAGTCAGCAAATCCAGTCTCCCACTCTGCAGGCAATCACATGAGATGATACTGTCCATAAACCCTAGTATGTACCCCACTGAGACGTACATTTCCTCTCATCATCAAGGAATCTTTTTATGACTACATATTAAAAATTCCTTATTTAGAGATGTGCCACAGCAGACGTGCCCACCAGGAGGCCAGCTTCTGCCTGTCCTTTCTCAAAACGGCCCTCATTTCATGCATTGTTGAAGTAGCCAAGAGTAACGCTAGCAGCATGAAACACCACTCCATGCTGTTAGTAGCTGATTTATGTCAGAGTGTAGTGAGTTAGGGGAACCGCGCAAAAAACATAGTTTAGGAATGAGTTAGGGAAGCCATTCAAAGAGCTTATTTGTATTAGATCAGCTATGCCGATGTTTTCAGCTGTTGAATGAACCAGAAAAAAAGTTTAAAAAGAGATGAGACAGCTCTGAAAAAGAAACATTTTGACTGCAGGTTGAATTGTTGCCTAAGAAATAAAACTTATTTGAGAAACTCTGATTCTAAACAACTTTAGTTATGAAAGATTGGATGGTGCATTAGATGTGGAGCCTTTTACCTGTAGTTTACTGGTTCCACTCAGGCTGATAGTTAATGAGAGCTGTTAGATGATGGCCTTTGGGTCTTGAATTTGTAGCCTCAGTCTAGCCTTATTGGACAAATGCCTACAGACACATCATGAAACCTCTCTACCACAACTGGTCATGGTGTGTCTTGGAAAGTGGGCTGGGAGTGGGGGTTGGGGTACAACTGGGGTGTGGAGGGGTATGATCCTGGGACTGGGTTATCTTACCCAGCAACTGATTTTAGATCAGGGTTATCTTTTGAAGAATTCATTTTGAAAAGCTGTCTGAAGAGCCAAGCATCTAAGGGTAAAGCTGCAGACTCAGACTGTGCATCTAAATGTCTATGAAAGGATTTTTTAGAGATATGAGTTTAGCAGCTTCAGCCATGAACTAATGACATATTTAAAGCAAATTTTAAACTAAGGTCAATAAATAACTGTTTTTGTCCATAAATTCATGGTTGGCACATGCCAGTTAAATGCTTTTAATTCCCACTTAATTTCTCTTTCTCAGGTTCTCTGTTGTGCTAAGAGGTCTGCTGAGCTGGAAGGGTTTCCACTTTAACAGAGCCACTGTCATGAGAGGAAGAGTCATGAGTCTGTCGGCTGCTGTTGTGCAAGCCTTCAGGAATGGATCAGAAGTGGGAGGAGGTGGAGTGCTAAGACCCAGGGAGGCATTGCCTTCCATTGCCTCTTATACCCTTTGCCCATGCCCCAGGCCTTGACAGAGAGAGGGTGTGTGTGTGTGTGTATGTGTGTGCGCGCACGCGCGCACGCATGCATGTACACACACACGTGCGCGCGCACACACACACACACACACAGGCCTGTAACAACTTATATTTTGGTTCAGTCCTACGATACTTTTCTTGCTCGACTCTTGTGGCAATAGCTGTTTTTTTCTCAAAATAAAAGTGTTTCCTAAACTAAAGTTCACTGAAAACATAGATGGTCCGTACATACAGTAGTGTGGCTGCAAAACTATTCTCTAAGGTTACGTCTAGACTATAGCAATCTGTCGACAGAAGATTTTGTCGAAAGATATCTTGCAGCCAAACTTCTGTCGACGGGTCGCGCCCATACCGCAGAGTGGATCACTCTTTTAATCCACTCTGCCACGGGTGGCTGGGCCATCATGTCCCACTAAATCAGCAGTTCTCAAACTTTTCAGCGTCATGCCCTCTTTTTGATTAACTCTCATGCCCCCCACCTCTTCTTTGCCATCATCCAAACCTGCTTTAACAAAAAAGTCAATTTGTACCCCTGCACATCAAAAGAAAAAAAAATATTCACATTTTGTGGTATGAAATTTGAAATTTCAAAAACTGTTATGCCAGTGGTCTCCAATATTTTTACACCCGAGATCACTTTTTAAATGTCAGGGCAAGTCCCAAGACCCCGCCCCTTTCTTGAGGCCCAGCACTCTCTGTTCCCCTCCTCTCCATCACTTGCTGTCCCCAGACAGGACAGGACATATGGGCTCTGGGGTGGGAATGAGGGATTTGGGTGTGGGAAGGGGTGAAAGGTGCAAGCTCTGGGAAGGAATTTGGGTGCAGGAACAGGTAGAGAAGGGGCTGCTGGCTCAGGGAGGGGGCTCCAGGCTGGAGAGTGTTGGGTTCAGGTGGAGTGTTGGGGTGCTGAGCAAACCACAGGCTTGTGGATGTGAGGGGGCAGGAGTTCAGGTTGGGGTGTATGAGGGGCTCAGGGCAGGGGGGTTGGGAGTATGATGGGCTCAGGACACAGATTTGCAGTGCGTGGATTGTGCAGTAGTGCTGTGGGAGAAGACTGGGGATGTGAGAGGCTCAGGACAGGGGGTTCCAGTGTATGATAGGCTCAGGACTGAGGTGTGTGTGGGGACGCAGGGAGTATTATGATGCTGTGGTCAGATGAAAGGATTGGCCCCACTTGGGGGCTTGGTGGCCAGGCTTCATTTTTAAATAGCATATCTCCAACGCAAACCTTTAAAGATTGTCTTTATTTATTGGGGGGTGGGGCGGGAACCTGTTTTGGGTTGGGGGTGATTGACTTGCAGAAGAATATGTCAGAGACCACACAAGTGAGATGCAAAAACAAAACAAAACAAAACAAAAAACCAAAACAAAACAAAAAAAACCCCACAAGCCCCACTGATGTGGCCCCAACTGAGACACTTCCCTCCCCTGGCACCTCATCCCCACAGGGGGAGTGTAGGCAGGACTGCGGTTCAAGGCCTAAGGCCAGATTAATTCTTCTGGGGTCCCAGGGTGAGTGGAATTTGTGGGCCCCTCTGCACTCTGAGGTGGGGCAAAAATGAGGGATCCAGTATGTGGGACAGGGCTGCCAGTGAGCGGGAGCCAGCTCCAACTGCTCAGGCAGCACGTGGCTGCTGTGGCAAGTGAGGAACAATTGGTGTGGACCCAGGGCTTTTCCCGTCCCCCGCACAGGAAGGCAGCAGGTGGAAGTAAGTCACCAGCAGGCAACAGACCCGGCTTTTCAGAAAATGTGCTGGCTGTTCGGGGAGGGGAAACAGCCGCACTTCCTGAGACACTGGCTTTAACAGGCAGCTACGGGATTTCCCCGCCACGTCGCAGGAAGCCGGCACTACCTCCATTTTTGCAGTCAATAACGCCAGCGTGGGCTCTTTCTTGAGGTGAGGAGGATTGATGTGGGGTGGCTGGGTCGCCTCACGTCCCCCATCGAATTTCTTCACGCCTCCACAAGGGGGCATGTCCCCCGGTTTCAGAACCTATGCACTAGGTGCTGGTGGTGTGGGAGTGATCAAAAGTAGCCAACATGGATTCACCAGGAGCAAGTCCTGCCTGACCTATGCACTAGATGCTGGTGGTGGTGGCATCAAAGCAGGACATGAGTTGGTCCCAGGCCCATGACCACCGCTCCCTGTTGTCCTGCACTCGCCGCTCCATGGTCTTGGTCATCCTCCAGAGGGTGGCACTGTGGTCCCTCTGGAGGTCCTCCTGGAGGCAGCGATACCCCCTCTGTCTGTGGGCTCACTCTGGTGCTGGGGTGGGGCTGGCTTGCCTTGGTGGTGGGTAGGCTGGCCCAGCCTTTGGACGGTGAAGGTCCAGTTGTAAGGAAAACAAGGAGGAGAGGTGATGAGTCATTCATGCAGCTCAGCCCCTATGGCCCTGCCTCCCACCGTGAGCAGCAATCAACACTCCCCAGGGGATGGGGCTATCCCAGGGACAAAGCCATATGTGGCCTGCACTGTGAGCCCTGCCATATGGGTTCCACGGTGCCACTGGGACCGTGCTGACCTCTGTGCCCTACCCCTGCCTGATGAGCTAGTGGTCAAGGGGGTGTCTCATGGGTGGTGGGTGAGCCGGGAGCAGCCTGGCCCTCCCTGCCCTGCCCCCACCGCCACATGCGGCTCACAGTGCTGTTGGGAGCAGCTGCTGCCTCTCGACCCCAGTGCGTCTGGGGGTCAGTCTTGTGCCCTTGTGGCTAGCCCGTTTCCAGCCGTGACAGGTGCTGGCAGACCCTGCGCCCTGCTCTCCGCCCCCTGCCCCCTGGCCTGCGGCTCATCTGGCCTTCCATGAGGCTGGCAGCAGGCTGCAGCCCACCTCATCTGCACCTGCCTCCCGCGCCCCGGGGTGTGTGACGCACAGGGTGCTTACCAGAAGGCCCCTTGCCCAGCACCAACAAAGCCTGGGAGGTGGCCTGGCTGGCAGGGACCGACTTCAGCAGAATGAAAAGTTTGTTCCTGTCCTGTGATGCCATGTCTGGCTCCAGCTCCAGTGAGGGTTGGAGCTTGGAGGCCTCCCCCTCCTCCTGCTGGTGGTGCTGCAGCTGCAGTGCAGGGTCCTCCAGCATGGTGTCCATGATGCGGGTTGGGGGAGATGTCCCCACCCCAGGTTGGAGTGGAGCTCTGCGTATTAGGGGCAGGTGGTGGGTCCTGCCCTGGAGCATCAGGCAGCAATCTGGGCCCGGACATAGCCCTGGCAAAGCCCCTTCACCTTCGCCCGGACTTGCTCCATGGATTGGGAGCATGGGGGTGGCCTTGTTCCACCAGGGCGGTGGCCAGGTGGGTGTAGATGGGGGCATTGTGGTTCTTTGCCTTGTAGGCTTGTGGTATGTCCTTCTCTTCCCAGAGGTCCAAGAGGGCCTGGGCCTTGGCCCCAGTCCAGGAGGGGGCCTGCCTCCTGTTGCCCCAGGATGGCTCCTGGGACCTCTCCAGCTGCTCCCTCAGGGGCCCAGGGGGGTTGTGGGGTGCCTGTTGCTCAGCCATGTGTGAAGCTTTCAGCTCGGAGGTGGCTGTGAGGGCATGTGGGACTGCAGCCTATAGTCCCCTGCTGCTTCTACACTCTCAGCTTCCTCCCACAGGATTTCACCAGCTCCCTGTGGCTTTAAGAGGAGCTGACGGCAGGAACCATACAACATTGATTGCTGTGGACAGGGTGTCCCTTGGGGCCCCTGCACCATGCCCTGGAGGCCTTTTCTGTTGACAGAGGGCCCCCTGGAATGTCCAGACCTGCCTTTTTTCAACAGATCTCCATTGACAAAGGTGTTCTTCCTCATGGTGAGCGTAGTACAGCTGTTGACAAAAGTGCTGCGCTCTGTCGACGTTCTGCTGACAGAACACACTTGGTTATCTGGGCGTTTCCCAGGTTTTGTCGACAAAATGGCCATTTGGTTGACAAAACCCTCTTGTCTGGCCGTAGCCAAACATTATCCATATTGGATATCCAACTAACCTCTGACTCCTTGCATTCTTCTCTTAAGAACAGTAACAACAGTGTCATAGCAGAGTTGTGGTTTTGATAGTGTGGGAAGCAGGCTATAATCCTGAACACATTTCAAAATGGCTGTTGAAGAACCAGGAGTTGGCAACAATTTTCAGTTAATATTTACCTCTAGTGAATTCAAACCAGCAACCCTAAGAAGGGGAATTAAACCACTGCCACTTCTCTACCTGAACTAGTTTCCTTGCTCAAGGTCAGTTTTGACCACTTTTTGATGTGTCACAGAAAAATTCTGAAAAATGTGTTCACAGATGACTATATGTCTGGATTAAGTATGTGTATGTATCTTCTCTAGATTTGTTACTTGAGACATTTATGACTGAAGACGGAGACTTTATCGGTCAGGAGTTTATCTGCTCATATTGTTTATTCCTCCCCTTAAATCACAAGACTTTGGGATATCACAATTAGCTAATGCGGTGCAGATGATTACACTGTTACAAACAGTTTATTATGACTTGAAGGAAGGAATAAACATAAATGGAAAGAACAGAAAAAGTAGTAGGGCTGCAAAAGCCAGAAAGGATTCTGTTTTTCATACAAGTTTCCTTAAGTAAGAACAGCTAGTAGGAAAGAAAAAAAAATATGATTCAGTAGATCAAGGAAACTGTCTCAAAACAGAACATTTTTTCAGTATCCCAATTCACTAATTTGCACAGGACAGGGTGTGCTAACAATGAATACAATTGGGTGTTCTGGCATACCTCTATCACATAAAAATATTCTTTAGTGTTCTCTTCATTAGATCTGAGTAGTGGAAGTTTCTCTAAGGCCTAATTTGCTAAATATTTAATCAAACAGATCCCAAAAAACAGAGAGAGGTTTTAGTCACAAATCCAAAGAGGAAAGGACAATGACCCAGGCTTGAATTCATCTCTTACCAAGTCAATCACACTAGGAATTAGCAACTGCTGCACTGTGGAGGGCAAATGCAAGACAGATTTTAACCTTAGAGATTAAGTGGGAATTTAATTCTGATCAGAGTAAGAGGATTGGATTTGGCAATAGCCAATGATGACTGTCAAGCACTAGTCATACTGCCCTCTGGGATGCTGGCAACTGAATCAAATCATGTCAATGCTTGCAGACAGTTGTTTGGCCGTGAACCACCAGGACCAGCCTGGAATTTGTTTTAAATCAATGATCTCTGGGCTGATTGGGTGAAGATATTAATTTTAAGAGGTAGCTAGGTTCAGCGATCAAAATCATACTTCCAGCAAGGACTGGATGTTAACAAAAGGAACATCAGCTGCAGAGAAAGAAATCCCTTCCTCTTTACCCATCCTATTTCCCTTTAATCCAAACACTTTTTTTGTCTGGCCATTCCTACATATTTTCCATGAAGTATCGGCCTCTTTAAATATGGTAAGAGGTGACTAAAACATTTAAAGAGAGGACACTCAGTGTAGTAGGTCAGTTTCAGATTACTGTACCTTTAAGATCTTGGTCAGAGTATGGTATGATCCGCCTAATATCCATCCCCTCAGCGGGTGTTTTACTTTGCTTTGGGCTGTTTTGTGCTCATAGTAACAGGGTCAGTAAACAGTCTGGGTTCTGGAGAGAAAGCAGCCAATGAGAAGGCTGCAGTCATCCAAGTAGAAGACCAAGAATTAGGCAGGGGGTGCTAGAGAGCTGATCAGTCTGTAGAGAATTGAAAAGAACAAGCAAAGCAGGTCACTGAGTTTCACTCATTTAGACCTGCCAATTGGAAGAGGCTCAGAACTCTTTCAGAACTGAATCTTGAGACGACCAGGGCATACCTTTAAGGCCGGGGTCAACAACCCTTCTGAGGCAGAGTGCCAAAATTTGAACTTCTGAGTGACCTCTCTGTATGGTCCAAGTGCTGGTAATACTGCATAAAGTCACTAATAGTCCTACTTACAACAGCTGCTGTCAGAGTTCTGTCCCCACTCTGTCACTCTGACTGCAGAAAGTGGGGGCCCACAAAAACTTAAAACACCTTGCCTATACACAGGGTTTACTTTAAAATTCCCCAAGGTCACAGATCCCCTGGAGCTTGGACAGTATGCTGCCGCCACCCAGGTAACACAAAAACCCCCTCACCCAAGAAGATACACCTGGGATTATCTTCCTGTGGGGGCACCCCAAGCTCTTAACCCTCCCTCCAGAGAGCGCTCAGACACAAAAACTGTAATTTAATAGCTAACCCTTCAGTCAGCTAAGGCTGGAGGCAAGGAAGACTTAGAAAATTCAATCATTTCAAAACAAAAGCTTATTTTTCAAAACAAAACAAAACAAAACAAAACAAAACAAAAGCTTATTTTTCAGAAGAATTGTCATTGTTTGTTCAGGATATCAGAGGTCTCCAACTGGGTGAGTTTTTGGCTTCTGTGCAAGGCATGAAAGACCTATTTCGTCATGTTAATGAAATTCTGAGAATATATCAAGAAATGGCATGTACCTTTAAACCATGTATACATTTGCTATGGCAGAAACGCTTTGGTGACAATAATAGGTTTTCGGTTTGTTTGTTTTTTGCTTTGCTTATTAACACCACATATGAAGTCTCAGATTTTAATTATATCCAGCTTATTAGTGATCATGTTTATCTATGATTCAAAAGGCCAGTGAATCTGTGTGGTAGCTACATCCCTGCTTAACGTTCTCTAAGGCAGCAAAGGCTTTGTGAAACAAATATTTTATGTTTGTCTTGTTAGCTAAAAGCCCATTGCTTCAAAGTCACATATGCAATTTTTGTCCTGCTTTGAGTGGGGTGTTGGGCGAGGATGGGGGGTAGTACAATCAAGCAAATCAATAATTTTATTTAAAGGTGAACAGTCTGGTATGTATTAGAACTAGTCCTGGTCAGAAAATAATCTTTTCTGTTGTGCAGATTTTGGCAAATAACTGAAGACTTTCAACAAACCAGTACAAATTTCAGCCACCTCATTCTGCCATTCTCCTCTCTGGCCTACGCTCCCGAACAAGAGTCCATGGCCTCTCTTCTTGCTGAACAGCTTTGGTGCATTAAAGGAGTCACTGATCATGAAGGATGTAGTCTAGCTGGGGAAACCAGCCTATGTAGGGAGTGTAATGCCCCTGACTTGCTATTCTCAGTGGCATTAACAAATCAATTTCAGACAGTTCATTTTTTGATAAAAAAAGATCAAAACAGTGCAGAGGAAGCTGACACTTTTCACATAAAACTCCCTCCATTGTTGAAAAACCCAGTTCTTCATCAAAGATCGTTTGTATGCTATTTTTTTATAAGTCCTAAGCAAGGCTACCCCAATTTACTCAAAATAATGTAGAGACAGTAGTCAGTGTTATAATATAAAAAATAAAAGAACAGACTGCTCAGTCTTAAAAGGGGGAGACTGATCCTTTCAGGAATCTATACTTCCTTCTGGTTTTTAATCTCAGCAAGCTGTTAAAACACCCTTCTTTAGAAACACTGCTGTCTTTTAAGATAATTAGAAGAAAAAAAAAGCCAGACATGCCTGGCTATGTGATTTTATTGCATGTCTCACAACCTTTGCTCTTTTACATAAGCCCCAGCTGTAGGAGACGAGTCGTTAGCTGAGAATCGCCAGTTCCATTTAAAAAATCAAAACCAAACAGACCATACATTTCTGGTAACGGAGAGGGAGCTGTGCTAGTCTATATACTATCAAAACAAAAAAAGCAGTCAAGTAGCACTTTAAAGACTAGGAAAATAATTTATTAGGTGAGCTTTTGTGGGACAGACCCACTTCTTCAGGTCTGGCTATGGTCTGAAAAAGTGGGTCTGTCCCATGAGAGCTCACCTAATAAATTTTTTTGCTAGTCTTTAAAGTGCTACTTGACTGCTTTTTGTTTTCATACATTTCTAGTTCTTGTTGTTGAGGAGAAAAGCTTCAAAACGACCCAAGTATACCCTTGGAGCTCAAACACCAGAGGGCAAATTAATAAATTATTATTACTGTTACTACTACTACTAATAGAAACTTTTTTTAAAAACTTTTTTTTTGTGGCCTGTCTAATTTTTGAGCATCTGGTGGGGAGGGTTGACAAGTGAGGGGAAGTTTGCAGTGTTGCCAATGAATTCGAGATTTGGTTACCAGGACAGACACTACAGTCCTCTCATGAATTTCAACCCATTCTGACAGGTTGCCTTCTCCATGAAAATCTGCTATGTCATGAAAGCCCATGTATATGTGGATCTTCCATTGCTGACAAACCCTGTAACAGGTATGCACCAGTCAGGTGCAATAGGAGGTGTTTTCACCTGAATATGGTCATTAAGTTCCAAAATGTGAGACAATGGATAAGCTTCGTTCTTTGAAAAAATGGATTAGTGGATTCCTCTGGAGGACAATGGAAATTTATCAAAAGGCGAACAAAAGAGCCCAGGTGGCTGGGAGTGGGGGGGTCGAATAAAGAAACACACAGAAACCAAACAGGTAAGTGGCCAGAGAGAGCTGGGTCACAGAAGCTGGGTCAGGGGGGCTACTGTAGGGAAAGGATACCCAGAACATAGCAGCCTGACACGGCAGGTGCTGCCTGTCCCCTTTCCTTAGTCCAGGTGGTCCCAAGGACTTCTGCTAGTGCAAGTGACTCAAACCCCAGCCCAGAGAAAGCCCTGGAGTGAAGCACCACATCGCCTGAGGGAACAGTCCAAAGTCCAGATGGTCTGTGTGGATTGAAGAAATGCTCCATATGCTTGAAAGCTTGTTTTTTTCTCCCCAGAAGAAGAGGTTCCAATGAAAGGTATCACCTCACCTGGCTTGTCTCTGCATGGTAGCCTGATGGGATTACAATCCCTGTGCTCCCTAAAAGCAAGAACTACTTTTGCCTACCTCACTGATGGTCAGAAGGCATCTCAAGAGTCATAGGTGGGGAAAACTCCCCTCCACGAACCTCCCAAGCCACCACAGTGTATGTCTGCATACTAGGATGCAGCATTCATTCCCATACGGGCCATGCAGTCAGTAACCAGCATGACCCTGCTGCGTGCTGGACATTGCCATTGGGAATTTTTGCTGCCAAAGATATGCTAGCTATCATTTAGCTCAAAAGTTTCCCTTGACCTTTAACCATGATACCCTGGGGCAGAGTCTCACCTATGACTCAAATCATCTTGGTGGAGACAGCGTTTTCTGCACCAGGCGCAATAAACTCTTCAGTAGCCAGCAACCTGGGGACTCGGAGGTTCCCGGATATTCAAATATTCTGGGTAATAGAGAGCTATACCTAGCAATGCACAACACTAAAGAAAACCAAGGTCAGCTATTAAGAAACAAACAAAAATGTATATACAGCACTTCATTTACCAACAGTAATATTGTACACTGTAAACTTCTGCTGTGTTTGCTCTATTTATTTGTATTTACTTTCACTATACTGCACTTTTGGAAAATGTAACTAACATTTACTTGTCTTTAAACTGACAGTTATTTGAGAGTTCTGGATAATAGCATGCTGGGCATGAGCATGAAAGAGTTTACCACACTGAGTAACTGCATGAGAAGATTCCATCTTCCTATAAGACCCATGAACACCGGCCATTGGCAGGAGGGATCAAACCTGAGACTTTAGGAGCTAAAGCCATGTGCCTCTATTGCATGAGCTAAAAGCCTACCGACCGTAGAGCAGACTTCACTCCCCCTTATCAGTGGTCTCGATGCCTCTGGGTTCCATTCCTAAAATGCAAGTGCCCCTTTGTTAAGAGGATGATGTGCAGTGGTGCTGTTGCTGCACCCAGGACTCAAGCCACATGGAAGTAGACTGGCTTCTTGATGTTGTCCTGCAAACTCTTCCATCCTGAACTGTGTGTTCCTCCCTCCAAGTCCCGTGCAGGTTGCTGTGATTGCTAGAAAAGTCCCATCGGAGCTGTTATGGCTCCTCAGTTCAGAGGATCACCCTGCTCTAGTCACTACCCTGGCAGGAATGAGAGCAACCTAATGACTGTATTTCAGTGAGTATTGTTGTAGCAGGGCAGATCTCCACCTGCCTCTCCTCAGCCCAGACACTCCTCTTTGGCCCCTGCATGCTGCTTGTAACAGGACAGAGAGAAGCTGGCTAGTGCAGAGTGGGAAGGGGCATTGACTGCCAGATTGCAGCTCCTTTTGCCACCTGAGCAGCACAAAGGACCCACATCGCATGTGAGAATCAGATCCATTATTTTTATTACAATCCCCAGGATGGAAGAACACTCTCCTCATGTTTTAGCAACTTGTAGAGCACTTCACCCAATCTAAATAGAAGTAGCAGATAGCATAGTGCCTGCTTCAATACCCTATAAGGAAAGAAAGAGTTTTAGCTGGCAACTTCACCACAACCTTCAGCAAAGATGAGATACATGGTATCAGTGTTTGCTCTTAAGTTGTCCCAGGCTCCAACTTGTTTCTGATTTCAAGCTGACTTTCAAATCTTTTCCTGCTGTTAACAGTGTTCCGTGTGCTCATACAAAGAGCTATTATCAGCAGACTACACTGCCCAGTGTGGATAGCACTTAAATGCCTGATGGCCCAATCCTTCTCCCAGGGACGTCCCTGGGAGTTCTGCTACTGATGAGATTGGGACTGAGTTCAAGCCCAAAGGTTCCGTAATCAGTTGTCAGGCTATTGTTCATTAAAAATTAAGTTCAGGGGAAAGACTTACAATTATTTTATTTCAAATAATCACATGGCTCCACTTGGTTACCATTTCGTAAAGAGTGAATATAATGAGATTTTACTTCTGGCGGGGGGGAGGGGCGACAAAAGGGCTAAGGTAGCTCACAAAGCCAATCAGTGAAGGGCTTCTGGAGGAAGCCAATCAGAGAGAAGCTTTCTGGAGCTGCCTAGTACATAAGGAGGTTCTCCAGCACAAATGGGTCAGTTAAGTCCTAGCCAGGGAAGGGGCAGGACCTGCTGCCACAGAACAAGCACCTCAGCAAGAGTGGTACTGGGCAGGCTAAGGTGGGGTAGGAAGAGGCTCCAGCCTGATGCCTGCCAGCCCTGTGGCCCAGAAGGTGCAAGAGGGATGCAGGGGAAGTGACTCAGGGAGCAAGGCAGTGAAGGGGAGAGAAGAGGAGGGAAGGAGAAGGCTGCTACAAGAGGGTCCCTAGGTCGGGACTTAGAGTAGTGTGCAGACCTGAGTCTTTCCCCTTATACCACACCCAGGCACACCAGGGCAGCCCTAGTAAACTATAGTCTGCCCTGTACATGAGGGGCTAGACTAAGGCTGCAGTGGGCCACAGTGGTCGGTGCCCTGGATTGAACTGTGACTGCTCCATCCCTCGGAAAGGGAGGGGTCTGGGAGAGTGGGCACTGCTGGAGGGGAGTGTTATGAAGAGGGTGCTGTGACCTAGACAGTGATGCAGGTCCGAAGCTGATTGTGTGAAGAGAACGGGCAGCAGACAGCACATCTGCCAGCAGGAGGTGCTGAGCTGGAGACCAAAACAAACTAATTCCCAGATCAACCAGCAGAAGGTGCCATGGTGGTGAGTTGACCTCGTTACGCTTCCGGGTACTTTCTATAGCACATAGCAATGGGTGGCAGAGAAGACCCAATTGCCCATGAATGGAATTCGGAAATTTCACAGCATACCACTGAATATGTGCCAGCTGATAAAGAAGAAAACTAGAATTCCCATCTAAGAGAATCATGTAAAACAGAACATTCCTTTCATTGTGTGTCCTAAGACCCCCTTCCTGAACTGAGGAGGTACCGTCAGCTGGCCTTCACTTGGGTTCAGGGAAATGGCACGAGCAGAGTCCAGTGCAGGCCTGTAAACTGTAAAACTGAAATCCATAGAGCTGTGGCAGGAATCTGATATTCCTTGTGTGCTGGAAAAAAGAGGCCAAGCCCCATATTATTTAGGTTATTTATTACCACAAAATGAGGTGCAAATATTACATATGTTTCAGAACTTAATTTTATGATTGAGTCAGAGATTCGGACCATCCATGAAACTTCATCTGCATGTGCTTTGTAGTGGCATGTTACCCATCTATTTGTCTTTTGTTTCTCTGCTCTCTGATTTTAATGGTGCTAAATTAACACTTACTTACAAGGTACAGTGAGTTACTGTCCAAGATACCTCATCTCACATTAGCCACACTGGTCTAACCCCCAAATGCAGCTGCTAGGATTGATACAGCAGCAGAGGAATGCTCTTAGTCTCTAGATTAATGCTATTTGCATCAGCATTGCCAAGAGACATGTCATGCTGTGACAGACACACTCTCCAAGAACGTGCGATTGGAGTGTATCTTCAGGTACTGGAGGGTGGTGGGTGTGAATGTTTTGCATTTCCACTTAGTTCACACATGAAGGCCAAGTGCTACAGTCACACTTGTCAACAGTGTGCATTTATTTCCATCTGCGCAGTCTGACTGCTTTGTCACTGGCTAGAAAGGAGTTTGAAAGGTGTTGTGTAAGCAACTGTAATGAAATTGTTGCTGATTATGGTAAGTCTAATTGGACAGTAATGCTCATATGTAGCAATGCCTTGCTCTGCAGGAGCACTACTGAGTGTATCAATTCAGGGAGGGCTGTTTAGAGACAGAGCTGCGACAGCCTAAGCCTGGGATTCCTCCACTGTAAGGCACACCAGAGCAGTCACAAAGAGCACTTCCGTTTCATCACACTGGCTCACAAGAAGTCATTGTGACATTACTGGATTTTTAAATTACATATGAAAGTCATTTCTGTCAGCATTGTATCTAGCCGCACCAAACCTTGTGCCAGGTGGGGGCAAGTGAGGTGTCTAAGGAAAGCTGGTGATGCGCTGAATCTGGTTATGCTACTGGTATATTTGTGCCATGTTTGTATGTAAAGTTATAGATACTGGCTCTGTGTCTTCATTAGAAATGTTTTAGTGCTGAGATTCACAATGGGAGGGGCGATCACCTCCCCAGTCAGGGGACCTGGGCTGAACAAAGAGACAGAGATCAGATGCCCAGACGTCAATTCCACATATTATATAAATAGGCTGGGGCTTGCTAGCTTGCTGGCAGCAACCAATGGCAGAGTGCCACAAGAGCCCACCTGGTCAAGTGACCCTCCATTGCCTATGGAAGAAGAGAGGAATTCTTCCCTCCACATTGCAAGCTATAAGATAGCTTAGTTCATGAAGACTGGAAAACAACTATGGTCACTGCCAGGGCTATGTGAACTGGGATCCCACACCTCATGGGGTGCACTTGCAGAGACTATCAAGAAATCGGCATTTACCATCAGCTGTATCCTGCATCAATAGCTAAATAGATGGATGTAATGTACCACTTAACAATTTTTCTCGCTCACTCTGTTTTCTTTCTTTATTAATAAACCTGTAGATTTTAGATTCTGAAGGACTGGCTCAACATGTTGTCTTGGGTAAGATCTAAGTATGTATTGACCTGAGAGTGCTGCTGGGCCAATTGGGGCCTGGAGAATCTGTGTTGATTTGGTGAAATAGGTTTTAATAACCGCTCACCTGAGTAAGGAGGGTTGCTAGTTTGGGCATTAGGAGCAGCTGGAGAATCTGTGGGTTTTGCTTGTGTGGCTTCTGCCTGGCCAGTGGGACTGGCAGAGGTATTTTGTGACTGGTTTGGTTTGCCTTAGTGAGAAGGAAATCCCAGCCTGGGCTGTAAGCGGGCCGGTTTTAAGCAAGTTACTCAGGATTGGTTCTCTTAGATGTGCCCAGATCCCTCCGCCCCCTGTAGTATTACAGTCATAAAAACCATTTCCTTGCACATTCCAGTTCTCCTGTATCCGGATGTGAAAGTAACTTAAATTTCTTGCAGATACTGTTGTATTGCAACCCTCCCTTGTGGGGTGGGGAGAGAGGTGAGGTTAGGGGTGCAGTAGGACATTGCCTGTAAGAAATGCTGACGTGGCATGGAGTGCTGTGGGCCCAGGACGGGGGCTGTGTGTGTTGGGGGGGCGCGTGTGTTCGTAAGTCAGGGCAGGGAGTTGGGTTGTCTGGAGTGCAGGAGTAAGAGTAAGGAGTTAGGAGGTGTGGGGAACTGAAGGCAAGGGGTGGGACTCAAGGCAGTTGTTGTGGGGTGTGTCAGGAGGCTCACGGCGAGGAATTGAGACATGTGCAGGAAGTTCAGGCCTGGGAATCCAGCCACTGTGCTGTCTGGCCACTGGATCCCCAGGGCTTCCTGGGGCCTAATGACCTTGCTGCCCTGTCACCAGATCCCTGGGCCAGTGTGGACCACATGGCTATTGTCTGGGGACTTAGCAGTGAAGGCAGCACCACCACCCGCAGCACAGGCTATCCTTATTTCTGTGCTGCTGCTGCCTCCGGTGGGGCTGCTTTCAGAGCTGAGCATCTGAAGAGTGGCTGCTGCTGGCCAGCCACCCAGGGATGGAGGCGTAAAGAAGGCTTAATGTCTCTTGGGACCTGGTGTCACTATGTCAATGTAACGGAGAGCGGGAGACAAATTTAAGTGCAGACATAAACACAACTAGGTCAGTGCAATGTGGCCAATGTCAGTCTAACTTTGTGCTGTGTCTGTAACCTTACTCAGTGCTGCTGAGCCTTCTCTAGGCGACACTTCTTGAGCTAGTGCTAGGGTTACCGTATTTGATCTTTCAGAAAAGAAGAGCCCCCTGAGAGCGAGAGTATCTCTGTCAGTATTTACCAGCTCACGTTGTATAAATGTACTATATACACTTTAAAGCTTTAACACAACCTGAGTTGGTAGATACTGATACAGATACCCTCCCTCTCGGGGGGGTCCACTTTTTTATATGGTAACCCTAGCTAGTGCTCCTCCAGCTTTGGTGGGAGACCTGCACATTGCTGCAGCAGCTTAGGTTGCAGCTAGACGCGCTTTCCCAGTGGCAAAAATGCTATGAAGTTCTGTCTGAGAACCAATGGGAAGCAAAAGAACTTTAAGTTGTTTGAGGGGCGGAGCCACAGCCCAAGAAATTTCAGCTCAGCTCTGAGTGACATATTCCACTTAATCCATACTCGCTCTTGTCCTGGAGTTAAAAAAGAGGTCCCTAAAGCAAAATGGGAGTAGAAAAGACCTTGTAGCAAAGGGTCCTCAGCCTGCATGGAATAATCCTGACCTTCAGAAATGACAATCCACAGAACTCCTCCGAAATCAAGGGGAGAAGGTGTTTCTTTATTTAAAAATAATTTAGCTAAATCTTCAATATGGAATATCTTTACATACCTAAAGTGGGGCGGGGGGATGGAGAAATGAACACAGAAGGGTCGGAATCTCCTGTAACGTTTCCATTGCAGACTTGAAGGCGTGGTCGTGGTGACATTTTAGAAAGAAAACAACCAATAGGGAAAAGAAGTGGGAAGAGAAAATGAACACAGACGAAAGTCAAAGAACTGTCCTTTTACTTAATGCATCATTAAAAGGTCAGTAATGGTGGTCGGGATGCAACAGGCAGTGGATCATCCTGTCCCTAGGCATATGCAGAATGAGTAGTAGCTGAGTAGGGCACCACTAACTTGGGACACTACTTTGCCCCTGTGCTGTTCCCGTATATGCCTAGCACGGCCGGAGGACAGTGCTGCCTCAGTTAGCCCCAGTCCCCTGGTCTCCTCTCCACCCTGCCTCCTGGCCCAATCGCCCAGCCCCTCTGCCCCAGCACTCCACCTCCCGGCCCTGCAGCCCAAACTCCTGGCCTCTCCACCTCCTGCTCTGACCACTCCCCGGCTCTGATGGCCCCAAAGTCCTGGCTCTCTGCTCCACCTACCAGCCCGCACCTCTGGCTGGAGGCACTGCTCCCCTTCTACCTGCTGCCCCACCAGCCTCCCTGCCCTGCTCCTGCCCACAAACCTCTGAGCACAGTTACCCCCTGCCACCACCGTCGCACTGCAGAGTTGCTACCCTGCTCCCGGGTTGCGGGTGGGAGCTGCAAATGCTCTGGCTGCATATGGCACCTGCAGATGTAAGGACGTCCCTGTGCAGCAGCCTGCTGTCAGAGGGGAAATTTTTACCACTTCAGAGGGATTATTTCCCTTATTTTCTAGAAATTCTTCACATTTGGATTTTCCAAGAGACGGCCGAAGCCGACCTAATGCCGTCTGTTTGTTGCCTGAAGTTCAGGCAGCAAGAGACTAGTAGAAGTTTTTGCTTTTGGGGCTAAGATCCCCTCAACCCCCTTCTTTGGGCACAGCCCCTGTAACGGTCTTTTACAGCACAGGTGGGGCCTGAGCCTTCCTGCGCAAGGTAATTGGGTGGACTAGGGGAGTTCAGGTCATTCTGTGCCACCTGCTCCGGCCAGCAGAGCTCCTCGTTCACAGCAGCTTCCTGCCCAGGGTGGATCTGTGCTCCTGGCCACTTGAGCTTCCTGCCTGGGGTCAGCACATCACATCTCACAGAGCTGGAGGGGACCTGGGGAGGTCATCAAGTCCAGCCACCTGCTCTCTTGGCAGGGCCAAGCACCACAAGCTCTCTTTGTAGAGCACCATCCCTGGCAGGTTTTTTTTTTCTTTGATCTATTTGCTCTAACCTCTAAGCAGCCCCCTCAAGGTTTGCACTCACAACCCTGTATTGAGGAGGCCAATGCTCAAACCACTGAGCTATCTCTCTGTGCACTGGGCTGTTAATACACTTTGCCCTGGTGCTGGGGCTCCCTCCCTAGGGCTGGCAGCAGCTCTGCTCCTGGCCAGTGGGGCTGTGGGCCAGACCAGCTAAACCCCCAGCCCCTAGCAGCCTCTGCAGCTGGGGCTCTCGGGTCCAGCAACATGCGTGATGCTGGTGAACCATGGATGTTGCCAAACCAGATGGTCCCAGATAAGAGAGATCCAGCCTGTAGTAATAGAAAGGACAACAGACAGAATCGTGTCTCATCTTTAGGAGCAGGGTTTTTTTGTTGCTAGTACTCACCAGTACTGAGTACTGGCACCTCGGCAGCCCAGCTGTGGGATTGGCCGGGGATTGGGGAGATGGGAAGTACCGGCTCCTCCTTACAAAAAAAGCACTGTCTAGGAGTAAAGGGCCACTGTACATAGTAGTGTAAGGTCCAACACACCCAGCCATGGCACAAATAAAATTTCCATGCGGGAAAGTTAGGGTGCCGAGAAGGGATTTGATAGAATGGGTTCCAGCTTCTGTAGTTTCATTGACCGAAATAGCACTGAATTTCAGCAGATTGGCAAATCCTAGTCATGGACGGTGCTTACAGACAGGGTTGCTTGCTGTTACCAGTGAATGTTGACAGCAGACTGGTTACCAAAAGATAGACATACTAGAAGATTTTGTGCTATGCTAGAATCATAATGTCACTTGTGGTCTCTAAAATTAAGAGAGGCTGTGATGACACACACAGGAATGAAATGACCCTTCGTTTCACTGGCTCCCTCTGCAAGGTGACACAAAACAATTGATCTTATAGTATATTTGTAAACTCTTGGGTGTCACACCCCATCCCACTGTTCATCTTAACAGCCTGATTACGTAACTGTAATTGTGAATAAATATTAAGAATTTAGAATAAATGTCTGGACTCTGCACGTCTCCTTGCAGGCGACTTGGCACTGGAAGAGGGTTATGAATGGCAGTTTCTTACTTCTAACGATGCATCCCCAAGCAGTACAGAGGGAAGTCTCAATCTCATTTCTTGGGTGGGGCTACAAAGTGTGGACAGGTGAAAGCAACACCTTGGCTAACAGGATTGTCTACAATGAGACATTGCTGGGGTAGGCAAACACCCAAATGTCACCCTGGTAAGAACACCCGCCAGCCTGGCTGGGACCAGCCTCCCAGCTGCGGCTGTTGAGCCCCCGGACTCCCTGGAGGGATTTGATTTTTTCCCTGTACCCTGCTCCCCTCCCCCGGCATCGAAAACTTCAATGTTGCCCCCGCGACCTCACTGGTGCCCATGACTGGATGCACTGGCACCTCACCTTCAACCCCCCCCACCTCACCTTTCACCACCTCAAAAAGCCCTCAGAAAAACAAACAAAAACACTCCTTTACAGGGCCTTATTGGGGCAGGCATTGCCCAGCAAAGCCTTCCTTAAAGGCGAACTCTAATGAAAAGAACCCATATCCCTCTTAGCTGAGGCTGAAGACTCAGATTCTTAAGGCAGACAGACAGCCATTTTGTTTAGTTCACATTAATAATCGTCTGTCTGGACTTCTGGGTTTTCTGGGAAGTGTAAGCGACTGGAAAACTGAAATGGGAAAGTGCCACGAGCCGCTCAGATGCCATAGCAACTGCTAAATTAATAGGCTGAAATCTGAGTTGCCATTTTCCCAAGCTTAACAAGGGGGGCAGTGGAAGGAGATATTCAGTTCCTCATTGCCAGAGTTCCCAGACTACTAATATGACGCTCATCTGTTCCCACTGAAGGCTGTGTAAACATGGGGACATAGGCACAAGGGCTTTGTTCAGTCTCTTTGATGGGCCATAACTGTGCATTTCAGTGCAAGGGATGCTTTTAAAGAGCATGCTGGCTACAGCCTCGTCTTTTAGTTTGTGGTTCCCAGGCACACAATTTTGTATTGAACTGAGTAAACAGGGAACATGGGGCTCAGACAGTGATTTAAAGGGCCGAGAGCTCCAGCTGCTGCTACTGCAGGAATAGCAGTGGTGGTAACCCAGAACCCCAGGCCCTTTTAAATTGCCAGACTGCAGAATACAAAAACTATTTGATACACATTTCTAAATATACCGTGCAAGGAATGGACATACCTGCATGCAGAGCCGGCACTGGGCATAAGTAGATCAGACGATTGCTTAGGGCCCTGAGCCTCTTGGGGAGGAGAGGGGGCATTCACTTTATGTTTTGGGGAACACTTTTCCTGCATATGGTTCTCTGTGGGCTAGCACTGCCTCTGCATGCCTGTATATATGTGAGGATACACCAGAGCAAAGGGAAAGAAATGTCACCAGAGGGGCCAGGAAACGTAGGAAGTACCTTACCCAGGTGCTAGGGACATTTTTTTGCATTTTGAAATTCTTAAGGGCTACATTCTTCCTTGCCCATAATCATCAGTAGTGCAGTGGTAAGGGGATCAGACTTGCTCAGTTGAGTAAGGGCTGCTTGTATTGGAGCTGGGCTTTGTGGGGGGGGATTACGGGCTGCTAACCTGACACTCCTTGCAGAGAGTCAGTGGGAGAAGGGAGGTGGGAACTGCCTTAGCTCCACCCCCTGCTCACAGGGCCGAATCCCCAAAGCAAGAGGGAGACAGATGGAGAATAATACTTGTCTCTCCTGGGGTCAGTTCTGGGGCAGGACAGCAAACAGGCAGGTTCCAAACTCAAAGCCACATCCGCTCCTGATCTGTTGGCATAGGAAAATCGCCTGGCAACTGGTATTTTTCATCTGTGTAAACAAAACGAATAAACATGTATAGCTCAATGGCTATTGTGGGGTTCTTCAAAGGCCATTTCACAATGACAGCTCTGGGCAGGTGGACAGCAAGTGTCCGTATATAATTAATTTTACAAATCACCACTGCTTTCACCTCTGCTCCAGCCATTGGAATGTAGCCGCTGCTGCTTGTGTTTATAATCTGTGCATCACTAAAACCACGAGGTCTGCTTTTTATGGGGCTGATTTTGTCCACCCCAGCATCACCAATGCCCATAAATTTCAGTACTTTCCGAAGAAGCTGGAACCCCACTGGCAACATCTGCAGACTTGCCAAATATTTGTTTGGATTATAAATCTAAAGCTGAAGACAGAAGACCTTGACCAAAGAATCATCAGATGTTTTCAAGTAGTGCCTGAAATGTCTGGAAACGGTCTCTTCTAAGAATGATGGAAGAAGTGTTCAGGAATTAGCTTTTGCATCAGGAATCAGTTTAGCTAGGGTCTTGCTACATCAGAAGAGATCCTGGTAGACTCTAACTTAAAACAGCTGCTACTTATTATGACTTTCCTGTAAATGGCTTCTATCACAGTTCCAGTCCGATGCTGCATACCCCAAACAATCAACTCAGGGCCGAATCAATACTCTAGCTCAATAGGTTTGTTTCCACTGCTGTGCAGAGTGTAGATTTCCAAAACTAACTGCAGGTTTTTAAAACTTCACTGAGCAAATGCAAATAGCTGCATATGCATAGGTCCACCACAACTGGTATGTTGGCTAAGAAAGTATGCACACCAAAAATAGCAAAAAAAAAAAAAATATATATTAAATACATCATGATGATGATCCATTAAACATAAAGCCGGCTGCAACATTCAGACCAGGCAGCTTTCTGCTGGAGGGCTGCAGAAAGAGAAACAACTCTTTCCTCAAGAGGTCTCCAGGTTCACTACTGACATACTGTTTCTGGTTTTCTGTACCAACATGCTGACACAGTGTTTTTGTTCCAAAGATTATATATACACCAAAAGTTACTTATGATCACGGAATGTTTATTCAAATGAGACCCTGTACAATATAGCCAGGTTCCAGGGAAGGTCAAATTAATCCAAGGTCTAAGTGCTTTCGTAGTATGCGACAGAATTCTCCTCTTTGGCCTGGTACACATGGGAAAGATTTGTTAGAGGGAAGGGTTGAGTGTTTTCTAAAATTGTATCAACAAAACTAAAACACGCATATGTGTCTATGCTGCTTTGTTTCATACAGCTTGTGTTACTTCCCCTGTAAATCATGGGGCTTGTCTACACTTGCTTTTTCTTGTGGAAAAACACCTTTTTTTCCCAGAAAATAAAAACCACCCTTACGTCCACACCGTAAAGTTTGTTACTCTGGAATAACAGGGCACTTAACTTGAAATTCTTAGTGTGTACTAAGAAGAGGTAATTACAATTTAATTGGCCTCCAGGGAGGCATCACATCTTGGCTTTTATTTTGAAATTGGGCTCTCTAGTGTGAACACTCAATTTAGAATTGCTTTTGCAGTGTGAACGCTCTTTTCAGAAAGAGCTTATTTTGACATTAGGTTGTTATTTTGGCAACCTAATGTCAAAATAAGCTCTTTCCAAAAAACCCTGCAGCATAGACATAGCCTGTGTCCATCCAGCACTGCACTTTTTCAAAATAAGTGCACAACATTTTAGACTGGTGGCCCAGAGTTCAATATATTTTCTCAAGGCCTGATGGGTTATTTATTAGAACGTAATGGAATTCTGGGGAGAAGGGATGGTTTCAAACATCCATTGTTCCTTCCAGGGTAGCCCAGCACCGCTCTGGCTTTTCACTAGTCAGTCGTTTTCACGCTATTTCATTGGCAAACTTATTTTCAAACTGCTGTCAGGTAGCCAGGAGGAAGTGCTGCTGAGCACTGATCATTGTTGTTATATGTTGGAGGGCACCAGATGTAATGGCTCACATGCAAGCAAGTGGCTGTGGAGAACATGGAAGATCACCCTCACCATAATTACTATGATGCCACATGGATACCGCTGCGGAGAGCACAGTTACTCCTGCCTGATGTTTTACTGAAGTAGCTTCAATAGAGCACCGCTTCTGGGTCTGGCCACGCAGTGCTGACTTCAGGATTTAGGAAGCTATTTTCCTGGAAATGGAGCCAGAGCTCACACTAGGGCTGAAGTACCAGCTCGGGAGTCCCTTCTCCCACAGCATGCAGGAGTGTGGTAATTGCAAGGTGGAAGCTGCTCACCCTTTATTGCAAATAGGCCTGTAAAGGGGCAAGTACATGGAGGAAAGAGGGCAATTGTCCCTGGGCCTGGGGATTCTAAAGAGCCCATGGCTCCCACCTGCTGCTGCCAATACTGCTGGAGTCCCAAACTTTTTAAACTGCCTCCAGAATGCCACACAGAACATTCCAGGTTGATTGAAGGCTGGTGTGGGGGTAGTGTCCAACATGGCACACTTGGGTTGCATTGAGGATTGGGTGTCCCAGCCTGGCTTCTTCTGTCTGAGACCACAACCCTTCCTGGGGCATGGGGGGCCCTCATTCACCTTGTTCAGGGGCCTAGCCATAGGCAACAGGTAACGTAGGCAAGGGAAGGCATTATTCTCCTAAACCTCTGAGGACAGGACAAGAAGCAATGGACTTAAATTGCAGCAAGGGAGGCTTAGGTTGGACATGAGGAAAAACTTCCTGTCAGGGTAGATAAGCAGTGGAATAAATTGCCTTGGGAGGTTGTGGAATCTCCATCATTGGAGAGATTTAAGAGCAGATTAGATAAACATCTATAAGGGATGATCTAGATCGGGGTCAGCAACCAAAATAGCAAGGAGAGACTTTTTTACCAATTTGGTAAAAAACTCTAATTCAAAAGCTGCAATGCAAGTGAGTATGAGACAGTCCTTAATAAATAATCTCAACCCATACTTTTTGTAACCCTTATTTTAAGAACAGCGCACACACAATGATTTGTGATGGAATACGTGTGTGCTCCAGGACATTCACAAACTTTTTACATATTCTCTTTCCTCACACTTTACATGTGTGTGTTTGTACCGTCTTCCTGACTTTCACTCCCGAACCTGCTCTCTCTGGAGGACGCAAAGGGGAGTTATCCAACGTTTCAAGATCACATTTTGTTTCAATTTAGATATGAGTTGTTCAATTTTGGACTTTTAAATATTCACCCTTTATTGAAAATAATCAGGTTTTTTTTTAACTTGCAATTTTAGCATCAGGTGCCATGAAGTCCTTAAACAGCCTCATGGAGCTTCAGAGCTGCATGTTGCAGGCCCCTGATCTAGATGACGCCTGGTCTGGATTCTCTCACTTGAGATTCCTTCTAATATGCTACATGTTTCTTTGGTTGTACATATCCAGACATGCCTTGGTGCACACAACAAAATGTATTCATTCCATGGATGGATAAAATTAGAGGAAACGGTGGTGGTGGGATATAATTGATTAGGGAATTGTTACAATCCATCACTAGTCTGGCACATGGCTACAATAAGGGCCTGATTCAAAGTTATGTTTTGGAGTTTTTGATTCATGTAAGTCTTTCCATTGACTTTAATGAGTTTCACATCGCATAGTAAAACTGCTGGGCAAGCCCAGTCTTCACACTCTTATTTCAGGAATGGTATATCACATCAGCTGCAGGAGTTAAAATAAACTGATTTCTAGGTTTTTATTTGTAGGTGGTGAAAAGTAGCTAGATGGAGAGAAATGACTCTTTTCCTCCATAGCCATTCGTCTTCTATGCCTGGGGAATGGATTTCATGACCTAACCGACAGTAGATAGGCAGTTCCCCAAGGCAACAAGGGCAATAAAAGGACAATGGGGAAGGAGGAGAACAGGCATGAGAGCTTCTCTGAGCTGCTTTGTCTCTAGGCTTTTCGAGTAATGGAAGCCTTATCGTTGTTTAGTTTGGACACTGTCTACGCAAGTTGTATTGACCTGAGTTCTGGATGTAAACCTTGTTTTTCAATTTGGAATAAATCCCATATCAGCTGGTCCACGGGTGTTTTAAAACTAATAACTTTGTTTCCTTTCACATATGATACTTTTCTCCCTTTAGAGGTACACAACTAAATTTAACAGAGACCAGCATTTTAGCTTAAGAACATGAGAACAGCCATATTAGGTCAGACCAATGGTCCAGTTAGCCCCGTAGGCTGTCTTTCAACAGTGACCAATGCCAGAGTGTCAGAGGGCATGAAAAGAATGGGGCAATTATCGAGTGATCCATCTTCTATCATTCACTTCCCATTGCTAGCAGTCAGAGCTCAGGAACAACAAGAGCATAGAGTTGCATCCCTGATCATTAGGAGTAATAGCTATTGATGGATGCTTCCTCCATGAACTTATTTAATTCTTTCTACCCAATTACACTTTTGACCTTCGCAACATCCTTCAGTAATGAGTTCCACAGGCTGATTCTGCATTGTGTGCAGAAGTATTTCCTTATGTTTGTTTTAAACTTGCTGCCTATTAATTCCATGGGGCGGCCCCTCGTTCACGTATTATGTAAAGGGTTAAATAATACTTTCCTTTTCACTTTCTTAACAGCTTTCATAATATCGGAGAGGTAGTCGTGTTAGTCTGTAGCTTCGAGAACAACAAGAAGTCTTGTGGCACCTTATAGACTAACAGATATTTTGGAGCATAAGATTTTGTGGGCAAAGACCCACTTTGTCAGATGCATGAGTGGGGGTGGGTTCAGAAGGGTATTTAAAGAGTGAGGTCCCAGTAAGAGGGAGGGCCAGAGCTGACAAGGTCTATTCAGCAAGGTGGAAATGGCCCAGTATCAACAGTACTTATCAAAAGAGGGAAAAATAAGTCAGATCAGACAGGGGGATGTGAGCCTTTGTCAGAGTCTAATGGGGAGCTATTAGCACCCAAAGCAGAGAAACTGCCTTTGAAAGCTGCAAGCCACTCCCAGTCTCTGTTTAATCCATGGTTAATAGAGTCAAATTTGCAAAAATATTGCAGCTCAGAGATTTACAGATTTAAGGGTGACAGTTCTGAAACAAAAAATTTTAAAAAATCAAATGGAGAGAGAAATCTCTAAGCTGCAATTTATTTGCAAATTTGACTCCGTTAACCATGGATTAAGCAGAGACTGGGAGTGGCTTGCAGCTTTCAAAGGCAGTTTCTCTGCTTTGGGTGCTAATATCTCCCCATTAAACTCTGACAAAGGCTCACATCCCCCTGTCTGATCTGAGTTGTTTCTTCCTCTTTTGATAAGTGCTGTTGATACTGGGCCATTTCCACCTTGTTGAATAGACCTTGTCAGCTCTGGCCCTCCCTCTTACTGGGACCCCACTCTTTAAATACCCCTCTGAAACCACCCCCCCACTCATGCATCTGATGAAGTGGGTCTTTGCCCATGAAAGCTTATGCTCCAAAACATCTGTTAGTCTATAAGCTTTCATAATATTAAAGCCTTCTCTCATGTCCCTGCCATTAGTCTCTTTTCCAGGCTGAACAGTCCCCATAATTTTAATCTCTCCTTGCACGGAAGCTTTCATACTCCAACCCTTTTTGATACTCTTCTCTGTACTTTTCCAAATGACCTCATCTAAAAAATATATTAATTAGCACTATGTGCAGCATTGAAGGGGTGGATGTACCATGAATCTATATATTGGCATTATGATACTTTCAGTATTAACATCTATCCCTTTCCCAATAGTCCCTAATACTCTGTTACCTTTTTTGATTGCTGCTGCCCACTGACCAGCTGTTTTCAGACAACTATGCATGATGACGTCAAAGTCATTGGTAGGGGACCTTCCCATTGCTTTCTGAAAGTCCAAGTTCATTGTATCCTCTCTATCACCCTTGTCCATAGGTTTGCTGATGCCTTCAAAGAATTCCTATTCTCTTTACAAAAGCCAGGTTGACTCTTTCCCAACATACAGTGTTCATCTGTGTATCCAATAATTATATTCTTACTACATCATTTCAATCAATTTGCCCAATACCAGAATCTGGTTTACTGGCCAGGATCATCTTTGGAGAAAAATTGCTATCACATTAGTTATCTGCCAGACATTCCAAAGGCTGATTTAAGTGATAAGTTACATACCAGAATTAGTAGTTCCACAGTTTCATATAGGAGTTTCTTCAGAACTCTTGGGCGATACCATCGGGTCCTGGTGACTTATTTGTTTAATTTTTTGGATTGTTCCAAAACCACCTCTACTGACATCTCAATCTGGGACAGTTTGTCAGATTTGTCACTTAAAAAAAAATGGCTCAGATATGGAAATCATCCTCACATCCTCTGCAGAGAAAATCAATGCAAAAATTTAATTTAGTTTCTCCACAACCTTGTCTTCCTTGAGTGCTCCCTTGGCATCTCAGTCATCTAGTGGCTCCACTGATTGTTTGGCAGGTTTCCTGCTTCTGATGTACTTAAACTTGCTGTTAGTTTTTGTGTATTTTGCTAATTGCTCTTCAAATTCTTTTTTGGCCTGTCTAATTACACTTCTTACATTTGATTGCTGGTACTGTATGTTCCTTTCTATTTTCCTGGATAGAATTTCCTCGTACAACAACAGGAGCTACTCCATCTGCGGCTGATGGTCCCATTTCAGTATTGACATAAGCACCCCTTCAGCATCATTGAAAAATAGTTTTCATATATCACTAGCTTTTTTAAAATGTGTTTTCTTATTTCAAAAATGGTTTGGGCTACTGAACAGATAGGGCAGGAGTGTGGCAGAGAAGTTGTAGACTATCATCTAACGGGTTAAAGTGGGCCTTTGTTTGCCACCACGAAACTGCAGGTGAGGTTATTTCTACACACAAGTGAATAGAGAAGTAATGGAACATAAAAAGTGCCCCTTTATAGACTACTCACACCTGCCCAGAGCAGGTCTAATGGAGCTGCTCCCCATCCCCCACCAACCCTCCAGCTACACAAGTGCAGAGAAGTTTGGATTGGGAATGGAAAGTGCCTTGGTTCCACCTGTACCTGCAACACACCAGCCATCTTTGCTGAACCAGCAATCGGCTACTCTTCCCACTCCATGGAACCACGGACAATAGCCTGCATCAGGTGCTTTCATTTTTTGGTCTGGTCCTGGGGCAGCACAACTACAGGTCACACCTTATTCAGGGCATAGTGCACCTTTACAGTCTAATCCTCAAAAAGCCCATTTGGGACCCAGTCTTTCAGCACTCAGAGGCAGGGACATTACCAAACCTGATGTTCATCTCAGTTTCAGCATGTATCTAGCTTCCTTACAAGGGAAATGTTCATTTTGAGCAATGGTCTGATAGACACAATGTCAATGGGGGGGGGGAAGGTCAAGCTGAGGACAGGTAAAATGTGTCAAGGACTTTTTGTCTTTGACCACTCCCAAAGTGTGCCGAACAATCTTTTAGATTTCCTTAATGGAAAATCCAGGTTTTGCACCCTTTCTTCTCTTGCAAATGGCTTTTGTCCAAGGAAAGGAAATGCTGGTTTGACTAATATCAGTGGGCATTAAGGGAAAAGACACAATCATATTAAACAGCAACTAATTATCTGAGTGCCTTTGGAGATCCATTTTAAAACAAACATTTATAGTCTGACTTCTTCAGCCGTCTGTGACAGGACAAGAATGGTGCCATAATTCCAGGATTTGGCAGTGTGGATTACCCTGGACATTCTGCCTTTCTAGTTTTACATTTGCTAGCTGGCTCATTATTCTCAGCTAATGCCATTATCTCTGCTCATATTTTCCACAAAGTCTACAAACTGCCCTTGGACAGTTTAAACTGGTAGTTTAATTAAATATTAGTCACTTGGTTTATTTCTGTTCCACAGATCGTTTCAGACCTTTGACATGAATGTAGCAGTTGAGTATGTGAGTTCACTTTCAACTTTTTTCAGTGTTTTTTTGGGGGGGAACCTCCTCTTGGATACCTGAAAGGTGCCAAAATTTTAGAAATGCTGACCCTCTGAAAATTAGGCACCTTTAACGTGTGTTGAGTTGGGCTCCCAGAAATAGAGGCAACCAAGATCATTAATCACTTTTGTAAATCTTAGCTTGCATCCTTTAGGAGGAATGACAATCCAAACATTCCTATGCAATAGAGGGTTGTGATAGTTACAAAGTAATATAATAATGTGCTTTAATCACGTGCCATCCCTTGCTGCCATGCATGCTGGCTTCCACTGAAAAGGGACTAATTTACATAGGCTTTTACTATCAATCCAGTCTAAAATCCCATGCACTTTGATTCACAGCAACTGTGAAAGTCTTTAGCAAAATGTCTCTTGATGTAAATTCTTTTACCAAAGTTTATTTTTTCCATTCCATGCTCTGGGTACAGTGTCTGTTCACTTACAGTTGCCATTTAGCAGTTCTGAGTGGCTATAGCAATGGTCACTAGTTGCAGTTTTGAAATATTTGGTACCACTGGCAGGCATGAACATCTAACTTTCACTATCCATTTTACAAGGAACATACTAGAGCCTGGGACCCAGCTCTGATCCCAGTAGCCTTATCTTGACAGTTGGCCTGTTTGTTACAGTGTCGTTTCGGCTGACTTGGGTTGTTTTTGTGGGCAGCCTCCTTTCACTCTGGAGGAGAAGTCTGTCATGAGTCAAGTGAGGCCACAAATCAATCTGTGTCTTGGAACCACAAGTTATGGAGCTGGATGCAGGAATTACTGGGTGGAGTTATATGGCCCATGTTATACGGAAAGTCAGTCTAGATAACCATGTTTTCTTCTGACTGCAAAATCTGTAAAACTTTGTAAGTTAGAGAGGCATTGTCCTCTTGTTGAGAATGAGACAGGCCATGACAGAACAACTTACAGAAAGAACTTCCACTCTCTATCATAAATGAATTAGTAAATAGTTATGTTCAAAAATTAAAATGTCCTCAAAATGCAACGGTGCTGCAGGAGTGTCAGGCTGGGCCTATGCTTGCCACAGGAGATTGAACGCTTAGGTAGCATGCACAAAAAGGCATGTTCCAGACTCAGTGTCAACCCCAGAACTCCTTGTGAGCTGCAAGGATTAAGAAAGGCCAATGGCGGGAGCACTCCCTCTGGCATTCTGCAGTGAGGACAGGGACAAATATCAACAGTTGCACAATCGATTTTTGGTATGTAACTGTTGTACCTAAAATTGCGTAGTAGCTACTGATATTCAAGGTAAGTGTAGACTCAGCCACTTTAGCGACAGTGATGGCAAAGGAAAGAAGCCATTGAGAGCAGGAGTAGGTTGAGCATGTGACCCTGGAATGGATAGGAGAGATGATTGACTGTGAGACACTTAGAGAGTCCTGGATGGATCGGAGTTAGAGGGAAGATGAGTGCAGGACTTGTCACTGTGGATTGCTGAGAGCCAGGGGACCAGACGTGTTGGGAAGAGCACAGTGGTGGTATACCCTCAAAATCCCCAAGCATAGAATTATCAAAGGCAAAAGTAGCCCATATATTAGTTTAAGTTGGAGGTTGATGACTAAGGCATGGTTTTGTAATGAATCTAATTGGGAATTTAGATACGAACATCACATTCATATGAATTTGAGCTTTGACTATAAGTCTTGAGTGTTAATAAAGCCCTAGTGCACTACCTTCCTCAAACATGGAGCCCCGTCACTTCCTTTTATATTATAGGCTTGTGTGCCTTAACATTTACATCACAGCAAGCTGGGTTGTGACTCTACCCTCCACTAGTCTGTCACACACTGTGTCCATGGAAGCCTGCTGACATGCACTGACAATTCCCTAGAGGTTTTTAAGTCCCAGCTCGACATAGTCCTGGCTGGGATGATTTAGTTGGGGTTGATCCTGCTTTAGGCAAGGGGTTGGACTCGATGACCTCCTGAGGTCCCTTCCAGCCCTACAATTCTATAATTCTAATTCATTATTGCACTTTGATCTACTCTGCTTTGAAACAGGAGTGCACTAAAGTGCCCTAACGAATTGTTAGTGTGCAGTGACAGGGTCTGCAATGACACTTAGACCATGGCAAGCTAGTACAGGGTAGATTCACACCCCATCTTGCCACAAACTAAATACTTGTGCAGACTAGCCCCATGATGTTTATTTAGAAGAGCAATGTGGCAGCTTCCCCGCAATGTGAAAACCAGAAAGCTATTTGAATATTCTTATCTGTCTGCTTTGCTTTTAAATAACGGGATGGAAGTAGCAGAGGAACGTCAAAGTTGTGTGGTCTACATGCTACTTTAGTTATTGCTTAAGTATTATTTTTTTCTGTTATTACAGAACTTGTGCCCGTGGGAGCCCTAGTTAAAAGTCATGGACTCCATTGCTCTATATGCTGGTGTTTTTCAGCAGCTGAATAACACTGAATAAAACCATCAGTCTTCTTAAGAGAAAGCTACAGCACGGAGCTCTTTAGAAACTACTAAATCTTTTTATTAAAAAAAACAAAAAGTCCAAGCCGTTATAAGCATGACACTATACTTGCAGATTAACTGTGGTATCAGAATCGCAATGAAATGAAGGAGCTCTGTGACATTTTTGATGTACACACCTCTGACTATTAAAGAGTAAAAATTTTGAGCCCTTATTCAAAGAAAAACCTCGAAACAGCAAAAATGCCATGAGAACAAAAGCCTTCTGTCCTGGATGTGAAAAAAGAAGAAAATCTTTTTTCTTTCCAAGTTTGAGCCTCCTCCCAGTAACTTGGGGGCTGCGAAGGTCTGTGTCATGAGTGTGAATTTGTCACATGTTATGTCTCTTGCTTACAGATCTAAGTTAGGCTCTCAAGTGAGATTCCACACATTGTGCTATCTGGCTGAAAAGGGACATAGCACTATGAGCACTGGCTGGATCACACTCCTCACAACACTGGAGCAAATCACTGCCAAGGACTGGATGATCAGTTATGTTGTAGATTGTCCTGTGGCACCTTATAGGCTAACAGATATTTTGGAGCATAAGTTTTCGTGGGCAAAGACCCGCTTTGTGACTAAGTGGGTCTTTGCCCACAAAAGCTTATGCTCCAAAATATCTGTTAACCTATAAGGTGCAACGGGACTTCTCATTGGTTTTGAAGATACAGACTAACACAGCTACCCCTCTGGCAGTTGTAGATTGTGTCTCCCTCGGGAGCACAGAAAACAAAATTGGAGATAAAGGCAACAATTGCTACTTCCAAGCATAACTTTTTAATATTCCCAGGTTTGTTTCAAATGACTTACCTGTGTTCACAGCAAGCGGAACTTAAATTTACATTCACATCAAGACTACGACAGCCTCGAGAGAGTGTTGAGCTTAAAGATTTTATTGTTCTGTTTCATTTTGTGCAGAGATGATATGGTGCTTACACATTATTAAGTTTTAGGTGAATATTTACAGTAAACAATATCATTATGGCTCTCATGACTGCCTGCCATCCTTTGAGGGTTCTAGTAGAGCATTATTTTGTTAAATATCTTTGAAGGTATGTAATGTCATATTAACTTTATAATGGAAGATTAATTCTTATCTGATAGGTCTCTGAGATAACAAAGCCACTCCAGTGCAATCTTAGTAAATAACATGATTTTTGTCTAAGGGACACAGAGTTGCTAATAGCCGTCAGAGCTGCTAATGCAAATCTGCAGTCACATGATTAAATAATTTGCCATTTGAAAACACGCAGAGCTATATTTTTTTTTGCTTTGTCTAGTTTAAGCTCGTCACAGGAAAGGTGTGCTTTCAGGAAACTGGCTATGCCTCCCCGATTCCCTGACCTGGCACAGTTTAGAGCAGCTTGCGGGCTTCTCTAACATGTGCAAATTGGCAATGGTACTCTAAGGCTCATACATCAGCTGAGTCCTACCAGAGCACTCCTCCTTTTAGTATTAGCCTTGTGCTGGGGGCATGGGAAAAGAGACATAGGTCAGTGCTGTTGGCACACGACCTGCTGAGTACTCCCTTGTGTCAGAAGTATTCTGCATCTTGGAGGTTATGTGACTCCCAAGTGGCACTAACGCCCTAGAGGCACTGTTCATATGTGTCCCTCACTAATTATCCTCACAATACACCTGTGAGGTAAGCGTTTTCTCTTTGTAAAATAGCAGTCCCTGCATCACAGAGAATTTAACTGGGTTTTCAAATATGTTGAGCACCTACAGCTCTACAATGGGAGTCACTGGTACTCCCTGCTTTTGAAAATGTGGCTATGCAGTGAATCAATCTCCTGCTGGGATGATTATTTATTATTGGCAGACAGGCAGCAATGGCAGTGCTTAAGGTTGCTTAACGCTTTCCATTATAAGAATCTATTTTACAGCAGCCACACTTTAACTGCTTAGGCCCATATTCACTACATCTTGCCTTAAGTGTGCACTCTGCTTTCAACATATAAAGTAATGCAGCCCCCTGCCTGGCTGAAACTTGCAAACTAAAATCATTTATTTGCCGATACATTGAATATTCTTGTATGGAGTCCTGAAAGCAGAAGGTTTCTGATGTGGGCACACTCCTGCTCATGGGCAAAATTAGCTGCTGTAATTTGTGCAAATGAATGTAAGCAGGCTGATGTCTTGCATCATAGGAGTGTAAATGGGCCATTTGCATTAACTCCGCACTTAGAATTCAGTCAGTTACCTGGATACTCTCACTGTCGCAACCAACTGGTAATTATACCTAAGCATGTTGTTAAAAGAAACCTGTTTAGATTAATCAGGATTAAGTTTCGTGGATTATGAGGATGGCTTTAGATCTGGATTGAAGAAGTATTAGCATTATCCAAAAACAGCAACTATCCCAGAAAGAATGAGCATTTCAGCCGCACAGTGAAGGCCGGGGCCAGAGCCAGGACTAGGAGACAGTTGCTAAGCAGGGGCCTTAATAAATTACGGCATTTGCTGGGCAGCTAAATCTAGAAGAAATTGTGCCCACCCTTCCACCTTTGTTCAACTTCAGCAAATACTGGGCTCCTGGATTCTAGCTGACACAAAGTCTGGTGCATGACAGAGGAGCCCTAAAGGGCCTGGCCCTGAAACCACAGACGTTTTTTGTTTAATTGAAGGGTGCCTTTCCAGCTGGCCCCTCTGTTCCATGCAGTGGAGCTGCAGCTGTGACAGCTGCTGTACCAAATTAGAGATTCTATGTTTAATGGAAATTACTTCAGATCAGGAGGTGCTGTAGCAATCCTACCACCACCATCACCGGCACCCTTACTTCCCGCACTTTGGCTCAATGGAACCTGCCTGAGGTGGTGGGGGCTGTAAGGACAGCAGCGTGTGCGGGAAAGACGAAAGCAGCTTGGGCCAGACCTTGGAGTCGGGCCCAGGCCCTCAGCACAGATGGCTCTGGGAGTGAGGAGGGGGTCTTAGGCTTTGGAGGCTGAACCCTGGTTTTTTCACAGGTGGGAGTGAGTTGGCCTCACATAGATCAGGGGTATTTAAGCTGATATTTGTAGCGTAGGGTAAGGCCATGTGGAAACCAGGGGGTCTGGCAGTCAGTCAGTTGTTACCATTCTGACTCCACTTGGTGGGAGCTGTTTGTGATGTTTCTGATGCTGATTTTTTGTCTGGAATTGAAATACAGTAAGGTCCCACATTCGCAAACTTAACATACGCAAATTCAATTATTCACAAGTGGCTGCTTGAGGCCACTTTTTCCCAGGGCTCCAATGGAAAGTGCCAGGAGCTGCCACTTCCTGGGGCTCCGGGGCCAGAAGCGCCGGTGGCCGCCACTTCCCCGCAGCTCCAAGCCCCCCATATTCGCAAAAATCAACATTTGTGGGGGTTCTGAACACGGAACCCTCGTGAATGTTGAGACCCTACTGTACTTGTAGCAAAGTGCAAGAGCCATGATTACAAAATGTACGAACAAACCAACAAGGGCCATTGCTGAAGATTGTCTAAACCACCTGAATCCCTAGTTTGACTCAGAAAATGCTAATCCCTCCTTGCTGGGTGCAGGTAACTGAAAAGCATTCAATATATGTTGATCGCCAGTGAAATCTCCATAGCATCCCCCTTCACCTCTAGCTCTGCCTGCAAGCCTCTGACAGTCAATATTGCAGGTACGCTGCCTAGCTGTAAATCTGCAAAATGAGATTAAGGGCTCAGCAACATCACAATGCAGTTTTTAATCCTCTGGGCTACCAACTACGAGCACAAATGTCAGGACGAGGAGGTCAAATTGCCCACAAATATCTCTCAGAAAAGCTCTTCCTTTGGAAAATGCAGTACCAACACAGTTTTAATGTGACTTTGTTTGTTCAAACCGCTTATTTCAGATTCATACCATGTGGTTGTAGCCATGTCAGATACAACATGGGTGAGGTCTTTTATCTGTCTTTTACTAGTTCAACTTCTGCTGGCAGGCCAGACAAAATGGGGGATGGCTGGAAGGCAGGGATGGGGGCGGGGAGAAAGGAGGCAGTTGTCCTGGGGCCCAGCATTTCAAAGGGGCCCAGAACTCTGGCCACTGCTACTTTGGCTGTGACAGCAGCTGAAGCTCTGGGCTGCTTTGAAGTGCTGTGGCAGTGCTGTTATGCAGCTGTGAGGGAAGGGGAAGGGGACCACCATGATTCAAGTGGTGCTGAGGGCTGATGGCCTTAGGCCCCACCCTTCTGGCCTTAGCCCTGCCCCTGCCCCTCCCACCTTGCCCCAGGGCCCACACTCACTGCCAGCCATGCAGTCTATTGGTGAGAGAGACAAGCCTTCAAGTTTGCACAGAACTGACCTTTATTTCAGAATTCCATTCTTCCTAAATGTTTCAGCTCTGTAAGCTTCCATGACTTTCACCAACTGCAAACTAGAGCCTGCTTCTACTGTAGTCAGAGACAGAACTTCCAGTTCCCTTTAACAGACACACAGTAGGACTTTGAGATTTAAAATTGGACTGCACAGATCTACTGTTCGCAGTAAAGTTACTGTGCTTTAAGTTAAAATTTGTTTCTTTATTTAAACTGCAGAGAAGCTCTAACACCAATACCTGCTGTTGTCTTGACACATCATAGATAGCTGACATGCATGTTTGTTTTCCTGTAGTATTTGCCTCCTCAAAATACGCATTCAGGGATATCTTCTACATTGTTCATCTGGGATCATTTTGCACTCCTACTCAAAGTTAGATCATGAGTCTGAGTCCTTCCACTCCTACTCAGTGGAGTTGCTCTACAGATAGCAGCATCAGTAAGAGAAGAATCAGGCCCAGAGCCTTGAAGTTTTATAGGTATCTTAGCACTCTCCCAAACAATTCTGTTTTCCCCCCAGCATTCTCTAATGATTCATAATGTAATACCCAAAAATGAAGTCATAGGCATCCTTCAGTCTATGTAGACTATGGATCGCACCCTTTGTAGTTCCATTTGGGATCATCATTTGCAGCGTTGACTGTGACTGTGAAGGCCCACATGAGAGTGACAGTCCTTGCTACATCTGTTGCATGTGTATAAAATAAATCCTTTTCTTGTTGATTTTCTTATTGGTTTGCCTGGTGCTCAAATTTCAGTCACTTGTCGGGTTTGGGAACCTTAAGCCTCACGCACCCAGTGAGGCAGGTGACCTGTGGCGGGACAGTACCCTTCTGGCTGGGGGCTGCCCAGCTTGAGGTGGGCGGTTACTGTCCAGTGAGATGCGATGATCTCTCCCACTGTTGAAGGCAACCCCTGGCGCTCGTTCTCTATGCCAATCAAGCAAGAGCTTATAACCGGAATCTGTTACCTCCCGTGTTGGTTCAATGCTGTTAAGCGATGCTGGAGTATCTCTCCAGGCGTGAGCCTGGGCAATTTTTTTGGGACCTTGGGCTGCCTAGATGCCAGTGTTCCCCTCGGCTTTACTGATATTGTCCAAAGGAGAGGATAACCTCCATGTCTGGTACCAGCTCAGCTGCAGGAGTTGCCGGGTCAATGCCAGAAGTTGGCAGAGAAACACCTTAGGAGTCCCCTCTGGATTTTCTGTCAGGGTTTATTCCCTTAGCCTTGTTCCTTCCCAGGATAACCCACAAGGCAGTGGGGCACCCAAAAATGAAGTAGAGGCAGTTTAAACCAGGAATGTGGAGCACCAACCACAGCAGTCTGGCCAGAAAAATACTTTTAGCAGGTGAATAAAATGTATGCCCCCCCCCCGAGTTATTGACCAATGCACGGACAAAAGATGGATGAGTTACACTTTTTTATAGGGACTAGTATTTGTATTGTGCTATCAAATGGACTGTGTCCAAAGGCCAAATTACAGCATGCTTGTCACGAGCATGATTCCTCTGGTAGCATACGGGGTGTGATGGGTTGGATCACACAGGTCCCCTTGAGACTGTTTCCCGGTGTGCTGCTCATACCACTGAGTCCAACTACCTTCTCTCCGAGGCACCCCACCACCCAGTTCTGCTGAGCCAGAAGCTCTGGCCTCCCTCAGTAAACAGCATAGAGCATCATAGGCGACAGGTGGGTGTGCAAGGGAAGGCATATACGCTCCTGAGTCCCACCCCACATTCATCGTGAGTGCCCATAGCAGCATGACCTGGGAACACTACTCCTCGGCCAGGCCACTCCAGAGGAAGTGATGGGGGGAGCGGCCCCTGCACAAACCAGAAGTGGCACAGTGCTTTCGTGGGAAGTGGTAGGTGGGGGTGGAACAAGGGGTGGGGAGAGGTCAGGGCAGGGGCCTGAGGGGAGAGGACCATGATCACAATGATTTACAATGGGTTTGATAATTAGCAAAAGTGTTTTATTACATATAAAAAATCAGGACTTATGTGACTGCAGGTGAAAGCAAACAGCTCAAAGTAAGTTACTAAGCTAAAATAAACAAAATGCCAGGGACGCCTCATAGAGAGAAATTGTTACAAATCATATTTCTCACCCTAGGCTTTATTTCAGGTAAAATCCTTCAAGTCAGAGCTGATATCTTCTCTGACCTGAGTCTAGCAGCTTCTTGTAAATGCTTAGGGCTTAGAAGCAGTTTGAAAAGCCAAATGAAGATGATCATTTATTGTTTCCCAGTACTTAAACAGAATTTCCTCAGGGCCAGAAGTCTTTTTTCCATGTTCCTTATCCCAAAAATTCAAGATGGATTCCAGCACCTGGTGATATGGTCACATGTCTTTGTAAAACCAACCACCGTTTAGGCTTATGGGAAAAACGAAACCATTTATAGATCACTCCCCTGAGCACTAGACCATTAACTTCCTTGAGTATCAGTAATGTCTTTCACTAGAAGTTATATATTCATAAGCACATTTACACTTCATATTTCTAACTTTTTGTACAAGAATGATACCTGCAAACTGAATATACACATTCAGTGGATTACAGGCTTTTGAATGATAGTCACTTGCTCTATTTAGCATAAAGTATATTGAAGTATGTGTATTCATATTAAAAACATGCATAAATAAGACAGTGTGCATAGTTTCACACATGGGACCTATGTACCTCCTGTAAATCATACTAAAGCTAGGGAATTTTAATGTTTCAGAAGCATCATGAAAACACATAAAGATGAAACTGTGTTGGGGCCACCAGAGACAATGAATAAGGTAATAGCTTTTATTGGACCAGGTTCTGTTGGGGGCGGGGGGGCGGAGAGAGAGAGAGAAGCTTTTGAGCTTGAACAGAGCTCTTCTTCAGGCCTAATAGCCTGGGTCCAACATGGCTATAACAACACTGCATACATGTTTCATCCAGTTTATTTTTACAGTGTAGATGGGACCTTTGAATAACTAAAACAAAAAAACTGGCTAATGTGAAAGGTTGAGGCTTTCCAGAGCAGCACAAAAGCATGTCCTAATTGCTGCATTCGTGATGCTTTTACAGCTTTTCATAACTGTTTATTGTTCTAGGAAAGGAGAAAGGATTGTTTACACAGTAGCTACAGTAACATGTAGCACAAGGCTGTGAACTCTGATGAAGAATGTTTTCATTAGGAAGCCATGGGATAGTTCTCCCATCTCTAATCTAAGCTTTCAGATCATGCTCCTTGTTATGAAGTCTGAGTGCCAGGGATTTATACGGGTAATTCCTAGCAAACAGAGTTGTGCAAAAGTTCCAGCAAACTTTATGCAGACAACAATTTTTATTACTTGGAACTCAGAGAATATTTTTTGTTTTGAGCTTTCATATAAGAATGAGCCCCTGAAATACCACTCTAGGGCTGTGTCTACACTACAAAGAAATTTTGAAAGGGGGAACATTGAAAAAGAAAATCGAAATAAGGGATTTCGAAATAGCGCAGCTACACACACAAAACAGATTGCTGTACCGATCTGCTATTTCGAAAGAATACCCTCCATTTTTCGAAAGAGAGCGTCCACACTGGAAAATGGGCTATTTCGAAATAAGCAGCTGGGAAACATCACGCACGGGGTCACATGGCTCACAAGCCCTTCCGGGTCACACAGCCAGCAGAACCCTTAAGGGTCCCCTCCCAAACACATCCACCCTGCACACACAGAGCCCAGCAGAGCAGTACACAGCACTGCGTGCACTGTGCACCCAGAACCAAGAGGAGAATGGAGGAGCAGCAGCTGTCAGAGTCTGATGCTGGCACCGTCACTGGGACCCAGCTGGTCATCGCCATCCTGGGCTTGGTGGATGCCCTGGAGCCCACCTTCCCACCCACACGTGTCCTGCAGGTGCTGCCAAGGGGGCAGCCACCACTCCCCATCCCCCACGGTGCCTCTGGAGCCACCCCAGCAGTGGGGACTGGTGGGAGAGTCTGGTCCTGGGCCAGTGGAATGACGAAAGGTGGCTCGCCAATTTTAGAATGACGAGGCACACATTCATGGAGCTGTGTCAGTGCCTCTCACCCGCCCTGCAGCACATGGACACGCGCATGCGGCCCGCGCTCCCAGTCGAGAAGCATGTGGGGATTGCCCTGTGGAAGCTGGCCACCCCACACAGCCGTTGGTCAGTGGGGCACCAATTCGGGGTGGACAAGGCCACCGTGGGAGCCGTCCTCCTGGAGGTAAGTTAGACAAGGGCCCCACACCCGCCCCAGGAAGGGGTGGGGGCCCCCGGGTGGGGAACCTACAGGGGCAGGGGGCCCCCCCCCCGCTGTGCAGGCCCACATGTCGGTGCCTCCCTACAGGTGGTCCAGGCCATCAACCGCCTCCTCCTGCAGAGGGTCGTCCACCTCAGCAACTTGGACGACACTACGGAAGGATTTGCAGCTCTCGGATTCCCAAACTGCTTCGGCGCACTTGATGGCACGCACATTGCTCTCCGCGCCCCAGACCATAGTGCAGGACACTATATAAACCGCAAGGGGTACCACTCGGTGGTGCTCCAAGTGCTGGTAGACGCCTGGGGCCAGTTTACTGACATCTGCATTGACTGATCCAGTCGAGCCCATGATGCGCAGGTATTCCGCAACTCCTGGCTGGGGCGGCACATGGAGGAGGGCACCTACATCCCTGCCCGGGAGCTCCCCGTGGGGGACACAACAATGCCACCCTGTATAGTGGCCGATGGGGCGTACTCATTAAAGCTGTGACTGATGTGCCCCTACACTGGGCACACCACCGCCAGCCAGGATGTTTTTAATGCCCGCTTGAACCAGACTCGCAACATTGTTGAGCGGGCCTTCGGATGCCTCAAGGGGCATTTCCGATGCCTCAACGTGCGGCTGGACATGAGCCTGCGCAACGTCCTCAGGGTGGTTGCGACCTGTTGCGCGCTGCACAATGTGGTGGAGGGCAAGCAGGATCACTACATGCCCGGGTGGGCTGCGGACAGCAGCCCTGGCTACGAGCAGCTGCCCACAGCCCCATGCTGCCAGGCACAGCGAGAAGGGTTTAGGGTCCGGGAAGCCCTCTGGGAGGCCTTCAAGCAGGAGCCATGCTGACCCCCACCTGGCACATGGCTCACCCTCACCCTGCAGCATGGCCCCCCGCACACACACAGGGGACACTGGGCTGCTCAAAAAGGTTTATTAACTGGGGACTAACTATGTAAATAAATGGCTGTTAAACAATGGTGTGGCGTCTTCCTACTGGGGCTAAATATGGGGGGAACAGGGGGAGAACTATATACAATGGGGCAGGGCCACGCCCCCATGGCCAGGGCCACAGGCATGGGTAGGCCTTGTCCCCCACAGGGGTGGAGGGGCAAGATCCCCGGCAGGTACAGGTGTCCCTGCCGCCCCTGGTGCGGGGGCCCTGTCGGGGCCAGGAGGGGACTGGAAGGACGGGGAGGTAGGGTCGTTCAGGGGCTGAAGAACAGGGTGATCTGGGTGAGGTGAGGTGGGGTGGGGGTGGGGACTGGGGGGGCCGGGGAGGGGATCCCTCTCCTGGCTGGCACTGGAGCCCAGCCAGCTGGCCAGGGCACGACGGGCGGATGGGCTGAGGGAGGGTGGGATGAGGGCAATATGTTTGGGGGCAGCAGTGGGAGTGGGTTCAGGGGAAGCGGGTGGGCGGGTGGGGGGGGCCGGCAGGTGTGCCAGCCATTGGAGGGCTGCGACCGCCTCAGACTAGACCTCCCTCCACCAGGCCCTGTCCTCCCTCTGCCAGGCCCTCTCCTCCCGCTCCATGAGCAGCCACTCCCGGAGCACGGCGGTCTGCTCCCGGATGGCTGTGGTGTAGACCTCCGCCGCCTCCTAGTGGTCATAGCGCTGCCGGCGTAGGTCTGGGCAGGCAGCACCCCAGGCAATGGGGAGGAGGGCTCTCCAGCTCTGTCTGAGGGGGGCACGGGTGTGGTCCGGCCCTCAGAGGATGATGCTGTGGAGACACAAGAGGAGAGTGGCCACCCATCAGTGCTGTTGCCCGGGACTGGGGTCTCCACCTGCGCCATCCCCAGGCCATACCCCGAGGTGGTGCCTCCCCTGCTGACCCCGCTTGGGGTTCCCATGTGCCTGCTGGGACCTCGTCTGTGGGGCAATTGCTGGCTGCGGCCTGGCCCCCACATCCCTCCCCGGTTGGGCAGGCTAGGGTGCTGTCCATGGGTGCAGGTGCTGGATGGCGCCGTGCTTGGGTCTGGGACAGGGCAGGGTACCGTGGAATAGGTGCCCCCACCCAGGCCACCCGATCCACCTGTCACCTACCTGGACCTCCGGAGAACAGGTCCAGGGACACCGGCCTCAAGGGCACCTGGCTGGAGGTCTTGGAGCTCACTGTGATGAGTAACAGGCCCCCCTCATCTGAGTCACTCCCGGTCCCCGCAGGTGTGGTCTGGCTGGAGGGTCCCGGCTGCTCCAGCGGGTCTATCTCCCAATCGGGGTCTGGGTCACCTGTGTCCACCTGCACCGACGGCTCTGGGACATCCTTCAGGCCGAGGAGCTGTTGCAGGGCCCGGTAGAGTGGGCACCTCGGTCTGGCCCCAGCCCCCAATCAGCTGCAGGCATCTTTGGCCTGGCTGTAGGCCTGCCTGAGCTGCTTAACTTTGGAGTGGACCTGAGGAGCCGTGAGCGCGGGGTGTCCCCACTTCTGCAGCCCCAGGGACAGCCACTCAAAGGCAGCTGCATTGCAGGGCCTCCCTGTGCTGTGGAGCAGCACCTCCTCCTCCGCCTAGAGGCTGACGAGGTCTTTTACCTCGGCCTCAGTCCAGGAAGGGTCCCTCCTTCTCTGGCCCTGGCTCTCCTCCAGCGACCCCTCGGGTGGGGAAGAGGGGGGCCTCCTGGGGCGCCCCAGAGTGTGGGGGGCTCGCCATCCCACTGATGGGCTGGGTGGCACGGCCATCTGCCTGCTGGAGCTTGTATAGGGCTGAGCTCGTGTTTCTCGAGCCCTAGGCATGCTCTCAGCTTCCTGCATGGGGTTTCCAGAGCCTTGCGGCTTTAAGGGGCTGGCCCAGGGACCATAGAGCCCCGCCAGGGCTTGCTAGCACGTCTCCCGCGATCCCTGGAGCTGCCGCCAGGGCGGACCCCCAATTTCGAAATTGCGGGCCGCAGAGCATCTACACATGCCCTATTTCGAAGTTTTGTTTGAAAAGGGGCAGTTCTTCCTAATCCTGGATGGGAAGAGCGATTTCAAAAGTCAGACCCGTTTTTGCCAAAAACAATTTCGAAAGAGGCTGTTGAGCGTGTAGATGCTCCGCAGCCTCTTTCGAAATTGAGGCCCCTTTCGAAATTAATTTTGAAGTAGAGTGCTAGTGTAGATGCACCCTATGATTCATTTGGGGTCAAAACCATACACTCATCCCTTGTTTAACGAGTACTTTACTAATGAGTACTCGCTAAAATGAGGAACACACTTATCTACCTTTATTCACTAAATGAGTGAACTTGCCCAGCTTATATGAGCACGGTCCCTGGTCAGGGGGGTGGGTAGACCCACAGCCCTGCAGCTGGAGCCTTCTCCTGCCCTTCCCTCAGACATGCAGCTGTCTGACAGCCCTGTGGCTGGAGGAAGAGAGGGAGAAGGCTCTTAGCCTAGTTCCCTCCCCTCCGCTGGCGGGAACATGAAACTGACCAGCCATGAGCTGATCAGTTTTCCAGCCCCACAAGCCATGGGGAGACTGGAACCAGCCTGCGCCTGGTTCTGAGCTCCTGCCACTCTCGGAGCCAGGAAACTGACCAGCCCTGGTGGTTCCTGGCTCCCCTCCCCTTGTAGGACAGTTTGAGTTACGTAGGGGTTGCAGGAACAACCCCTGGGTAACTCCAGGGTTTACTGTATTAATCGCCCTGCCTGCCCCCCCACACCTCACCCTCGGCCAGGTTTTAACACACCCCGCCCCCCAAGGTCGCAAACTGCCTCCAGCCTTAAACCCCTCCAGCAGCCCCAAACCACCCCCAGCTTTAGAGCCCCACAGCAGCCACAAACTGCCCTCAGCCTTAGACTCCCCTTGCAGCCCCAAACTTCCCCCAGTCTTAGACCCCACCCCCTGCATCCCTAAACAGCCCCAGCCTTAGACACTCCTCCTCCTCCTGCAGCCTCTTCACCGGAGCTGCTAGGCTGGGTGGCTCCGCCAGCCCTCCTGCTCCCAGCAATTAACTCAAGTGTTAAGGTTTCGGCACCTAGGCATAAGGTAATTGCCATCCCTAGTGGTAGAGAGAGCTGCCATCTCCTGCAGCTTTCTCTATTGATAGATATCTGCCTGAGGCAACAGTGTTAAGAAACTGCAAACGGTCTCTTGAACAGCCACATGAAGCTGGAAACTGCCTAGCTGGTGACCTTTAACAAATCTAATGGGACCCATGTTTGGGTCCCAACCCATAGGCTGGGAATCCCTGCTCCACATACACACACTACATCCTATTTCTGGTGCCAAACTATTCAAATACATCAGAAAAGTACCTAAACTCACCTAGTTTATGTCAGGTTACAAGCCCTTGGAACAAATGGGAGACTTTTACATGTATTTTAATGGAAATTTAATGTCGCTCTTATGAGTTTTCACCCACGAGCAGAAATTTGGGAACCAATTGCGCTCGTATAGTGAGGGATGAGTGTACGGCCTTGCATCATTCCAGCCAAACCTTAACTTGCCCCAATTTGCACAAAGCTCAGTTTAGGTTCAAATTTAAACAAGCAAAAAGCAAACCCAGGCATTCGGTTTGCAACATTATCGAATCCCAAAGTGGTTACTTTTGGGGGATGTGTCCTAAGGTGACCCTTCCTGGAGCATACTCTTGTAGCAGTCGATGCCAGAATGGGTGTATCTAGCTCAGTTTTCCTCCTCCACAGTCCCCACTAACTCCATGCAAACACTGTTGCCTCAGTCATTCCCCTCTTTTAGGCCACTTTATTTCACTAACAAAATTCCCTGACCAGACTCCATGTATCATACCTAGTGCATATAGTTCCTGAGGTGCCATGACAGCTAGTCCCTTGATACCCACATACTGGCCGCATCTACACGTGCACGCTACTTCGAAGTAGCGGCGCCAACTTCGAAATAGCGCCTGTCACGGCTACACGTGTTGGGCGCTATTTCGAAGTTGAAATCGACGTTAGGTGGTGAGACGTCGAAGTCGCTAACCCCATGAGGGGATGGGAATAGCGCCCTACTTCGAAGTTGAACATCGAAGTAGGGCACGTGTAGATGATCCGCGTCCCGCAACATCGAAATAGTGGGGTCCGCCATGGCGGCCATCAGCTGAGTGGTTGAGAGATGCTCTCTCTCCAGCCCCTGTGGGGCTCTATGGTCACCGTGTGCAGCAGCCCTTAGCCCAGGGCTTTCTGGCTGCTGCTGCGGCAGCTGGGGATTCATGCTGTATGCACAGGGTATGCAACCAGTTGTCGGCTCTGTGGATCTTGTGTTGTTTAGTGCAAGTGTGTCTGGGAGGGGCCCTTTAAGGGAGCAGCTTGCTGTTGAGTCCGCCCTGTGACCCTGTCTGCAGCCGTTCCTGGCACCCTTATTTCGATGTGTGCTACTTTGGCGTGTAGACGTTCCCTTGCAGCGCCTATTTCGATGTGATGCTGCCCAACGTCGACATTGCCAGCCCTGGAGGACATGTAGACGTTACTCATTGAAATAGTCTATTTCGATGTCGCTACATCGAAATAAGCTATTTCGATGTCGCGTGCACGTGTAGACGTAGCCACTATGTGCTGGTGTCTTGTGCTGCAACTGGGCTCTTTGGTCCTCTTCTGTCCTGCCAGGACAGCTGTCCCAAGCCCAAGTGAAACCCTGTTCTTCCCAGCCAGAACCTCTACTCCTTCTGCGCTGATAGTGCATCCTTCCTGGAGAACAGCCATTACTCTCCTCCTGTTCCATTAACCTTTCCTCACATGGACCAACAGGCAGACCTTTCCGTTGCTTACCAGGCTCTGGCAGAGCGACATCACCAGGTAAGCCCTTCAATGTTCCCCCTGCCTGCAGCCCTCTCAGCAAGCAATTCCCTCTGCTGCCTTCACCAGCTTTCAGGCTCTGTTTCTTTGGCTTGTGAAGGTCACTTGGCAACCCTTATTGCTCCTCTGCCTTCCCCACACCTATAGCTCCTACAGTCTTCTGGTCTCTGGCAGCTCTCGCACACTCATCTCTTTGCTCAGCAGCTCATGTGCCCTCTTTGGAGACCTGCTGGGGTCAGCCCACTAGTCCAGGGTATCGAATTCTTCCCTGTTAAAGGGCCAATGTTTGCTGGTGACACAAAGTTATGGTGAGATTTTAAAAATCAGGCTTAATATGGGAAACCAACTTTGGTCTCAAAATGTAGTTGCAAATGGGGAACTCATCACTGAGGGGTGTGTTTGCAGAACAGTTCCACCAACATGAGTTCTTGGCACTACACATTTAACTTTTTTTATCAGTGATCTGAGAGAAAACATAAAATCGTCACTGATAAAATTTAGAGATGACACAAAAGCTGGGAGAGTGGTGACTCACGAAAACAGATTCCTGACTCAGAACAATTTGCATCGCTTGGTTAAACTGGGCGCAAACAAACAATATAGCTGTATCTACACTCGCATTCCTCTTTTGAAAGAGGCACGCAAATGAGGGAAATTGAAAATGTAAATGAGGCGCTGATTTACATATCAGCACCTCATTTGCATATTCTCCTTTTGAAAGAGCTGCTTTCGAAAGAAGAAAAGCAGTGTAGATGCAGCTCTTTCAAAAGTAAACCCCATCTTTGAAAAATGGGCAGAAGGGTTCTTCCAAAGATGGAGTTTACTTTCGAAAGAGCTGTGTCTACATTGCTTTTCTTCTTTCAAAAGAAGTTATTTTGAAAGAATATGTAAATGAGGTGCCAGAGATGGAAATCTGCACCTCATTTGCATTTCCAGTTTCCCTCATTTGCATGCCTCTTTCAGAAGAGGAAAGCAAGTGTAAGACACAGCCTCCATGTTTTAATATAGCTAAATGCAAACATATACAACGAGGAACCCAAAAGGTAGGCCATAGTTACAGGATGACGGACTCTATACTGGGAAGCAGTGACTCTGAAAAAGATGTACGTGGGTGGATAATCAGCTGAACAGGGCTCCCAGTGTGACTCTGTGTCCAAAAGAGCTAATGTGGTCCTGGGTTCATAGACAGGACAATGTCAAGTACAAGTAGAAAGGTTAGTTTATTTATGTACCGAGCACTGGTGCAACTGCTGCTTGAATATAATGCCTAGTTCTGGTGTCAGTCACACAAGGAGCATGTTGATTAATTGGAAGGGGTTAAGAGATGAACCGCAAGCATGATTAAAGGATTAGAAAGCATGCAATAGACTGAAGGAGCTCCATCTATGTAGCTTAACAAAGAGAAGGTTCAGAGGTGACTTGATTACAGTCTATATGTACCTACATGGGGAACAAATATTGAAAAAGGGGCTTTTTAATTTAGCAGAGAAAGGTATAACATGATCCAATGGCTGGAAGTTGAAGTTAGACAAATTGAGACTCGAACTGTAGCATACATTTTTAATGGTGAGAGTAATTATTCATTAGAACAAGTTACCAAAGGTAGTGCCAGGTTCTCCATCACTGATCATTTTAACACCAAGCCTGGATGTTTTAGCCTAAAAGCTATGCATTAGCCAATGGTGTCAATAGAAATTCAAAGATTGTCACACTTATGGTTGTCCTTCCATATATGCCACAGACTTGTCCCTCCTCCCCCCGCCCCGATTCTAAATAAATGCCCTCCGTCTCCCCTAGAGCCAGGTTCCCCCAGGCCCTCCTGTAAATAAATGCCCTTCCCTAGAGCCAGGCACCCTCTGCCCCCCATTCAAAACCAATGACAGCTATACACCAGAGCCACCAGCAACTCAGCAGAGCCGCTGGGGCTGCTGGAGCCATTGGGCAGCTGAAGCAGCCTCCAGAGCTGTAGGGGCTGCTGGAGTGTCTGGGGCTGCCAGAGCTGCCTCCAGGGCTTGGACCACTGCAGCCACCAGAGTAGCCAGAGCCACTGGGGCTGGGACTGCTGCCTCCAGGCTGGAGCCACCACGTGCTTCTCCCACCGGGGCTGGGGCGCGTGAACGGGCCGGCAGCACTCCCTGCATGCACCTCTAGGAGGAGCCACATTTAAAGGCTCCAGGAGCCCCATGCTGCTCTGGAGTCAGAATCGCCACGCTGTGGTGTCCGATTCACTACATACGGCGAGTAGCAAATGTATCTGACACCGCGGCGTTAGGCATTTATGGGGGGAAGTTCTATAGCCTGTGACAAATGGAAGATCAGACTAGATGACCATCATGAGCCCTTCTGGCCTTGCAATCCGTGAACTCTGGGGCAACTGCCCTACTGTCACAAATGAGGTTGGTATATTGCATTGACAACAGCATGGGCTGTAGGGCCTAGCCTGCTCTGAGAAGTGCATGGGCAAATCCCAGCACATGTACAGTGACCCTGCTGAAGTCAATGAGGCTCTGAACAGGCTCAGGGCTTTGCCCACCTAGTTCTCAGCACATGAGTGAGAACTATCCAATGGTTTCTGCTTCTAATCTCTGTGATTCTACAGCAGGTCTTTAGTTCCCTAAGTATATGATATTAAACTGATGTAAGAATGCCATTAGAAAGGAAGGATGATCCACTATTGAGGCGGCTAGCCAGGATTTGGTTCACTTCAATATGGGTCTGGCACAGACTCTGTGACTGTGAGCAAGTCACTTATACAGAGAGTTGTTAGTACACAGCAAGCTGAGATATAAGCTACCGTTCACTTTACACTAGTCACCGCATGCTAACTGTCCATGTAAATCTAAGGGTGCTTAGAGCTACTAGGCACTATGGATATTTAGTGCATGGTAGTAGAGGACATATAGCCAGTTTATTCACATCAGCATAGTGTGCTGTAGATTTACACTCCAGCTGCTGCATACTAACTTTCCAACAGACCTTGATATCAGCTTCTCTTTTGTAAAGTGAGGCTGATAGCAGTTCTTTAGTTAGTAGAGGTGTTATGAAGAGAAATATAGATTGTGAGATGCTGAGATCCAATGTCAATGGGGCCACATACCTTAGATTACTTAAAGGAACTCAAGTTCTGCTGTACACAAAGAATAATAGAAACTTCCTAAGTTTCTTTAATATGCCCTAAACTCTCATGTGAAAGTAAAACTTACTTAAAAATGAAGCTTAGTTATTGTTCAGATATTTATAATAAAATCCTAATAGTTCAGTAATTTAAAACCTGAGGATCTCCCAGCACTTCACAGAGATGAGTAAGTATATATGTAAAACTCATCTGTCCTCAAATTAAACAGAACAAAGGGATGGGGTTGCTAAGAGCAAGGCAGCTCTTTTCCATTACAGGTCTTGTGCTTCTGTCATTACGCTGCCTTAAAAGGCTAGCTGCAGCGAGGTGTTGTGGTTCTTATCTCCTGTAGATGGCTTGTTCTTTGGAGATAATGTATTTATAGCTCATCTAGCTACCAAATGCCTGACTGTCTAATTACTAAATACATAGTTTGGGTAATCCAGTGCAGCAATAAGCCACTGCACTAGTTCCTGTATGCTCATTCTCAGAGTAGACGCAGAAGCATCATGAGGTAAGAGCAAATTACAAGTTGTTTTACTGTCCTTCCTCCTCACCCCCAGATAGGAAGTAGGTAGCCAACATTCTATGTATAGATTGTGAGCTAGGGGCTTCCCTTGCACAGGGAGAGGATGTATTGAGTAACTTGTTTATGTCTTGCTGTCTAACAATATACATGTACCATTTTTCTAAGTTGCTAGCCTGCTGGTGGGAGCCAGATGCTAAATAACAGCTACTCTTTCCATATAATAACTCTTTCCATATAATACAATGTCATGTTTTCATGTTGTGAAAGAATACAAGGATCGGTAAGTAAAGCCACTTTTCTGCACTGGAATAGGAAACTGAATGACCTCAGGCAGAAAGTTCTTGATAAATTTTTCTCAGACATCATCTACCTCCAGCGCCCGCTGATGAATATTTGGAAACTAGCTGCAAAATTCCAAAAAGAACCATACTGCTGTTCAGCTTTTTCTCCTTGACACCATTTCCTATTGGCCTGGGCCAAATTTCAGATGATGCTCATTACATCTTTAAAAAGTTAGTTACGGATTAGAGCAAACGTGCAAAAGAAGAAGTGGAAAAGCACTGTTGTGTTACTCAGTACCAGAGCAGGAATTCTTCATAAATAATATGAGAAATAGCATTAGCAATATGTGCCAAACATCGGCTATCAATTTAATGTCACATTAAATTACCTTTCTTCCGATCTCATGAGAGTACTGCTTTTCAAGTGAAGTCTATACGAGGAAATCTCTTTGGAAATATAAGCTTGTTTCCATATGTATATAATCGATTGTATTTTCATTCACATATTCACAGTTTTATAGAGAATACTGTTTTAATTGAGAGGACCTTTCACTCAAGGATCTCAAAATGCTTTATATGGACAAGTAAGAATGATTACTCAGGCTGTACAGCTATGGATAAAAGCCAACACTAACAAATTCTATGCCCTAATGTTATTTACTATACTAGTATCGAGGGACCAAAATTAATGGAGGCTGATAGTCCAAGAGCTAAGCATCCACAGCTCAGGCATTACGTTAGGGTTGTAAAGGACACCTAGGGCCTGATCCAAAATCCACTAAGTTTACAGAAATACAATGGTTGACTTCAACAGGTTTTGGATCAGACCCATGTTCAGTGTCCTCTGACCCATCTTTGGTCCCTGAGTATACTCCCTTAGGTGCCAGGCCTCGTTCCTTTGCCTCTCCTGGAGTGGAATCATGCATTTCTCCTACCCTCAGAACAGGTTCTGGGGTATAGTACTTTATCTCTCATGGTAGCCCAGGAGGTCTTTCTGGATGTGGCACTTGCACTTTTTCCCTTCAGGCATCCGATCAGTAGAGAATGGACTGACCAAATGATCCGTGTAAGCCAAAGAATTGCTTAATCTTAATCAAACGGAAAAAGCATAATACATGAGAAAGGAATTTAAACCGCTAGATTCAAATCTACCTTAGCTAATTTTTTACCATTCACTGGAAAGGCCTAATTTCCTTAGACATCCCAGTGAGCGTCTGTCTATTCTTCAACTGTTCCTGTCTCCCATCTAAGCAGAGAGCATCCTTTTAATTCTTGATAGCCCTGTTGTCCAACATGCTAGCCACTAGCCAGCCACGTGTGGCTATTTGACCAGTTGCATGTGGCTAGTGGGCTTGAACAATAAATATGTTTTCAGAATAATGTGGCTAGTTCACTATAGCAGTAGCTGTTGTAGTGGCTACTGCTTCGGAACCAGCTGGACAGCACAGGTTAATAGTGATGTTGATCTTTTGACTTGGAGCTCTAGCAAAATAAGTTTTGTAACTTGGCTGGAAGCAAATGCTCAGACGGTGGCTCTTTATCCAGAAATTTTACTGGGGGCGGGTTTCTTATCTGGAAACACCATTCCACTTCCTGCATGTTTTTTTCCAATAAAAGCTAAATCAAAATAACTTTACAGCAAACATCCCAGTAACCAAGTTACAATATAGCATTCATACTATAGGTCACCCACACTTGTGTCACACTAGTCTCTCGGCCAGGTCTTCACAGTCCCAGTTTCGGGCTCTAACCTCTAGGCAGAAACAAAAGAAATAAAACAATCATTCTTTCTAGACACTTACTATATCATCAGCTTTGCATGTTGATACTTTCTTGGGATTATTTGCCTTTACAAGCAATAAGTGCAAAGCTCCACAATGAAGAATTGGAAGTTTAGTTTTACAGATGCTCTTGGTCACTGTCTTGTCCAAAGATGAATTTACATTTTAAATTACTTTGAAAAAAATTCCAATGCAATTCAGGGAATTTAGAGCTTTTCATTGCGTTTGATTTTAAAAGTGAAATTTGTGTATGCAGAAAGAGAAAAAGACAGACCAAAATTAATCTGTTTTAAAAGCAGCATTAACAATAATTCTCTGCTAATTGGCATTTCAAAAATACGATAAATGGAGGAATAACTTTGCTTTTTCCCTTCCAAATAGCCAAAAATCAGAACATGCAGCAGCGAAGAGGTGTGCTGAGAGTAAATCAGTTAAAACGTGTTATATAAGGGGAAAAAATAAACAGTTTCATAGTGTGTGGATGACATCCTGCTCCCCTTGAAATCATTGGGAATTTTGCCCGAATCTCCCAACGATTTCAATGAGCCCCAAATTTCATCCCTTTTATTTTATTTTAAATGGCACTAAACTTGCAAGCCCCATAGCCCCATCGGAGCAGCCCTGTGCATAGATATGGAACAATACCAGAATTTCTTATTTTTCTCAATCATTCTTTTTTTTTTCTTCAGCTAAATGCAAAAAGTCTAATCAGATCATAGGAAGCAAGTAGAAGCTGCACTGCCTCAGAGAGTTGTTTTTAAGTTAGATGAATTATTACTGGCTGTAATATTTTATCTTTAGCTTTGTACCCTGGTGAGTTCAGTCTAATGATGATAAAACTAGAGTGATTTCAACAATGTCAGTTCATCATGAAACACTGATTGGTTTTAGGCTATTTGGCTGCATATTATACATAGTTCCTACTTTTTAGAGAAGTTGTATGACCAACATAATAGGTTATCTATAGACTTTCTCTATACAGACATGAAAGAAATGAAAGTAAATGTATATTTATGTAACAAGCAGTCCTGTAGCACCTTAGAGACTAACAAATTTATTAGGTCGTGAGCTTTGCTGGGTAAGACCCATTTCCTCAGATGACTGATGATGGATTTTAAAGGGATACTATGAATTTTTTAAAAAGTGGAAATAAAAATGCAAATCTCACTCCTGTTGGAAATTGATTGCTACAATTATTACCTAGCATTGCTACAACGGAAAGTAATCAGAAGAAAAGATATTTTTCCTCTTTTTCAAGGTTGTCAGTGTTATGCCTTTGACAGCACTTTAAGTGTAATCAGTTTCATAGATTTCTCCTTATGATAAGTTTTCTCTATTGCCTGTGATGATCTTTCATATGGCAACAGGTAAGAGTAAAGGAATTTTTTTTAAAAATTGGAAAATATAATTTTTCCAACCCACATTGCCATGTGCATACAAGGGCTGTGTCTACACGTGCCCCAAACTTCGAAATGGCCATGCAAATGGCCATTTCGAAGTTTGGGGCACGTGTAGACACAGCCAAGATGGCCAGAGGTAAAGTATGAAACTACTTCTAATATTCAATATACACACCCAGAGTTCAAGTTAGAACATTCCCTTTAAGGCTGATAATGATTTTTAACCTACTGATATTTTAATGTAAATTTACATACTTTCCCTTGCAGGAGGCTAGGTTTTCAGTGTAACACAGATAGCACGCTCCACAAGACTGTTGCAAAAATCCGATCAATCTGTTTTGATGAATGGATAAGGCGACCATTCTGGCCTGCAATTTTATAATCCATTTCTTAGCAAAGGTGCAGGGAAAGAAAGATAAATCGCAGGAAGGTTACCAAATATTTCCAGCTTTGCTTGCACTTGTTGACAGTTTTTCACCCGTTTTACTCCAATGGCCAGATGGTACTGAAAGGAGGCTGTGTGTATCCACCGCACACTTCCCCTGAAACGTTGGCTCCTGTCATGCGGGCCCGAGCCTGACTTGCCTCTCCGGGTGTTGTGACGCTCATACATATGATCACAACACCAGATGGGTTTGGCCTATCTGTCCCCTGTACTCGGAGGACCAGATGGGCCATACCCACGTGGCACTGCAACCCCATTTCCCAGGTTGCAATTCCACTTGGTTTCACAGCTGTTATTCAGCTGACCACTTCCAAGACCCAGGTGACAAAATCGTAGCCCTGTTAATGAATATCACCACCCAGTAACCCATAATGCAGCCACGTATCCTGTTTATATCACCCTGAGCGCTTTAAATCCAGAAGTAGGAAGGAAATTATCGCAGTGCAGTCCTGTGTATCTATTTCCACTGCTGCTGTGGCAAGCTGGGGAAATGAAGGTGAATGAGACCTACTGTCTGCAATAACCATGAGCTCCAGGAGCTGAGAAGGGTTTGGAGGCTGCGTAGGGCCCAATAAGAGACTGAAGTCCTAGCGAAGTTCTGTTGTCTGGTTCCATTGTACCTCTCTCGACTGGCATCCCAGGACCTGAGTGGTCCAGGAAGAGGGGATTTGCCAGATCAGGGGAGGTCTGGAGGGAAAGCCCCACTCCTGCAGGGCTGCCAGGCTCCCCCCGACTCTGGCAGGGGTCCCCTTGGCTGTGGATCTGCCATCAGGGCATGCCCCAGCCAGGTCCCAGCTATGGGGCTGCCAGTGGGGCTCTACACCCTAGCTGGCTTCCAGCCATGGCGCTGACGGGGTTCTGCGGCTGCTGTCTGGTTCAGCAACATCCTTTGTCCTACTGGAGGAGGGAGTTTGCCGAATGAGGCAGTTTGAACCTGTACTAGTGATGCACAACAAAATTAGAGGGAGAAAAATGCTAAGGGAATAAACTGCATTTACAGGTGTGCTTTTTTTAAACAAACAAAACAAAAAAAAAACCATCCAGGTTTAGATGCCAATTCAGAAGAACAGTTTTAAAGCTATTTTAAGTACGTGCATACTACCTACTATCCAAGTGCCTCACAATTTTTAATACCAGCCCTTCGGCAGAGCAAACACCCATGCATGCGGGGGCTAGAGGGGTACACACAGGATCACATTTCCCCCACCCCAATTTCTGCCAGGTCATGCTGGCCGGGCCCCCTCACAGTGTGGCAACTCCTGGAGCTGGTGAGCTGCAAACTCTGGCTGCCGGGAAAAGCAGTCACAAACAGCTGCAAGCTGCAAGGAGGGCTGCTAAGAATAAGCGGGAGGGGTGTGACTCACGCTGCTGTGGGGAGGGTGAAGTTTTAATTGTGACCCCCGCATCAGCAAGTACTAGTCGTCTCTGCCTGTGAGATAACAATACTTCTCTGTCTCCCTATCACAAATAAGGAACAGGGAGAGATTACATGACTCGCCCAAGGTCACACAGGACAACTATATCTAATCAGGGAACTAACACAGCTCCTCTATAACCCAAGCCTAGTCACTCCTCCACACTTCATCTTTTATGAACTACGATGCTTTCCTGAATCATAGGAATGAGGTCAGCGGGGGTCCTCCCAAGGAACACATCGCGAAGCTGCTGCCATAAGAACACACTGTAATAACACGGATGCGACCCACTTCCTGCTCATTGTTCCCTTTTGTCTTCTTTCTTCTTGTCATTATTCTGTGCTTTGGTGGGGTGAAGTGAACCTTTCGTATTGCTCTAGCACCACTTCCTGATCTTGTTTCAATGCTTCAAGAGTCTCAGGTCGGGGCCTGAGACTGCAGAAATGAGCAGCTTATGTCAAAAGAATGTGATGTTGGTAGCAGAAACACGTGGTAATGAATTCTTCCTTCTCAGCTGGAGGAAGACTGTAGCTGCAATAGGAGGCAATACTTTGCAGAAATCATTCCCCCTTGTAAGCAAAAAGGAAGTGAAACAGATTTAAGACAATGGGCTTCCTGTTACACATGGTAACAATGGCCTGCGTGTGAAGAGCTGGATGACTCAAGAGGCTGGCAATGGAATATGAAGTCCATTGCTTCTAAGCGTCTCAGGTTTGTTTCCAGCTTGGATCAGTGCTGACTGAAACCTGTATCTGATGTTTGCTCTGTGGCCAGCTACACACGAAATGAGTTGGGCAACTGGGTCTGGTTCCTGCTAGGCTGCTGTCCATCTTATGGCAACAACCATCAAAAACTGGCAACCTGGCTGGCCATCTCAATGAAGGCAAAGGACTAAATGAGCAGAGAACCTGAGCTACTTTATCCTGCTACAGGTGACCCCTCCAGTTCAGGGCGATACCTATTATTTAGGAACATCAGTGGTATTGGCAATCTAGCACTACGCTTCCTTTGGTTTGTGCAGAGGTGGGCAAAGTGCCCAGAGAGTTAGTTCCATAAAAGTGCAGCTGTTCTCACCTCTGGATACTTGGAGCACAATCAAGATGTAGGACGTGTGTGGCACGTGCACATGCCTGCGTGTGCATGTGGGTGCATTTTTACTCAAGTATTTTTCCAGAGGGACAACGGCAACTTGTACTGAAGGATGTTCCCCACCCTGCGTCCCCCACAGCAGTACTGTTACTCAAGTAACTTTTGGGGTACATTTTCCACCTCTGGTTTTATGCACAATGCGATTCAGTTAAAATTCACCCCCAGCGGTTCAGCGGAACTTTCCTTTTCCAAACACTGAAAAGCCATAGAACGGTATTTGTACACTAAGCACCAGCCAGGCCTCACTGCTTAAACAGGAAGAATTTTAACACTAGCAAATTGGGCTCATTGTCTATATCTGTACCTATTTCAAAACCTCCTCATAAGAGCAGGTCCATTTGTTTTAAACTGGTAAGAGCAATGTACTTTGGGACCAAGACTTCTTCCTACAATAGGGTTCAGCCCTGTGCACATTTATGCCAAGTTATATGTTTTTGCAAAAATGAATTTGCAATGGAAGTGCTAAGCCAGTGTCTCTCAACACGTGGTATGCGCGCCCTCCGGGGGGTATGCACGCTGCAGCTGTATGCAGCCCTTTGAGCAATAAAGTGCTGGGAGCCATGAGAGTGCTGTGTGCCACTCTGCACACACATCCCACCCTAACACTTGGCGGGAGAAGCGCGTGGCATCGGTAATGGTGGCGGCGGCAGCGGCCGCTACAGTGAGTCGCCAGCATTGGATTACAGCTGAGGGGGGCAGTTCCTGGCTCTGGAGGAGGGGAGGGGGGAATTGGGTTAAAGCAGGGAGCTGGGGGTGCCTGGCTCTGGAATATTATGCTTGTTATCTGAAGTAAGTGATAAAATTGCTATTTGTACAATTTTAGTTTAGTATTTATAATTACAACTGCAATGGTTTTAAATGGAACAATTCCATGTGAAAAAGAAGAATAAAACTGCAGATTGGGAAGAAGGTCATACACAGGAAACTGCGTCAAAAACAGTGATTTAATTGCGGCCCTTGGCAATTTGAAACCTAGGCTTGAACATTTGATTTCATCCAAACAAGCTCAAATTTTGCATTAAATTAATTATAATTTTTATTGTAATTCCATTCATATTTGCATAAAACTATATAGATATGCATGAATAAAAAACCCTGGACTTATTTTATGCTCATCTAATTTCTATTATTTATCCTTTTTCACAGTCATAAGTACAATGGCAAGTTTATTGGCTATAGCAATTTCTTCCAATCAACCAGTTACAATTAAGTTGTTTAAACAAATGTGTTGCAACGATGGAAAATATTTGTGTATCTAACTATTTGGGGTACACACGCACACACAGACACACATATAAATATATAGTAACAGAGAGGGAGCCGTGCTCGTCTATATACTATCAAAACAAAAAAGCAGTCCAGTAGCACTTTAAAGACTAACAAAATAATTTATTAGGTGAGCTTTCGTCGGACAGACCCACTTTTTCAGACCATAGCCATACCAGAACAGACTCAATATTTAAGTCACAGAGAACCAAAAATAGTTATCAAAGTTAACAAATCGGAAGAATTATTACCAAGGTGAGCAAATCAGAGAGCAGAGGGTCAGAAGAAGGGGGACTATATATAAAAGGGTACTTTAAAAAAAAAGGTTCAGAAACCCTGTTTTAAACAGACAATTTGATTTGGATTGTGCCTGATCATTGGTGCTATCCTACCTTGATGCCATGAATAGGAACTGGAATATTGGAACTGGAATATGTTTGGGGTGTTTTTACTGACCCACTTTTCAAACATATCAGAACTCCTCCAGTGAGGATGGCTGTTGACCACCTACAACAGAGGATTCCATCATTTTATGCTTTATCTTTTGAAGTAGGAATGATTTTTTTTAAATCTTAAACTTTCCTGTTAAAGGTTTCTTATCATTTAAAATATTTTGCCTTTGCTTTTCAAAACACCCCTGCTCTTTTGTATTCCTATGTTCAAGTTTAACTCTTTCTCACTGCACCCAGGCTTAAAATCCAATTCTCTCTAAAAAAGAGACTGTAAAAGTGGCCTGGCAGAGTTCCACATTTATCATGTCTCAATGATTTCTCTATTAGGCATGCTAAGTTTACACAGATAATGATGGATGTACTATCAGTCTGGCAAGGTCAACTAAGGATCTGAATGTCAAGCTGCTTGTTTTTTTTCTAGCTCAGGGATCACAGTGCAGGCTTGCCTGACCAGCAATGAAAGAGCCCTGCAGTCTGAGCCCCAGAAGTCCAAATCAGCTGGCACAGACCAGCTATGAATTGGGTTTGGGTTGGTTTGTTTTCTGCAGTAGAGTCAAACCCTGAGAGCCTGGGGCTGCAGCAAGCAGTCTGTATCTTAGTCCAAAAGAAAATAGGGTGACACCAAGTCTAAATCATGTCTACCAAGGGTCTCACTGTGAATGCCAGGTATGGGGGAGGCAGCGTGGGTTTAGATTTCTTGGTTTAAATGCACTTTGGAAGATGAATAAATCATACAGTTATACCCCGAGATACACCTATTCGAGTTGCGAGAATTCGACTTTATGAGGAGTTTCATTTAATACCCCTACTTCAGCTTACGAGGCATTTCTTCGCATTTACAAAGACTGGCTTGGAGGCTGGCGGCTCTGGTAGGCGAGCACGGAGGGGATGGAGTCGGCCGTGTTGGTCTTGACGAAGAGGCCATGCAGGGGGGCGGTGGGGCCCTACGAGAGGGCGGCAGTCTGGTGCGGGGAGGTAGACTCGTCCGAGTCCCGGCAGTAGATCACCCCCCCGCTCTGCGAGACATCGATGCTGGGCGTGCAGCCCATCGCAGCCCCACTGCTGCTGCCGCTCACCCCCGGGGTGGTTAGGGGGCCACTGCCGCCCACCCTGCACAGCTGTGCCTCGGGCGCCACTCTCTGGCTGTGGCACTCCCTCCCATTTAGCGCCTGGCTCACCCACCACTGCCACCTCGGCTGCCACTGGCAGGGCCTCTCCGCCGCGCAGCCCCACACAAGTGAGGCATCGCCCCTTGCCAGACGGGGCCCCCCTCTGCCTGCCTACCTCCCCGTGCGGCCAGCCCCTGGCAGCACCCACTCCATGCTATGTCTCTGTGTCACTGCATGAGGCTCCTTCCAGGGGCGAGGCCACTGGGCCAGCAAGGTGTCATGGGTAGCAACTAGCAGGCAGAGTCTAAGCATTTTAGGGCCCAGGGCAAGCAGCTATTTTCCCACCCCCAAGAAGTGACATGGGGAGACGTGGGCTCACTTGGCTTCCACTCAGTTTTCTGCCTTCTGTTTAGCACAGAGGTGCACCCCATCGTTTGAAAACTGTGGTCTCCCGCCTCAGGCTGGCAGATAAGAAGCTGGTAGGTGCTGCCTGGTTCTGCACGCCCAAGTAGCAGCAGTGGTGGCTGGCGCTCCAGGTCCCTTTGAAACACCAGGCAACTGCACCCCTTGCCCAGCACCCCCATTGGTGGGCCTGCCTCTATCAGCTTTCACAGGTGCTAAGGTTCTTCTCTGCAATGAAGAATCTGGATGCCTGTAAAAGCAGCTGGAAGCAGTCAGCACCACAGCCTGGTAAACCTGCCTGCTAGACTCCATGAGAACAGGGCTGGGATTCTGGAGGCCTTTGCTGTGTTCCTCATTGTCACCAGCTCACTAGGCCATGTTGGATAAGGCACCTAAGCTCACTATGCATCAGACAGCTCGTCTATAAAGTGTTTTACAAATGCTTGGCTACCTTTGTACAGCCCTTTGCACCCCGTAGGAGGAAATTACTATGCACTGCACAAGCCAGGTCTGTTATTAGTTTACTTTAAAATCCTGTACACTGAATTCCGTCATCGCATGCTTTCAAGCTGCATGTTTTGTAAAGGCAAGAGAGGCCATTCTGGGCTCTCTCCTGACCTGCAGCAATCCATTAGGAAGGAGCTGCCTTCCAATATGCACATCCCTCAGTGCTGGGAAGAAGCAGCAGGAGTGTTGGCGGGAAGCAGGACAAAGCCTTTCCACATCTCCGTTAACAAAATTCCTGTCATATCGTCTGTGTTTATTTCTCACTTCCTGCCTAGTTCCCCTTTATAGCTGCATCTGTAACACTGACAGACCCCAGTCAGCCAGGGGTGGGATCAAACCGGGGCTCGTTGGAGCTTCATGCTCCAACTGGTGGTTCAAGAGCTAAAACAAACCTTTTTTTGAGCTAAACCTGTAGCAGGCACATCAGTCTCTATCTCAGGGGTGGGAAACCTGCAGGTTATGGGTCAGGTCCCAAAACATTGCTTAATTTCATTTGGCCTGTAGCACCCCACTGCCATCTCTCAGGGCTGGAGCCCCTAGCACCAGCTCACCCCACCATGGAGGGAGGAGAACAGAAAGCCCTGAGCCTCCGTGGTCCCTCCCAGGAGGGTAAGTGGCCTGCCATTGATTTTTTTCTGGTTAGTCATTGGCTAGTGACAGAATAAAGGCTCCTCACCTTTGCTGTAGCTGCAAATAGCTGGGAACAGAGCCCCAAGCCCGGCAAGCCTGGTTTATACTTCCAGAGACGGGTGGGCAGGATGCAAAGAAGCTTGTTGAAGCATTAGAGACAAAGGTGGAGCATTTGGACTATGCAGTAGAGAAGAGGTAGGGGAAGGACCGAGACAGTTTATCTAACTAACTAAAAAGTGGCAACGAATATACCTTTAACTTTTCGTATTAATGTCATTCGTCTATCATTGTCTCTTACTATTTCAATTGTAAGTTTTCTGGGCAGCAACTTTCTTCCTGTGCGTTTGTGGAGCACCTGTGTGTTTGTGTGCTCCCATGCTTAACCAGATTCCTCACTTCCACGGTAACTAATTGTGTGCTTATAACAAAACTTGGTGTGCTGTGATGTTGTGACTGTCTTCCTGGACAAACGGCAATCCTCCTGTGGCCAACATTTATAACAATCACAGTACATGCTTCATTCACTAAGTGTTCTTTCTCTTTTGTTTTTACTGACATCTGCCTAGAAACAAGTATTTTCTCAACCTACTTTCATTGCATTCCTTTTCCCATAAGGTGCGGGTCTATCTGTATTTTCACCATTCTCTCCTCTATTTCTCACCTTTTGTTACACCACGTGTTTTGTCCGCAGTGGAGCAGCACAGCAAGCAGACACACCTCATGCTTTTTTCTTGCTGGTGCACCAAGATGTCCTTCCAACCTGAATAAAATCCTGAACGTTGGTTCTCAATATGAAAAATAAATTTGAGCATAAATCTTTTCTGTGACAAACTGGCAGCTTCAGTTAATATTTTGAAAACAAATGGCGGTAACAGATTAGTGAAGGATTAGATGTTTGAAGAAGAGAGGAGAGTACAGCTGGCCTGAAAAATATGTATTAATTGCAAGAAAGCCACTTCCAAAAAATAGAATAGAACCTGAAAGTAGCACAACATCATTCTGAAATGTTACAGCTTAGCCTATTCTATAGAAGTTGTGTTCTCAATTCCCCTTAACATTCAGGAGCAGTTGAATGTCTGATTCCCTTTCATTCTGTCCCAGGCCTGAATACTTCACACATCTACAGTCTCTACCATTCCAGTAATAATTTCCAAAGTGACATTCTATGGCACCAGAGCCACTTCAGCTTTCAAGGCATGTCATGTTATTCACTGGAAAGTGGCCTGCTTCATCACATTTTCTTTTTTATTTTAATCCAAGCCATTCCCATGATGTTCAAAACACATTTAGGCAGTGCAGTTATGGAAAACGTTGTAGGAAGAAATGCAATATGCGTGTATGGCAGTTTGCAGATGCATTTTTCATTTATAATTAAGAGGGTGTGTGGATTAATGCTGCGTATCAGTGGCCCAGAGATCAGAATCCCCATCAGCCATAAACTAATGTATTTCATCCTATTATTTAAACAAGACTGGACATTTAAAGAGTTCAAAAAGATCACGGAGCTAGAAGGATCAGTGGTAAGGCTGCTGCTTCAAACTGCCTGGCTTGAATTAATATTTTTAATCACAATATATGTCTGAGATTCAATCTCTGACCCTCTCGTGCTGGATGTGGAATAAACAAGCCATGTCACTGGGCATGGTAGCAAAGAAAAGAATCAGGGAGCCCCCAGCTATCTTCAGTTCAGGGAGATACTATAATACTTCTTAAAATGTGTCTTGGAAAATAGTAGCATTCAGAGAGGAAAACCAAGTTGGGATTCTGCAGGCCTTATAGAGAATAAGCTCCCTTTGAGCTCAATGCAAGTTTAGTCTGAATAATGACTATAGTACTATGAGATGTGATTCTCTTTCATGAGTGTCTTTTACCATTTTAACTTTCCAGTTGTGTTTCTGGTAATGTCTTTCTAGTTTCCTTGTTTTCACTTGGTGTTTCCTCTGCTTATGTTATAGTTCTTCACTCTTGGACTTGTTCTATAGTTTTTATTCTACTTTGTCCTTCTGTGCGGTCCTGTTTCTACAAAGAATCTGAACTAGAGCCAAGGGAACATTATATATTTCCCTCTCCAAACCTGAGTAAGAGACGGAATGTATAATGTCTGTGAAATTCTGCTCTTGAACCCACTCCACAGAACTGTTAGCCCCTGTTCAAATCTCTTGTGGCATAATCGGTATTAAATACTCCCTTAACGTGGACGACTTTCACTGGCATCAATGGGTCTTTGACACATGAATCAAGCACAGAATATGCAACAGAGGTCTGGAGTGCAAATATAAGCTTCACAGAGCAGATAAGAGGTAAAATTGTACCTGCTAAATGAAGCCGAACCAACACGTGGAAATCTTGGGCAGGATTTTAAAATAATATCTGACATTCAGTGCATTCCTAAACCAAAAATTACCCTTCAGCATTTGTATCAGTTCTAGGAATAAATCAACACTGCTAAGAGGTTGATTCAACTCCCACCTACAGGAGGCAGCAGTCGCAGACAATCTGAGACTGAAAGTAAGGAGGAAAGGCTGACAAGTACTATTGGTGTTTCAGAAATTATTTAAAATGAACTACTATTTAATAAATCAAGGGGCAATATTTTCAAATTTACAACAGCAGCAACTGCTGCAAAGTCTCTCTTCAGTGACTGGGCTTCCTTGGGGATCAGACATGGATGAAATCCTGCTGATGCAACTCAGTGCCCTCTAATGTCAGCAAAGCTGGGACCCAGAAGACGTTCCACAGAGGGCCAGGGAAGAAAGCATGTGGTAGAAGTGCCATTTCTTCCCTCCCCACTGCCATGTACTAGCCCTGTTCCATGCCTCTATCAGCCTTTGAAGAGAGGAGCACACAGCCTGCATTCAGGAGCAGCAAGCGATATGGCCCCGTGGCACCTGGGGTCCAGGAATATTCTGGGCCCAGGGCCCAGATCCATCAATGGCCAGGGTTGAGTCTCATCTCCAGCCCTGCATGCTGGCCCCAGAGCATCTTCTGGCCCTTCCTGCCACCCTGCGCACCTCCCTGACTGCTCTCTACCTGCCCTGGACAGCAGGTGGCCACCTATTGCGGCTCACTTCCCAGCCACTACAGGGGAGGGGTAGTTTTAAGTGGCTGCTGCACCTGCAGAGGAAGGAGAGGAGGAGGTACATGGCAGCCCTCTTCCTCCAAGCAGCAACTACAGATTTGACTCTGAATTGACCCCAAGGGGCAGGGCTTATCCTGGCTGGCCCTCCTGAGCAGCAGCCTGGGTGAGTTTAATGCCAGCAGGTGGGGAGCTTGGGTGAGCGTCGAGCAGGGGTGAGGGAAAGGAACAGTGGGAGAAGAGGAGGCCCTAACCCCGGAGCTCACTGCTGTTAACAGTGAGGGGGTGGGGGAGGCCTCCTCTCTGGCCCCTCCACCCCAGCCATGGGGCAGTCAGCATTCTGTACCCCACACTCCTGATCCCCGACCCAGCCTCATGCCCCACACCTCCTCCTGCAGTCTGACTCCCTGCCCCAGCCCACAGCCTGCACCCAGCACCCAGGCTCTGGCTCAGAATCTTTGACAAGTGTGTGTGTGTGCGGGGGAGAAGGGGTGGGACATGGACTTGTTCTGGGCACCACCAAAAATTACACAAACCTGCAGTCCCCATCTGCACTGAGCACTCACTGCTCAGGGAACCTTTTGCAGCTCCTTCCACTCAGCGTGGTAGCTCAGATGTAAATTGGAAACATGAGGTCTCAGCTCTACTTTGCTCCATGCGGAGTTGAGGCATCTCTTCTGGCAATGCTGTTCACCCAGCATGAGACATGTTAGCTGCTTTAATGCGGTGACTCAGCTTCCTGGGCTGACCAAGATTCAGAGCATCATCAGAATAGGACTTTTTCTTCAACTGCACAATTCTTGGCTCCTCACCACTCTCATTTGTGTTCTCTTCAGCTTCCTTGTCCACCCTAACTCTATTGTTTCCTCTGACCTGTTCCCTTCACAGCAGCACTACAACCCCAGCCCCTCAGCTTTGCAATATGGAGAAATCTTTTACGACAGCTTGGAATGAGATTTCCACCCGTCCACTTCCTGCTTTGTCTGTTGTGGACCCTCATGACCCAGGAGGGTGACTGGCAACATGTAATTCCATACACACCCACGTTGAACTGTATCATACTAGTCTGCTCATTTTCAGTCTCCAGTAAAGACTGTTTATCATGTATAAAACTAGTATTGTTGACATTGCCTACCTTATAACATATTAACAATGCACAGATGTTCTGAGGATCTAGATGACATTTCAGAACTAGCCTGGTGTGATGACTGGTTCTCCCCTTGCTATTGAAAATAAGCTTTCTTGAAAGCTACCAACCCAAGAGAACCTGCCTCTCATTTTTCACTGAAGCAAAGAAGTAGCTGTTAAATAACATATGTGAAAACTATTTAAGCATACAAAGAAAGCAAACATTATAGAGTACGTATATGACTTCTCCAAGATTGCCCAGAGTTCCTAAAAATACAACTCTTTTCAGTTCAGTTTAGGAATAAATTTTCCTCCTAGGAGAAGAAAGCCTTGGGTCTTTCAAAAGCCAACAGGCCGGTCCTCATCTGTCTATATAAATCAGTGGCACTGTATCAATTTGCTCCAGCTAAGTGTTTACCCAGGGGCTCTCTATCAAATCAGTGGGGGGGGAGGAGAGAAAGTCAGATTACTGCAAATAAGAGATGCAACTACAGACTTGAAGATGAGGAGGGAGGATGAGAAATACAGTGCAAAATCTGTTCATACTTTGCCTTGCACATGCATAAGCAACAGCAGAGGAATCAGAAAGCAGAGCTGGAAATGGTGGAATCTGAGTAGGAATTTGTCGAGAAAGTTTGAGGTGGGTGTTTGTGGGTGATCTATTTGGTTTTCTTGGTGAAGGAGTTGGAGGTTTTGGACAGAAGCTTAGAAAGAAAAGCTAGAGCAACTACAGACGCAGCAGTGGAAAGGATCCAAGGAATGGAAAAAACACAAGGGAGGTGGCTGCAATGTGGAAGCCTCAGGAAATACATTATCCTGGTGGGGTACAAGAAAGATGCTTCATTTTGATGAAGGGATGCATGATAGAGCTGGTGAAAGAGAGGAACTGAGGTTTTGGAAATGCAGGTAGAAATTATGATTGAGTTTCCAAAGGAACTTGAGCAGGCAATGAAGGGAAGGAGAGAGGAGGCTGAAGTGAAAGCTCAAGAGATGCAAATGCAAGCAAGGCCAGAGAATTGTGAGGGTAGACTGCTGGATAAGAAAAATGACCAGTGGAAGCCTGTGGCTAGGAGAGCAAGGCAGAAGACAAGACTGGCCAGTGAAAGAGGAACAGAGCTAACAGACAGGTTAGTTGAGTTGTAAAATGAAGAGGAGAGACAGGCAATGAGTTACAGAAAGGTGAGAAAAAAGAGAAAAGCAGCTAATCCTATAAGGGGATAAATTAATGGAGAGAGACAGAATTTGGAGACCCAGAAGGACAGAGGATGGCTTGCAGAAGACCTCAAGTGTGAACAGAAGATAAGGTGACTCACAACTAGAAAGATTAGAAAGGGGCAGGCTGGAGAAGTGCTACAACACCAGAAAGAGGCGGGTCAACACAACTGGGGATGCCCTACTGAGAAGAACAGACAGACCTGTCATCAAGGCTGATCTAAACACCAGAAGGGTGGGCTGTCTGCACAGACCTAAGATATGTGAAGTGGACCTGAAAATGAAGAGAATCCTAGTGGACTAGGAAAAAATCCAGGATATTGCTAGATTCTCACTGGAATTCATTGAAAAAGACTGGCAGGCTAGAGGAGATGCTTAAAGAACGGGAGGCGCCAGTGATCTTTGGTGGGATCGTACTCATTGCTAAAGGAGAGGAAAGGAGAGACAAGACAATGAGGATAAGCAGCTCCAGTCAGTGATGTTACGAGTAGGGCTTTGGGGTGTTTGATCACTGGGAGGCTTTCACTGAAAGAGGGCTGCTCCCATGGGATGTATTCGACCTTAGTCAGGAGGATGCAGACTTTTGGGATGAAGACTGGCACAACTGATTAAAAGAGTGTTAAACTAGATATCTGGGTGGGAGAGGGAGATGGGTGGGAGACGCTGATGTAGTCTCCACTCCTCATTCTAACACTGAGGAGGAGGAAAATCGAGGAGGATAGATTACAGCGAAGAAGAAAGCAACAACAAAGGATGGATAGCAAGAGTTAAAATAGCACCACTACCAGTGGCACTGTCAGGTAGGCAATACTGGAAGTAGAATAACTGTATGTCATCGTGTGGAATCTTGCAAAGCCAAGCAGAAGCTACTAAGATTCTTTAGGGTTACCATGATATGAAGTGGATCCCCCTGAGAGAGAGTGTCTTGGTATCAGTATTTACCAACTCACGTTGTTACAGTATATATAGTACATTAATACAACGTGAGTTGGTAGATACTGATACAGATACACTCCCTCTCAGGGGCATCCTCTTTATCCTGTGGTAACCCCAGCTAAGATGTCTCTGCGTCAGTGCAAGGAGCCTAGTAGCAAAATGGATGCACTAAACCTACTAGTGCAGGAAGTGAACCCAGATATTATAGGGAGAACAAAAAGGTGCTGAAATGATAGTCATGACTGGAAAACGGGTATTGAAGGGTACGTACAGTTCAGAAAAAAAGCAGAAATAAAGGTAATTGTGGAGTAGCATTGTATATTAATGGCAAGGTAGACTGTGAAGAAGTTAGAAGTGATGGTATGGATAAAACAAAATCTGTTTGGGTTAAAATCACCTTGGGGAAGAAAGATAACAAAGGTTCCATTGTGACAGTGCCTGAGGTCTGCTATGGAACCCAAGGATCATGTTAGGATATGGAGAGACCTCTAATATTTTTAATGAAAAAAACTTGTGTGATGATGGAAGACTTTAATTTCCCTGATAAAGGTTGGAGGACAAGTGCTATGATAATGGTGGGGCCCAGATATACTTGGATGCAAAAGTGGAAAGAGTTCTTTACCAAATCGTGACCACACCAACAAAAGGGTGATGTCATTTTCTGTTTAGTGTTGGTGAGCAGCAATAACTTCACAGAGGAATTGCTTGTAGAGGGCAGTCCTGATTTGAGTGATCATTATTTAATTCAGTTTAAATGTAAGGGTGAACAAAATTACATCTGTGACTGGGAGCCTTGATTTCAAAAGGTTAAACTTTAAAAAAAATAAGGGAATTATTTGGGGAAGTGGACTGGACTGAAGAACTCAAGGATCAGAATATGTTGGAGGCTTGGAATTACTTTAAGTTAATAGGATGTGTCTGAAACCTGCATCCAAATATAGGGGAAAATTCATAAGGATGTGTTGCAGATCAAACTGGAAGAGAAAGCATCTCAAACAGGCTATTAAGAGAAAGCAGAAGGCCTACAGGGAACGGAAGATGAAAGAGCTTTCCTTGCTATTCTATCTCTTGGAGGTCAGGAAGTTTAGGGAGAAAGTGAGAACTGCCAGAAGCCAAGTGGCAGAAAAAATTAAAGCCAAAAGATTCTATAGTTATATCAACAAGAAGAATAACAGGAAATAAGTGGGACTGCTAAACACTGAGAATGAGGTGAAGCTTAAAGATAATCTAGACATGTCCCACCACCTCAATGAATATGTAGACTCAGCTTTTAACCAGTGTAATAAGGAGCTTGAGGATAATTACAAGACCCAACATGGAATTTAAATAACTTGATGGGACCAAATCATGGAGACAATCTCCATGCAAGAAAGTTAAAGGAACTGGCATATGAAATTGTAAGCCCAACAGCAAGATATTCTTCAGGGGTCAATCTTGGGTTCAGTCTTATTTAAGATTTTCCTTCATGACCTTGGTACACAAAATGGAAGTCTGCTAGTTAAATTACCAGGTGACACAAAGTTGGGGGGCATTGCCAATTTGTAGGAGGACCAGATTACCATACAAGAAGCTATGGATGACCTGGAAAATTGGAGTAATGCTGTGTGCCATTCTGGTCTCACACGTTGAGAAAGATTAATTTAAACTGGAACAGGTGCAGAGAAGGGCTACTAGGGTGGTCAGAGGAATGAAGAACCTACTTTATAAAAAGAGATTTAAAGAGGTTGGCTTGCTTAAATCTAGCCAAGACAAGGCTAAAAGGAGATATGATTGCTGTCGGTAAACACACCAGAGAGATAAACACCAGGGTATCTCAAAATAGCTACTTTGCAGCTTTGAAAGCTCTCAGCTCCACTAGTCATGGGAGAAGGGGAAAAAAATTAAGCACCTGTGAATGACAGAAGTTTTGTCAAATAGGTGTGTGCAAGTGTAGACCCAGTCTAAGTCAGAGAGAATACCTTGAACCTCCTTACCTTCTACAGTTCTGTACCTGAATTAATCCTCACTGGACAGCAGTTACTTCTAACATTTTTAGAAGGCCTGCAGTAGATTGGTTTAGAAAAATGCATTTGCAGTCAAATGTCTACATTTGTCTACATAATTAATGTGATGGATTCTACCAGGCAGCTGACTGTATCCACATATGGCTATTTAAGCACCAAAAGCACCATCAGGAGCAGAGGTGCCTATCACAATAACTTTATATGCAAACATAAATTTCCCTTAAAGGCTTATGTGAGACCTTGCCTGTTCCTCATAATATACTGCTGCAGTTGCGATTAGAAAAAGTATTTGGCCTGAGGCCCTCTGATTTAACAATAAGGGAGGTTCTGGTAGAGCTTTTCTCTCTGAAGGCTCCTTGGTACTGGAACTCATCCTCCCTACAAGTAAAATACAGCTGGCATCTTTCAACCTTCCGGACATGCTGCAAGGCTCATCTCTGATGTCAGATTTACAGGGAAAGGGTGAGAGGCCTGGAAGTCAAAATGTCTGGGGAAGAAAGTGCATATTTAAGCTCTTTATCGGTAATTATTTCACTATTAGTTACTTTATAATTATTAAATTATACTCTGCTGGCAGGAAAGCTGCTGAATCTGCATATATATTATTAGTCCAAGTAAATAAGTAAATAAATACAATTGCATGGGGACTACTCACCTCCCTTTTTAAGGACTGCTCGTTGATATTACATAAGAATGACCACATCTCTGAAGCACTGTTGCTTTGTGTCGCTGAGGATGGCTTGCAGGAGATTACAAGTGTGAAGAGAAGACAAGAAGACTTGCAGCCAGAGAGATTAGAAAAGTGAGAGCAGGAGAAGTGCATCCAAAGAGTCTTTTTAAATAACGAAGAGTTTGCATTTTGAACACGTTCTGGCTGTTTAAACCCGGCCTTTGTGGAAATTCTTGGTAGAGAAGAGTTCTGATCCCAGCCTTGCCCTCTTGCTGTGCTAACCAACCAATGGCATACTGAATCACAGGCAGGCTTCCTGCAAATTCTGCACACTACTTTATAGCTAATACCCACAGGCTGCATCTACACTACAGCTGTGTTTGGAAAGAACATCTTTCGAAAGAGAACATCGAAAGATGGTCTTTTGAAACGGAGCGTCCACACATACCAGTGGGGACCGAAGGTTCCGTCCGTTCTTTCAAAAGGCCCCCAGCACAATTTCGAAAGAAAGCATCCACACATACCAGGGCGCTCTTTTGAAAGAGCAGGGACAGCTCCATGGGCAAGTTCGCTTGGCAGACGAGACCTTCCTGGGCCACCTCCTGCTGTCCCCTAAAAGGGACCCCTCCCGTACCTCAGCCTGCACACTCTGAGGGCCAGCAACCCTTTCCCCAGGCAATGCAAGAGCAAGTGAGAGAGAGAGACAGCGAGAGCGAGAGATACAGTGAAGGTGGCATCCTGGGCCCCCATGGACCCCGAGCAGCACCCCCCCGCCCCATCGCAGCTGTGGCCAGTGTCCTGGCCACCATGCTGCAGCGGTTCTGGGTGGCCACCACAATAGCCACCCTACTGGACGCCATCGTGAGGGCGCGACATCCCCAGCCAGTCCCCTGGGTAATCCGCCACCTGTGGAGCTTCCCAACAAGCAGCGAATGGTGGGACTGGCTGGTGCTGGAGGACTGGGGAGATGACCAGTGGCTACAGAACTTCAGGATGACCAAGGGAACATTCCTGGAGCTGTGCCACTGGCTCGCCCCAGTCCTCCAGCACCGGGACACACACCTGAGGCTGGCGCTCCCCCTGCACAAAACGGTGGCCATCGCCCTATGGCCTCTGGCCACCTCGGACAGTTACTGATCCATCAGCCACCAGTTTGGGGTGGGCAAAGCCACTGTCGGGACCATCCACATTGAGGTAAGCCATGCCCAGTTCACACCTAGACTGTATGCAGGGAGTGGGGAGCAGCCTGGTGATAGGCACCATCAGGAGAAGGGCAGACACCCTGGGGACAGGGATGGGGATGGGCACAGATGGGCAAGCCGCACCCCACCTCACGCTCACGAGCGTGTCCCCCTATGCCCTGCAGGTCATCCGGGTGATCAACAAGGTGCTCCTGAGGCAGCTGGTTTGCATCAGGGACCTGGATGATGCCATCCGGGCATTCCAGGAGCTGGGCTTCCTCAACTGCTTTGGGGCTCTGGATGGCACCCACATCGCCATCCAGGCCCTGGAACACAGCCATGGGGCTTACATGAATCGCAAGAACTACCACTCAGTGGTCCTGCAGGCCCTGGTCGACGCCAACGGCCAGTTCTAGGACATCTATGTGGGCTGGTCCGGCTGTGCCCACAATGCAAGGGTCTTCAGGAACTCAGGGCTGGAACGTCATATGGCCGAGGGAACCTTCATCCCCCAGTGGGAGCTCCCGATAGGGGACATGATGATGCCGCCCTGCATCATGGCGGACGTGGCCCACCCCCTGCAGGCCTGGCTGATGCGGCCGTACACCAGGCACACCCAGCTGAACCAGGACCTTTTTAATGAGTGGCTGAACTGCACCTGGAACACCGTGGAGCGGGCGTTCAGCTGCCTCATGGGGGCGTTTTAGATGCCTCTGCACCAGGCTGGAGGTGGGCCTCCCCAACATCCCGGCAGTGGTCGGGGCCTGGTGCACCCTCCATAACCCAGTGGAGGCAAAACATGAGCCCTATATGCAGGGGTTGGCCGCCGAGGCAGGGTGTGAGTATGAACAGCCCCCTGCCGCCCTGTGCCACCAGGCCCAGCAGGACGGGGTGTGTGTAAGGGAGGCCCTGAGCCAGGCCTTTCAGTGGGGGCCAAGGTAACCCCTCACACCCTGCACCCCCCCCCGCACCATGCACACACATGCCCACCCACCAGCACACATGCACAGTGGACACAGGGTAAACCAAAAAATAAACTGTTTACTATATATATGAAAAAACTGTGCCCCTCATTATCTAGGGGGGACTATATAGATGTGGGGGGGGGTGGTGAACAGGGAGAACTATATACATGTGTGGGGGGGGAAGGTGACTGGGGAGGAGGGGCTTCACCCCTCCAGGGGGCTCGATGGCCAGGAGCCCCTTTGCCCAGGCCTGTCACTTCCTCCATGTGTCCAGGGGCCCCACCAGGGCTGGGCCAGGACTGGTGGCACTGGGAGGTAGGGGGCATGGCTCAGATATGGTCCCTGTGCCTGTGCCAGGGGGGGCGGGGGGGACTGGGCCTCCACCTGGCCAGCAGGGTGTGGGCCAGGCAGATGAGGCTGGCCGGGGGAAGGTGGGGAGGGAGCAGGGCCTTGAGGTCAGCCTCCTCGGGGGTGGGGGTGCCGTTGTGGGGGAGGCAGGGGGCTGTGGGATTGGGGTGGGGGGGGGACACTGGGGGCAGGGGAGGTGATGCACGGGTGAGTGGGGGGGAGTGGGGGGGCAACAGGGGGTGTGGGTGTGGGGGTGACCTGTGATGGAGTGGCAGCAGGGGCCAGGTGGCTGACCACAGCCTGGGTGAGGGCGTCCAAGTTGGACAACACCCGGTCCCACGCCTGCCGCTCCATGGCAAGCCGCTCCCGCATGATGCCCGTCAGCTCCCTGAGGGCGGCCATGTGGGCCATGTCCCCTGCCTCCTCCTCCCCAGCCTGGTGTTGCCCTGTGCTGTCCCCGTCCAGGGCCTGGGCTGCTCCCCCTCACCCTCTGTTGTTGGGCTCCCCGTGCACGTCACGGGGCTGGTTCGGCTGCTGGAGCTGTGGAGACAAAAGGGGAGAGGAACGGACCGTTAGTCCTGGTGAGGGACCCCCCTGAACCCATCCCCCCATCCTGCCCACCCCATCCCGGTGGTCCTGCAGGGACCGCATCCAGGGGTCCCTGTCTGGGGTATGGGAGCACTGGTTCTTCTCTGCCTCCCTCGGTCCCACTGCAGCCTGGCAGCCCGTGGTACTGTCGGGCCTGCATGGTGCTGGGTGCCACACGTCAGCCCTGTGAGGCTGGGTTGGTGGGGCCATCTGGCCTGCCTATGCCCTGGGGCTGATGTCCCTTTGGGTGGACTGCAGCCACCCCAGGCAGGACTGCACGCCCCCTCCCCCGGCCCCACAGCCACCAGTATGCACGGTACATATCTGTGGGTCCCTCCAGGAACTCGGGAGAGGTGCGGTCAGAAGGAGCCAGGCAGGATGGGCCTGAGGGGACGTCATTGATGAGGGCTCCCTCGCTTGAGCCCTCATCATTGCTCATGTCCTGGATCTGTCGGAGGCGCCTGCGGGTGGCCGGTGTTCTGGGCCAGTCCTCCCCGTCAGTCGCTATCCCAGTCTCCTCCGGCTTGGTCAGGGGGTCAGCAGTGTCCAGGCGGCCCCGCCTCCTCGGGCCCAAGGAGGTGGTCAAGTTCCCGGTAGTAGGGGCAGCTGGTGGGCACTGCTCCTGACCGCCCGGCCATGTCCCAAGCCCAGCAGTAGGCCTGCCGGAGCTCCTTGACCTTGGACCTCACCTGGTCCAGGGTCCAAGCGGGGTGACCCCGGCCGATGAGGCCCTTGGCCAGGTGCTCGAACACCATGGCGTTCCAGCACCAGACCCTGTCTGCTGCAGGACCGCCTCATCTTCCCACAGGGCGAGGAGGTCCTGCAGTTCGGCCTCTGTCCAGGAGGGGGCCCAAGACTTGGGGGGCTGGCTCCCCTCCTGGGACGACCTCCCCCAGTTCCTGGACGGCCCCTGGGATGGGTGGGAGTCCCGGCTGCTGGCCATTGTGCCAGAGGTGCTGAGGCTTCCCCTGGGTCGTCATGGCTGGGAGCAGTATGTGAGGCAGCGTGGGCTCCAGGCTGTTCACACGCTCTCAGCTTCCTGCCCGAGGGCTTCTGGGAACCTGCGTGCTGAAAGGTGTCCAGACGCTGGAGCCATTGAGCTCCGCTTTGTGCTGTGAGCGGCAGCGCCGCCTGCCATCTCATCGCAGCCATGGAGGACCCGCTCTTTCAAAAGAGCAGGCTGCAGACCATCTACACTTGCTCTCTTTCGAAATTGTCTTTAGAAAGAGGGTGCTTTTCCCATCCCGGGTGTGGAGGACCGAGGCTGAAAGAACATAAGAACATAAGAATGGCCATACTGGGTCAGACCAAAGGTCCATCCAGCCCAGTATCCTGTCTGCCGACAGTGGCCAATGCCAGGTGCCCCAGAGAAGGAGAACAGAAGACAATGATCAAGTGATTTATCTCCTGCCATCCATCTCCTGCCCTTGTTCTGAAGGCTAGGGCACCATACTTTATCCCTGGCTAATAGCCATTTATGGACCTAACCTGCAAAAATTTATCAAGCTCTTTTTTAAACCCTAATAGAGTCCTGGCCTTCACAGCCTCCTCGGGCAAGGAGTTCCACAGGTTGACTGTGCGCTGTGTGAAGAAAAATTTCCTTTTATTAGTTTTGAACCTACTACCCATCAATTTCATTTGGTGTCCCCTCGTTCTTGTATTATGGGAAAAGGTAAATAATTTTTCTATGTTCACTTTCTCCACACCATTCATGATTTTATATACCTCTATCATATCGCCCCTCAATCGCCTCTTTTCCAAACTGAAAAGTCCCAGTCTCTCAAGCCTCTCCCCATATGGGACCCGTTCCAAACCCCTAATCATCTTAGTCGCCCTTTTCTGAACCTTTTCTAATGCCAATATATCTTTTTTGAGGTGAGGAGACCACATCTGCACGCAGTACTCAAGATGTGGGCGTACCATAGTTTTATATAGGGGAAGTATGATATCTTTTGTCTTATTATCGATCCCTTTTTTAATAATTCCTAACATCCTATTTGCTTTACTAACTGCCGCTGCACACTGCGTGGATGTCTTCAGAGAACTATCCACTATAACTCCAAGATCCCTTTCCTGATCTGTCGTAGCTAAATTTGACCCCATCATGTTGTACATGTAATTTGGGTTATTTTTCCCAATGTGCATTACCTTACACTTACCCACATTAAATTTCATTTGCCATTTTGCTGCCCAATCACTCAGTTTGCTGAGATCTTTTTGTAGTTCTTCACAATCCCTTTTGGTTTTGACTGTCCTGAACAACTTGGTGTCATCTGCAAACTTTGCCACCTCACTGCTTACCTCATTTTCTAGATCATTGATGAACAAGTTGAACAGGATCGGTCCCAGGACTGACCCCTGGGGAACACCACTAGTTACCCTCCTCCATTGTGAAAATTTACCATTTATTCCAACCCTTTGTTTTCTGTCTTTTAACCAATTCCCGATCCATGAAAGGATCTTTCCTCCTATCCCATTTCCCTTTGGTGAAAGAACAGGAGAGTTCTTTCAAAGTTAATTTCAAAAGAATGCCATGTCAGCGTAGACGCTCCGCAGCCTCTTTCGAAAGAACTCGGTCTTCCGATCCTAATTTCGCATGTACTTGCTAGTGTAGACGCATCCATACTGGCCAGGAAAGCCATGGTAGGCCCTGTTCAGCAAAGCACATGCTCAAATTTAAGCATATGTTCAGGTGCTTTGCTGAATCGGGGTCATTGTGGTTTGCTTGGACAAAAAAAAGCTTATATATGGTTCTCTACAAAGATGCTGCCTCGGTGTGAAATGTCCTTGTAGAAGATTTGGATCTTGAGCTGCTAAATGGATCATGTGTTGTGGTGATTAGCGGACCAGTATATGAAACTAAAGGAGACCATTAGGCTAAGGCTACCCTGAAGGTCAGGCAGACACTTCTGATGCAAAGGACATTCTTGCGATACAAGAAGTGGTGGGAAAAGAAGTGTTAAAAAATCCCGGCCACGTGAAAAGTACAGAAAAGTGAAGTGTACGTTGTGTCTCTTCTGTAGACAATTTTTCTCATTGTTGAGTTGCCTTTTAGTATGCACTTAATAAATCGTTCTGGGCCAAAGGAATTGTGGTGGCTTACCTCTTAAGATATGATATAATTGTTAAATTTTAAGCAGATGCTGATTACAATGACTGAGTTCGTGGCCATGGCCAGATAAGAAATTCTGTGCTAGTGTCCTTTCCATCCCCTTCCCTTGTTACCAGATTATTAAAGAAAAGTATGTGTGAGAAGGCTAGCGATGAGTCCAATCCAACTTCTAAGGACAAAGCTTTGTCCTCCTTACGAATGTAATGCCCAGAGGCATTGAGACCATGTGCTAGGGTGAGTGAACTCTCTACAGCCCTGGCTGGGAGTCAGATTGCCTGGTAGAGCAGAGGGTTTTAGTGCTCATAATCAAAGGTTCAATCTCTACTACTGGTAACCTGGGTCTGTGGGTCTTACAACCTGGGGCTTGTCTGGGATGATCTACTGGAAGGCCCCAAAAGCTTGGGCTGTACCTCTTCAGCCCAGGGAAGGATATAATTCCCAGAGGCCCTAAGACTACCTGCTAGGGTGAGTGAAGTGTCTGCTCTATAGCCTTGGCTTTAACTCATAAGGTAGAGTGCAGGGCATTAGCCCCTGTGGTTGCAGGCTCAGCCCCTGGTGCCAGTACCCTGGGTCTGCTGGTGTTACACAAGGACAAAGCTTCAGTGGGAGCAGGCCTGAACCTGGACTTCTCTGTCTTTCTAAATCAATTTCTAAAGTAGAAACTACAGGAATAGTTTGTTTAAGTTGTAAAATGTCACCCCCCAAAAAAATATTAATGAAGTGAATTGCAACTGCCCATAGCATTGTTTTGTGTTGTCATTTGCTTTGCAATGAGTGTTATATTAAAAAAAATCACAATAAAGGCACAAACATGAGCAAATAATATGGGTACAGCCATGGGTGGTGAATGAGTCTAGGGTTGGGGCAGGCTAACCCCCAGCCCTACCCCTGCTGCCCAAGGCCCTGCCTTTGCCACTGAGGGCCACTGTGGGAGCCAAGCTCCCCACTATTATAGGGGAGGGCCACCCCATCCCCCCCAGGGGAAGGTGAACAGCCCCAGCCTTCGCTGGAGCCTGGAGGGGGTCGGTGTTCCCCATGATCCTAGAGGGTGGGCAGCACCTGGACCCAGCCCCCCCTTGCCCCAGTAGGGCTGGCAGCGTGAGCCCAGCCTCGGCAGCACTAAAGCCCAGCAGCCCCAGGAGTCTGGGTGAGCTGCACTGAATGCGGGGACAGGGAAGCTGGGGCAGAGTATGGGCATGGCTAGCTGGGCAGTTTGGGAAGGCCTTGCCTTCCCCTGCCTCTTACACCCACCTCCTATGAGTAGACTCAGATTAGCTTTGTAGACATCAAAGTCATGAAAAGTTTCCCATAGAAAAGGGATGAGAAGTAGGAAAGTCAGGAGAGGAGGAATTTTCAGTGGGAGTGGTGTGATAGAAAAGAAGGGCGGGGGGGTGATTCTGCTTTCCCACTAAAAAATAATTACCGCTAAAACAAAGCCGTGATGTGACCATTCATTGCCAGCCTCCTGCTGCATGCACAACCCTCCTGAAAAGCAGCTCAGGACCGAGTCCAACACAAGGGCAGAAGTTGGAGAGCTGATTGAATACTTGATCATCTCTTTTATCTTCTGCAGGGCAGCATTTGGCCCCTCATGTACTTCACTCCGATTGCTCTCCGGTCTCTGCATACATTCTGGCTTAGAATTTTAAGCAGCATTAAATTCATTTGCAGCCCATCAGAAATATCACGGAAACATTGCTGGCATAGCAGTTGGTGTGAGAGGACATAGGGAAATTAAAATACTGGAAAGAGTGGGAAGCAAGTAAAATGCTAGCTAAAACTATCTCGAGAGAGACTTAGAAAACAGTGTCTTATACAGATCCACTCTGAACATCTTCAGAACCCATCTTTTTATCCAGGCATTTGAAAATGGGATGATCACAGTAATAGTGATGGAAACATGTTGGGAACTGTAACCCTAAGGGTAGAGTAGTAACAGAGAGGAAGCCGTGCTAGTCTATACACTATCAAAACAAAAAGCAGTCAAGTAGCACTTTAAAACTAGCAAACGAAAGCTCACCTAATAAACTATTTTGCTAGTCTTTAAAGTGCTACTTGACTGCTTTTTCCTAAGGGTAGAGGATTGTTTGAAGCGGATTTGTGGAGGGTTATCTTAAACTGCTGCTCTTAGGATAATTAGAACTAATACTTATTGCTTCTTTAGCACTTTGCATCCATAGATCTCAAGGTAATTTGCAAAGGAGAAGTGTAGAGTCCTGCACCTAGGGCAGAAGAATCCCAAGCATTTTTATAGGCTAGGGACCAACTGGCTCAGCACCGGTAGAGCGGAAAGGGACCTAGGGGTTATGGTGGATGAAAGGCTGGATATGAGTAAACAGTGTGCCCTTGTAGCCAAGAAGGCTAACGGCATATTAGGGTGCATTAGGAGGAGCATTTCAAGCAGATCAAGAGAAGTAGTTGTTCCCCTCTGTTTGGCACTGGTGAGGCCACATCTGCAATACTGTGTCCAGTTTTGGGCCCCCCAGTATAAAAAGGATGTGGATGTGCTGGAGCAGGTTCAGCGGAGGGCAACAGAAATGATTAAGGGGCTGGACCACAAGACCTATGAGGATAGGCTGAGGGATTTGGGCTCGTTTAGTTTACAGAAGAGAAGACTTAGGGGTGATTTAATAGCAGCCTTCAACTTACTGAAAGGGAGCTCTAAAGAGGAAGGTGAGAAACTGTTCTCAGTCATGTCAGATGGCACAACAAGGAGTAATGGTCTGAATTTGAAGAGGGAGAGGTGTAGGTTAGATATTAGGAAAAACTACTTCACCAGAAGGGCGGTGAAGCATTGGAGTGCATTGCCTAGAGAGGTGGAGGATTCTCCATCCCTTGAGGTTTTAAGTCCCAGCTTGACAAGGTCCTGGCTGGGATGATTTAGTTGGGGTTAATCCTGCTTGAAGCAGGGGGCTGGATTAGATGACCTCCTGAGGTCCCTTCAGCCCTGTCATGATTCTTTGGAAGCCAGTATTGTTATTCACATTTTACACACTGGGATCTCTCTTGGTGGTCACTCGATAATGAGTGAGATGTCTTCATGTCACCCTCCTATTTGTGAGTCCATTAATGGCTGACCTGCCCGATTCTGGAGCCACAGGTCTTATCACAGAAGGGGCAGGTGTTGGTGGCTGTTGGAGGGGCACGAGGCAGTTTTTTTGCCATTGTTTTCTTCTTCCCCACCTGTCCTTGTCTGCACTGTGGTGGGACCTCTCAGATTGTGCTATCCCCTCACAGAAGGTACAAGAGAGATAAAATAACTCACCCAGGGTCATCCAACTGGCCAGTGGCAGAGCTAGGAATCTTGTGCATCCCAGTCCAGAGTTCTATGCATTGAGCCGCATTACCTGTGTTTCTAAGATATGTTAAAGGTGCCGAGAACATATGGATGGGCAACCGTTTTAGCATTTCTATGAATCAAATGGCACTGAAACAGGAGGTTTTATTCCTAATAAAAGTGTGGTACAAGGGTTAGCCCTGTTGTGTTTGGCCTCCATAAAGGCTGCAGGAAAAGGCTTATAGTAGATTTTTGTTAAAAAAATAAATGAAGATTGGGCGAGAGATGTTACTGGTAAATTTCATCCCAGGCATGGAGCAGAGTACACTCATCTTCGTTTAACGAGAACTTGACTTACGCGTAGTCGCTAAAACGAGGGACATAAATATATACATTTGTTCACTGAAAGAGTGAACTGCCACCCACTTACATGAACTGGCTGCGGGGTCCCTGGCTGGGGCACAGGGAGACCCGCAGCCCCACAGCTGGAGCAGAGGCAGGCGCGGGGTCCCTGGTCAGGGCATGGGGAAACCCTCAGACCTGCCCGGCCTGCTCCCAACACCCCTGGCCTGCAACTCCCCATGCACCCCCCACCCCACCTGCTCCCAACACCCATCCAGACCCAGAACCCCCAGCCCACCACACCCCCCACATGTACTGCACCCTCCCCCCAGGTTCCCTTAAATTTCAATCTGTATGCTGCCACTCCTTCCCCCATTAGGAGCACTAGGAACCAATCAGAGACTTTTACATGTATTTTAATGGGAATCTAGTGTCCCTCTTACGAGTTTTCGCCTATGAGCAGGAAGTTGGGAACCAATTGTGCTCATATAGCAAGGGATGAGTGTACTGCAGAAGATCACAGTGGGAGTGTGTGTGTGGCAGGAAGGTGCAAAGTGGAGCCTGAAACAATGAGACTGTGAATCTATTACTGCACATGTAAGGGAGAAGTCTTGTTAACACATGTAAGCCGTGTCTACACGTGCACGCTACTTCAAAGTAGCGGCACTAACTTCGAAATAGCGCCCGTCACGGCTACACGTGTTGGGCGCTATTTCGATGTTAACATCGACGTTAAGCGGCGAGACGTCGAAGCCGCTAACCCCATGAGGGGATAGGAATAGCGCCCTACTTCGACGTTCAACGTCGAAGTAGGGACCGTGTAGTCGTTGCGCATCCCGCAACATCGAAATTGCGGTGTCCTCCATGGCGGCCATCAGCTGAGGGGTTGAGAGATACTCTCTCTCCAGCCCCTGCGGGGCTCTATGGTCACCGTGTGCAGCAGCCCTTAGCCCAGGGCTTCTGGCTGCTGCTGCTGCAGCTGGGGATCCATGCTGCATGCACAGGGTCTGCAACCAGTTGTCGGCTCTGTGGATCTTGTGTTGTTTAGTGCAACTGTGTCTGGGAGGGGCCCTTTAAGGGAGCGGCTTGCTGTTGAGTCCGCCCTGTGACCCTGTCTGCAGCTGTGCCTGGCACCCTTATTTCGATGTGTGCTACTGTGGCGTGTAGACGTTCCCTCGCAGCGCCTATTTCGACGTGGTGCTGCGCAATGTTGATGTTGAACGTCGACGTTGCCAGCCCTGGAGGACATGTAGACGTTATTCATCGAAATAGCCTATTTCGATGTCACTACATCGAAATAAGCTATTTCGATGTAGCGTTCACGTGTAGACGTAGCCATATACGACAGTGCTATTCAGGTTTGCCTACCGACCTACGTGCAATCCATAGGGCACCAGCACCACCAACATTACTTCCCAGCAGAAGGTTTATGGGGTTTATATTTATCTGGCAATTTTTCTTTAAGTTAAGCAATTTACCCTTCCTGGATTGCATCCCTTGTTACTGAAATATTAGCACCTTGAACCGCCCCCATGGACAGAGTGTGATCGTCTTTGGAACCAAATTCTTCTCTCCTCAGGAGATTTCTGAGCCTCCCCCCCAACACACACACACACTATTTTTAAGTTAATGTGTTTCTGTTAGAAGAGCTGAAATATGAAACTAGACTTGACGGTGGAAAAATTATTTCCTAGTTATGCTGGAAGTAATGGTTCCCCCTTTATTTCACATATGCCCACCCTTTATTTAACATATGCGTTCTCTGCGTGGTCCAAAGTATGCATTGAGACAAACTACATAAACAGTATTTTGAGTAAAGAGTATTTTGAATATCAGTTGCTTGATGTCCTTCCCACCCGTAACTAACGGGGTGGAACAGCAGGGAGGACTATGAATATATGGACAGATGCACCAATATACACATGATGCTCAGAAAACTAACCAGGATCTTATCCCTCAAGTAACATAGCAAGGGAGACAACATAAATCAAACCATTGTTTTATAGGAGAGTGAAACCACTGGCAGAAACCAATACAAACAGATTCTCATACTAATTCTCACCCACATAACAAGCCGTCCTAAGGCACCTTAAAGACTAACCAATTTCTCAGGTCATGAGCTTTTGTGGGCAAAACCCACTTCATCAGATGAAAAAGTGGGTTTTCATCTGAAGTGGGTTTCACCCACAAAAGCTCATGTCCTAAGAAATGTGTTAATTTCGAAGGTGCCACAAGACTGCTTATTATTTGTGAGACTACAGACCAACAAGGCTACACCTCTTGAAATTTAATTCTTACCCAGTTCTCCACTCTCCCAGCAAGGTGAAGAGACAAATGGGCAAAGGGCTTGTGCATGAATTGCTCTTAGCCTCACTTCTGCAAGCAGAAATCACTGGACTTTCACTAAGCTCTGTTGCTAACAAACACCACAGGGTTAAATAAGCAAAAGTGGCTGTGGAGTTGGGGGAGGAGCCATTTTAGGAAGAAGGCCAACAAAGACAGTGCGGTTAGGAAGGGGGAGAAAAAAAATCTACATCCTCAAGAAAATGTGTTGAATGCCAGCTGCACAGAGCCTAAAAGAACGTGTGTTTCTAAGGCTTTTGTCTCCTTATATGGTAAAATGATACTGAGGGGTTTCACTAGGCTGTGAAGGCAGCAGCCTGTTTCCACACAACACTGGCTGCGAGAGCAGAAATCAGGAGAGCTGCCCTTCTCCACAGGCTGTAGAAATCCTGGCTAGCTCTACTTCACAAGTAGGGCCTTGTGCTGTCCTTGCATACATGTTAATGGATATGACTCCCTGTCCCTGGTCCAGGGAGAAACACTGACTGTCAGCTACTGCTCTGTAAGTAGATATCCTTTTCCCCATCCTCATCCCAATCCCCATAACACCACTGACTATATTTTAGGAGTTACTGATAACAAGGGTGTAGAGTGAGAGATGTTTAATCCAAAATAGTGTTTTGTATTGGATAGAGATAGGAGGAGGGGGGATCCCTAATCTCTCCGAAAAACACAGCCAGGGCTGCGAAGAAGATAGAAAGAAGGTTTCTTTGTTTTTGTTTTCGTTTTTCATAAAAGCGGATCTTACTCTATGTCTCTTTGCAAGGGATATCTTGAGTAAGGTGATGAGGCACTGAGCCATTTCATTGTGCTACGCTATTATGTGTATGCCTGATCCGCTGGCGAGGTCATGACAAGCAGGAGCTCAGGTTTTGTTGTTTTGTTTAAAAAAATGCCTCCAGGAATATTTTCTGGCCCAACAAAAGAGCTGATTAATTTTTCGCTGTAGCACATACAAGAAAGGTAGCCTTGCCTGTTTGCTATCACTCACCGGAGGACAAAATGTATGTAGGAAGAGGGTGTGCTTTTTTTATTTGGAGAAATTTAATTGGAATGAAAAGCAATAAGTAGTTTTAATTTTTTTCCCCTTTTGCCATGTATATGTATAAAATGTGTGTATGTGTGTGTAAAACTGCAATCACAGAGGTGGATTGCCATGGATTTTTCTGTATGTGTAACAGAGGGAAGAGTTTCAGCAAATCCCACCTTTCATTCTTCTGCTTTAATTACTTTTCTAAATCTCCTCCCCCCACCCAGAGGTAATATTTAGGTTTCGCTATATTGTTTATGGGACACTCATACAGAACCCCAATCACAAATACTAAGAGGGAAACCAATAATAAAAATATATACAAGATATGTCATTTTGTTTATTTAACAACTGCTATCTAGAGGTGTGACGATTAAGAGGATTGATTGCAAAGAGTAAGTTATAGCTTTCAAATTTGGATGAAGTAATGACAGCGTGAGAAATTCTTCCTTTGGATATGCATATACAGTATCCATCAATTTCAGCTGGAGTTGGCATAGGCATATCAAAAGAAGAATGAGGATCATTTAGTAGCCTACTGAATCCAATTGATAGGGGATTTGTAATTAATATTGCAATTAAATTTCTATTATGATCCCTTATTTTCATTTGTTTATACCTTAAAGAAGCTCTCTCCTTTCTGGCTAACATCTTTATTTTCCTCAGCCAAATTATGACTTTTTGCGTGGTGAAATTTTAAGAAAAATTGATTCAGCCATTGGGATTTGAAATGCCCACTGGCAAACCTTCCTTCCACACTACATGAATTTTTCTCTCTGTAAAGAAATTATCACCCATTTCCCCTTCATGGGCATGTAACTGAAAAAAGGGTGGGCTTGGAAAGCTGGCTTGTTGGCCGAGTTCGTCTTAGATTTCTGCATAGCTGTGACCAAGTTTGAAAAAAAACAATTAGCTGGATATTAATAAAATTATAAATGATTGAAAAAAATGCTATTGAGCAGGTGCCATAGTGAAGAAAAAGTTGACTTTTTACAACATCTGGATGTTTTTCCTAAAATTATTAGCACTGAAATATCCAGCAGTGTTAATATTTCTATTTAACAAGCAGTCCTGTAGCACTTCAGAGACTAACAAATTTATTAGGTCATGAGGGACGAAAGCTCATGACCTAATAGGTTTGTTAGTCTCTAAGGTGCTGCAGGACTGCTTGTTACTGGAGAAGCTGCAGACTAACACAGCTACCCCTCTGAAAATATTTATACTGTTACCATTAGATTAAGAATTAACACTTCAGTGAGATGAATAGGGCTCCTCAGATGATTCAGCTGCTGCTGAAGCTTCAAGTTGTTCAAGGTCACTTTGGGCTTGGGTGATTTAGCAATCTCAGGGCTGGATTTTATTTTTTTAAGCAAAGATTTATATTCTGCAGAAATTACGTGGTCACCAGAGAACTTGCCGTCTTCATGCCACCATACACGAGCTCAGTCCCACCACTGCTATGTATTCATTAGTCAATTGTCACTGCTTGCTATTTAGATGCTAACAGCACATGCAGAGATATGCCAAAGCACAGTTCCTGACCTGGAGAGGGAGCAGGTAGGCAGGGCAGCTGCCTTAGATGTCAGTATTAGGATGATCCAAGTCCCCCTTTCGGGGTGCAGGTATAAAGGGGTTGCTCAACAATTCTACTTAATTTTTTTCTCTTTGCTTCCACCTGTTGGGTAACTGAGTGGGAAGCACTGAATGTATTTTCCAACCCTGGCAACAAAACACCTAGGCTAGCTATGATGAAAGAGTTTGCAGCTAGGAATCTATCAAGGATACTGGACAAAGGCAGGGCCTGTACTCTCTGGCTTTCCAGCTTCCTATTTAGTGTATTATGATTTTTCAGAGAGCTCAGTGAATCCAGGTTCCTCCTTTGTGAGACATATATGCACCTTTTTCCCCACCCACAGAGTCAGACACACAAGCACAGGCATTGCAACTGGAACAGTTTACATCAGGAAGATTTTAAAGGGCTTGCAGCAATTTACATGATAGTATCCTTACACAAATATCCACTAGGTTTGTAAATCAGGAACTGGAGAAAATCAGAGTTGTGACAAAAGAACATAAGAACATAAGAATGGCCATACTGGGTCAGACCAAAGGTCCATCCAGCCCAGCATCCCGTCTGCCGACGGTGGCCAATGCCAGGTGCCCCAGAGAAGGAGAACAGAAGACAATGATCAAGTGATTTATCTCCTGCCATCCATCTCCTGCCCTTGTTCTGAAGGCTAGGGCACCATACTTTATCCCTGGCTAATAGCCATTTATGGACCTAACCTGCAAAAATATATCAAGCTCTTTTTTAAACCCTAATAGAGTCCTGGCCTTCACAGCCTCCTCGGGCAAGGAGTTCTACAGGTTGACTGTGTGCTGTGTGAAGAAAAATTTCCTTTTATTAGTTTTGAACCTACTACCCATCAATTTCATTTGGTGTCCCCTAGTTCTTGTATTATGGGAAAAGGTAAATAATTTTTCTATATTCACTTTCTCCACACCATTCATGATTTTATATACCTCTATCATATCGCCCCTCAATCGCCTCTTTTCCAAACTGAAAAGTCCCAGTCTCTCTAGCCTCTCCCCATATGGGACCCGTTCCAAGCCCCTAATCATCTTAGTCGCCCTTTTCTGAACCTTTTCTAATGCCAATATATCTTTTTTGAGGTGAGGAGACCACATCTGCACGCAGTACTCAAGATGTGGGCGTACCATAGTTTTATATAGGGGAAGTATGATATCTTTTGTCTTATTATCGATCCCTTTTTTAATAATTCCTAACATCCTATTTGCCTTACTAACTGCCGCTGCGCACTGCGTGGATGTCTTCAGAGAACTATCCACTATAACTCCAAGATCCCTTTCCTGATCTGTCGTAGCTAAATTTGACCCCATCATGTAGTACGTGTAATTTGGGTTATTTTTTCCAGCATGCATTACCTTACACTTACCCACATTAAATTTCATTTGCCATTTTGCTGCCCAATCACTCAGTTTGCTGATATCTTTTTGTAGTTCTTCACAATCCCTTTTGGTTTTGACTGTCCTGAACAACTTGGTGTCATCTGCAAACTTTGCCACCTCACTGCTTACCTCATTTTCTAGATCATTGATGAACAAGTTGAACAGGATCGGTCCCAGGACTGACCCCTGGGGAACACCACTAGTTACCCTCCTCCATTGTGAAAATTTACCATTTATTCCAACCCTTTGTTTTCTGTCTTTTAACCAATTCCCGATCCATGAAAGGATCTTTCCTCCTATCCCATGACCGCCTAATTTACATAAAAGCCTTTGGTGTGGGACCGTGTCAAAGGCTTTCTGGAAATCTAGGTATATTATGTCCACTGGGTGCCCCTTGTCCGCATTTTTATTAAGCCCTTCAAAGAATTCTAATAGATTAGTTAGACACGACTTCCCTCTGCAGAAACCATGCTGACTTTTGCCCAACAATTCGTGCTCTTCTACGTGCCTTGCAATTTTATTCTTTACTAGTGTTTCTACTAATTTGCCTGGTACTGATGTTAAACTTATCGTTCTATAATTGCCAGGGTCTCCTCTAGAGCCTTTTTTAAATATTGGCGTTATATTGGCCGTCTTCCAGTCATTTGGTACCAGTTGCAGCCCTTGCAATTGCGAGATCTCAGGACAAATGTTGTTGCATTCTGTAAAGCCAAGCTTTCATTTCAGAGCAAAAAAATTAAGGTCTACTTCCAAAACCCACGCTCACATGAGTTTGTCCATCTGGCCCAATTCTCCACTAGTCTGAACCTTCTGTAGTCATTTCCTCCTGTGCAAAGTGGGTGCAAACCACTATCATATCTGAAGGACAGCGTGCTAGCTCCACCTCACACTGATGTGAATACCTATGCCAGATAGATGGTGGTAGGCTCTAAAGTTCAACTGGGACCATTTAGCAAGAGGCCCTTTCTTAGTCTTCCCAGCAAAGGAGGTGTAAAGCTGCCTTAACATTAGCTGTGGATTCCCAGACCCCCCCACTCCTAGAGGCTTGTCACAAGCTCAGGGTTGGCGCATGCATGAAACTGCTTTATTATGACAGGGAATAAACTGATCCTGGGTAGCTTCAGACAATGGGTTGAGAGTGTAAAGAAGGCACAGCTCAGTCAGTCCAAAGGAACTGGCACCTTATGTACATTTTTGCCTGATTAATTTTAATTAATTTTAATTGTGCAATTTTAATGTTTAATATTGTGTGACACTGTTTTATCCCAAACGAGGCTAGGCCAGAGTAGGATAATGATAACCTCCAGGAAACAGATCAGAGGTACACAGACAGCCACAGAGAAAAGTAGAATATCAAAAGTATTCAGAAACGTGTGAGAGTGTATACAGAAAAGGTTTGCTCAGGAAACACTGGAGATTTCCTTTGAAGCAGAATATTTAAGTACTCCTGTAAGGAAAATAAGAACTTTTGATTCTTATGTCAATGTTAATTTGCATTTTTCCCTCTCTGTAGAATAGTTTATAATAGTAATTGGGCATCTGTGTACTAACAGATACACTAATACATAGTACAAATAACCTGAGTGTGTTCTGGATATGGGGTTGAATGGCTCATGTCTACTGTACCATCTGTACTTACACTGTCACCTGCACTTACTTTACAACAGTTGGAATGACTCTAAAACTAAGTTGTGGATGATGCTCGGTGGATGCCAAACAATCCAGAATTGCTAGAGTGTCTACCTGCCCCTACTAGTACCGTTACCTCATCTGGGTGCAACAAACATTCCCACATAAGAAACAAGTTAAGTGCATTTTTAAAGAGTACTATTACATAGACTTTCCAGTTCATGATAGGGGCTGTGCAATCAAGATATGAACCTGGATAGCAGGTATGCTTTGCTGATGGTTATACATGCTAATACAGGTTGTCTTAAACAACTGAGATCAGAAATTGGAAAGCCACGCAACGGGTGAAAAAATGCATTGGGGATTGTAAGAGGGAGCCGAATGGCTGGAAAGAATTAATTCAGGCTCTGAAATAGAATTACTTGTTACCTTTCAAAGATGAGGGCTTGTTAAAATCAAATTGGGTGTGTAATCTTTTAGTTCATGCATATATAGCAGCAAGGCCTGAAAGGGATTTCTGAATGAAGTTTCTTTACTATTTTTTTAAATGTACACTCAGCCCTCATTTAACGAGTACTTTACTTATGAATACTCGCTAAAATGAGGGACACACATACCTACCTCTGTTCACTAAATGAGTGAACTTCTCCTGCTTATATGAGCCAACCCTGGGGTCCCTGGCTGGGGAGAGGGAAGACCCCCAGTCCAGCGGCTGACTCAGCTACAGCTGTGGGGTCCCTGGCTGACAGAGGGAGGAGATACACAGCCCCGGCCTGGCCAGCTCCCAACACTCCCCCTGCAGCAACTCCCCATGCACCCCTGCATCCCACCTGGCCCAGTCTCATCCCAATGCTCCCTCAGCCCACAGCTCCCCGCGCACCCTCCCTCCCGGACTGGCCCGTTCCCAACACCCACAACAGCCTGGTCCTGAACCCCCCGGCCCGCCGCTCCCCCCACAGGTACTGGTGATGCAGCCTGGAATGAGCCACCACCTCCTCCACCAGATCCACCACCAGGTTTTAACCCTCCCTCCTGCTCATGGCCCCAAACAGCCCCCAGCCTTTAACCCTCCCCAACCCCTACCTGCACCCAAGGTTCACCTGTCTTTCAAAAGCAGCACCATGTGCTGCCACTCCTTCGCCCAGTTAGGAGCATTAGGAACCAATCAGAGACCTTAACGTGTATTTTAATGGGAATTTAGTGTCCCTCTTATGAGTTTTCACCTCCGAACAGAAAGTTGGGAACCAATTGTGCTCGTAGAGCGATTGATGAGTGTGTAAAGAGTAGAAATGTGAAGCCTCTCTTTTCCCTGGTTTCTGGGAGGTCTTAGGAATGCTTTTTGCATGCTCCAAACTCTTTGTTCCATTCCTGGAAACACACCCGCATGCATTCATGTAGCCAGGAACAAATCTACAATTAAAAGATTTGCTATTTTCTGTCATCACTTACTGGTCAAGATCCCAGTTTGAATACAGTCCAGGGGTATTAGGTAGGGCATGTTCCGTAAGAGAGCAACAGCATGTTTTAAAATGCTTGGGTTTCTTAAGGACACAATTCTGATTTTCTTTATTAAGCCCTTAGGTCTCATGTACAATAATGTCACTGTAGCATGGTATTAGGAGGCTTTCCTCCCTACCCCTTCTAAAGAAATGAAGAGAAAAAGAAAGAAGAGGTTGACAGCCAGCTAATTGAGAAAGAAAGTTAGCAGCAAAGTTCACACAAAGAGCACGGAGAAGCACCTGTTAACAGAGCTAATACAGCTGCCATAATGCAGGATACACAGGATGCCAAATGGAAGAGATTGTTGAAATCATGATTCCCCCAGAATGGGAAGTGCAGTTGAACAGGAAAAAAACGAAAGACCATAAGAACGTGGCCATACGGGTTGAGACCAAAGACATCTAGCTGTCTTCCAACAGTGGCCAATGCCAGATGCCCGGAGGGAGGGAACAGAATAAGCAGTCATTGAGTGATCCTTCTGTCACCCATTTTCCAGCCTCTGACCAGCAGAGACAAGGGACATCATTCCTACCTATCCTAGCTAATAGCCATTAATGGACCTAACCTCCATGAATTTGTCTTGTTCATTGTTGAGCTCTTAAAATCCTGGTCTCACAACATCCTCTGGCAAGGAGATCCATGGACCTACTGAGTGAACCTACTTCTGCTCAGTCTACTCCAAGAGTTTCAGTTTCAGCAACTTGCAAAAATAAGGGGTGGCTCTATGCTTGGCATGGGGTTGTTGATACTCAGACCACAAGCTAATGTCAAAGTATCCTTGAAAAGTTATTCTTCTCCCCCCCGCCCATCCTTGTTAGCCAGGGCAGGGAATTGTCCACCTTTGCAGAGGAAAAGTACATGAGCAGCCACCCTGACACACTGTTTGTGGAATACACCTTTTTACAGAGTGCAGCACAGATCATTGCCCCCTACATCAGTCCATTTGGGAGGCTAGTGTCATTACTGGGGCTATCCTTGGTCCTTACTTATTAAGGGGGGTTTGTGCATGCAAAATCCAGGACAGTACCTAGCCCTTGCCCAGAAGCAGAAAACAGGAGAAACCCCTAATGCCCTGTCTCCACGCTGGGCTAGACACAAGCTATCCCTCAGTATTTCAGATCTACTGCTGTCTTCATGAGCTCTGTAGAGCAGAGTAAATCTGTAAAACTTTAAAGCACTGAATGTCAGGAAAGAGAAGAATTGCTTGAAAGTGACATTATCACATGCTAGAAATAGGGACAGCTAATTGGCAAAATACCACAAAATTATTAAATGCAAATACACAGAGCCATCTCTGAGACAATATGCGGCAGCCTGTGCAGAGAATGGAAATCTTTAACTTAAGATATGCACCCTGACATGTACCTTAGATTTTAGCCATTTTTGTATCCTCATACTGAAGATGAACCCTTCTGAGAGCCACTTGGGTGCTATAGGAAGCCTTACAAAAGAGGGTTTTTAAACAAGCAATGGGATGCCATGGCAAAACCCAGAAAACATGGCCGTCCAGCTCCTCAGCTGGTGCCAATCAACATAGCTCCATTTGGTTCACAAAATGTTACAAAAGGACAGTCAATTCTTCTTCCTGAGAATCACTCGCCGTAAAGGAACAATGGAGACAAAGACAATTGAGAATTCCAATAGGTGCTTAAAGATGGGCAGTCTTACCTCCTCTCCATCCATCAGTGTAATAGAACCAGCCTAATTTTTGTCCACCCATAAGCTTATGAACTTTGCTAAAGACTACGGCTCTTTTCTCTTTATGGGTGGCACCCCCCAGGATATTTATTGACTGAGTTTTTAATACCCACCCACCTTCATCTGGGACAAGGCAGGTTATGCTTATTGTTTTTAATGTGTGTTGCACGTTCTCGTTTTCCCCTTAATTCATCTTGACCCCATAATTCACCTGGCCTTTTGGTGTAACCTCACTTAAACTTTGTTTCAAGCATTCATTTCAATAAAACTTTTCAATATGTTCCATAATAGTTCCATATTGCTCAATTCAGACGGATTTCCATCTACCCTTTACAGCTTCTTTTCCACTAACGCTTCTGGCAAATGTTCACAATGTTCAGGGTAGGTTTACACAGCAAAGTTATTTGGAAATAACAGCCATTGTTTCAAAATAACTATCCTAGTGTCTACACAACGCAGACACCATTTCAAAATCATTGGCGGGTGGCTTATTTCAAAATTGGTAAACTTCATTGCATGAGGAACAGCATCATTTCAAAGCGATTTCAAAATAGGGGCTGTTTAGACACACTGTGTCTACATGGGAGCTCTCTTTCGAAAGGCTAAAAAGCAAGTGACGCCAGTTGAAATCTAGCCTTTTGAAAGCACACAACTACACACCCTGAGCGGATCAAAGGTTCAAGCCGCCTTTTTCGAAAGACTACTCTGTACTTTCAAAGGAGAGAATCCACACGACTATGTGCGCTCTTTCACAAGAACAGAGCTGGAGATGCCATGAGCAGGGTCGCATAGCTGCCAAGTCCTTCCGGGGCCTGCAGCTAGCCACTTCCTTAAAGAGCCCCTCCCAAGCACCCCTGCCCTGCACGAGCCAAGGCCTGCAGAACTACCCAAAGCCTAGCAGAGTCTGGCATGCAGTAGCGTAGAGGATGAGCACCTGCTACGGGCTTTGAATGCCATCATCCTGGACACTGTGCTACAGCTCCTGTTCACTGTCGTTGCGGCCGCTTCCCTCCTCCTCTGGAGACCGAGTGGCCTCCCCAGGGATGCGGAGCCCCCCAAGCCTGGATTCCATCCCCAGGTGCCCTGGTACCTGTACAGCCACCCCAGCAGCTGGGACTGGTGAGAGCAGCTGGTCCAGGGGCAATGGGACGATGTCCCATGGCTGCGGAACTTCCACATGAGCAGGGACACCTTCCAGGAGATCTGCCACTGGCTGGCACCTGCACTGAGGCACGAGGACACACCATGTAGCCCACTCTTCCCTTCGAGAACCACGTCACAGTCGCTGTTTGGAAACTGGCAACCTGGACAGCTACCGCTCTGCAGGGTGTCGGTTTGGGGTGGGCAAGGCCACCAGTGAAGCTCCTCTCATGGAGGTAAGCCAGGCCTGGGTCACACTCCCGCCACAGGGAGAGGGGAGGGGGCTCCTGGGTAGGGTGACCCACGGCAGCAGGGGGCTGGGAGGTGGTGGTGGGGTGCAGGGGCTGGGAACTCCCTACCATGCCCTCATGAGAGTGCATGTCCTCCATCCCATGCAGGTTGTCTATGCAATAAACGCAATACTTCTCCACGGAGACATCCACTTTGGGGACCTGGACCTTGCCGTTGGGGATTCGCAGCACTCCGGTTCCTGGACTGCTTTGACGCCCTGGATGGGATGCACATTCCCATCCATGCCCCAGCACACAGTGCCGGCCACTCTATCAACTGCAAGGGTGACTACTCAGTGGTCCTCCAGGCCCTGCAGGTTCATGGATGTGTACATGGGCTGAACAGGGCTAATACATGACACCCAGGTATTCCAGAATTCTGGCCTGTGCCAGCGTATGGAGGCCAGGACCTACATCCCACAGTGGGAGCTCCAGGTTAGGGACACCACCATGCCACCATGCCATAGTGGCAGGCGCTGCTTACCTGCTACAGCTCTGGCTCATCTGGCCCTATATCGGCCACCTCGACCCCACCCAGGAGACCTTCAACACCCACCTCAACCAGGCCCACAACATTGTGGAGTGGGCCTTTGGGTGCCTGAAGGGGCAGTGGTAGTGCCTCTTGTCATGCCTGGAGGTTGGGGTGTGAAACGTCCCACAGGTGGTGGGCATGTGCTGTACCCTGTGGAGGGTAAGGGGGACATCTTCATCCAGGAGTGGGCTGTTGAGTCCAGCCCCGGGTAAGACTAGTCGACCGCTGCTGGCAGTCACCTGGCCAAATGGGACGGGGGTCCACATCAGAGAGGCCTTCTGAGAGAGCTTCGCTCTTGGGCCCCACTGACCCCCAGCTATAGCCATCCCTCACCACTCCTCCACACACCCACCCCTCACCATACACAACACCGTCACACTCACACATCCACCCACAGCAAGAACACGGGACACGGGGATCTTTGGGGAATAAAACCTTTGCTCTTAAACCTTGAACTAGTAAACCTTTCAAACAAAAACTACTTACAATGGTGCGGGGTGGGGGGAATCTATGTACATTGGGTGGGCAGGGAGGGACCTGAACCAGGAGCGGGGTGGGGAGGGACTTGAACCATGGAGGGTCACTCAGGGGCAGGGGTTGGAGGCCAAGGGCCCCATCAGCCCCGCGATCCCCTCCCTCCCTGGGTTCGGAGTCCACAGTGGGGCTGGGATGGGGCAGGAATCACTGGCAGGTAAGGCCTTGGGGAGGCTTCAGCGGGTGGCTCGGCAGAGGGGGTGGCGGGTGGCTCAGCAGGGGGATGCGGCACGGTGGGCCAGGAGGCAGGCCAGAAGAGCCCATGTATGCCCTCCAGGCAGGATAGTAAGTGGTCCTAGGCCACCCTCCTTCAGGCCAGGTCAGCCTTCTCCAGCCAGAGGTGTCACTCCACTACCTTGGCCTGATGGAGGCTGGTGTTGTTCTCTCCCAAATGCTGCTGTGGTCTCTGGCTGCAGGCTTGGCATGGTGGGGCTGATGGAGGTGCCTGGGCCCTCTCTGCTGCCTTCAGGGTGCTCCCCAGGACCATGGAGGTCTTAGGAGTCTGCTGGCCCTCAAATAGCTCAGCTGAAAGGAGAGAAGGACGGCATTTCAGTCCCTGATTAGGGACCTCAGGGCTGTGCCCGTGGGAACAAACCCCGCCCCTGCGAACAACACCCCTCTGGGGGACAACAACCCCCCCGGGTGACAACATGGGCACGGCATCCACGGGGTATCAGTGCATAGGGGTTCCCTGTCCATGAGGGACTGTCCCCGGGTGCAGTCCAGCCTCACCTACCTCTTACCGCGTGTGTGTGCAGCCTATGGAGCTGTCCATGGGAGTGGGTGCTGGCTGTCACCAGTGGGCATCGTGACATACTGGGGACCACGGCTGGGTGAGATGTATCCAGGCCTAGACCACTATGTCTGTGTGTGGCTACTGGAGTTGCATCGACCCCTGCCCTGCTAGCTGGGGTGCATACTCCACCGTGGACTCACCAGAAGGTCCCTTGATGAACTCCTGTGATGCCCAGCTCCTGGGCGACCGCAAGGGCACATGGATGATGAACTCACCCTCATCACCGGACCACTCCAGGGTGGTGTCCAGCCCCTGTCTCTGGCTTCTTGGTCCTGGCTCTTCCTGGGCTTCTGGCTTGGGCGGGTCCACAGCTGTGTCCAGGATGGCAGGGGCAGGGAGCTGTTCCGGGGCCCCAGGATGCAGCAGAGCTCCCAGGCGTAGGGCAGGTGGAGGAACCTGCCCCTGTGTGCCCAGACTCATCCCAGGCCTGGGCGTATCCCTGCCAGAGCTGTTTGGTTTTACTCCATTCTTGGTCTGGGGTTCGCTTGGGGTGTCCTCAGGTCATCAGTCCCTGGGCGAGGTGGGCAAAGGCCGCGGCATTCTGGCGCTTCACCCCCAGCTCCCTAAACACCTGCTCCTCCTTGCGTGGTCCAAGGAGGTCGTGGTGTTCGGGCTCTGTCCGAGGGGAGACAAGGCGGGAGCTTTTTTTCTCAGCCTGCAGTTCCTGGGAGCCCTGTGAGGGCTCTGGTGGGGGTGGGCCCTGTGGGGGCCTGTTTTTCAGCTTTGAGGGGTACCTGCAAGGGCGTGCTGAGAACAGCTTGTGTCTGTGCTGCTAGCACGCTCTCAGCTTCCTGCCACGTTTCTGAGTCTGTGCAGCTTTAAGAGTGGCCAGACACAGGGATCAAAGAGCCCCACTGCTGCGAGCCGGGGTGTCTCTGCGCTCCAGCTGGCCAGCGTCATGGCAGGTTCCTCTTTCGAAAGAGCGAGCCGTGGAGTGTCTACACGTACCTTCTTTCAAAGGAGAATTTCGAAAGGGGGCGCTCTTCCTCATACAGGATTGGGGTCTGGATTTTGGATTCTGAGCCACATTTTTCTAATTTCCTTTCGAAAGAACACATTGTACACACAGGCCCCCTGCGTTCTACCAAAAGAGGGCCTGTAGTTTCGAAATTAAGTGCACCTGCAGACACAGCTACAGGGAATAGAGCCTATTTCAAAATAAGCCATAGTGGGCTTGTCTACACTACCACCCTCCTCCGAAGGGAGGATGGTAAGTAGGGTGTTGGGAGTTTACTCATGAAGGGCTGCGCTGCATACGCAGCACTTCATTAAGCAAACACCCCCACCCCCACCCTCGCAGCAACTTCGAAGTTTTAAACTATGAAGTACTGGCTCGCATCTAGCCATGGCTCACCCGCCCATACTTTGAAGTGCCGGGGCAACTTCGAAATCCCTTTACACAAAATTTTGAGTAAATGTGGATGCTTTAGTCTTTAGAACAATAACACAAATACCTTCCAAATTCTCTAGGTCTGCATGGACTATGTCAATGCAGTTGCCAGATGAATGAAAGAAGATAGAAGGATTGAAAAATCCTACACGCACATAGAATTTTTTTTAAGAGTCATGTGTGGGAGGTGAGCATCCACCTCTAATTTCTAAACGGGGTTAGCAGAACCTCATGCCCATAGGAGCACAGAAGACAGGTAAAATCCTGACCCCCTATGAAGCCAATGGCAAAGCTCTCATTGATTTCAGCAAAGCCTGGACTTCATTCCACATCTCATTACATTACAGAGAAAGCTGGGAGATTTGAGTGTCTCACTATTATTTTTTCTCCTACATTTTATAGTTGTTTTTATCATTGTTTTTCTTTTTAATGTTTCGCAGGGTGGCAGCGTAAATTTTAGTAACCACTTCTCTTCTAATGAGCTCATTCAAGGGAAAAAAGAAAGGAAGAATACTGTAAAGTTAATGTATTACATTATTGTTTGATTATTGTCATGTAGTCGCTGCCCTACTTGGTACAGTGGAATGTGGACATACGAGCATTCTGAGCACAGAACCATAGAACTGGAAGGAACCCTGAGGGGACATCAAGTCCAGTCCCCTGCACTCACAGCAGGACCAAACACCACCCAGCCCATCCCTGACAGGTGTTTGTCTAAGCTGCTCTTAAAAACCTCCAATGATGAAGGTCCCTCGACCTCCTGAGGCAATTTTTTCCAATGCTTAACCACCCTGACAGTTTTCAGGAAGTTCTTCCTAATGCCCAACCCAAACTTCCCTTGTGCAATTTAAGCTTATTGCTGCTTGTCCTGTCCACAGAGGTGAAGGAGAATAACAACCTCCTTGTAACAACCTTTTCAGATACTTGAAGTATCGTGCTGACGTATACACCATTTTTTTCCAGGCCTATGAAGAAAAGGTCGCCTGAGGATGTCTGTATTCTTTTGCATCTTTATTTATGACTCGGAACATTGGGGAAGTGAGATTTTATGGTGGGATGAGCTTGCTTATTACTAGGAGTCTGACGAGACCAATATTAAATGTTGTAAATAACAACAGTATTGTTATATGTTTGTATTATGGTATCACCTGGAGGCTTCATTGTATTAGGTGATAAAAAGACAAAGAGCTTACAGCCTATCCATGTTACCACACAGGAAGTAGGAATACTACATAAAGCATGAAGGAGTCTGATTAGTTTACTGAGGCCTGGTCTACACCTGAATTCCCAGGATGCAGTCTGCACAGCATTCCCAGAACCATTGGCAGTGGTACTGGCCACATCTCCTACATAAAGGCTCACCTCAAATCTGAATGGTATGATCCACAAAGTAGCTTGAAAACTCTTCACAGCTAGAAATACTCCTCTCTGTCACTGGGTGAGACAGCTCAGTTAACCAGCCTGTTAACCAAGCAAGACCATTCTGTTGAATCAAACTTTGTCAGCATCTCTGAAGAAGAAAACTTCCTGGGGGGAGCTTACCTCATTACTGTCCATCAGCGTTCCCTGTAAGCAGAGTGCTTGGGCAGTCACTCCGGAGAGATTCAGGTGCCACCCAGCTGACTGGCAAAGCACCCACAGCCAGCAGCATGGGTTTTTATTGCTGGTGCACATCATGCTGTGGGGCACGTAACAAAACTTATTCTGCATATGGATAGAAAATAATTAGAGTGCTTGTTGCTGTCCATTATGAGGATGCATGCACCTTCCTGCGAAGCATGTAGTACTAGCTGCTGTCAGAGGGAGGGTATGGGAGTAGATGACAACTGGTCTGATCTAGGACAGCCATCTTTGTGTTCCTAATTTCCCTTTAAATAAGGATTTAATTAATAAACTAATGAAAAAGAGTTGAAATTGCTTGGTATTACATTCAGTAAAGATGTGGAATAATGCAGAAGCTCTGAAGGGGCTATATACCATCTTGTTTCTTTTATTACAGTTAAAGATAACAAGCCACAAATCTGGACCTGCTTGTTTTCTTCTTTGTGACAGGTCAGGATTCTAGCCCCCAAAATGACTGAACGCTTTGACTGTCACTACTGCAAGGAGTCCCTGTTTGGCAAGAAGTACATCCTGAGAGAGGAGAGCCCCTATTGTGTGAAGTGTTATGAAAGCCTTTACTCCAACACATGTGAGGAATGCAAAAAACCCATTGGCTGTGATTGCAAGGTAACTGGGACTTGCCTTTCCTTGATATCACTTCTGTCAAAATAGATAGGACAGGCCCATTCCCTGCACAAAGCATGTACGCTCCCCACGAGAGATCTCCACAACATTACAGGAGAAAAGGGACCTGGGTGGAAGAGATCTGTTCAATAACATCGTAGTAACTAGATAGTTAGGAACCTCACCTCCCAAAGTTCTAAGCACCTCCTCGGAGGTCCACGGCAATCGAAGGTGTTCAACACGATTCGGGAAGTGCTTGGTCCAGATTTCCAAACATTTCCCTTAATTTTGGGTGCCTAACTTGATTATGACTTGCCCCATTTTTCCAAGGTGCTGAGTATTCACAGTTCCTGTTGCCTTGACGTTCAGCACCTCTAAAGAACGAAGCCCAAAGGTTCTAATGCTGGGCACCAGGAAAGTCAAATGCCCCAAATTATAGGGTCACTTTTGAAAGCTTGGGATTTAACCTCCCTGCTTGAGTTTCGTCTGGGTTAAAAGAGGCTACTAATGATTGCTGTACCTGCTTTATGCAGCTGATGTTAGGATTATTTGAATGCAAGTGAAGTACTTCAGCCGAAAACTGCAGGCTATTTATTACGATCTAGGAGAAACTTAGAATATCAGCCTGGTGTTTAATGGATGAAAATGTTATTTTTCTTCCACACAACAAATGTGTTCATATTTTAATGATTCATTTAACAATAAAAATGCTACCTAAGTAACATGGGGCAGGAGCTATGAAAGAGACAACATGTGTGTCACATACAGTCTTGTAGCAGAAAGTGTCCATAGTACTCACTTAATGGGCTACCCAGGAACTTCCCCCTGCAGTAGGGTGTACTCAGTGTGGACAGATCTCTTTGCAAGTGAGCATAGAGTGGCAGCTATTTCCACCCCAGTTCCTTCTGGCAACAGCTGCTATGATACTGTGGCAGACCGCCTTGTCAGGTGACTCAGAGCACCAGCCAAGTCTCATTTTAGTCCCACCCCTTTCTGGGGTAACAAAGTCCGATAGATAATTCCGAGACCACGTCACTGGGTCCCCACCCTGACCAGATAGTCCTTACATCCTTCAGATTGGGATTGTAAATCATCCTTATTCCCTTCTGTGAGGGGAGCTTTCCCACCATTTTCCCAGGGTTGGTCGGGGAACCCAAGCTCTGGCTGTGTGCGCTGGCTTCCAGTCCAGAGAAGGATGCGAGGATCAACAACTAAGGTCTGCTCCCTGGAGTCCTTCCGACTGCTAGCCTTTCCTCAGGCCTTTCCCCCTGCTCTTTCCCAGGCTTCTTGTAATGAGCACAGTTCCTTCCCACAGGTCCAGTTCCTGCTCTTGTGTTGAGGTCTTACACTACCACTGTGTCTTCAAATCATCTTCCCTCCCTGGGCTTCCTGCTTCTACTCTACAGTGCTCAGAGAGTGATAGTAAAGCTCCCCTCACCCCAATTTCCTGCAGTACTTCTGGGCTCCCTCTTCTATTATGCCTCACCCCGGCCCTGCCCACACACACCCTCCTTCAGGTGCAACTGGATGAGTTAATTGACTTCCCAGACACACATTAGCCCTGTCAGCACGGTATGCGTGGGGGAGATGCTTCCATCGCACCCCTGTATAAGGGCATCCCCTCGGGAACACCAGTTCTACACCTCACCTCCCAGGTTAGCAGGTGTAGTTAATGGGACTGGCCAGAGTGCCCCGCTCTTCCAGCTCTTTGGTGATGGCCAAAATGACCTTTGGGTCACAAGCAGCTGGATGTGGGTTAAAACAGTTGTAAGGCTGTTCTCCTTTAACTTATACCAGAGGCTCTAACTTCTCCCAGTGTGGCCCTAGAGCCAGAGAGCTGCAAATGTGGCATAAGATCCTGAACCCAAGAGCAGTGGCTTGTGTTTTTGAAAGTATATTGAAACACATGCCATCCTACAGTCTGTCTTTAGGTCCTTAGATAGCGTGACCATCCATCCCGTGTTGGGCGGGATGGTCCCGTATTTGGGAGGCCAAAAAGGCATCCCTACTTATTTTTTAAAAGGGACAAATTGTCCTGTATTTGGGCCCTCTCCCACCACTCGCCCATTCATCTTTTCCACCAGCAGCTCCTGGCTGGAGAGCACTTGGCTGCCACATTCATGACACTTCCCTGGAGTTCTGGGGCAGGTGGAGGGTGGCTGCCACTTCCCTGGGGCTTGCAGGGGTAGGGTAGGGGGGGAGGCGAGGGTGCCAGCTGCTTCCTCTTGGCTGGGGCTCTGGGGGTGGGGGAAGATGGCAGATACCGCTTGGCCGGGTCTCTGGGGCAGGAGAGGAGCACTGGTGGCTGCCACCTGTTTCCCAGCTCCCTGGGGCTTGGTGGAGCCGGGAGGGTCCGCCCTTCCCTGCCATATGACAGGGAGATATGGTTGCCCTACCCTTAGAAATAAGCTCAAAATGCTAACAGCCCTGTTTAGAATGCATGCACTGTCCAGGCCCAGATTGCTCGGCCGATAACCTAACTACTGCCAAAATGAACCGTACACAATTTACACAACTATCATTTTCATGGTGGAAATGCACTGGAGAGGAGAGGCTAGGGTGGTGGAACCATAGTGTGGGGGAGGGAGAAGACATTGAAGTGAAGTCAAGGTCTCACTAAGGGTTAGGCACCTATTAAGGGATGGGTTCAGGAGACTAGAGTTGCAGAAGCTGGTGCAAATGCCACTTACTATCCCTTCCCAATTCACTCATCCACTGTGACACTTTGGGGACCTCAGGGATTATGTTACCACCTGTCCCCAACTCTGCATGGCTTTAATACAGTAGTGCTGTGACCAACAGAGAGCATGCAGGTCACACCAGAGCTTCCACCTCCTTTCTGTAGGGTGGCCCCCAACACCTCTCCCCAGACCTAAATTTCTTCAGCACTGCTCTGCTGTGTCCAGCCCTCTCCTGCAACATTCACAGGAGTTAAATTCACTGCTCCTTTAAAGAGACAGTGAACAGCAGCTCGTTAATTTAACTAGGGTTTGACAAACATCCTGTTTGAATCCCACTACTGAACTGGTTTATCGTAAAAATAACACAAGCTTATTAAACAAAAGAGCCTTCTGTTTAAGTGATGCAAACTAGAAGGGGCAACAAGCAAACAGAAATCCATTTCTAAGTCAAAAACTTAATTTCAGGAAGTTTCCTGTCTCTGCTCAGTGCCCAAAGACTTGACCCTCTTGGTTGAAGGACCCAATGTTCTGTGATTTCAAGAGCTCTGACTCCCTTAATCCCTCAAGCAAAGGATGCCAAATGGCTTTTTTCCCCCTGCTTAAATCTTCCCAAAGTTCACTGACCCTCCTTCGAGAAGCAGGAAGATTTCCTGTAGGCACAGTCTCCAACTACTGAGATGGTTATTCAGTCAGTGCATGCCTGATGGCTTTGCTTACTTTGCACGTAAATGTGCTTTTCTTTGTCACAACTTCCTTAATTTACACTGGGGACAGGTATATAGCCAATAAAGTGGGTTTCCCCCCATGAAAGCTCTTGGCCTAATAAATTTCTTGGTCTTTAAGGTGCCACAGGACTGCTTGTTGTTTTGAAGTTGAAACTAACACAACTACCCCTCTGGGACTAAGTACATAGCTATCTTCCCTCCTGTCTGGGAGAAAACCTCTTTTCCCCTTTGGTCACACACTCTGCGAAGATCCATCATTCCTCATGTACTTTTAACGTGCACATTTCCCAATTGTATTAATCACCAGTTCATTATCATTAGTTATCTATAGTCCTGTACTATAGGACACCTTTTAGAGACACATTATGACAAGAGTGTGTGAGGTGTATGAGTATGTTAAAACTGGCAAGAGATGCTGACACAAAATAGTGACTCCTCAGTGGTCCTCTGTGTCACCTCCACCCCAGCTGAAAAGTCACTGGGAGATCCCCTTTAGGTGACATTTAATAGGTGAGAATGGTTTGCTACCCATGACAGGGGACAGGCAATAATATGTGAAATGGTAAATTCGGTACCAGCTTTCTGATACCTCATAAACACAAGGAGAGGGTCTGACTGACCTGATAAACTGAAATCAATTTTCTGCCCCTCTCTAGAATGCACTTTTGTTCTAACATCTCTGTCTAATACCCTGAAAAGATATTTCCATGTGTTGACATTCAAGAATCCCAGGACTTGGACTGAGTTCAACAAATCTCAGACAAAGTATTCAGGAATTATTCAGGTTGAACTTTTCAAGTTAGATTTATGGATATGGTGGGAGGCGGGCAGTGTTTTCCAATATAATCTTTTGTGCTTTGAAAACTAAACACTCTTTAATGGGAAATAAATATGGGTAGTTACATTTTAATATTGCAGATGGTTGTTGGGTTTCTAACTTTAAACAAAAGACAGAAAACTGTCTCTGTGGAGAATAGTAACAGAGGTAGCCATGTTAGTCTGTATTCTAACAAAACAAACCAGCAGTCATGTAGCCCTTTGAAGACTAACAAAATAATTTATTTGGTAATGATCTGAAGAAGTTGGTCCGTCTCACGGAAGCTCATCACCTATTAAATTATTTTGTTAGTCTTCAAAGGGCTACATGACTGCTGGTTTGTTCTGTGGAGAATGTAACTTCAGTATAACAAATGAAGGTGAAGCTTTCTCAGTCAAGATATATTAAAAGGTATTGGACAGAACAACAAAACAGATAAATCATATCTACTATTGTAGTGTTCTTTTACTGCCTGTCCCACCACTCTTAAAACAGTTTCCTCCTAACCAACTTTCTCCCAAAAAAAAACAAACCCTCACAAAATAACAACATTGACAAGCATTGTGATGTGTGTTTCAAATAAGTTGATATTATTTTATCGCCTGTGTGTAATATAAAAACTGAAGGCCAGAGTAGGATCTGTATTGGTTTTCTTACTCATGTATCGCCGCTATACAGCTGGAACATTTCAAGCTAGAATTTGATACATTTAAGTAACACCCTATGGGCCTTATTCTCCTCTCACTTGTGCCAGTGTACTGAAGAGTATGGTCACTGAAGTTACCCTGGTGTGAAACTAGAGTCAAGACTTTTTTTTAATTCCAGTCCTCATTGTCACTTATGGAGCGCTGTGGCTCTTCGGGGCTGCAGCTACACTATAGAGTTTTGTTGACAAACAAGGCCTTCTGTCAACAAAACTATGGAGCGTCCACACTGCAAATGCGTTCTGTCAAGAATCTGTCTACAGGACGCAGCACTTTCACCGGCAGAGTTCTGTCTACATCAGCAGGAGAAGCTTTCCTGATAGTAGCATTATGCACACCACTATTTATGCCAGCAAAATTTATGTTGCTTGGGGCGTGTGTATTCACACCTCTGAGTGACATAAGTTTTGCTAGTATAAATGTAAGTGTCAACATGCCCTACACTGAAGAAATTTTTTTTATTTAAATCTAAAGGGTTATTTAAAATTTTACAGCCCCTTTATTATACTTTCAGGGATGTCTGTGAATATAATTCACAAAGTGTGCAGACTGGTACTTTATTTAAAATGTCACAGAAACACAATTAACTAAATGACAACATGTGGAGTTAATAATACACCTGGCCTGAGGCCATCATTTTAACTATAAACATTTCTAGTTAATGTTTATAAAACTCTGACAGGCAGATTAAAAATGTTGCATATTGAATGGCAGGAGGCCATGGTAGACCTTAAAAAAATATTCCAGTGTTGCTTTCAAAGCCAATGCACATTATTCATATGCCAACAACTTCCAGAGGTCTCTTAAGAGTGGATTTGTACTTTTGAGAAATAGGCTTGTATTTCAAAGCCCATGTCACTGACGGACTTACGCTACAGCTGTTGTTTTCCACACTTGCTTGAAAGACTGAACATTCTTTCTGGAAATTCCTCTATGATTTTCAAAAACTCAGATGTTCACATTTGATAAACTGCTTAAATTTGACTTTTGAGTGTATTTTAGCATCTTTAAATTCTTTTTTAAGTTTCTTTGGCACAGAGAACATCACCAGTGTAGGAAATACCCACAACCACTCACCTTTCTAATGCAGACCATTAGAAGACCTACAAAAGAACAAAAAAATCTGTTTACACAATATAAGAAAAAAAATTATAAGAAGATTGCTGTGGAAAGCTACCATGGCAGTGGGTGGGCCAGAAATTAATCAGAAAGGTCAACCTGAAATATGCACTGCAAACAGAAAATGAAACCACCAGTAATTTTTGTAATTGTTTTGACAGTATACAGACCAGCATGGCTTTCTCCCTGTTACTATTCACCAGTACTATGTAGAACAACACGCTAATTAAATCTCAGTCCTCTTTAAGCTGCAATTCTTATTTTGCTTTGCAAATAATCTTCAAAATAAACCTCAAATCTGACGTGTTTGATATCTTGTGCTCTGAGGCGGAAGGGAAGAAGAGACATCAAGGAACTTCATCCGTACATTTTCTAAGCTGTGAGATGCTGTTTTTTTAGTCACAGGACCTGCACACCGAAAAGTTATGCAGCACTTCGAAACTGTACCCTATTCTTCCTGCCTTAGATTCTAAGGAGAACATTGTTTCTAGTAAAAATACTGATGTTTTCACTAGTTCATGACCACAAACATATTTGGCTACTCTCCTGTTCAGAACCTCTCTAATCTCCTTCTTCCTATTGTGGTCTCTGAGGAGACCGAGTTCAGTAGAAAACACAGTGGCTTTAGTAATAAAGCCTAACTAAAAACAAAAATACTGCTTCAGGGCAATAAGGGATTTACGTAACTTGAATCTTATAGTTTTGTTCTGTTTAAAAAAAAGTTATTTGCCTATAGTCATATCACAATAGAGGAAAATATACCGTATCCTGAACATGTAAATTATGGAAGAATTATGGAAAAATATGATCTCACCCGCACTTAAGAAGACTTGACTTGGAGCAGTTTGCTTTGAGGATAATATTTATGTAATGCAGGACTGACCTTTGTGGAAAGATCAAGTTGAGAAATGCCCCAATCCTGTTTCTAATTCATACAAGTTTATTAAATTGGGGATGGTGGTTAATCATCAAATGAACTCAGCTAGGGAAAGAAAATTATTTTTTGAGTTCAGAAGAAAAGTAACTTACTTAAGTGCTAAATATTTTCGATGTATATTTTACTACAGGCTTTTTTAAAGCTCTGTAGATGCATGTAATTTCTTGTCCTCCCTCCCCCCATCACTGCCACTCTTCTTTTGCATGGGCTGTAGAACATTAATTCAATAAATAAATGTGTATACACACACACATCCACCCATTCACTCACCCATCCACACACACACAGGTTCAACCTCTTTATGTTGGGTAAGAGACCCATGATCCACCCACAAGAATCCTACGTTTTTCACCTGTGCTTGCTTCCCATATCAATAGGATAACAGAATAGTTCAGCTGTAGATCTGTTTGTCCAAGCTAAGGCAGACATTTTCAAAAACAGCCTCTAAAGTTGCACCCACAATATTTGAGGTTGGCTTAAAAACCAGAGTCAGTGAATACATCCTCATCAACATTTGGGCTGCTTTGTTCCACTTTACTTGCCCAAAGGAGCTATGAAGCCAGCTTTCTGAGAATGCCTTCAAGTGTTGGGGTAGGAGGGATCTTTGGATGTCACACCACCACGATAGTGGTTTTATGTCACTCCTGTAGCCTCATCCATGCAGCGAGGATGGAGAGAGTGTCCTCATAGCTATGATATCTGCTGCTGGAGCAACTCCTCGCAGATGTGAGCGGCCAATGCAAATTAGAGGAGGTCCGAGGTTGCTCTAGCTTGCATTGGAGACTAGTCCAGCATGAGGACATAATTTGGCTTCAAGTGACCATCGCAGATGCAGCTCAGCTACAGCTCAGCAATTTCTTTAAGCCAGTATGTCTGCTTTGCACATCAAGATTTAATCTAGCTTTCTTAGCTTTGATGACTCTGGACTAGAGGATTCTGAATAAAGAACATTTCATTGTTAAAGAAAAGTGAAAGGCATAGGCTTCATTTTGTCCAGCTTTTAAAAGTGCAAGTTACATTTTGGGGAAGGTGTATATAAGGAAAAAGGAAAAAAATAACCAGTTAACAGATGCCAACTTACAAACTGTGGAGCTAAAAATACTTTGAATAACACAGCAAGAACAACAAAGGAGAAAACTTCTTATTCCATCCAGTTTCCTAACTTCAAAAATGCCTCCAGTTTCACAGAAGACAACAATAAAGAAAACAGATCTGCAGTTATTCTGCTTTCCAGTAAGCAAATTTCACATTTTGGAAAACTCCCTGTTGGCTCTAGGTTGCACTTTTCCAGGAAAAATATTATTCTTTTAAGATCATGATTAAGCTGTTCAACTTCCTTTCAAGAAAGAAATGTAAATATCAGTCTCTTCAATGGGATAGGGTTTTTTCATTATGGTGCTAAAAAAATCTGGTATTGAAGGATCAGAAACTGGTTTGTTTCAGAAGGTTTTGTCTGACATGAGCAGGGCAAGTTGTATGAATAAGCCTTTGGAAACAGTGAAATAGAACCCCTCTGGCTATTACACTTTGTGTGACCTTAGAGTTGGAAAAACAAGAACATCCTCAATTATACTTGAAAAGAAATTTTGGGGGAGTTGAGGTGAGGAGGGCAGGTGTTCAAACAAGATTTTTTCCACTGTGCCACTGTTAATGTTCTGTCACTGACACCAGATAAATGCGAACATTCCTTGGTTCATTCTTCTCTCTTCTATTCAGCAATATAATTTAGTGCCAAGTTTGTCCAGATTATAGGTTATTTTTATAAGGAAAGTGAAAGATTAGTTTTTCCTGTGTATTTTTAAAAATGCCCTTTCATGATGCAAAATCTGAGAACCTATGCATTTAGTGGCAAATGCCCTGGGGTTAGTCAAATATTCTGATTACTCAACCTATACAAAAATGCAATATCTCTCTCTCTCTCTCTCAAACCTCTTCAACTGAGGTTTACTTTACAAAATGAGGGTAGTTTGGATTTGGGTTTTGTCTGAAACACCCAAAGACTTTGTAAGTGGATATAGTTTTTTAATCACTTGAAGAAGAACGAGCCTTTAAAATCGTTTTCTGCACTGACATTTCAGTTGAAGAAATATTGTTTGCAACTGTGCTGCCAATCCCAGTATCAGACAGTTCTAGAGTAGCACCTTCAGCAATGATGTGATGTATTGTTAGCCAATGCTCAGGTGAGATACCAACTATGCCCTTGTTTTCATCCGAGATTTCAACTGCTAGGACAGAGTCCCGTCCCTTCGCAGCGGGCAGCCCGGGCAGGCTGATGGGTGCCCCAGGGTCCTAAACACCCGAGTCTTTTACTGCTGGAGCAGAGTTCCTTCGCAGCGGGCAGCCAGGGTTGGCTGATGGGTGCCCCAACATTGCACTGAGAGCCTCCTACCCCCAAGACTTCAACTGCTAGGATAAAATCCCTTCTCAGCGGGCAGCCAGGGTTGGCTGACAGGTGCCCCAAGAGCTTGCTCCATGGAGGCAGCATGACTCAACACTGGCTCTCAGTATGTTCACCGGTGACCAGGCTTAGAGCAGCTGAAAAGCAGCTGGGTTCTTTGTTTTGTGTTCGGTTTGCACAGTAACAGGAGGAGTCAGGTTACCACTTAATCAATTACTTTGTTTATTTAATTAACGAGTTAAGCTCTTGTGTTTACAATGTTACAAGGTTTATCTAACTAATGAGTTAAGCTCTTGTGGTTACAATGTTACCAGGTTTATACTTTGATTACAAATAGCTAGCATACACTTTCATTCATAGATCCATACTTGTTAAATGAGCGCAAAAGCAAAAGGTAAAATACCTATCAGGTCTTATTCTCACCCCTGTGTTACCAACATGGTGTGGCCAGTCTTCTCTCAATCCCTTGGGAAGAAGTCTTTTTCCCTTTTTTCGAGGAAACGGGCGTCCCCTGGGACCTCGGGAGACAATAACCCTCCTGTCTGGCAGGAAAAGATAATTGGAGCTCAAAAAGGGGTCTGCCAGACCCTCCTCTTATGCCTCTTGGGTCACGTATGCTTCTTCCTTATCTAAAGGGCGCCAATTGAATTAAATTATCCCGTGATGCTGGGTCTCACGGGGAGTTCAAGGTCTTAGTTAGCACCTGTGAGGTGGAGACAATTTAACAATTTAGGGCATATTTTCTTAATGGGCAGGAGATTCCTTGTTTGGGACCAAGTGGGAGCATTAATCACCGGTATCACCGGTACCAGTCAAGGGCAGCCCGAGGCCCTGGCGGTTTGTTAGTCTGTTGTCCTTTGTTGTCTGGTTTTGGCCCATTCAGGGTCAGTCTGGCTCTTGCTCCGGAGCATCAAAGACTTGTGCTAGGAGATAAGCACATCTGCGCTCTCGGGCATTCCAAGACAGGGCCGCTCCTTTTAACCCTTTTGTGCCTGAAGCACCTAAGGGAAGCAAGATGGAGTATAGCAAAAGATGTCTGTCTGGCTACACATATCTACTGGGGATGCCCAGGGCAAAGCAGCAATATAAGTAGCAACAAGGTAGCCATGACAGATCTGACTGATATTTAGCATACAGGTAAAAGTGAACTGAAAGGTAGGCCTAAAAACTAGAGACATACCTGGTCGGTTCCATCCTCAGTGTAAATCCATTAACAAATGGGATTAATGCCAGAGATGAATGTGGAACGATTTAAACAATAGTGATGAAGATGGAAGTGAAAAATATATTTATATTAATAACTACATTATGAGGGGAGATACCTAAATGATACTACTTGTTTCTATGTGGCATTACAAAACCAAAGGTTTATGCTGGTTTTGTTTAAAGCCCATTGTACAGGATATAGAATTGTCTATGGCCCTTTTAAATAACCGCAGCAAATCAATTCATTGGCAGGAAGGACAGTTTGTTTTGTTGGGCTGTATGAATAATAGGCCTCAAAGCCTGGTTATGTGATTCAATCTCATATATGCTTGGATATTCTCCAAACTTCCTTGTATGCAAATTATTCATTCTATTTTTTCTGTGACTTTGGATTTCCACAGGATCTATCTTACAAGGACCGGCACTGGCATGAAACTTGCTTCCACTGCTTCCAGTGCAAGAACTCATTGGTGGACAAACCTTTTGCTGCAAAAGAAGAGCATCTACTTTGTACTGAATGCTACTCCAATGAATACTCTTCCAAATGCAATGAGTGCAAGAAGACTATCATGCCAGGTTAGGATATACCACTTTCCATTTGTATGTTCTTTTATGGCCATCTCCAAAGCTCTCTGAAGTCATTGACTGTTTCTGAACTTCATTTTTATTTTGTATAGTTTAAAGGCCAGAAGGAATCACTTTCTGTATTTCATGGCACCCAGATGCCCCTATATTAAGCTCAGAGAGTTTAGTTATACTGAAATTTACAGGAATTGTAACAGAGAGGGAGCCATGCTAGTCTATATACTATCAAACCAAAAAAGCAGTCAGTCACTGGGATATAGTGAGAGAGAAAGGTGTCCAAATGCTAAAGCTGCTTCAATGACAGGAAATTGGATGAGACAGAAACAAAACAAAAAAAAATTGGGTCAAACATCAAAAACTAGCCCCAGCATTCTTTGTAACAGACATCTTTATAATATTGAATGTCCTAAATCATAATCTGATAATTGAGTTGAGGATGTTATAGCCTATGTTTTAAGTTAGCCAGATCTTGTAGTTTACATAATAGATCTCCATACATCTATTATACAATTGAGATGGATTAACACAAAGAAAGGGGGAAAAGTAAGTCTTGTGTCTATTTTTAAATCAGCTTTTTATAAGCATTCACATCATGCCACAATCAATTTGTAAGCTGTATATGAAAGCTTTATGCAGGAAGACAGACAAATTTTAACACACCTGTCCAGTTATGACTTCCTTTCTTGTGTGACATCTTGCCAGGCTTCTGCCATTTGAAGAGGAGCAGGGGCCTTGTAAATTTTAACATTTTGCGTAAATAGTTTACATTAAGAACTAAATACTCCCAGTTTAGCCTTTTAATGAAAACTTTAAAAAGCAGCCAGGCTATCTCCAAAGTGCTGAATCTGAAAAGATGGAATTATTTCCCTTTCAAGTTCAGCTATCCAAGAAACAGTTGCCTCTCAGCAGCTTGTAACTTGGGCACATGGTAAAAGGCCATTGCAACATGCTCAGAAGTTTATAATGCCATTGCATTCCATAACAATTTGAAGGTTTAAAAGGCTAGAGGTTGAGGCTGGATCTATATATAGACAGTAAAGACAGGTTTTTTTCTCTGCAAATTCTAGAATCCACATGTACACCTGGTAATGATCAGTGATATGACGTTATTCCAGCTGAATCCTTTCTGAATTTGCACTCTTGTGTCAACCATGCAAAAATTGGCATGTGTTCCTGACAGGCTGTGACACAAAAATTGGAGGGGTTGGGATGTGAGATAGGATGTATAAATAGAAATCATGCGAATGTGTTCAAAAGCAGATGGCCAAAATTGCTCCAAGTTCCACATTTGCATTCTCTTTCCCCATCATCAATAGATGTATTTTTAGGATCATAGATTCATTATTTCTGTTTTGTTAGAACTAGAGCTAATCATATCATTTTTAATTCTGGGAGGGAGTGCTCATTGTCATGAACCTTATTTTAAATTATCCATCTCCTAGAGTTTGGAGTGATCCATTTATTTTAAGATGACAATCCAGAAAGGAAATCAGTTCACTCAAAATATTGCTGCTACTTCCCTGCCTAATGTATGCAGCTAATGCCACCATCACTCCTGGTAATCAGGGTGCTCAACACTGTATGGACCACTGTGTGTAGAGAGCTACACACTCAGCATTCATCTTCTTCCTCATACAGGGGGCAGTACAAGTTGTGATGCAGCAGTAGGGTCAGCAGGCCTGCCGACGGGGGGAGGGAGGCAAAGGGGGCACTTGCTCCGTGGCCAGCAGTTCAAAGGGGCTCAGGGCTCCAGCTGTTGCCACGGCTGCAGTAGCAGCAGCGGTCAGGCCCACGGACAGCAGGGGAGCGGTAAGGGGGCAGTTGTCCCGGGCCTGGTGTTTCAAAGGGGCCTGGAGCTCTGGTTACTGCCACTGCTACTTTGGCAGTGGTGGTGGCCAGATCTCCGGGTCCCTTCAAAGTGCCGTACCATGAGCTGATGGGAATAAGGGGACTTCGAAGTAGGCGGGGTCCTTTCGAAAAGGAGCCCCGTCTGGGCAAGATGCGCGGCGGCGAGCCGCGTCAATTTCGAAGCGCCGCTGCCGCCCGCATGCTAATGAAGCGCTGAATATGCATTTCAGCGCTTCATTAGTAAACTTCGAAATGGCCATTTGCGTGGCCATTTTGAAGTTTGGGGCACGTGTAGACATAGCCTTAAAGAAGAGATCTAAAACCTGGGACAGAGTTGGGAAGATCCTAGTGTAACCCCTCCCGTTCACTAGCCCAGTGTGAGGTTAATCAGCATAGGGGAAGCCTTGCAATTTCTTACATAACTTGGGAGATGAGGCCTGAGGCTCCTTGGTGTGCTCTGCATTGTATGTTAATGAGTGTGCACCTCAGACTGGACCCACTCAGACAAACCACCAAGAACGAGCTTTATTCTGTAGAAAAACACAAAAGAGGATCACAGTTCAGCAGCCCCTCTCTTCTGCCTGCAGCCTGCATACTACTTCAGCTCAGTCTCTGCTGAGACCCTGCTGGGGCAAGGTGCACATCCTGGCAGGAACTAGGGAGTTCTCCCGGCATGCTGCAGTTTGTAGTCCACAACTTGTAGTTCCCAGGGCAGGGGCTGAAATGCACTGGTCCTTGGGCTACACTAGGATAAGTGCTTTTGGCATCCACTGAAAGTGGTCATTGAAGGGCAGAATCTGTCCGTGACCCATCCTCTAATACCCAATTAGCTTGTGTAAACAGATATTTTAAAAATGTAAATATCAGAGCCAGGCCTCTTGTTTGACAATACAAGCTTTAGTCATTGCTTTTGTAGTTGTATTTTGTTCCTGACCTGGATTACTTCTAATCAAATTAGCTGATGCACAGGAAAATATGCATCGATACATGAAGATGTTTGCATATGAAAATGTGATGTCTGTGATATTGGGTGGGATGGCTAAGAACATACCTCTGACATGGTTGCTGCACTTGGGGCAAGATATGGGCTTATGTTCCTGACTCCAAAATAAGATCATTTCAAGTTTTATTCTCCTTCTTTTCCTGATCAAAACCATGGTTTAAAGGCACCTGATCTCAGGGGAAGTTTGAATGCGCATTCAGCCAGCCAATTATGCCCACAGGGTCAGATTTAAATCAGTGTTATTGATTTTGTTATAGACTTCAAAGGCATAGAGTGGGTGTAATGGGTATGTCCTAGCCCAATAAGTAGCTACAGTTAATTGGAAGAGGGTCAGGGACTTACCTAATTGGCCTTGCTCATTTGTGCTTGTATCAGACACACACACAGACCAGAAATTAAGTGAAGAAATAACAATAGTACTTTAATAATAGGTATGTAACAGCATAAAGGTAAGGCTAATGCTGCTGATGTCACACAAATTCCTAATGAATGAATTCTCACAGTGCCCTCTGAAGGAAGCCTAAGGCTCTCTGCATTTAGCAGTAGCTACTTGTCTCATTACCATAACTCACACACTTCGGAAACTTCCTCTACCAACAGCACCCAACTCCTTATGATACTAACGGGAAACTGAATAGATTTTATAACGAATCACTACACAGATTCTAACTAGCAGTAAATCCAACTCGAAACCCATAAGCAGGGGTTAAAACTGCTACAGCTGTCAGCAGGAAGAGCTTCATTTTGTGCTTCGACCTCATGACAGGTACGCGCAAGATGGAATATAAAGGCAACAGCTGGCATGAGACCTGCTTCATCTGCCATCGTTGTCAGCAACCAATTGGAACGAAGAGCTTCATCCCCAAAGATAATCAAAACTTCTGCGTGCCCTGCTATGAAAAGCAGTTTGCCATGCAGTGTGTCCAGTGTAAGAAGGTATTATGCTTAATTTATGTACCTCAAATTTACAAACACCCATCAAACTGAGGGAGGGGGTTTTGTTTTTGTGTGTGTCCAACCCTGCAAAGCCTTATCATCAAGCTCAATGCTCACTATGTCTCCTTCAAGGGGGTGACCTCTTTAGCTCTCAGAAGGGCATGCAGGGTGACGTATTCCAAATAAAGCACTCAGTATTGACTTCAACAGGAGCAGAGCTAGGCTAATGCCGAGGACTCTTGGACATCCCAACCATAAAGATCAAGGGCGGAGGGGGGGAAGGGAGGAAGTAGGGGGAGGAAGAGTTGCCATGTTTATAGCATATCTTCTGAAATCAACATTTTTAAATCATTACTCAGGAATAGGTGTTTGCAGAATCAGGTCAACTGTTTGCACAGCATATTTCCTACAATTCATCTCCTACTATTGTAATATTTTGAGGGGTTTTAGGCACAGCTGAGGGAACCACTCCTGGGGAAACTGCTTAAGCCGGCCACTCACAGCCGGCCACTGATGCAAATCAAGCCCTTCACAAGAATACCTCTGCCAGCCCCACTGGCCAGCCAGAAGCTATAAAAGCACACCCACAGACTCTCCAGATGCTCCTAATGCCCAAACCAGCAACCCTCCTTACTCAGGTGAGGGGCTAGGAAAGCCTAGTTCACCAAATCCAAACAGATTCTTCTAACCCCTTAAGGGCCCAGCCACATCCCCAGGTCAATATACACTTAGATTTTACCCAAAATAGCACACAGTGCCAATCCTTTGCAGTCTAACATGGAGGTTCCCATCCTTTTTTGGCAATTCAGGAAGACTTGATGACCCAAGGCAGGTCAAAAAATGTTGGGGGATGGGATTAAACCTCATAATCAGAGGCTAGGGAATCACACCCAGGGACAGCAGGGGGCTAGGGGAGTCACATTCAGGGGCCGGGAGTCACTCAGGGGCTGACGAGTCACACTCAGGGGCTGGAGGGGTCTACAGGGGGCTAGGGGAGTCACACGCGGGGGCTAGGAGTCATTCAGGGGGTAAAGGAGACACACTCGGGGCTAGGAGAATCACACTTGGGCTGGAGGGGGTGAAGGGAGTCACACTCAGGGGCTGCAGGGGGCTAAGGGTGTCTCACTCAGGGGCTAGGAGTCACTCACAGGCTGGAGGCAGAGCCCCAGCCAGCAGCACCAGCTGCAAGAACCCTGCTGGGGTCTGCGGGACCCCATCTCCTGCAGAGGCTGGAAGCCAGGGAGCTGGTCAGCTCTGCCCTCCCTCTTCCCAGCCTCACTCAGATCCTGACCTTATCTGAGCTGGGTGCTGCCCCTCAGGTATGTAGTTCTCTCCCCTGCAGCTGAAATGGTTGTCAATGTAATTGATGAGCTTTCATGGGACCAGTTAAGCCGATCACTGAATAAATCGTTTTGTTCGTCTTTAAAGTGCTACCATTTCAGCTGCTTTGTTTTGCTGGAGTACAGACTAACACCAGCTACCTCTCTGTTACTGCCTGACAGCTGTTAATCCAATAAAGAAGTTGAGAACCACTTCAGGAGTGTGAATGGCTTCTTAATAGCCACCTGTGGAGCTACCCAGCCCAGCCAGCGACCCTTTTTAAATGTAATCCCGACCCATAGGTTGGGAAGCCCTGATCTAACATTTAAAGGTTTATTAAAAAGGAAAGAAAGAAGGAAGAGGGTGAGAGAGAAACATTGTTAAAAGTGGTACATTACATATATCAATTAAAGCTATTGATGCAGGCCAGCAATGTTATATGCTGATTTCTCGAAAGTCTCTGAAAATACACCCTATGAGGAATGGGACCCCAATTCACATAAGCTTAGCTTATGGGGACTGAAGACAAGGACAGATACTGCCAGGGCCATCTTCTAGCTTGCCATGTGGAGGGAAAAAATCCTTTCTTCTTCCATATGCAATGGAGGGTCACCTGACCAGGTGGGCTGTTGTGGCACTGCCATTGGTCGCTGGGTCAGCCAGCACGTCCCAGTCCATTTCCATAAAACGTGGAATCCACATCTGGGCATCTGTCTCTTTTTTTAGCCCAGGTCACCTGACTGGGGAGATGCTCGTACCTCCCATTGTGAATCTCAGCACTAAAACATTTCTAATGCAGGTATAAAGCCAATATCTATAACTTTACATACAAAGATGATATAGATGAGCACGTAGCATAAACAGATTCAGCACATTACATTAGACACCTTGCTTGGCCCAGCTGGCACAAGATTTGATTCAAATCTAGTACAATGATCACAGAAATGGTTTCATAATTATTACAAAATTCCAGTAATGTCAAAACCTTTCTCTAGAGAATTGGAACTTTAAAACGCCAGAAGAAGAAACAAATCAATTACTTGATCCTGTAACCTAAAGTCTTATGCTGATTCCTTGCTCACACAATTTGGTATCATGGACTTCAGTGAGATTGTCTGAATGACTCATTGTGCAATGGTCATCCAGGAGTGGGTCACAGAGTTGCAAGCAATGGAGAAGAAACACACTTTCAGCAGAGATTTGAAATTAAATGGTCTGTTGATGAGGAGGAGAAAAAAAAAAAAGATTGTTTCAGGCAGCAGCAGCTGCAGAGATAAATTATTTCACCACCAGGGATGGGATTATATGAAAGCGTGGAAAGGAGGCCAACAGTGAGGGTATGTCTACACTGCCAAGTTTTGTTGACAAAATTTATGTTGACACCCAAAAGTCAAGAAAACAAAAATCATCAGAGTGTTCACACTTGCTCTCTCTGTTGACAGATCATCACTGACAGTGTGGGCAAGGCACTTGGGGTATGTATCCCACAGTGCAGTGCTGTGGGAAGACAGGGCTGATCCCTGCACATCTTGGGATTCTTTCTGAGTATTCCCACTGCCTCCTTAGCTGCTGGGAGTGGCATCATGAGTAGCTCTCCATATTTAGGAAAGTCAAAGCAGCACCACAATCTGCCCCTTTCCCCCTATGGCATCAGTCTCCCTGGGCTGAGGAGCATTCCAATGATTTGTTCTTTGTTTGGTTATCAAATGGGAGAAGCCTACTCAGCTGTCAGATACTTCCCAGAGCTTTGAAAGGGGAGAGGTGTCTGCCTGCTGGACAGCAGAGATCAAAACACTGAACAGACCCATGAGAGCAGGCATGGTGGGATACTGGTGGAGGCCAGTTCTGTAGATGACACAAACAGGAGTGTTTACTTGGGCTCTTCGTCGACCATAAAGGGAAAAGAGAAAAGAAATCTCTCTTGTAGGACAAAGTAGGCAGTCCTGTAGCACCTTAAAGACTAACAATTTTATTTAGTAGTTATTGAGCTTTTATGGGTAAGACCCACTTTTTCAGTTTTGGAGCAAAAGTGATAATATAGGGCACATGTTTTTCCAAGTCTGAAGAAGTGGGTCTGACCCACAAAAGCTCATTACCTAGCAAATAAAATTGTTAGCCTTTAAGGTGCTACAGGACTGCTTCCTGCTTTGTTTTGTGAAGATACAGTCTCTCTCTCTCTCACAGGGGTAGAAGTTTTTTGTGACCAAAAATGAGAGTATCTCACAACAGAAGTCACACTGAAGTGTAAGTGCTCTCACTGTTTTCTCACCAAATGGCAGTTTTTGACAACAAAACTTCGTAGTATAGGCATATCCTAAGATGAGCACAGGGAAAGGAGAAGAGAAGAATAAGGTAAGAAAGCAGGACAGCATAAGGCAGGGGGCAGCGACTTTCACCATATGGTCCATCAGGATAATCCGCTGGCAAGCTGCAAGACATTTAGCTTATGTTGACTGTCCACAGGCACAGATCCCCACAGCTCCTAGTGGCTGTTGTTCAGTGAAATGAGCACAAGGAAAGGACAAAAAAACATAGGAATAGAGCAGGATGGTGTAAGAGTTTTATATACAAAGAGGTCAATTTTGAGCAGGATAACAAAATGAAACAACTAAATTACTTGTTTAGAGATGAAACTTTGCGTAATTGGGAAATTCTGAAAGATAATCACTTATTCTAAACTAGGGCTTCCCACCAAGGTCAGTTCTTGCCAGGAATCATAAATGTTATTCCTAGATATTTTTTTTCTTTTTCTTTTTAAAAAAACATCATAGTCAATAAGAAAATGATCTCACAAACCCTCTTTTATTCTTGGGGGGAAAAAAATACCCACAGGCCATCACAACAGGAGGGGTCACTTACCGGGAGCAGCCCTGGCACAAGGAGTGCTTTGTTTGTACTGGATGCAAGAAACAGTTGTCTGGACAGCGCTTTACCTCCCGGGATGAATTTGCATATTGCCTGAGCTGCTTCTGCAATCTGTATGCCAAAAAGTGCGCTGGATGCACCAACCCCATCAGTGGTAGGTGGCTTTACTACAATGATCTTCCAAAATGTAAAACAATTAATTTTAAAAATTATTTGTTAGAAAGATCGTGTTCATCAGCTTAATTTAAGAGAGACAAAAAGTGTCCTATGTCATATCATATCATATATATATATATCATAGCATAGCATATCCTGAGCATGTTTATTTGTGAAGTCTTTATAATTTTGGAAAATCAGAACGAGTCCTAACTTTGAATTTTTCTCCTTTTCATTTAATGTACAGGGAACATGTAGATATAGCCTAAGATAACTATGCATTATAGTGGGACACACATACTCCATGCGGTGTACAACCTGTTTTTCTTTCTGAGACACTGCTGTACTCAGCAACAATAGCTTCTCTCCCAGTAGAAAGCATATTAAACTGTTTCATATTCGACTGCATGGGGGTTTCCCTGAGTTTTCATGACAGGCACCTATTAATCACAAAGCTTTGAGACACTTTCATTCAATGTAAAACTAGAGAGACCAATTATATAGTGTTTTACTAACGTTCCTTAACATAAAAATAACCCTCTGTCTGAGGTGGCCAATGCTTTAGACCAGAGGTGGCCAAACAGTTAGAGACTAAGAGTCAAAATGGTAGTGGAGAGAGTGCAAAGAGCCACACAGTATATATGCATATATGATATAGATAGATAATATAAAAATAAATCTATATAAAATCTAGATAGATAGATAGATAATACCTGGCTGCTCAGTGCCCTCCCCCTTCCCTACAGCCAGGCACTCCCACCTCCCCCGCTCTAACCCAATCACCCTCCCCTGCTCTGGAGCAAGGCAGACCCAGCCTCCCTGCTCCAAGCCAATCCCCTTTCCCTCCCCCAGAGCCAGGCACACCCTGCTACCCCACTCTAACCTAACCCTCCACTTCTCTCCCAAAGCCAGGCCTTCCCTGCCCCGGCTCTAACCCAATGCCTGGGACTCAGCAGAACTGCTGCCACAACGCTTCTCCCTCCAGGTGCTGGGGCATGTGTGTGGAGTGGCAGTCAGCAGTCCCAGCGTTGCTCAAAGAGCCCCATGCGGCTCGTGGATTGGCCACCCCTGCTTTAGACATATGAGTTATACAGTCCAAGACCAAGATTCTGAAGCACAAAACTGAGAGTGTCTGTCATGTGACAGTCACTTTGCTCTGCCCCCCCAGCCATTATTTCATTCTGTGCCTGTCTGCTCACACCTCTCCTGCCATTACCAATCATCCACATTGGATAGCTCACTTAGCACTTTTTTGCCATCATGGAAACTGCAGAATAAATACAGATAGAAAATGCTGAATTTCCCCCTTTGAGCTTTTTGTTACTAACTTCACTTCCCTCCCAACTATCTAATACTCCTGCCAGAATCATCTCTCACCTGTCACTCAACCACATGCTACACATCCATTCAGTCTCTTCACTGACTGTGACTGCGCTGTGCCCTTAGCATGAGACTCAAGCAACTTGCTCTTGCTTTCAAGATTATGCAACACACAGCTCTGGCTGGGCCCTTGTCTCCTTTCCCATCTTGCCACTTCTGCTTCATGAATGAGGTCATCCTCGATGGCAACCCTCACCTATTTCTCTCAAATATTTTTGCACTTTCTTCCCATGCAAGGAGTCTGGAACAATTTGTACAGTGGGGGGTGCTGAGAGCCAGCGAACCAAACTGTAAACCCAGCATATGGTAGAAACCACTTCAAGTCAGAGGGTGCTGCAGCACCCCGGCACCCCTAGATCCAGTTCCTATGTTCTCATGCCTCCTCTTGCTTCACACCCCCTCTTCAAACCTGTCAAGTCATTGCCTTTGTTCTACTCTGAGATACAGTTGCATCTGCTCTGATCCTACTGACAGAGACCAAAAACCCCAAGACCTCTACCAAGCATTCATAAAACTTAATTATGCTCTGGGAGAAGTTAAAAAACAAATCAATAGGACCAGATGACAACCCGGAAACCGCTACTTCAAGATAGGCCCCAGAAGATCAATAACAGAACACCACTTATCATTACCTATAGCCCCCAACTCAAACCCTTGCAATGCATCATTTAAAACCTACAAACTATTCTGGATCAAAAACAAAAAAGCAGTCATGTAGCACTTTAAAGACTAACAAAACAATTTATTGGGTGATGAGCTTTCGTGGGACAGACCCACTTCTTCAGACCAGAGCCTTACCTGAACAGACTCAATATATAAAGCACAGAGGTCCAAAAATCGTTATCAAGGTGACAAATCAGAAAAACTGTTATCAAGGTCACCACCTACCCTCCACCCACACTGTCCCTCTGCTCTTCTGAATTGCCATCCTTGATAACAATTTTTGGATCTCTGTGCTTTATATATAGAGTCTGTTCTGGAAAGGCTATGATCTGAAGAAGTGGGTCTGTCCCACAAAAGCTCATCACCTAATAAATTATTTTGTTAGCCTTTAAAGTGCTACGGGACTGCTTTATTGTTTTGATAGAATACAGACTAAAACGGCTACCTCTCTGCCACTATTCTGGCTCACAGTGCTACACTCTAGAAGGCCCTAGGTGACAGGTCTGTCCTTTCCTATAGACACCCTCCTAAACTAAGAAGGATTCTCACCAGCAATCACAGGCTACACCACAGTAATACCAGTCCTGGAACTTTTCTTTGCAACAAACCCTGCTGCCAGCTTTGTCCACATATTTATTCTGCGAATACCATCACTGGACCTGACCATGTTAATTACAAGATCAAAGGCACATTCTCTTGCACTTCCAGCAACATCATATACACCATTATGTGCCAACAGTGCCTTGCCGCTATGTACATTGGACACACTGGGCAAACATTGACCAAGAATAAATGGACACAGAGCAGACACCAAGAAACTCAATACACGTAAGCCACTCAGTGAACATTTCAGTGGAGTGGGCCATTCTGTTAAAGATCTGAGAATTTGTTTCTTGGAGAAAAAAGAATTTAAAAACAGATTAAAGAATAGAATGGAGATACACATCTCCTAGAACTGGAAGGGACCTTGGGAGGTCATCTAGTCCAGTCCCCTGCCCTCTTGGCAGGACCAAGCACCCTCCCCAACATCTATTTGCCCCAGTCCCTAAATGGTCTCCTCAAAGATCAAGCTCACAACCCTGGGTTTAGCAGGCCTATACTCAAACCGCTGAGCTATCCCTCACCACTGAGAAACTTGTGAGTTGGAATTCATGTTCAAATTCAACACATTAACACATGGTATGAACAGAGACATCAATTACTTCACTCGTTACAAGGACTGCTTCCCTTCCTTTGATGCTTGTAATTATCTCAGGCAGGACAATTAACATTGCACCTCCTCTAATCCCCCTCCTTCAGTTCTATGGATTTAATTTGTCAGTTTTTATAGCAATTTTTTTTTTGGTCCTCTGTACTTATAAATGTCAGCCTGTATTGGGAATTAGATTGATCTGAAGAAGTGGGTCTGTCCCATGAAAGCTCATCACTTAATAAATCATTTTGTTAGTCTTTAAAGTGGACATTTCTGCTGTTTTCTTTTGTCAGAGTATAGACTAAAACGGCTACCTCTCTGTTTTTGTTCTACTTAGACCACTCAATCCCAGTTCTGCACCATCACCTGCACACTAAACAAGTTTACATAAAAAAGTGTAAAACCCCAACCTTTACACCCAATATGAGTAACAATTCCCATACAGAATTCCTATACTAAGTCACCTGATGGCTGGTATTCCATTGTTTTTCCTTATCACTTTTGGTTTCTAAATAGGACTCGGAGGAACCAAGTATATCTCCTTTGAAGAACGGCAGTGGCATAATGACTGCTTTAACTGTAAGAAGTGTTCTCTTTCATTAGTGGGCCGCGGCTTCCTCACAGAAAGGGATGACATCCTCTGTCCTGAGTGTGGGAAAGATATTTAATATTTAAAAGGAGGAGGAAAGCAAAGCTGCACTTCCAATATGTATTTTCTTAATATGCGATGCTGTGTACTAGCTTTAGTCAACTATATGAAGACTTTACTCTTCTGTGTTTCTCAGTACCACTCACATGACATAAGCTTTTTTTTCCCCCTCCGACTGTCCAAATGTAAAGGCAGATTGGGAGAGGGAAGATGATTTCAGAATCTCTGGATGGATTGTTGATGTTTAAGACTTTATACAGTTAATGAAGATGCAAGTACAGATAAAGCGCAAGACTTGACATGTGAAGTGTTTTGGCTATTACTGACATTTCATTTTCTTCACTGATTTGTTTTTTTTTCCTTAATTTACAACCATGACATAGTCTGTAAGGGAGTGAAATTTTGTAGGACCACAAAGGCTATGTGATATAACTTCATCAACAGAGATTCAGGGTGACATCTTTGACCCACTGAACTAAATGTCAAAATTCTGCTTGACTCCAATAGGGCCAGGATTTCAAGCCCAGTGTTCTTGGCATGTGTAATGCCAGTGTGCTGTCAAGTGTGTAAAAGGAGAGGAGAATGCAGAGGGTGTATCAGTGTTAAACAAATGGTGCCATGCCTTACTTAAGAGAAAATGATTATTAATCATTTACATGGGAGTGTTCTGTAACAAAATATTTTATTGCATGACTATATCATTGTGTGAAGTGCAAATTTAGATGGTCAGAGTTCAGTTGAAATTATACTGCATGTTATATTTCTTAAAATAATAAAAGCCTTCAAAATTTAATTTTTATTTTTTGATTTTTCTTACGTTTAAAGTGTCAACATTTTGTAAAGTAGGATATGAGTAAAACGTGTCCAAGTTTTAAAAAAATACAGCGTAAACTATATAAACACAAAGGGTCCCACAACCCTGTGGGTCTGGGGGCAAGGTGGGAGGGGGGCCCAGCTTCCTGCACCCAGAACGACTGGGGACAAAGGTGAGGAGGGGCTTAAGGGCATCAGCCCCCAGCCCCTCACATTACATAAGAACGGCCATACTGGGTAAGAACAAAGGTCCATCTAGCCAAGTATCCTGTCTTTTGACAGATGCCAATACCTGATGCCCAAGAGGGAGCAAACAGAGCAATCCTTCTCCTGACATCCATTTCCTAGCTCTGAAAAACAGGCTAGGGTCACCATTCCTACCTATCCTGGCAAATAGCCGCTGATGGACCCAGCCTCCATGAATGCATCTAGTTCTTTTTTGAACCCTGTTAAAGACCTAGTCTTCACAACCTCCTCTGGCAAGGAGCTCCCCAGGCCTACTATGCGCTGCATGAAGAAAAACTTCCTTTTGTTTATAGCAAACCTGCTCCCCACTGATTTCATTTGGTGACCACCTAGTTTTTCTGTTATGGGCAGCAGTAGAATCCTGGGCTCCGGCCAGCAGCAGAGTTTAATCACTAACCAGAACTGCTAAGTCTGATGTTTATTGGTTAATCAGTTAAACATGTACATCCCCCATCATTATCGCATGATGCAGTCGTGTGGCATATAAAGAACTGTCTATGTGCTGTAAATAAATTTTTAAAATTTATTTTTCAAGCAATGCATGAGCCAAACCAGCCCTAGACAAAAGTATATTATTTCACCTGCTTGACTATGTAGTGTCTCTAATGTAAACTGAGCAAGGTCAGGCCGAAAATAATAAAATTACATTTATGTATAAGGTAAATCAAGCCACCAATGTAACATAAGGGAGATGACCATCTAATGATCACAAGGGGGTGGAGGTTCCACCTCAAGATCTTAGAAGAGACAATGGACTTTAGGAAACTGAAAGAGAAAGCAATTTTGGTAGCCATCACCTGAAGGACACAAGAAGTTAAAGCACCTGAAATCTGAAAAAGTGAATCCTTAAGTCAACAGGCCCAACATTTCTGGGAACCGACTACAGGTTAAGAAACCTCCTTAGACAAAGACTTGTAACCTTCTGAAGTTGTTTTAGTCACTAGGAAACATGTTTTGTTTGTAACCGATCTTTCACTCTTGACTCACTGATACCTACCCTCTTTGTTAATAAACTTATTCTTGTTTAGTTACAAAATTAACCCAATGTTGCTATACTGAAGAGAAGTGTAGGTCTTTAGCTCTTGTATCAGACTAGTGTGTGCTTTGTCTCTTTGGAGACAAACTTTACTTCTCTGAATGTTCACAGAGAAGTACTATAGTACTTCTATACTATACTATAGTACTATTTAGTACTATACTAAATACTATAGAAGGACATCTCCAGGGAACTTGGGTTCAATGACGGTTAACATCAGGTAATTTCTAAAGTGCTTATTTAGTCCTTGCAAACTGACGCATCAGGGAACTGCAACAGCTCACCAGCAGCAAAACTCAGTCATCCTGCAGTGGAATAGTAACATGGTAGATCACAATTCTGATTGCCCTGAAAAAGATATCAAAACAACTATTGTGCTAGCTCTTCTAAAATTAGGTTAGGTTTATGGGAGGATTTAGTAAGAAAGGTACAACATTTACTAACACTACAACAGCAATACTGCAAACACTTATGCATATGCTTAACTTTAAGTAGCCTTACTGACTTCAAGTATACTTCAGCATCACTATTTCAACTGAATCAGTTTAAAATACATTACAAAATAGATTCTCACTACTTAAAAGGTTACATTTCATTCACTTTATTTAAATACAATAAAACTACTTAAGACCACTCTTTACATACAAAATGTACATTAACGTGAAACTTTGCTGTACTGAAGTATACAATCTGCACACAGGTTTTAGTGTTTAGTAAAAGGAAACAAGCACACAATATTAAAAAATCACACATCATTCTTACTATTTTACAGCATTCAGAAGTGCCTTTGATTCCACATTATGGATGGGGAACATCTCACAAATCATGTCTGGTATAACCTACTGTTCATATTTTCAATACATACACATTTAAAAAAATTCAAAATAAGCTATCAGATTGCTACTGACAAGATCAGGCCTGCTTAGCCACAGAAATCAACAGTTATACCATTGACTTAAATGGATATAGGACCACAGCCAGTGTGCTACACCACACAAGTAATAATCTAGATGGAATCCACTGGGATTCAAAGAAAAACCAACAATCTTCTCATCAAACTGTCATATGTAAGAGAGGCAAAATATTAAGCGTATAATATTCTAATTCACTCCCATAATTTTACTTCTTTATGTGTTGCTAGAGAAGAGAATGTTGGTCCACATTCCAGGCTTTCCCACTTTAACAGGCATTATTACAACTGGGATAACAAAATAAACTTGTTGCACACACAGATGTGTGCCCATATAACAGCATGGCACTAATCCATTCATAACTTTTCCTCCTATTCATGCTGAATTGAGATACTAATAACGTGTTTCCCATGTGCATTTTTATCTCAAATGACTATAGAAGCTTCAATTTGAAGCAAAGATGTTACACAGTTCATGTTATTACCAACTTAATCTGTATTTTAAATGTAATACAAATACAATTCTGTAGTTTTGTTCTGTATAACAAAAATAATTATTTTTCTAGAATAAAATCCATCAATGAGATGATTTTGTGGTATATTGTTTAACTATCTATCTTCTGGACACTAAGTAATGTTTGGATGCACAATCTTTCATACCACCTGGAACCTCAACAATTGTGTTAGGTATTTAGCCAGGACATGACCTACAAAACTGTATTTAGCTGCATATCATAAAATATGAACATTTATAAGCCCACATGAGTGTTTGTAGGGATATGTAGGAAATGAACTACAATATACTTGAAAATTCAAAAGCAGAAGATTTTTAGCATCTTGTACCACCACCACCTTTGGAAGGGGAAGTGAAGCCACTCTCCATGCAAGAAGGTAGACACCTCTAAGGTGGGTTGGTGAGAACAGAATTCCAGCTTTATACTACGGAGCTTTTGAACTCTGTCAAAAAAGCTCCACACCACTGTGAATTCCTGTATAGTTTAAAGAGAAATGTACTTCAACTTTTCTGAACTACAGAAGTTCAATATTTACTTTTCCAGGACCCTCACTAATTCATGGCCAGGTTACATGCTGGATTTTCTTCTTTGCTTCTGTGGGTTTTAGGTCATTCTGGAACAGAAGTAAGTATACAATTAGTATTAGATGAGCTGCATTATACAGTATTCAGTATTACTGTACTATATCCAAAGGTGGTTAGTTGAGCACTTTAGCATTATACGAACTATTACAATAACTTTCTGTTGCCATCTTGTGGAGAAAGTTAAAATGTTAGGCTTATCCAGAAAGTAAAAAGGAAGCAGGAGAACTCTAAAGGCTTGATGAATCGAACTTCTTACAAATTCATCCAGTTTTTGTTGTAGTGAGCCCAAGTGGTTTACTGAAAGTATCCCTCTCTTTTTGCAAAGATGAGTAATTTGAAAATACATCCACACAGAAATTTAGACTGAAGTTTGATCCATGAAGAACTTTTTGAAGCAAATAAAGGAATACAAGCTAGTCTGAAAAATTAAACCTAAACATAATTTTTAAACATTAAGATTCTTAAAAATGCTGCTCTGTTATAAAAAGAATTAGAAGATTACTTGGGTAAAATTGCTTAAAAATTACAATTAGAGAAACCAGTTATTTCTTTACTCTACTACATATAAATGAGGAACCAACCCATTGCTTAAGCCTCTGGGTGCACTTGCAAGTTTAAAAGAATTAAAAGCTGTCCAAGCAGACAACCTCCAAATCATTCTCCAACGGTCAGTAAAAATAAGAAGGAACTAAAAACAACGTCCCCAAGTGGTTAGACAGGCAAAAGTCTGGATAAGCAGGTTGGCATTGTACCATACCCTGGAAATAAAACTTGCTTTGGCAGAACAAGCGGAGGAGCAGGACACAGACTCAAGGACACTTCAACATAAAACCCAACACCAAACTTAGAGTGCAAATCTGGTTATTAGGAGCAGCAATGCAGCTGATCTCAGTCATTGGGAAACTGCAAAGAGGGATGTTCTTCAAGTAATCAGGACACACACCAGACACTTTACAAATTAACACCTACACTCCTATTTTATACTTTTCTTCTAGGAACTCTGGAGCCACTGATTAATACTAAAGTTAGATCAAACCATCTGCTCATACATAACAGCCTGATTCAGCACGATACTTAAACATATATGTAACTAAGCACTAAAATGGACACTGACTTCTCTCACTTTAAATTTAAGCACATGCTTAACTATCTTTCTAAACTGGGTCCCAAGTTAGTGTCAACAAACTACAAAACAATCTAAACTGCAGTAAATATTTTAATTTCAAGAATGTCAAATGTCTGAATTTAACTATTTAATAGGTGAACAAAAACCTGCAGATATACTGCACAGCAGCTTTGTGCTGTGAACCAAACAAATTTCAAAACCTATTTAACTTTGGACATGGTCGGTATCTAAAAGACCTCTAACAAACACTGAAATAACTTAGTGATTTTTTTTCAGTAGCTGGCATTCTTCTTTCTGGATCAGCATTTATCCAGTGGTTCAGGAGGGCTTTGAAATGTTGCTGGAAGAGCTGTCTTTGGCTGGGTCTGCACTTGCCCCCAGCTTTGAAGGGGGCATGTTAATCAGTACTTCATTAGGATAATTTTCCCCCACAGCAACTTCAAAGCGTCAAAATTTTGAGGAGTAAAGGCACTTTGAAGCGCCTGTAGCTACACACATGCTGGCACTTTGAACTTTGATGCTTTGAAGTTGCCGTGGGGGAGATTTAGCCCAATGAAGTGCTGCAAATTCACCACAGCACTTCATTAGTAATCTCCCCTTCAAAGTGGGGGGCAAGTGTAGACAAGCCCTTTGAGATTAAATACACAAATGAGTACATGAGCACTCAAATTCCATGGCATTCTCCAGACGAATCAAGTTCCTATCTGTAAACATAGGGATACCTTATTCCACTTGGCCTCCTTTGAGAAAATTTTGAATTCTGTAGCTGAAAACTGCTATGGTGTTTGCCCTGGGTGGGAGTGTGACTCTATGCATAAGGAGACATATTCACACTAAGGGTACATCTACATTTACTAGGTTGCAAGGAGAAAGGGAAGTTGACAGGAGCATGTCCATCAGTGAGGACGGACCTTACAGCTGGCTGCAGATACACCGATTCTAACTACACAATTGCTGCAGCTAAAATTGAGTATCTGCAGTTGACTGTAAGGTCTACTGCAGTCCAAGCTTAAGTCTGAATGATTTAGCACACTAAAAATAGAACGTAGCCACAGATGCACCAGAGACTAAAAGCATATACTTGGGGCAGCTAGACCCTCCAAACACAGTTACGTTCTGGCATTAGCATGCTGGCTCCATCAGATGTGTCCCCACTTGAGCCGGGAATCACACCTCCAAACTGAAAAGTAAACATATCTGAGGGACATGCATTACTGAAGAGCACAGAAATCCATTTGGTATCCTGAGAATATTTTAGCTCAGGTAATTACATTCTACCTACCTAAAATGCCTTCAGTAGCTCCAATTTGAAAAGATTCTTTCATTCCTTCCCTGAACTCCCAATGAAACATTGCCATTTCACCCAAATGTAGCCACATTTCAGTGGTACATAATCCCATGATGTCAGCCAATATCCCTGTATTTTGTCCCTTAATCTATTTTAAATCCTTTGTAAACTTTTTGGATAAAAATTTGCAAGTTGTACCTACTTCACAATCAAGTGCTCTAAAAAACAGATGTAAATTACAATTACCAATGTAGCTTCTGCCCCTTGCATTCCATGGCAATAGTCTTCAACAATTCTAATGATCTCTGTACAGTCAATGCATAGAATCAGCACCCCATCCTCTTCTACCTGATGACTGCCTTCTGCACTATTGCTTATGGTTCTCAACACCTTGCCCTACATCAGGTTTTGCAACTCAAACCTCTCCTTGTTTTTCTTCTAACCTCTCTAGTCACTCCTTCAGTGATCATTTGAAGACTACTCTTCATTCATTCTCCAATTTTTTGTGGGCATTTCACAGGGTCCTATCTGTGCTCCCTTTATACCTTGTCTTGGGGTAATCTTATTTAATTACAAATTCAGCTATGTATCTTTATGCTTACAACATTCAAATATTGTCCCTTCCCCCAACCTCAGACTGAACTACTTGTTTTTCCCCTTCTGAAACCCTCCTGCCATCCTCCTCCTCAATCACTGTGGACAAAGCCACCCTCTTGCTCATCACTCAACCCTTGTAATCTGTCTGTTATCTTGGACATTAACAAAATGGGAGGAGCTGTAGAAAGCCTCTCCACCCATACAGCTACAAAACTCTCATCTGGAAAGTGGATTTGTGTCTTACTTGTGGACATATCCTTTTCTTTGGCCCTGACAAATGCAATCTTGCTCCACTCACAGACACTCAAAATGCTAAAGCAAAGATCATTTCCTCAGCTTGCCTCAATGACTTTCTTTGTATCGTTCCATTGGGTCTCACTTCTCCATGGCATCAAACATGAAAGTGAAGACTTGTAGTTCAAAGATCTTTGCACCCTGTTCCCCAAACTACCCATTATTTCTCATATGCTATCATAGTGCCAACTCCTCCCTCTGCTCCACCAGTGACAGGAGCCTTCACTGCCAACTTGTTTAGTTTTCAAAGTGTCATGCTTTCTCCCACGCTGCTCCTCATGCATGACAAGCTCGTCAACAATATGCATAAAGCAACCTCGTTGTATTCTTTCAAATCCTTGCAGCAAAAAAGAATTTCAGAAATGTTGTTATTCCAGAGTTGAGGCTGCATTAGACCAAAATTGATCAAGCTAACTGCATCCATATTGTGTGTATTCAGCCACCATGAATTCAAAAAATAAAATGCCACATTGTTAAGGATTAATTTGGACAAAGTGGATTTTTGGAAGCAAATTCTAGCTGCAAGCTTGCTGTTTACCTTAATCAGAATGAGAGGAGGGGAGGAAAGATTCAAATTATGAGACTAAAAAAAATAAGCACAGGCAACCTTGAGCTTGGGTGCCTTTGATACAGTGGCTTATTATAGCTAACATTACTAGTAATGTTTTTTTGTCAAGTAGTTGATTGAAATTAGGAGAGGTACTAAGCATTGGGATCACTGAATGTTCTATAAAAATGAATTATAAAAAGACAAGGTAACAGAGCATACCTTTTGTGCAGTTCTCCAAAGCTATCCTGATACCATCTTCCCTGGCAGGTAAGCAACTAGCCACCACTGACCTGGCTGCTGATTACTTGTCACTCTCTCAGATTTTAGGTAGTTATTTTGGATGTCCTAAACCTATTGCTTATGATTATGTATTTCAATCTAATAAACAGTAGTTTTAGATACAAACATGCTTGCTTGTCTTTCATATTCCTGACACCACATGGAGCGAAACAGTTAAGTTACCACTACTTTAAGTTCTGAAAAGCTAGGGAAACAAATGCCCACAGAAGCAGCTTGACATTGATTAGAAAGCTAAAGTGCTGAGAGAGCTGCCTATTATTGTGATCAGTATTTTCTCATCCTTGCCCTGCGCTCCTTGATGTAGCCACCTGCTGACTCGTGTCGAGTGCTTAGACTGTAAGCAATAATGGGACAAAGATCTTTGTTTTGTTTGAACGGTACCCAGACAGTGGCATTGTGGCCCATAACTAGAACACCTAGGAGATTCTGGTACCCTAGTTCATATGAGCGATGAATGCTATAGAATACATATTTTACTGGGAGAGCTGCCTAATGGATAACACACAGGACAGACTCGAAAAATCAAAATTTTAATCCCAGCTCTTATGTGATGTTATACAAGTCATACCATCTCTTTGTGCCTCTGTTTCCCCTCCCACCTCCTCTCTGGTCTACACACGCTATAAAAACTCTTCGGCTACATCTACACTGGAAGCATCTGTTGAGTGCATCTATGCACAAAAGCAGATCAACAGAGCAATCTGCTCCGTCAGAGAGCAGCCAGACTGCCCTGCTCTCTGTCGACAGAACAGCTGACCGGAAGCTCTGCCAACAGGACTGCCTGGTGAACCAGAAGCTCCCTCTGTCAACAGAATTGTCGCCACTGAACTTCTCTTGAAAGAACTGTCGACAGAAACATTCCTAAAATTTTAAGGAATAACACTGTCAAGACAAATGCAGAGTTGTGTAGAAACTGACAATAGAACATTGTGTGTGTTCAGGCACTCCCTGAGCTATATCAACAGAAGGCCCCTTCTGTCAACAAAACTCTAGTGTAAACACAGTCTTCAGGGGAATGACTGTCTCTTGCTATGTATTTGCATGCTATCAACCATACCGAGGCCTTGCGTACCACTTAAATGCATATACCAAATGGTTTTTATAAAGTGTAAATTAATTTTCAAGGTAAAACTAAAACAACAGTTATGAGATTAACTGTTGTTCATCTCAATATAGCAAAGGACCTACCTGCTCCTTTATAAGCTCAATGAAAAGATTTTAAAGAAATATGGTGGTGAGAATATACGTACTGCTGATTCTGATTCTTCTTTTGGAGCTGCTCTCTTTAATTTCACAACACTAGCTCCTGCAACAGGGGTCAAAGGTGGCATTTTCAGATTAGCCAATACCCTACTAGCCATTGGAACACTGTTCTGCTGAGCTTCATTCTTCTTAGTTTCCAGCTTAGCTTCCTGTGATAAACTGGAGGCTGAAATGTACGTTGAGGCATTTGAAGGAACAGATAATTTCCGAAAAGTACTGGCAGTGATTCCAGCTGGAGGTGGTTTTAGGCGATCAGCGGCTCCATTTTCTGTTTTTTTCACTTTTATACTTGTGCTTGTTGAGCTGCCATCAAATACAATTAGTGGCCGCTTCCGTAAACCTTCCGTAGTTGTAACACTGAAAACACAAGTTATAATTTGTAATTTTGAGAAATTTATCAAGAGCTGTTTCTAAAGTAACATATAAATAATGTAAACAGACATAACTCAAAAAATTAATCTAGCCGAACCTGGCAATACTTGCCATTGCAGTTTCCCTTAAACTGTTTTAGTCCAATTTAAAATCAAAGCAATTTGCTCAAAAACAAACTATCCAGTTTAAAAACTCATTCCAGCCAATATAATTGCCAAATTTATTAAACAGCCTTAATATTGCTGTTTAGAGCTATTTTACGATTTGACTGTATTAAAAGAGAAATATTTTCCTTTATATGGAATATATTGTCAAAAGCTTTGTCGTCTTCATCTAAATTAAGATTTGCTGGTAATTTGAGATTTTATAAAAATCACTGCTAACATCTGTATTTGTTCATGATTCTTAAAGCAAGGAAGCCCAAATTGGGGCTAGCTAGCTAGTGAAAATATTTAGCAAAAGAAATCCCTATTTCAGAGATTAGTTGTTTCTGAGCTAAAATAGCGGGCCTCATTTGTTTGTTGAGATAGCTAATGATTTTGCATCTATGTGCAACCAGGTCAAGCTAATTAAGCATTTTATTAATAAACAGAAGAACACTGTCAAATTGTGTGAAGCCAAAAGATAACTGAAAAGGTGAAAAACTGTATAAGTGGCAAAGAAGTAAACATATGATTTTAACATAACTGTCCTTTTACACATACTTAACCATGTTCTTATGGCTTAGAGGGTTTTTTAAGACACAATCACTAGGAAACACAAACATTGTTGAAATAAAGTGTTACTTTTTAGCATAAGTATCCCTGAGGTGGCTATACATATGGGTTCTTTAGATATACATGGTTATTTAAATGTAAATAAAAACCAATGCATTTTACATACAATCATTTAATACCCACATCATGACACCCATCTGACTCAGTTACAGTATTATCATTGGAATGGCAACTAAACTCAGAGAAAAATCTCAGGACGGTCATGTTAGTTTGCATCCGTAAAAATAAAGTAGTACAGCACTTCAGAGATTAATGGATTTATTAGGATACAGGCATTCACATATCCCTGACCAATTACCCTAATTTACAATGGATAACTTCTTTCTTTTGCAGTCATTTTCCTACATGTATACCTGCCTTTGCATTTTCATTCCAGTCCCCCAGATGAAGTGGGTTTGACCCATGAATGCTCATGCCTAATATATAAGTTAGTCTTTCAGGTGCCACAGGACTCCTCCTTGTTGTAACTAAACATGGAGTTGCTGACAGCCTTTAAATTGGGAGGCTGGGTAAAAAAAAGGAAATTCTTGAAGTCTGCTGTGTGGTGACAGAACTTACTTAAATTTCCCTGAAAAATGAAAGGAGTAACAGTTCAAGAGTGCACATGCATCCACGCACAGTGGACAATATTAATAGGCAGCGAGAGAGGCATCGGACACCAACGGGCGCTGGGCCCACGGTTATTGATGATGATGATGAGTGCATCAAAGCTAGCCATCAAGTTTGCCTTCAATTATATTGAAACTGTGTTTAACGAATCCATTACTTTAACAGTTAATGGATCAACATACTTAAAGCGCCTAATAAAAGCAATTTATACGCATAAATGAACTCATACATTTTCGATCTTTCCTTACAACTTTATGCCTGACAACAACACCCTGATGTTGACTGCACTCCATAATAAGTATTGCCAATGTCAACCCCCAATGAACCATCTCATAAATATAAACTGTTTCAGTCACTTTCCTTAACATGCCTAACAGATATTCCTTAATTAATGATTGCTTGTTAAACACTACATGCTGTGGAGGCTGACACTCGGAGGTACATGTATGTTTAGATCAAATATTTGCTTTTTATTACTGTGGGCATCATTCATGCTGTATTTTTGTGGAGTAATAACACCCTTGTAATCACATAATCACATCATATAGTATTAAACACATTCCTAAAGCTGATGCACCCACAGAGAAAAATGAGTGGGTGCGGAGCATCCATCAGTGTCAAGCTCTCCCCTTTTCCACTCTTCATGCACTGGCTGCCCCACTAATCAACTCCTTCCCCACCCTCCCGGCACTTCCCGAGCACTGCAAACAGCTGATTCACAGGTTTCAGGAGGGTTTCAGGCTTTCAGGAGAAGATTCAGGAGGGAGGGGGAGAAGGCAGAGAAGATGCAAGGCAGGAGAGAGATCATGGAGGAGAAAGGGGGTTGAGCTTCCCTTGGCTAGCAGGGAAGTCACTGCCTATGCCTAAGGAAGGCTCTAAAGCAGGAAACTTCTCCTGAGCAATCAAGGAATTCTGTTTCTGCAGAACTTAACATTTCCATTAAAAAAAAAATTAAATTTGTAATCTTTAAAGTTGGGACTATTACCTGCTGAATGTGAACAAAATGCAAACTGATGTAGTGTTGTCTTCTTGAGCCTGCAGACAGCTAGCCTGAAACAACAGAGAGGTATAAACTGTCTAAGGCTCAACTCTAAGCCCCAGCACAGAGTCAACATAGTTGTGCTGTGCTCTGGGAAGTACTTCAAAGTCTGCAAGAGTGAGGGAAGAATCCTTCCCTCCTAGCTCCACAGCAGGCAAGCTGCTCTTTTACTCCTGGGAGAATTCTGCAAACACTATTTTAACACAATATAAATCACACTAGTTTCGATTATTTTTGGTAATTTATTTCAAAATACCTGTCAGCAAGCACGTCTGTAACAATACAGACAACAAAAAAGATTCAGGTAATGTTTTCAACAAATTGATTCTTTTCTAGGCATATAACACAGAACTCTGAGAAATAATTCATTTAAACTAAAATACAGAACCATATGTTTCCCATATCCCTCACAACCAGTACAAAGGCTTGTGGGAGTCAGGGTAATGGAGGAGCTGAAGGAGAAGTAAACTTCTGTAAAGGATCCTGGGTGTGCACTTGGAGGATTGTTGGGTATGGGTGGGAAAAGTATGGAAGCTTTTAGTGACCCTGCACATATGTGCTCCCATCCACTCCCCCCCACATCCCCATTTGTTTCTGTTCCGACTTAACTATCCTGTCCCTGTGCAGCTGACCTGGCCCCAACAGGTGTGATGAAGAATGCAGGATCTCTCTGTTCCCTAGCTGACCAGAAACAGCAGCTGTGTTCTATTACCACAGTGCTCTCCGGTGGACAAAAGGCAGAACTGCAGCAACATTTCAGCAGCTTTTTCTGGACAAAAAAATTTAAAATATGCACATCTCATTAATCAGACATACACCAGCAGTGCAGAATTCCCCCAGAAGTACTGTTGGGCAAAAACTCAGGTTTACCACTAATGTAGCTTCCATAAAGAAGTACAGATGGTGGATTTATTCCTCACACTCACAAAACCTTCCTTCACGGCAACTCTCACGCAGCCTGATGGAGAAAAACTCTACAGCACACAGAACAGTTATAAAGCTACCCAGATTCTGTTCCTTCTCATGCAGAGTAGCGCCATATTGGGCCCACTACAAGGACATCAAACACCACAGAGGAGGGGACAATATTATCTCTGAAAAGGTGTCTGAACAACCTTCATTCATTTCACCTGGGTGTTCTAATAACTCGTCAGTTTCTCTATATCCATTTTAGTTTTACCTGCCAAGTTCTCTAAGTCTAGAGCTTTCAAAAGCCTTCAGCAGCTTCTTTCCTATTTCCTTCACAACACGTGCACTATAAATGGCAGTAAAGAAAATAACCCAATAAAACACTGGCTAGACAAAATCATTTTTCAAGTGGTGGTCATGAACAGTGTCTTAACCACTGAAAAGTCTTGAAGTTGCCTAATTAGATGTTAACCAGTAAGAAGCACTTAAACAGTTACTGGAACTTTCAATATGCAGTATGTTAAACATCTTGTAACCTATATGGAAAAAAACAGAGTGGTTGTCTAAAGAGCCCTCTTTCTGTTCTTTGGTTTCCACATATTAATTTTTATTATAAAATGTGTTTAACTATATCACAAGTCTTATCTGTACCACTCTATTTATAATGTGCTAAACCCAACTCCACTCAAGTAAGATATCTCTATATAGTAGCAAAATTGGGTAAAGGAATTCTTAAGAACTCCTATACCTATACCATGCCTACCTACACCAAAAACTCTATTCCTGTTCCGCTATTTCAAAACTCTGCTGATGTATGAGATTACTGCATGTTGATTGGAATTACTGCATTATACAATAGCATAAAAGAAATTGCCCATCTGGAAAATGGAAAAGCACGTGGTCCAGACAACATCCCCATAGAAGCAATCAAGGCAGATAGTGAGACATAATTCAACATGATGTATAATCTATTTGGGAAAATTTGGGATACTGAAGAGATCACACAAGACTGGAAACACGGCTACCTTAACAAGCTTCCAAAGAAAGGCAATCTGAAGGAATGCAAGAACTGGAGGGGCATCATGTTACTGTGTATTCCAGGAAAAGTGTTCAATAGGATTCTCTTGGAGAGAATGAAGACGGAAATGATAAATAGCTCAGGGAAGAACAGGCTGGCTTCCGAAGCGAGACATCATGTACTGACCAAACAGCAACTCTCAGAGTGACCACAGAACAGTCGCTTGAGTGGAACATCCCCCCATACATAATTTTCACAGACATTGAAAAAAGCTTCAACAGTGTTCATGGAGACGCTTTGCGGAACCCGCCACAACACTATGGCATTCCATCCAAAATTATTAACTTGATCCGTTCAACGTACAAACCCTCAACATGCCAAGTTGTTCAAAATTGTGCCTTGACAGAATCCTTCAGAATACTCTCAGGATTGCGAAAAGGGCACATATTGTCACATTTCCTATTCTTGATCACAACAGACTGGATTATGAACAGGACAACAGATGGCCATTAATGAAGCATTCAGCACACACCTCAAACAGCTAGAGGACATTGATTTTGCTGATAATGTCACCCTCCTTTCACACCGCCATGAAAGAAAAGGTCACAACATTAGACAAAACTGCTACAATCACTGGACTGAGCATTAAGACAATGAGGATCAACCAGTCCAACAACACCACTACCACACCGGGAGGGGATGACCTGGAAGATGTGGAGCAGTTTACCTACTTGGGGAGTATTATGGGCAGAGATGGAGCAACAAAGATATCAATGCCAGGACAGGGAAAGCCACAGCTGTATTCAAGACTCTCCATCCCATAGGGAGTTCACAAATATCATCTGCGAACACAAACCTGCGGACCTTCAACACAAATGTGAAGAGTAACAGAGAGGTAGCCATGTTAGTCTGTATTCTAACAAAACAAAACAGCAGTCATGTAACACTTTAAAGACTGACTAAATGATTTTTAGGTGATGAGCTTTCATGGGACAGACCCCACTTCCTCAGATCTACAGAATTTCCAGTCCAGACCCAGTTATAAAGCTCAGAGGTCCAAAAAAATTGCAATAAAAACTTGACAAGTCAAATACATAGAAATGAACTCTCTTGTCTCAGGCAAGACACATAACATCCCCCATCCCCCCACCGTCTTCAGTTCTATGTATTCGATTTGTCAGTTTTTACTGCAATTTTTTTGGACCTCTGTGCTGTATAACTGGGTCTGGACTGGAAACTCTACAGATCTGAAGAACAGGGTCTGTCCCACAAAAGCTCATCACCTAATAAATCATTTAATTAGTCTTTAAAGTGCACATTTGTTTTGTTACAAATGTGAAGAGTGTGGTCTTGTATGGATGTGAGACCTGGCATACTAAAAAGTCTTCAAACCACACCTACAGACGTTCATAAACAGATGGCTGAAGTACGTCCTTCACATCAAATGGCAAGACTGTCACAAATGAGGAGCTTTGGAACAGAAGAGGACAAGAACCAACTGATGTTTAAATCAAGAGAAGAAAGTGGGGATGGCTAGGCCACACTCACAGAAAACCATCATCCAGCAGAGTCCAGCAAGCTCTCAAAGGGAACCTGCAAGGAAAACACAGAAGAGGAAGGCCTTGGACAACAATGAGATCTACTGAGATTGAAGGACAACAACTGGGGTACTTCTGGAATCAACTAGAAGTTTTGTCCCAAGACAGAGTGAAGTGGAGAAGACTTGTAGATGACCTATGCTCCACTCAGAGTACAAGGGTTAAGTAGTAGTAGTAGGTCTTCTAGAACATCAACGCTTCTAGAAGCAACATGATAAATAGCTAACAAAGACCAACTAGGCAGAAAAAAACCCACATTCCACAAGTGAAGTTACTGATGAACAAGTCCCTAGCAACAATTTGTTCAGCCACATTTAAATGTAGTCATATGAGGTAGCTAAATGACACTAAATGTAATAATGACACTAAATGTAATGTAATACTGTGGATTGCATAAACAGTTTTACGAATATATCTAGTTTGCTATCTAGACAACATTCACATACAGCTATTAGAAATTCGTGGGCTGAAATTTGATGTGAAGCAAAGGGAAGCCTTTTAAAAAAATCACAGTGATTCAGCACAGTAGAGATCTCCCCATGAACACTGTGTTTCAGAATTAGGACCAGAGTGTGCAACTGAAATATAAGTAAGACTAAATTGATTTTTCAGATTGCTATTTTCTGATCAAAATTGATTTTAAAGCCTTATATGAGAGAAAAGCTGTTTAATTTAAAAAAAAAGGTCTTGAATTAGGTACAATGAACACTATTGTTGAAGATTACCGCCATAATCCCTTACTCAATTCCTAGTACATGAGCAAGCATAAATCACTATGGCCTGGATTACTGTTTAAAAGGTCTGGTCAACAATTACATTAGTCAGGAGCACATACAATCCACATCCCTCTCCAAAAGATGTAATTATGCTCACCTACCCTTCAAGTAGATGAAGCCACACCAATGTAACATTCTATCAACCCAACTGCCACTGCTCAGGGAAGTGGTGTTCCTATGCTGCAGGAAAAAATCCCTTCCCATCAAGGCTCCACAAACACTATAGCATGGTTATGGCAATGTACTTATGTTGAGTATAGACTCTGTGAAGTAGACACACTGTCATTCACGTTCAGCTGGTTAATTATATTATGCCTCCATAGTGATGAGAGACATGTTACTATAAGTGCGGTTGGTAGTTACTGTCACTATTACTACTTATAATTGTGAATAACAGTTACTGTTAACCATGACAAGTGCCAAGCTTTTCATCAGCTATCCGTCTCCATACGTACAGTGTTTTGAGATCTACTACGCAAAGTACTATAGAACAACTAGCTATCATTACTATTGTTAGCATTCTATAATTGCAGTTGAACTTCTTCCTCTTTCTCACCACATTTGACAATACTTTTTGATGTCTCACACAGCATCCCCTGCAAGTGCTAGCAACATGTGCAAGAAATGTAATTTACAAGTTACAAAACTGAGAAAAAAAAATCTAATCATGTTTTTCTAAAATGTGAAGAAGGTTATCCAGAATTTACAAGCACAACTGAATTACCTTTTACTCTCATTTTTTGTTTCATGTAACTCCCTTTTCTTTTCCATCATTTTCCCCCATCTACTTTTGGGTAAGTTGCGCTGAGGCAATGGTATGGCATGTTGAACATAGAGATTAGTGAGGCCATCTTTGTCGATCTTTGCATTATTTTCAACTAGTATGTTCTTCTGTGGGAAAAGGAACAGAGCCACTATTATCAGGAGAAACTTTCAAATGTAAATAACTTTTATGGCACTTCTTTTTCTCAATAGTCAATTCAGCACAACTAACATTTTAAACAAGAAATGAAGTAGGCAATTTACATAACAAAGTGGGTCAGAACACACTTTGGTGAGGCTCTACACAGGTACAAGGATGTATCTGCATGTACACTCATCCCTCACTCTACAAGCACAATTGGTTCCCAAATTTCTGCTATAGATGAAAACTCATAAGAATGACACTAAATTCCCATTAAAATACATGTAAAAGTCTCCAATTCATTCCAAGGGCTTGTAACTTGACATAAACCAGTTGAGTTTAGGTAGTTTTCTGATGTATTTGAATAGTTTGGCACCAGAAACAGAAGGTAGTGTATGTATGTAGAACAGGGATGTCCAACCTATGAGTCCCATTAAATTTGTTAAAGATTTCCAGCTGGGCAGTTTCCAGCTGTATGTGGTTGTTAAAGAAGCCATTTGCAGTTTCTCAACACTGGTCCCTCAGGCAGATGTCTATCAATAGAGATAGCTGCCATCTCCAGCAGCTCTCTCTATCACTTGGGATAGCAACTACCTTATGCCTAGGTGCTGAAACCTTAACACTTGAGTTAATTGCTGGGAGCAGGAGGGGTGGGGAAGCTACCCACCTAGCAGTCACAGTGAAGAGGCTGCGGGGGAGGAGGAGGAGGAGGAGGAGTGTTTAAGGCTGGGGGTATTGAGGGAAGCGGGGCGGGGAGGGTCCTAAGACTGGAGGAAGCTTGGGGCTGCAGGGAGAGTCTAATTCTAGGGGCAGTTTAGGGCTGGTGTGGGTGTGAAAGCCTTGGGACAGTTTGGGGCTGCTGGGGGGGCTCTAAGGCTGGGGGTGGTTTGTGGTGGCTGGGGGATGTGTGTCTAAGGCTGGAGGAGGTTTGTCGCTGAAGACAGTTTGGGACTGTGGGGGCAGTTCACAGCAGGCCAAGGGTGAGGTCTGCCGGGTGGGTGGGCAGTCTAATACAGTAAACTCTGGAGTTACCCACAACCTCTACATAACTCAAATTTTCCTGCAAGGGGAGGGGAGCTAGGAACCACCAGGGATGGTCAGTTTCCTGGCTCCCTAAGTGGCAGGAGAGCAGAACCAGGGGCAGGCTGGTTACAGTCTTCCTACTGCTTGCAGGGACAGGAAACTGATCAGCTCATGGCTGGTCAGTTTCAAATTCCCACCATTGCAGGGGAGAGAGCCTGCCTAAGAGCCTTCTCTCTCTCTTCCTCCAGGGGAAGGCCTGTCAGACAGCTGCATGTCTGAGGGAAGGGAGGAAGAAGGCTCCAGTTGCGGGTCTCCCTGCCCCCAGCCAGGGATCCCACAGCTGGAGATGAGCCAGCCGCAGGGCTGTGGGTCTCTCCCCTCGCTCCCCACCCTCAGCCAGGGACCCTGCTCATATAAGCAGGGAAAGTTCACTCATATAGTGAATAAAGGTAGGTATATATGCTACTCATTTTAGTGAGTACTCATAAGTAAAGTACTCATTAAACAAGGGATGAGTGTACTGAACAGCAGATTTACAGTCCATATTAGCTCATGTGAAACATGAGCTTATATAACTCTCTGAAGTCATTCTAGTTCAATTAAACTCAATGGCAAACATTTCAAATTATAAGAATTTCACTGAATTACAGACAGGATCAAGTCACCTTGTAATGGGTTTGCAACCTCACCTGCAGAAAAGCAAACATCTCTTATTAAAAATGACAAACAGGTCTTTCAAGTACTTAGATCTGATTCCACAGCTCCCAAAACACATGCTTCTACTGTCTGAGCAGAAAGCCTCTCTATACTAGTTAGCATCTAAGCCACAATTTCTAAACTACCACCACTCAAGGCAACAAAAGGTACTCTCCCACGCATATGGACCTTGAACGGATAAATCTTTTTGCCTGCAACTCAACAGTGAAAAAGCAATGTACCTACTCACATGTGTAAGACTTAGCAATAACATTACTCAATTACATTGCCACTTAAACTGATGGCAAACAACCCCTTCCGACATCAACTGGTGCAGGAAATGATTTCAAACTGCCAGCAGCGATTTGCATTAATACTTTTACTTAAAGTTACTTTTGGATCAGCGACTTGTAACCAGGAAGGTTCCCGGCAACCCAACAGTTTGAAGATTTCCCTTATGACTTCGTGCAAATAGTCATTTACTTTCTGGGCGCACGTGGGCCGCTTTCCGGGGAGCCAGTTTTCCAAGCCAGAGCGAGACGGCGTTACTCAACTGGAGCTTCCCCAGGGAAGCGGAGCCCATCCGGGCGGGCGGGAGGGAGGGGTCACGCCGGTTGCTGATTTCAGAGGCCGTCGCCCGGGGGGCAGCGACCCGCGGGAACCGGGCTCTAAAGGTCACAGGCACAAACGGCCGTGCCCCGCCCCCGGCTCAGGCCGGCAGGACCCCCCGTACCCCGCTGCGAGGCTCACCGCCCGGGGGGGTGTAGGGGGGAGCAACGTCGCCTTGCCAGAACCTGGACGGGCTCCACCAGGCCGCACCTGCTCCAGAGTGAGCCGCAGGAACTCCTGAGAGAGCAGCTCCGGGTGCAGCAACAGGTCCGAGTCCACCGGCCCGCCGCCGCCGTGCGCCGCCATTTTCCCGCGGCGATTCCCTTCTCTTCGCCGTTGACCTCCCGACGCAAACGGGGCGGTGCGTGGACAGGAAGTGACGCCACAGCGGCTGAAGAGAAGAGATGACAAGTTCCGGCCAGGCCGGCGCCCGGGGCCGCGTGAGGGAGCGCTCGAGCCGTGGGCGGAGCTACCAGCCCTGCGCGTATTTCGCGCCAGCGTCGGCCGTAGCGCGCGCACGGGTCGTCTGGTGCCGTGCGGGGGGACAGGGGGTGCTGCGCGGTGGTTGGCAGGGACGCTGCGCAGGCCCGGGCTCGGCTGGCTTGTAGAGGTGCGCGAATAGCAAGCGGTCCTGGGGCACGTCAGACACCAGTTTCTTAGGTCGCCCGCTGCCCTTGGCAAAGCCCGTGTCCACAAGTAAAAAGCGAGGAGGGCAGACAGAACCCAGGGAGGGGAGAGGGCAACAGGGGTCACCTGTAATTATTCATCATCGTTGTCAACAACCGTGGGCTCAGCGCCTGCTGGTGTCTCTCGCCTCCCTGCTTCCTTCCATCTTTCCCTGTCCGGTGCGGAGTGGCTTATCTCCTGTGGACTAGCTCTGCACCAATCTACTATATCATCTGCCCATTCTCTGGGGTCTGCCTCTCCTATTTGAACTGTCCATCGGGCTGAATACCATGGTCTTGATTTTTTGTTCATCATTCATTGTGCAAATATGCCTGAAAGCTGTTATTTCTGCTGTGTAACCTTCTGCAGAAGAGAACAGCAAGAAGTCTTATAAATAAAAAAAGTAAATAAATAATTGGAGCTACACATCACCTAGAGCTGGAAGGAAGACTGCGAGGTCATCTAGTCCAGTCCCCCGCCCTCTTGGCAGGACCAAGCACCCTGCCTGACATCTGTTTGCCCTAATCCCTAAATGGGCTCCTGAAGGATTGAATTTACAAGCCTGGGTTTAGCAGGCTAATGCTCAAACCACTGAGCTATCTCTCCCCCCATTCATTGCATCTGGTGAAGCGGGCCTTTGCCCATGAACGCTTATTCTCCAAAATATCTGTTAGTCTATAAGGTGCCACAGGACTTTTTGTTGTTCTCAAAGATACAGACTAACACAGCTGCCTCTCTGATACTTCCGCAGAAAGTTCTCTTTCAAATATATCTTCGTATATAATTCCTTGTTGGTGACCTTCTGCATCCATCCTATTCTCAGGATCTTTCTATAACAACTGTTGAGCACCAATATCCTTCTCTTTGAATTTTTCATTATCATCCATGTCTCACATCCATACAACACACTGCTGAATGCATGTTTTCAAGATGCTCAGCTTTGTTTCTAAGCTAATTGTTTTGCTTCTCCAGATCTTGTCCATTGCATTCAAACTTGCTCTTGCCTTCGCTATTCTAGTCAGTATTTCCATCTCACAGTCTAGAACATATGTGGCTCCCCAGACATGTGAACTTCTCTACGTTCTGTAGTTCAATCCCACCTACAGTGCTCTTCCTTCCTATTTCCTTATCTCCAAATACCATTGTTTTGTTTTACCAGCGTTCATAATCAGTCTGCACCTTTTCCCTTCCTTATTTAGCACCTGCACCATTTTTGCTAGCTTCCCCTCATCTTCCTCAATGGTAACTATATCATCCACGAACCTCAAGTTGTTAATTCTTTTCCCGTGCAAAGATATCCCTTCTACCTCTTCCTTGATCTTGTCCATCGCTCTCTCTAGATGTGTGATGGAGATACTCAGCGATATTGGATCTCCTTGTCTCGTACCTCTACTCGTTATAAACCAGTTTCCCATCTCTCTGCACATTCTCACCACTGCCTCTGCACGGTCACTGATATCCTTCAACAACCGTATCAGTCTGCTATCCACTCCGTATGACTTCAACACCGCCCAAGTCACTTTCTGATCTGTACTGTCTAATGCCTTCTGAAAAATCGATGAAGCAAGTGTAGATGTTCTTGCTCTTTTGTCGAGCTTTCTCCACTATCAATCTTAGTGCCATTATCTGCTGTATGGTACTTTTATCTTTCCTGAGCCCTGCTTGCTCATCCACTAGATATTCTACCTGCAATCTTAGTATCTCCATCAATTTCAGCAGCAGCAGCTTGCCTAGATGACTCATTAGGGCTATTGTTCTGTAGTTATTGCATTCTGATATACTTCCTTTTTTGGATATTGTCACTAGTACAGATCTTGTTCATTCCTTAGGTGCCTTCTCTTCTTTCCATGCTATATTACGTAGTCGGGGTATTTCCTGAATCATACTTTCTCTGCTGTATTTGATCATCTCTTCTGTGATATTATCATTTCCAGGGCTTTTGTTGTTCTTTGGTCGTTTCACTGCTCTGACTACTTTCTCCTTCAAAATATTGGTCTCGGTCTTGATGCTTAGTGCAGATATCTCTTTCAGTTTTTTGATCAGTCTATCTGAGACACTTTGGTCCAACTGTGCTTTGTATAGATTGGTGCAGCATTTCGTCCATTGGTGCACAATCTTGTCCTTGTTCATGAGCACCTCTTTGTTCTCGTCTTTGATCACCATCTGCTTTGGCTGCCACTGCCTATTCATCTTATACACCTCCCTGGTCTTACATTCACTGTAATACCTCTCTATATCTTCACACTGTTCCTTTAACCATTTTGCCTTATCCTTTCTGGCCACTTTCCTTACCTCATTGTATTTCACCCTATATTGCTGTTCCACCCTTTCAGAAACATCCCTTCTGATCCTCAACGCTCTCTTCTCTTGGACCAACTTCAGTGTCTCCTGCATAATCCACTTCTTACTAATCTTCTCTTCTTCCAGAACAGTCTGCTTAATTGCCTCTCTTATTGCCATGGCTATCCCTTTGACTCTCTAATCTTGGTCTTTCTCTGTGGCCGCATTCCGAATCTTTTCTTCAAGCGCTGCTCTGTATGCATTCCCTATTTCTTCCTCACCTAGCCTCGCCACACCTCTCCTCTTCTTAAACTGTGTCTTACACTTTCTCTTGAGTTTTACCAGATGTTCGTGATCACTACACTGTGGTCCAAGTCTATAACCGCTCCTTGGAAAGTTCGACACTGCTGTACTGATGTTACCCATCTTCTTCTTGTCAAAATCATATCTATCATGTTCTTGAACTTCTTGTAATTCGATCGCCATGTCCGTTTCCTACAGTCCTTTTGTTGGAATCTCATGTTGCAGATCACCATTCCATGCCCCGTAGCAAACTCTGGTAGTTTCTTGCCTCATTTGTTTCTTTCTCCATATCCAAACCTTCCCATGACTCTCTCCCAACCTTCATTATCTGCTCCGAACTTCGCGTTCCAATCTCCTCCAATGATCAACACATCTCTCTTTGGTATCTCTTCCAGCGTCTTTGTCAAGTCCTTTTAAAATAGATCAATCTCTTCCTCCGTATTGTCTGATGTGGGTGCATAGATCTGAATGACTGAGATGTTGAACGGTTTTGCTTTGAATCTCACTACCATCATTGATACTGACTCACGTGTTGTCCGGATAAACAAGGTCCGCGACACAAGTCAAGTGATCATGGTTGGGTCAATAAGTTGGCTACCGAAAGAAGATTACAACTAACACACATGCTATCAAATGGAACATGGAATGTCCAAACACTGCGGGCAATTGGAAAATTAGAGCTGCTTTGGAAGGAGATGGAGAGCTACCGATGCGATAGACTTGGACTGGCGGAGATGCATTGGATGGCATTGGGAGAGATGTGCGGTTGTGAAGTCATTTGGTCAGGGAATGAAACGAAGCGTGAGGCAGGAATTGCTTTTTTTCTTAGCAAAAGATGTAGACAAACATTATTAAGATACAAGCCTGTCATTGACAATACAAGTTAATGAAGCAAATTAAGTTGGATTTGTTGGATGTAACTAGCAAAGGTGGGGAAATTCCCCTTGTAATGCATAAGCCAGCTAAGATCTCCATTCAGGCCCAAGTTAAGGTTGTCAGACTTGGAAATGAATTCCCATTCACCTGTCTCCCTTTGTAATTTTGTGGGAAAATCCTTCTGTAGAAGAATGACTACTTTTAAATAATGTACAATACTGAGTCAAATGTCAAATTTCCAAAAAAGAGGGGGAAGGTGTTAAAAAAATGGTAAGCTAAAGAAACTGTTTCTCTTCACGCTTCATGTAAATTAAGATGTTAAAAGTAACGTTTTTCTTCTGCATAGTAAGGTTTCAAAGCTCTAGGAAGTCAATGTTCGGTTGTAAACTGTTGAAAAAACAACCATAACATTTTGTTCAGAATTATAGGTGTTTTTAGAATTAGGAACAACTACCAATCCTTAGGTGGTTGTAACTGTGAGGTTCTGCTACTCTCCGAATCGTGGTGAGTGGGCTTGGGTGTTCCAAAGGACCTGAGAGCGATGCCATAGGGAGTCTTGTACTCCCAGCAGGGTCACCCATGGCAGCAAGATCAAGGGGGAGGGTCCAGACAAAGAACGATCCTAGAAGTCCTCAATAGCGCAACAGGTGGAGGATAGCAAGGGTAATGCCACAATGGCTGTGAAGGTGGATGAAGCCTGCAGTGGACAGGAGACTCCCAGTTGTCATGGATTCCACGCCATTGGAGCTGAGCTTCCTATCTGTCAAGAACTGTGTGGTGGCTGCAGTGCAACAGTCCCCCAACGTTAAAAAAAGTCACACATCAGTGTCTTCCTCTGTGTACTACTCTCCTAAACTTAAGCCCTACAGTAACTGGTGAATGGGGATGGGAGCAAGATTGTGAAGCTTTTAGTCATGAACCAGCATGTAGGCAGTGGATGTACGTATTAGTTGTTCCATTTCGAGGACTGAGGTGGTAGAACTGTCCGGCCTATGCCTCCACAACTGAGCAGCCCTATTTAGGATTCACTTTGCTCGCCCCACATGGAAGGATGCTAGAAAAGGTGCCCTAAACATAGTGCACCTCAACCCTGCTGACTGGATAACCACGTCCAGTGGGTTCATCTCCATACGGTCAAAATCGGACAGTAAACGCTGGAACATAAAATATTCGAATTCTAATGGACAACCCAGAGAGTGAGCGATCTGAAAGATGCATGGCAGTTATTGCCCACGAGCTGTGACTTATTCAACATCGATGTAGCTGCCCTGGCAGAAACATGTAGGCCAGAAGAAGGACAGCTAAGAGGGGTAGGCAGAGGGGACACATTTTTCTGGAAGGGAACCTCAAAGGAAGAAAATTAATCCTTGGAGTAGGATTTGCCATCAAAAACAAACTGACCAAGATCCTATCTGAAGTCCCTGTCAGCATGAATGAGCGTCTCATGACTTTGCACCTGAAGCCTGCCAAAAACCAACAGGTAACTTTCATGAGTGCTTATGCACCAACTCTGGAAGCTGAAGATCCTGTGAAGGAGAAGTTCTACACCCAACTGGACACAGCCACAAAATTTCAGAGATCAACTGATCATCAGTCTTTTCAAGAAGGGCGACAAGTCATCCTGTGGAAACTATCGTGGCATCTCTCTCTGGACAACAGCAGGGAAAATCTTAGCTCAAGGCCTTGCAAACTTACTCCTGCCACTCTCAGAAGAAATTCTCTCAGAAGCCCAGTGTGGCTTGTGACCATTCCGAGGAACAGCGGACATGATCTTCACCGCCCGGCAACTGTAAGAAAAATGTTGCGAACGCAACTAAGACTTACATATGAGTTTCATTGACCTGACAAAACCATTCAGCTCAGTCACTCATAGTGCCTTGTGGACCATCCTCTCAAAGATTGGCTGCCCCAGAAAAATTCATTAGCATCTTAAAGCTGCTTCATGACAACATGACTGCCACAGTATTGAGCAACAACGGATCACAAAGCGACCCCTTTGAGGTCAAAACAGGAGTCAAGCAAGGGTGTGTCATTGCCCCATCACTGTTGTGCATCTTCATCACCATGACCCTTCACCCTTCACTGCTGGAAAATGTGGAGCGCTTTGTATATCTTGGAAGTCATCTTTCCTCTGAAGTCGACATCAATGTGGAAACCCAGCATTGTCTGAGCCATGCAAGCTCTGCTTTCACCCATATGAGACAAAGCATCTTCAAGAACTGGGACATCTGTCCCAAGACAAAGCTCCTCTATACCATGCAGTGGTTGTTCCAGTGCTTCTGTGTGCATGTGAAACCTGGATAACATCCAAGCATCATTTAAAGGCACTTGAACAATACCATCAATGCTGCCTCAGGAGAATGGTAAATATCTCTTGGGAGGAGACGAAGAAAGCATCAAAAACTAGTCCATGCCCCTCCAACAGCTACCAACACCTGCCTCTTCTGTGATAAGATCTGCGGCTCCAAATTGGGCTGATCAGCTATCAATGGACTCACAAGTAGGAGGGTGACATGAAGACATCCTACTCATCTAGTGATGACCAAGGAGGAAGAAGTAACTCTGAGGTTCTGGTATCAGAGAGGTAGCCGTGTTAGTCTGTAGCTTTTAGAACAACAAGAAGTCTTGTGGCACCTTATAGACTGGCAGATGTTTTGGAGCATAAGCTTTCGTGGGCAAAGACCCGCTTCATCAGATGCATGAGTGCGGGGGTGGTTTCAGAGGGGTATTTAAAGAGTGGGGTCCCAGTAAGAGGGAGGGCCAGAGCTGACAAGGTCTATTCAGCAAGTGGAAACCTTGCTGAATAGACCTTGTCAGCTCTGGGCCTCCCTCTTACTGGGACCCCACTCTTTAAATACCCCTCTGAAACCACCCCCGCACTCATGCATCTGATGAAGCGGGTCTTTGCCCACGAAAGCTTATGCTCCAAAATATATCAGTCTATAAAGTGCCACAAGACTTCTTCTTGTTCTCTGAGGTTCTAATGTACAAACAATTGAATACATCTGACAAATGTATCCAGCAGAGGGCAGTGGTGCACATAACACAAGAAAAAAAAAACAATTCTCATATGACAGTGCTAGCATCTTGGACAAGATCTGAAATATCCCAGGGACTTGTTTTACTGATTATAGGCTTCTAATCAGTATGGACTCATTTTGTCCTTCTAAAACTTTCTAGCAGCTCATATTACTCTGGTAGCTGAATAGAAATCTTGTGTATGTTCTTTAGGCCAGTGAATCCATTTTTATATTGCAAGGTGTCATGTTCATCTTTGGTATTATATAAACAACAGTAAATGAGATAGGTGATTCTCAAATGTTAGAAGCCATTCCTTCGTTGTAGTGGGATTTCTGTGTACCATTTTAAGATCCTGATTCTGCTAAAACTTATGCATTTGCTTAACTTTGTTACTGTGAATAGTCTCATTTAAATAAGTGGAATTACAGTAGTAAAATTAAGCACCTACATAAATGATTGCAGAATCAGGGTCTAAAAAGGACACATATCATTTACTTACTAAGTATTTGCTTCTTCTAAACTATTCAGAAAAAAATACAAATATATTTCATTGTATTTGTAACAGTTTTAAGTAAATTTGCTGTGTCTTATAAAACCTTAAGAAGGGTGACAATATTTTTCTGTGCTGAATATGGGACACCTGGTAAAATTACTCATATTCAAGCAAGCTCCAGAACTACGCAGTACAAATGTTCAAATTAACATCCGATTGACTGATTCCCCCTTAAAAAGAAACACTGTGTAGCTGGAGTCTTTTTATTTACCTACTTATCTTTAAGGTTTGCATGGGAAGTAGTGACACACACACTCCCATACACCTCCCTACTTGATGCTCTCCACCTTGCATGCCTGGCTGGGCCCCTGGGACAGACACTCCTCTCCTGGTATCTGGTGCCATGTCTTCTCAACACAACGTGGCAGGGTAGGCAGGGTCACAGGACCCTCTGTCCAGATTTCTCTCACAGTTTGCACCAGAATGTGACAAACATCAGTCTTTCCACACTGTGTGAGAGGGAAAGGGATGGGAGTGTCTTCCAGTAAAATGGGGTGGGGTGGTGGTAGGGGAGATCTGTCCACCCTTTTCCAGGAGAGAGGGATAGTTCAGTGGTTTGAGCCTTGGCCTACTAAACCCAGGGCTGTGAATTCAATCCTTGAGGAGGCCATTTAGGGGTCTGGGGCAAATAGATTAAAAATAAAAATTCTCAGGGAAGGTGCTTGGTCCTGCCAAAAGGGCAGGGGACTGGACTCAACAATTTCCCAAGGTCCCTTCCAGCTCTAAGAGATGTATGTATCTTTTCCCTGCCACCTCTATTCCCCTATAGCTAGAAGCAGCTTGTCCCTTCCTGCCTGCACAATGTAGAAAGGCAGCTAACATCTCCAGACTGCTGCTGGTAACTGACATAAGCCAGCTGTCTCCTGTCCCCTGGCTATAGTAAGGGCCACAAGGGTTAAACCAGGGGTGTCCAAAACATGGCCTGCAGAGCCTTTTAATCTGGTCTGCTGAGCTCGGAGAGGTGCTCTGTTTAAAAAGCGGCTGGACAGCTCCAAGCCACATGTGGCTCTTTAAAGAGCCATTTGCAGCTCCTGCTTTTGCTGCCTGACACCTCCTCTGTCTGCCTGACTGTTACACCAATTAAATTGAATCCTATTCTTTCAGTGTGACAGAACGCTAGGAGCTGCCCCTGCCACAATGTTCATGGGCAGAGCTGGAGGCTGTGGTGAGCCATGCAGCTGCGGTGAAGAGGAAAGAGCCTGGTGAAGGAGCAGCGGGTGGCGGCAGCATGCGGAGCTCCCAGGTAAGTTCATTCTGGCTTTGGGGAGGCAGTTTGGGGCTGTGGAGGGGGGGTTAAGCCTGGGGGCAGATGGGGGGCGGTTTGGGGATAAGGGGGGGTTTAAGGCTGGGGCGGTTTGAGGCTGCAGGGGCGTTTAAGGCCGGGGGTGGTTTGAGGCTGCAGGGGGGGTTTAAGGCTGGTGGAAGTGGGGGAGTGTGGTTTGGCACTGCGAGGAATTTAAGCCTGTACAGGGGGTTTGGTTTGGGGATATTGTGTGTTTGGCCCCAGACCATGTAAAAAAAATTGCCGTGTGGTCCCTGATGAAAAAAGATAGGACAGCCCTGGGTTGAGCCCTCAGTGTGCATTTTGCACCAGGGCCCAGGGAACCTGACTGCAGGGACTTCTGCCAGCTTGGCTAGAGAGGTGGCACGCTCTCTTCCTGTGCACTGGAGTCATTTTGGCTCCACCCCAGAACCTAAAGGAGCCCACAAAATCCACTAGCCATGGGCCCTCGGAGCAGTTAATTGGCTCTGGGTATAAGCCTTATCCTCTGTACTTTCCCTCTGGCCCCTGCTCCTACAGGGCTGGAGCCTGAGGGGAAAGTCTTTATCTTCCTGCTTCTCAGTTGAGGTCCGTGTCTTTGAGTGGTCTCTTTTTCTCTCCTTTGGTGGCCAATGGGGGAGTGGGGAGCTAGTTTTATTTTGTTTTGTTTTTCACTGGTGTGTGGCCCCTGACTGATTTTTATGTGGGTCAGTGGCCCCCAACCCCTAAGTCTTCTCTTCTGTAAACTAAACAAGCCCAAATCCCTCAGCCTATCCTCTTAGGTCTTGTGCTCCAGACCCTTAATCATTTGTGTTGACCTCCGCTGAACCTGCTCCAGCAAATCCACATCCTTTTTATACTGGTGGGGGGCCCAAAACTGGACACAATACTGCAGATGTGGCCTCACCAGTGCCGAATAAAGAGGAATAACTACTACAAATACTCATTGGATCTGCTGTATGAGAGACAGCCCCCCAGGATCCGGGATGTCCTCCACAAGATATGGGAGGAGTCAGGCCCAGGAACTCCTAGCACAACGTGATACAATGCTGTTCTTTCAGAGGGAAAGCTAGGAGCCCCTGTAGGCTTTTCAGTGGCAGAATGTGCTGCAATCTCAGAACAAGGCACAGTCTGACAACAGTGGGCCCAAATGTGGAAATTGAAATCCAGGCAAAGGGTTTGTTGTTCCTTCCAACCTTGAAGTCAAATCTGCTGGCCAAATGGCAAGGATCATTCATGGCTATAAATAGGGCAAGGGCACTTGATGATGAAATCCACCCCCCAGTGAAAAGAAAAGGGACAGAGGTGATACCACATGAGCCTACTGAAGACTTGAAAAGTCCAAGAGGGCTTCCTCATGGCTTTTTCATGAGAACCTGAGCTCAGGCTGCCAGCGTTCTTAATCCATGATGCTGGGAAGAAAAGAAACAGCAAATACAAGCAATCCAAGACCTCCCCTTGGTCTTCATAGCAGTCCCAGATCATTCCAATGGAGACTTATATCCAGTGCAGACCACTCTGGGGGAAAAAGGTCTCTGAAAATCTGACTAGGCCCTGTCCAATTCACAGCTGTGAAAAATGTGTCACAGACTATGAAGTCTGCCCTGCACTGTGAAATCTGATCTCCCTGTGCTGGTAGGTGCCTGGGGCACCCAGCAGCTATTCTGGTCACGCTAGGAAGGGACAGGAATTGCCCTTCCCCTACATTGTCACTCTTGGTGGGGAGATCACAGCCACCTTGAGAGGCACTGCAGAAATGAGGGTGGAATCTATTCTAGCCCTGCCCTGAAGGCTGCACAGAAGTGAAGGTGGCATTCTTGGGACACCCTTCCCCACAACTTTGCAAACTCCACCTCTGATCCTATTTTGGGTCAGGATCCTTGTAGTTAGAACACCATGAAATTTCAGATGTCAACCTGTGAAGCCATGAAACTGACCAGTTTGGAAAACCTGGCCATGAACCTGACCAGAATGCATTGTGAATTAAGTAGGGTCCTGTCTATGACCTGTTCAGTGGAAGTCGTGGAAAATGGTCTGCCAGAAAGTTCTGGCCAGGTTCAGTCTCAGGGTCATTGATGAATTCCCAAGTTCAGCCTTTCTCCAGCTGGACCTCCCATCCTAAAAGTGAGTTACAAGGCTAGTGTAGAGGAGTCATGAGTGGGGTCACTAGCCATTCAGGTTTTCCCAGCTATGATCTCTGTTTTGGTTCTCAAGTCATCCTCTGGGTAGATTTTGGAAATATGAAAAAATGTCTGTGATTTTTCCTGGCCTTTCAAGCTGGTTGGCTTGAGAGTATGTGTCTACTGTCTGGGCCCCGGGTTCAGATGCCAGTGCTGCTGACAGCAGCATTAGAAAAGGGCTGTTTAAACTGCTGCACTGGGAGCCTTCTGCAGACATCCCTGTCTTCCTCGTTGCACGAAGAAGAACGGATGTTTCAGCAAAGGGGGTTTCCTGGACATTGGGCCCCATGTGGATGGGCCAAATGTTGGGAAAGCCTCTCCCAACACTGCTGTTGCCAAGAGATACACAAATTGTGAATCGTATTTGCATATCTTTTGCTGACAGTTCTCGGCACTCTAGACCCAGCCAAGGAAAGGTGTCATGTTATGGTATTGCCACTGTTCCTTCTGCACTGCTGCTGGTGGTGGGGCAGCCTTCTGAGCTGGATGAATGGAGAGCAGTGGCTGCTGGCCAGCCGCCCAGCTCTTACAGTAGCGTCACTGCTAGCAGCAGCACAGAAGGAAGGGTGGCCTGGTATGGTATTGTCACTCTGACGTCTGTGCCACCTCAGGCAGTCTGAGCTGGGTGTCCTGAGTGTAGCCACTACTCTTTGATTGCCCTGCTCAGAAGTCAGTGCTGCTACCAATAGCAGTGCAGAAGGAAGTGCAGCACAGTGTGGTATTGCAATGCTTTCCTCTGCACCATAGCCCATGGCAGCACTGTCTTCCAAACCTGGTAGCCAGAAAGCAGGTGCCACTATCCAGGTGACTACCTCAGAAGGCAGTGTCCCTGCGTGATGCTATTGGATCTTTCCCATAAGTATAAAACCATTTCTTTGATCACTGTACTAGGGTTTGCAACACAGTTTGTGCCAGATGGGCCAGTTGAGGGGTCTAATGAAAGCTGGTTATGCCCTAAATCTGTTTATGCTATTTCTATGCCTGTATCATACGTGTATGTAAAGTTATAGATATTGGCTTTATACCTGCATTGGAAATGTTTTAGTGCTGAGGTTCACGATAGAAGGCGTGGTCACCTCCCCAGTCAGGTGACATGGGCTGAACAAAGGGACAGAGGCCCAGACATCAAATACACATCTCAGGACTTTGTGACTTGTAGTCTGGGATGCAGCCATTGGCAGAATGCCACAACGGGCCACCTGGTCAAGTGTTCTTCCATTGCCTACCTGAAGAAGAAAGGGTTCCACCTCCCTCCACAAGGAAGTCTATAAGGATGCCCCGGCAGTGACCATTTTGTCTTCAGTCTTCATGAACTAAGCCTATGTGAATTGCAGGGGGTCGGGGGAGAGCCCTCATGGGATGTATTTTCAGAGACCCTCAAGAGAAGCAGCTGATAACATCACTGTATCCTGTATCAATAGATGTAATTGATGTATGTAATATATCACTTAAACAATTTTTGTCTCACACCCTATTCTTTCTTTCTTTATTAAAAAAACCCTTTAGATTTTAGATTCTAAAGGAATGGCACCACGTGATGTTTTGGGTAAGATCTAAGTATAGAAGGGATCTGGATGCATTGGAGCAGGTCCAGCAGAGGGCAACACAAATGAATAGGGAGCTGGAGCACATGACCTATGAGGAGAGGCTGAGGGACTTGGGCTTATTTAGTTTGCAGAAGATAAGAGTTAGGGACGATTTGATGGCAGCCTTCAACTTCCTGAAGTGGGGCTCTAAAGAGGATGGAGAGTGGCTGTTCTCAGTAATGATGGATGGCAAAACAAGGGGCAATGGTCTGAACTTGCATAGGGAGAGGTGTAGTTGGATATTAAGAAAAACTACTTTACCAGGAGGGTGGTGAAGCACTGGAATGCTTTGCCTAGAGAGGTGGTGAAATCTCTGCCCCTAGAGATTGTTAAATTCTGGCTTGACAAAGTCCTGGCTGGGATTATCTAGTTGGGGTTGATCCTGCACCATTCAGGGGGCTGGACTAGATGACGTTCTAAGGTCCCTTCTAGCCCTAGGATTCTGTGATTCTAAGTATGTATTGACCTGGGAACGTGGCTAGACCCTTTGAGGCCCAGAAGAATCTGTTGGGATTTGGTGAAATAGGTTTTCGTAACCTATCGCCTGAGTAAGCAGGACTGGCATTAGGAGCAGCTGGAGAATCTGTGGGTGTGATTGTATAGCCACTGGCTGGCCAGTGGGGCTGGCAGAGGTATTCTTGGGGCTGGCTTGGTTTGCCTCATTGAGAAGGAAATTCCAGCCTGGGCTGTAAGTGGCCTGGTAGTAGGCAATTTGCCCAGGATTGGCTCTCTCTGTTTGGCACAGAAACCGCTGTAATATTACATGCTGCCAGCAGGAGTACAAAAGGAGGGGTGGCACTGTGTGGTATTGCCTCTCTTCCTTCTGTGCCATCGCTGGCGGTAGCTCTACCTTTCAAGCTAGGCAGACGGAAATTGAGTGCTGTTGCTGGTAGTGACATAGGAGGAAGAGTGGAATGGTGCAGTATTGCCTCCCTATCTGTGCTGCTGCGGATGGCAGCCCCGAATTCCAAACTGGGAGGCTGCAGAGCAGCAGCCTCTGGCCAGGCATCCAGGTCAGAAGGCAGAACTGCCACCACCAGCAGCACATAACAAAGAGTGGCATTTTACGGTATTGCTGTCCTTCCTTCTGTGTCACTGCTGGTGGCAGCTCTGTCTTCTAATCCAGGCAACTGGAAAGGCAGAGCCACCACCAGCAGTGGGAGAGAAGGAAGGGTGGCAGGCTGTGGTGTTGCTTCCTTTTCCTGTGTGTGTCACTGCTGGCAGCAGCATTGCCTTCTAAGATGCCTGGCCAGTAATCAGTGGCAACTGGTCAGGCACCCAGCCTGGGTGGCAACCATGCCACAAGCAGCAACACAGAAGGATGGGTGGCATGGTATGTTATTGCCACCTTTCCTTCTGTACTGCTGCTAGCGGCAGCCCTACTTTGTGAGCTAGGCAGCCAGAGAGCAATGACATTTAGTCACGTGCTCAGCTCAGATGACAGCATCACTGCCAGCACCAGCACAGAAGGAAGGCTGCGGTGGTATGATATTGCCACCCTTCCAGTTGCACTGCTTCTGGTGGTGGCACTGTTTTTGGATCTGGGCGGCAGCTGAGCAGTGGCCACTGGCAGGTTACACAGATCAGAGGTCAGTGCCACCAGTAGCATCAGTGCAGCACAGAAGGAAGCTTGGAATGATATGGTATTAGCTTCCCTCTTTCTGCACTGCTGCTGGTGGTGGGTGGCCAGAGAGCCAGTGCCACTGGCCAGGTGCCTACCTCAGAAGACTGTGCCACTACCAGCAGCAGCACCACAAAAGGAAGGGTGTCTCTGAATTTTATTGCCACTCTTCCTTCTGCACCATTCTGGCAGTGGCTTCACCTCTCACGGTGGGCAGCTGAAAAGGCAGTGCCATCACCAGCAGCAGTGGAGAAGGAAGGTTGTCATTGTGCAGCATTGCCCCCTTTCTTTCTGTGTCATTACTCATGGCAGCACTGAATTTCAGACTGAAAGGCCACAGAGCAGCGGCATCTGACCAGACACCTGGCTCATCACTGCCACCGCCGGCAGCACATAGCAAAGGGTGGCAGGTGATGGTACTAGTGTTCTTCCTTCTGCACCATGTGAGCAGCTGGGCCCCTTCCTGGTTGGGTGTGGAGACCTGGAACCTCATTGAGGTTTGTGGGGAGGAGGCTAACCTCCAGGATCTCTGCACGCAGTACAGGCATGTGGCCATCTACAACCACACGTCCACCAGCCTGGCGGAAATGGGCCACCTCCTCATCCATGAGCAGCTGTGGATGAAGGTCAAAGAGCTCTGCCAGGCCTATGCCAAGTCCAGGCAATGTCAGTCCTCTGCTGGGGCAGCACCAGCCACCTGCCCCTACTACCAGGAGCTCTACTGTATCCCGTGGTGGTGGAATCGGGCCAAGAGCTGCTGGTTGTCGCTCACCCCAGGGAGAGCAACACTGAGGAGGAGAAGGAGCTCACAGACAGTGACCAGGAGGTGGAGGAGGCCAGCCAACAACGTCTGGGACCAGAGTGAGGCACCAAAGCCACCCTGTCATCATCAGACATGGGTGAGGGACCATCTGGTGAGTGCCCTCACCATCCCCCATGCAAAGAGCTGAGGAGCTGGTTGGGCACAGTTGCACATCTGGCCCTGACTGGCCACAGCGCATGCAGCAACTGGTGCACATGGGACCATGTGCTGCGCTGCTCCCAGGCACACGACCCCAGGGGTGCTGCAGGTGGTGTTATAGTTCCCAAGGCCCAGGCAGGTGAGGAGACATCTAAAATGTCCCTTCAAGGTAGCGCTCTCTGCCGCCACACAGGCCCCAGTCAGTCAGGCATTGAATATCTCCTGGAAGCGGTTGAGGGTGGTCTGGGGATAAATGGCGTCCCACACCAGGCACACCGGCATGTTCACACCCCCGACATGATGGTGCGATTTGGGACAAGTAACCCAGCGTGCAGCCACTGGGACATGCTAGAATTCTGGAACATTCAGGAATGATGCACCTTCTCCGACCACCCGACAATGATATGAGCAACTGGCCCCAGTGGTTGGTCATGGCCTGCAGGAGCATGAGAAGTATCCCTTGTGGTTTATGTAGCTGGATGCCCCTGGGTCTGGAGCACAGGTGGGGACATGTGTCCCATCAATAGCGCGCACACACACACACACACACACTCTCTCTCTCACTCTCCAGTTGTGGAAGCTTAGGGCACTGAACCCCACGATGATGGCGTCCACACCTGCCATGTGGATGACCCTGTGCAGCGGGATGCTATTTTTGGCCCTGACCACTTGTGTGTTTGGGGGGGAGGATGAAGTGGGACTCACTGGGGTGCCAAGGCATCTTCTGATTCCCCTGCAGACCCCTCCCCACCTTCATGGCCAGCAAGTCCCTGCATTCACTTGGCTGGGCTTTGTATGGGCAGGACAGAGGGAAGCCTCCAAGGTGGGGCTTGAACCCTCCCCCCATTCTCCAGGGATGCCCATCCTGTCCCCGCACCCGCTGCGGCTCACTGGCCCAGGACCCCCATACCTCCATTAGTAGGACCCAGCCGGTTGACCTTCCCACTCCCCGTGCCAAACTGGTTCCCCATGAATTGGCAGCTGTCCAGCGTAGCAAGTTTCCACAGGGCAATGGTGACCTACTTCTGCAGGGGGACAGCAGGCCTCAAGTTTGTGTCCCGTCGCTGCAGGGCAGGGGTGAGCCACATGCAGAGCTCAAGGAAGGTGGCTTTCATCATCTGGACATTCTGGAGCCATTGCAGGTTTCCCCAGCGCTTCAGGATGATGTGGTCCCCCCAGTCCTCACTGGTGTCCAGATGCCACATCTGTAGGGCAAGGGGTCCAGTCCACAGCTGGCAGACACCAGCTACTGGCTCCGCTCCCCCAGATACCCAAGGAGGGTACGTCTGACATCCTTGGGGTTGGGTTCGAAGGTTTGAGGGTCAGCCTGCATGCCTGGGGGCAGCTCCGGCTCCATGTTGGGGAGTTATCATGTCACTGGACTTTCATATTGGATCTGGAAACCATTTTATATCCCCAGTGTGACTAGTGGCCCCAAATATTGTGTTAAGCATGCCAAGTGAGGTGTCAAATGAAATCTGATGGTGCCCTGAATCTATGTATGCTACTTGTGTGTCTGTATCATGTATGTATGTAAAGTTATAGGTTTTTAGCTCTGCAGCTGTGTGAGAAATGTTTTGATGCTGAAATTCAAAATGGGAGGTGGGACTCCACCTCAGCCAGGACAATAGACTGAACAAAGGCCCAGATGACCAACACCTCTTTTGTGATGGTGGGGTCTTTCCACTGGGACTGCAACGAATCGAAACTCAGCACAGTGACCTACCTGGTCAGGTGGTAAGCCAAGGCCTATGGAAAAGAATGGAACTTTCCCTCTGCATATGAAAAACTATAAGATAGGTCCTGGAAGGTACCTTCTTTGTTCATCAGTCCTCATGAGTTAAGACTGTCTGGACTTGGGGCCCATCCCTCAGAGGGATGATGTGGATTTCACAGTGTGCATCTTGGATCTATCTTCTTGTGATCTCCAAGGGTCCATGTCCCAGCATGTGGATGCCAGCAGGCCGGATCTACAATGCTCCAATGACTGAAGCTATGCAGCCTGAAATGAACTTGCAGAGATTCTCAAGAATCAGCAAATAACATTGCTGGCATGCATCATGACTAATGCATGTAAAGCAATGCTTTAACAATTCTTCTCTCTAACCCTGTTTTTTCTTTTGTATTAATAAATCTTTAGATATTAGATCTAAAGAAGTGGTGAGTGTGTTATTTGGGTAAGATCCAAGTATATATGGAACAGGATCTGGGGATAGGTCCTTTGGGGTCTGGAAGAATCCATGTGGTGTTGGGTGAAACAGGCTTAAGAGCCTCTGACCTTAAGTTGGGGGGTATTGGTCTGGGCTAGTATAGCAGCTAAGAAGTCTGTGGGTTTGCTTTTGTGGCTTCTGGCTGGCCACTGAGTGGAATAAGGGGATATCAAAAGGTGTGGGTCCTTTCAAAAAGGGCCCCCGCGTAGCCGCACGCTTTCGAAGCGCCAGGGCCGGAAGCATCCTAATGCTAGTGAGGCGCTGAATATTCAGTTCAGTGCCTCATTAGTAATCTTCTAAATATGGCCATTTCGAGGATTTGTGCCAGTGTAGACACAGCCTTTGTGTTTATATATGTTATATCTTATTTTGAAATAAGCCTGTCATGTAGACATGGCCTAAGAGAACCATTGTCTGTCACTCATTCCCTGCTTCTGGCAAAGAGAGGCTAAGGACACCATTCCTGCTCATCCTAGATAATAGCCATTGATGGACCTATCCTCCATTTACTGATCTAGTTCTTTTTTGAACCCTCTTATACACTTGAACTTCTCCAAAACCGCGTCTGGCTGAGTTCCACTGTGCACTGTGTCAGGAAATAATTCCTTTTCCCTTGTTTTAAAGCTGCTGCCCATAAATTTCATTTGATGGTCCCTAATTTTTATATTGTGGGAAAGTAAAATAACACATGCTTATTTACTTTTTTCACACCAGTCACAATTTTATAGACTTCTAACACATGCCCCCTTAGGGTCTGCTTTTGAAGTGGAAAAGTCCATCTTGTTAAATCTTTCCTCATATTGAATCTGTTCCATACACCTAATCATTTTATTGCTCTTTTCTGTCTCTTTTCCATTTGTTTTTTTAGAAGAGAGCACTACTCTTCATGCAGTGTTCAAGATGTGAGTCTATCATGGATTTATATAGATGCACTATGATATTTTCTGTCTTATTATCTATCCCCTTCCTAATGAACTCCAACATTCTATGTTTGTTTGTTTTTTGATAGCCACTTCACACTGAGTGGATTTTTTCAGAGAATTATCCACTATGATTCCATGATTTCTTTCTTTTGGCTTTAAATTTGGGATATACATTTAAACTGAGTATCTCTTAACTTGTCTTTAAAAAGTCTCCATGAAGCTTGAAATGATGTCACTTTTGGCATTGTACTTCTTCATGTCTGTTTAACCAATTTCCTCAATTTTGTGTAGTTCCTCTTTCTGAAAGGAAAGGCCACCAGGGTGGGTAGCTTTGCTATCCTCCCAACCACACTTAAGGGATGCTAAATTTTAATATGCAGTGGTCACTACTACCACGCAGTTCAGCGTCTTGGACGAGATCCTGTGCTCAGTGTCGATGACATCAGGAATTGCCTTTTCTCTTATGGGTTGCAGGACCAGCGGCTCCAAGACGCAGTCACTTAGGAGGCAAGAAACTTTACTTCTGCATCCCATCCTGCGGCGACATGTACCCAGTCAAATGTATCCTCCTCCAGAGTCACTGCAGTCATGTCCCTAGGATGCTCACCTGCAAACTTAGTCAGGCGAAGGGGGGACAGTGCGTGCACTGAGCAGCAGGCGGTGTGCACACGGGCACACACAATTGTAGGGTCTGCATAGCGTGAAAGCAGAAACCAACGTGCCGGGGGCATCACGGAGAGACTCGTGTGTGCGGGGTACTGGGGGGCAGCAGGGCACGGGCGGTGTGTGACTTGCCCCGGGGCAGATGATACCCGGGGGCGGGGGTGGGGGCCGGCAGGGGCAATTGGGCGTGGGAGGGGCAGGACGCGTGTGTGCGGAGTGCGGGGGGGTCTTGAGGGGCTGTGGGGGACGGGCGGGGAGCAGGGGGCGGGGCCACCAGCTGAAAGGCGGGGACGCGCGCGCGGGTAAGTCAATGGGGGCGGTGCCTTTTCTTCTCCCCGCCCCTCGGCCCCACCGGCCGTCGCCGCCCACGTGACCGGAAGGAACGTGGGGGCCGCCCGGAGCAGGCTGGGAGCCGGGGCGGGCGGCAGAAGCGTGGCGAAGGCCCGGCCGCCCCGCACCTGGGGCCAGCGGTGCCGGCCCTGACAGCCCCGGTAAGCGCCGCCCGGCGTCTCCCGCCCGCGGCCGCCTGCAGCGCTTGGGGGCGGGGCCCAGCCGGGCCGGCCTGTGCGGCGGGCGGGGCCCTGTTGTGCGGCCACAGCTGCGGCTGTGGGGTCTGGGGCCGAGCCGGAGCCCGAGGCTGGGGCTGGGGCGTGACTGCGGGTCGCTGCGCTGCCCCTGGCTCGGCCGCCGTCGCGCGGAGCCGCAGTGCGTGTGGGCGCTCGCCGTTAACGGCGGGAACGGCGGGAGCGGGGCGGGGAAGGTGGTCGTGTCTGTCAGACCAGCGCCGGCTGGGGCGGGAGGGAGCGAGGAGCTTTGGCCCACCCGGCGCTCTCCTCCCCTCCGAGCTGGGCACTGCTAGCCGCCGCCTGCGGGGTGAGGCGTTAGCCCGCCTTGTAGGGGTCCCGTGGAGGTGGCGTGACCCCTAACGGCTCTGCAGTCAGAGGGCAGAACGGGGGGTTAGTGGCTTACAGTGTTGCATCTGGCGAAGTGGGTCTTTGCCCACGACAGTTTATGCTCCAAACTCTCTTAGTCTGTAAGGTGCCACAGGACTTCTCGTTGTAATAAGCCACGAATCTGCTTTGTGAATTCAGTCTCTGACTTCCAGAGTCCAGCAGAGTATGAATTTAAGCTCCCAGGCTCTAATTTTTAAAGGACTGTGCAGATTTCCTGATGGGCCAGTTATAGAGTGATCCCTTTGTGAAAAGTGATCAGTCACAGATGGTAGGGTGTTCTTGTTCATTCAGTCACCTGCCTTTTGTGTCTGAGATCTTAGGACAGACAGGGCTACAGCTGCAATGTGTGCCACATAGTACAAATCAGTGTGGCAAGCCTTAAGGGAGAGGAGGCTTTCCAAAGAAATTGCGAAAATGTTCTTCATTTATGTTAAAAAGTCAAAGTATTTTGTATGAACGTTGAATAGCTAGGGGATGGCTAACAATGCTAATTACTACCATATATCTTATTTAGGGAACAAACTGTTGATGTTCAGTATTAAACCATTTCCCTTGGTATTTCTGTGAGAGATTGAATCTGGCATTTACAAGAAACAGCAAGTTCCAGCATACATATTCCAATGCTGTGTGTTTAAGATAAAACATGTTGCAAAATACTTAATCTGATGTACATACACAATGTAGCCTACTGATTGTGCTTAAGTTGAAAGTTTTTCAAGAAGCTTACTCCTGTATAGCCCCATAATTTATTTTCTCTAGTCACTATGTCTGTACATGTATCGGAGACGTAGCTGAGTTAGTCTGTATCTTCAAGAACAAGAAGTCCTGTGGCACCTTATAGACTAACAGATATTTTGGAGCATAAGTTTTCGTGGGCAAAGACCCTCTGAAACCACCCCACTCATGCATTTGACAAAGTGGGTCTTTGCCCACAAAAGCTTATGCTCCAAAATATGTTAGTCTATAAGGTGCCTCAGGACTTCTTGTTGTTTTTGTGACTGTACATTATTGCATTGTGTTTTGCCAAAGAGCAGTGATCTCCAACCATTTTAAGCACAAGATAACTTTTTTCATTTAAGTTCAATCTTGAATCTGCCTCAACACAAATGTCCTGCCCCTTTTACAAGGCCCTGTCCTGTTCACTCCATCCTCCTTCCCCATCCTCATTCACTCTCATGAGACTGGGGTTTGGCATGTGGAAGGGGCTCCAAGCTGAGCCTGGGGCAGGGAGCTTCTGGTGTAGGAAGGGGTTCAGTGTGCAGGCTTGGGAGTGGGGATGGGTGCAGCAGGGCTCAGGGCTAGAGCTGCAGGAGAGAATCCGAGGTTAGAGCATGGGTTCCGGATCCTCTACCTGGGCACTGGGTACCTCAGGTAGCTCCTAGGCAGTGTCACAGTGGGGCTAAGCAGCCTCACTTCCCACCATAAGCCTGTGCCGCTTTTAGAAGTGAGTGACATGTCCACCAGCGGCTTGGTGGCAGGTGGTTGGGGAAGGTAGGAGGAACAAGTGGCCATGTGCATGGCCCCCTGTCTGCAGGCACCACTCCAGCAGCTCCCATTGACAGTTAACAGGGAACCACAGCCAATGGGAGCTGCTGGAGTGGCGCCTAAAGGCAACAGCAGCATGTGGAGACCCCCTGCCCTACCTCTTCCTAGGTACCCCAGGGATGTGTCAGCCACTTCCAGAGGAGGTGCAGGTCCAGGGCAGGGGGAAATCTGCTTTAACTCAGTGAGGCTGCCAGACTGTTAGTGGCCAATCTCCTGATTTGACTGCAGAGAAATTGAACCCAATTCCAGGAGACTCCTGGCCAGCACCCTGCACCTGGGTGGAAAAATATTAGTGGGAATGAGTTTTAAGTAAGTGCACTGACATCAAGGTAATGTGCAGATGTGTACCACCGGTAGAAACCAAATACCTATTATATATAAAAATTATAATAGGAATAATTCATAGAATGCTAGGACTGGAAGGGACCTTGAAAGGTTGTCAAGTCCAGCCCCCTGCCCTCATGGCAGGACCAAGTACTGTCTAGACCATCCCTGATAGACATTTAACCTGGTCTTAAATATCTCCGGAGATGGAGATTCCATAACCTCCCTAGACAATTTATTCCAGTGTTTGACCACCGTGAGATTTAGAAACTTTTTCCTAATGTCCAGCCTAAACCTCCCTTTCTGCAGTTTAAGACCATTGGCCTCTGACGATACATCAAGAGGCAAGAACAAGTTTTCTCCCTCCTCCTTATGACACCCTTTTAGATACCTGAAAACCTCTATCATGTCGCCTGCTTAATCTTCTTTTTTCCAAACTAAACAAGCCCAATTCTTTCAGCCTTTCTTCATAGGTCATGTTCTCATTGCTCTTTTCTGGACCCTTTCCAATTTCTCCACATATTTCTTGAAATGCGGCACCCAGAACTGCACACAATACTCTAGCTGAGGCCTAACCAGCGCAGAGTAGAGCGGAAGAATGACCTCTTGTGTCTTGTTCACAACACACCTGTTAATGCATCCCAGAATCACGTTTGGTTTTTTTGCAACAGCATCACACTGTTGACTCCTATTTAACTTGTGGTCCACTATAACCCCTAGATCCCTTTCTGCCATACTCCTTCAGCCATACTTCCTTTAGCTATTATCGGTTAAGCATTTTGAAACTTAGTTATCAAAAGCTAAATTTAAGTAATAGAGAAATAAAAAATTTGAAATGCACAGACCAGTCTGAAACCTAAAACAATGCACTTTGAAAGAAGTAAGGACAAAACAAGCATGTGTTAGGAGATGTGACAGATTCACATTACCCCTTTAAGTATGCTGAGTACATTCAGACATATGAGCAGCTGTCAGCAACCTCACTCCGTCCTGAGCCCTGTCATATCCTCCCTCTCTGTGGTGAATGGGAGAGAGGACACCCTGACATCATTGCGCCCTCCTGTATCTCCAGCACCGTGCACAGGAAGCAGTAGGCTCCAACAGGAGCCAGGTGAAGCTCCAAGGCAGAGGTAAGGAGCAGTAGCATGGCAATGGGGAGAGGGGCAGCTGCAGTTCTGGCATTAAATAGCCTCCTTGCCAAACCAGTTAGTATTACCTGTCAGAGGCTCCAGGATCTACCAGTAGATCCTGATCTACTGGTTGGCGACCACTGCCATAAAGCCTCTTCCCCTGGACTTGCATGATTTTATTTTAGCACCTTAAGTGACAGAAAGATTTTAACAGTTTTCATTACTTGTATATCCTTTTTCCTATCCCCTTTCTTCTGAAGATGTTTTTAAAAATAGTAGTCTTGGTCAGAACCAGCACTTTTACCCTGGGCTACAGGAAATTTGAGTGGTGACCACTTCAGATAAGATGGCCTGCCTAAAGTCTAGGGGCTGGCTTTTCACTCTAGGGTATGTGCTCTTTGGATTTTTGCTTTGGTAGCCAATCTGTGTGCAACTTTCTGCTCTATACATTGTATGCTTTTTGATAATATTGTGGGACAATGTGATTGCATTGACCTGGAAATTGTCTTTTTTTCTCACCCTGGGCTATTTCACTCCGAGGCCCTGTCTACACTTGGCCAAAACTTCGAAACAGCCATGCCAATAGCTAAATCAGAGAATATTAATGAGGCACTGAAATGCATATTCAGTGCCTCATTAGCATGCTGCCAGCCACAGCACTTTGAAAGTGCCGCATTTCTTTTACATGCAGCTCATCTACATAGGGGTCCTTTGCAAAAGGACCCTGCAAATGTTGAAATCCCCTTATTCCTATCAGCTGGATAGGAATAAAGGGAATTTGACATTTGCAGGGTCCTTTCGCAAAGGATCTCCATGTAGATGAGCTGCATGTAAATAAAATGCGGCACTTTCGAAGTGCTGTGGCTGGCAGCATGCTAATGAGCCACTGAATATTCATTTAGGCGCCTCATTAGTATTCTCTGATTTGGCCATTTCAAAGTTTTGGCCAAGTGTAGATGCAGCCCTAGGGTCTGTTTTCATTGTCAGAGGTAAGAAACCTAATTTAAGCCCTATTTGAAGAGGCAGTTCCAAAACAGCACAGATAAACTTCATAGTTTGGGATTTAAATGGTAATTCCTGGAAAATTCCTTGTGTATATATGTTCAGGTACCTATTTAGCCTTTACAGAGGAAAATTTAACCGGGTTTATCTCTTGGTGGGATTCTTAAGCAATATAGTTACTGTTTTGGAGCAGCAACGAAGGGTCCTGTGGCACCTTATAGACTAACAGAAAAGTTTTGAGCATGAGCTTTTGTGAGCACAGACTCACTTCATCAGATGCTGGTTAGCTCAGTCAGCAAGGGTGAGGCTTACTACCAGCAGTTGATCTGGAGGTGTGAACACCAAGGGAAGGGAAGCTGCTTTTGTATATAGCCAGGCATTCACAGTCTTTGTTTAAGCCTGAGCTGAGGGTGTCAAATTTGCAGATGAATTGTAGCTCAGAAATTTCTCTTTGGAGTCTGGTCCTGAAATTTCTTTGCTGTAGGATAGCTACTTTTAAGTCTGCTACTGTGTGGCCTGAGAGATTGAAGTGCTCTCCTATGGGTTTTTGTATATTGCCATTTCTGATATCTGATTTGTTTGCGTTTATTCTTCTACGTAGAGACTACCCAGTTTGTCCGATGTATATGGCAGAGGGGCATTGCTGGCACATGATGGCATAAATTGTATTGGTAGATGTGCAGCTGAATGAACCCACGATGGTGTGGCTGATCTGGTTAGGTCCTGTAATGTTGTTGCTGGTGTAGATACATGGGCAGAGCTGGCAACGAGGTTTGTTGCATGGATGGGTCCCTGAGTTAGAGTGACTGTGGTGCGGTGTATAGTTGCTGGTTAGGATTTGCTTCAGGTTGGCGGGCTGTCTGTGGGCAAGGACTGGTCTGCCTCCCAAGGCCTGTGAAAGTGGGGGATCATTGTCCAGGATGGGTTGTAAATCTCTGATGATGCGCTGTAGAGGTTTTAGCTGAGGACTGTAGGTGATGGCTAGTGGTGTTCTGTTGGTTTCTCTCTTGGGCTCGTCCTGTAGTAAGAGGCTTCGTGGCACACGTCTGGCTCTGTTGATCTGTTTTTTCACTTCCTCAGGTGGGTATTGCAGTTTCAAGAATGCTTGGTAGAGATCCTGTAGGTGTTTGTCTCTGTCGGAGGGGTTGGAGCAAATGCGGTTATGTCTTATTGCTTGGCTGTAGACAATGGATCGTGTGGTGTGTCGAGGATGTAGGCTCTCTCCTTTCATTCAGGTACACATTTATTCCAATCACTTTGATATTGTCCAGAAGGTACTGATTGTGAATGCAAAGCAGCATAGTCAAAACAGCTTGGTAATGCTTCTACTTAACATCATTGTATGTGACTGTTGTTACTCTTAGCTGGTGAGCCCACAGTGTTCTGAATCATTTTGTCGTTAAGTGTGATTTACATGGGTCTAGGTCTCTTAGGGTACGTCTGCACAGCCATTAAACATCTGTGGTTGGCTTCAGCAACTGGCATGAAGCTTGCAGGATTTGGGCTGTAAATTGCTAGTGGGGAGGGTCTTAGAGCCTGGGCTCCAGGCTGAGCTTGAAGGTCTCTGCAGCACGTTTTAGTCCTGCAAACCAACACTATTGCCCGCAGCCTGAGTCAGCTGCTGCTGGCTAGGCACAGCCATGCGGGTAGGGGAGGCAAGAGTATTGCCGTGTAGACATATCCATAGGCCCAGATTTTAAAACACGAGTACCTTAAATTATTTCCCTAGAGCTATGTTTAAGCATCTGTATAGGAAACAACCTAATTTGTAAAGATCCTTAGCACTTTCGATGTGATGTCATAAATTGACGTTGTATCTTAAAATCCTGCCACTTCTATGCAGATGATGAAAAATGGATTTTGGAGTCTTAACTTCAGTGATGCTGGTTTTGAAAACATTGGCCCGAAACAGTTTACGGTGGTGTCTTTTTCTGAAAGCGCTTATGTTTTTATGTGATCTAGTCATTGAAAAGTACACTCTTTTGGAAATATTGATGGCAACTTCCATATTTAACGTTTTAGCTCTTATTCACTGAGTGGTGAGTAGTAATTTGGTGATACTGGTTTTCTCATACTTGTGTTTTGGACACTTGTGTCTTATTTGAAAAAAATGTTTACTTCTATGCACTTGTGGATGGTTAATCCTTACTTGTGACTTACCCATGGACTTCTCTCCAAAATATATTCAGCTGATGTTCAGAGTCGCACCAGTATGTACGCTGACTAAAAACTAGTCCGAATTCTCAAGCTTTAGGAATGCATTAGAAGGAGATTCAACAAGTCTCCTATGTAGTTCAGTTTGTCATTCATTCTGCTTCCCCATCTGCTCTGTCAGGATGTGCTGACTGCTTTCTGTTGGTTCCTGCGTCTTAGGAGGAAAAGCTAGTCAGTACTAAGATTTCGTCAATAATCTGCATGCTTGTTCACGTAATATTTGCTATGTTAAATTTAACTTTTGTCCAAATTTAATTTGGTTGTGTTTAGACTGTGATTGATAGCAATGTAATTCAGTTGTCAAACCACCACATTAAATTGGAGCCATCCCCTTATTGTAGTTGTCTTTTTGTAGGATCTCGTGTAAGTCATGATTTTATTGAAAGTAGTGAAATCAGGAAAATGCTCCCAGATCATATTTCCATTTTTATAAAAAAGAAAATGTCAACAATGAAGTCTCCAGTACCAAAATGTTACTTTTAGTGCAGTGTGCCAATATCATTCCATCCTTTAAATTGACTCTATTTAGCTGTAAAATTTTGTGAATTCAGTACTTTGCCACTTACAATATACAGTGAATTTTCTTCAGAAAAAATAAAAACTGCTGATTCTCCTTCGAGTGATTGCTCATGTCCATTCCAAGTTGGGTGTGTGTGGGCACACGCCCAGCCACCACAAGCTTTTTGCCGTAGCCATAGGGTCAGTGTGGTGCCCCCTGGAGTGGCGCCAATATGGTGACCAATATGTGCACCGCCCTAACCCCACCCATCAGTTCCTTCTTGCTGGGCTGCAGGTCAGTCATTGGAGCTGTTGTTTTCTCTGCTCAATTCTTTAGTTAGTAGCCTATTGTAGTGTAAATAGTTCTAGTATTTAATAATTCATCTTAGTGTTTTAACTTCTAGCCAAGGCAGGGCTTTCCATTCCCCTTTGCACCTCAGCACTGCGGAATGCCTGGCTCCCCAGGCTTTAAGACTTGTTCAAAACGCAGCAAACATATGTCCAAAAGTGACCTTCATTCAGCCTGTTTGATTTGCGGGGGGAAGGACACTTGGGTGATTGCTGTCCAATTTGTAAGGCCCTTAAACCCAGAACTTTGAAAGACAGGGCCCAGCGCCTTAAAGTCCTCTTGACAGAAGCATCTCTTAAGTCTCAAGAGTCTCCAGCAGGAGCAGAGAGTGGAGCCTCCTTGGTGCAAAGTGCACTGGTGCCATTGACCATGGTGCTGCCTAAGGACTCCTGGCACCAAGAGCGGGTGCAGGCATCGTCACCTTTTTGGCTCTATAGGAGTCAATCTCCAGTGCCAGTGAAGAGGAGGAGGCATGAGAGGCCTTGCTTGCCTAAGTCAAAGCAAGGCATCCTCAAATCCAAGGCTCTGACCTGCACTGCCTAAGGCCAGGAGGAGCATCTGTTAAAGCTGGGGTGGAGCCGGAGCCCACAGGTGCTGGACTTGCCCTTGACGCTGGAGGTGTTTCAAGTGGCAGTGCCGGATCCTTCTCTGTCTATGGAGGACAGGGCCCATAGCACTGAAATGAGCAATCAGGGCTCACGGACATGACATCAGCGCCACCCCCTGCGCTCACATCGACACCGGCACCATATTCGGTGCCGAGCACTCTGGTGCTGACCCAGTAGACTGTGGGCTGGTTTCAGGTGCCCTGTACTCTGGCACCAGCGCAGTCCTTGGTGCACGTGACATCGGCACCAACTCCAGTGACCCCATTGTGATCATCTGCTCCTGAATCAGCGTTGGAGTTGGACTCCTTTCACTCAAGCTCTGGACAGAGCTGAAGCTCGAGAAGGTCACACCATAGCTGACAAGGTCCCATAGTCATTGTTTGGACGATAGGGGTTGGCTGCTGGCTTCGCAGGCGACTCAGCAGTGGCCCTTCTGGACCCTGAGGGCATTTCATGAGGTGCAGGGCCAGGCCGTTAGAGTGCCTTTAATCATGCCAGGGGCCCCCACTGGTCCTGTGCTCAGCGCCATCAGCATCACTGGGCATCCCACCACCGGAACAAAGACAGGAAGCTGTGGTCATCATGGAGCTGCCTGTGTCTACTTTATTGGTGTTGACCTTGGCGCTGTCACAGCAGGACTGGACCCCTTTGGTTCTGGCACCATCTGTAATTGTACATCCAGTGCCGATGGGGCAGACACCAGCCCAGGCACTGGCACTGACCAGTGGAAGCGGTAGTGGTGCCATTTGTGCCACCTGTGGCGGAGTTGTCTCGCCAGCCGGTGCCTATGATGCCCCCCCCCCCCCCCCGTTTTGCCCGTAATTCCCATGAGGGGCCAAGTGCCTGAACAGGTCACTACTGCCTTTCCCCTCCAAATGGAGGCCCAAGGGCTAGCATTTCTTCCTCCCTGGATGAGGCTGTGGTAGGCTCATTGGCCTCGCCTGTATTGGAGGATGGCAGGGCTTTTCAACAGCTCCTTAGGAGAGTGACCCAAAACTTGGGAGCACAAGGGGATGAGGTCCAGGATGAAATGGACCTTGTAACAGACATCTTGTCCTCCACAGGCCCCACCAGAGTGGCTCTGCCCATAGTCAAAACAATTGCCACTACAACTAAAACAGTTTGGCAGACCCCTGCCTCCGCCCCTTCCTATGGTCTGTAGGAATGAGACACAGTACTTTGTCCCATCCCAGGGCAATGAACGTTTGTTCATGCACCCCCCAACCTGACTCCCTGGTAGAGGACGCTGCTAACCATAGAGAGTGCCATGGGTTCCAATGTCCCTCCCCAAAAAATAGAGCAGGTAAACACTTGGACTTCTATGGGAGGAAGGTCTGTACAACGTGAAGAATTAAGAATTGCTAACTAGCAGGCTCTGCTTAGCAGGTATGCTGATAATACAGTCAGCACCCTGTATACGTTCTCTGAGGTGGCGCCATCCAAAGCCAAGCAGGACTTCACAGCCATGGTGGTGGAGAACATACTGATTTCAAGGGCAGCCCTACAGGTAGCATTGAATGCTGTGGGTGCTGCCATGAGGGTTATGGTCCCTGAAGTGGCAATGCTCAGGGGGATTTGCTTGCAGGTTTCCAGCCTGCCTCATGAGGTCCAGCAGACGATCCAGGACTTCCCCTTTGAAGGCCCTGCCCTATTTTCGGATAAGACAGATAAGACTGCATACACTCATCGCTCGTTAAACAAGTACTTTTATTTATGAATACTCGCTTAAACAGGGGACATGTATGCCTCCCTTAGCTCACTTGACGAGTGAACTCATCCCCACTAATACGAGCCTAATTCCCCCTCCCCCCACCAGCCCAGCATACCCCATACCACAGCAGCCAGACACCCTCCTCCCCCGCACGAGCTCCACAGCCTGACACCTTGCTGACCCCAAACCATGGCAGTCTGACCAGCCCTGCAGCCTGATCTTGCCTTAGTGGCCCCATGGCCCCAAAGTGTGGCAGCCTGAGCCCCCTGTCGGTCCCACAGCCCCAAACTGTGACAGCCTGACCGGCCCTGTAGCCTGACACCCCCCAACAGCCCCAAACCACAGCAGCCTGACCTCCCACCAGCCCTGCAGTCTGACTCCCATGCTGGTCCCGCGACAGCCAGACTTCCTGGCTGGCCTCACTGCCTGACTCCCCCCTGTCCCCCCACTTGCCCCTCAAACTGCACCAGCCTATACCCTCCATGGCCTTGCAGCCTGACCGTCCCACTGGCCCCAAACTGCGGCAGCCTGAACCCCCCCCATTACCCTCCCATGGATGAGTGTAGTCTGAAAGGCTCTAGGGCCACCCTCCGCTCTTTGGGCCTGCATACACCTGCCAACCAATGCAGACATTTTAACTCCCATCCTCAGCAAAGAGAGTTTTCGCAGCCACAAAGGGATGGCAGTAGAAGGCAGAACAGGACGGACCGACGCTGTTCAGGCCAACAACTTCAAGGCCACCAAAAGGGCCCACAGGGACCCACACCTCAGTTTTGATGGCATGGTTGGGAGCGTCGAGTCGATCTCTCCCACTCCAGCTTCCCCACTTTTTTTATTTCGCCTAGCTCCTTTTTACCATACGAGGTGCAGCATCGCCACAGACCCATGGGTCCGGTGTATGGTAGAGAGGGGATACTCTCTTCAGTTCTCTTCATACCATCCCCCCAAATGCCTTCCCTGTCCCTCTTCAGGGACCCCTCTCATGAGATCCTGTTAAGTGAGGAATTGCAATCCCTCCTGGGTTCTGGGGCTGTAGAAGAATTTCCTCCCAGGTTTAGGGGATTAGGGGTTTTATTCCCAGTATTTCCTAATTCTGAAATCAAAGCGGGGCTTGAGACCCTTCCTGGGTCAGCTATGAACCCAGGCTCTTTGGAGTGTGTCGGACCTTCGGCCTCGCATAAATGTGTGGGAGTTCAGGGCCATCAGACTAGCATGTGTGACTTTCAAGGCCAATCTGATGGGATATTGGATGTCAGTCAGTACAGACAACACTACAGCAATGTACTATATCAACAAACGGGGTGCACGTTTCTCTTCCCTGTGTCACAAAGCCATGAAGCTCTGGCACTTCTGTCTACAGCATAACATTGTGCTGCAGGCCCTTTACCTGTCAGGTGTGCACAATTCACTGGGGGATCAATTCAGCAGGTAATTTATGAATCACAAGTGGCCTCTCCTCCTGGAGGATCATTCATTCTATTTTCCAGAAATGGGGGGTCTCACCAGGTGTATCTGTTCATCCCCCACCTCAATGCGGGACGTTTTCTTCCTACCGCAGTCAGAGCCCAGGATCCTGGGCAGACACCTTCAGTGTCCCCTGCTTGTGCAGGCTGATGTATGCATTCCTTCCGATTCCACTAGTTCACAGGGTCCTCCTCAAGATTCATTCAAAAGGGGCATTCATCATCTTGGTGGCACTGGCATGGGCCTGTCAGTGCTGGTACTCGACCCTCCTGCACCTGTGGTTCTGCAAGCCGATGACGTTGCCGATCTGGCCTGACCTGCCGATGCAGCAAGAAGGGAGACCGCAACATCCCAATTTCCCATCGCTGCATCTCATAGCATGGATGCTCCATGGCTGAAGGACCAGGAGCTGTCCTGTTCGGATCCCATTAAGGAAGTGGTGTTAAATAGTAGAAAACCCTCCACCAGGGTGACTTATTTGGCTAAGTGGAAAAGGTTTTCAGTGTGGGTGTCTCACAGAGGGTTATCTCCCTCGCAAGCCCCTATCCTGTTGATTTTTAGATTACCTACGGGGTCTGGTACAGGAGGGCTTGTCCCTGTCCTCGATTAGGGTGCACTTAGCTGCTATCTCAGACTTTCACCTGGGTCATGGAACATCTGTGTTGTCAGACCCTGTAGTCAAAAGGCTTTTCAAAGGTTTAGAACGAATCAAGCCCCAGGTTCAGGCACCACTTCCTCCGTGGGGTCTCAATTTGGTGTTAGCCAAGCTTATGGGGGTCCCCTTTGAACCCCTGGATACCGGCTCTGTGCAGTTTGAGTTACAAAACAGAGTTTTTGGTGGCAGTCATCTCAGCCAGGAGGGTATCTGAGTTGAGGGCACTTTCAGTGGACCTCTTGTACACAGTGCTTCACAAGGGTAAGGTTGGGCTGAGACCTCCCCGCCTGTTTTTAACCTAAGGTGATCCCTGCATTTTATGTTAACCAAGACATTTCCCTACGGGTAGTTTACCCAAAGCCCCAGGCCTTCCCCAGGGAGCGATGTTTACATACCTTGGATGTTAGAAGGACTCTGGCCTCCTATGTGGATAGGACTAGGTCCTTTAGAAGAACACAGCAACTCTTTGTGGCAGTTGCTGATAGGATGAAGGGCCTTCTGGTCTCCTCCCAGCAGATTTCCTCCTGGATAGTGACATGCATGAAGGAGTGTTAAAGTTCGCAGGGGTTCCTCCCCCTCCTGGTGGGGCACGCTCCACGAGAGCACAGGCGTCATCTGTGGCGTATTTGGCACAAGTGCCTGTCCAGGATGTCTGTAGGGCATACCTTTACAGCACATTACGCTTTGACACAGGAAGATGCTGCGGTGGGCAGAGCTGTCCTGCTGTCTGTTCAGGTCTCTGACCCCGCCTCCTAGGCATTGGCTTGTATTCACCCAACTTGGAATGGACATGAGCAATCACTCGAAGAAGAAAAGACAGTTATCTGTTCTGTAACTGGTGTTCTTCGAGATGTGTTGCTCATGTCCATTCCAAAACCCTCCTGCCTTCTCCACTGTAGGAGTAGCTGGCAAGAAGGAACGGGGTGCAGAGGAAGGTAGTTTCAGGCAGTGCTTATATTGGTTGCCATCTTGGCGCTGCTCCAGGGGGCGCCACACCGACCCTATGGCTGCTGGCTAGGGCAAAAAGCTTCCAGCGATTGGGCATGTGCTCGCTGACACGCAACTTGGAATGGACACGAGCAACACATCTCAAAGAACACCAGGTACAGGACAGGTAACTGTCTTTTTACAAATGGCCTGATCCACGGGATTCATATTCTGAAGAATATATCCATCATATAAGGGAAATGCTGCATGATAATGCGTGCAAATAGAGCCTTCTGCAGTGAATGTGGGTAGTAACATGACAAACAATTCTGAGAACAGGAAAGTGTACCCATTAATTTTTGTGGTATTGACCTTTAAACCTCATGAGAATGCTTTGTGGACCACATTTGCAGATTGGATGTGCAGTTCTGTGGGTAATCTAGGAATTTCAAATGCAGATAGTCATGAAATGCAGAAATAGTGTTAATTTTTTTGTCTTAGGAAATTGACAATTTCCACTTAAAACTTACTTATTTTATGAGGGTACCATATGGTGCTCTGTTTTTGTGCAAAGCTTTTGTTATCTGTGAGATTTGCTATGGATTATGTGTAGTGTATTACTCTAGCTTTCATTTGAGCCCTCAGGCTTCAGTTAAAAATATAATTTGGTTTTCTCAAAATGAGTTTTGAAAGATTTGGTGTAGAATAAAAGTACCAGACTCTTTCAGTATCTTGGGGTATGTAAACTGCGTTGCTGTTCTGCTGCATCTATGTTTGTTGTTTAGTCCTTTTTTTTTCCTGCTTTGAAATGGTTTCCCTATGACCAAATAAACTTGATCTGGACTTCTCATTTTGCGAATCACCTTTAAATTCAGTAAGAAAGCAGTAACTGTGTTTGCCGAATTTTGTGCCACCAATTTTTATTTTGTGTTTTACTTTTAGCATGCTGTGAATAGCTGCTTTTATAGTACCCAAAGTATGGTAGTTTCTTTACATGTAGATGCAGAATAAGATGCTTGCTGTTATGTTACACTAATGACCACTTGGGAGCACCATAGGTTGAAGTGTTAAACTAGAAAGCAACAATCTAGTGGTTGGAAGAGGCCTGTTCATGTATACAAAGCAACCTGTTATGTTCTTAACTAAGATATGATTTGAATTAACTAAATTGCTTTCATTGTCTGTGAGCATTTTATACATACATGTTCAATTTACTCAGTCCCCTCAAGGTTTTGCTTTCTTCCTTTTGTAAGGTGACTTCTTTTGAATCAGAAGTATGTTTTCAATTTACGCAACAGGTTGTTTGAGTTATATGTTGTGTGCACTCTTTGATGTGCGCTGCCTTTATGAAGTACCGTATGTTATTTCATCCTCCATATGCACACATGTTTATGATTAAAAGCAGAAGATGTCTTGTTTTATAATTGCATTCTAGATTGTCATCTGCTTAAATTTGACCAAATAAGGCATCAAGTGTTAAGTGAAACATATTAACATATGAGCCTAAAGGCTGTCCTCCTTTAGAAGTTTGATGGTAGTCAGGCCTTCTACATGTTCAAGACAGGGTAATAATTTTCAGAATTGGCTAAGGTATTTGAAAGTCAGTGGAACCTAGATGCTTTTATTACTTGTGTTGTGAAAGCACCTGTCATGCCTACTCAATGCCAGCACACCACTGAGTTAGATTTTCTTGACAGTTTTGTCTAGTGTCTAATGAATTGCTTTGGAATTTGGACCTAGTGGTCACTTTGTTTCAGAAAATACAGTACATCATTGTAAGGCTGCTCATCTACTTTTTGTTTTTCATACTGCCATACTAACTTAGCAGGCTGTATTGTTCTCGCATAATAGTTGCTACTTCTTTCAAATGGAAAATAGTAAAGTATGTATTTCTGAGATCGCTGACAATTTGATGTTTTGTGTAGATAACTTGTCTGCTCATTGTTGTTCGGCCTTACTTTTGTGCGGCTAAAATGCTGTTGTTCTCCCTTCCCAAGCAGATCATCCAAAAGACACAATGAGTGTGAAGGCCTTCAGGCTCGTTCCTGCTGTGGAGCAGGAGATGCTAATGGGAGACAAAGTGCGAATTAATGTTGAATGCGTTGAGTGCTGTGGAAGAAACCTCTATATTGGAACCAATGACTGCTTTGTCTATCACTTCCTACTAGAAGAGAAGATATCATCAGGAAAAGTAACTTTTGTTGCCACGAAACAACTGCATAAATACTTGGGCTTCAAGAAAGCAGTCAGTGAGCTGAAAGCAGCTTCAGCACTCAACAGGCTACTGGTGCTTTGTGACAACACAATAACATTGGTTAACATGATGAACCTGGAACCTATTCCTACTGGATCTAGAATCAAGGGAGCTGTGACATTCACATTAAATGAAAACCCTGTGAGTGGGGACCCTTTCTGTGTAGAAGTTTGCATTATCTCAGTGAAACGGCGGACCATCCAGATGTTTATGGTGTACGAGGATAGAGTCCAGATAGTGAAGGAAGTGTTCACTCCGGAGCAGCCGTGTGCTGTGGCTGTAGATGGTCATTACTTATGCCTTGCGCTCACTACACAATATATCATATTGAATTATAATACTGGCACCTCCCAGGATCTGTTCCCCTATTGCAGTGACGAGAAACAGCCAATTGTGAAAAGGATAGGCAGACAAGAATTTCTGCTGGCTGGACCTGGCGGTTTAGGTGAGACTAACTTTTTTTTTAAAAACTTACAGTTTAGAGTTTCCCTCCGTTTCCCTCCATTTCATGATCATCTTCCTGGATTGAGGTAATTTCAGTAACTGATGCCAAAATGTAGAACAAATGGTGCATTTCCTTACAGGTTATACTTGCAATCTTTGAAAACTAAAGGATGAGTAGTCTGCTAAAATTTAGTCTTGGATATTATTGTATTGTTTGCTTTTTCCCCCCAACTTTGCGAAATCTGCATAACGCTTTACACATGAAAAACTTGAGTTGACCTAGATAAACTTGGTTCTGGGGCGGGGGATGGTCTACTAGAAAAATACAGGTGAAATAAATTCTACTGTCTCATCACCCAAGGCAAATAAAAGTATGACCCAAACAAAATTTTAAAGGCTGTTGGCATACAGTTCTGGCTGTTGTGACTGATTTTAAACCAGTACTCAGACAATCTGAATTTTCTGGCCAGACTTACTGTGTGCCCACAGGGACAAGCTACTTAAAATCCATGACTCTGCCGCTTCATCACTGAAAGGTAGTTATACTCACCTAGCAGTGTGAGATCTACTATGTATCCACTTTGCAATGAAACTAAGGTAAGCGTTTAGAATATCAGTTCTAATTATCCTCATCTTGGTTCCTTGTAAATGTTGCAGTAGCAGCAGAAATTACTTTTTTGGTTGCCTTGTCCCAGTAGGGCTGCTCAATTCATAGTGCCCCCATAAGACTTCAGGAATAATAACAGTAATTACATAAGACAAATTAAAAAGACACTTTGAGGGACTCCTGCTATAACTTATGAAAACAAAACTAGATTTCATGCAGAGCAAAGTCCCCTTTTCCTAGAGTGTCTGATTGTAGCCTGCATAAATAGTGGTCTTGGACTGTGCTCTGAAAGCCAATATAGTCGAACTTACCAGATCACAGGCAAGTCCGTTTCAGAACTGAAGGCCCTTCATGGAGAATGAGCATTTATCCCAGATGGCTGGGGAGCCAGCCTGAATGCCTCTCCTAATTGTAAGTATAGTATGCAGCAGTATGGCATAAGTGTCAAGTCTGTCTCAAGTAGCAAGGCCGCAACTCCGAGCTGTGTGCAGCTTTACAAAATGCATTAAGAGTTCCAGCCACAATAGGCTTTTGTAAGACCTTGGTTACCAGTCATGTTTGATTAAATTACATTGCATTTACTGGATTTATTGGTCGTGTGTCTAAAGTATTAAGTATAGTCCATTATAAATCTGTCCAGTCTGAGTTCCAAATACAAGGTATATTTATTTGGCCTTGTCTTCTCTTACATAAGCATGTTGCAACAAGTATACTTGTGTTAAAACACTCTCCCAAAACAAGACATTTCATTGCATCTGCTTCTTTCTGGAGAGAGTATGAGAGAGCAAGTTTAGGAATATTGACTGTATTGCTTAAATAGGCCATTGCATGACATGACTGGCAGCAGCTAATGTGGGTCTCATGTTTTTTCAAAATGGCTCCAGAGGTGATCCTGCTGGTTACAGACTAGTGAGCCTATCTTTAGTACTTGGCTAACTGGTTGAAACTATAGTAAAGAACCAAATTATCAGACATGGGGAAGCATCAACAGGGCTTTAGTAAAGGGAATTAAAATTCTTTGAGAAGGCTTTCGGCATGGTCCTTCACTAGAGGTGCTTAAGCATGGGGTAAGAGAGAAGGTTCTCCCATGGTTTAGTAACTCATTGTGATAGGAAACAAAGGATAGGAATAAATGGTCAGTTTTCATAAAGAATGCTAAGTAGTGGACTCCTGAAAGGATTTGTACTGGGACCAGTACTGTTAAATATTCGTAAGTGATGTAGCAAGTGGGATAAAGATTGATGTGGCAAAGTTTTCAAGTAATACAAAGTGGCTCAAGATATTTACCTCACCAGCCTCTTCTGTCTCTTTGACTGGACCACCTTCTATGGACAGAGGCAAGCAAGCTTTCAAGCCTCACAGAACTTTTCTCTTAGCTCTGGGAAAGTTACTCCAAGTATCTTGGGCCTGAAAAAAAGCTCCATGTGTCTCAGAAGCGTATCTGTCTCTCCAACAGAAGTTGGTCCAGTAAAAGACATTAACTTACACACCTTGGCTACGTCTACACTAGCCAAAATCTTCGAAATGACCATGCATCCCTCCTATGACTCTAACCCACCACCCAAGTCTCCCGACTTACGTGAATTTTGAGGTATGTGAGAGTTGCATGGAATGCAACCCTCGTGTATCGTGGGGGACTACTATATGTTGGACTATCAGATTTTGCTGGATTATCTCTGTAAATGGAACTGTTTTTGCCAGATACCAGACCATCAGGCTTTCCTAATCATGGGAGGCCAGATTAAAGGAATTTTACTTTTTTTGTAATGTGCACTACTTTACAGTTAACGATGGAGTCTAAATTAGCTGCCTTGAATGGTGGCAATTATCAGAGGGGTAGCTGTGTTAGTCTGTATCTGCAAAAACAATGAAGTTCTGTGGCACCTTATAGACTGACAGGTTTATTGGTGTGTAAGCTTTTGTGGCCCTCCAAAGCTTATGCTCCAGCTAATCTGTTACTCTGTCAGGTGCCATAGGAGTCTCATTTTTTTTCTAAATTAGCTGTTAACCTTTCAGAAAGAGGTCTCAAAGCTGTGGATAGTTCTCAGAGAAGATCTGCTCACTGTGCGGCTGCAGTCAAAAACAAAACAAACTGTTGGGAACCATTAGGAAATGGATAGATGAGAAAGATAACCTCATAATTCTTTTAAGTAAATCTATAGTGTGCCCATGTCTTGAATCCTGCATACAGTTGTTTGTGCTCTCTCTCAAAATACAGTTTTTTTTAGAATTGGAAAATGTACAAAGAGACACAACAAAAATGGTTAATGGTATGGAAATACTTCCAAGCAAGGGAAGCTTAAAAATCCTGGGTTTGATGAAAGAACTAAAGGGGGCTAGGGAACAGGTCTATAAAATCTTCAACGGTGTGAAGAAAGTAAGGAGAAATAGGCAGCAGGTTTAAAACCAGCATAAAGAAGTGCTTAACACAGTCAGCCTATGGAACTCTCTGACACTGGATGTTGTGAATGCCAAAAACATAACTGGATTGAAAAAAGAATTAAAATCCTAGAATGCTAGGACTGGAAGGGACCTTGAGAGGTCGTCGAGTCCAGCCCCCTGCCCTCATGGCAGGACCAAGTACTGTCTAGACCATCCCTGATAGACATTTAACCTGGTCTTAAATATTTCCGGAGATGGAGATTCCACAACCTCCCTAGGCAATTTATTCCAGTGTTTGACCACCCTGAGATTTAGGAACTTTTTCCTAATGTCCAGCCTAAACCTCCCTTTCTGCAGTTTAAGACCATTGCCTCTTGACGTATCCTCAGAGGCCAAGAAGAACAAGTTTTCTCCCTCCTCCTTATGACACCCTTTTAGATACCTGAAAAGCTCTGTCATGTTGCCTGCTTAATCTTCTTTTTTCCAAACTAAACAAACCCAATTCTTCAGCCTTTCTTCATAGGTCATGTTCTCTAGACCTTTTGATCATTCTTGTTGCTCTTTTCTGGACCCTTTCCAATTTCTCCACATATTTCTTGAAATGCAGTACCCAGAACTGGACACAATACTCCAACTGAGGCCTAACCAGCACAGAGTAGAGCGGAAGAATGACCTCTTGTGTCTTGTTCACAACACACCTGTTAATGCACCCCAGAATCATATTTGCTTTTTTTTTTTGCAACAGCATCACACTGTTGACTCATACTTAACTTGTGGTCCACTATAACCCCTAGATCCCTTTGTCATACTCCTTCCTAGACAGTCGCTTCCCATTCTGTATATGTGAAACTGATTGTTTCTTCCTAAGTGGAGCACTTTGCATTTGTCTTTATTAAACTTCATCCTGTTTACCTCAGACCATTTCTCCAATTTGTCCAGATCATTTTGAATTTTGACCCTATCCTCCAAAGCAGTTGCAACCCCTCCTAGCTTGGTATCATCTGCACACTTAAGTATACTTTCCATGCCAATATCTAAATCGTTGATGAAGATATTGAACAGAACCAGCCTCAATACAGACCCCTGCGGACCCCCACTTGTTATACCTTTCCAGCAGGATTGAAAACCATTAGTAACTACTCTGTGTGGTTATCCTGACAGTTTTGCACCCACCTTATAGTAGCCCCATCTAAGTTGTATTTGCCTAGTTTATTGATAAGAATATCATGCGAGACCCTATCAAATGCCTTATTAAAGTCTAGGTATACCACATCTATTGCTTCTCCCTTATCCATGAGGCTCCTTATCCTATCAGAGAAAGCTATCAGATTGGTTTGACATGATTTGTTCTTTACAAATCCATGCTGGCTGTTCCCTATCACCTTACCACCTTCCAAGTGTTTGCAGATGATTGCAGGGAGGGTTAATTAAATAAGTTGATGAGGATAGATCCATTAGTGACTATTAGCCAAGATGGTCAGGCATGCAGCTCAAAGTCCTGGATGCCCCTAAACCGCTAGCTGTCAGAAGCTGTGACTGGACGTTAAGAGATGGATCTCTCTTAATTGCCTTGTTCTGTTCATTGTCCCTGAAGCACTTGGTATCGGCTAATGCCAGAAGGCAGGATTCTGGACTAGATGAACCATTGGTCTGACCCTGTATGGCCTTTCTTATGTTCTTAACACAAGTGTGGTCTGGGTTTCTTCCCCCCCACCCCCATGTAGTTTCCCTAATTTAGACATAGTAGCCAACTGTCTGTCTCATTACTTAAATTTCCTGTTCTTGAATGGGTACACCTTCCCTTTCATAGTGATCTTCTATATTTACTATCATTCTGTCTCTTTCAAGAAGACTGTAAACTCTTGATCTTTTTATGGACCCCCATTTAGCAGACTTTGGGAACAATGGTCGTCTGCTAGTCCCTGCCCCCATTCCAAAAGTCTGCTTAATTGGCACCCATAAAATCCTAAATCCACCCCCCATGTTTCTCCCTCACCTCAAAAAAAAAAAAAAAAAAAGGGGGGGGGGGGGGGCGGTGGTGTGGAGTAAAGCAACTTACCAGAGCTGCTGTGGCTGGAGAGGTTGTTGCTTCCAGCTGTCGTGGTCTGCCATGGTTGTACCCTCCACTGTGGCCTGGACTGCCACCATGTGCTCCTCCCACCGGGGGTGAAGTGCGTACCCAGGCAGATGGCGCTCACATATGCACCCTACCTCTCATGGGGGGGCACATGGCAGCTCCTCCAGGCTGCAGTGGCAGTTCCGGTGAGCTTTTTTTTTGGGGGGGGGGGGGGGTTGGGGGGAGCCCAGTAGGGTGGATGGGCAGTAAATGCTCATATTTAACAGACTTTTGGGTTTAACAGACATCCTTCCCCCCCCCCCCCCCAGTAGTCTGTTAAATTGGGGGTTTACTGGAATTGGTGCCTCCAGCACTTTTCCTGGTAGGTTGTGTGATTTTTTTTTCACAACTGCTTTCTAACATTGGTTTAAAATATATTAGCATTTAAGTGTTACCACTCTAAGAAGTACCATTTCAAAGATGGTTCCAACTAATACTTGAACCATTACTGTAGAAGCTAGCTTTTAGCTGAAACTGTAGAGGTTCATTCACTAAGCTCCAGAGGTCCCAGAATCAAATCTGCCTGTGGCTGGTTACAAGTGGGGGCTTGTTCCGTAAAGCTACGTCTACACGGGGATGCTACATCGAAATAGCTTATTTCAATGTAGTGAAATCGATGTAGCGAAACCAGGGCTGGTGCCGTCGACGTTCAACGTCGACGTTGGGCAGCACCACATCGAAGTAGGCGCTGCAGGGGAGCATCTACACACCAAAGTGGCCCACATCGAAATAATGGTGCCAGGAACAGCGGCAGACTAGCACTTCCGGGGCAACAGCAAGCCGCTCCCTTAAAGGGCCCCTCCCAGACACACTTGCAGTAAACAGCACAAGATCCACAGAGCTGACAACTGGTTGCAGACCCTGTGCATGGAGCATGGATCCCCAGCTGCAGCAGCGGCAGCCAGAAGCCCTGGGCTAAGGGCTGTTGCACACGGTGACCATAGAGCCCCTCAGGGCTGGAGAGAGCGTCTCTCAACCCCTCAGCTGATGGTCGCCATGGCGGACCCCGCTATTTCGATGTTGCGGATGCGGATCGTCTACACATGCCCTACTTCGACGTTCAACGTCGAAGTAGGGCGCTATTCCCATCTCCTGTTGGGGATAGTGACTTCGTCTCGCTGCCTTACATCGATTTCAACTTCGAAATAGCACTCGCCACGTGTAGACGTGGCGGGCACTATTTCGAAGTTGGCACGGCTACTTCAAAGTAGCTGGCTCGTGTAGACGCGGCTTAAAAGGCATATGTTGATGAGGGTGTGTTTGTTTTCTTTTGTTTTGTTTTTTTTCTTCTGACTGGCTATCATAACCACACATGCTTAGGAAGGTTATATGGACTGTTTCCGCACAGTTACTTGTGGTATGTATCTGTTAACCAATGCTCTTTTCTTCCTTCTTCTCAACCACTCGGAAAGCTTGTACTACCCTCATCTTCTGTGGCAGGCAAAAGTTCTATCACTTTACCTAATTGGGCATATCCCATTCTGGCAAAAGCAGAAGAAAAGCGAGGCTTTGTTTGACGTGTGTATCCTCAGCAGCATGCTTCAGAAGAAAAATGCTGGCATCTGGATGATTGAAGATGGATATTTGGATATAGGGCTTAAGTCTCCACATTTCTAGTTTTGAAACTAGTGTAGCTGAAGAACGGATAGCTCTACTTAATCACATACCTACTCAGTTTCTTAGAATGAAGTCTACTTGTTTTACACAGTTCCCAGTAGCTGCATGTCCACATTACAAAACGTTGCAGAGTTACTGAGAATTTTGAGATGGGGCTAGACATAGGAGTATCCTCCTGCTACTTAAGCTTTTCCAGCTCAGGGATGAGTTAAACAGGCAGAAATTGGCTTTAGAAAGCACTATGCTGTTGCCCAGGTTTTACCTGTTCCAGAGTAATGTCTAGGGTACCTGTAAATGGTCACTAAAATCACAAAAACTAAAATGTACTAGTACAACGTTCCATTGTAAACTTTACATATTGAATTATATTATGAAGATAATTAAAGTGATTTTTATTATTTTTAGATATTGAATATTCTGCATAAAGAAATGTGGTTTGATTGACATGAGGAATTTACTGCACATCTTTGAAAGTGCTAATTTTCTCTCAGAGCAGAGATGCTGTACAAACCTCTCAGAGGAAATGGGGAGTGGGAGAGATCCTTAGTCTATGGCGCAAGTAGTAGCAAATGGTCCAAAAACAGAGATGAGCCAAATTTATTGGTGTTTGTAAAATCCAAAATGAAGAGTTTAGCAGCGAAAATAATTACAAATTAAGTGGAAAGAGTCTACTAAAAAATCAGTAAGACTTTGGAGACTCTTCATTTTTAACATGTTTATTAGAATTGTAGTGTATTTTTTTGCCTTGCATTGTGTGGCAGTTTGCTTTATAAGAGCCTATATCTTTCTGGACATTTTTTCTCCCAAATTTTTGGAAACACATCTTGCAGGAACTGAAAAAAATAAAATCCTCTTCTGAGAGAACGGAGCCATTACTTTGCTGTAGCAGTTGACTCAGGAAATATGGGTGAATTAAGTTGGAGACTGAAGTGTTCTGCGGTCATAGGAGCTGTTGAATGGAGCAGACAGGCCAAGAGTGCCATGCAAGAGGAGGAGCGCTCAGGCAACCTGTAGGTAGAGAGAGAGAGAGAAATAAGGCAGGTTGGGGACTTGGTTTGAAGCAGGGACAAGGCAGGAATGGAGCAGGCATAGGGATGCAGCGTGGGGCAGAGTGGGGATGGCTGTTCCATGCCCTACAGCTCACGAGGGATGACCGTTAGAAAGAACGGCTTGTGGAATGCTGGCTGGGGTGTGATGGGCTAAAGGGCATCCAAAACATGTACAGCTTAAGTTTTAACAAAAATAGTCCACTGTAAGTTTCTTGGATTTCAGTTGTTTGTATCCAGAAGGAATGAGCATAGAAAAAAGGCTTGTATCACTTTCCTGTGTGCAAGAAAGATATTTTTTTTTTGTATATCACTTTGAACATAATTTATCAACCAATGTCTAATTATGGTAGGGTGATAGAAGATGCAGTAAAAAGTTTAACTGAAATGCCTTTGTAAAAAGTCCTTCATGGCTTGCCTTGTGAATTACTCATTATCCTGGGGTCATGGCAAGAAAGGTTACAATATTTGACTCCTAGACAACTGCAGGCTTTGGCTCAAGCTTCAGACTGTCTTCCCTTTCTTTGCAGGTATGTTTGCAACTGTGGATGGCATTTCCCAGCGTGCTCCTGTGCACTGGTCAGAGAATGTGATTGGAGCAGCCATGTGTTTTCCTTATGTACTTGCTCTAGATGATGAGTTCATTACAGTACATAGCATGCTGGATCAACAACTAAAACAGACACTACCTTTTAAGGAAGGCCACATCCTACAAGACTTTGAAGGTATTGGATAGTACATCTATATCTTTGCATGAATTTCTTGGGACATAAAAGAAATAACTTTTTATGCTAACCTTGTATAAAGTGAAAAAGCAATAATCGTCTCTTTCGAAGAACAAACTACCAAGCTGCCTTTCTTGAAACAAACAGTAATGGACCATCCTCAAATGTAATCCCTTATCCTGCCGGTAATGGCCTTTAGTGAAAATGCTATTATGTCCTGTGTTCTTACAGAACGCTGCAAATGAAACTTGTTGCTGCTCTTTGTGTGATGGTCCTTATTGTTTCCACTCTGGATTACCCATGAAGGTTATGCGCCTAGAACTGGAGAATTTGAAGGGTTTTTTTTGGTCTGTACATGGATCCTAACACACTTTGTGCCTCCCACTGAGAGGCAAAAGGGTGGTGCACACTCAGTTTTCCCAGTTCCTTCTTACTACCATATGATCTGGGTCAGAGCCTCTATCTGTAGCTTCAGCTTCATCCCTTATGAGTGAGCTTTATAAATAATTCTTAATATCACACACAGTTAATAGTTTGTGTTTTTTCCTAGTTTATAATGACTAATCTGAGGCGGGGAACACTTCCACCCCTGCCCACGGTCATTTTGTGTGGGCACTGGACTATCCCTAGGACTCCATGCTTTAAAATCTGGTCTTTATGCCAGTGATCCTTCTCTGTCAGGGACAACTGCCAACCCTGCTTGTACTGCCTCAGGAAATCTCACATTGCAGTGAGGTGCAATATCTGCCTCTTGTTCCCCAGCTGTACTGGAAAAGAGCAGGAGTTCTACCTCCAGAAAACCTCATGAAGCCTCAGTCAGAGCAGGCCTGGTAACTCCTTCCAATATGATGGCCTTACTCATCAAGGATTGACCATCCTGCCGCTATTCCCAACACTGGTGCCAGAGAATCTACACTTATAATCCTCCTGATGGGAGCTTCTTGGGAGCTGAAGCAGCACTATTAAATGTATGAGACTGCCTTTCTCAAAATCTATGTTGAGCAACTCAGATTCAGCTCTGAGCCAGCCTAATATCTGAACCAAAGAGCAATTAAAATATCCTGAGTCCCAGAAACTTGAAAAGAAAGCCCATAAGTGTTGGGCTGTGTTCACTGAACATGATCTGTTGGTACCATCGTCCTTGACAACCAAAGGATTTGGAGATCTGTCAGCACTGACAAGGGTGTTCATTGCTTGCCCACAGCACTGTCTTCAACAGCACCCTTTCTGACTCTGCTCATTGGGCAAAGACAATCCTGCTCGTGCCGGAGAGAACTGGGTCCCATGCTGCACCGCAGGCCGTCGTCACACTGGTGGATCTGGAATCCACTCCATTGGTTCTCTTCCTTTCCAGAGATGGCCTAGCACCCCCTGGGGAGTTGACAGTTTGGAGGAATTCATTGCCCATTATCCATTTTCTCATCGGGAAACACCAAACTAACTGAGGAGACTTTTTCCCTATCATATGTATTCAGTTGCCCAAAAAATTATACCACCTTGGGATCAATCTACATGGTCAGTTGTGAGCAGCTGTCACTCTTCTCCAGAGTCCTCCATGTCTCCTTTTTGACTCTTCCTACTGGCCCTATAGGGGGCTGTGGGACTAATACAGCCTAAAGAGTTGGTCAGATCTGCTTGGGAGTTATTGCATGCCTCTTTGCAAAGGAAGCACTCAGATTCCCCCTCAGAGGAATAAGAACGTTATTCACCAGATCCAGCAGTAAGGGTAAAGAAGCCCTTCACTTTACTTATGAACTGCCATGCAAAAGGCAGAAGATTCAAAGGACCTGCTCCTATGCACGTTTTGCAGTAGCCATAGCATCCTAATCTGAATCCCCATCAACACACTATTTCTGAGTGGACCTCAAGAGCTGCCAGGCACTAAGTCTGTCATTGCCTGACCTTCACACACCATTTGGAGGTCATATAGCACTTTATCAACCCATGGAAGGCAATAACATTAGACCATTTGTTCTGACTATATGCATGCATTTGCTTCCCCACCTCTTCTACAACCAGCTTCTACTTTAATCTTTGAGGAGCGCTCTCAAGACTATTCTCAAGTATGGGGTGGACTCGTTATTTGAGTGGAGAGTAACTGAATGTGTCTTCTGAACACCAAGGGAGTGGCTTACATTTGACTTATTTCCTAGTACCCAAAAGGAGAGAGCAGAGAGACTAATTCTCAACCATCACTACCTCATCTGCTTCGTTTGCAAAATCAAGCTTCATCTGGTCATTATGGCTCCTATAATGCCACTAGAAAAGGACGTGGTTTACAGCTATTGATATGAAGGACATTGTCTGCTCACAGAGACTTCCTTCTGTTCATGGTGGGATCCAGTCGTTTCAGTACAGTGTTCCTTTTCAGGATAGCAATCACACCTGAAGTCTTCATTAAAGAGTTTATGGTAATGGTAGCTCACACCAGATACTCAGTCTCATTGCCTTCCCCTACCTTGATGAGTTTTCATTTTGCCAACTCATGCCAGAAGGCCCATCCTAAACTGTTTTTCCTTGGGGATCAGTGTAAATGGCTAAAAAATAACCACCTGTTCTTACCCCTATGTAGTCTCTGGACTTCACAGATGCCACTCTGAGTTTGTTTGCTATCAAATCTCCTGTATTGGTGAAACCATGCCTGTCTTTTTCTGGGACATATATTCATGTCACTTCATTCTCAAGACTCATTTATTGCCTTTAAACGTGACTCCAGTTTTGGTATACTCTCCATAAAATCATCCTATGAATGTCATTGTAACAATTCCCAAGAATGCAGTTTTTGCTTTTTGTTTTGTTTTTTTTTCTCTCCTTTTGGGAAGGATCCTTCACAGGTATGAGTGGACTTCCTCTTTCTCTCCTCTGCTCAGACCAGGACAGTTATCACAGATGCATCCCTATTTGATTGAGGAACCCATTTGCAGAGCCACACAGCACAAGGCACCTTAATGCCACAAGCATCTAGGGCATGGGTGCACACATTCTGGAGGTGTATATGCAGTCCTGAAGGCATGTTGAGGCCTTTTTTCCATCCAAACTCACCATGTGTTTATACTGTCAGTGTTATGGCTGTTTTATATAGTCACAACGCGGTGTAAGAGCCACCTTCCTGAGCACTGAAACAGCCAGCTTGTGGAACTGGTGAGTCAGCAACCAAGTTGCCCTGCCCAACCCACAGAAAACAAAACTGTGCTCACAGATTCCCTCAACTGTTATGATTCAGTTGACCACAAGTAGAAACTTCATGACTTGGTATTGCTGAATATCTTTGATCTATGGGGAACTCCAACCAAGAATCTGTTTTCATAATGAACAGAAAATGCAACACAATGCTATACAGGAGCCCTGGGTCACCACTTACAAGGTGGGACATGTCCTCTTCCTTGGTCAGATCACCTGAACTATGCATGCCCTCTGCTGCCACCCCTTCCACTAGTTCTGTGCAAAAGTCAGGACAAGGTATGAGTTACCCCAGTTGCCTCCTGCTTACATAGATAATTTTGGTTCCTGAATCTCCTGCGCGTGGAATCTCAGGTATGGATCATCCTCCCAATGTTCTCTGAACCCCAGTGGAATGGTAGGAGGAAGCACCCCTCTCAGGCCTTGCTTTCTGGATGGGCATCCTCCTTAGAATGCCTGTGTTCCACAGCTATGTGAAACATGCTTCCTAGCTGTAGGAAGATCTCCACTTAGTAGTGCTACCTGGCTAAGTAGAGATGGCTTTGTTCTCTGACACCTCACAGGAACATTCTTCCCAAAGATGTAGGTATCTCTCTTATTTTAGATGTGTCCTTTCTGTAAAGAGGTCAGGGCTATCCATCAGCACCTTACAGGTCCACTTGGTAGCGATTTTAGTGCCCACCATCCTCCTCCTCAGGATTACTCAGTCCTTACTACTAGATTTTAAAAAGGTCTAATCAGAACCTTTCCACCTATTCACAAGTCTACACCTAGATGCAGCTTGAGCCTTGTTCTCTCAGCACTCACAAGGCCACCCTTTAAACCCCTGGCTTCCTGCTCTCTTTCCCTTCTGTCTATGAAAGTTGCATTGGTTGTAGCCATCCCTACAGCTAGTTGTGTTTGCGAGCTTGGAGCAATGATGGTGGATCTTTCTTGCCCTGTATTGCATGAAGATAAAGTTCTGTTACATTTATATACTCCAAATTCACTCCCTAAGGTGGTTTTGGAATTTCACTTGAACCAGTCGATCTACTTACTATGTTTTTTGTCTTAACCTCACACTTCTTTGGAGGACAGATCCTACAGTCTCAATATCCAGCAGGCCTTGGTCCTTTCCTTATACAAAGCAACACCAACTAGGCAACCCTAGAGAGGGTTCATCACTCTAATGGACGGGAGCAACAAATGACCTCCTACTTAGAACATCTCCAAAGAGATCTCTGGCTGCATGCTAAACTGTTATCGATCATTAAACCCACACCCACCCACCATGGGATAAAAGCTCATTCCATGGGAGTACAGGCAATTGATTATGGCCTTGCTTTAGGAAGTATCTCTCCTAGAGATCAGTAAAGCAGCCACATGGAGTTCCATTGACACCTTTGAGAGAGACTGTGCCTTAGTCCAGGGCTCCTCTGCTGAAGCCTCTCTTAGAGGAGCTGTCCTTTACTCAGCCTTGCCATTTACATCCTTGCACCATCCTAGTTAAGTACAGCTTTTCAACCACCTGCAATGGAATACAATAGGGGCCAGAACTCGAAGAAGAGCAGGACATTACTTTTATGTAATAGATGACCCTTCAAGTTGGATGGCCCCTATCCATGTTCTAATACCCTCTCTCTCTCTCTCGGATATTCTACAATTCACAATGGAGAAGAAATTGGAGAGGTAGTCAATCTGCTCTGCTCTTTATCCTGTTGGTGGAGGCATGACGTGAGCAAAGGTGGATGGTGGACTAATAGACGCGATTTTCAAATCCTCTGGCTCCAGGCTTATGGTGCACATGTGTAACCTAGAATGGAATACAGTTATGGACCACACATCTTGGAGAGCCTCAGTTATGAGATTCTTTTGAGATTGGCACTGAACTGAATGAAATAAAACACTTGAAGTCTTTTATGCATGTAAGTAACTTTGTGCATGAGTGAGTCACTTGCAAATTTATAGGTTTTTTTTCCTCCAAAGGAACACTTAACTTAAAGAACAAATTTAAATGTTGTAAGTTGAAGTAGTTTGTGGGAATACATCTGCAGATGGTAGCTCCTCCCTCTGCCAAAACTTTTTTATAACTTTCTTTGGTTGCTTACGTAAAACAATCAGAAATGAGGTAAACAGGTTATGTGTAAAAAGCAGACCTGTGGCTATAGTAAAAAAATTGAAAATACTGATTGTGTTTAGTAAATTTTGGGTGGTATTTATAAAAGCAATGCTAAAAAGAAACCCTTTCAAAGTGATTTCAAGCTGGCTTTTCTTTAGCTATGGATTTCAGTTTCATACCTGTGTGGAAGATAATACAGCTTTGTATGTTATGTTATAAACTGGCCAAGTTGCACTGGAATCTGTTTTCATGCTTACGGTTCACTGAAGCATATATCATGTAACCAGTACCAACATCGGCAATGTTGCTCTCCCTGTTGTTCAGTGGAAACCAAAACACTATCCAACCTTCAGAACTTGGTAATACACCAACAACCAGCTGTATGCGACTGTAGGTCTGGTTTAAAAGCTAACATTTGTGTGGTCACAGAGCAAGAAAGTTGTGTTGAAGACTGTTTCTGGTTTTGTCTCTGGCAGTTGTAAATAGGGCTGTTCAATCAGTGCAGTTTACTGGGGGTGGGGTGCATCTGAGAGCATATGTAGCTGTGTGATTGCACCTGAGTGCAATTATGGAATACCTCAGCTTTGTATTATGAATTCTTACTATCTCTGCACAACTTGCACCCTTCTCTGATGACTATGAAAATGACCATGAAAAATACTCTTCTCTGACAAATACGCAAATACAGGTTTGTGCTTTTCATGTTTCGTGATACACTAATATGTTCAGAAAACTGCACGGAATACTCCATATTTATGTCTGTGAAAAATGAAGAAAAATTGCTAGGTTTAGTGGACTTAAAATTTATTTTTTTTTATTTTTTTCAGGACAAACTTAATGGTCTAGTATAAAATTTATTAAATATATTTGCAAAGATAAGCTTCAGAATTTGAAAACAAAGACTAAAACTAATTTTTAAATGTCTTTACTCTGTAGCAGTGTTTACATTTAATGAAGTCTCTGAAAATCAGTTAGTACTGTTCAAACTGCCAAATGCCAATGTGTTTTTGTTTTTATTCAGGGAAAGTAATTGTAGCTACCAATAAAGGTGTGTATATCTTGGTGCCATTACCTTTGGAAAGACAGATTCAGGATCTTCTTACCAGCCACAGAGTGGAAGAAGCACTAATCTTAGCAAAGGGAGCCCGAAGGAACATTCCAAAAGAGAAGTTTCAGGTTTGTCTTACCTTGTAAAAAATGTGGAAACTGCTCTAGTGGCTGAAGTAACTGAAGAGCAAGAGCTCTCACTTGCAAAATTTAACATCTCCTGTTCCATGAGTGTGAGGAGATAGGTATGCTTGTGCATTGCCTGAGGGTTGGAAATGAGAATGAGTTGGCAGTCCCTGCCTGAGTGTCTTCTCTCTATGCTTGTCTGTGCAAGGTGCTAATGGCATCATTAAAAGCTGGTGCATGCTCCCATGTCAATAAAGAGATCACGTACTGTAGAGGTGAGATGGTGAGAGACTAGATTGTGCTTTTGGAGGCTGCCTCATCATGATAAAATTGTCCCACCTTTCCATTGTTGTCATTTGAAAGAAATCACTATCTGTAGGGCACATAATTTAAAAAGAAATCAAGACCCCAAATGTGCAATTAAGTGAAGAGCGAAGTGGGCAAAATTTTCTAAAGCATCTGTCCAACTGTTTAGCTCATTTTTAAGAATTATAGAAAGATTTTTGCTTTTTGGAGGAAAAACAAATTGTGTGGCTGTGGATCAGTTTCTCTTGCAATTTTTAGTTCTAATTTATGAAATCTTGACACTTTTCCAACATTTTTCTAGTTTTTTTAGGGAACCCATAAAACAGCCTGGTGGTGATCTAGCCTAACTCATACATAATATAGGCTGTAGGACTTGCCTGAATTTCATGTTTTGCTTCAAGTCTAGTAGTTGTGACGGACTGGAATGAGAACTGGGGATATCGCAGTAGTTTGAGCGTGGGTCTACTAAACCCAGGGTTTTGAGTTCAGCCCTTGTGGGGGCCATTTAGGAATCTGGGGCAAATGGATTTAAAAAAAAAAAAAATCTGTCAGGGATGGTGATAGGCCCTGCTGTGAGGGCTGCAGACTGGACTTGGTGACCCGCACTATTTAAAAAAAGGCCATTTTTTGTCAGGCTGATATGTCTAGCTCCAACTTTCCATCTGTAAGCGTTTTAATACTTCAAGAATACTAATGCCTCACAAACACGTAAAGTAAGCTTTATACCCCTTTCATAGGTCAGTGGTTGGGAACCTCTGACCCATGGGCCAGGCATGGTTCACTGAGGTTAACGTTTGGCAGGCTACCAGATATTTTATCCACAGGTCTATGGGCGCGGCTGCTTGGAGCTCCCGTTGGCCACAGTTTGCCATTCCTTGGCCAATGGGACCCTTGGGAAGCAGTGGCCTGGCATGCACCACCAGATAAAGAATGTCTGGAAAACTAAAATAAAGGTGACCTGATCAAGTGAGGTGATGTCTAATGTGTTCTGTTCCCAAAATCCTTTCCTCAGACACCTATTGTAACTCCTAACAAGTGAAATCATAGTTACTGTTATTCAGCTAATCAAGCACATACATATGGATGCGTTTTAAAAAACAAAATTCATTGCTGGCTGACTTACTATTGACCGCCATCATGATGGTGTCACCATCTTCAGCAAGGCATTTGGGGAATCACTGAAACCCTGGAAATCTGCATCCGCACAAATCTATGGATGTGGATGCAGATAGAGCCACAGCTCATTTGGCAGATACAAATTTTGTGTCTGCACAGGGGTCTGGGAGTCGCTGCCCTGTAACAACCTCTAGTGAGTGGAAACATTAATAATAGTAGTGTCATTAAAAATGGGTTGAATTTAGTAACATTTGAAAGCCCCCTTTTTCCCAAAAACATAATGGTACCAAACATAGCAAGTCTCAAACAATTATGTATTCAAGAAAATGTTGGGGAGAAAAATGGATTTTAAATGTACTTCAATGCGTATCTCAAACATGCAGCCCTTGCAAAGTTAAATTGTGGCCCTCAACTGACAGTACTGTGTTATCAGTTAATATGCAATGTAGTATCTTCTAGTGTTAAAGTTATAAATATGGGTGCTTCAAACTGATTTGTCATTATTGGCAAAAAAGATTATTCGGTGGAGTTAATATATTTTATGTATACAAATCGGAGGAATTTCAAAGATTTTAAAAAGGTCATCGGTTCCTTTCTATGCTCTTCATTTAGATGAAGCCCTAAAATACACAGTATAGTGAAAGCTGTTGGGAGATTGGTTGGTATGACCAGGGTTGCAGACTGGAGCAAGTGGGGCGGGGGCAGAGAAGAGGGCATCTGCCCTGGAGCCTCATGTCTGGAGCCTCCATCCCTTTAAGTCACCGCTGGGGTGCCACATGGCATGCTCCATTCAACAGTGAGGGTTGCGGGGGCATGCCATGGTCCGGGCAATGCCTAGGGTTGGCTTAGGAGCACAGAACCAGGCCTCCCATTTCAGGGGCCTGGCAAGTCTGTCAGCTCCCCTTGGTGTGAGACAGTATCCAGTTGTCCTTTCCTCTTTTTTATTCTATTCCTGACAGCTGCAGAACTTAGTTGAATATTTGAACAGAACGTTAAACATGTCCAAAATAACAGTTCACCATCTGGACTCCTTAGGTGTTAAATGCTAGGAAGGGACAATTGCAAAGCTACAAGATGACCTTACTCTTATTGGCAACTCATTTGCATATTACTGATTGGTGTTCATTGATGTCAAGACAGAAGGAGTCTTCGTTGATGAGATAGCTATAAGTTGTCAGTTGAATGGATACTTTGGGTCAGGAAAGGGATCTTGGAATTATAGTGGATAGTTCTCTGAAAACATCCACGCAGCGTGCAGTGGCAGTCAGTAAAGCAAATAGGATGTTCAGAATAATTAAAGGGATAGAAAATAAGACAAAGAATATCTTACTTCTCCTATATAAAACTATGGTATGCCCACATCTTGAGTACTGTGTGCAGATGTGGTCTCCTCACCTCAGAAAAGATATATTAGCGTTAGAAAAGGTTCAGAAAAGGGCAACTAAAATGATTAAGGGTTTGGAACGGGTCCCATATGAGGAGAGGCTAGAGAGACTGGGAATTTTCAGTCTAGAAAAGAGGAGACTGAGGGGCGATATGATAGAGGTATATAAAATCATGAATGGTGAGGAGAAAGTGAATATTGAAAAGTTATTTACTTGTTCCCATAATTATAAGAACTAGAGGACACCAAATGAAATTAATGGGTAGCAGGTTCAAAACTAATAGAAGAAAGTTCTTCTTCACACAGCGCACAGTCAACCTATGGAACTCTTTACCAGAGGACTCTGTGAAGGCCAGGACTCTAACAGAGTTTAAAAAAGAGCTCGATAAAATATTTTGAGGTTAGGTCCATAGATGGCTATTAGCAAGGGGTAAGGTATGGTGCCTAGCCTTTTGTCGAAGGCGGGAGATGGATGGCAGGAGACAAATCCCTTGATCATTGTCTTCGGTTCACCTCCTCTGGGGCACCAAGCATTGGCTACTGTCGGCAGACAGGATACTGGGCTGGATGGACCTTTGGTCTGACCCAGTATGGCCGTTCTTATGTTCATGACTCTGATGGAGCCTTGGATGATGATTTTATGTTTTGAGGGCTTCATGCATCTGCAGGTAAGAACAGACTGCAAAGAAGGTCAGAGTAAAGATGGTCAACTGGAAACAGGCCAATGTTTATGTCCTAATTGTGTGCTAATTTCAGTGTGCTACTGGTCTATGAGAGACTTCGTGTTTTGTTCTAAATAATTTTGCAGAATGAATAAACTCTCCCCTATACTTGGTTCACTGTGTCGATGAGCCTGGACAAGCAGGCCAAATAGTCCATTCTGACCAAGGTGGATTAAAAATTGATGTTTAAAGGTTTAATTTAAATTAAATACATTTTTCATTAAGACAGACGCCAAATTTACTATAATCTACTAAAGTAATTTAGATGAAAATATGTTGCATAAATGAACCCTCTCAAATTTTAATGATCTAATGGCTGCTGCTTTTATAACTATACAGAATCTGGAGAAAAATATCCCGCTTACATGTCAGTGTTTCAGATTTCATAAGTATTTATTTTCAGTCTTGGCAATGTGATGGATGATGTCGTTTACTTTTTTGCAGATATAGGAACTTTCTGGTGTGAAGAAAAGCTTTTGCTGCAGACACGTGTCGGTAGTATTTTGATACCACCTTAGCAGATTAGATAATTGACTCCCAATGATTTCAGTATTAGTTGAATACATTTTCTTGCTTGGGTACTTTTTAAGGATCCCTCTGTGCACCTGTCTGCACTTTTAGGCACTTGAATACCTTAGGGCAGATTTTCAGTCTACCTCTTTGTTTAATAAATGGATGTTAAATTGAAACAATTGTTTGATACTTTATGTGTCTAATACACTTAATTTTAAAATGCTTTTATACATTCCAGTTTTCATTCAGAAGTTACCTGGTAAACAAGAAATGCATCATCCACCATTGTTGTTGGCGGAAAAAAATACGTAAAAATAATGTATTTGAATGTCTGTGTTTGAAGCATATGTATATGGATAGTATACCTGCTTGGTTAGTTTGGGGGAGGAAAAAAAAAGCCCAAATCTGGCTGCAAGTCAGCTGTGTAAATGCTTGTCATTCAATGAGATTGGAGATGTGCATCTTATAGAACTGGAAGGGACCTCAGGAGGTCATCTAATCCAGTCCCCTGCCGCCTTGGCAGGACCGTGCACCATCCCTGGCATCTGTTTTCCTCAATCACCTCCTCAAGGATTGAACTCACAACTCTGGGTTTAACAGGCCAATACTCAAACCACTGAGCTATCCTTCCCGCAAGCAGATAAATTTTGCTTTGGGAAAATTAATTAAACGTTGCATTTAGAAAATGCAGCTAATATAAATTAGAGGCCCTGTTGCAGCTCTACTTGGATGCAGAAGTTAAGCTGGAAGGAAGTTCTAGACAAAAACTTCTAAAGTGTATGGGCCGGGCCCACGCTGGTCAGGGGAGGAGCTCTGTTGGGGGCTGAGCTGGGCTCCGTGCTGCCTGGAACAGGGCCTGGGGCAAGCCCTGGGTGGGTGGGGAGAACATGGTAGAGTCTAGCCTGGACAGGCTGTTAGCTGGTGGCCGGGTAATGTGCGGTGAGGTATTCCCCTGGGTCCTAAACAAACCAGTTTTCTTTACTGTTAGAGCAGGGAGCTGCTAGCGCACTCACCCGTGGCCAGGCTGTAGTAACCAAACGGTTAAAGTTCTTTTTGTTGTGCCGGCTGTGTTGCAGTGACAAAAGGGTTAACAGCAGGGTTAGGCTTAGATCTTAACTGGTTACAAGTTTATTAAGCTACAGTTATAAGCGTTCGGTTACAAAGGCTATTGTCTACTTCTTATATGCTAGCAAAGTACAGGTGTTAACAAGTTACCTTACAATCCAATACAAAGATATCTGTTACCATCTAACACAATGATATCTTGATACAACGACGTCTAGTTACAGAGCTCTCATTCTTTAGCTGTGCACAAAAAAAAACGGAGACCTAGCATGGGTGTATCTTACCCTCTCTGCGTCTCTTGATACCGATACCAGCGTAGCCAAGCCGGATCGGTCACTCAATTCCGCGGAAAGACGAATACGAGGTTGGGCATCTCCAGTTGTGGACCTTGGGAGGCAATCACCTGACCCGACCAGCAGGTAGTTGGTGGAATGCACTCAGAGTTAGAGTTCTGCTGGGCCCGTCTTTTATACCCCTTTTGGGTTACGTATTCTCTTTCTTATCTATGGTGCCAGATCGTACTGGTCTGTCTCTTGAAGCCAGTTTGTTACAAGGGCAATTCTTACTTAATTTGCACTTGTAAGACAGGAGGTAAGCAATTTGAGAGTACAGGACATTCTTTTTCGGGGGGCAGAGATTTCCCCTTCTGGGATGGTTGTATGGTCCTCAAATTCATCAATGCCAGCTGGGGTGATTTCCTGAGGGTCCCCCCGCTCTCTTGTTGACAGTTTGGCCTGTTAGCCCTCTATCTGTACTTTGTGCTTCTCAGGGTCACGATGAGCTAGCACATCTGGGCCTCAATGAGGGCATCAAAGACTGTGCTGTCAGCAGCCGTTTCCGTGCCCTGTGTGCTTCTCAGTGGCGGGGGTGTGGGGGGGGGGGAGGGGGCAGCGAGCAAGCTGGCTAGTAAAGGGGAGACTTCATCTGGCTACACAGGCTCAGCAAAAATTATATATATGATTAACTCCCAGTTTACTGTTTTTAAATCATGATTGTGATTTAAATCAACAGTTACTTAAAATCACTTCGGGTTCAATCAGTCCCACCCTGCCTTAGGTCTCTGATTCTTGTACAGTATCTTTCTTCACAAAAAAGTACTTGAAGTACTACAATTTTCCTAGGAACTGCAGTTGAAAATTGGAGCTGTTAACAGTGTGTTGACAGCTTTCATAACAAGGTTTAGAGCTTTGAATAGTGTGTAAGAATCAATTTAGATCATTGAAGCTGACTGATTATCACAAATGTAGATGATCCTGGAAGCAAGAGGAACTAGTGTCATGTGACCACTAGCAGGCACGCTGCAAACTGCATTTTGAGAACTGTACTTGTCTCTATTTTCAATAATACACGTTTCCATTAATGTGGTTGTTGAAAGGTATCAGTGATAATGCGGAGGCAGTGGTGAGAATGTGGAGAGTTGGGAAGTTTGGTTTAAAACAGGTAGAGGTACGAGACAAGGAGATCCAATATCGCCAAGTATCTTCATCGTGCGTCTAGAGAGAGCAATGGACAAGATCAAGGAAGAGGTAGAAGGGATATCTGTGCACGGGAAAAGAGTTAACGACTTGAGGTTTGCGGATGATACAGTTATCATTGAGGGCGGACTGATTATGAACATCAATAAAACAAAACCAGTGCTATTTGGAGATAAGGAAATAGGAAGGAAGATCAGTGGCAATGGTATTGAACTAGAAAATGTAGAGAAGTTCACATCTGGGGAGCAACGTAACATCTAGACTGTAAGAAGAAAATAGCAACTAAAATAGCAAAAGCAAGAGCAAGTTTGAAGGCGATGGGTAAGATCTGGAAAAGCAAAGTAATTAGCTTAAGAATGAAGCTGGGCATCCTGAAAACGTGTGTATTCAGCAGCATGTTGTACGGATGTGAGACGTGGGTGATAACGAAAGATTCGAAAAGAAGAATATTGGTGTACGAAAGGACTTGTTGTAGAAAGATTCTGAGAATAGGATGGATGCAGAAGGTCACCAGTGAGGAATTATATAGGAAGATACAGCCGAAAGAGAACCTGCTGCAGGTTATAAAATGGAAGCTACAGCTATTTGGACATATTTGCAGAATGAATGACAAACGAAAAATCAAGACCCTGGTATTCAGCATAATGGATGGTTCAAATAGGAGAGGCAGACCCCACAGAGAATGGGTAGATTGGTGTGGAGCTAGTCTACAGAAACTCCGTCGCTCTGCACTGGGTAGGGAAAGATGGAAGGAAATAGTGAGAGAGGTATCAGATGCCAGCGGGCGCTGAGCCCACGGTTATTATTGATGATGATGATGATGATGATTTCCATTAACATAGGTAATGCCTACAGCATTGCTTTTGACTTCTTCCTTTTATAGAGTAACCACTCAATCAACTTTTATCTTAAAATATACTGGTCAGTTTCACCTCAGCTTTTCTAGGTGGAGGTAGATTAATTTAAATAACTGCTATTTCCATGTTGGTAAATGTGCATGCCAAGTATGTTTTAAAAAAAAAAAAAAAAAAAAAAAAAAAAATCTTGACACTAATACCACCTCAGGAGAGAAGTTATAACAGAGACACTAGAAGACCCTTAGCTTTGTAGCATGTCATGAATCTGTCTCTTCCTAGCTGTCTACTTGTACTTTCCCTTTTTTTTTTACTTTAAATTATCCTATGCCCTGGCGTCTCCTGAAACTTTAGAGCAGGAGTGAGCAAGATGTGGCTGCCAGAGCTCCTTTCTGTGTCCTCTTTATTTAAAAAAAAAAAAAAAAAAAAAAAAAAAAGTGCAGCCCTTGATTTCCGAAATCTTGCCATGACCACACTCCCATCAAAAGTTATTGCCCACCCCTGCTTTATAGTCTGATGTCAAATGATGCAGTGAGCAGTTAAATTTGTCAGTCTGGGTTTGCGTTTAGGAGTCTCGACGAAAATTGTTTCAAGTATTCAGAATCTTTATGTAAGAAGATTCATGTCAGCAGTATTTTCAAAATTATCTTTGTTATTGAGTAAACCTGATTTTAAAATGCAAAAGATGCACGTTTTGTATCACATGCAATTATTGAGAAACCTAGTTCTATGTATTATGCATTGAATGCTATGTCAACTAGATAGCAATTGCAGTAATGATAGTGTAAACAACCTATTAAAAGAAAACACTAACAAATGTTTTCCTGTCTTTCAGGTAATGTACAAACGAATCTTGCAGCAAGCAGGCTTTATACACTTTGCACAGCTTCAGTTTCTAGAAGCAAAGGAACTCTTCAGGTAATTGTGTGTTGACAAAATGAAAAATGCATTAATAGTTGTAAACAGGGTTACGTACTTGAATTTAAAGGCATTTCATAGGGCTGTTTTATGATGCAAGTGTAATGCTGCTGTGTTAGAAATGGGTATAGCTGAAAAGGACGGAATTGACTTGGGAACATCTTTATGATTGGATGGTGGGTAACCCATAATGTTATGTTCATATTTTTGTACCATAAATGTAATTGACAAAGTATGAAGGCCCTGATCCTGTTGTCTTATCTCACTGTACCCATATGGACACCCACTGGTTTCATGCACCTGGAGATTGGTTTCCAAGATTGGGATTTGATGGAACTTTCTAAAATCTATCAAAGCTGGGGGTGCGGCGGGGGAGGTAGCATCTGTAAAATACTTCAATTGTTGGGCAGCAGCGAGTGGAGGGGGAGTCTGCTGGTGCTTTTCTGTTTCTCTTAGGAAACAGTAACATTTCTGCATTAAGGGAAAGTCAGTTGTAATTTATATACTGGTGATACAGAATTGTACTGGCAATTTTTCTTCTGTGAAGGGCTCCTTTGTATTCAGATTTGCCTGACTGTGTTGGGTCTCTTCCACAAAATCTATTTTTTATCATCTACAAAATCTTACTGACTCTGTGACTTGGAAAGAAAAATGCCTGCTGACAGTCTCTTGCTGCTCTATTCTCATACCATAAATGTGGTTAAAAATGCTGCTGCTTAGCCTATAGATTTTTTTTTTTTGGGCGGGGGGGGGTATGTTTTTATTTCAGTGTCTTACATTTCTGTGATGTCGTCTGTTCCTGCTGTGTAATTCTGGAAATTGTTCCCTCTTGCAATGATGTCCCCCATCCCTTCTTAGGCTTTCCCCCAGAAATTCTTCCAAAGCTGAAATACGCTTTGTAAACCTTTAATGTCAATGAGTAAGTTATGTACAGAACAATAACTGTCCTACAACTGCATACAAAAAAATTAAATATCGTCCCTTGGTTAATGAAGTCATGCCAGTGAGGGTAGAATTGTGAGAAATGCTATCACCAGAAACAAAATGAATGGGGAAAAGGTTGGGAAATCTGCAGCCCGGTGTTCCTACACTTTTGTGATGTATAGGGAGTAGTGAAAATTTAGCAGGGAAAGATAAAGAAATGGTATGAAGTGAAGACATCTTCCCAGGAAAGTAAAAGCCGGAACTGGTGGCTTAGTTTGCTGGTGAATCAGAACAGTGCTCTGTACGTGAAATGCCATTTCCAGTCTCTACAGAGTACCAAGTATATCCCAACTGTTCGTTCCCCTGACTTTTGCTGGGTTGGACTCAGGATTCAGACTTAGGCCAGCATGTGGGGCTGCCTTCTTCCCAGCGGTGCTTTGACTCCAACTGCAACAAAGTTCATTAAAGAATTTGTGAATAACTTAGGGAGAGTTTGACAAGGAGGACTCCATTGGTGCAGCTCATAGGGTAAGTCCCTGGCCAGAGCAGATCTGCAGTACTCCCAGTATAAGGAGTGTAGCCCGGTCCTTGTGGGGAAAAAAGCACGGCTGCTAAATAGATGTCTTTCTCTCTCAAAGACTGATTGAAAGATTGTTGTGCAAAGACTCTCATAAGTGTTGAGTAGGACCAGTGTGACTAGGACCCAGAACAGGAGGACACGTATCTAAAGGGCTCCATTTCTTATGAGATGCCATGATAAAAATGGCTGCAGAGATGAAATTACTCCTGCAAAATGGGGGGGAAAGAACCCACCCACTGTGCTCTCCAGGAAGCACAAAAGGGAACAAATATAAAAGTTTCTTACTCTTACTTATGAACCCTCCCACCCTCCACCACTCACTATTCAGAAGGGAGAACTTTCTGATTTGAGCAGGACAGGAGATGGAAAATGTTATCCCCTGGTAAATTTGATACGGCAGGAAAATGGTGTCTTCTATACTGAGGTAGTCAAATGTGGCAGTAGATGAGAATACTTAAGGTCAAATACCTGCCAAATCCCATCCTGAGACAGAAATTCACTCACCTTTCCTTTGCAAATCTAATGAAGGATGAATAGGAATACACTGACAACAGAAAGCATATGATCAAGCATGCAGTTAAGTACTGTTAGATACAAGAACCAAAAACTGCTGTTAAGAATACCAAATGTAGATGGTATGATGTCGTCATAGCAAAGGATATGATGGTTGTATTGAAAGGAGTTTCTCCCCCAAAGACACAACTGGAAGGAGGGTAGAGGTCACCTTTTGGAAACACATTCAGCCTTCCTTGGCTGCTCTGAGCTTCCCTGGCCCTTGTCTGTTTTTATGAGAGCTATGGTTTCTTGACTAAGTGACCTATAAGTTTTGGATGACAAGCTCTATCCTGACTTTAGTTTTTTTTCCTTATGAAGATATCCCTAGCAATATTTTCATTTCAGACACCTTACTGGACTATGGTTTTCAGCAAGGTACCACATCTGGTTGTGGATTACAAGTGCTCACACCACACAAACCTACGCTTATCCAAATTTGTAGGATTCCCCTCTGCAGAGGAAAAATTAAATAAGACAATGGCAAAAGGAGCATCCAAACCAAAGCAGACCTTCCCGTCTCTGTACAATATTTCCAAAGGCAAAAAGCCCATTTTGTTCATCCATATCGCATAAATACCAAAAAAAGAAGCTGGTAGGTAAGTTGGGGAAAAAATATTTATCAAGCGTCAGAAGCAGCGTGGAATTGCAATATATGAACTTTGCTCTGGCAGCCAAAAACTGTGAATCTGTCTCGATTTGAATTTGGGAGACATAGAATATACCTCAGAAGAAGTGTGGGGTTTTTTTTGTTTCTATGTTCAAAAGGCATAATTTCATTCAGGCCCTTCTGGTGTTCAGCAGAATTGCCAAATGGATGCATAGGTAGAGTATGAATGGAATTGGGGCCTTTTGGTTTCTTATGCCATGGACATAATTCCACATAAGGTTTCCAAAAGCTTGTGCTGCAGGTTTGGAACTGCACACCATTATGGATGCAAAATTGGGTGCTGGTTTAGTCCAGATACTGGAGTCTCAGATGGTGGATAATCCTAAGGAGAATCCAGAGTCAGTGTTTTTTGTGTGCACTGCAGTCCCTCAGGTATTCATGAAGAATGCCAGCCTGTTGTGGTGGGAGGACATGTTGGTCCCAGCACAGTGCAGGCCACAGGCACTCCATTGATAGGAATAAGAGCATGGGCCTTGTAGAAGTGGGTGGTGAAGCTTATCCTGTGAAGGTTCCACAGCCATCTCATGTATCACATTTTATTCCTATCCAATCAGACACCAGCAGTATGCTAATAACCTTAACAGCTAAGGGAAGACTCAAATCTGGATCTTTATGCTTGGAAAATAACAGAATGGACAGACAAGAAATTAGTTTGATAAGAGTAATAGAAAGTGAGAACTAAACCAAAAGTCAGACTGGCTCAGCAGATACATCATCAACAATCTGAAGGTGGACATCTTCACATTGAACTCGTGGAAGTATGGTTCCCCAGCAGCCATCTGTTTGCCGGTCACAAGAATGAAAAGCTGTCAAAGCACTTCATTTTGGGAGCAGATTCTAGTCATCTGGGGTGAGCATTCGTGGTTGAAGGACTTGCTTTATACATTCACACTGATGACTGGAGAGCTTCGAGGTTTGTAAAGCTTTCTGTGAATAACCTCTGTAAGTGACTTAGTGAGGTCAAAACACAGTGTCATTACAAAGTTGCTAGAATTTATAGTATGACTATATTGATGTAATTGAATAGCAGGTAGTGGGAAGACCAAAAAGTCACCCCATAGATCTCATGCTAAGGAAGCAGAAACCACTAGGGTCCTAGAATTCTTTGTGTTCTGATTTTTGTTCTATCCTTTGCAAAAGCCTCCTTCAGATAGTAGGTGATGATCTGAAAACAACCTGCTGTCCAGTTATTTATTTCCAATGGAAGATTTCTCTTTCTCTAATGCCTCCCTTCTTAATGTTAACAACTTGCTATGTCCCATACATCACAGAATTGTGACATGCTGAGCTGTAGAATAGGAAACCTTTCTCCAATAACTCTTTTTGGTAGTAACATCTCACGTGTACCATCACTGGTGTGGTGGTGTGAGCCATGGGATGTTAATTTTGTCCGTATTTTATGGGCCAGTTATTTAAGTGTATGTAGAGCATGTGATTAGTAACTAAATTTTAGTGCCAACCAGTGAACTGTGTTTTTGCACCACTTCAGAATGATTCCATTTATTAGGAAGTCAGAGGGGAGCTGTGGCCAGCACAGGGTATGCTGCAACACTGAATCCTCTCCAGAGTTGTAGAGCAGCCCATACTTCCTGGTAACAAAAAAGAATTGTTCAACTAATAACATTTGCAGTTCTCACTTATCCCACCTCCATGACTTGTGAAGAAATTGGTCTCTATTCATGCTGAATTCTAATGATTTCCATTCAAGACTGTGGAAAAGAGGTTTTCTGTGGCTGATTAGTAGCTATTTGCTGATGAATTGCAGTAGGAAATCAAAGTAGTGAACTCCTAGAGGTTTTTGTCTCATCAATCTGTCCAAATGGCAGATGTGCTCGTGTAAAGTAAACAGTCCATTATTACACTTTTTGTAGCATAGTTGGCTGTCTTTTTTTTTTCTTGTCAATTTGTTGATTTTTAAAGGCTTACTCTTACTATGGTGATGTGCATTTTAAGTTTTGCCTCAGGACCAGGATGGGAGGGAGAGGGCATAAATATCTCTGCTGCTTCTTTATGACTTCCTGATTCTGGAGCTGAGCAGTGGGCTGTGGTGGTAGCCCAGAAGTACAGGAACACTGCAGCTCTCTACTAAATGAGGATATGGGCCTGGGAGGAAGCATGGCAGGTGACCCCTTATGCTGGAAGATTCTTAGTTGAAGAGAGAAGCTAGTTAGGGCACTGCAAATGGTTTTCCAGGAGGAATGTTGCACCATTACACATGCATGGAATTCATGTACCATACAGAACTTCCCCCCCTTCAGGGAATAATTTTCTTAGAAAAGTGTTGCAGTTACACGTTCATACTTTCCACACTTTCAACCAGCAAGGGCCACTGTGGTGCTAGAAGAGAGAGCAGCCGCCTTCTCCTCCCGCCCCCCTCCCCCCCACAACTCCCCAGCCATCTGCTACAGATAGGGAGGACAGGAGGCTGCCTTCCTCATAGTGCCTGCCAGTGAGGTAAAGGTAGAAGTCAGGGTTTATGGGCAGAAGAATGAATGTGGGGCACATGGTACTGTTTGGGGGGTGTAACACTAACTTCAGTTCAAAAGGACTGCTGGGGGGGACAGACTGAGGCAGAAGCTGAATGGGAGTGGGAATGCAGAGAGAGAACTGGGCAGGGGCAGGGAGGGCACAGGGCCCCATGGCAAGGACAGAGTGGCAGGCTAGGGTCGGCCAGCATTTCCGTGGTGGAGGTTCCCTAATAATCCCTTCCACATCCCAGCTCATCTCCTCTTACCTGCTTCCTGCCCCCTGCCATTCCATACTTCTCCCACCCCTACCCAACAACCCTTGTTCATATCCAGACTCTTTCCCAGAAACTACTTTCCTCTCCTTTAGCTCCTCCAGCTCCCTCAAGTCTTTGCCTGCTTCTGAGGGGTACAGGAAATGTATTTTTCTGTTGTAGTATAAATAGATTATTACTCTGAGTCCTTGCTAGGCATATGTAGCCAGCCAGGCTCGGGTTCCCCAGAAACGAGGCTGCACCCAGAAGGCGAGTGCTATATTTGGTTTATTGAAAGCGCGTGACACCCGCGACAGGAGCCCCGGAGACGCCGCAGTCACCAGTGGGGGAAAACCTGACGTGTCGGAGCTTGGCTCGGGGAGAGGCTCTGTAACAGGCCTCCTAACACTAGCTGATAACGCTGAACTCATTAACATAAGATTGCCTATGCATTCCTTATCACTGTCTCTTGTGGCCTACTGCCAGCGTAGCCTTGAAGTCTTGGCAAGCGCCCCTTGTTCTGCAGTAGTTCCCATGGCAGTTATTTTGCAGCTTTTCACCTTGCCCAGACTGGTCTGTTTAGATTCTCTTGAGGATTCACAGAGGGGTCGGACTGCACTCTCGACCGTTACAATGTCTTCTTGCACCCTACAGCATATTAATGTAGAAATCTTTTTTGTTGTCTGTATAGACATAGTTACTGACAGGTATTTTGAAATATATTACCAAATAATTGAAATGGGCATGGGTTGTATTGTTTTTACAAAACATACAAGCAGAATTTTTAATTTTTGGTTTAGAATTCTCCTGGAATACAAGGAGCCAAAATTGGAGTGAGGTTATGGCTGGCTTTCAGAAATTGTATCTAATCACTGAACATATACACTTGTTCTATTGTGCTATATGATCACAGGTAAAGAATGGGAGACGTAACCTACCTTGAGACTTAGCAGCTGCTATTCTTTCTGAACCTTTTTTCATCTCTGAAGGTTTACTGTAGTTCTGTCTAGTGTTTGCAGGTGTAGAAAACAGAAGCAAAGAGGTCCAAGCATTCCACCAGTGCAGTTGCAACTCTAGTTTACTTCAACTGGGTTCTCAAAACTTAGTTCAGTCTTCTGAGACTTTCCAACTTTTTCTGGATCTGCTCCATGTGAATAGTAGGTCTTTTTAAACTTGTGTCCAAATCTGACTAGTGTTCCAGGCATTGAAACCATAAAATAAGTCAGAGAGATGTTTTAGATGTCTGTATCATCATCATCATCATCAGTAAGCGTGGGCTCAGTGCCCATTGGTGTCTGCATCTCTCACTATTTCCTTCCATCTTTCCCTGTCCAGTGCAGAGTGGCTTAGTTTCTGTAGACTAGCTCCACACCAATCTACTAGGTCATCCACGTTCCAATGAATAGTTGTAATTTTCTTTCAGTAGCCAACTGATCAACCCAACCCCAATTGCTTGATTGGTATTGCGGACCTCGTTTGTCCGAGCTGGCATCTTTTATTATTTGGCTGTACTGGTATCAGATTTCATTTGTATTGTTGTTTGACAGTCAGCGCATCAACACACATCTGACCAACCCTCCTCCTTCATCCAGGCTTGAGACTGGCATGGAGCTCATAGGGGCTTCATGACGGAGTTAGATGTCTGAAGGTACTCTGCAAATTTGAATATATGCAGTAATTTCTCCTAGACAGTCATTTTACTCTAAAAATATCCTCCAGGAATATATCTAGCCTAGGTTGAAAGAGCATCTCCAAGAAAAACAAGTCTTCTGTTAGCACAGGCTGTGCTCTTTAAACGTTGGTAATTAATTCTTTGTAACAAGTGGATTTTAACACTGAGGTGTGTACTTTACAGTCTGCTGTATGCTGTCTCTTGTTTGAATTTTTTTTATATATATGTGTGTGTGTATGTGTATATGTGTGTGTGTGTGTGTGTGTATATATATATATATATATGTGTGTGTGTGTATGTATGTGTATATGTGTGTATGTATATATATATATATATATATATATATATATATATATATAAAGAAAAGCTGTTCATTTAATCCACCTTTTTGTTTTCTTGGCATTTACCATATGTTGACGACACCATCTCTAGCCCATGTACAAAATTTTTTCTAAGGCAGAGTTCTCCTTGAGCTTCTCTTTCTAAAGAGGAGAGAATTTAGTTCCTGGAGAACCGTCTGGGGGAGAGGTCCCCTTTAGCTATGTAACATACAAGCTGTGTCTACGTTTCCACCCTCCTCGGAAGGGAGGATGGTAAATAGGGTGTTGGGAGTTTATTAATGAAGTGCTACCCTGCATATGCAGCACTTCATTAAGGAAATTCCCTCCTGCGGCTACTTCGAAGCTTTAAACTTTGAAGTACCGGCTCGTGTCTAGCCGCGGCTCACCCCCCGGTACGTTGAAGTTTAAAGCGTCGAAGTTGCTGCGAGGGGGTGGGGGGGGGAAATTTGCTTAATGAAGTGCTGCATATGCAGCGCAGCACTTCATTAATAAACTCCCAACACCCTGTATACCATCCTCCCTTTGAGGGAGGGTGGTAGTGCAGACTAGCCCATACTGTAATAATTGTTTCACTGTGCCTCAACCATGTGTGTCAAGATAGTTCAGTGCATCCAGTCCTTCGTCTAAAACTAGCACAAATATAGATTACTAGTCCCCTAAAAGATGGACTGGGGCCATGACTAACTTCACATGGGCTAAACTTGTAAGAAGTTAACTTGTCAGCGCTGCTTTGAGATGGATTCATACCAGTTACCCAGGAGAGAGAGAGGCTGATTGGGTGTGGATGCAGATATGAATTTTCTATCTGATCATCCTCTGACCAGTCACCTCTAACCATAAAATTCTTATGCTGTGGGGCACATACAAGGAATAACCCAACTGTTCTCCTGTAGAACTAGAAAAATACCCAGATTTATTCTGAGGGAAATGTCTTGTACTAAAATTATTAAAAATAACTTCCAAAAGTGAACAGTTTTAATGGCTTCCGTACACTCAAAAGCAAGTGTGCATGCAACCTCAGTATGTTTTTTTGTGCCTATGTATACTTTTTCTTTCTTTTTTGCTTCATTTAGTTTGACACTGTAATTGCAGAAGCAGCCAGCTTGATGTCCGGGAGCTGATCTCACTCTACCCCTTCCTGTTGCCTACTTCCTCTTCATTCATACGATCTCATCCACCACTTCACGAGTATGCTGATTTAAACCAGCTGACCCAAGGGGACCAGGAGAAGATGACTAAATGCAAACAGTTCCTCATGAGTTATTTGAATGAAGTCCGCAGCACTGAAGTTACAAACGGCTACAAGGAAGACATTGATACAGCTTTGCTCAAGCTATATGCGGAAGCTAATCATGAAAGCCTTCTGGATCTGCTGGTCTCGGAGAATTTCTGTCTTCTAGCAGATAGTGCTGCCTGGCTGGAGAAACACAAAAAGTGAGACATTTCATTAAATATGTCACCAGCTCTGGAGGGGGGAGTGGGAGAAAAGTTTTGCTTAGTCTGTACACTTTCCAAATAGTCAAGGATTTGAACCCATTTCTCCTGTCCGGATAGGTCCACTTTAATTTGTGGAGTTGGTATGTGCACAAATGGCAAAAGTTTGACCAGCTGTTTTTTTTGAGAGGGGGACTGTAATGTCTGGGTGCGGTTGAAGTTAAAATTTGAGGTGCATTGGCAAAGCTGCTTGCCTGAACTGGTGTAAAATTGCTGGCTTGCAAGTACAATTTTAGCTTCCCCTTTTTATGATTGAGTTTGAAAATGAAAATCTGAGGGAGTGAGGGAGTCCTTGAAGGTTAGGGAACTGATTACCTGCTTCCCTAGGTATTTCTAGGCTTAAAGGAACTCTGCTGTCATTTGGTAAGTCTGTCGTAGTAGTTAAAACCAAATGACTTATTCAGTGTTGTGTGAATGATAGGGTGACTGGTATTGTCCCCCTTGTGATCTGAGAGGTAGTGTTCCAATTAAAAGCGGAACAATCAGAACAGAATGCTTCCTTGTTGTTGAGGTGTCTTGTGTTAGGAGAAGAAAAGCTTTAGACGTGAACAAAAATACTTTTAAGTTAAATTCTAATTGAATCTAGGGGTTACCTATTTTGTAGTTAACTTTAAAACTGCTTGTTTATTCGTGGATCAGAAAGTGCACATTTGATGAAATCTTACTTTTGTTTCCCTGCCAGCGCTTTCACTGGCTTCAGAAAAGAGCAACTCTTAGAAGGGCCCCACCAAACTCATGGCAATGAAAGACATGTCAGAGACCATGAAATCTGATCTCCCCCAGTGATAGATGGTCTTTTTGTGTACTTTTATGCTACACTGTACACATTTCATAGCAGAGACCAGTCTTTCTCAAGTTAGAGATCCTGACTCAAAAAGGAATTCCAGGCAGTGTTTTCTGTAAACTGTACATATGTTTGGCCACTCAGGATTGAATCAAATGCTGCCCAGCTGATAGCAGAGCACCCTCAGCTAGTTTTTTTGTTTCTGCGGGTGGTGCATGCTTGCATGTGTCTCAGTGCACATGAAAATGTGTTGTGCACATGGATGGAAAAGATTAGAGGGAACATTGGTTACAGGGCAGGACTGCAAGGTTACTTTAAAAAGGTTATGGGATTGCAATACTTAGTTCTGCGTGTTGGTCAGTTGTTGGTTGAGTGCTCAATTCTAAAGGCAAGTGCCCTATGAACACGAGCACAGAAGTAAGGGTAGCAGTACTGCAACATACCCTACAGTAATCTTGCCCAGACCCCTTCAATTCCATTTTTGGTCAGGACTTCTGCAGTTATAACACCATGAAATGTCAGATTTATATAGCTGAAATAATGACATTTACTATGTTTAAAATATTATAATGTTTGCATTGGCCAAAATGGATTGTAAATTTTGTAGGCCCTCGCTCTGAGAGCCCATAGGGAGTTTATTTTGGAATACCTTTTGGAGGGTTAGGACTCAGGAGAGATGTGTGGGGGGGCGGGGAAAGAAAACTAGAGAATCAGCAGGTTAATATTCAGTAGTGGTCAGAAAACTATATGGCAAGAGCTTATCCACACTATCATGGAGGATCGACCAGCTCAGGGTTCATCTTCTGGGGTTCAATTTGGCGTGTCTAGTCTCGACATGCAGAATCTAGCTCTCGGGTTGCGGTCAACCCCTGTACTCCTCAAGAGATGTGAGGAGTAAGGGAGGTCAAAGGGAGAAACTCTCCCATCAGCCTTCCGCTGTATAGACAAGTTAGCTGAGTGCACATATGTTGATTTTTAGCTAAATAATTAGTGTAACTAGAATTGTGTACTTGTGGTCACCTTTCTTGGTCTAGTGTAGACATAGCCTAAGTGCATACAGAAAAAGTGTGAAAACCTTTTTAACTTGAAGCAATGTGTTTGTGCCTTTCTCTCAACCATCAAAAAATACATTACACATGATATAAAATAGGATGATTTGCGTGTTAGATTTGAAGTCTCCATTGTGATTTTTTTTTCCTTTGGATTGAAGAGTTTTTCTGTTTTAAAAGTACAACAGATCCATTCAGTGAGACTTTACATGACTGACTTTAGTTGGAATACATGTGAAAGGTAAAATTTTTAAGCCCATGGAAGTAGAAAGATATTATACCGGAAACAATGAAACACCATGCTCGCATAAAATAAGTTCTGTAACATCGGAGACTCTTGTTTAGAGCTGCATATTACTGTGTCATGGCATTAGTATACATTGGAGTAAAGAAAATGAGGTTTTTAATAGGAAAGATAGAATTTTATGAATATTATAGTGTAAAAATGAGATCTTGGTTGCATAACAGATTGTTCAATGAATTAGAATTACTCCAATTATATTTAATGTACAACTTTGTAGATAGGTGAATTCTAAAATAGAGAAAAACCATGAAATGTATGAAGACAGTAAGTACTGTTTTTTTTATCCTTTGCTCTTTGTACCATAGTTGAACTGTTGAAGAGGATCTAGGAACTTAAATGTTCTTTTTTTTTTTTTTAATACAGGTATTTTGCACTTGGACTCCTGTATCACTACAATGGTCAAGATGCTGCAGCACTTCAGGTTAGAATGACAAATCAGTATTTAATCAAATAGTGTAATAAAACTTCTGTTAGTTCCTTCATAAACCACCCTGAATATGTGTCTAGGTAACTTCTAATTTAAAGATTGATATATCCACAGCAAGATGAACTTTCTCTTAAAACCTCATTCCTTAGGCTGGTTAAAAAGTTAAAGTGTAGAGCCACATTAAATTTTTAAAAAAATTTTTTTTTCAAGGTAAACTTTGACCCCATAGTTCTTAGCCAGAATCTAGATTGGTTCCTGGACATAGAAATCCCAAGTGTGCCCCTGGTTACTGTTGTGATCATATCTGTACAGCTTCCTCTGGAAGCATCAAACTATTCTCAGTTTCTGACAGGAACATCTCATACTGAACAACTATCTTGGTAATTTCTTTCGAAGGTGGTCTCCTTGGTAGATTTATAAAAATGACTTAAGTAATTTGGGTATAGTTGATTCCTAGGTTTAAATAAACTTTGATTTACGTATATGGGGCTAAGTAAATTAGGCAAGTGGTCAGCTGAGTGATCCTGGGCAGAAAAGCAGCCTCTGGACACGTGGTGGTGTTTAACTAGGCATCAGCAAAGATTGTTGCATTATTTCACAGGTGCACTGATTCATTAAGAAGCTTTTTCCTTTGCTCTGGTACTTCCTTTAACAGTTAAATCCATTCTACTGGGTCTCAGTCAAAGCCTGTTAAAGTTAATGGTCAGCCGGGGTCAGGTCCTTGGTGCAGAAATGAGGTGCTCTAAGGTGAGCAAAATCATTCAGTATAAAACTTATTAATCCAGGAATGCCCTTCATAGGTGCTGGAGCTAAGGATGTCAGGGGTGTTGCTGCACCACCTGGCTTGAAGAGGTTTCTGCTATATATATGGTTTAGCGTTTGGTTCATTGGCTCTTGGCATACCCACTATAAAAATTGTCGCAGCACCCTTTTGCCCTTGCCATAGTGTGTGCCAGCCTGGTTCTGATAAATTTGTACAAATAGTTGTAAATGTGTTGATTGCAGCAGTTAGGCAAAGTAATAAGAGGTCTGCATATAGGAACAAAGCAAGCATTTAAGAAAACGAGGTTGCTTGTTGCTAAGTTGCCATCTGATTAGCTTATTTAAATCCTGTACGAGAATATTAAGAGCAGGATTCAAGCAGCTTCTAGCATGGGTCACCCCTGCCCCATCTCCACCATCAAGCAAGGAGTTTGCTCAAAGCTATGCCTTCTGTGCTTTAACAAAAGACTAGCTAATGGTACCAACCAACATCTAAACAGTGAAGCTCTGCATCTTTCTTTATTAAAGAAGCTGTTGTAAGTAGGACTGTTAGTGACTTTAAAAAGTATCATCAGCACTTGGACCATACATAGAGGTCAAAAGGTCAAATTTCAACACTCTGCCTTGGAACAAAGCAAGCATTGCTGACCCCGATCGAGAAGCTGAATGTAACTTCAGGGCAAAGAGAGCAAATTCTAAACTGATACTGTGGAAAAAATAGTTCATTGCATATAATTAGCTTATGCATGTCACTGAGGCTTGTGATTGAGGCAAGATTTCAAAAGGGATTGAAAGTATACATGGAAAAACAAGAATATCCATAGTTAGTGCTAATACATTTTAAAGGGAATATTAAGCCTCTGTGGTTCAGGATTTAAGCCACTCTCTATCCATTAGGAACTATATAATAAGGTATGAGAGAGGTGGCATGCATGTACATGCACTGAACTCAACAGAAATCAACAACCAGGGAAAGATGTACGATTGTTATGTTGCTGTAATTTTTTTAATTGAGCTGTAGAGTCAGTGCAAGTTATTTTAAATATATTAAGGGCAAACTCTGAAGAAGTTTAATTTTTGTACACATTGTTGTTTCAGTTATGGGTGAAAATCGTTGATGGAGACATTCAAGATTCTACACGTTCAGACATCTATGAGTATATAGTTGACTTCCTTACTTTCTGCTCAGATCAAGAATTAGTGTGGAAGTATGCTGAATGGCTTTTACAGAAAAGTCAGGAGGTTTGTGACTGTACCCTTCTAACAAATAGTTCTAGGGGAGAAAATTGTTTAAATCTAATGACTTAATCAGTTTTTTCTTTTTCTGTGTCTTACCCCTCTAAATCTTTCACCCTTAGCTACCTCCTGTCTAATTTGTTTAATGTAGTTGCTTCATTTGAGAATTTGAAGATGTTTCCTGTAAGCAATAGATTTAATATTTTTAAACTGTCATTTTACACAATGAAATAAATTATGTATGCTAAGAGATTTGTATTTATATTCATAAGTCTTTTGTGTATGAAGATTAAAACAAGCTGATTTTGCATGTTAATAGTTAAGTCCTGGTAGTGTTCCATTGCACTAAAGGGCTGCAGTATTAGTGATTTAAGTGGGTAAGTAACCTTTTCTCTTGACAACACCTGTGTTGCTTTAGGAGCTAAATGATAGGGGTGACGTATGCTCTTTTCCACCCAAAACCCAAGTGCGTAATTTCTGTAACATGTACGAATATTTAGGACTACAGTTTGTGCCAATTGAATGTTTGTGGTATAAAATGCACAGCTAACCGCCTTTGTCCCATGGAATTTACCATGTAAATGGGCTCTAGTTATTTCTGAATTAAGGCATGGTTTTTCCATCTACTATTTAGCCTGTAGATTTAACTAAAATCAACATCAGCTTCATACATCTGGACTGTCACTTTATCAGTAGCATAGTATCTTATGCCACAGTTAGTAAATTTTATTGATTTGAGCTATTACAGAAAGCCTATCAGTTAAATTTACCTAAAGGAATCCAGAGATAAGATAGAAAATCTGAGCTGACAATTCTAAACTTTGACTCTTCCTTTTTGGCTTTGCCCTTTGGGGTATTTAATGTTTTGTTCTCCTTCTTTCACATTCACCTCCTAGAATGAAAAAGTATTTGATTGAAAATGTTCTTGCCACAAAAGGCTTACTAGTTAAGCAATGTATAAATTAGTAATTGGAGCTGTGGTATATGATGCATCAAGAAGCAGTAACTGAGCAGCTCCGTTCAGTATGTGTTTTTAATCCACTATTTTTGCTTAGTGTTGTGAATATTTTGTATTTGATTTCTGAACTTAATCATTAACCAAAGTGCCTAAAACAAAATATAAAGATATAGTCTTACTTCCTAAATCAGCTACCTTGTTACAGGTTGGAGTACAGATCTTTACAAAAAGGCCTTTGGAGGAACAAGGGAAAAACAGCTTTAATCCAGATGATGTCATGCACTGCCTTAGCAAATACCCCAAGTCGCTTGTTAAATATCTGGAATACCTAGTCTTGGATAGAAAAATCCAGGTAAGCTCTTCTGAAATACCATGAAGTTTGAGTCAGTGCTCAATATGGATATCACAAATGGAGAGCCTGCAGTAGATAATTACACTTTTTATGAAGCTTTTCTTTTCAAATTTGAACACTTTGTACAATGGGTTTCAAGTGTAGCCAGAGAAACAAAGTGATCTGGCTTCCATTGCCAGTTCTGCGACGTTGTCCCTGCATAATGTTGTGCGACTTACTTCTCTCTAACACTTTTTCCCTCTCTGGACAAGGTACGCTTCCTACCTCATCGGTGAGGTTTAAATCATTTATGGGATGTACTTTTGAAAGGAGCTGTGGAGGTGCCATCTACTACTGAGGCTAAGATTTTGTCATAGATCATTTTAGTTAAAAATTATGGGCTAATCACAGGCAATAAAGAAGAGTTCACAGGAGCCAGTTGTCTGTCCCTTTTGCTGGAAATATCCATGACAAAATGGGGAACTGCGGAGGCCTTCACCACCTATGGGGGCTTCGGGCTCCAGGGTTTCCCTACTCCCTTTGGCTCAGAGCCCTGCGGGGGGCCTGCCCAAGAGCTGCAGGGTCTCCTGGCCACAGCAGTGAGCAGACCCCCAGAGCCTGCAGTGTTGGGAAGCTATGGGATTGCCCCTGTCACTGGGGGCAATTGGATGCTGCAGCTCACAGCTCCATGCAGGCTGAAGTCAGACGTCTTTGAAAGCTGCAGATTCCTGTGACTTATGCGACCTCCATGATACAACTATAGCCTTCTCTATTACTTATATGGTGCTGTTCATAGGCATTGTGCCGTAGGCGTGAAGAATAGTGAATAAACAGAGATGCTTCCTATTGCAAAGAATCTATTGCTTTAATAAGCAACATGCAGACCAGACTGGAGGGAAAGTTGTCTCCTAAGATTTTTTTTTTTTTTTTATAAACTCTTAATTCCAATTGGGGGGTGTAAAATTCTTTTCAGTTGACTGGCTAAATACTAGACTATTTAGCACCCTTGTAAGTTGAGCCATACCTCAGTAACACACAACTGAGACTGCCAAATTCAGGATGAACTGCTGAAAAATAGTGCATGTATGCCCCGCAACTGATTGGTAATCCTCCATAGGATATACTAAACTAACAGCAAAGGTAAACTTTTTTTGTCACCATGCTGGCTAACGAAGTCAGAAGAGCAATTTACTTAAGTATTCCTGTCCTTGTATCACCTCCAAAGCACTACACTTACCAATAAATGGTTCTTTAAAACCACTTTTGTCGCATGGAGGGTTCTTCTGATCCCAAAGGACCAATCATATCTCCAAGTCAATATATCATTCGTCTTTTACTCAATCAAGCAGCTGGCAATTCTCATTAACTATGATTTATTAACAAGGAAAGAGTATTGGTTAAAAGATCAGTATACATACAAGAGTACAGTTCTGATACTGAATTCATAGTAGAAATGGGGAGCATCGTGGTTGCAAAGAGTTCTTTTAGAATTAGGCTTTAGTCCATTGTTCGTATTCAGGATGCTTTAAATAAGACTGGAGATCTCAGTCTTATGACTTAAGCTTCTCCTGCATAAAGAATCAAACTGATTTGATATGAAAGGTTAAGTCCCAAGAGTCTTTTGTAGCAGCCCCTTGACAATATAGTCCTATGTGAACAATGGGTTTTCGATTGTAGCTTTGTTTTGTAAGCATCACTGATAATTTAACCACATGGATTAACAAGGTAGAATATCCATTAAGCAGTTTATCACATGCCTTTAAGCAGCATATGGACAATGTCATTGTGGGACCAAAAATTCATCTAAATGTTGATATTCCCCTGTGATCGCTACACCTGCTATACCAGTAGATCTCAATAGCTACGTCTACACATGTATGCTACATCGAAATAGCTTATTTCAATGTAGCGACATCGAAATAAGCTATTTCAATGAATAGCATCTACACGTCCTCCAGGGCTGGTGCCGTCGACGTTCAATGTTGACGTTGGGCAGCGCTACATCGAAGTAGGCGCTGCAGGGGAGCGTCTACACACCAAAGCGGCCCACATCGAAATAAGGGTGCCAGGAACAGCTGCAGACAGGGTCACAGGGCAGACTAGCACTTCCCGGGGAACAGCAAGCCGCTCCCTTAAAGGGCCCCTCCCAGACACACTTGCAGTAAACAGCACAAGATCCACAGAGCCAACAACTGGTTGCAGACCCTGTGCATGCAGCATGGATCCGCAGCTGCAGCATCAGCAGCCAGAAGCCCTGGGCTAAGGGCTGTTGCACACGGTGACCATAGAGCCCTGCAGGGGCTGGAGAGAGCATCTCTCAACCCCTCAGCTGATGGCCGCCATGGCAGACCGCTATTTCCATGTTGCGGGATGCGGATCGTCTACATGTGCCCTACTTTGCCATTCAATGTCAAAGTAGGGCGCTCTTCCCATCTCCTGTTGGGGATAGCAACTTCGACGTCTCGCCGCCTTTACGTCGATTTCAACTTCGAAATAGCGCTAGCCACGTGTAGATGTGGCGGGCGCGATTTCGAAGTTGGCATGGCTACTTCGAAGTAGCCGGCTCGTGTAGACACGGCTAGTATTTGACATTTTATATAAAAGGAATATCTGCTGTACTATTGGGATAAATATAAGGGATATAGAACAAGGTCCATTAGAGCAGAAACTAACAACCGTCAGGCAAAATACACTCCTAGAAGAATCATTTAGTGAAGAGTCAAAGGGCTTCAGAACTTTACTAAAATTTTCTGGGAAGCACAGCCTGTGAGATTAAAAAATTGTTCACTTATTAGGCAGTTTTTATTGCACACTTTAGTGTCCTTAAACTAAATATCCAGTAAAGACTCATTTTGGAGGGGGGTGCCTTATCTTAGTCTTGTAATTGCATTTTTGTGTGTATTGAATTAATCTTGTGCTTTGTGCCTGCAGAAGGAAAAGTACCATACCCACCTAGCTGTGTTGTATTTGGAGGCAGTGCTGCAACTAAAATCTGCGACTGCAGACAATTGTGTGGAATTGACTGAAACGCAGACGAAGCTACGCAGTCTTCTTCAGAAGTCTGACTTGTATAGAATTCATTTTATTTTAGGTAAGAGAAACATTTTTACTTTGAAAGTATGAAAAACAGTATTGGCGTTTGGTAGCTTTTGTACAAGCGAGGGTATGTGATGAAGATGGAGTAGGTTTGAGGTCCATTGAGGGATGGGAAGTTTTATTGCCTTTATCTGTGCTATACCTGTTACACAAAGAAAGCATTCAAGAATCATCGAACACCATCAAACTGATTCTGTTCCTGAATCTAGACCAAAAATAGAATATATGAGCTTAGTATGCTTACCAGTGCAGTGAATTGACTGTTTTCATCGCAAATAAAATTACATATCCTGGTCAGTCCTCAGCAACCTGAGCCATCTCTTTTTATATTGTGCAGTACATGTACCTGACATTTAGAAGACAAATAGGACAGTGTCAGTCATGGAAGATATTACTATGTAGGTTAAAGTTGAACCAAGTGCAAGGGTAGTTAATGTATAAAATGTTACATTTCAGAGCAAAGATCTGTTAACTTTTGAAATACCTAAAATAGAAAACAATGAATCGATATTTCATAGTTTTACATGAACACAGAATCAATTGGTAATGAACTAAAGGTAGGCTTAAATACATTTTGGCTTATTTGGCATGATGATTAGAAATGCACACTAGCGTTTTCTCAGCTAAAAATAAAGCAACATATTTTGAAAGGAAATTACTTGAGTTTTCATTAAATTCCTGCCATTGTGTTGCACCTACTTACTGCAAATAGGTTTGCTGAAAATAAACTTTTCCTCCTTAGTAAGAGATTTATAATGAATTAAATTACCTCCCCTTTCTGCCAGGTGTGATTGTTTTGGCATCTGGAACACAGTTCTAGGATTAGTATTTTTGAAATTTTTCATAAAAAGAACATTTGCTCAACATACCCTTTTTCTTTTGGACTGAAAGATTCCAGAATTTGAAGGGACGCTAAGATTTCTTGCATTTTTCATAGTTCACAATATGGGCTGACATCCACTGAGCCCATAAGGTGGATATATAGGGAAAACATACTTATCAGGTAATATATGTAGAATGACACTACCTTTAATTGCCAAGATAGCAGTATTTTGCGATTTGTTTTTCTCCAAATTATTTTTGTGGTTTATTTTTATTGGAAATAAGTACTGGAGGATACTGGCTTTGGGTGCCTTAATTTTTTATGCCTTCTGGGGAGGCAAATAATGTCTTGTTGAATGGATCACAATCCTAAACTGATTCTCATTTGACAGATAAAATCAAGGGGGCTGATCTTCATATGGAAAGGGCAATACTGTGTGGGAAACTGGAAGAACATGAGCAAGCTTTGCATATCTTAGTCCGCAAATTAAAGGACTTCTCTGCTGCTGAGGATTACTGCGTGTGGAGCTCTGAGAGTAAAGGTCTACCATACAGACAAAGGCTTTTCCATATGTTGCTCTCAGTGTATCTAACATCAGACTCTTCAGACTGTGAATTGGTTATGGCTGCTGTAGATCTCTTGAACAATCATGCTGTTGAATTTGATGTAACTCAAGTCTTACAGCTTGTGCCTGACAGCTGGTCAGTACAGCTCCTCTCTCCATTTCTGACTGGAGCAATGAGGGAAAGCATTCATACAAAAAGAATGACTCGGATTACACTTGGGTTAGCAAAAGCTGAAAACTTAATTTATAAATATGACAAGGTAGGTATATTGGTTTTTTGGTTATAACTCAAATATGTGAATTTTTTACATTTTTTCTATAAATTAAGGTGCTAGATTCCTGAGGGAGAAGTCCTTCACTTAGTTCTCTTCAGTTATTCAAAATTCTTATTTTCCCCCCTGCTTCTCCCCCGCCCCCCTGTGCTGTACCTCTGATTTATCAGGCCAGGACTAATAACTGCCCAACTCTATCCAGTCTTAAATTTCAAAATACTATGATAAAAACTACTTTTTTCCCCTTTAAAAGGGAATGGCCTTGGTCCTGGGCAGAGTAGCGTCTGGCTAATGTACTTTTCATTTAGGTTGTGAGAGGATCGGACATTTGGAGACTGAAAATGCATGTATTGTTCACATCTTACCACGTGTTTGGTTTCCAGATTAGCATGCTGTACTGTTAAACTCAGGACTCCAGTTATAGTTTTTATTTCTAATGAGGATTAAGGTTTATTGAACAGTTTCATAGTGACGCTTGCAGAGCAGTCACCCCAACTGAAACCTGCTGGATCACTTCTGTAAGCACAATGTTCTCCAGAGAAACCACCATGCACCTCTACTTAGGGTTATGTTATTTAACATTTCCAATGTGCTGTTATGTCCATTTAATTGAGAGAGTTAACAAACTGGCCTACAGAATCCGACAGGCAAGAATCCATGGGCTAATACATCTCCGAGGAAACTGAGTAACGTACGTTTGCAAAACTTGTTTCCACATAATTACTGGGGAAGCTTTGGGATTTAAATCAAGTGCTATTTAAAAAAAAAAAAAAGGCAGTTAAACATACAAAATTAATCCAGTTTATCCTAATTGAGTGAACCAAATCTATCCACTTAGTACAACGAGGAGTCCTAAGTAACAAATGTATTTGGGCATAAGCTTTAGTAGGCTGGAGCCCACTTCCTCAGATGTTCCAGCCCACAGAATAATTAATCTTTAAGGTGCCATAGGACTCTTGTTTTTGCTGAAACAGATTAATATGGCTACCCTTCTAAAATCTGCCCTTAATATAGTATGGCACCAGAGAGGTAGCTGTGTTAGTCTGTACTCCAACAAAACAAAGCAACAGAAATGTAGAAGAAGAAGAAGAAGAAGAAGAAGAAGAAGTGGGTCTGTCTCACTAAAGCTCATCACCGCATAAATCATTTTGTTAGTCTTTAAACTGCTACATTCCGCTGCTTTTGTTTTGTTACTATAGTATAGTTCAGTTACTGTAGTTATCATGTAAAAAGCTTACTGGACACTGTCTATAAACAAGCTGAGTTGTTATGTTGGTGGTTCTAGTGCCCGTCCTGATTTACAATGATACTGGAATCCTTTTTTTCTCCTATTCGTAGGTTAAACTGAAAGGAAGCCCAATTATTCTTTCGGACAAAAAGCTCTGCCACCTGTGCCAAAGTCCTTTTTGTGAACCTGCTTTTGTGAGATACCCAAATGGTGGCATGGTTCACACTCACTGCGCTGCAGACAGATTCCTGAATCCTAATATGACCCATCGCTTATCAAGTCCTAGCAGTCGGACTTGAAGTATTTTTCCAGGTTGCACTAGTTTCTGTGATTTACTCCTTGGAAAATGTGCCGGATAAAGAGAAAAATGCAGCAACTTTAACAATAAATCAAGATGAAGAGATTAAGCTGGGGCTAATAGGAAGATTTCAATAAATGTGAAATATGGCCACTTATCTGCTGATCTTTATGAATATAGACAGCAAAGAAGATACTAACGATCAGAAATGGAGACATGAAAGAGTAGGTTCTTCTGTGTATAGTGATAAATCTACCTTCTGAAAGAAAATAAGCTTTTTCTTCACAGAAGGAATGATACAGGGGCAGACTAATGTTTTTTAAGGAAACTTAAATTTGCACTGAATGTGTAGCTTAGAAACCTGGTGTAGCAGGGAGAGATCCTTTTTTATTCAGGAGTTGGCCTTTGTCTGTTTCTAAAATGCTTTATGAAGACACTATACCGTGTTGTAGCCGTATAGAGAAGAGACTGGCATGATGCAGCTTGTTCTCAAGGAAAAAAGCATATTGATTGTTAGCTGCCGCATGTCATCATTTCTGGTGAGCCTTGTTCCACGGGATCATATTATGAACTTGTTCTGTGCTCTACAGATTGTTGGCTTTTGATGCACTTTTTGTCTTCTCCCCCCTCTTTCTGCTGTATTGTCATAAAACAAATTTAAATACTGGCCTGTTGCAAGTTTCTACTGTTTAGCTGTGTATAAAGTAATAAACTCAGTGGAAACTGATGGCCTCATACAGTCACACATCTGTATTTAAAAAAAAAAAAAAATCATGAATCTGTCTGATAGTCTGGTCAGACCCTAGTCACTTTAGTAACAAAAAAGAGCCTTTATTAATAAATAAGTCAATATTAAAAATTAATCAAATACGCTGTAAATGAGGTGAATACATTGGTCTTGTATTGAATATCTTTGGAGGATAAACTTGCAACCAATGATGTCAGGTATGAGCTGCATTATAAATGTCTACTGTAATAATTTCATGAGAGCACACTGAGACTTCACTGGAACCCCCTACAACAGTAACAATCATGCTTTCAGATCCCTAGGTCAGATCTAAGACCTGCGGTGGGAGGAGAGGTGGTGGAGAAGTCAGAAATCACAGCTGAAGTGCCAATGAATTAGATATGGTTTAGTGAATGCTCTATCAGTTCTGAAATCTTTCTGTTGGGCCACGTCTACACCAGCAAGGTCTTCTGGAAAAATCAGGCCCTTTTACAAAAGAGCGTGTGGTGTGTCCATGCAAAAAATGCGCTCTTTTGATTTGAAATCAAAAGAATGCGGCTCTTCTGGAAATCCTCGTCCACTCCCAGATCAGGAAGAGTGCCTTTCCTCAAAAAGCTTCTTTTGAAATAGTGTGTAGATGCTCTGTGGGCCTTTTTTTCGAAAGAGCAGTCCTCATGGCTCCGGATTTTTCGATCCCTGGCCCATTCTTTTGAAAGAGTGGGGAGCTGCATGGACGTGCTCTTTTGAAAGATGATTTTCTGGAAGAGATCTTCCGGAAGACCATCTTTTGAAAGATAGCTGTAGTGTAGACACAGCTGTGAAGAGAGGAGGTGAGTGAACCAACTTTTATTGGACCAATGTCTGTCAATATGAGTTTAGAGATTCTGCAGAGTTGTTCAGGTAACATTTTTATCTATAATCAATTCAGGGGAAAAGAGAATTTACTGAGCTTGTGAACTAATCGAGACACTGTTTAGCCAAATTTTATAAGTGGCTTGAGAGTTTGGAGAGAGAACTTCACTTTACATAAAGTTTTTAAAATATATTTATCTTTAATTGTCTTAACACTTGAAGCCAAAGAAGAAATCACAGTGTAATAACTATAATGGATTCTTGACTGATACAAGGATGAAATAATTGACCCTAAATTTTCAGCTTACATCAGTTGAGATTTTTAGCACAAAGTATATCTGCACTGTGTCTTCTAGATAGTCTAAAAGTGTGGGGACTTCCCCTCAGTATGGGGCCTTATGGTAGTCTGGGTACATAAGAGAAATTTATCCTGTGTTTAAATTCTTTAGTCAGTTGCTGGAGTCTGGGATGGAAAGAGAACTTTTTTCCCCTACTTTCAGGAAAGAGTGTTTTGGATCTACTTTCTTTAATATCTATCTCTTTGACCCCAAGATCAGAAACTATAGCAGTTAGGGCCCTTTGGCTTGAGTGTTTGCCCTGCATAATTCAGAAAATGATTCTGTAATCTTTTCGTTTGAATGGATTGCTCTGAAGCATGCAGGCTAAATTTAGCTAAACTCTTCTCATAAACAAAGGTGTCTGGAATTTCTTTTTGCGTTAGGTCTTCAATAGGATTTTCCAGCAATGCCATTTTCCATTCCAGTCCTGAATTGACTCTGCTCAATTCTTTTTGTTTTTATTGTTCCCCTAGGTTTAGCCTGTTTTTTGTCTTTATTCACAAACTCTGATTACTTTTTGAATGGAATATCATAAATCAGTATTTGACAAAACACAGGTAAATAAGTTCAGAGGTTAATGTAGACAAAATATTATTGGAGGGGCGGGAGCCAAAAATGTGGAACTCAAGGAGTACTGACATCAGGAAATCAGTGTTGTTTTCTATAAAGGTTTGAATATACTTTTTAATGCAAGCAATAGCATTAACATAAATACTTCATATATCTTATTGGGAAGCAAGCATTACATAAACATGTCTGCAGTACACTCTGTTTTCATAAAAATGCCTAAGTCGTAGGAAATGTCTAGTTTCCCTTTTTTTAAAAAAGTAAGATTTCTCTTCAGACAAGAGGTCAAATCCAGACATTTCACGTGCAATTTTAAAAAATGGAGGGAGCCCTGGGGACTTGTAATACTTGGCTACGGTGAATTTGTAGTACAACACCTCAACAGGTTTGCATGTGAGTAAGACCAAATATTAGTTCTTTGCATGCTTGCTCATTCCACGTTAGGTGTGTGTGTTTGCTGCATGCACTGGTATCTGCAGTTCTTCCTGAAGCAGTATCCGAAGGCGACCCGGCTCTGGCACCATATAGAGTGGGTACCACTGGCTCTCCGCAACCCTCTGTTCCTTCTTGCTGTCACTGATGTTGCGTGGAACTTCTGCAGCTTCAGCTGGTTTCTTTAGCCCTCGTTCTGTGCAAACACACATTTTCTGTAGTATCAAGAGTTTTTCATAGTTTTTAGTTCCCCGAGTTTAGTTCTTAGTTTGGTAGTTCTCCTGAACAGGACTCAGTTTAGGCATGACCCAATCCCCAGGCTTTAAACTTTGTGAATTGTGCAAGCATCCTATGCCTGTTAGCAACCTGCACAGTAGTTCCCTGAGTTGTCTGGGCGAGGAGCACATTAGCAACAAGCACTGCATTTGCAGGTCTCAAACTCTGGATGGTAAGAGACATTCACCTCAAGGCACTTCTAATGGAGTCAGCGCTAATTCTGGCACCAGAGCAGAGGCCAAAGTGTGTCCCGTGTATCACAGCATTCGTGCGAAAGGCCCTGTGGGCGCTGTCTTTGAGCCCATGCCACTCTCCCTCTCCAGCCCTGATCAAGAAGCCTAGGAGATCTTCCCCTTGCAGATCCCTTATGTCCCGTAAGGGAAAGGAGAGAACAGGAGGAGGGCCAAGACTTTTATTAGGTGGCTCCTCGCCTGTCTGGGATCCAATCTCAAGCCAAGCAGTCCAGCCCTTTCCATGCTGTACCTGCCACGCAGGGCAGTGATGAAGGCCTCCGGCGCACATAGATGCTGTCCACTCTTGAGGTGTTGTGGGTAGCCCAGGGCATTTTGACTTTGGTGGTGCCAGTAGCACCAACCCAGATGGTGTCACAGTCCCGGGGCAAGCCCATGTTGTGCTCCTTTCCAGCCTCTCCACTCCGGTTGTCCCACTTCCCATCTAAGGGCCTTCCCACCGGTGCTATCCCATGCAATGCTTCCATGACTTGCACGTGGGAAGGTAGGCTCCACAAATGCCCCTTCAGTCCCTGAGCACTGGAATGAAGACGCTGGGCACAGATCACCAGGAGCCCATCACAGACCAGTTGCAGCTTGAGCCCTTCAGCAAGGGTACTGAGGCAGTCTCTCCCCACCCCACATGTCTCCAAGGCTTTGGCCTTGCTCACAAGACTGTTCATGTGGACGGCATCACCAGTCTCTATCTTGGAGTTCCTTCAGTCACCAGACCTGGTCCAGCTTCTGGCACTGGGTGAGCGGTGGGAAGCATCAACTGCTGGTTTACTGTGGTCAATCTGGCCATCCACTAATGGTCACTGAGGTCCCAAAATAGAGACTCATCCCTGTGCAAGAAGAGACTGCAGGCCTGCCCGATCCTGATTGCTGGGCAGAGAGTGCTCCTCCACCTAAAGGCCAGTACTGAGCAGAGGTTCCCTACCACCATGGCAGGTACCCACACTGGTGGTTCTGCCCTCATCTTTGGCACTGCCACTATCCATATGACTGCTGGGACAATGGGTGATGCCCTGGAACTAGTGGAACCTCTGCATGTTTACCCAACCATCCCAGGTTACTTGATCGGTTTCAGAGGCATCAGAAAGGCCACCCTCTCCAGCTGGTGCAAGCCACTGAGGCGAGAACCCCCAAAGACCCACGAGGCTCTAAAGGAGCAGCCTGCTGCCCTGGAGGAGGAAGGGACAGAGCTCGCAGCACTGGCTTCTTCCTTGTCACTGTACAAGACCACTGTGGATCCTTCTCACCCAGTTCTGCAGCATGGTGAAAAGGCACATCAGTAATTCCTGAAAAGAGTCAGCTCTTTACCTGGGGCTTTGCAGAGGAGCCCGAAGGACCGTTAAACACTTCATTCAATGTTTTGCGTGCTGTGGTACCAGACAGAGTGGCCATGCCCCTTCATCACTAACACCCTTAGGCAAACTCCCTCCTTGCCCTACATTTCCGTAAGAACTGAATGTAAATATTTTGTGCCAGTAAAAGGCCATTAGTATCTGTATACTCATTTGGACCCTAACATCCTAGTAGCTGAAATGGTCAGCCAGAGGGGGGGAGAGGATCGGTGAAGGATAAAGCCAAAGAACAAAGACTTCAGGAGACTGGATTTGTTTTGGGCAGAAAAATTTATTTCATCTGCAAGCCTGCAACTGAGGGTGTCTTATTGCCAAGCAATCCTTGGCCACTACAGTTTCAGTATGTGGCAGTCCATGGATAAATTCAAAGAATCCACTCCCTGAAGGGTCCAGGAAGGAGTTCAAATGGGTCCCAGAAAAGGGCCTGGCAGATGATAGCGCAGCCATCTAAGAAGCTTCTAATGTGGTGGAATTCATGGCTTATACTATGGTCCAGTCATGTCCACGAGTTGGGCATCTGCAGCTTGTCAGCAAAGACTCCGCGTTGATGCAAGACTTTCCTTTTGATGATCGTGCTCCATTTGTGGAGCAACTGGAGCCAAAATGAATGAGCTGAAGGACCTCCATGCTAGTCTGAAGATATTTGAGTAGTACATTCCTGGCCCTGCCCGTAAACAATTCTGGCTGCAACACCCTGAGGATCAAGGGATCCAGACTCATCAGGAGCAGTCTTCCCCCACCCTCCAAAAAAGGGGAGGGTGGGAGAGGGGATGGGCTACAAACACTGGACGAGCCTACTGCCCCTACTCTTGGCACCATTAGGCTTGACTTGCTCCAAAAGGGGAGAGGTCATTTTGAGAGTGTACTTGAGGGTGACATACCAGACTGCGCCATGGGTCCAATCACGCGTTGGCTTCTGGGTCCTAAACACAGTATTTTAGGGCTATAAACTCCTGTTTCTTTCAGACCACCCTCCCCATTGCTCTTCAGGGACCATTCTCAAGTGAGCTTTGTCTGGCAGGAGGTTCAGCAGTTGCTGCAGCTGGGTGCAGTAGAGGAGTTTCTGCTCCAATACTGGAACAGGGGAATCTATTCCCAATTTATATTTTTTAATTTCAGAGTCCAGGGGCAGTCTGTATTCTATCATGGACCTGCAAAATTTCAACAGGTACCTAAAGAGGCTAAAATCCTCATGGTCTTTCTGGCCTCCATTATTCCCTCCTTGTATCTGGGAGGCTGGTATGTTGCCCTTCACCTGAAGGACGCATATTTTCATGTAGCGATCTTCTCAGGGTACAGATGCCTCTTTCCATTTATGGTGGGTTCCACCTACTACAAGTTTACAGCCCTTCGAATTCACCTGATTGCAGCACCCAGAGTGTTTACCCAGTGCATGGCAGTGCTGGCTCCTTACCTCAGGCACTGGATTACCTAGATCTACCTGTACCTTGACTGCTTGGTCAAAGGCAGCACCAAACTGCATGTCCATCAAGACATTGAAGTCCTGTAAGCCACGTGCCACTTTAGGCCTCCTGATCAATGACCCAAACAAAAAAAAAAAAGTCTGTTAGTTCCCATTCAAAGAACAGAATTTATTGGGCTGTTCCTCAGTTTGACCTAAGGAAGGCCATTCCTACCACTAGACAGATTTCAGGCCCTAATGGACCTCATCATCAGTGTTCCCTCTAATCCATTTGTATGTGGAATAAATTTATGTGCATTGACGCACATGTGACCGCACCACCAATGGGAACAAAAAAACCCAGCAGTGGGTGTTCTGCTAATCAGCTGGGAGCATTTGAACCTCTCCCGAGCAGCTGCATGCATGCACATCTTATGGGGAACTTCGCTAATCAAAGTTTTCATTTTCCTCTGATACTGGCCAGGGTGTGCCTGCAGCATCACATAGTGTCATACACATGTTATTCCTGCAGCAATAGCAGGCATCAGCTATTCCTGGTCCAGAGATCACCTGGAAAAGGTTGCCACCATTCTCGTGGTGGAACTGAGCTTGCTGCAATGGTGGGCAGATTTCAAGAAAGTCTTAGGAGCTCCATTTATCAGCCCCCGCACCCCGCCCATTTCATTGAGCTGGCCGGACCCCTCAGACCTTGGCTGGGATGCACATTTCTGAGATCTCCAGAACCAAGGGACATGATCTCCCAGGGAAGATGACATTACACACAAACATTAAGGAAATCAAGCTGGCCACTGGGGTCTTTTTGCCACACCCATCAGGCAAAGTGATGAGAATCCTGATAGCATGTCCTCAGCATTCTATATCAAAGGGAAAGGAGAAACCTGTTTCATCGACTCTCTGCAAGGAGGCTACCTGCCTCTGAAACTTCTGCATCAGTCGCAATATCCGTTTTTAAGGAGATCCCATTTCTCGCATCAGGAAAGCCCTAGGGGATCACCTCAGCAAGGGCTTGTCAGTGCAAGTGGGGTTGCTCCACTCAGAGGTGGCCTTCCTGACCTTTGCGATGAGACTCCCCAGGTGGACCTATGTGCCATTTGCTCTTGGCTTTGCTCTGGGCAAGAGCCTCCCATGCGTTCCTCCTGTGGTGGATTGGGGTGGGGGAGGAAGAACTGATGCGCGCATTCCCTCCAATCCTTCTCAGCAGCAGGGTCCTAGTAAATATCAAAATAGACAAGGTGTAGGTTATCGTGATTGCTCCAGTGTGGCCTCGAGCACTGGTTCAGCATGCTCATGAACATGGAGGTGGGCCTTCTCTGGCCCTTTATCAATGAGCTGGACCGATTATTGTGGGATTAGTCACCTCCTACACCCCAATCTCAAGTCTCCATATCTGTGTGGCTGCTCCATGGTTGAACCCTTAGAAGGGGTTTTCCTGAGAAGCAGGAAACCATCAATGAGAGTGACTTACCTAGCCACGTGGACAAGGTTTTTCACATTAAAACATGGCATTTCTTTGTGGTGTTCAGTGCAGTCCATTTTAGATTACTTACTGGAGCTCAAGAACCAGGGTCTAGCATATGCCTCCATGAGGGTGCACCTAGTGGCCATCTCCACATTTAACTAGCCACTCCATTTTACCCACAGATACAGAGCCCCTTCCTGCAGTGGGATCTTAACCTGGTTCTTTCCAGGCTGCTTTCCTGGTGATGGTCACATTGGCTAGGCAAGAAATGTCTTGGAGATTAAGGCCTCGATCTCAGAACCGCCTTACGTGGTCTCGTAAAAAGGTCCAACTGTGGTCCCACCTGGCCTTCCTGTTTAAAGGTGGCATCTTCCTTCTACATAAACAAGGACAATACTTCTCCTGGTGTTCTGTCCTAAGCTACACAAGACTGCCATAGAGAGGTGTTTTCATGCAATGTGTATCCAGAGGACTGTGACCACCTACTTGGAGCAAAGCATTTCCATAAGCCAAACTAGCTCTGTATCACTGCAGCGGGTAGGATGAAGGGCCTTTCCCGTCTCCTTCCAGAAGTTTACCTATTGGATCACCACTTGCATAAAGACTTGTTACGAGCTGGCAAAGGTCTCGGCACTGCCAACTTTTAGATTTAATTTGACTAGAGCACAGGTGTCTTCTGAGGATTTTCTGGGGCACATCCTGATCCACGATGTCTGTAGAGCCATGGCATGGTCCTCTATTCATGTCTCATTGTGCCTGAGATGACGCTGGGTTTGGTAGAGCTGTTACATTCTATGCAGCCACGAACTCCTACCTACTTCCAAGGGTATTACTTGGAGTTACCTAAGGTGAAATGGACATGAGCAAGCATGTGAAGAAAAGACTGCTGTTCCATAACTGGTGTTCTTCGAGAGATGATGCTTACGTCGATTCCATGATCTGCCCACCTTCCCCACTGTTGGAGTTTCCAACAAGAAGGATCTGAGTGCAGGCACCACTCCAGAGGGTGCCAGATCCAGGTTCCTTATGGATACGACTGAGGGAAAAACTTCCAACAAGCGTGTGCACATCTAATGTGAAATGGCCATGAGCAACACCTCTCTAAGAACACCAGCTACAGACCAAGCTTGCTTATGTCCCTTCCACATTAGATGTTGAGTTTTTTCTTACCACGTTTAACAGTATCTAAATGTAGCTTGTAATACATCTATATAGTGGATTCAAATCCAGCTGTAGCACTCAAGCCAGGCCCACGTTAAGAGTATATAAAAAAGGATAGAATAATATGATCTAATCTTAATTGGAAGGAGAGTGGGCAAAAAAAGGTACATAAGTCTTTAACTCAAGGGAACTTTACGAGTGTAATCTTGCGATGGACTGCAATACATTGCTACTTGAATTTTAACCTCTGTATCACTTAGTGCTTTCATTGTTTTCCTACAGCTTTGCACATGTTGAACAATTCTAAAATGTAGAGAAACACCTTTGTTTGCTGATAGAATTAAGCAGTGTAAACTTGTCTCAAAACAACTCAGTTTTGTGGAAAAATAAATTACCAGGTTTGGGGGACTACTGCCTCTATCACAAAAACCTTAATTGAAGTTCAAAATCTAGATCAGTTTGCAAGGTATTATTTTTTTAAAATCTCTTCAGTTACATCATCATGTTCTGGAAACTTTGCATATTTGCTTTTGCCCCCCACTTTGAGAATTTACCTCCAACTAAATTAAAATTTTGTAGGCACCACTACAGTAATGCAGCATCTCTAAACTGGGTATAATTTGTTTTGAGATTCACTAGAACTTCCAAATGAAAGTGAACCAAAGATAGATCCAGGTTCTACAGAGAACAGTGGAAGCATAGGGGTGACTACAATCCTTCATGATGCAGCTTAAAGAATGACTTTCCCTGAAGTAGTTTTGTGGGAGTAGTCTGGAAAGGTTGAAGACACTTCCTTGCTGGCCAACTTCTTAAGATTTTTTGAAGCAAAATGTCAGAGAAGCTAGCAAGATTAGGTTCAGAACAGCAGAAAGATGTTGACCTACAGATGTGTGGGCTTTTCTGACTTTCTCGCATTTTCTGTCTTTTTAGCTCTGTGTTAAACCCTGTGTGATATCAGTAGCGGCACGGCAGTGTGGAGTGCCTCCTGCTAACCGTCTGTGTTCAGAGAAGGTTGGAACTTCCCTGTTCTAACTAGTAACACTTTCTATCATAAAGAGCGTGTTAAGTCTTTGTTTACTCTGTCTGGGGAGAGATGGTTAGTGTCAGCAACCCTGCTTACAACTTGGATAAGAAATGACAACAGCCGTGACTTGGAATTGTCATTTTTTCTGATTTATTCTTGCCTTTGAAACACTACTTTCTGTATGTGCTTTCACAGCAGTTGTATTGCAGTCTCTCTGCAACTTTCTGAATAAATTTTTAGACCGATAAATCATTTATGGTTCTGGAAGTCAGTTCAAAGCACTTGTGTCTTCAGGACCTAAGCCTCTCTAGCACGCAAATTTCAGCACAGGCTATAAACCACAATCTTGTAATGATACTATTCAGGGCAGCTACTGGAGCTGAAGCTTCTTTCCAGCTGGTTGTCCATATAATTTGAGATTCAGATGATTATTATCAACATGAAACAAACTTCTCCAGATGCCTTTTGCTTCAATACCTGGCTCATAGCTTTCTGTACTGCCTGCTACTAGCACATGCTGAAACCGCACTGAATGTTGGCAAAAACTTCAAGTAAATTGCATTTCCGGAGTTCAGTCACGTATTTTGGTTAATGTTTCCACAATTGCTCTGCTTAGAGAAGATCTCTTTTCTCTGTCCCTCTTCCCCACATCTTCACTCTGGGGGCGGGGGGAGAAGGGGGGAGGGAACTTGATTGAGTCGTCTTGTCCCTATTTGTCTGCACCTCTTTCTGAAGTAAAAAGGATAGGAGGAATAATTGATTAAAAGCTGCACTTCAGAGGCCAGTGTTGTGTTCAAAATAGCAGTTCAAATTATGCCTGTAAATCAGGGATGGGGAAACTTTCTTACTGGGTCCTCTGGCCCTCACAAAAAATGAGTTGGAAGCCACATACAGCCCAGCGGAGGGGAGGGAGACAAAAATGAGGGGTTCAGGAGGAAGCTCCAGGCTGGGGCAGAGGATTGGGGTGCAGAAGAGAATCAGGGCTTTGACTGGGAGGGTGGGGTGTGCAAACTCTTGTGTGCAGCTAGGGTTTAGGGGTTTTGGGTGCAGGGGAGAGCTCCAGGCAGGGATCTGGGACGGGATGGGGTTCAGGCTCTTGGAGCCAGTTGGGGTGTGGGAGGGGGCTGGGAGAGGGGTTGGCATGCAAGAGGGGATAGGTGGCACTTACCTCAAGCAGCTCTTGTGTAGTGACGTAACAGAGCTAAGGCAAGCTCTGAGCCTGCCCTGAGCCTGCACTGCTGCAAGTGGCTGCAGCTGGCACAGCATGTCCTTGCGGACCTGAGGAGTGGGCAGTGGTGGCATTGCACCCACAACTTCCTGGCCAGTTGGTGCTGTGAGGGCAGTGCCGGCAAGCAGAGTGTGGTACTTACTGAATAATGGTGAGCTCAGCACTCCTCAGCTCCTACCTAGGAAGGGAGGGGAGACCTGAGGCTCAGGCTTATGGCCAGCAGCACAAAGACTTGCTGTGGCTTGGATTAAATTAAGCAGGGGACAGATCTGTCCGGGGGCTGGAGGTTACACATCCCTGCTTCTAAGGATTTCAGCCTGGTGTCAATGATTTGTCGTGCAACTTGATTACAAGAATATTGTTGAAAAATAGCATACCCATGTAAGTTAAAGACAGTTAGTTACTTTTATGCACTGTACGTAACAAAGCTTATGATATGAGATTTTTATGCACATTGATGTCTCTTGAATGTTGTTTTGGTTTTGATTTTGGGTTTTTTATTTCTTTTAACACCACATTTCACTAAGGGTTTGTTTCCACAGAAAATTACTGCTCTGCAAGTCAGTCCTAGTCTGCTCTAAAAATTTATATTGGTGCAACTGTGTTCCTCCAAGGGTGCAGATTTGCCAAAATCTTGAGTAACAACTGTATCAACTGAGTGGCCGGTACAGACAATGCTATATCAACAGCAGTGCGTCTCCTGTTAGCACAGCTACCACCTGTCTGGCAGGTGGAGTATCTACACTGATGGGAGAATCCTTCCCATCTGTGTAGGTAGCATATTCATGAAGTACTGTAGTTTAGAGACTGCCTCAAAATATGAAGCCCTTGCCATACACTCATGTCCCAAGTGGTCACTGCTCAAGCACACTGAAAGTTCTGAATTATAGCTCTGAGATCATTCGTTGCCTCCTCAGCCATCTCATTCTTGGGTTCCTTAAAAATACCATTTTCTGTTATGGATCAGTATTATGAAACTGGCATCTTTGGGTTGGGAATATATGCATATAAGCCATTTAATAGCTTCATTATACATTCTCATGTGAAAGCTCAACTCTGAACCCATGACCAGACTTCACAACAAAATGTTTCAAGTTTCTGTATTATGTCGTACCATGATTAATTTTAAAAATCAGTCATTCCGGAGGCTAGTTTTCATTGTCTACACTAATACAATCACCCATTCTTTCCCACTTAGCTTTAGTCTGATCATTCTATATAGATCAGCATGATCTAAATTTTTAGTTGTCATTTTTCACATTAAACTTACATTGCCATCATGAGTTAATTCATCCTGTCATCAGTTCCATTGCTGCCTATAAATTTCTATTATAGAGTGTTTCCTTGTTGTAGAACGTTCCCTGAACTGTAAGCTAACAGGTTTGATGCTCCATGAACACAGATTATTAATGTGCTGCTGCTCCCAACAGGGGAGAGGATAACTCTTTGCAGAGGTAATAGCTAATTACACACACAAAAAAGATATGCCTGGGTTAAGCTTGCTCCTGTGGCCACCTTCACACTTACTCTTTGGCTGTTTTGATTTCTTGCTTGGTATGTCAGTGAACGCAGTCAGCAATGTGTGGAATGTACAAATGTTCAACATGTTGATTTGAATAAATTATTTTAATACTTTCTGTAACTTGCTTTCTAGAGGTATGCAACATTTTAAATGAAACGAATATGTATGCGTGAAGTGTGTTGCCTGTGAGGACTGTTAGACTGTTTATACGGGGGAGTTATTTCAGGATACTGCATCTATGCAATGTGCCTGTCATCTTGAAATATTTTTCCAAATAACATGCATGCTATTTTGACACCCTTGTATACCTCACTGCAGGAGGAGTAAGGGATGCCTTGAGGCAGTGCTTTATTTCAACACGTGAAGTCATTTAGACCGCAACTTGCTGAAATAGCCTGTTTTGAAATTCTCGAAATAAACTACGCAATTTGCATAGCACAAATTGCATTGCTTATTTCTAGTCCAGGCTGTCCTGTAGATATAGTCTTAGTGTTGGTCCCACTCTTCCGTGCAGAGTGGGGAATCTAAAATTAATGCACTTCGTTGTGCAGAGTAACAATCCTCCAATCTAAACCCAAAGCTCTCAGTAATTTTACTCTCTCTGATGCAGTTTCAGGAAATAAACAAGAGGGACTCAGTGCCCTCCTCTATGTGGCTGCTAGCGAAGCACTTTTTACATGAAGCCTTCATCATCTTAGTCTCCAACACTCACAGTGGAGGGCCTGTGCCGTAAGTGTGTGGTTTATTTAGCCCATGTCTCTGCTGCACTTTCATCATTAAAACTTCTATTGCTCAGGAGAGTGGGGAAAAAACCACCACCTCAACAAGCAGATTTGACAACAAAAAGCACAGTGAGGTGGATTTCTCTGATCAGGGGAAAGCTCTCTCTCCTGGTGACAAAGAGCACCTATGTTGCTTACCTTAAATAGCGCAGTTGTAATGACACAGCGGTGCCCTTGTAAGGTAGGTATCATCTTTGGCTCAAGCACATACAAACACAATGGGTTGTGGAGCTCCTCCAACCATTCGTTACCTCTGTGGTTTAGAGGGGTCTTGAGTGGTCACGTGTCCAACTGTAAGCCTGCTGCAGGGGATTCTAAGAGGCACCTAAATCAAATGGCTACAACTACATCAACATTGGAAAAGTACCGGAAGTCAGGAGAGATTCCAGAAGACTAGAAAAGAGGCAAATATAGTGCCCATCTGTAAAAAGGGGGAAAAGAACAACCCAGGAAACTACAGAGCAATCAGTTTAACTTCTGTGCTGGGAAAGATAATGGAGCAAATAATTAAGGAATTCATCTGGAAGAAAATAGGGTGCTAGGTAACAGCCAGCATGGATTTGTAAAGAACAAATCATGCCAAACTAACATGATAGTTTTCTTTGACAGGATAACAAGTCTTGTGCGTAAGGGAGAAGCAGTGGATGTGGTACACCTAGACTTTAGTAAGATATTTGATATGGTCTCGCATGATCTTCTTATCAATAAACTGGGCAAATACAACTTAGATGGGGCTACTATAAGATGGGTGCATAACTGGCTGGATAACCATTCTCAGAGTAGTTATTAATGGTTCACAGTCATGCTGAAAGAGCATAACAAGTGGGGTTTTGCAGGGGTCTGTTTTGGGACCAGTTCTGTTCAATATGTTCAACAATTTAGATATTGACATAGCGAGTGCTCTTAGTAAATTTGCAGATACCAGGGTGGCGGGGGTTACAAGTACTTTGGAGGATAGGGTCAGAATTCAAACTGATTTGGACAAATTGGAGAAATGGTCTGAGGTAAATAGGATGAAGTTTAATAAAGACAAATACAAAGTGCTCCACTTAGGAAGCAACAATCAATTGAAACACTTGTACGGAATGGGAAGTGACTCTAGCAAGGGTTATGGCAGAAATGGATCTAGGGCTCATAGTGGAACACAAGCTAAATATAGGGCAGGAGGGTGATGCTGTTGCAAAAAAAAGCAAACAAGATTCTGTCTGGGATGAATTAACGGATGTTTTTCAGCAGAACATGACACGTGCAAGGGGGGGGTTGTGAAATTTTGTAAGTGGGGTGCAGTGCGATTGGCCTCCCCTCCATCCCTCACAGCCTCCGTTGCCTTTCCCACAGCCACTCTGCTCTTATGCTGCAGAGAGCTTCTCTCTCTCTGTAGAGGGCTGTTTGCCGGCATTTCCCCCCCCCCCCACCCCCCCGACTCCACTCCCTGAGGCAGCAGCTCACATCAGGGGTGTCTCCCTAGAAAGAGGGTGTGGCTTTGCTGCAGGACAGCAGCTTGATTAATGGCCCTTCTGTAGGGAAGTGAGCATCATCTGAGTGCTTCTTGCTCCACACAGCCTGTCCTGTGCCTTAGAAAAGACCAATCTGCTTGCAGCTCCCAGCAGAAGAAGCTGGGGGACAATGTGGTTAGAGAAGCAGGAGGGCTTCACGCTCTATGCAGACCTGCCAGCTGCTCACTCCCTGCTCCCACCAGGCAGGGCCAACAAGAAAAGTAAGTCCCCTTTCAGCATTGTACTGAGGTCTCCCGAGCACTGGCTCTGGGCTCAAACTCCAAGGGGCTTTGCTTTATAAATGCTCGTTCTATTTTGTGAGTTGTGTTCAGACTTAACTCCTTGAGGCTTCCTGGCCTGGACTCGCTTTGGAGCTTCCAAGCATCTGATATAAAGAGAGATGAATATGTCTTGTTGGAAATTTCATTGCTGCTGAGAATCCTTTACAGGGAGAAGCAGTGTAACTTACAAAACTAGCACAGTTGCTATCAACCCCTTTTTTGTTTAGTGCCAGGCTCAGGGAAATGATGCCGTGGGGCCAATCGATTTAAAAAAGGAAATTTATAATTTTTTTTTAACTGGTCTCTCTCCCTTTAGTGAACTAAAAATAAAAGCCGAGCTTTTCAAAAGTGAAAGTGGCATTCAGAAAGCTGATTTATCTGCTGCCTCCCCCTCTCAGCCCTGCAGTCTCGGTTGCCACCACGGCTGAGGGAGTGTAGTGCGGCACTTCTGGGAAACCACCGCTCGCGTCCAGGGTCGTCGGGTGGGGGCTGCTAATTGCAGGGACAAAAAGTGGGGCTTGATGTAACACGTTTGCTCACCCCGACCCAAGGGACAGGATCATAGGGAGATAATATGCAGGGCAAACAGGGAAGGACCAATTTCAACACGGGATCTAGGATGTATGTAGGTAGTCTGTTGTGTCCAACAATGACGTCTTGAGCTTGCACAGGCTCATCGGTTGTGGACTCGCATGTGGCTGAGGAGTCCAAGCTTTGAATGGCGTGGGCGTTCACAGTGGGGGCAAGGGAATTGTCCTGGCTCTGTCCACGTGGCTGCTGCTGTTGCTTTCTTCCTGTCACGAGCATCAATGAGGTGTACGCGTCACCGCTCTTCAGAGTTGTCATACATGTGTCGTATGAGAGCACACCAGCCTGTTCGGTCTTTTGCATGCTGCTTGGACAAATTGTGGAAGTAGGACAGACCAGAGGGGCAATAAAGAAAATGTTGGGGAGATAGAACTGGAGACCAGGGCCTCTGTGTGAGGAGGGGAAGAAAGGACGAGGTCAAATGAGAGTTACGCACACTCAATTAGTATGCATAAACAAGGGAGGAGAAAAACACTAGTGATAGAAATAAAAGAAGGGTGGGCGATAGGTCAATGCATGAGATTGGAAGCCAGAACTTCAGCCCACCGCCTGGTCTGCCATAGAGTAGCTGGGTCCTTAAAATCATGTCACTGCCATCCTGTGCCTCAGTTTCCCCTCTGTAAAATGGAGCTCAGAATTATCACACTGGACTCTGATGTTGACTCATTTCCCCTCTATTGTGTGATGTGCTCTTCATCTTTATATTAAGAGTCCCTGATGGAAAGTTTGTATAAGTGTCAATGACGAAATTAGGTGATGGGAGACAAGTCAGAAAAACCTCGTTTGTGAAAAACTCTTGGGGAGCTGCACAACATATGACAGCTCTGGCTATTTTAAAAAAAATGAAACGCGTCACAACTGCTAGTCATTGTCACAATATAAAAATGCTTTAGTAGCCATATGTCCATCTAATACTAGCTTCTGGGAGGTAGATGTCTGTGTATTCAAACTTTTACACCCATGGAAGAGGAACAGGCTTTACCTGACAGTTTTACCACTGTACAAAACAATCATTGCCACCTCCATGTCTCACTGTGCAGAAAAGTTGCAGAAGACGAGGATTCTAAGTCTGCAGTGATTTGGCAAGGATCAGAATTAAAACCTTTGTTTTACAACAGGGGTCAGCAACCCCCGGCACAGGTGCCAAGAGTGACATGTAAGGCAATTTTCACTGGCGTGTGAAGCTGGAGCTCAGTCCCACCCCTCCTCCCCCATGGAGCTGGGAGCTTGCTCAAAGCAGTTCTGTCTGTGAATTCACAAGACTAGCTAATTCTACCAACCCCCACCTAAATGGTAGTAAAGTGTTGCATCTTTTTTTATTAGTGAAGTTGTGGTAAGCAGGACTATTAGGGTAGGTCTACACAGCAGCCTTATTCTGAAATAGCTCTTTCAAAATGGGACTGCTACACACAAATGTATTTTGAAAAGCACTTAGCTATTTGGAAATATATAGTCTGCACACACACTGCATATTTCAAAATAGGCACTCTCTCATGGAATGAGGGTTGCCTATTTTGAAATAAGCCAATGGCTATTTTGAAATTACTTTGCAATAGCTGTTGCATCGTTTAGATGCAGGAACAGCCATTATTTTAAAACTATGCTGTGTAGACATACCCTTAGTGACCATACATGGGAGGTCAAAAGATCAAATATCGGCACTTGGCCTGAGAAAGGTTGCTGACCCCCCTGTTCTAGAGCTTGGTACTCCAGACTTTGGCCTCTCATTTCTGTTCTTGTTGCTGTATTTTCTCCACTTGAACTGTGTGAGGAAAGCAATAGTTTTATTTATTTTCTAAAAAAAGGATGATACAGGCTCTTTGCTGTTTAAACAATATGGTGCTATTGGCCTACATTTTTTGGTCACAAGTGATATTTTTGCATGGCACTGAGTATTGCAACATTATTGCACCCAATGGTTTCAACGGAAGCAGTACTACTGAGTTATTTGCTAGCATGGGGGGAAGTTAGAAATACATTCATATCCCAGAGACCAACATAGCATGGAACCGTTTAAGATTGTTGACAACTGCGGAAAGTAGTAGAAATGAACTATTGCCTGTTTTAGCTGATCCTTTCATAACTTTCCCTGCACTGACCCCGGAGCTTCTTCCTAAACGGAGGACTGGGTCTCACTACAGATGTATATTGTACTTGGTTGTATTCTCCTCTTTGTTCTTCCAGGCACTTTAGGGAGGATCTTGAATGTTTTAGGCATGAACTCCATGCAGGCCTCACGGAATTTCTTGATTCTCCAACAGTAGACAACCGGGTTGAACACAGGCTTGAGGTAACTCAGCCACAGGATGTAGGTGCTGGTGATGTAGAAAGAAGGGCTATAATAGAACTGTCTGCTAAACACAGACAGCAAGCTGAACACAGTGTGGGGAAGCCAGCAGAGTGAAAAGCCAATGAACAGAATGAGAATTGTAGTGAAGGCTCTGGTTTTGAAGCTCATGTCCACGTTCATCTGCGGAGACTTCTGTAGCCCTATGAGGCCTAGTTTGCTCTCCTGGCTCAAGCAAAGGCTGTCAGCATGGTTGTGTATCCTAAGGGCATTGCGCCGCACGGTGTTCAGAATGCAAAGGTAAGAATACAGCATGACACTGAAAGGGATGAAGAAAATGGACACAACTAGCATCACGGCATATGCTCTGTCAGCAGGAAATTCAGTGTACCCCAGAACACACTGGGGAGCCCGGGCTGGCACCTCCACAAATGTCCATCCAGTCACCGATGGAAAGGAAATGCAAAAGGACAGTGCCCAGGAAATGCCGATGATGACCTTGGCACGGTGGGGGTTCAACTTGTCTTGCCGCTGAACGATGATTAAGAAACGGTCCACACTAATAACCAAGAGTATAGAAACTCCTTCCAAGACAAATAACCAATAGAGCATAGCTGATATCCGGCAGAAGTGAGCCCCAAAGTTCCAGTTCACTGTAATAATTGTAATGGTGGTAAAAGGCATGCAGAGCAAAGACAGCATGATGTCTGAAAAGGCCAAAGTTGCTAGCAGCAGATTGATGGCTGAACGCATGGCTGGCTTCTGGTAGACAATGAGACAGACAATAGCATTACCAAAAAACCCAATGGCAATCATGAGTATCATTATTATTACCAACCCTATCTTGAGTGGGGCTGGCAGAGCTGTGTAACTGGAGCCTATGGATGAGGTGCTCACATTGAGAGCAACGGAAGTGTCTATGGAAGTGTCATTGCCATCACTGACAGACCCGACCTGGGAGAAGGAAAAGCCAAAAGGTCTTCCCATTACCTCTTCGATTGTTGCCATTTTTTCATCTTGCCTGCCGGGAAAAGGCCGTGGACATATATCTGACACCAGTTGTGGTTAATTGGCGTTGATTAATGATTAAAATACAGGCCTGCCTCTGAGGAAATACTTTTCAGGTATCAGGAGGGCTAAACAAAAGGAAATACCGAGGAAAGAACAAGTAACTTCAGGATTTGTTGGAGCTGAGGCCATCTTCAAGTATAGTTGCTTGGTGCATCACCAACCTAGAGAGAAAATAGTAAAGTGAATAATAAGTTACTCGGTGTCTGTTTAAAAAAGCCACCAAATATATGCAATGATGATCACATTTCTTTAACTATTCTTATGTGTAAAGATTAGATGTCATAACATCAAATGCTTCCAGCATTCAATAAGAGAGTTACATTTTCTAGTAAGGCCACCCACCAAGATCAGTTGTATTTATTAGACATGATTAGACTCTCCCTGCCCCATGTGTTACCTTGACAGAGAATACAAATGGCCAAAGAGTCTCACCATTTGCATGATTTTCATGTGTCAACTTTTCACTTTCTGGCATCTACGCCACTGTCTCTGTTTAGTCCAGTCTTTCCTGAAAGTATCACGTGGGTTAATATTCAACCGCTAAACTCAGCCTGCCTACTCCAGTGTCTTATCACAGAGAGGATCAGACACGCTGAAGCTGCTACATTCTCAGTTCTGTGGTAGTGAGCACTATAGAAGCACCTATGGAGACAATAAATGACAAATGGAAACAAGAAAAACAACCTGAAATGCACAGAAGACATCTGGTTACATAGGAAGGGAAAGTTCCCTTCTTTGATTTTCTTCTTATTCTCTGTCTCATCCTGCAACTTTGCCTTCCCTGCCTTTCATTGCTGAATGTCTCACTCGCTATCATATGCTGGTGTAAAACAGCACCTCTCCCTATTCATCATCTAGCAATATTCATAGAACCATAGAACACTAGGACTGGAAGGGACCTCGAGAGGCCATTGAGTCCAGCCCCCTGCCCCAATGGCAGGACCAAGTACTATCTAAACCATTGCTGACAGACATCAATCTAACCTGTTCTTAAATATCTCCAGCAATGGAGATTCCACAACCTCCCTTGGCAATTTATTCCACTGTTTGACTGCCCTGACAGTTAGGAACTTTTTCCTAATGTCCAACCTAAACCTCCCTTGCTGCAGTTTAAGCCCGTTGCCTCTTGTTCTATCCTCAGAGGCCAAGAAGAAGAAGTTCTCTCCTTCCTCCTTATGACTCCCTTTTAGATACCTGAAAACCGCTATCATATTTCCCCTCAATCTTCTCTTTTCCAAACTAAACAAGCCCAATTCTTTCAACCTTTTTTCATAGGTCACATTCTCTAGACCTTTAATTATTCTTGTCGCTCTTTTCTGGACCCTCTCTAGTTTGTCCACAACTTTTTTGAACTGCGGTGCCCAGAACTGGACACAATACTCCAGCTGAGGCTTAACCAGTGCAGAGTAGAGCAGAAGAATGACTTCTCGTGTCTTGTTCACAACACACTTGTTAATGCATCCTAGAATCATGTTTGCTTTTTTTGCAACTGCATCACACTGTTGACTCATGTTTAGCTTGTGGTCCACTATAATCCCTAGATCCCTTTCTGGTGTAGTTGTTCCTAGACAGTCTCTCCCCATTCTGTATGTGTGAAACTGATTGTTCCTTCCTAAGTGGAGCACGGGGCTGGAATCACAAAAGGACTTAAGCCCTTAACTGGTTCCTATTTGCCAACATTTATATTTTACACACACATACTTCATTAATGTATTAAATGCAGCTAATACCATCTACATATTATATATGAATGCTGGGCAGTTAGGTTACCAGATACATGTTGTATTTTTCTTATAATCCTGCTCACCTATGCCAGGGGTCTGAAACCTGCAGCGCTTTAAGAACTACTTGGTGGCTCCTGATGCTATAATTAGAAAGTAAAAAACAAAACAAATCAAAACCCTCCTGATTATTTTCAATAAATGGTGAATGTTCTACGGTAAATGTATATTGCATTACAAATCATTTTGTGTGTGTGTGTGTGTGTGTGTGTGTGTGTGTGTGCGTGCGCGCTGTTCTTAAAATGGGGGTAACAAAGTATGGTTTGATGTTATGTATTAAGGACTGTCTCATATTCATGTACATTGCAGCTCTTGAATTGCTGAGTTTTTTACCAAATTAAAAAAAAAATGGCTCTTCTTGATATTATGGTTGCCAGCTCCTCATCTATGCCAAGTATCTCACAACCCTGTTCAAACCTAAAGTCAGCTTGGGAACTGTAGAACAGGAAACCCGGCAAAGGCTATATATAGTTGTGGTTTGTCCTGCCTGGCACAAGCATGCAGCTGTCTGCATGGACAATCGTTTCGGACTACAGTACCCAAAACGGCAAAGGAAAAGTTCACCGCACTGCCAGAAGAACAAGATAAAAACAAACAGATAATGGTTTAAGTTGAGCCCCAGGTGCCACAGAGCGCTCTCTCTTGTAAAGAGATCGGTGCTGTGTCTCATGCAGGAAGGTGGGAGTGCACACACTGGTGAAAAGTGGACTGATAGAGGAGAAACGACCACAGCTACCTGGAAGTCGTATGTATCCCTCTTTTTCACATTGTACCACTTTGTCTTTAGACAATACATGCGTGGAGCTTGGTTATTTGGTCTCTAATATTGAACCACAAAAGTAATCAAGATCAGCTTGCAAAACTTTAAGAAATACACTTGTCCCTTGCGCTACGAACACAATTGGTTCCCAACTTTGCAGGCAAAAACTTATGAGGGACGTTACATTACCATTAAAACGCATGTAAAAGTGTATGATTGGTTCCTACTGCTCCAAACACGGGGAAGGAGTGGCAGCAGGTGGTGCTGCTTTGGAAAGGTGAGTGAACCTGGGGTTGGAGGCAGGGGTTTGGGGAGGGTTAAAACCTGCAGGTGGCTCCTGTGGAGGAGGTGATGGTTTGTTTCTCCCGGCTGCAGCAGAGGTACCTGGGGGGCGGGGGGCATAGCAGGCTAGGGGGGAGTTGAAAGGGGAGGGGGTGGGTGTTGGGAGCGGACTGCAGTGGGGGGGGTTGCACAGGGAGCTGTGGGCTGGGGGAATGTTGGGGCCAGGTGGGGTGGGGGGGGATGCATGGGGAGTTGACGCAGGGTGAACACTGGGACTGGGCTAGACAGGGCTGCAGATCTCCCTGGGCCACAGCCCCGGACACCGGGGGCGGCTCAGCTCTAGCCGTGGGACTGCAGCCCCCCCCCCCCCCCAACACCCTGGCCAGGGACCTGGTGGCCCCCTCAGACGAGCAGGGGATGTTCACTCACATAGTGAACAGTGGCAAATGTGTCCCTCATTTTAGTGAGTACTTGTAGGTAAAGTACTTGTTAAACAAGGGATGAGCGTACAATTTGAGCCTAAATCCTCAAATCAGGCCTGAGTAGGGTTCAAAGTTCTCCTGCTCAGCAGCCTCCAAACCTTGCTGGGGCTCTAAACAATCTTGGCATCTAAATCATTGCAGTAAAGGTTCCCTAGATACCTATGTTTGTGCAACGGCGCATGGGCCGTGTACCTTCACGCTGGGTGGCCAGAGGCCTACACCCCAGTGTGGCAGATGAACTGGGAGCCAATAGGTGTTCCTCTACCAACTTTGCATGGGGGGAGGGGCTAGCTGATCAGTGCACTCAACTCACTTGATGCATCATGCTTTAGAGGCAAGCTTACGCGAAATGGTGGGGAGAGGCAGGAGGAGGATTTGCCTCCCCCCCACGCCCACTTTCAGTGAAGTAGGTAGGTACTTTGGGGTTGGAGAGACTCCGGCCTCAAGCCCCACCATGAAGAGGAGAGAGGTTTCAAATGGATGTGCCATCTCTCAGCGGGGGGTGCCCTTGTGGGTAAATAAATGGTGGGGGCCCAGCGGATGCCAGTGAGGCTCACAGCTGCCGCAAGCCCTGGGTCAAGGTGGGAGGGAGTGCGGCTCTGCAGCTCTCAGCTGTGTCTGGACCATGCTGCTCCCCAGCCCCACCCAGCTCCTTCGCAGCAGCGGGCAGCCAGGGCAGCACTGCCACAGTACTTCAAAGGGGCCCTGAGCTCTGGCCACCACCACTAGCAAAGTAGCAGTAGTGGTGGCTGGAGCTCCAGGCCCCTTTGCAAGGCTGGGCCTGGGATGATTGTATCCCAACAGTTACTGCATTCACCCAGGATGTGAAGGAGCCATAATGGAGTCACCCTGCGTGAGAACACTTTGTTAAGCCACAAGAGAGCAGCTTCAACAGGATAAAAATGGAGCGTCTGCAACAGAACAGCTCACAGCCCGGGGTCAGGGCACCCACTTGGGCTGTGGCAAATGCCAGTTCAGATCCCAGGACAGGGGACTTGAACCACATGTGTCTTGACCTGTAGAATGGCAGTCAGAGGGCCCCAGTTCTCCTGGAAGGTCATTGACTGGACACTAGAAATGCACAGAGTTAGGCTGGGAGCAATTCAGTCACAGGGATAGAGCTATCCAGATGGTTTCATAAAGTTCCACTTGTTTAGATTAACTTGCATTCAGCAGCTCTCTGTGGGTTAAAAAAACCCAGCTGAGTTCCTTGGGCACGGGACTAAGGGCAGACGTCTCTCTCCCCTTACTTTTATCAAAAGTCCACCTTAGACTCCTCTCTCAATTGTAAAGCTTCACCGTACCTCCATGGGGTGGGGGGGGGTGGCTTAGCACAACCCCCTCATAGTGGTATGCTGCCTTGTGTACTGGCTTTTGTGAATTGCCCCTTCACCATCTAGGGTGCCTTGATGCCTAACTCAGGCTTGGCCACTGCAGTGTGTGCCTGTGTTTTTTTATATTGGCACCTGAATACCCTTGTGAATCTAGGCATGATTCCTAGACTGTACGCAGTCATTTTTCTTCAAACTGCATTACCCTTCTAATCATGCTTTTAATATTTAGGCAGGGTCATCCCCTCTGCTTTAGTGGCTGGGTTAGCTAGCACACAGTTTTAAATATTACATAAGCCCATGTAGACCTTCCAGATGATGGACACACTTTTGATGGATTATCATAATTTAAAAAAAAAAAAAGTTTCCAAACCCTTAACTACAGTTTGGAAAGACCTTTTGCCCTCCCTAAGTAAATGACTGAATGGTCTTCCCAGTTCAGGTCCATTATATTAAATAGCAGAGGGGCAACTGTGTTAGTATTAAATGGCTCCATTAACTGTGTTTCAAGGTATGTGGGCACACCTTGCACACATCACCATAGGGTCTTTAATTCATCTTTTGTAAAAATCTAATGTGACTAACTGCAGTGCCACAGCCAGACCTTCCTGTATTTTACCACATAGCTATTGTTTCCAGAACTTGACATTTCAGACTTGAGTTACTTATGCTTTATAAAGCCAGAAAGCAAAAATGTCAGTCCACTGCCATTGCCTTTTATAAACTAACCACTTGAAGGTTTTTTAAGCCACACATGATCCATTTGGTCTTCATAGTTCAAATTGTCACTTTCAAGCGTTCTATATTATTTGGATCCCATGGTCTGTGTCCATGGGAGGGGGCCGATACAGCTAGGAGCACAGAGGCAGTGCAGGACAGAAATTACTAAAAACGAGTGAGGTGGAAGGAAGGAAAGAAAGTGGCACTAATGTTCCAGAACCAAGAGTAAAGAGGGAGTTTGACCCCCACAGGAAAAGAAAGATTAAGATGAGGGAGAGAGAGAAGCAAAAGAAAGGTGAAAAGAGGAATAAAGAAATTCATAAATAGGTAAGTGCACACATGCATGTGCCCTATAACAACATAAAACCATTTATCCGCATCAGCCTGCTTTCTAGGAATGGCTTGCCTACCTGGACCTAGTCTCTATGCAGCAAAAGCAAGCTGTCCAGCTCGGCCCAATGAAGTTTTTTTCTCCACCCTCCCCAACACATATACGTTTTTGGAGAAAAAGTCATGGTGTTTTGACAAAAAAAATGTCAATTTTTCCAAGAAAAACACATTTGTTTTCATTAATACTTCGGGATAGTTCATCAGAAAACAACTTCTGATTTTCTCCGAGTGAAAACGGCTTTGGTTTGTGAAGAAACTCCAGGGTGAGATCTTCACCTCCTGCGTCGGTCCCTTTATGTCACATAAAAGGGCTGGAGCCACCAAACCTGAAAGATTCTAGAAGCCATTTCCCAGGGAGCAGGGATTCCCCTGCACAGGCGTGGTGGAAGCCAGACAGTCTTCTGCATGGCTCTTCCCAAGCTCTGGTGCTGTGAGACAGCAGGACTTGTGGACAAAAGGGAGGGGTGGGGGCAAAGGAACGACAGACATGGGGTTGGAGAATGCAGCACTGCAGAGATTCCATAGGACAGCCCAAGGGAGGCTAACTTAGGACAGGACCTCCCTGCCATGCGAAGGGGTGACTGTAGCAGTAGTAGATAGGCATTCCCATGCCAGCCTAAAATGCGATAGCTTGGGTAACAAAATATGTGGTGTTACAGCCCTTGGCACCAGCTAGCAATGCAAACATACATCCAGGGTCCCCAGTGGGCTTGTACTCTGGTTGAGTGGCTGAATACAAGCCTGTGTCACTGCATCTTTGCAGCCCTGCACGGTCACACAATTGCTATCTGCTCTGCAAAAATGCTCCATGGACATCTGTGGATGTGGACGCAGGTATCTGGGGATATAAAGCAGATAGCTGCAAATTAGCAGGGCTCTAGATACATAAATGTATCCGAATCTGCAGGTAACCACAGATATAAAAGAGATATCTGCAGATTTACAGGGCTCTATGCAGCTTCATTATTACTGCGACCCCTGCTAGCCTCACTACAGCCATGCCTGCAGGGGCAGTGAAAGCGTGCTATTACACAGCCCTGTTCCATGGCTGTTCTAGCCTTCAGGAGCTGCAAGATGAAAAAGAAGTTTAAAGTACTTCACTGAAGCTCAGCACAGCTCCAAAATCTGCCAAATTAAAAAAAAAAATCCATGTTCTTTTGTTTTGTTCTGTTCTAATTTCCTGCAGCCCAGAAACTATACTTCCAACCAGCTGTTATAGAATAGGGACTTTGTCACATACCAATCCCCTGGCGCTTTCTGTGCTTCTTGGCGGTCTCGTGTGTGACTCAGAGACTCAGCATGGCCCCTTTGTTTCTCTGGGGCTTTCCACAGGCAAGGGCTCCCACTCACCAAGCCATTCCCATCACAGGCAAGTTCTGTGTGAAGGGCAAACAACGCCCCCTCCAGCAGTCTTTGAGCTGCCCTCATCCATCTGGCAGGACAGCCCTCCAGGGGAAGGGTGGTGGGTAACCAGGCCCACCTGCTACTCTGGGCTCCAGCCAAGGGACCCTAAGAGAGAGGCAGCTGCAGGGGTTTTGCCCCTGCCCCACACAGCACCCTTTCCCTGGGCCACTTCACTCACCACTTCCCTCTGGAAGCACCCCCTATACCTTGCTGGTGGTCTAGGTCTCAAGCTCTCAAACATCCTGCCTTTCCTCCACTTTCCTTCCCCCTTCTGCCTGGGGGGAAGCCTTTTCATAGCGAGCCAACAGACCTTTCTTTGACAACAGGTGTTTAATTGGCCCTCCCCTGCAGGGTGGTCCTTAACAAGCCACAGCTACCTCAACTGGCTGCTGGGCTGCACTCTGAGGATCTAGTTGGGAAACAAAAATTCATTAATGCAGTCCCCACAATACCTCCCTTCAACCAGGCTTCTGCAACCTCTCGGCTACGGTCTGCCATAAATACGAGAACTAAAGGGACCTCAAGAGGTCATCAAGTCCATTCCTCCGCCTTCACAGCAGGATCAAGCACCATTTATATCATCCCTGTTAGGTATTTATCCAACTTGTTCTTAAATATCTCCAATGATACAGACACTACAAGCACCCTAGACAAGTTACTTCAGTTATTAACCACCCTAACCATTAGGAAATTTTTTCTAATGTCCAACCATACCTCCCTTGCTGCAATTTAAGCTCATTGCTTCTTGTCCTATCCTCAGAAAGTAAGGAGAATAATTTTTCTCCCTCTTCGTTGTAACACCCTAGGTACTTGAAAGCTACTATAATGTCCTTCTCAGCCTTCTCTTTTCCAAATTAAACAAACCCATTTTTTAAAATCGTCTGTCATTGATCAAATTTGCTAGACCTTTAATCATTTCAGTTGCTCTTCTCTGGCCCCTCTCCAATTTCTCCACATCTTTCTGAAAATGTGGTGCCTAGAACTGGACACAGTACTCCAATAGAGTCCTAATCAGTGCAGAATAGAGCAGAAGAATTGTGTCTTGGTCACAACACTCCTGTAAGTGAATCCCAATTTTTTTCTGCAAGTGTCACACTGTTGACACATAATCAGCTTGTGGTCCACCTGCATGGGTGAGGAGGGCTGGGACTGAGCTCCCGCTTCACATGCCGATTAAAATTGGCCTCCGTGCCACTTTTGGCACCCATGCTGGGGGTTGCTGACCCCCTGCTCTATGCCATTATCTAAATCATTGATGAAGATATTGAATAGAAGTGGCTCTAGAACTGACCACTGTGGAACCCTACTTGTTATTCCTTTTCAGCCGAACTGTGAACCGTTAATAATTACTCTTTGTGAATGGTTAGCCAACCAGTTATGCACCCACCTGAAAGGAGCCCCATCTATCTTACATGTCTCTAGTTTACTGATAAGGTCATGCAATACTGTATCAAATGCTTTGTTAAAGCCCAGATATATCACCCGTTTATCCACAAGGCCTGTTAGCCTATATGAGAAAGCTATCAGGTTGTTTTGGCATGATTTGTTCTTGACAAATCCAAGCTGCCAATTACCTATCACCTTATTATCTTCCAGCTGTTTCCAGATGGATTCCTTAATTATTTGTTCCATCATCTTTCCTGGCACTGAAGTTAAGCTGACTGCTCTGTAATTTCCTGGGTTGTCTTTTTTATAAATGTTCCCTTTTCCCTTGACCCATCTTCTCAAATCTCTCCCAACTTTCATGACTTTTCAAAGATGATAGCTAGTAGCTCAGATACATTCTCTATCAGTGTCTTGAGTATTCTAGGATGAAATTCTTCAGGCCCTAGTGACTTGAAACCATCTAACTTCTCTAAGTAATTCTTCTTGGCCTACGCAATTTCCACTAGCACTCATTATGTTAGGCGTGCAGTCCTCATCAAACTTCTTGGTGAAGACTAAAACAAGAAATCATAACGTACCTCTGTCATTTCCATGTTTTCTGTTATTGTTTCTTCTGCTTCATTGACCAATGGGCCCTACCCTCTCTTTGGTCTTCCTCTTGCATCTCATATACTTGTAGAAAGTTTTCAAGTTTCCCATTATATTTCAAGCTAAACTGAGATCATTTTGTGCTTTTGTTTTTCTACTTTTGCCCCTACGATCATGTTATTTGTTTATATTCCTCCTCCATACTTTGACCTAGTTTCCATTTTTTATATAATTCCTTTTTGAGTTTAGGTCATTCAAGATCTCCTGGTTAAGCCAATCTGGTCTCTGGCCACACTTCTTATCTTTCCTACCCAGAAGAATGGTTTGCTCTTGAACCCTTAGTTATATCACTTTGAAAAATTGCCATCTGTCTTCAGCTGTTCTTCCTCATACTCTTGCTTTCCGTGGGATCTTTCCTACCCACTCTCGGAGTTTACTAAAGTCTGCCTTCTTGACAGTCATTGACTTTATTTTGTTGTTCTCCCTTCTACCACTCCTTAGAACCATGAACTCTATAATGTCTTTATCACTTTCACTCAAGCTGCCTGCCACTTTCAAATTCTCAACCGGATCCTCCCTATTTGTTAAAATCAAATCTAATCCAGCTTCCCCCCAAATAGCTTTCTCCACCTTCTGAAATAAAAATATGTCTTCACTGCAGTCTCCAATCTTGTCCATATTCACTTCTGCTGTGGCAATGGTCCCACCAAAACACTTGTGTGTGGTTTTGACTGCAGTAAGATTTTTTTTTGATCCGTAAACCTGCCCTCACTCTGAAAGTGCTTCATCAGTGCCTCATTTGTATGAAAACCCCTCAGAACTGACAGAAGCTAATTGTGTTATTGATGCAGATACTGACTGTTTTCTTTCCTCTGAAATGTCTTTTATAAAAGAGAGGGGGGAAAAAACAATCATGCAAGAAAGCATTGCCAAATTAAGGAACTGACTTTACAGACCTGTGTCTTGGACAATGAGTCACTGGAGGTCTGGTTGCTCTTTGCTCCACCTCTTTAAGAAAGGAGGGCTACAGATACACTGTAGCAATAACTTGAAATAACTTACACAATTTGTGCAACACTATTTGCGCTGCCATTTCGAGCACAGTGCTTAGCCACGGAGTTGCTATTTTGGGATATATTTGTACCCTAAAATAGTAACTATAGTGCAGCCATAGCCTAGGTGAACTGTCTGAATAAAAATAAAGATGGCTGGGGCTGTGAAGAAAGAAAAAAGAAAACAAACGTCCTCACCTCTCCTAGGTACTTTTCCATCGTTCTAAGGGTAGCAAATGTGAACTCGGATGGACCTTCAAGTTTGCTGGCAGTTGACCTTGCTGGCTAGATGAGATAAGAGGCTGACTAAAAATTATTCAATAAACCTGTTAAAAGACTGTAGGTGGTGGCAGTATTTCACACACTGCCCAAAAGGAGAGTCTTTATGTGCCATCTAATGGCAGATTGGAAATGTTCACTTCCCAGCCTCTTGACTTTCCTCAGGTACTGAACTGAAGGTGTGATGCACCTCGGTCTCTTGCAGGCCTAAGCTCTAATAGCTTAGCATGCACCAGGCCACTCTTTCTTTCTTTCTTTCTTTCTTTCTTTTTTTTTTTTTTTGCACACATTAATAAGGAAAAAAATGTGACTCAAGCTTCAGAGGGCGAGTACCAACAGTCAAAATTCCTGTAGCTGAACAAATGTCACTGCCACAGGTGGGAGTCTGCAGGCCGATCAGCAGAAATGCAGGCAAAACAACAGCTTATGTTAGAGTTTGATGTAAATGAAGATTTCTGCGAGGCTCAGTTTTACATGCACAGTAAAACCAATTCTCAACAGCCACACAAGTTACACGCACTGTCCAGGCACATGTATTTAAAGGGACTTTTTCTCATATTACCTCAGATATTGGTAGCATGGCTATGGGCAGCAGGGCTAAATTACACCAGTTAATGTCCCCTGTAAACTTACTTAGCCTTAACCCTACATGCGGCAGATTGTCATTAACTTTCATATGTACTTGGCTCCGAACAACAGCCACAACAATATAAGTTAGAAATAGAAAACACCTCTGTCATCTGCTGCTGGGCGAGTATTACCTGCAATCAATGTTCTAGTTCTTTGTTCAGTCTAATTGTCCGTATCTCAACTGATGGAACTTTTTCTGCCCTAATGGATTTCCCTGTCAAGAAATATTTTGGGGGTTATCCAAACTAAATTTCCTTTTTTTATTAATTTCATGCTGTAATTTCTAATTATGCACACGCTTTCCACCCTCAGGGTCATTCACTGTTCCAATATTTGTAGGTGCTTTTGTGTCCCTGGCCTGTCCTTTATGAATTTATGTTGCAGTGATCGCTGAACGGTCCTCTTGCAAACACTGGGCCAAAACTCCAGGTGTTTTTTTGTTTTGGTTTGGTTTGGGTTTTTTGACAATTGCTAAGTACAAGAGAGTTGTAAGGAAGCACACTTTGATAGTTTCTAACAACACAAAGTAGTCGCTGTAACAAGGATTAACAACTAAACCAAATGTTACTTCGGGCAGGACCAAATGATCTCCACGCTGGAAGTTGGGACCTCAGGTAAATTTACTTTGCTGCACTTCCATCCTCATACACTAAATCAAGTATGCAGGGTATATGTTCCGAATGTGAAGAGAGAACATACCTGAAAAGTCTCCATTCACACTGCATCATTAATTTCTATTACCAAGAGCACCACACCTGATCAGGACTGAAAGATTACCTGAGTCTCATTTCACTCAAGCAAGTATTATATAGTAATTTTTCCTCATTCCCACTGCGTCCATTCCACGGCTCTCAATAGAAACTGCCCAACAAAAAGGCACAAAAGTAGGATCCCCAGGAGGGTGCAGGACGCACATTTTCTCTGCAATGTGCTGCATCAGAAAATGGCAGCAGCTTTGCAGCCAGTCAGACTCTTAGACGTTTAAAGATTCACTGAAAGCAGCTGCCAGGGACATGCACGGCTTGTGCCACAGCACAGAGTGAAACAGCTAAACAGTTAAACTAGTCGCAGACAGCGCTAACTCCTCTATAGATCCTCAGCTCTTTGCTGCTGGGATTGAACATAGCCTACCTGGTTCCCCGCCCTGGTCCATGATCTCCCCACGTGGGGCTCTAGACATCTTCAGAAAGCTCTCGTCAGGTCCGAAGATGGAGGGCTATGGTGCTGCAGGGGCAGCTGGCACTTCCTTTTTCACAGCAGAGGTCTACACAGGGAACAGACTTTTTCTCCTGTAAATCCTAGGGGGCTGGTTATACTCTCTCCCCCCTGCCCCGCCCCGGCCTCCATTCATGTATACTCAAAATGGGGCTCCCACTTGCTAATCTAGGACTTAACGACTATCTTCCTCGGTGTCATAGACAGAACTGGCTCTCAGTGCAAATGCTGTTCACAACCTTCATCTCAGTTGTTGCCAAGGAAACCAGCTCAGTACATTGGCAAACAACTTCTTATAACCAGTTTTGCCCTGGGAATCTTGGAACTGTTCCTCTCCCTCCTCCACAGCCCTTTGCTGTGATTTTTTTTTTATCTGAGGTGACTATTAAATAACTTCAGCAAGCTCCCTTTATCTGGGAACAGCCACGAGATGCAAGTAAATACAACAAAATGTACACCAAAGAGAGAGGGAGAGAGAACATACATGGGTGTGTATCCTGTGCACCATCTACCTTTAAAAAAAAATTCTGGTTGGATGCGGGTTTTTACGCCTTAGGAGGATGAGGCGGTTTGACTTGAACTGGCTGACGAGCCATGATACTGGGGAACCCTAAATCAAGAAATTTCTCAGTATTACTAAAACAGTAGAACGCCAAAGATTCATCAACTTGAATCCATCCCACTAAAATTAATGTGACTTATTTATAGTACCTAAAATATACGAGAGGGCAATAACAAACCTATTAATGAGCCTGAAACTGATTTAATGCCATCTAATTGACGCACCTGTACCAATCGCAGAAGGAAAAACATAATTAAACTTCAGACTGAGAAGTAAACAGTCTAATAATAACTAGATCTCCAACAGAAAGAAAGGTTATAGAGGAGGCACCAGAAATCGAACTGTCTTAAGTTTTTGTGAAAATGAAAACAAGGTTGTAGAAGCTGAAAGGAGTAACCAGGCACTGCAGTGAAAAGAATAAATTAATCATTGGTGTATGCCAAGTTATTATAAGGTGAGAGGGAAGTTAAACAATCAAAAATGGGTTTGATTTCAGGGGAGAAACAGCAATACATTTGACATGGCCTTAAGCAACCTCCCCACATTCAGCAAAGACAATTACCTAATGCAGATGGTTTAACTGAATGCTGGAGAACATGTTACTTCAAAGCAGTTGCTTAAAATATTTACTGAGGTGGTTCCTTGGAGTAAATTTCACTACATTTACAGAGAGAATAAAAACTTCACCTCATTCAGAAGTGGATTATACTAGATTTCCTTTGAACAGACAGCCCCACAGGACAGAACTGCATCCCAGACATTGAAAACTGTGGACAATGAGCTGCCTGCTAACCAAACAGCATACCTCTATTCTATTTCTAAACAAGGCACCTTCTTCAATTGCCAGCTTGTAAGAAAACATCCTAGTGGTTTCCCAGAGGCAGAGTTTTCCTGCCTTCTAGGAGAGAAGAGCTATCTTTAAACATTGCAATAGGCAGTTCAAGAAACAAGCTTATCTAACTGGGGCCTATGGCTTGCTGCGTGTACTTGGATTAGACTCAGAGATACAGCTATGTTAGTCTGTAGCTCCACAATATATAAATAAATAAAACATGCAGTCCTGAACCACTTGAGAGACTAACAATTTTATTTATTAGGGTAATAAGCTTTTGTGGGTAAGACCCATTTCATCACGGTCTTACCCACAAAAACTCATTACCTAACATATAAAATTGTTAGTCTTTCCAGTGCTACAGGACTACTTGGGTTTTTTTTGTTTGTTTGTTTGTTTTGGATCAGTTTGTCATTCCAGCCGATACAGTTAACTAATGATTCAAGTACACATAATTCTGCAGGGTCTGATGGGATCTCAAGATGCCATTGCTGTGGATCCGCACATATTTGCTTGACAACCTCAGCCAGAACACCATTTTGACTAGCTAAGAGAAATGACAATGCAGCCCATGCAAACTTTTTGGTCATACTAATGCTCAGTGGATAGTGCCAAGAAACAGTACACTGTTTTTGCCATAGAAGCTGTAAGCAAAAAGGATATGTACAGACAGGCAATAACATGGCTGCTCAGCTTCGAGTGTAAACAGCTTGTGAACTACATTGCTACCATCTCTCCAGTTTTGCTTTGCATCATAATGGAATGCCATAAACATCATTACATTGGGTGTCCACAGCACTGCACCTCTGAACTGCTAAGAATCTCAAGTGCTCAATAAATTGTACGACAGCACCAATGAAGTGTGGTCACTACTAAGAGGAAGGACAGCCTCTAAGCAGCGCAGAGCCCGCCACACAACAACAGAGGGGAAATGATAGTCAAGGTCACTGGGGCAAACTCCTATCCTTTAACAAAGTTGTGGGTTTTTTTGAAGGAACCGATAGCTTGTAAGGTCTTCAGGAACACTGTGACTGGGAACTGAGGGCCTCTCTTTAGTCACAAGATAACAAAAGCACTCCCCTGAAAACTTCCCCTTCAAGGTACCTCAGCTACGTTGTGGAAGAACCATGCTGAGGGGCCGAAATTACATTTTTGTTCTACTAATTCTGCCAATGAAAAGCAAAAGTGGTGGTGGTGGTTTTGTGAAACATATCATCATCACCATCATCAATAACCAGGGGCTCAGCGCCCATTGGTGTCTGATGCTTTGCTCGCTATTTCCTTCCATCTTTCCCTGTCCAGTGCAGAGTGGCTTAGTTTCTGTAGACTAACTCCGCATCAATATACTGCATCGTCTATCCATTCTCTGTGGGGTCTGCCTGTCCTATTCGAACCATCCATTATGCCAAATACCAGGGTCTTGATTTTTCATTCATCTTTCATTCTGCAAATATGTCCAAATAGTTGTAGCTTCTGTTTTATAACCTTCTGCAGCAGGTTCTCTTTTGGCTGTATCTTCCTATATAATTCCTCATTGGTGACCTTCATCCATCCTATTCTCAGAATCTTTCTATGACAACTCCTTTTGACTGCCAATATTCTTTGTTTCAAATCTTTCATTATCAACCATGTCTCACATCCATACAACATGCTCCTGAATACACACGTTTTTAAGACACTCATCTTCGTTCTTAAGCTAATTGCTTTGCTTTTCCAGATCTTATCCATCACCCTCAAACTCGCTCTTGCTTTTGCTATTCTAGTCGCTATTTCCTTCTTACAGTCTAGATCATACGTTATGTTGCTCCCCAGATATGTGAACTTCTCTGTACAGTTTCTAGTTCAATACCATCGACACTGATCTGCCTTCCTATTTTCTTATCTCCCAATACCATTGTTTCTTTTAATCAACATTCATAATCAGCCCGTACCACTTCCCTTCTTCATTTAACACCTGCACTGTTTTCGCAAGCTTCTCCTCATCTTCCTCAATGATAACTATATCATCTGCAAACCTCAAGCTGTTAATTCTTTTCCCATGCACAGATATCCCTTCTACCTCTTCCTTGATCTTGTCCATTGCTCTCTCCAGATGTGTGATGAAGATACTTGGTGATATTGGATCTCCTTGTCTCGTACCTCTACTTGTTTTAAACCAACTTCCCAACTCCCCACATCTTCTCACCGCTGCCTCTGCATTGTCATTGATATCCTTCAACAACTGTATCAGTCTGCTATCCACTCTGTATGACTCCAACACTGCCCAAGTCACTTTCTGATCTATACTGTCAAATGCCTTTTGAAAATCAACGAAGCAAGTGTACACATTCTTGTTCTTTCATCGAGCTTTCTCTGCTATCAGTCTTAGTGCCAATATCTGCTGTCTGGTACTTCTATCTTTTCTGAACCCTGCTTGCTCATCTGCTGTGTGTTCTTCTATCTGCAATCTTAGCCTCTCCATCAGTATCATCATCAGCACTTTGCCTAGGTGACTCTTTAGGGAAACATATACTCAGCCACAATTACGGTAAAATACCAACAGCTTTTAAGAGAGGCCACCAAGCAGCTCTCCAACAGCAGGGATGTTTGGCTGTGGCCCAAGTGTGGTGAGTTTGAACTGGGAGCCAAGGGGAAAAGCTCTATGGTCTGGATCCACATATGGATCCTAAAAATCACTGTGAGCCACATGCTCTTAGTTTGGTGCCTCATCTCCCACTGCAGTTAACGGGGTGGTGGAGTTACCTTAAAGTGGAATCTACAACAGCCAGCACGTCAGTTGGGAAGCCACCTAAGCTACCTGAGAAGGTGGCAATGAGAGGAATTTGGATTGATCACCTTCCCTCCTGGAGACAGGCACCTAAGCCAGGGTTGCAGGGCAGTGCGTCTTGTGATCCACAGCCAGGAACCTCTCTCCTAGACTCAGGTACCTTCAGCACCTCAGTCTTTTCTTGCGCCTGCCTAGCAAAACAATCAAAGGCAGCAGCAGCGACGGTTCCAGAACACTGACTGGAGGACATTGCTAGTAACGCCTGAGCAAGTGAAGAAGAGGTGGAAGCAATACTCCAGTGGTTCTCAAACTGTGGGTCCCCTTAGTGGGTTGCCTAGGCCAGCATTAGACTTGCTGTGACCCAGGGCTGAAGCTGAAGCCCAGCTCCACCCTCCCCTGGGCTCAGACCTTCTTCTCCCCTATCCCTCAGTCAGTGGGGTTCAGACTAGACCCCCACCTTATGGCATGTAGTAATTTTGTTGTCAGAAGGGGATCTTGGTGCAATAAAGTTTGAGAACCCCTAAAGGTCTCCAAGAGTCACTTTAATTAAAGAAACTCCTTTGTACTGAAATTACTGTGATCCCATTGTGGCACCTGAACCTGACATAACCGAGGAGAAGACGAGTAATGAAGCCCAGGAAATGGCGAACAGTCAGGCAGCTGCATCTGAAGAAGAACTGGATGACCAAGAGAAAGGCTTCAGAAATAGAGGCATAAGATACCTCACTCAAGCGGAGAGGCATATGGTGAGACAAGAGAATTTTCTGAAGAGTGATTCATCTATAGCCTGGTCAAAGTACATAGGAAGGGAAGCATCACGAATGTGGAAACAGTCGAGGGGTAAGCCTACCAGATGAAGATACTGAAAAGGGCTTTTCTCTAGAAAAAAAGGGTGGCAGAACTCAAGCCCCAAACCGCCTGTCCCCACCCCAAAGCCCAAACTGGGGCTTAACTGAGCCATCCCCCCCACAGGGCCTTAGCTGCCCCCCTGGCAGCTTAACCGCTGCCCCTTGCAGGGCCCAAACTGCACCCCCAGCAGCTTAATCCCCCCCGATGTGGGGCCTGAGCTGCACCCCATGTGGGGCCAAAGCCTGCCCCGTGTGGAGCCCAAACTGCCCCCCCAGTGCCTTAATCGCCCCCCCGAGGCCCCAGCCAGCCCGTAGGCAGAGCCTAAGCCTTCCCCCCAGGTGGGTTAACTGCTCCCCTTGGGGCCCAAACCATCCCCTGGAGGGGCCCGAGCCACCCCACGGTGGCTTAACTGCCACGGTGGAACCTGAGCCTGCCCCCTGCTTCTCATTTCCCCCAACTCTAGGTCCGTCCCAGCTCCAGCTACCCACCTCTGCCTCCTGCTTCACTCCCCCTTTCCTGCCTCTCAGGTATGGGCCCTCACCAGGCCTCCTTTTCCCCCACACTACCACCCACCTAAGTGAGGCCAGGGCTGACAGAAGTGCCCTGGTGGGGCAGCAGGCAGAGGTCCTAGAAAGACAGGGCTGGAGGCTGTCATGCAGGGAGGGGAGGTGGGCTGCACTGCTTCAAAGGCCTGACTCCAACCCTGTGCCACAACAGAGACCATACAAAGTCACGCAGCCAGCAGGGAGCTGCAAATGTCTCCTTAAGGAGCCACTTGTGGCTTGAAGCTACCCAGATGCCTTTTAAAAATGGTGACAGCAGGGAAAAAAAGGTGGCAGAAGACCGTTCTTAGGCATTTCACTGGAAAAAAACCCTGTTGAGACTTATCCTGGACTAGAGGATTAGGAGAACAATTGAACACCTCCTCAAACAACAACAGTTGGCCTTAGGAAAGGGTGAAGAACCACAAATGCCATATTTGTAATTTGGTGAGAAACAGAGAGAACTTCTGGACTTCCATGGCCAGAGAAAAAGCACACAATGAAAGTAGGCAGAAGGATTCATACACTAGTGTTGAGGAAACATGGTGCTTTGGAGGATTTGATAATTAAGGTGAGTGCCCTATTGTCGATCCCCTAAAACAGTGATCCAAACACGTTTTGGAACAAGTCTCAAGTGAAAGTTGGTCTCTTCTTAGGGGGTCTGTTGCTGTTTTTCACAGGGTCATAACTAGCCAATTTTGCTCCTGAGGCAAGAATATAAAATTGAGCCCCCTCATGTTGCAGGGGGTGTGTGTTATTATTGCCACTATTACCTCTGCCCTGACTGCAGAGCAGGGCTTCCGGAGAGTGGTGGCTGTTAGCTGGGCACCCAGCTCTGAAGGTGGTGCCCTTTCAGCGGCAGTGCAGAAGTGAGGGTGACAATACGATATCATACCGTGCCCTCCCCTCGTCTGCATTGCTGCTAGGATTGGTTGTGCTTTGAGAGCTGGACTTTGGGCCAGCACCTGCCACACTCCAGCTGCTCCACTCTGAAGGCAACATTGCCACCAGCAGCAGTGTAGAAGGGTTGCGGTACTACAACCTAAGTTTCCTGCAAGCTGTGCAGCTTCCCATTAAGCATTGCTCCAGAATTTAGGGCTGCAGTGGGAAGAGCTCCCCCTACCTAAGCCCTGAAGCTGCCGAGGCTGGCAGAGAGGGACCCCCCTTCTCCACTGGCTACAGCTGGCAAGAGGGAAACCCCTCCCTGCCATCCCCTTCAGAAATCTGCCCAGGTAAATCTGAGCTCCAGCTCTTACCCCACCTCGCCCTGGGCACATTCCTGTACCCCAAAGCCCTAATCCTCAGCTTTACCCAAAAGCCCACACCCCTAGCCCAGAGCTCATCCCCCAAACCCAGAGCCCTGTTCTTGCACCCCAAATTCCTCATCCCCAGACCCACCCCAGAGCCTTCACTCTCCCAGCCAGAATCCTTGCACCCTAACCCTCTGCCACAGCCCTGAGCTACCTCCCACACTGAGAACCCCTTGGCCTCACTCTGGCCACATCAATTTTGTTATGTGCCCCAATATGAAGGTGATGTGCCACCCATCAGCTCCACAACGAAGGTGCACATACAGAGAATTCATTTGACTTGGAGTGGGAAACATTTGGGTGGGACCATTGACTGCAACCATACCCTACAAGAGCCATGTGACACCTCTACACCCATCTCATTTTTGGTCACAACCCCTCCAATTTCAACGCTGTGTAATTTGAGATCTAAGAGAGCCGAAACATGGAATTTACAATTTTTAAAATTCTATGACTATGAAATTGTTCAAAATGACCCATGAATTGGGTAGTGCCCTAGTTATAGGAGAAGTGCTAGAGCAGACAGCCATCCAGCATTGTCAGCCATTTAGTAACTATAGTGCACAACTCTGATTAGAACAAGTTCTAGTTTAAAACAACAATAAATCAATCCAGTGACAACCAAAGTCTTGTTCCACTATGATCCCCAGAGGAGAGGAACTGGTGGCATCAGTTACATAATTTCAACATTAGATCATTTGGGTTACTGGAAAGACAGTAAAAATATTTGGAGAGAGCGAGCCACTATAGTTATAATACTATTGTGAGACCTCATGGTTTCCTTCTCTTGGATAAGCACTAACAGGCAGAGAACCTGGAATGTTACAGGCACATTATAGCTGCGTCTACACGTGCACGCTACTTCGAAGTAGCGGCACCAACTTCGAAATAGCGCCCGTCGCGTCTACACGCGTCAGGCGCTATTTCGAAGTTAACTTCGACGTTAGGCGGCGAGACGTCGAAGTCACTAACCTCATGAGGAGATAGGAATAGCGCCCTACTTCGACGTTCAACGTCGAAGTAGGGACCGTGTAGACGATCCGCGTCCCGCAACGTCGAAATTGCTGGGTCCTCCATGGCGGCCATCAGCTGGGGGGTTGAGAGATGCTCTCTCTCCAGCCCCTGCGGGGCTCTATGGTCACGGTGGGCAGCAGCCCTTAGCCCAGGGCTTCTGGCTGCTTCTGCGGCAGCTGGGGATCTATGCTGCAGGCACAGGGTCTGCAACCAGTTGTCAGCTCTGTGTATCTTGTGTTGTTTAGTGCAACTGTGTCTGGGAGGGGCCCTTTAAGGGAGCGGCTGGCTGTTGAGTCCGCCCTGTGACCCTGTCTGCAGCTGTGCCTGGCATCCCTATTTCGATGTGTGCTACTTTGACGTGTAGACGTTCCCTCGCTGCGCCTATTTCGATGTTGGGCTGAGCAACGTCGAAGTTGAACATCGACGTTGCCGGCCCTGGAGGACGTGTAGACGTTATTCATCGAAATAGCCTATTTCGATGTCGCAACATCGAAATAAGCTATTTCGATGTTGGCTGCACGTGTAGACGTAGCCTATGTGTTCTGCTGTTACTACTGCTGTAAGACGAAAGAGATCGTTTCCTTTCGGTGTTGTGGATTCCTGAACCTTTTGTCCTCTCATCCAGGCAAGAAGCATCCACTCTCCTGACCTCCTTTTCAGAGTTACTACCTTGGTCCAGCAACCCTCCCTTCTGGGAGAAGCCACACCTTTAAGGGGCGGTTTGTAGCTGAGCCACAGCATACTGGTGGACTATGCCAGATCCCAGTGGAAAAAAGTGGTGTTATATGCAGGGCATCCTCAAAAGAAGACCTGGAGGAAATAGTAAACCAAACCACTGGTACAGCCAGTTACTGTACTGACCTGGGCTATGGGAAGACCCAAATTTAACTCTCCTCCCCTGCAATTTGGGGGCAGACAGGATTTGAACAGGGGTTTCCTACATTTCAGGGAAGTGCCCTAACCAGGGAGCTAAAGGATATTCTAATGCAGGGGTCCCTCTATGTCTCCTGTTGGAGTAAATGTATTCTGAGTAATTAAAGTGCACTAGAGAAGGGGACTTGGTTCCTGCTCCCCATCTCAGGTGGGTCTACTAATCACTAGCTCTAGAGTCATTCTTTCTCTGTCTCTTTGATCCAGTGATTCTAAGTATGATACACTTCCAGCCTTTTCCTTTGAATGATTATCCCACAGTCTATTAGGTCTCTCAATTAATGCATTTTGCCTCCTACATTAGGCAGCTTACATTAGTTTTTACTTAATCACATTTCTTCACTTGTAACCTATGCTAAATTCCACTCCCTCCTGGGTGTTTATACCCTTCAAATCCTAATAGAGAGTTATTGTGGTTCCCTGCTAACACAATTATTATTTAGCCAAGTTACAATACCTAGATTATTGTAACCTATTGTCATAAATTAATCACCCCAATGTGTAATGATTTTAATGCCCATCTGTAAATTAGAGGCTGCATTTTCCTTTTAGTTTCTTGCATCTACCTTGTAATGGAAACAAAAGCATTTTAAATGGGCTGAATGTCAGGGAAAGGATCATAACGCAAAAAGGGGCAGTCTCGACTCTCAGGCAAGGGAAACTTTAGCGACTTTTAAGCAGTTTTTAAAAGCTCAACTTTTTACAGAGTTGGGTTTCTGTTTACTTGCATTCCCTATTCTTTTGCGTCCTCCCTGTTGCTTTCAAAAACCTTGTGTTTGAATTGGTAAAAGTGGATAATTGTATTAAGAAATCTAGTGTGAGTAGCAAGATAGAATACGAGCATTATGTCTTACTAAAAACAAGCAACCACAGAGAACCTTAAAGACTAACAAATTTATTTATTAGGTAATGAGCTTTCATGTGTAAGACCCACTTCCTCAGATTTGGAGTAGACAATTAGCATCCAGGGTTTATATAGTGAGGGAATCAGGGGGGTGGGGAAAAAATGAAGAGAAGAAAAAAAGGGGGTGGGAGTCACCTGTCATTTAATAGGACCAGTAGCAGAAGGTGGGGGCTTTGCCCTTGTAATGCGCAAGATAATTAAGCTCTCTGTTAAGCCCAAGGTTCCAGACTCACACAGCTACCCCTCTGAAACTATTACGTCTCATTGTACACAATAATTGTGAGGGGGTGTGTAAGGGCAAGAGTGGAAAAGTAGGCCTTTTCAGTACAGTTAGCTGTGGGAAGAGAGAGGGTGGTATAGGGGGAAAGAATGAGGTTATAAGATAACCAAAAAGTTAATAACTCTCCTAAGCAATTTTGCAGTTAGCTTTTTCTGGGATAAAACTAACCTCAGATACCAAAAGGCCAATAATTCCAAAGCAGGTTTCATGCTTTGGTTTTCAATTGTTTGTAGCCACATGGCAAGCGGAGCAATGATCACAGGAGAGGAGCATCTCACACATCGTTGCCTGAACTCCAGGACAACTGCTGGTGCAGCTGAGGGATACACTTCCGATGAGATAATGCACACTGCCAGTGATTCTTCATTACAAATTGCTTGGGATTAGGCCTCTAGCCAAGAAACTCCACTGTAGCGCACTGAGATGCACCAGAGGATACAGCTCTTGTTCACATGTCCAAGAACTACGCTTGGATAGTTGGTTAATTTATTTTGGATGCCTTTGATTTAAGCAACCAGCAGTCCAAAGCCAGCAGATTTTCTTTACCTTATCGCACACAGCACTTATGCAGCGTGCTTTACAAATGTTCTCCTTTTACGTTAGACCGCTGAACAGAGTAGATGCTTCAGCAATTGTGCCCTCTCATACCCCTCCTTCCCGCAGCTGGAGTTTGCAAAATCTCCGTTAGCTGTGGCTGTTTCCCTCTTGAGAACATTCTCCAGCAGTGTCTAATGCCTCTTGAGAACGTTGAGTTTGCTTGCAGCAAATTTACACTCCAAATAAATATCATCTGTAAAGTGTTTGCAGCTCATTTAGTTCCCCTTTCTGTACGTACCATTTTGTCTCAGTCTGTGGTCTCTCCAGATTTTTTAAGCCTCATCACTGACTGCATTTTCAGCCTCAAGAGCTTTACCTAGTGGCCTGATCCTGAGTGCCACCTCGAAGAGGTGTACTGAAAGAACCACTTGGGAGGGCCACTAAACACAGACTGAGGGTATGTTCACACTTACCGGGAGATCGACCGGTTCAGGGTTGATCAGCCAGAGTTTGATTTTGTGCATCTGCTAAAGACATATGAAATCGATCTCTCTGGGCTCCGCAGACTTCCCCTGATACTCCCGCTTTCACTAGGAGTTAGGGAGGTCAACAGGAGAAACATTCCCATCAAGCTCCCACAGTGAGGACAGACCTTACAGTCAACTGCAGAAACGTCAATTCTAGCTACAAAATTGTTGCAGTTAACATTGCACATCTGCAGTCGACTGTCAGGTCTAGTGTAGACCAAGCCTGAGCCAGAACAAAAAATCAGATCCTGTTGATTGAGCAGGGAGAAGTGACACATGAAGCAGAGAGCAAGATCAGTTGGAGTGAGGCTGAAGCTGCTTTTCACTAGCTCTTGCACACTAAAATCTGAATGCTTTATTCAGCAAATGTCAGGCTCTTTCTCAAGGGTTGGTATATCCTGCCCCTGCACAAACTCATAATATGGAGGCCCTGCCCCCTATCCAGGAAAGTGATCCCGCAAGATGCTGGGCACTTTGATCCTGACCCAGAAAAGCTCTTAAGCACATGGAAACAATGGGACTTAAAACATTCTTAAGTGCTTGGCTGGCTATTGGCAGGTGTGCTCAGAACCAAGCTAGAAGCAGCCCATATACAAATACCATTAACTGGGACAAGGAGGTCCTATTTCAAAGTACATAAGGATCTGAATTCCTAAATGAGAGAGAAGGAAAACAGGTCTTTGAAACAGAAGCAGCTGGTGTTTATTCCTGCAGCAGAGTCCAGCTCAACGCAGTCCGAAAATAAAAGATGACGTGTTCTTCACCCCTCATTATACACTCTGGCAGATATTCTTCTCTTTAAAAATTCAGGGCCCAATATCTGAAGTGCAGTCACTCCTGCTTGACAGTGGTGCAAATGAAAAAAAGAAATCCAGTTTCTAAGGACAGGATGGGTTTAATACTCCTCTCCTTCTAACTGTATAGTGGCGCACTTTGGAAATAGCAATTTGTGTTCTTACTAAACGCTACCTTGTGATAAGATTTGAGGGCCCAATGAGGATGTCTCACTGTCTCAGAGAGCTTCAGGTATGCATGTGTGCTTGGATTGACTCCTGTAGGCCACTCTAGCAAGGCTGAAAGGAGTCTAACTGCTGTAAATAAGAAAAAGAAGTCTTGACCATGCCTGTTAAATAAAACAAAGTTCTATGCATCAACTGGAAAAATACTGGAATTTATTAACATTTTAGGCTTAATTATAAGGCAAGAAAACCAGTTCACACTTTGCTAGCAGACTAATGCAGCCTTTTAAGTAGAAACCCAACATCATCCAAAGAATGTGATTTGTTGTCCCTTCCCCTTCAACTCCCTTCTCCTCTTATACTGCTACCCTTAAATCAAAGCCACATTTCTCTTGGTATTGCATTTTCTGGTAAGCAACATCAGTTTTCCAGAGGTTTGGTGTTGCGTTAGTCACTGTCATAAAGGATTTCACATGGAAAATACAACCGAGAAGTAGCAGAACCCCACTGAAATGATACAAGGACATAAGTTGTCCTTATACTCTGGTAAACAGTCAATACAGATTCAGCCTTTATGGGCTGGACTTCCATAGTATGGCAACATCCACGGTCCAGCATCACTGTGGGCACTTGTGAGCTGGAGCATTCGCAGGGGAAAGTGCTCAGCAACGCTTCCCCTGCAATCCCAGAGCTCCTGGAGCACTGCAAAGGAGTGCTGTTCTCCTTGGGCTCTGCGTCCACCCGTGTTACCCACACAAATTTCTCAGCCCTTCCACACTCAGGGACTTACACACCTTTTCCCAATCCGTAGGGCTCAAGGTGTGAGCCTCTTAATTTAAGCTCCCATCCTTACCCAGTTCCTAGGGCTCAGGGTGTAATTCCCTGTGGGTATGCAGGATCTGTGCCACTGAAAAAGCCTTACACCGTAATATTCTTATTCTCTATTCATTTACTATTACCAGCAGAGCAGAACACATGCTAAGGACACAGTGTCATGCTCACCAATCCTGATAAGGTAGGCAGGCAGACTTCCCCTTTTGGGACAGACAAAGTCAGTCTCTGGATGCTGGTTGCCGCACCTCAGGATCTTGGGGGGCTGTTGGGTGTGGGGGGAGTCCTCCTTAAGGTGTTCCTTGTTCCCTACTGCTTGATGTTCTGTTCTTTTCCTTCCTACTTGATGGTCTGTTCTTCTTTTTCCCCCTTGATGTTCTGTTCTTCTTTCTCCTCCCCTTTTTCCTTCTTGGACCCCAGTTTAAGTAGTGAACCTTGAGTTCTGCTTAGCTATACCTTGACCAATTATTTTAGTACAATTTTACTAACCAGTCATAACCTACATTAACAGAATTACCTAACCAATCATAACCCACCACCTTAACTGATTTACACTTAACAAAATCAATTACACGGCAGACAGGAGCAATTCCAAACCAGACAGAGGTTACACAGAAAACAGCAGAAAAGTGAAGACAAACATCAGAGGATGGTGGTTCCACCTCAGCCATTGATAAGTCGTTGCCTGCCAGACAAAATGCTGTCAACTAAGTTTTCTTAACCCATCTTGAGATCTGTTTAACAATGGGTGGCATTAGGATGTGGGCTTCTTCTTAACAGCCTGATGTAACGCTATTGTACTGGAATGGAGATGGAATGTGAGTATGTGACCTGTAGCTTCACGGTTAATGGCTGCTGTTCTTTACTCTGGCTGCAGACAAGCTATAGGTCTCTCAAAATGGCTAGAGAAACCATATTGGTTATACTGATATGCCCTGCCTCTTCCTTGACTACCCTCCCCCAGTTCCTCCCCTGGTGGCAGAGAGGAGATCTGCAGCTGGCAGAAACAGAGGGGAGGGCATTGACCCCTGGTCTTGCAGACTCTGACTGGTCCCAAGGGTTATGGACCAGGGAGGCAAAACCTGTTCAGGTTTTGCTAACACAGACAGACAGAAAAAATCATGTATTATGCTTGTCACTGGAGAGGCAACACCCCTGGTGCTGCTGTGGAGGCTGTTACCACTTTAGTATATGAAAACAAACAGACTAGAACTGCAAGAGTCAGAAGACAAGTTCATGAATAGCTCCTCATGTGGCAAAGCAAATAAACAGAGCAATATACTATCGATACATTCGGGGCTTTTTCCCCCCTCCGAGGAAGCAGAACAGAAGAATAGGGTAAAGCAAATGATAGATAGTAAGTTGTTTATAGTATCCCTGTTCAGGGATCCTCATTGTCTTGGTCCTTCCCTTGTTAATGCTCAGTCCAGTCCTTGAGGCAGTTTTGTCCAGCACTGTGGCCTTTACTTCCACGTTTTCGTGGTGGTGCGAAAGGAGGGTGACATTGTCAGCAAAATCAATGTCCTCTAAGCTGTTTGAAAGGTGTCCACTGAATGCCTCATTGGTGGCCATTTGCTGCTTAAAATGCAGAACAGGAAAACCTTGGACAATGTGGAGAAGATCTACTGAGGCTGAAGGACAACAAGTGGGGAACTCCTGGAGCTAGCTAGAAGTTTTGTCCCAAGACAGAGCAAAGTGGGGGAGACTTGTAGATCACCTGTGCGCCACTCGAAGTACAAGGGTTAAGCAGTAGTAGGCTGCGTCTACACGTGCACGCTACTTCGAAGTAGCGGCAGTAACTTCGAAATAGCGCCCGTCACGTCTACACGTGTTGGGCGCTATTTCGAAGTTGAAATCGACGTTAGGCGGCGAGACGTCGAAGTCGCTAACCCCATGAGCGGATGGGAATAGCGCCCTACTTCGACGTTCAACATCGAAGTAGGGACGTGTAGACGATCCGCGTCCCGCAACATCGAAATAGCGGGGTCCTCCATGGCGGCCATCAGCTGGGGGGTTGACAGATACTCTCTCTCCAGCCCTTGCGGGGCTCTGTGGTCACCGTGGGCAGCAGCCCTTAGCCCAGGGCTTCTGGCTGCTGCTGCTGCAGCTGGGGGTCCGTGCTGCATATACAGGGTCTGCAACTAGTTGTTGGCTCTGTGTATCTTGCACTGTTTAATGAAAGTGTGTCTGGGAGGGGCCCTTTAAGGGAGCGACTTGCTGTTGAGTCCGCCCCGTGACCCTGTCTGCAGCTGTGCCTGGCTCCCTTATTTCGATGTGTGCTACTTTGCCGTGTAGACGTTCCCTCGCTGTGCCTATTTCGATGTTGGGCTGAGCAACGTCGAAGTTGAACATCGACGTTGCCAGCCCTGGAGGACGTGTAGACGTTATTCATCGAAATAGCCTATTTCGATGTCGCAACATCGAAATAAGCTATTTCGAAGTTGGGTGCACGTGTAGACGTAGCCGTAGTGTCCAAGGAGCTTGATTATTTAGAGTAAACCAAAAAAACATCTTTTTAAAAGCTAATTGTACATTGTCATGACCAAGACTGAGAGGCAGTGGACATAAACAATGCCAGGTGATGAGTGTGTGGTTACACCACTTCCCTGCCTCCTCCCAGCCAATGGCTTCAAAGCCAAGCTCTCTGTTGGGAAAAAATGGCTGCAGAGAATTTAGTTCTCTTCTGTCTCCATTAGCTACAGTAGCTGCTTTTAAAGCGATCATGAATGCACCCCTACCTCCCCACATCCCTTCATGTTTCTAAGAATAAATGCTTCAGGTCTAACTAATCAATAATTCCCATTGCTGGATGGCCTATTACCAGGTTATGATTACGCTGAGTGAGGATCCATGTTGATAAATCAGTCTGTAGAGGAAATGTTTAAAAAAATCAGTTCTACCTGCCAAATGCCAGTAAAATGATGTCATGGCAGCAGATTGCTGGAACCTACTATTAGTTTTAATCTACTCCCTATCCAACTTGGTCACAAGAGGGGCAAATTCATGTTTTAAAACATTTAAATGACAAAGATACATGGGCACTATTTAAACGAACCACTTAACCTTTTGGTACTAAAAGCTTCTTGTTATAATGAAACATCAGTTATTCGCTAAATGCGTTTGGTTAAATATTAGCCAAGAGTGTATTCAACTCAGGGACTTACATATATCCAGCGATAAGAGCCATCTGTGTTAAATATAGCCTGTGGGTCAAGAAATATTTTATAGAAAGCCTCCAAAGTAAGCTAATATTCAGGAATGAGATTCAGTTTTACCACAAGACCTATGCATCGTTACACTGCCCCAGGAGCAGCCCAGACCCCCAAAATAATTCAGATTATTCCTCCTGTCTTCCCGACCCCCCCTCACCCTGTGAGCAAATAGGAAAACAAGGACCAGATTGTATCTCAGGGCAGGTCTATGCTGTATGTTTGCATTAGTGCAGCTGCTCCACTGTAGCATGTCTGGTGAAAAGGCTCTAAACTGACAGGAGAGGGCTCTCCTGTCAGCTTAATAAATCCACCTCCATGAGAGACAGTAACTATGTCAATGGGAAACAGTCTCTTCTGTGGACATCAGGCTATCAACATGGCAGTTAAGGTCAAGATAATTATGTCACTCAGAAATGTGGATTTTTCCCACCTTTAAGCATACCAAAATAAGTACACGGTATAAACCATGCTTCAGAGTTGCACATGGGTCTCCTGCCCCCTCCTTCCAGTGAGGGTGAAGAGAATAATCTTCACAGTTAGGGTTACTGTATTTGAACTTCGAAAAAGAGGACACCCTTCAGAGAGAGTGTACCTTATCCATATCTACCAACTCTTGTTGTATTAATGTACTAGATGTACTATAACACATTAATGCAACCTGAGTTGGGAGATACTGATACCGATACACTCTCTCTCAGGAGGGCCTCTTTTTTTGAAAGTTCAAATAAGGTAACTCTAAGATATTAAAAACAGTCACTATGGCTATGGCTACATTATAGCCGTAACTCAAAATAAATTACCCAGTTTGCACAATGCAAATTGCATGTGATATTTTGAGTTACCTTCTTTTGAACTTGGTGCCATTTGGACAACACCGAAGTTTGAAATAAGGGGTTATTTCGAGGTTTCCATTACCCCCTCACAATGAAGGGTAGCAGAAACAGAATACTGAGCAAGAAATAGCTCTGCTATTTCGAGTGCAGCATTTAGCTCCGGAGTTGTTATTTTGAGATACATTTGTATCCCAAAATAGCAAAATAGTCTAGCCATAGCCTATGTCTGGGCTGAAGAGAAGGCAAGAATGACTTTATTTACTATTCAGGCTCTAACCTGTTTACTCTAGGCCCTCTAGCAGCAACTATAAAGATTCACAACTAACCCCACCTTGTTCTGAAAAGGGAAGGGTGGTAAGATGTTTGGCCAAATGTTACATTAAAGCATCTAACTAGTATGAAATATCAACACAAACAAGAATGAGCTGGCTCATGAAGAACAATATAGGCTGCCTAAATCCTTGCAGCCAGGATTTGTGCTGCTCTTTTATGATCTTTGACTACTAGGTCACTGACTTCTTTGACCTCTTGAGATCTTGTGTAATTCTCCAGGAACGCTGAGGCAGTGTTTTTGTTGCTGGATATCTCTTGGCAAGGAAAATTGCTGGCAGTTCTGTGTGGGCAGGCATGGTGTTGCTCATCGGTTCAGTCCTGGGGTGGAGATGAGGGTGGTGCATCACCAGGTGAACCTCCAGAATAAAATGCCCCTAGTTTTGACAAATTATTTTCCCTGGCACACTAGCAAAGCCGGACCAAGGAGATCTGGCACTGTCCTCTTTTCCTGAGAAATTTTCACCCAAATGTAATATTCTGAATGCAATATCCTCAAGGATTTGATTTTATGGTATATGTTCAAGTCATTTTTATGGCAAATTTTATATTGATCTTCCTTTATCTGTAGTCTTCGGAAGTCAGGCCAACAAGGCAGTCTCTTCATGTGGGAAGAAATGGTGCAATAGTGGACCTCAACTTCTTCCCATCAAATTTTGCTAGGGGCATTGACCATCATGTAATAGGACAAAATGAGAATCTGAGGAATTAGGAAGGAGTTATTTTATTGTGTTTACTGTCTATTCTGCTTCACCATTGCTTTGAGGGAACAGTGAGTAGATGGGACATGAGTGGAACCATAAGTATTTGCAAACCTCTTAAAGTTTCCAGAGGAAAACCATGGAACATTGGTTGGAGATTACTTGCTCTGGAATCCCAAAATAGATAAAGATGAAACCAAGAGTACGTCTACACTTATGCAAAGATTGATGCACTGATGGTCGATCATGTGGAGTTCAGTTTAGTGCACCTAGTGGGGATGTGTTAACAATCTTGGTGCCACCATCAAACCTGGTATTCCTGGCAGTCACAAGGAGTAAGGGAAGTCAGCAGGAGAGTTTCTCCCATTGACATCCTTCTGGGTAGATGCGGCAAAAATAGATTTTAGATAAGCCGACTCCAGCTATGCAACTCTTTTATCTGAAATTGCAGATCTAAAAATCAATTTTAGCTCCTAGTGTAGATCTGGCCTTAATTTCCACAACTGTCCTTGATGAGCCCCAAGGCAAACCACAAGGACTCAAGCAATAATTAATCAAAAGATAAGTTTTATTATCCACACAGAAAAGATCCGTCCCAACTAGTGGCCAGTGCCCGTCTTGTAGAGCAGATGGTAGCAAGAATTCCAGTGGGTTTGTTCTCCCCAGACCATAACATCGCATTTCTCAATGCCCTGTTGTAGTCGTTCGATCCGCCCAGACTCCCAAACAGACTAGTCATTTCCCTGTGCTTTGTCTCCCTCTTTCAGGCTGTCAAGGACTTCCTACCGCACGGATGTAGGTATAGCCCATCTGGTCTCTTCAACAGCAGAGTTTGGTTTATGGAAAGATTCCCCCAAAACCACCAGATATGATTTCACAGAGATTCCTGGCTGTGTCTGTTTGTCCAGCCTTCTTTGCAGTGAGTCAAGAGGTGGCTCAGGAATTCCTCTGCCACTTGCATCATCTTCTGTTCTTGCAGGCATCTTTCTATGCCTGGCAAAGCTCTAAGACCGCTATCTACAGAACCTTCTATAAAGAGATCTTCTTGTTCACACGCTTGCTGTGGTGTGTCTGGGATTACCTGTATCCACTTCAATTCAAGCTTTGGATGAATAACAGAGGTCTCTGTAGACCTTTAACCTTTAAGGTTAGATTTATGTCAAGAATAGGGCAAAGTTAGTCTTAAAACCTCCCACTGTCTCCTTCTCCCAAGCTGTTCATACCAAACTCATTGCAATTCCAAACCACTGTCCTCACAGCCATTCATTTTCTTCTTGGCATATGCACAACGTGCCTCAGGTGACACATAACCAAGATTCATCATTGAATTGGTCTGGGGGCTGGGTCATTAGCTTGCCAGCCTGGGTCATGTACTCATGGGGATTGTGACATAAATCCATGCCCCCCCCCTCCCCAGAGACAGTCACTAGATATCTCTACTCTCTGACTGTAGCACACAGAGCAGTGACCCACAAGGAGGGGTATATGTATCACGGGGCATAGGCAGAGATTTTCCAAGGGGTACATCAACTCATTTAGATATTTGTCTACTTTTATAACAGGCTACATAAAAAGAACTAGCAAAGTGAGTGCAAACTAAAAATTTGTATACACAATAACTTATTTATTCTGGTCTATAAACTGTATGCAGAAATGTAAGTACAAGGTTCATCTTCCAGTTGATTTATTTTACAATGATATGGCAAAAATGAGAAAGCAATTTTTCAATGATAGTATGCTGTGACACTTTGTATTTTTATGTGCCATTTTGTAAGCAAGTACTTATTAAATGGGTGAAATCAGATTACTAAAAGGATACAATAGTCTGGAAATGCTGAGAGACACGGACACTGAGCACACAGGAGCAGAGAAACCAGAAAAATGAGAGGCCAATGTTCAGTAGCAGCAGATACCCTAGCTAAGAAGCAATTTAATGAACTCCACTAGTATCTGCCTTCTTTAATCTGATCCCACAAATTCTCATAAACTGAGCAGAACCAGTATGATTCTTGGAAGTAGCAGAGTTGCCAGGTACCTTTTCTGCGCCAGTACCAGAGTGATGAATCAGAGGCCTCTGAAATCAGAACTATTTGTCTGTTTGTTTGCTTGCTTGTTTTGTGAGGAAAAGGTGCTGGTCAGGTTCACTAGCTGACCTTGATAATCCTGAAGCCAGCTACGTAAACCTCTATGGCAGTGTTTCTCAGCCAGGGGTCTTGGCCCCCTGGAGGCCACAAGCAGGTTTCAGAGGGTCCACCAAGCAGGACCAGCATTTGTTCTGTCACTTGGGAGGAATTTTTTATATATATATATATATATATATATATATATACACACACACAGACACACAGAGGGAGAGGGAAATATAATAGATCCAGTGTAATCCTTGTAAGAATGATTTAGTTTGATTCAATGAAAGACATTGAATTAGTTTCAGGGAGGGTAGCTGTGCTAGTCATCTGAAGAAGTGGGCCTTACACATGAAAGTTCATGACCTAATTCATGGGTTAATCTTTGAGGTGTTCCAGGACTGACTGAATAAATTTGTCGGCTATTATTGGAAAAGCTGGCTTCAGGATTATCGAGCTCAGCCAGTGAACCTGACCAGCACTTCTTTTTCCACAGAACAAACAGGCAGAGTGTTCTGATTTCAGAGGCCTCTCATTCATTTAGTCTGCTACTGGCGCACAAAAGATAACTGACAACTTGCAGGCAATGATGATATTCCACTACTTCCACAGGCTGGCATGCTGTGAGCATTGTTTAAAACACCTCATGAACTGAGGTGTGTCAAGTAACTTTTGCACCATCTGATGTGTGATAAATACGACATCACCCACATTCAGAACTCTAAAACGTACAGGATGTAAAGATTAAAAGAACAGCATTTTTCTTTATATGGATGCAGTCAACTTACTTATTAGTGCTGCTGCAGCAGGAGGGAGTGGGTGGGTATTTCAATGCTAGCACATTTCTATTTGGCAACAGTGAATAGCATGAGTGCCTGCAGATAGAGCTCTGTGGAATCCCCAGATTCTGCAGATTTCCTTACCAATTTTGTCTCAGATAATTAAGATTTTTAAATAATAAAAGAAAACATTAAAGAGGATGTGCAAGCTCCAGCTGGATCGAATGAATTTTAAAAAACACTTCACTTTTTTTTTTTACAAAGTACTGCCTTCAAATTAAAAATGATCATTAAAGCGCAATTCTGCTCTGAAAAGTAGCTATGTAAAAATGACACCTGCTTCCTCTGCTTCCTGTGTGTATCCACTATCCAGAGTTGTATCAATGCACTTTAGTGATTTAAAAAATAAGCTTGTAATAGTCTTGACAGCTGTTGGCACTGCAGAGCCAATGTAGTTATGGGAGAGGGAGCTGGAGTCTGTCTTGTTCACACACCAACAGAACTTGTCCACACCAGGGATTTGCCTAATTGCAGACCTGGGTGACTAGCCTACAGTAGAACTGCATGGGTGCAACCCCGTCCCCCAGGGTAGACAGGATAAATCACCATCTGCAACACCATTAGCTTTGTATTCTGCCTTCTCTTTCAAGCAAGGCTAAGTACCACAAATGCAAACAGCAGTGATTTTCACCAGTTCCACTACACCATGGTAGAATGGCCAGATGCCAGGTTTTCAGACAGATGAAAAGGTGACCTGACAGCATGAGATCTAGTGACCTGACATCCAAAGTCTGATTTCTGTGGGTGGGGAGGTGGTGAGGCACTGGGTCACCACCAATACCAACCCCTAATCAGCCATGGTTACTTCCTACCCGTGACAAGCTGCTGTAGCTCCCAGGCCTGGCTCTACAGACCAGTTGCTCCTGACCTGGACAGAAGGGAAGGGTGGCAGGAGAGGGGACAAGCTGTGAACTGTGGGGAGATAGAGACTTGGGACAAAGGGGCTGAATGAAAGAGGTTCCAGCACTCCTGCTGGTGTGTCTGTTTTTTAAAATATTACTAAGTTGGCAACCCCATACCATTGCTTGTCCAATATTAGCTGTAATCATGGCATGCATCCAGCATAGACAAAACCTCAGAACAGAGGATCAGCAACCCCTGGCACACGTGCCAGGAGTGGCATGTGAGTCAATTTTCATCGACACATGAGGTGGGAACTCAGCCCCACCCATCCTCCCCCATGGAGCCAGGAGCTTGCTCAAAGCCATGCTGCCTGTGGATTAACAAAAGACCAGCAAATACTACCAGCTACTACCTAAATGGTAAAGCTCTGCATCTTCATTTATTAATGAAGCTGTTGTAAGTAGGACTATTAGTGACTTTAAGAAGTATCACTGGCATTTGGAGTGTACATTGAGGCCAACAGGTCAAATTTTGGCACTCCATCTCAGAAAGGTTGTTGACCCCTGCCTCAGACCCTCGTCTTGCAAATTGGTTCTCAAAGTTGAACCTTTGCCATCACATGGAGCCATTTCCTTCAAAGAAGTGCAAGGGTAAAGTCTGTCTGCAGGACTGAGCACTACACTTCAGAGGACCAAGATTTCTGCTGAAGGCAATAGGGCTGTAACAAAGCAAAATATAAAGGACATGAGAGTAACACAAGCATAAAGGAAGGTGGAATTTCACTTGAAGACTCCTTGTGACTTGAGATGTTGCATGAAGAGTATAGAACCTAGACTGACTTTCAGATCCCAGTTACTTTTCATAGTTTCCATTAAAAATAACATCTTTTCACTGATTGCCATTAAGAGAACAAGGTCCTGCAAAGGGAAGAAGGAAAGTTGTAAGTTCTTGCAACAATTGATTTCTACAGGGCGTGATCAAGACATTCTGAGAAATCTCCTCCTGTCCATCTGGAAAACCATCCCAAAGAAGAGGAGGGAAACAAAAACACTCTGCTCATGTGGTTATTTTTGAATGACAGAATTCAAAGACGTTCAGACACATCAACTAGATTTTGGCTGAAGTGAGAAATGTGCAGTTCTATCAGCAAATCCAGGTGAAGAGGCTTAAAACAGACACAGACAGGTGCTACAGATTGTGCCTCCCTGGGCCAGTACTATTAGGACCTGACTAGCTCTGAAGGAGAGAATTTGCTGGACCAGGGGATGTCCCCTGCCACTGGCCCCCAAGCACCTGCTTTGGTTCCCTCCCCCTCCCCCTCCCCCTGATGTCTGGGTTCTTTGTCCAGCTGCTGCCCATGTCCTGGCCAGCCCAGGCTCTGGCTCCTACTGCAGGGCTCCAGCTCCAGCCTGGCCCCATGCTGCTGTGGGGCTTTGGCCCTGGCTGCATGCTGCCCGGGGGCTGCCACAAGGCTCCCCCGCCCCTCAGCCCCAGGCTACCATGGGCTGCCATAGGGTTTTACCCCAGAACCATGATCTTCCCAGCCCAGATGCTCACCTTGTTTTGGCTGGCAGCCAGCTCTTAGGCTCCTGGGCTGTCTGGTCCAGGAACATCCATGGTCCTGCCAGACCAAGGGTCTGCAACCTGCAGCTCTGAAGCCTCATGCGGCTCTTTCAGGACTTCTATAGGATGCTATAATTGCAAATTAATGAAGAGCCCTCCAGAGTATTTTCAATAGTAGTAGTAGTAGGCATCCTTCAGTCTGCATAGACTATGGATCGCACCCTTTAAAGTTTCAATTGAGGACTTCATTTACAGCGTCTATTGTGACTATAAAGACCCACATGAGAGTGACAGTCCTTGCTGCATCTCTTGCAGATGTGGTGGGTATCTGGCAAGTCCTTAGTGTGCTTTCTGTGCGCTCGCTTCTCCTCTGCTAGCTGTCTGATCTTCAACTCGCCCTTCTGAAGGCCCTTGTGTAACCCCTGCCTCCATCTGCTGTGGTCGTCTGCTAGATCTTTCCAGTTGTCCAGCTCGATGTCTACCTCTCTGAGGTCTCTCTTGCAGACATCTTTGTAACGCAACTGGGGGTGTCCGGGAGGTCTTTTGCCAGAGGCTACCTCACCATACAGGATGTCTTTTGGAATCCTTCCATCGTTCATCCTGTGGATGTGGCCAAGCCAGCGGAGTCGACGCTGCCTGAGGAGGGTGTGCATGGTTGGGATTCCAGCTTGCTTGAGGACGGCGGTGTTGGTCACTCTGTCCTTCCATGATATTCCAAGGATGCGCCTGAGGCAGCGCAAGTGGCAGACGTTCAGCTGCACTCCTGGAGTACAAACGCTCACCGAGCCAGAGTACCCAGCAAGCACTTAGAGAGGCCAGAAGAACAGTACAGCAGACAGCCAGGTGCTGTGCCAACAACCACTGGCTCCAGTTATGCAGCAGCATTCAGACCTGTGCCGACTTTGGTAATCTCAGAGGAATGTACGAGGGTATGAAGAAGGTATTAGGACCCACCCAGAACAAGATGGCACCTCTGAAATCCAAATCTGGTGAAGTCATCGCTGACAAAGCCAAACAGATGGAGCGCTGGGTTGAGCACTACTCCGAGCTGTACTCACGCGAGAACGTTGTGGTTGACGCAGCCCTCGATGCCGTCGAGCTCCTACCAGTAATGGACGAACTGGACCAAGAGCCGACTGTGGATGAACTGAAGACAGCCATTGACAGCATTGCAGTAGGAAAGGCCCCTGGCCAGGATGGTATACCACCAGAGGTAATCAAGTGTGCCGCGGACACACTCCTGGAATCCCTACATGAGCTACTGTGCCTGGGCTGGAAAGAGGGAGAGGTTCCACAGGATATGTGTGACGCTAACATTGTAACGTTGTATAAGAACAAAGGAGACAGAAGCGACTGCAACAACTACCGTGGAATCTCCCTCCTAAGCGTCACTGGTAAACTGTTCACTCGCGTCATCCTTGGCAGACTCCAGAAGATTGCTGAGAGGGTGTACCCCGAATCGCAGTGCGGATTCCACGCAGAGAGGTCTACCGTTGATATGGTGTTCTCTCTAAGGCAGCTGCAGGAGAAGTGCAGGGAGCAGAGAAAGCCACTCTACATAGCCTTCATTGACCTGACCAAGGCCTTTGACTTGGTCAGCAGGGATGGTCTGTTCAAACTGCTCCACAAGTTAGGCTGTCCTCCACGGTTACTGAAGATGATCCAGTCATTCCACAAAAACATGAGAGGAACCATCCAATATGACGGCGCATTATCGGATGCTTTCAGAATCAGGAGCGGCGTCAAACAAGGATGCGTGCTTGCTCCGACATTGTTCAGGATCTTCTTCGCACTCCTCCTGAAGCATGCCTCTGGATCTTCAACAGAGGGCATCTTGCTGCACACAAGATCTGATGGGAAACTGTTTAACCTTGCAAGGCTGAAAGCGAAGTCTAAGGTGCAAGAAGTCCTCATCAGAGACATGCTGTTTGCAGATGATGCTGCTGTAGTGTCTCACACAGAAGACCAGCTTCAAAAACTGCTGGATCGGTTCTCCAAAGCGTGCAAGGACTTTGGGCTTACCATCAGCCTAAAGAAGACGAACGTACTCGGTCAGGATGTTGCTGAATCCCCATCAATCAGCACTGACAACTATACGTTAGAGGTTGTCCACGAGTTCGTTTACCTCGGGTCCACCATCACTGACACCCTGTCGTTGGACACTGAGCTAAATAGGAGGATCGGAAAAGCGGCCACAACTCTGTCCAGACTCAGCAAGAGAGTGTGGAATAACAACAAGCTGTACACTCACACCAAAATGCAAGTCTACAGAGCCTGCATCCTCAGCACCCTCCTTTATGGCAGCGAGACTTGGACCCTGTATGCCCGCCAGGAAAAGAGTATTTTCAATAAACAGTGAACATTTAAAAGCCCCCAAAAGAATAACTCATATCTAAATAGCAAATAATATGTGATCTCAAAACTTTGGATAACTCCCCCTAGCATCCTCCAGAGCGAGAGAAGGTTTGGGAGTGGAAGTCAGGAAGACAGTTGTACAAGCACCCATGTAAAGTGTGAGGAAATAGAATATGTGAAAAACTGGTGAATGTCCTGCACTAAACATGTATCACATTACAAATCATTGTGTGTGCGCTGTTCTTAAAATCGGAGGTACAAAAAGTACAGTTTGACGTTATTTATTAAGGACCATCTCATAGTCACATGCATTGAGGGTCTTGAATTATTGAGGTTTTTACTGAATTGGAAAAAACGGCTCTTCTTATTTTGGCTGCTGACCCCCGTGCCAGACCATGGATGTTGCTGGACCAGAGAGTGGTGGTTTTAGGTGGCGCAACCTGCAGTATTATTCGGCAGGGGAATCGAAGAAGGCTGGCACTGTAACCATGAAGGCCATATACAAAGCTATGCTTGAGACCAATCAGTAGAGGTGGGACAGGTGCACAACCAGCCTGATAATAGCAGCTAAGGCAAAGAACATAAATCACAGCACTCACCTTTTCTTTCGGTCCATTGCTACATGCTTTTATGCTCCATTCTCATTAGCATCTCTCACCTTATCTGGACTGATTTTGGATTTACACCATGTCCCACTGGCATCACAATCCCACAACATTATCTACAAATAATTCAGAACAGGAGCTAGGATTTCAACAGTGAGTGGGCAAGTCTGATAATAGCATGCCAGTCATCCTTTCTTCACATGGTTATATTTCACTCACTTTATAATCAAAGAATGAAGAGATGAGATGGTCCTACTAAGCCATCTAGTCTATCTCCCTTTCACATTGCATGCTACCATTTTAAAAATGTCTGTCAGTGATGTGTCCGTCACTTCCTTTTATTCCAGATATTTGCAGACTGTATCACCTACCACCACATTAGTCATGTTTAGCACTTAACTTTTTCCTCTGGAGTCCTTCCGCCCCTTCATTGTAACTGTTGTACCCATCCTTTGGCATCTGCCTTATGAAGATAAGGCAATCCAGTTCCTAGTTTTGGGTAGAGGCTTTGCAAAGACTGCCATTATCAGAGGCAAGGGGGGACTCCTGTGAACACCCACCACAAAGAAAATTTCTGGTGATGGTGCCATCTTGTAAGGGTGAGATTAAGTTAAATAGACAGACAGACAACATATTTTTATCTTTAAATTTCACCCATCACCAGACTCAGTCTGCAGAAAACAAATGGAATAACATGCAAATCAAGCCTGTGAGATGCTTCAAGGCACCACGACAGAGCGGTATGAGGTAGCTCACAGTGCCATCTCTGCCATGACAGCCCTGCGCATGGATACAAGACTTTACTCTCCAAGGATGGGAATGTAGGACCTGCCACAAGCACAAGGCATGCGTTCTTTTCTTAGAAAAAAAAGAAAAAGCAGGTTTGAAAGGAGGAGAATAATGGATCATCTGTATTCATCATGTTAATCCCTTATTTTTTTGCTTTTTATGGGAATCACATAAAGGGCCTTAGGAGCCTTTTTTCTCTAATGGGAAAGAAGGCATCATGGTTCCCTTTTATGCAAAAAGTCAAACTACAAGACACACACCTGACGATCGGTCGGTCGGTAGGTTGGTAGGTACGTCTGTCTGTCTGTCTATCTCATCACTGCATTATCTGACCACTTTGGAATGTTCATATTCAACCTCACAGCCATCTTATGAAGTTGGAAAATACTCAGTTGATCTGCATTGTACAGAAGGGGGCTGTGACACAGCAAGGCTCAGGGGCAGATTCTCATCTGTGCAAATTCTCCAACTTCAGTGGTGCTCTACTGATTGACTCCAGCTTAGAGTCCAGCTTTGAGCGATTTGCCCAAGACTACACAGGGAGTCTGCAGATGGAAAAAGGAACTGGACCTTGAGGTCTTAAGCTGCAGGCTAGAAACCTATCACTGGATCATCCTTCTTTTATTACACAGCATGTAGTACCTAGCAATTCAACTCCCTCCCTCAACGCTATGACATGATTTCGGTTCCCGAACAAAAGGCTTTCATTGTGTGCCATAACTAATGCAAGCTAGTTAACACTAATAGAAAAATCTAGTGGAAAAAAAAATTCTTAATTCTCATCTGCGTGTGTGAGCAGTGAGTGAACCTAGGGCTGGGGGAGGCAAGCTCCAAGCCCACCCCTTCCACCCAGGGTTACTGTAGGAGACAAGCACCCCCACCCCCACTGTAGTTCCAGGCTGCCCTTGCCTCAGTGGGTGGTGTGTGGTCCCAGCCTTCCCTGGCCCCACAAGAGGATGGACGGAGCACAGGCCCAGTGTGCCCTGGCCCTGGTCAGAGCACAGGGGAGAGCGAGGTGGGTGGCACGCAGGCACAGCCTTCCACAGAGTATGGGAAGGGAAGGCCCCTGGCCCTGGAGGCACATGGTGGGTGGCCTCCTTGCTCCAGAGTGTGGGCAGCACCTGGTCCCAGCCTAACGAAGAAGGCTGGTGGCACAGCCCCAGCTTCAGCAGGACTGCCTCCCAGACAGGGCCGAGAGACGGGGGGGAGACACTCTGAAGAGAGGAGGGGGCCTGGGGCAAAGTATGGGTGGGGCCGGGCTGGCACTCTGGGGAGGCATTGCCTTCCACTACCTCTTATACGCACTGCCCAGGGCTGGATGAATGTAGTAGCATTTGTGTTGTTTGATTTTCTAAAATCTATTTCCTCCTCTTTCCACTCCTGAAAGGAAACCCAGGGCTGAGCTACTCACAAGCTGTAAGTCAGCCTCTGTGCCCCTTCTTCAGTTATGTAATTTAAGTAACCGAAGTCGACATAACTTAAGTCTGCACTGTGCTGTGCTGTGCTGTGCTGACAGGAGACGCTCTCCCGCCAATCTCCCTTATGCACTCAGGATCCGGAGCACACAGGTCAATGGGAAAACGCTCTGCCATTGACTTAGTGGATCTTCCAGGCTTGCCACAGCAACATGGAACAATGGTTGCAGCAGTGCCAATTTAGCCGTAAGTATAGACCTGTCCTAGCATCCAGACAGAGCACTGTTCAGATTGCACGTCCAATATTTAGAGCACAGGAATTACATTTACACTGAACGGCTAAAATCCAATACTGGAGATTATGTGCAGTCACAATATATTTACATACCACAGTTCCAGAATATCTCAATTAATAAACACCCTAGTTCACCTCAGGACACCCCCTTTCCAAACGCCTGAGGTAAAAGAAGAAAGTAATTGTGGAAGAACTGTTGCTCTTTTACCATCTCTTAAAAAAATGTCCACACAGTTGCCTGAGATTCAGCGACCAATGCCACTATCATGCAATATTTGTATTACCCAGTGAGGGCACTAGGTGGTTGCAGGGAACTTCCATAAAATGGACCAAGGTTGCATAGATATAACGGAGACTAGAATTTGTTCTTTTGTGTACAGCACCACACGTAGGCAGCCAAGTCATGAGAGCAAGTCTGGTGGTATGATACAGTAGGGTACAGTACAGTACTCTGTGCAGCACCAGCAGGATATTTGTAGCTGGTGCCCTCTGCTGGAAGACATGAGCTACCTGTTGGGTAGCCCCATGCCAGCAGTTTCTCTGGTGGGGCCTCACTGCCCCTCGCCCCGTGTCCCAAGCCCTGCCATGTAACTACATCCATCTGGGGGTTGTACAGCAGCCCTGCTGGAGGACAGGGCTGAGGGTGGTACAGCGACAGGGAGGAGCTGTCTGTATGGGGCTGCCTGCTGGCCTCCTGTTCTTCTCCCTTCACTGCTGTGCTTCTGAAGTCTGGTGCAGTGGTAGGCGAACAGAAGCCCCCTCTTCCCACTAACGTGGAATGGATCATGAGGAGACACGAAGAGCCTGGTAGCCCCATGCTGGGTGCTGTGGTAGGAGGAGTCATGGGGAGAGTCACATGGGGCTGTCACATGTTCTCTTATAGTAGTGCCTCCCATACCCATAAGAAATGGATTCTACTTGCACCACTGCATATAGCATGTGCATTATGAGCAATGACATTTGTGCGTGATACTTCATAGAAAAAGACACAACCAGCTCTACATACATCAAACCACCCGGGTAACCAAAGTACTCCTGACATTTATGAGGCCATAAATATGCTCGGTTAGAGGACGCAGGTCCAGCAAACAAGCTGTTTTAAAATCCTCAGCACTGAGATACAAACAAAACAGCTGCACTGTGGTTCTGTCTCCTTTATTCTGTATATATGTTATTTGTGCAGAATATTACAAACCACATCTTATAAAATGCTTGTCTAACCATTATAATTTTGGAGTGACAGTTCTTGTATGGTTTATTTCTTACTCATGTGTTTTATGGCCATCAATTATATATAATAGCCATGAAAATCATTGACTAGGTGCAGCACATTAACATATATACATTCCAGCCAAAAAGCTACAATCCACACACATTAAGCTCCTTGTATAGAAAGTTTTTTTCCTCCTTCTTTAGATTTTCTGCTGCTCTACTTGATGACTAGCAATAAAATGGGTAAACAGAGCTCCAAGGGAAATGAAAACTACATCTGCCGAACATTCAGAACCACTGCCAAAATACACAAGGTGGATAATTTGCATGCAGTATGTAAAAAGTAGTTACGCTGCTTTCTTCCTACACTTTACATCTCCATAAAACATAATAATGGATTTCTAATTATACAGCTGAATAATAAGGAAGCAGCAAGCCCCGTTTTAAGAGGAAAATGGCACAAGGGGAAAAAATGAACCAAAGAAACAAACGAAATGAGGGCAATGATATGATTCAGAAGATGCTTTAAATGGCTGTGTAATAAACATTTTGAAGCACACATTTTCTTAGGCTTCTTCATAGGAGTTTTAATTTTTGACATCTGTCTTCACAGTGAACGGATGAGTATTATCTACTGAGATGGATAGAGGGAGCTGCTTTCATGTTTATTAGGATAAATATTGGATTCTTAAACAGACTGTATGAAGTTTTTGCAGGGGAGAGAGGAACAGACTTATGCCATATGCAAACAGCATCACAAACTATACCAGAACACGGAAAATACTCTTTTCTCTTAAGGAATATGTCAGTGATCTCTGATAGGTTGCAGAGCACCAAGCACTTCCAAGAGAATGCACCACCTTCTCAGAGAGTAGAGACTGCCTGCTGGGGTTCCTCTGCCCCCTGGAGGATACTAGAAGTAAGTCAACAGAATATAGCACTTTCATTGACAACCATATTCCACTCACCACAAGGAGGAATGGACACTTTGGAGGGGCCGTTTGTCAACAGAAAAGGCTTCCAAGACACCACACAGCTCTCTCTACTGCGGTTCCAGGTGGCTGTTTTGCTGATAGAGTGGCCAGGCTGTCTGGCTGCTCTCTGTAGACAAAGCAGAGCGCTCTTTGGATCGGCCCTGTGGTCTGGACAAGATCCATTGACAGACATTTTGTCTCAAGGCGTCTTCCAACAAAAATTTCTGCCGACAAATCCCTGTAGTCCAGACATAGTCTATTAGAAGTAGGCAAAAAAAAAAAAAAAAAGAAGTCTGAAACTTTTTAATTGAAAAGCAGATTTGGGTAAACAAAAACATTTCACAAGTTAATTTCAATAAAATTATTTGGGTAAAAAACCCCTCAAACCCAACTAAAAAAAACCTGAATGTTTTGTTTTGACATTTTCTAAATGAAACGTTTCTATTCTAAATGTCTTTTCACTAGATATTTACTTGAATTGTATTTTAAAAACACCTCAAAGCTTAAAAATTAAATGAAATATTTTACTTGACCCAGATGATTTTTTAACTTTAAGTTTGCTGAAAAATTCATTTTTTAAATTTTGTTCTAGTCAGAGCAGCCATCAGACCAAAGAAACTAGTCATTCTAACAGCTCTACTTGCAGTGTGATTCAAGCCCAGACTACATTGCCTCCCAAGAGTCCCAGTGTTCGGAAGGAAACTGGAAAAAATCCAGACAAGATGATTTTACTATGAAAGGAAACATTTTGAGGAAGTGGTAGCAGTTCATTTTTGAGGACCTCGCCCCCTAATTGTCAAGATAGGGTACAGTTGCAGGGTTATGTTGGATTTCTCTCCATTGATACCTAATAGTAACAGTGGCTAGGTACAACTTCCTTCTTCAGTCACCCATAAATTCCACCCCATCCTCACAGACCTAGGTCTTGATACAGCGATCCATGATTTTGTCATTTCTAGACTAGACGTGCATTTTCAGAGGAGCCTTGTGGCCAGAGGCGCCAATAGCTGCCATGGTCTCTGGGGCAAAGTGGAAGGGGGGCCTGGCTCCGTGCCCTGGAAAGGGTGGTGGGGTCAAGGACGGAAGGGGTGGGGCTTAGGGCAGACAGCCCTGGGCCCCTCCATGCTCCCTTAGAACCGTGAGTGGAGTGGTGACACAGAGCTCTGTGGCATTTCAAAGGCGCTCTGAGCTTTGGCTGCCACCACTGCCAAAGTAGTCGGAGCGGTGGTTGAAACGCCTAGTTCCTTTGAAACTCCAATCCCAGGGGCAACTGACCCCTTTGCCTCTCCCTGTCAGTGGGCCTGCTCATGGCTTACCTACACATGAAAGCTGTTCTGGAATAAGACAGTGTAAATTTGATGTGGAATTGCTATTCCCAAATAACTCCATGTGTAGACAAGCCCAAGGAGATTTCAGAGGCCAACTCCCACTGACTTTCAAGCCGTAGGCGTTTTTGAAACTCCCAGCCTACCTTACAGCCCTGAGCACTACCTGTGCCTGAGATGAAGGACAAATGGAAAAAGCAACTGGTCTCCTGCTAAGGAGAATGAACAAGGGAGGTTACTTCAGACACTGAGTTCTGTAGTTTGTCTCAGGCAGTTTCAGATTCAGTCCACAGTGTTGGCCCTGGCTTCCAAGCCCTTCTACTCACTCTTTCTGGTGATGGCCCTTCCCTCCATACCAAATCACAGCAGCTATAACTAATCAACTGTACCAACAACATCAAAGGTGAGACTCATAGGCACCAGAGGGAAGAGTGGAAGGCCTTGGCTCTATCATTCCTGACCAGTGGAGATCAGGATGTGGCCAAAGCTTATGGACACTGTGGCAGACCACAACCTGCAGGCTACAAGAGCCTAACAGAAGGTATGCAAATGGGGAAACTGGGCCAATCCCTTTCTTGTCCCTAATTAGGCTCACAGCTGGGTCTTGTTACGGACCAGCCACAGTACTAGGCCAATCAGCACCTGCTGCTGGGGTAAGGCTGCTGGCTCAGTATTAAAGGCTTTCCCTCTAGGCAGAAGTGGGAAGCAGTGGAGAGGTGTGCAGGGAGGAAGAGGCCAGGCCAGGCCAGGCCAGGCCAGAGCAGAGCAGAGCAGAGCAGAGCAGAGCAGAGCAGAGCCTGAAGGGAAGTGGTGGGTGAAGCGGCCCACAGAGAGGTTGCTACTTTAGGACAGGGCTAAGAACACCACTAACTGCCTCTCTCTGTTAAGGACTCTGGGCAGGACTGGACTCTCCCACCCTTCCCCTAGAGGTTGCCTCACTAGGTAAACAGCAGCAGCCTGAACCCTGTAACAGGGTCTGCTCCACCTTCACTGAGGACTTGCCTGTGATGAGACTGGCTTGGTCAGTGGAGACTCTTTCTTTGGAAGGATCCAGGCAGCTAAGGGGCCACCATGAGTCTCTGAGGCACACATAAAACTGCTGAGAAGCAGAAACCCTTAGGGACCTGATAGGGACCCTGTCGCAACACGGAGCAAAATTTACCTCTTTGCACAATCTAAGAGAGAGGTTGGCAATATCCTCTTAGCAGTCAACTTCCAATCCTTGAATCCATTCAGAATTGCACACAGTCTGTGGGTATTTTTTTCAGGCAGGATCAATACAATTTTCCTTTTATGTACAGCCCCTAGCTACTTTGATTATAGATAAAAAGTCATCATGAATGGAATGAAAAAGAGATATCTGAAACAATATGGTAAGTGAAATACTAGACATTGCATTTATCAGAAGATGGGACACTGGCCTAGATGGACCATTGTTCTGACTCAGTGTGGCCATTCTTAGGTTCTTGTATTCTGATTTGAAAACAATTTTTTTGGGGGAGTGGGGCTCAGAAAATTGATTATCTAACTTGCCTCCTTTCTCTGCCTCCAGATGAGGTTATATAAATAAATACTTTCTGTAAAGTTCTATGCATGAACACTTTGTGAAATAACTGTCCCACGAAAGCTCATCACTTAATACATCATTTTGTTAGTCTTTAAAGTGCTGCTTGACTGCTTTTTTTTGTTTTGCATCCATAGATGTACACATTTAATTGCAGAACTTTCCACATCCTAGGGCAACACTAAAAGCCTGACACTACTGGTTGAACCGCTCTTGTCCAGCACTATGATTTTAGTTAGCCAGATGACAACTTATCATGGGTGTGACCAGTGCTTTTTTGGTGCTGGCACTGAGAATTGGCACCTTAGCAGCCCCAGCCCGGTGGGAGGTGGGGTGGGAAGCTGGCTGATACCAGCTTTTTTTTTTTTCTAAAACAAAAAAGCACTGGGCGTGACCAAGTTTCCCGGGGTTCCATAAAGTTTGTTTACAGTCCTGGCTGTCAGTGTTCTGTGCTGTTATTTAGCTGTAATTTACCCATCCATGTCTTCTAAGAGCCCAGTAAGCAGTGGAAGTGTTGATAATGTGCTAGACAATGTTGACCTCCTGTGGTCCAGTCAATTTTCTCATTCAGCACCGGTCAGGTCCTGAGGGTGCTGGACTAGAGAGGTTCAACCTGTAGTGACATAGCAAGATGATGCATGTTATGTCTTAGCTAAATTGCCAGGGGTGAGCACTCAGCTTCATTTTGTAAATCAGTCATGATCTAGGACAAATTAAAAAAAAATCTGAATTAAGTTTACCAGGTTTTAAAACAAAAATTTCAACTGTTTATGTAACCCTTCTGTTAACGCCAGATGCCTGCCAGAAGGGCCGGGTTCAACTCTTGTGGGGTTTTCCTATCAAGGATACAATCAACCGGCTCGAGCCCCCACCCAGTGGCCTGGGACAATTTCACCCCCGTGCTGGGTGCCTGTAAGGCGGTTCTCCCCCACCTCGCAAGCACAGAGTCTGAGATAGAAATGGCTTGTTTAATGACCGTAACCTACCCCAAGGTTACAGCGACAGATGCAGTATATCTCAGCACAGAAGAGACAAAACCCCTTTTACCCAGATACCATCCCCATATGCAGTAGAACCCAGTCTCTTGCTGGGGCTCTTGGCCCTTTTCCACACACACACAGTTACAGGGTGTACCCTCTGCGGTGCAGTCCCAAACTCAAAGCCCACAGAGACATCACCAGGGCAATACTAGCTGTCCACTTGTCTGTAGCCTCCCCTTGCTGTCACCAGCCGCCCGCCGGTCACCGCCGTCGTCTGCCGCTCCTACTGGCCGCCCGCTGGTCGCTGCCGTCGTCGCTCCTACCGGCCGCCCGCTGGTCCTGCTGTTGTCCACCAGTCCTAACCCCACTGCTTGGGACTGCCCTAAGGCAGAATCCAGTGATTTCAGCTCTGTGTGGCCTCAGCTGCCACTCTGTGATTTCAGCTCTTGGTATCTCTAGTGTGGGGTTTCACAAACACCCTAGTATCCAGCTCTATCTTTTAACAGGGGGGGAGGGTTAGTCAAGCCAGGCTTATAGCTATATGGCCAAGGCATAGGCAGGGCCAAGGCACTCAGCAAGCTGGCTCAACCCATACCCTCCCCTTGCTCTCTTACAATGCTTTAAACCAGGGAGCCCTGTGTAATCAATGTCTTACACAGTTAAGGCGACTGCCCTGTCCCCCCACAACAACCCAGAGTATTGGTGAGATCTCACAACTCCCGCATTAAGTGTCAGCTTAAATTGTGATTTTACAACTACATGTTTACAATAGACCAAATCTCATGGCTTACTTGCTACCCATTAGGCTTTGCCTGAAAAGGTATCACACATGCGCACCTTTTGCATTCTTATGCAGATGACCTCTGGGAGACTCATTCCTCCCAGCCTTCAGCAGCACTGCATTCCTTCTGCCACATTCCCTACATTTATATAAACATCAAAATATTCTGCCAAACTGCAGCCGCTGCACTCATCCTTTGTCCTGCTAGACCGATGGGCTAGAGTCGTGTGGGGACTTGCACACCCTGCTGTCTATGGAATGCTCAGCAGCAAGTCAGGCACTCAGGGATTCTCCGAAGTCAGCAAACTGAGCGTGGAGCTCTCAGCTAGCCAGGAGTTAAATGCAGAGGAAAGGGATGGGACTTAGGCTCAAATCCTCCCTGCACTGAGCAGAACCACTGGCATGTGACTGAAGGACAAGATACTGGAGTTAGGTGCTTAGCCCAGATCAGCTTTCTTCTAAAAGCGGAGAGGAAGGAGGAGGCCTTCCTCAAGGGGTGAATGGCCAATGTTGGCCCGGGCTACAACCAGCCAGGCACAGCCCCCCCAACCGCCAAGCCCACAGGGATGGGGTGTGGATTTGGGAGGCCTTGAAGGAGGGCTTTGCCCATGGCCCCCAATGACCGTCCCCAGGGCTCCCTGTGCAGGCTTCTCGGGGCCACCGCCCCACCCCATCCTCATCACAACCCCTCCACCCCCTCAAATAATGAGGGAAGCAGGGATGTGAAACCACGAACTTTTTGTTTACTTAAACATCGGAGGAGAATCTGTGCAGAGTAAACATTGCTGTACAAGACTATCTACCATGTCCAATAACTGGTAACTATGTACAGTGGTGGGGGCTTGGGAAGGGGTGCATCAGTCCAGGAAAGGAGTGGGGAGCTGTGATCCCACAGGGAAGCAGGCCCCTGAGTGGCCTCAGCCAGGGGATACCCTCCCACCGCGGGTTCTGGGTCCCCGTCGGGGCTGGGATGGGACCAGGAGAACAGGGAGCTGCGTGGGTGGGTGAGGTTTGGTGGGCTTGGGCATACTGGGGGGCTTGGAGGATGGGGGTGGACATGGCAGGGGCAGCGGAGGGCAGGGCACCTGCAGCTATAATAACCCCCACTGAGTCGAGCAGCACCTGGGGGGGTACTGGCAGGGCAGGGACAGGGGGAGGGGCACTCCCACACATCCCTCTCCCATTTGTATGCTCACCCTGCCTCCTCGACCCGCACCCGCTGCTCCATAAGTTTGTTTTGTCACTGCAGGGTGGCTGTGTATGCCCGCAGGGCGTCGTCGTCTGCTCTGCGGCAGGCCCTGTGGACACAGGGCTGCCCCCATGATAGGAGCTGTCGGCGGCCTCTCAGGTGGTGCTCCAGGGCTGTCTGGTGCTGGTGCTGTGATGGGGCTGGCTGGCAGCATGGAGAATGGGGCTGGCCCAGCCCCCCCAGTGAGACAGCTGTATAGGAGGAAGGGGGAAAATGGCGAGTCCTTTCTGCACCACAACCCCCAAAGCCCTGCCCCCACCCACCGTAAGCAGCTTCCCCTGCTCCCGAGATGTGGGATGGCGATGGCCCAAGAGGACAGGCATGTGTGCCCTGCAGGGTGGGCCCTGCCACACAGGCCCGAGCCCAGTGCTCTGCCCCTCCTGAACTCCCTGCCCAGCGGTCTAGTGGCCCACAGGTGTCTGGGCAGAGGGGTCTGTGCATGGGTGGTGAGTAAACTGGGTACACAAGGGCCCTCCCAACTCCCCTGCAACACACACGTGTGGCCCACAGCACTGTTCACGGATCTAGAGAAGAGGTTGTTTCCCTCTATTCAGCACTGGTGAGGCCACATCTGCAATAGTGTGTCCAGTTTTGGGCCCCCCAGTATAAAAAGGATGTGGATGTGCTGGAGCCGGTTCAGCAGAGGGCAACAAAAATGATTAAGGGTCTGGAGCACAAGACCTATGAGGATAGGCTGAGAGATTTGGGCCTGTTTAGTTTACAGAAGGGAAGACTTAGAGGTGATTTAATAGCAGCCTTCAACTTCCTGAAGGGGAGCTCTAAAGAGGAGGGTGAGAAGCTGTTCTCAGTGGTGTCAGATATCAGAACAAGGAGTAATGGTCTGAAGTTGAAGAGGGAGTGGTGGAGGTTAGATATTAGGAAAAACTACTTCACCGGGGGGTGGTGAAGCATTGGAATGCGTTGCCTAGAGAGGTGGTGGATTCTCCATCCCTTGAGGTTTTTAAGTCCCAGCTGGACAAGGTCCTGGCTGGGATGACTTAGTTGGGTTGATCCTGCTTGAAGCAGGGGGCTGGACTAGATGACCTCCTGAGGTCCCTTATAGCCCTGTGATTCTGTGATGGTGCTGCCTGTGGGTGTGCTTGCGTGCTGGAAGCGCACTCCTTGGTGTGGTTTCCAGGGTTGGGCTGTTGCCCATGTGGCTGGCCCCCACCCAACCATGGCAGAGGCAACCCGCCCCAGCGCCCTGGGGCTGGTGCAGCCACCTATGGGGCTGGCAGCAGGGGGGTGCTTGTGCCCAGGGGCTGGCTGCCTGCCATCTCCTTGTGGGACATGCAGCTGTGCACATGGTTGTACATGCTCAGCCTGCAGCATGTGGTCCTCTTTGAGCTGGCCTGGTGAGGCTCACGGTACACCCCCATCTGTGCTCCCCCCAACTACCCTGGAGTGTGTGCCCAGGGGGTGCTCACTGGACAGGTCCCCAAATAGGTCTGGTGATGCTCTGTATGTCGCTCTGCTTGAGGGGCCAAAGTCCAGGTGATAACCAAGGTCCCCTGGCTCGATGCTGGGTCTGAGTCCAGCTTGTCCTGGGGGGCCCTCCGGGGCAATTCCTGCCTGCTCCGGCTACTGCTGCACTGGAGAGGCCTCCTCAATACTACCAAAGGACCACACTGCTGGGCACGCCGTGTCCCACCCCCCAGGAAAGTGTGTAAGTCCTCAAAATGGGGGCAGGTGGCCATCCCTGCCCAACGTCTGCCAGGCATCCCGGGCGTGCACACAGCCTTTTACCTTAGCCCGTACCTGCTCGAGGGTACAGACGGGGTAGACACACACCATCAGGGCTGCGGTAAGGCAGGCATACCCTGGTGCATTGTGGTGCTTCGCAAAGGTGTTGAGGAGGATGGGCTTGTCTGCTCATAGGGTCAACAGGTCCTTGATTTCAGGCCCAAACCAGGACGGGGCTTGCTTTTTTTTGGCCCTGGAGTGGAGCCTACAACCCCTCCAGTGGGTTCCCTGGGGAGGTCTGTGCCTGCCTGTGCCATCCCAATGGCAGTGGTTTGGGCTGCCAAAGTGCCCCTGCTAACAGTGTGTGGCTTGTGGTGGCTGCTACGGGGCTTCCTGAGTTCCCCTGTGCCTTTAAGTGTGGCTGGAGGCATGGGTCAAAGAGCTTTGACTGCAGTGGAGTGGGTGTCTCCTGGCTCCAGCTGGCTGGAGCCATGGAGGATATTGCCGTTGACAAAAGTCCCCCGTGGAGCACCCACGCTGCTGTTTTGTCGACAGTGATCTGTCGAAAGAAGCATTACTCCTCTGCGCAGAGAGGCATATTACTGTCAGGGAAAGTGCTGAGTTTTGTCAATCAACCGACTGCCAACAAAATGCATTGTGTAAGTAGATGCTCTGTGCATCTTGTCAACAAAACTCTAGTGTAGACATGGTCAGAGGCGTAGCCGTGTTAGTCTTTATTTCCACAAAACAAGCAAGCAGCCCTGTAGCACCTTAAAGACTAACAATATTATTTATTCGATAATGAGCTTTCGTGGGACAGACCCACCTCTTCAGATTCTGGAGCAGTCCTGAGAGAAAAACAGAAAACTGAGGAATCAGCTGAACATAAAAATTAAAATGTGAGGAGAGAAAAAAATTCTCTCTCGGGAACCCCTTTGGTTACATTTGGTTGTAAACTGCTCCATCTTGTGGCAAAAGAATGGTACTAATGGACAGCAGAATTTTCTCATCCTTGAAGATGTCACAATGAAGGACGACAAGTATCAGAGAGGTAGCCGTGTTAGTCTGTAGCTTTGAGAACAACAAGAAGTCCTGTGGCACCTTATAGACTGACAGATGTTTTGGAGCATAAACTTTCGTGGGCAAAGTCGTCATGCTCCAAAATATCTGTTAGTCTATAAGGTGCCACAGGACTTCTTGTGGGTCTCACAATGAAGGAGTTTTCCTCGTTACCATGTGACTGGCCAGGAGGCAATGGTTCCTTCCTTAATGGATTTGGAGGCAATAAGCACACAAACTGGGTGCAGGTTTAAAGATTTTATTAAGCAGATATTGGTGTAAAGTACAACGCTTACGTCCCTTCTGCTGCCGGGAACCCCCTGAAGGATAGCGGACGGACCCCCGATGGCCTGTATGTAGCACCTGCCACGGCTCCGGTCTATGCCAAAGTTCCAGTGTTAGGAATATACCTGGCATTTATATACTGTTGGATGTACATTAACCACACCTATTGTTCCGAGAACCCAACAAGATTGTTTATACACTGCATATTTTCGCAAGTCCAATCATTAGCTTTGGCAAATAGCAAACAATCAACATAGATAACTGTAACTGGCCCAAACACTCCTGTACCCCCAAACCAGGTGGATAGCCTTGGGACCCGTCCCAGAACTTGTTGAAGGTAAACAGTGCACACCTTAAACTATCATCTTCAGCAAGCAGCTAAGTCTTTGAAAATGATGAGAAAATAAGGAAAAGCAGAAAGCACAAATGGCTGCCTAGGGCATCCAAGCCTGAAAAGGAGAATCAGGCAAAAAAGGGAAGTCTGCTGTACACCCCCTCGTCTCCTCGATATCACAATTGTCTTCTGTATTTCCACTATCTCATGGTGTATAAGGGTTCCAAAGATCTCTGAAATAATCCCTGTCTGTTGTGTTCAGCCAGCCAACTTCAACACAGTCAGGGGGAAAGATGAGAATCTGAATGGCAAACAGAAACAGATCTTTTCTGATAGGCTGGGGAGAGAATCAGTAGCTGTGTGGTGAAGATCAGTTGTGAGAGCCAATGTCTGACCCAATACAGGACAACCTGGATGTCAGGGAGAAGGGGAAGAATAATACAAAGACCTTCAGACCCTTTGAAGGACCACATGCATTGAGTCTTTAGGTGGCTTTTGTGGGGTCCCTAGCCAGCCATGAAGGCAACTATAAAACACCAACATGGGACTAGAGATACAGAATGGTAGCCCTTGGCAGACCAGCTGTTAATTTGTCTACCAGTCTAGTGACGATAAAATGGGTTTGATTTCATTAAAAAAGTGACCATTTGGTGTTTTGCAGGCTGGTAAACTGACCTCAATCAGCCTTAAAGAGGTAGAAGTCTGGCAGGAGGTGTCACAATACTATATGACCCAACAGTTTGAGGTATTTTCCTGCTGTTGTTACTGGGTTCTCCATGACTGTGAAGACCAGGCACATGATTGTCTGAAGCCTGTGCAGAGGAAGGTATGCCTTTGCTGGTTTGAAATCAGAAAAAAAACCTATTACTCCTGTGGCCTGGGTTGAAAACAGGGGATGACTTATCTGACTCTTAACATTAAGGCATGGAATAATTTGAGGACTGGAGACAGCACACTGGAAACAACCTGTGTGGATTTCCTTTCAGAAGCTATTCACCCAAGCACAAGCAGAATCATCATCTCAGGTGTGCTGCCACTATTGCCAAACATTTTGTGAATACGTTAGGTTTTAGACAGTAGAACAGCAGCACCCTGTGTTGGACAGTTTCTCACTATAAACTGGAAATATGTTCTGGGGGCTAAATGAATTGATAAAAGTGAAAAGAAGCTTCCTGAAAGTCTAGAGCCATGGACTAATCCAGGTGCTTCTGTGAGCAGATGGAGGCTTGTGTCTTATCATCCCCTGCCTCCATTTGAGTCAGTGTATATGTTTTTTAGTTCCTTCAGGTTAAATACCGGTTGCATTCCCCCTTTTCTTTTGGGAATAAGGTGGTAATGACAATAGAAACCTCTCTAAGCTCCTGAGGCTGTTCATCTAAGAACCACAGAAAATGGAAGCTACCCATTTTTCTCTTCAGCTGTCCCTCATGAGATGAAAGAGGACTTTGTACCACAGAGCAGGCAAACCAAAGGATCAGACCCCTGGGTCAGTCCACAGGGATCAGACTTTAGGACTTGTGGTTTCAAAAGAGGCAGAAGGCCCATCGTTTTCTTTAAAACATATGTTTTGTCTAGTTCTGGAGAAAAAACTTGGTGCCATAAATCACCTGTAGAGCACAGCTTAGATTTTCCCTGCTGCTATGTGGTGGTGGCAGCACCAGTCCTTGGCACCGAATTCCCAGTCCCAGCCAAATTCAGCCTGAAGGCAGGAAAACACATGCCTGAAGAAGTTGCTGGTTCCTTCTCAGTACTGGCAACAGGAGAGGCCCTTCCTACAGGAGCACTGATGTAAAGGTATAACTGGGAAGAGACTCCCTTTTCGGAGTCAAAAATGTTTTTTGGAATCTGACGATTCCTTCATGGACTGCTCCATTAGGTAGAGTTTTCACAAGGTACCTCTGGGGTGGCAAGTTGTGGCGACGAAAGGCTGGTATACAATGCAACAGTACATGTAGATAGATGGCTTTCAGGGATGGTCTAGAAAGTGCTTAGTCCTGCCATGAGGGCAGGGGGCTGGACTCGATGGCCTCTCAAGGTCCCTTCCAGTCCTACTCTTCTATGATTCTATGAAATGGCTCTCATCCGGAAAAGATGCCTTGCCAATTGAAATAAGTCTGTCGCACATTAGGCATAGTTTGAGGATGGAGGGTTTAAGTTTGGTGATTAAGCGGGAAGGCATGTCGGTGCCACACAGTACACAAAAATTATTTTTAAACCAATATTTACAAGATGGATTCAATGACAGGGCAGGACAGGGTAATACATGGCCACTGCTGCATGCAGTTTCCCTACTGTGGGAGGTTAAGAGGCCTTGGGGAACGGAACAGGCATCTTGCATCGCTCTGTCCTCGTGCCCAAGTGTGTCATCTGGCAGTACAACCTATGTTCACTGAAGACAAGAAATGCTTAGCCATTTGTTGTGGTGGATGAAGTAAGATCTTGGGGGTTCTTCTTCTTTTTGGATACATCTACACTACAGCAACCTTTTGAATGACATCCTTCTGGAAGATCTCTTCCGCAAAAGCTTCTCTTGAAAGAGTGTGTCCACACGCAAAAAAGAGGATCAAAAGAGTGATCTGGTCTTTCAGAAAAGAGTGTCCACACTGCCCCTACTCTTTCAGAAGAATGGGCCAAGTATCGAAAAATCAGGCACCATGAGCACTCTTTTGAAAAAAAGGGTCCACAGAGCATCTACATGTTTTCTTTTGAAAGAAGCACTCAGAAGGAGGTGCTCTTCCTGAAACAGGAGCGGAAGAGCTCTTTTGAAAGGAAAGCTGTGTTCTTTTGATTTAATTTTGAAAGAATGCTTTTTGCATGGAGACACACCACTGGATATTTCAAAGAGCCCCTTCTTTCAATAAAATATTTTGAAGGAACATACTAGCGTAGATGTGGCCTGTGCGTGTGTGCGTGTATGTGCGCGTGTGCTGTTTTTTTTGGAGGAGAGTTACCTAGCATTTAGAGGTCAAATGGCTTGCTCAGGGTCAGCTGAGGCTTCATTTTTGGACTTACAACAGACCTACACTTCCACTTTCACACAAGCGAATAGCAATTGAGCACTCAGCATTTTTCTTGTTCAGGCCCATAGAAAATTGTCTCTGAAGTGTGGTCCATTTCTTTTGATCCAAATATTAGATTGAGAAGCACACTTCATTTCCAGAAACTAGACTCAGCTTATTAATGTAACATGTCTTCTTAATTTAAGTAATTTGATCACAAAACTCCAAAGGGTTGGCTCAAATGGGAAGTGTAAGTGAGGTATTTAAAGTGACCTAATAGAAGTGAAAATACAAATTTTCCTTATTGTATGCTGTATTTATACTACTTTATATTTTTAGTTTTCCAACATTTTCAACTCCAATAGCTGAAACATTTTAGAACGCTATCAAACAACTTAATTTGATTGACACAAACTCTTAGAATAGGGCTACACTGCAGCTCCATTTCAAAATAAGATTTCAAAACAGCTATTTCAAAAATCTTCTGTTGAAATAACTACAGTAAAAAGCTGCCGCTACACTACATTCCCCTTTTGGATGAGGAATGCAAATGTGGCCAATCAGAAATGCAAACGAGGCACTGATTTACATATTGCATGCCTCATTTGCATAATGACAGCCACTCACTGCTCCGAAAGCGTGGTTTGTGAAAGCCAAAACAGTCATGTAGACAGGGTTCATTTAAAGGAAAACCCGCTTTCAAAAATACCCTTCTTCTTCATATTTATCTGGAAGAAGAGTTCTTTCAAAAATTGGGTTTGTTTTTGAAGGTACCCTGTCGACACTGCTTGTTTGTTAGCCCCAAAACAGCACTTCCAGAGCAAGTGTCCACAATTATGCAAACAAGGTGCACAGTATGTAAATCACTGGCTCATTTGCATCCCCCCCCTCCCCAAAGGGGAATATAGTGTAGCAGCAGCCAAAACGTATTTCTAAATAGCACCCAGCTCTTTTGAAATAACATTTCTGGACACACAGTGTTATTTCAAAGTAGTGCTATTCTGTGTCTTAATAGCACCTATTTTGAAATAGCAGTTTTGAAATATGCATTATTCCTCCTGCATTGAGGATTATAAATTTTGAAATAACGCACCTGCTATTTCAATTTTATTTCAGATTTCCAGATGCCAGCAAAGGTATTTCAAAATAATGGCTATGACTTTGAAATAACTCTGTAGTGGAGCAATAGCTGTAGGGATACTCCCAGATCTATAAGTATGACATAATTAATTAGGCAGATCAATTCCTGGCTTTGTTTGTTTTGCTGGTTTTAGAATCCTGGGCTTTCTTTCCTACTTTTTAGAGGGCAAAATCTAAGAACAAAACAGAGTTTGTGCAATACAAGTAGAGATATTTTGTCTATTAGCACATCTCTAATTTTGACTAAATATGTCCCATTTATTACTGAGCACAACTGGTTAGTCTTAGATCTATACATACAGAAAGGCTGATGTGTTAATATGGTTAAATCAATCAATTTTTGCAATATCTATTTGAATTGGATTATCTTTGTTTTTCCTTCCCTCCTATAGTGTATTCAATTGGCGCCTTTATTTAAAGTCAATGGGACTTAAGCATGTATGAATGTTAAACACATACTTAAGTGCTTTGTTGAATAGGGACAATTTGCTTGAATGCCTACTTGACACAAAGGCGCCATTAACTAACACCTTGTTATGCAGACAGCTTCATACTATAAGTGATCCTGAACTCACAAATGAAATGAAGGAGTAACCAGGTGTTGAGATAAAGGTACAGCTTAAAGGAACATGCAGCTGTATTGTCCTACTACTCTACTCATTGTTACATCCTGTTGGGCTGCCTCTACACTGCCCCTCCCTTTCAGAAGGAACATGTAAATACAATGGATCGAAAATGCTAATGAAGTGCTGATATGAATATTCAGTGCCTCTTTTGCATTGATTTTTTTTTCAGGAAGCAGGGTGCTTTTGAAAACAGGTCTTCCTTTTGAAGGAACACCATCTACACAGCTATTTTGAATTCAAAAGCAGCATTTTAGATGTGACAGGTGCCTGTCATTATGCAAATGAGGCACTGAATATTCATACCATCACCTTATCAGCATTTTCATGCCCTTTCCAAAAGGGAGGGGTGGTGTAGACACAGCCTTGGTGTTGGATGAAATAAACGAGTCATGTAACCTATCACAGCATTGTGAACGGATTAAAATAATTTAGAAATTGTCACAAGTCATGGGGAGACCTTAGACAGTCTCAGGGCATACCTATGTGAAGGATGAAGTAGTGTTGCTGAAGAACTTGTGGAAAAAGACACTCTATGCCAATGGGCGAGAGCTCACCTGACAGCAAAATAAAACCACCTCCGAAAGTGGCAGAAACACTGGGAGAAATATTCCTGCTCACCTAATGTTACAGCAGTGCCCATGTTGGCGTAACTTGTGCAATGTAGGCGGGTCATTTATTCACACCCCTGAGTACAGGCGCTGACTCCATGGAAGTTCTGGGATTGGAGAGCTCCTATCCCAAGCACCTCTCCATGCCTCCAGCTTGCCACAATCAGCTGTTTTGTGACATTCAGGAGGTTGGGGGTAGGGAGGAGAAGCAAGAGTACTTACACCCCAGGGGACAAACTTAGGAAACCTCATTATTGTCCTCTGAACCAGAGCACTTGAATGAATAATGCTGCCTCAGACTGCCTTTGTGCTGTCTCTGGTCAGTACCACTAAGGTGCTCATTACTGGCATAGGGCCAAGGATCAGTACTAAAGGATTACCCTATACTACCGCAGATCGTGAGGAATCTGGTAGGTAGCAATAGTTCTTCAGACTCCACATGGTATTTTGGTGTTCCAATCAGTTGACGCTGAAGTCAGACAGGAGGATAGCATTGGTACCAGTGTTTACAGTAGTGGAGATATTGTGGTACTGGAGATCTTAGTACCGGGCAACTTTCGTAGTACCAAGGAAGTCTGTTTAGAGCCATGATGACTTCTACCTGTCTGTATGCCAAAGGGACCCTTGTGGGGACCTTGTACTACCCTTTTCAGCTGAGGATTGAGAGGATTTGTGGCTCCGAGAGGAAGGAATCTCAGATTTCTATTTGTGGGCTCAGTGCTCTTTCCTTCCTCATGTGTTCTGTCAGCTGAGTACTTCGTCTGCCAGCCAGGAGAGAGTCACATGCCAAGCAGCTAATTACCAGAGCGTTCACAGTGCCCACAGACAACACGTTTTTACTGGTGCTGTGCACCCACACATGCCTCAGTGCACATAACATTTATTCCACATATGCACGGAAAAATTTAGAGGGAACATTGCTTTCCATCCCCCAACATTTTACTGGGCAAGGATGGAAAGTCTTCAGGAGCTGCTCTTTCTACTTCCTAAGTACAAGAGATAGCAGGCCTACCTTTCTGACGAGTATTAGAAGTTTCTGCCTCAGGCATTCTGCGGTCTAAAGAGGGATGAATTGATCAGGATCACCATCAGGAACATTTCTGAAGAATACTCTAGCTCTCTGGTTTCTCTCAGAAAAGGATCTACAGATGGCATCTCTCACTCAAATGTACTCCTCAAACGGGCATGGTAAGCATTATTAAGGGTACGCCTACATAGCAGGTGGCAGGTATAATTATTTGGGCTTTTAAGTTTCATTTTAGACTCAAAGGACAGACAAAAGACTTTATAATTTACAACTTTTAAAATCTGTTTACTAATCAACTTAAAATAAATTCCTTTTGTAAAATGAAACGTGATAATTAGAAATAAAAAATTTATTACCAGATCTATTTACACAATGATGATTGTAAAGAAAGCATACAGTTGACCACATTTTGAAACTGCTGTTACACATGATTTTTAACATGTGCTCCAGTTAGACTTAGCGTTTTTTCCAGGTGAACTTCCTGCGGGCTCCCTCCTGACCAGGCTTTTTTCGTTCCTTGACACGTGGATCAGAGGTCAGTAATCCGGCTACAAGACAATATGAAGAAAGTCATTTTACGAAGTACAGCATTCATTAATTTACTGTGTAAGTGTGTGAGAGAGTATCAGAGACAGAATGTGACTTCAGAACAAGAAGTGACTTTGCATACCACTTGAGTTGCAAAATTTAGGCCTGAAAGAAGGACGAAGGTATAGCCTGAAACCAACAAAAGGGTGTCAAACGTCACAGAATTTTAACAGTTACAATATTTGAATTTTGTATATTTTACCTTTCAAATCTGATAAAAAATCAACCCAGTTATGTAAAAGACACTATTTGTTCAAATATTTCAGTTCACTTTTAGACAGCTATATATAATAAAACAATAATTTAGAAACAAATGGAAGGAAGAGGAAGTTGGAGTAATGACTATAAAACCGAAGTTAGGAATTGTAAAAACTTGATAAGGGAAGCAAAGGGGAGAAAGCAAGGAGAAATCTACAGCTGGCAGAGTTAAGGACAATACAGAGTTTATAAATATAAATATTTAATATATATTTAAACTTATGAAACAAAAGTAGTATTGGTCCATTACCAGATGGTAGTGGGAGAATTACCAGTAACTATATAGGAAAGGCAGGAGTAATCAATAAATACTTCTGTTCCATGTTTAGAGAAAAGCAAAATTATGTAGTCCCATCATATAGGCGGTGGTCAGACTTGGTCAAAACTTTGAAATGGCCATGCTAATGACCAAATCGAAGAATACTGAAGAGGCACCGAATTGACTATTTAGCGCCTCATTAGCATTCACATGCTGCTGGCTGTGGTGCTTCAAAAGCACTGCTTTCAAACGCGTGCAGCATGGCGCAGCTACAGGGGGGTCCTTTTCGAAAGGACCCTGCACATTTCAAAATCCCCTTATTCCCCTCAGCTAAGAGAAATAAGGGGATTTTGAAATGTGCAGGGTCCTTTCGAAAAGGACCCCCGTGTAGCCGCACCAAGCCGCACGCATTCAAAAGCGGCATTTTCAAAGCACCACAGCTGGCAGCATGCGAATGCTAATGAGGCACTGAATATTCAACTCAGTGCCTCATTAGTATTCTTCGATTTGGCCTCCTTCGATACTCCTTCCATCGCACTAGCAACTCTGGAGGATGTTAAAAAGAAGCTACTAAAAGTTAGACATTTTAAAATCAGCAGGACAGGTAAAATGCATCTAAGAGTTTTAAGAGAGCTGGCTAAAGAGCTCAGTGGACCATTAAGATTGATTTTCAGTAAGTCTCGGAGAAAAGGGGAAGTTCCAGAACACTGAAAGAAAGCTAATGATTGAGTTTTTAAAAATGGGTAATGGAGTGACTTGGCTAACTGAAGATCTTTAAGCTTGACACATATCCCAGGCAAAATAACACAGTGGCTACATCTACACTAGCCCCAAACTTCGAAATGGCCAGGCAAATGGCCATTTCGAAGTTTACTAATAAAGCGCTAAAATGCATATTCAGCGCTTCATTAGCATGCGGGCTGCCGCGGCACTTCGAAATTGACGCGCCTCGCCCCGATGGGCCTCCTTTTTGAAAGGATCCCGCCTACTTCGAAGTCCCCTTAGTCCCATCAGCTCATGGGACTAAGGGGACTTCGAAGTAGGCGGGGTCCTTTCGAAAAGGAGCCCCATCAGGATGAGCCGCGCGGCGGCAAGGCGCGTCAATTTCAAAGTGCTGCGGCCGCCCGCATGCTAATGAAGCGCTGAATATGCATTTCAGAGCTTCATTAGTAAACTTCAAAACGGCCATTTCCATGGCCGTTTCGAAGTTTGGGGCTAGTGTAGACACGGCCAGTGAGAGATACATGACTGGATTAATATAGAATTAAGCAAGGGGAATGTAATTAAGGTAAATCTACATGGGTTATGAAAAACAGATCCTGTTAAACTAACTTAGTATTTTTTTTCGGTTGAGAAAGGCAATAGTGTTAATGTAAAATACTTAGGCTTCTGTAAAGCATTGGTATCACATGATATTTTATTTAACAGAGTGATATAAAATTAACATGGCGCATATTAAATTAATTAAAAATTAACTGATATGTCTCAAAATGTAATTATAAGTGGGTAATTGTCATCATGGGTATATTTCCAGCGCAGTCCCACAGAAATCAGTTCTTAGCACTATATCTTTATCAATGACTTGAAAGAAAACAAAATCATCTCTGATAAAAACAAAAAGCAGTCAAGTAGCACTTTAAAGAATAGCAAAATAATGTATTAGATGAGCTTTCGTGGAACAGACCCACTTCTTCAGACTATAGCCATACCTGAAGAAGTGGGTCTGTCCCACGAAAGCTCACCTAATAAATTATTTTGCTAGTCTTTAAAGTGCTACTTGACTGCTTTTTGTTTTGATAGTATATAGACTAGCACAGCTCCCTCTCTGTTGCTATTCATCTCTGACAAAGTCTGAAGAAGACAAAAATTGGGGACTGGTAAATAATGGAAGAGGACAGCTCACTGATACAAAAAGAGATCAGGATTGCTTGAAAAAACTGGGCATAAGCAAGCAATATACATTTTGATACAGATACATGTATATGTATGCAATACTGAGGTATATAAAGGATGGTTTCTCGAGTTGGAGTAAAGAGATTATTTATTTGGCACTGGTGCAACCACAGCTGGAATAATGGCCAGTTCTGATAAAACACAATTCAAGAAGGATGTTTATTCATTAGAGAAGGTTCAGAGAAGAACCAGGGAAGAGATTAAAAGACTACAAAACCTGCATTCTTGTAACAAACTCAAATAATGCAATCTATTTAGCTGAAAGATAAAGGTAAGGGTGACTTGATTACACCCTGTAAGTACTTACATGGGGACTATTTAATAATGGGTTTGTCAGTATGGCAAAGAAAAGTATAGCACAATCCAATGTCTGGAAGGGGACAATCAACATATTCAGACTGGGAATAAAGCATGCATTTTTAATGATGGTTAATTAGCCACCTGAACAATGTATCAGGGTTGTGATGCATTCTCTTTCTTACCATTTTTGAATCAAAATTGAATCTTTTTCTAAAAGATCTGCTCCAGAAATTATTTTGTGAAAGTTTTGTGGCACACATTATAAAGAAGGTAAGACCAGATGATCCAAATGGTTCCTTCTGGGTTTGGTTTCTATAACTAAGTAATTCAAAAGCACATAAAGCAGAGAAAAACACCACCTTGGAATTATGCTTCTTGCATTATCATTAGGTGTTTTCAATGTACTTCCCTCAAGTATAATTAAGCACTCAAAGTTTCTAATTCTGAATTGTTCCAGCAGTGTGGCATCTTCTACAAATAAGGAAGATAACAGTTACTGCAGCTACGTAGATCAGTAATTGTATTAAGGATGCCTTCTGAACAAGGAAAGGAGGAGAAATGTCTAACCTGGCCTTCTCAAAGAAACCTGCTTATACCTATTCTCCTTGTCATACCTTCAGATCATGTTGAAACTAATCTATTGGTAGCCTCAACATTTTGGTGCTTGAATGTTGGAACAAGAAAGTTTAGAACAGTTTCTCTCACATGTGGCGACCAAGGGCTTTTCTTTCAGCCACAGACTCCTGACAAGGATGGCGGGATGGTGTGGGGGTGGGGAACGGAGCACAAAGCATCAGCTTTCCACAGTAGCTGGGTCATGCCCACCTCTGGAATCACAAGCTGGAGGAGCAGGCAGACATTGAGTTCCTCACTTTCTTGGGGACAGTGGAGTCAGGCTTCAGACCTTGGGTGGTGAGAGTGTCAGACTCTAGTTATGGGGCTTCAGACTCCATTTCCTGGCCTCTGCCTGCAAGATCACCCACATCACGTCCCTGTCACCTTGGCCCCAGCTGCCTCCCCTAGTGACTCATTACCACTGCCCTCCACTATATCTGTACCATCTCATGTACCCACATAGGGCTTAATCTGTTCTCAGACTCACCAGGACTGAAGGAGTCTGCTGTGAAAAGCAATATTGGTATTTTTAATACCACTTTTCACAACAGACTTACTCTCTAGCAAGTCAAAAAAAAAAAAAAAAAGGAGGGGGACAATCAACCAAAAATAAAAAAAATATAAAAAAAGGACAAGAAGATGCAAACACTTATTTGTTTTATATTCTGTTTAGGTCCAATAAATAATGTACAACTGTATCTTTTTAATATTGAGTCTGCAAAAATAATCCTACCTAAGTAAATCATAATGATTTGTACACCTACTTGTTTTTCCTAAAGTTAATTAAGTATATTAGGAAAAACTGAGAGGAGCCACTAAAAATTTTGTTGTGAGAACCCCTGCATTAGAATATAGGAAATTTGTTTCTATTTAACTTCAATAGAATCTATGCAACTAGTAGTCTTGAAATCTCGGAAAACTCCCACAAAATTTGGATTTAAGATTTTAATTTGACTTGATATATTATTACATGTTATGTTTCTGAATTGACAGGATGTAGCCTAAGCAGGGGTCCTGAGGCTAGGATTGTGACCCTAACATCTCATGAACAGATGCAGACACTATTCAAAGAGGAAATACAGTTAGTTTTCCTCACATCTTTCAAATGTCCTAACTACTAAAGCTATTTAGGACTAAAGTCTGAGTCCTGAAAACACTTATGCACATGAATAGTCCCCTTGATTTCAATGGAACCGCTCATTTCTGTGTTTCTCGAGGATGGGGTCCAACATTCCCTATAATCTTCTCCGTCCCTGTGTGGAATAATTTTATGTGCGTCCAGGCTTGTATGAACGCACACCACCAGCAGAAACAAAAAAACCTAGCTGTGGTCATTCTGCTAATCAGCTGGGTGGCATCGGAATCTCTCGAGTGGCCACACAAATGCACAGTTTACAGGGAACACCGGTCAGATGCTTAATAATCTTAGTTACTGGAAGCATGTTAGCATTACTGCTGGATTTCTGAATTTTCTCCTTCTTATGTTCATACCTTGTCTCATAAATTCCATTTCCCTTTCAGCAATGAAACTGCATAAGGCTCTCGCAGAGGCTAAACGGATTGCACCAGCCTGTGAGGACCTCCCTCCACCAGTCACAGTACAGACCATATCATGTTTTCCAAGTCTATCAAGGAACTGGAATGGGAACATTAATTGCTCTCTGGAAAAATATAAAACACACACAGTATTTAATTTTCATACATTGCAGATTATATATAACTTTGCTAGTTTATGAGAGAGTTAAATGATGACCTGATATGTGTCATCTAAAGAAATGCAGACTTTCCTGTACTATGTTTTCAATATTACGCCCAGATGTGAAAGGACTATTATGCATTTTGATTATGGCATATATAAAGTGTTTTAACTGTAAAGTCAACAAGAGGAATAAAATAAATCTACTGTGGCTTGTTCTATGGAAATGGTTCATAATTTATCTTCTAAAATCTTGTCAGTGTGAGATTAACCGAAATTGTGAGTGCAGTCTGAAATTTTATGTGAAGAATTGTGAAGTACATTGTTTGTACTGTACTGTACTGATACGTGCTGGAATAAGACTGAATGACTACTGCTCTTGGGAATATCGGGAAACATATGTTTCCGGTGTCTATTCCAGTAACACCAAGAGCTTCTGTGAGTTTAGCAGATCCCATAATTCAAGTATCAAATTATCTGTGTGATTATTCTTTGCAACACTTTTCTTAAAAAAAAAAAAAAAAAGGGCAGCTGCCTAAGAGCTCTGGGCCCATACACTAAGTTCTCACAATCATGAGGAAAAACGGAAACAAGAACAAGATGAGAGCAGGAACAAGACAGAGTGTCAGTTTTAGAGAGTTTGAGATCCATACAGAAACATCAAGAAAAATCATCGAATTACAAGACTACTAATCATTTTAGCTGTTTTGATGTACTGAATATTTCAAATGATTTCTCAACACATGATAGTTTCTGTTTAGTTTGTTAATATTAGAACAGATACATGGTGTTCTCACCTATCTTGCATCACTGGAAAATAAAGTAAATAATCCACTCCGTTCACTGTAATTTTCCCATTTCCATTGTCATAAACTACTGCGGTTGCTTGCGAAGTCTTTCTTTTACCTTAAAACAAAGCACCCTTCTGTTACTGAAGGTTCATTATTTTTCAGCGTATCTCCAACAAAAGAAGCCAAATAGATCTTACATTTTCACATAGTAGCGATGACTTTCTTTTTGGAGGGAAATGGTGGGACGGTAAATGTAATCAAGATTCAGCATGTTCCTGCACTGCACAGATTTTGTCCTTTCGTTAATGTTCACAGAAGTAAGAGAAAAAAGGACAAAACCCAACTGTATATCCCATACAGTACAACTCTGAACAGTTTTATTTTAGAAGAGAAGCAACATTTTGAACACTAAAGAGTAACTGAGAAAGATGATTTAAAGTGGTAATGACAAGAGGTACTGAGGCACAATTTGCACTTGTGCACATTCCCTTTCTACCGTCTCATATGAAGCATCACTGCAAGAATGAATATATTTTTGTGAAAAAAATTGAGAATGGTTATTAAAAATGTACAACAAAGTCAGTTTATTAAAAAAAGTTCATATAAGTGTGTATATATAAATCAAGTATAGTAAATATGAACAGCGCTTCTACAATTTGTCCACTTTGGTAAGATTTTTTTCATTAGTTTGTACAAGTCGAACCTCTCTAGTTCAGCACACTCTTGTCCAGCAACATCTGTAATCAGGCATGACTTTAGTTAGCCAGACAACCACTTATTGTGGATGTGGCCAAGTTTCCCATGATACCTTTCTTTTCACAGTCACCAGTCCTAGCATTGTTCTGTGCCGTCATTTAGCTGTAATATACCCCTGTCTTCTAAGAACCCAAGAACTAGTGGAAGAGTTGATCATGCTGCTAGACAATATTGATCTCCCATGGTCCAGCAAATTCTCTTGCTCCTCACCCGTCAGGCTCAGAGGGTGCTGAACCAGATAATTTCAACCCGCATTTCTGAAAACATTAGCTCTGACCTAAATTGTGACTCAAAGTCTCAGTCTAGAAGAAATAGTCTAGTTTACAACTCTCAGCTTCAGCACTGTTAAAAAGGTTGTTTGATAAATGAATTTTGAAACCTGTTAGCCTAGGAAGTAGATCTGTGCTTTTGCATATTTAAAGGGAAAACCAGACAAGAATTATTTTACTTATGAAAGCTGGCTATAATGCTCTTTCCTCAGCAATGCAGAACACTCATGTACTCATCTCACCTATCTGACTTACTATTCTTTTGAAGGCTTGTACATCATCATAGACTATTAGGTAATGGCATTTGTGACATTTTGATAACAAGACATTCATGAAAGAACTTTACCATATCAATTCAAGAATATGAAATAAAGAAATGTATCAACCAACAGAAGACTTTACTAAATGACTGTTAGAGTTACAAAAGAAAACAGTTATGACTTTTGAGTCTCAACTGGAGACCTTTGCCATTTCAACCAAAGAGTAATTTGAAATTATTACCTTCCCCAGTGCTGAAGGCCACTCCTTGCTCATCATATTGAAGGGGCTGAATCATCACCTTTTTTAATTGTAAAGCTAGTTCTTTTCGAAACTTTAGCACATACTCTTCTTCAATGCCACAACATGGCAATGTCACTAGTCTTTCTAGCAGTCGAATACATGTTGAATACTGTAGAGAACAAAAATTCATTAAGAGATGCAGGTGAAATTGCATTTGCTAACACTTTCTATTTTTATATACTTGATCTTTCCCTCTTTGCTTTTATTGATGGTATCTGACAGGATGACACTTTTGCATCCAAACTCTACTTCAAAAACAGAATGCAAATGCATCATTTTCTCTGACTAAAAGACACGTAATCCTTTCTTCAAGCAACAATGAATTTTGAATTCAGAGTATACCCAACCTTTTTCTAATACAGGACTGTTATATGAGAATGTTCATTTCAATTTAAAAATAAAAAAAAAACTTCCACTGGGCCTTGGATTTCAATTTTTTTTTTAAATGAGAACAGAAGAGGAAAACCTTTCCAACATATCAATATGTATGTACAAATGAAAATAATTTTATTTTATTGAACTGCACCTCTTACATTATTATTTTTCCTAATACATACTGGATATATATCTTGATGGATGTTTAAGATGACTTACTTTAATGTTTATGATTTCCTTTAAAACCGAACAATCAAGATATTTAAAAATTCAAGAGATACTTGACTTAAAGGGCAACCTCTTGAAATAAATTATCCTTTGCTCCCGTGTGCTTTTTTCCTAGTTCTTGAACATGTGATTAGAAAGTAAACACCTTAGTATTAACCATTTTGTGCTGAAAGCTGGGATGGCCAGCTACAAAGGCTTAGTTGCAAGAGTTCTGGATAGCCAGTAACAAAGAAAGAAAAGTATGCCACTATGTGTAAGAAAAAAATTTTACACTGTTTCCCTACTTTAGGATATTTTTAAAATAAATTGTAAGAATTCATTCTACCCATGATTTATTTCCAGCATTTCCTGCAGTAGGGTACTTTCTTACAAACAAATTTGCAGTATTAGTAGATGTTTTGATAGAGAGAAATATTATTCTATATTTCAGTCTAATTTGTAATGCAGATTTCTACGGTAGAGTTTTTTGGGAAGAAACATAGCATAACACATATGCACCAAATGCCTTTCAAAAGTTAAAAAAAATCAAATTGTAGAAGCTGTAAACGAGGAGAGCATCTAACCGTTCTCACCTACAGAAGCACATTAAAAAAATCAATTGCTTCCATATTATTTATTACCCTTAATGCAAGCACCGCAGAAAGCTTTGCTACAACAACAAAACAGAAGATAAATGGAGCAGGCAAAAGAGTACAGCTAATATCTAAAGGACTCGATACACGCAAACATTACAATTTGCTTCTAGAAGCTGAGCTTTTGTGCTTTTCTGTATTTATTAACAGGTCAATCCCTAGTACGGTATTTTCTAGCCCTCTGATAATTCATGGAAGTGTGAGGCACAGTAGAAAGGCAAGCTGTGAGGAACACTAACATGCCTGGGTATGTTTGTGAAAGTAGAACAATTCCCTGGGCTTTGGGAAAATAAACAGGAAAATCTATACCAACCATCACAGTATTACAAGAGATACTGAAACTGAGGATGGCTTCTATGGCTAGTGAGAGAGGATCTGTAGTCTGACTCTCTAAGGGACGGTGGAATACATAGCAATGAAGGATGAAGAGGATAAAATACCCAGAATTCTTAGACAAAATGTTGTCAACCCTGTCTTGTGCAGCCCAATTCAGACTTCAAATTCTGGTGGGAAATTAAGGTTCTATTAGTAAAATGTAACTAAAGCTTCAGTGTAGTAATAACATCTGCACTATTCCTCTCCCATGGAAAACAGCTGCAAGTAGTGAGGTCCTAGATACAGAGTTCTTCAAAATCAATTTCAGATGATGCAAGAATATTGCAGATAATGGTCTACCATGTCTACGTCAGAGCAATTTTGCAAAAATTTCCCACAATTTCTACCACCAATTCAACTTCATCAATAATGGTAGCACTAAGAGGCCTATCAACAAGCCCTATTTAATGCTAATGGGATTTTAAACACTGTGTTAAACATACCTTTTCTGAGCAGGGTCATATGACACAACGATGGCACACCTACACAAGGGTTCCTAATGCTGCTAACATTGATGGAAATGGATCATGTCAACTATGGTGGGAAATTTTTGTGGCACGCAAAACAATAAATAAGACTACTCTGGCAGCATTTGAGGCCTGAGATAACATGCCAATATGACAAACGTTTACTTAGAGCGAGCTGGGGTCAAGGCGTTAGAACAGATGACACTTAAAAAAAAATTCAGAAGAACTTACAAAGACACACTTTTTTGGGATCCTAAATGCAGCTGGAGTCTGTATTTTTAAGATACAGGACCCTTAAATTAAAAAGATTAAATTACTCACATCATGATCTGTCAGTTTTTCCACTAACATATCTTCCAATTCCTTCTTCATCAGCCATCTGCTGCCAATCACGTTTCTGTTTAAATTATCACATATATTCTCTTTTTCAATTAGCCATGCAATTAGAGTTATATCACAAAGGACCACACGCTTAGTCAGGCTTGGTTCAGAAACGTATTTTCTACTGTGAAACAGTATGATATTCACTATGTGAATGTGATTTGTAATATTTAATTTATAAAAGCTCATATGAAAGGAATGATAACTACATTTATTAAATTCACTGCATCAACAATTAAGTAAAATTCATAGTTAAGAGTCAATCATTATTACTATTAAAGCTAAAAGCCAATCAGCAATTCCACAATAAGCTAATTTTCTATAGATATATAAAGCAGATGTAAAAAATATGACTTACATGGCTTCAGCAAACAAAATGCACACAAAAAACTAGTAACAAGGCCTTGTCTACGGTACATCTTCCTCTGTTAATCTTTGCTCTTACTGGTGAAACTCTGCAGGTGGCAGCAATGGTGGGAGTGCTCATACAGAAAGAAAACTACAGGTTGTACCTCCCTTGTCCAGCACCCTTGGGACCTAAGTAATCCCAGACAAGAGGATTTGCCAGATAAGGGGAGTTTAGGCCGGCTGCCTGGACTGGGGGCCACCACTCCTACAGGGCTCCTCTAAAGGGCTGTTGGGCTACCCCTGGTTCCAGCAGGAGTCCCCACAGCTGCCAGTGGGGCTCCATGCATCAGCCAGCTCCCAGTCACGGGGCTGCTGGGTTTCCCACAGCTGGGGTACCACAGCTGCTCTCTGGTCCAGTAACATCCATTGTCCTGCAAGATGAAGGAATTTGAACCTGTAGCAGCCACTGGCATTTTAATCACCAAGTCATCTTGACCTATCCTGAGCTAGGTTAGACAACATGACAGTGCTGGACTCTGGCTCAGCAATCCCACTGTCACTACCAATGGAGGAAGTGTACCACTGGTGAAAATGTTAAAGAAAAGAGCCGAGTGTAGAGACACCCTTAAGGTCTGAATTAAGTTAAATCAATAATAGAAAGGACACTTAAAGCACTGTACAAAATACACCCTTTTCATGTTGGTTTGATATGCAAAGCATCCAAATTTAGCTGGTGAAACAGCAGACAGTAATGGAGATGAGATTACAAGGTAACCTAGGGATGAACCTTTAACTCTTTCTTGTTTTTGTCAACTTGTTAGAAACAATATATATCAATTAATATTTTTAGTGGTACAATTAAGAGTCCAATTAAAAATCACTGTTTGGGGCTATACTTTAGCATATACTTAACTTTAGCATCTGTTTAAGTGCTCTCCTGAAGCAGGACCTAAGATGGCCATCTCCCCCACTACCTGACAACATTACTGTTTTCACTGGCAGCTGAAGTCCTGATCCTGCAAAGATTTCATCATGTGCTCTCCTTTATATATGCCTCAATGAAGTTAATGGGATTACTCATATGTAAAGTTGTATGTTCAGGACTGAGGCCTAACCTTGTAATTAAGACTGCAAATTGTCTGTATAACAGCCCCTCATTTTCAGATGCTCAACTTTCTAATTTCTTAATTTTAGACTTAAATTATCACCAATTCTTGTCCCAGTGGAAGAGGTACATATGGGTTTTTGTTTGTTTTTTGAAAACTTGAAGAAAATTCCCCCAACCACTTGGTTTTTAGAGCATGAAGGTAAACCAACTGGGTAAATTTTAGAAGGAATCATGTTACATCAGATTATTTTTCAGTAGCATCCACTATGAACTCCAACTCAAATCTCCCCTTGCCTGCTCAGAAACTAAGGGCATGTCTGCAGAGCAATTTGGAGCTAGCAAGAATGAGCCTCCTGGCCTAAGTGGACAGACTTGAGACAGCTGGGACTCACGTTAGTGCTCTAAAGATAGCTACATCAACAGCACTTTGAAGTTGTATCTTGGAGCCTGAAGCTGCAGCCCAAGCTGCAACTTCAAAATTTTGCACAGCTATTTTTAGAATGTTAGCCTGAGTCTGCCCAGTTGGAAAGGAAGGCTTACTTCTGCAGGATCCAAAATGCTGTTCAGATGTATCATCAACACTCTGCATACCTAGAAAGGTATGATGAATAAACTACATGCCATAGGAAACTTATCATAAAGGAACATGGACTTCAGTCAACCAAGAAACATAGATGATAAAAATTGGTGAACCACTGCTAAAGACAAACAAATGGCTTGTGTTAACCTATCGCTCCCAGTTACCAAAACAGAAAAGCACAGCAAGGTATACGGAAGTGGTTATAATCCAAAACCACAGTGCTAAAGATATGACGGAGAAATGGAACACTACATAATGCTGGTTTGAAGACACAAGACAGGGTTTCCATGAAAGAACTGCAGCCCTATAAAAGCAGTCATTTAACAGGGAGAAAAAGCAGCGCACTATGAGAATATGACACAGATTCCTTGCTCTCTGAATCAATGGAACCTTTATAACCCTACAAGCCATATTTGAATCCTGACTACTCACTTAGTCTATGGAGGAATTATTTAAGAAAAAAAAAAACCCACTGTCAAACACACAACTGAGCTACTACATCCTAACTCCTGGACTCCTCAACAGAAGCAAATTTCACCCAGGTCTCAGGACATTGATAGATTTCAAAAAGATTGACAAACAACCCTGACTGCAGCCACAGAAAGTACTCATTAACACACACAAACATTTATGGTCTTTCAGGATTCTCTGTTGACATTCAATAGAAATGAGTAACCAAGTAACCCATTCAGTAAAATCTCAAGGAAAATGGCACTGAACACAGAAACGTCTACTTTGAAAACCTTTTGTGGAAAACTCAAAGCACTTTCACTCAACAAGAAAATGTAAATATTTCTCTGCACTCCCTTCATGCCTCAGCTGCATGCTAAAAACAGGTAACAAGCTAAAGGAGAGGTGTAGGAATTTGTTTCTATTCTTTTTCTTTCAAAAGGGAAAAGAAGAAAAGGGGTAAGGCAAAGTAAAAATACTAAACTATGCTGGCACTGAGAAGAGAAAGAGGAGGATGTTAACAGTGGAATGGTAAATATAAATACAATAAGGAACTTTGGAAATTCACTGAATGTTGACTCATACTTACAGGGAAATTATGTCCAGAAATGATTGGCCTTATGATTCAAATGGTAAATCTATATTGCCAATTCTTACATATTAATCACAAGACATGGGATTTTGGCACCCGCAGGACAAGCTCTCATGATACCAGACATTCCTCCACTCCTGTGATCTCCAGGGCTAACATTGCAGGTAGCACTTTGTGCGAGAGCTTATGGGGCTGAGAACACACACCTAGCCTTGTCACCGAGCCCTGCCTTCCTGAACGGATTGGCACCCCATTGCAGCATCTCGTAACTTTGAAGCTCATATAAATCTTTACTGAACAATAATTGAAACACTTGATGTACAGTCTGAATGCTCTGTGTTTCATGGATATTCACTGCTTTGAGCTTCCTTTAATAGCCCTTGACACTGATGTTTCAACTACAAATTAACACACACAGTTAGAGAAAATAATGGCTGTACAGGCATCATACAGACCAACCTTTTTTGTTCATGTTTTATGGGGTCTGACTCATGATTTTTGGTCTCCTGAGGTTGGCAATACTTCATTTATTCACAAATTATTTCAAAATTGTTCTCCAAATATCAAATAAAAATGTTTGGAATGAGGATAAATAGGTCTAAGATAATATATTAAAGCAATTTAAGAAAATCAATGCTAATATAAGTGCAAGCCAGCAACTCACATTTGTTTTCTGTTCTCAGCAAGGACGCCTTGGGCACTCAACTGGTCTTGGTATTTTTGAATGTCTAGCAGTTTCCCATATATTTCCTAAAATATACAGAAACATGCATTAAAGATTACTTTAAACAGATGTGTATATTTATTATCAAAACATCCTGAAGAGTACAAGAAGATACGATGATTGTAAAAATGGCTAAAGGATTTAAAAAACAGTTAAAAATACACTGCAGGTTCAAAACGTATACAAGACCACGATCCTTTTCGCTCACTGTTACTCATGGCAGTAGAGTTAAATGTGCAAAACTGTTTGAAAGATTGGTGCTTAAGTCAGTTGCAAAACTATAAAGGATGTGGGCAATGTACATCTATGTAAGTAACACAATTACTGGTTGAACTTTGAACTGCCTTTTTAGAAAATAAAGTATTTACATAGTGCATTACAAAAATAAATAAATAAATATATAAAGTTTATTGCCATGCAACTCTTAATCTTGGCAATCTCATTTATTATGTTTGTACTACAGTACTACTTAAAGAAGCCGCAGCTGAAATCACGGCTTACTTGTGCTTGGGGAAGTGCATAAACAAGTCTGCTTTTCTGAATACTAGTCTGCCAAAAACTCAGCAAGACATCCATACAGTATAGCAAAAACATTTTTCTCACTGGTGCATTTCCAAATATGTATAATAATGTATCTGTTAGAAGTTAAAGTTACTGTATCAGTACACGCAAAAAATGATATTGCAAGGGCATAAGGGTTCAAAACTATTTCAGTTTCAGTATTACTATTAATGTTGAGCTTGGCTGTTTATTGGAATATTCTATGTTTATCTAGAGATTTCCTGCGCAGTTAAAATGAGGGAGAGAGAGTAACTGTTCAGTAAAATTTCCACATAAGCCTTGTTTACATAAGGAAAATTTTGCAGAGAATTCCCATAATTGTTAACACTGGTTCACCTAAAAGAGTAGATAGAGTCAGACTGCCTTCTCCTTTTCTCCTGGAGCAGAGCAGAGTTAAAGCTGTCTGGTTGCCATAACTGCACTTCCATACTTTCAGTTAGGAAACTCAGAGTTTAAGATAATCCTGAGTTTTTAATGTTTGTTTCTTGACAATTGCAAACATCTTGTAATTCTTTTTAAACCCTGAGGTTACTGTTCTACTCTCACTCTCAGCTGTCTTCTCCAAGAATCTAGATTTCTGATGGCACTCAGTTACCCTCACGTGTAGCATTTATGCCAGAAAGAAATATCAATTGCTTTGAGTTACAGCAGCAACTTAATCCAAAGTAAAATAAGTGAAAACTTTGAGCAACAATTAACACATATTGAAAATGCTATAAGTAGCGATACTACTATTAAGTACTTCCAAGTTGCAGAGAACATGCTTACATTAACAAGTACTGAGAACAAAAGCCTTATGGATGAATACTGTGTACTCATAGGTGCTAATAAAAATTTCATCATTAAGAGTCCTAGCTACCTGCAGAATCAGCAGTCTTCCTGTACTAAAGAAGAGACACTATTGTAATGCAATTCCTGTGGATTGGCAAGGATTACATTTTATATACCATTTTACTAGAAATACAAAACACGGGCTACATCTACATTAGCCAAGTTCTTTTGACAGGTTTTTTGAAAGAAGGGGTCTCTTTCAAAAGATCCCACGGGGAGTTTACACACACAAAGTGTTCTTTTGAAAGTAAACTGAAAGGATGCGGCACTCCTTTTGAAATCACACTTCCTTTCTCATTTCAGGAAGAGCACTTTCTTTCGAAAGCTTTAGAAAGAAAACATGTAGATGCTCCACAGAGCCCTTCTTTCGAAAGAGCAGTCCTCAAGGCACCCGATATTTTGATCCCTGGCCCATTCTTTTGAAAGAGAGGAGGATGTGTGAATATTCTCTTTCGAAAGCAGATCACTCTTTTGATCCACTTTTTTGTGTATGGACACACTCTTTTGAAAGAAGTTCTTTTGGAAGAGATCTTGTGGAAGGGCTTCTTTCGAGAGATCTCTATAGCGTAGATGTAGCCGGGAAAGCCTAGGAGGCATTTTTAGTAATAAATACTGTATGCATTCCCAATTATTAAAATATGCAATATTATAATTTGAGATAAACAAAGATGTCGATGAAACATTTATATGCCAGTTAACACTTAAAGAACCTCCTTCAGCTATAAGCACCTATCATGATTTTAAACTTTTTTATATACATAAATGTACATTCTCAGTAGGGTTGCAATAAAAATATATACTTAAAAGTATCAGACTAAGTTAACTATAGGTTTATTGATTTTGTAGAGTAGCTTTTACCCACAGCACTTAAACGGTTATGGGATCAATTTAAAAGAATCTGTGTGAGGGCTGGTGAAGTGGTTTGTAACAATGTAACATACAAAGTAAATACACTGGAACACCTAGCCACATGTATGGAACCCCTGAAGTAAAAAACATGCACAGCTTCACAAACAGCACAGACCAGGCTGAACTGGAGCGGTAAGCCTTCCGGTACCTTTTTTTTTTTTATTTTGGATACACAAAATGAAAATCAAGTATGATTAAACCCGAGTACAATTTTCTCCCAATTTGTGGCATCTGTGTGCATCTACTTCCGCGTTTTAACACCTGATACATTAAGACACAGTAAATACTAGTCAAAATATCTGTAAGACTGATGTGATGTAGTGGCAGTTTCCAATACCTTGTGAGATACCTTGGTTTGATAACTTGTTCTGGCCTCTCACTTTGTAGACTAGTAAGGTATGGCAAGTGTGACTCAGACTATGTCTAGACTGCAGAAGTTTTGTCCATGTGTGGATGGGCCAAATGTTGGAAAAGCTTCTCCTGACAGAACTGTCAGCAGGAGATCTTTTGCTGAGTTTCTGGCAGACTAGACATAGCCTCAGAGTGCAAGCATCTCATGTCACTCTGAAGCAACTCCAGCTGTTCAATTAGGATCAGGGTTGATGGATTACAAAAGGCAGTCACCCCTCAAAAACAAAAACAGAAAGAGTAGGGTTAGATGATGCGATGTTTATCTGAGAATATACAGAAAAATTTTGCAGTTCTGGGGGAGAGGTGTCAGGTAGAAGCAAAAAAGAAACACTGGGGTTCTTCTAGACTAAATATTATATTTTCTTGATAGTAGGTCAGCACTGGAAATTAAAAAAAAAAAATCCATGGAACCAAGTCTCAGACCTTGGGTCAACTGACTCAGGCTATATCTAAATTAGAGTGATCTGTCAAAAGAAGTTTTTAAATGACAAAACTTCTGTCGACACATCACAGCCAAACTGCCAAGCGCTCGCTCTGCCGATCCCCTCTGTTGATAGGGTGGCCAGACTGCCCAGCCACTCTCTCAACAAAAGGGCCACTTGGAACCACAGAAGACAGCACCCTTAAAGGGCCTCCTCTCAGAAATGCACGCCCTGCCCATGCTGGGGCATACCTACTTCCTCGTAGGAACAGCACAGCTGCTAGAGCAGGGCTCTGACTATTCATGGGAAACGCAGCTCTTTCCAGGGAGCCATGCTGCCAGAGTAGCCCTCAGGCTTGCGCTGGCCCTGCACAGAGATGCATGAGCACCTCTTGCACCTCCTGACAGCCATCCTCCTCTTCCTCACAGAGGAGGAGCCCGATACGACTTCAAGGAGCTCACCCTCGCTGCAGGATGGTTACACCTGTCCCCTCACTCCCCCGGGGAGAGGTAGAGGGGGGCACAGGCAGACCTGGAGGCACCACACCAGTTCTGACTGGTGGGACCAGCTGGTCATGGGGCAGTGGGACAACTAGCAGTGGCTCCAGAACTTCCGCATGCGGAAGGCTACCTTTCTGGAGCTCTGTGCCTTGCTCGCCCCTGCAATCCAGAGACAGGACACCAGGCTGCAGCCCACCATCCCCATGGTGACTACAAACTAGCTCTCCCTGTGGAAACTCGCCACACCCAACAGCTACCACTTGGTGAAAAAATCAGTTTCCTGTGGAGAAGTCCACAGTCAAGGCCCTCCTCATGGGGGTAAGGCATTCTTGGGCTGCAGTCTTGCACCAGGAGAGAGAGGTGTCCCAACAAAGAGGGAACTCGGGAAGCCAGGCCAGGCGTGGGAACGACGGGAAGCCCCCTCTCCAAGGGACCATGACATCGCACCTTCGCACAGCCTTGCTAATGGAGGGGCAGCCTCACAGAGGGGCTCCGGAGACCTTGAAGGGGGCTGGGGACCCAACCCACCCTAGGGCCCAGGGACTCCCTTCTTCTGTCCCTGATGCGTGTTTGGTCCCTTCCCTCTGCAGGTCAACACCATCCTGCTGCGGAGGGTCATCTGCACTTGGGATGTGGATGCAGCGTTAGCCAGTTTTGCTGCCCTGGGGTTCCCAAATGGCATCTGGGCTATTGATGAGACCCACATCCCAAACCATGGCTGAAGCACAGTGTGGCCAAGGATACCTCTCCATGGTGCTGCAGGCCCCGGTGAACCACTGTGGCCAGTTCACAGATATTTATCTCAGCTGGCTGGGCCAGACATATGACGCCCATGTGTTCCGCAACTCCGGCCTGTGCTGGAGGATTGAGGTGGGCATATTCATCCCCTGCCGTGAGCTGGCGGTTGGGGACGTGCAGATGCCACTGTGCATCGTGAGGGACGTGGCCTACCCACTCATGTCATAGCCTATGAAGCCTTACACTGCCCAGCTGGGCCCAAGCCGGAAGCACTTTAATGCCCACCTCAACCAGGCCAGGATGGAGGCCGAGCGCTCCTCTGACCTTCTCAAGACACGCTTCAGGTGCCTGCTCACCCGCCTGGATGTGGGGGAGCACAACATGCCCCAAGCTGCGGCCATGTTTTGGGCCCTGCACAACACAGTGGAGGGGAAGGGGGAGCCCCTTCTCCCAGGGTGGTGATGGCGGCCACTGACTGCCAATATGAGCAGCCAGATGCAGCTGTGCTCTTCCAGGCCCATTAAGATGGGGTGCAGCTCCAGGAGGCCCTGAGGGAGAGCTTCTCCCGTGGCCCCCAGCAACCCACCCGACGGAACCACAGCAGGGGTCCTTGGGCCCACAGCCCTACCACATCCCCACCATGACCCCCTCACTTAGCCTCCTCCCCACTCTCCTACCCCTGCCCAGTAAAGAGGGACGCGGGTGTGGTGCTGAAGTAACTGTTTTACTGAACCAAAGAAAAAAAACAGTGCAAAAGAAACGGTGCAATAAAAAAACTATTTAAAACCAGTGCAATGAACTATGTACAGTGTGGGGTGTCTGGGAACAAGAGTTGTGGGGGGCCTCAAAACATGGGGAGGGGTATAGTTGGCCATAAATCTGAGGAATATATGTGACGTATGTATTCAGGGCCCCCCGTTGGGGCTGGGGTGGGGCTGGACCAGGTGGAAGTACAGAGGTGGTGGGGCTGCACTAGGGCCTGAGGAGCAGGGGTAAGCGGGCATGGCCCTCAGCCACTGCAGGAGTTCCAGGATGCCTACGGAAGGGCTGGTGAGGGCAGGGTGTGGGGTGGCAGTTGGGCTATCATGTTCCAGCAGATTCCGGTAGTGGCATCAAAATGTGACATGAGTTCGTCCCAGACCTGTAACCACCACTCCTTGCTGTCCTGCACTCGTCACTCCATGATCTCAATCATCCTCCAGAGGGCAGCACTGTGGTTCCTCTGGAGGATTCCTCCAGCTGCAGGCTCGCCCTGGTGCTAGACAGGGGGTAGCCCAGTCCTTGGACAGCAGAGGTGCAGCTGTAAGAAAGCCAAGGAGAAGAGCTGGTGAGTCATTCATGCAACGCAGCCCAAGGCCCTAACCCCCTCTGTGAGCAGCAACCAAAACTCCCTGGGCCAAAGGATGGCAATACCCTGGGATCAGAGCCATGCGTGGCTGGCACAATGGGCCCTGTCAGGCAAGGACTCTGTGTTGCCTCTGGGACTGGGCGGCCTGCAGCATCCCTCCTGTCCCCCACTTGACGAGCTAGTGGCCAAGGGGCATGTCCGGCCACAGAGGGCTGTTCTCATGGGGAGTGGGTGAGCTGGGAGCAGCCTGGCCTGCCCCAGTGTGCCACCCCCCACCCCCCGCACCTCACAGTGCTATCCGTGGAAGCTGGTGCTACCTCTCACCCACAGGCCATGCGCACACTCTAAATTCCTCAGTGTGTCTGAGGTCAGGGTGCCGCCTTTGTGGGTAGCCTGCTTCCAGCTGTGGCAGTGGCTGGCTGCCCAACCCCACCCCCTGGTCCAATCCCTGCACCTGGGGCTCATCCAGCCTACCATGAGGCTGGCCGCAGGCTGGCACCCATGCCCAGAGGCTGTCTGCTGGGCCTGGGTGGTGCACACTACTTGCACATGGTACCACATGGTGGGACTGCAGCACGAGGTCCCACCCGAGCAATGCTTGCAGAACCTCCCATCTGCACCCGCCTCCCATGCCCTGGGGTGCAAGACTCACAGGGTACTCACCAGACGGACCCTCACCTCGCTCTGAAGTCACCCAGGAAGTTGCCTTGGCCGATCAGGGTGCTGCTGGCCTCTGAGGTGGTGTCTGCCTCCAGCTCTGGTGGGGGTTGGGCTAGGAAGCCTGCTCCTCCTCCCGCTGGGGCTGCAGCTGAGGTGGAGGGCCTCAAGCGCCATGTCCGTGCTGCAACTCAGTGGGAATGTGTTTCCCACCCCCACCCCAGGATGTCATGAAGTTCTTGGTAATAGGGACAGGTGGCAGGTCTTGCCCCAGAGCATCGGGGCGGGGGGTGGGGGGTCATCCCAGGCCTGGATGCAGCCCCGGTGAAGCTCCTTCACCTTCACCTAGATCTGGTCCATGGATCGGGGAGGGGGTGGGGGGGGGGGGGGCGCCGTTCCACGAGGGTGGCAACCATCCAGGCGCAGATTGGGGTCTTGTGCCACTTGGCCTTCTGGTCTTGGAGGGTGTCCTCTTCCCCCCCACATGTCCAAGAGAACCTGGACCTTGGCCCTGCTCCAGGAGGGGACCCTCCTTCTTGGTGCCCCGGGGTGGCTCCGAGGACCCCTCCAGCTGGTCCCTTGAGGTCCTGGGTTAGGGTGTCACCAGGTGCCTGCTGCTTGGCCATCTGCGAGGCTCTCAGCTCTGGTGTGGCTGAGAGGGCATGGGAGGACTGCAGCTTGCAGCCCTACTGCTTCCACACACTTAGCTTCCTGCCACAGGGTTTCCAAGGCTCCCTGTGGCTTTAAGAGGGGCTGAAAGGAGGAAGCATAGAACACTGATTGCTGTGGACAGGGTGTCACCCAGGGCACCTGCATGACACCCTGGAGGCATTTTCTGTCAACGGAGGGCCCTTCAGAACATCTAAACCTGCCTTTTGTCAAGAGATCTCGGTCAACAAGCCCCTCTGTTCCCCTCTTCTAGGTTCCAGAGCCCAACCTGCAGCCTGAGTGGGAATATCTACACTGCTCTTGCCTCACAGTCTGAGTCCCAAGAACTAAGTCAACTGACCTGGGCTCTTCAGCTCAAAATGGTTGGGTTTTCTTTACATTGTAGACACGCTTTATAAGGCTTGTCCCAATACCGAAAAATAGATGACATGAAGTGGGATCCTATGAGTGGCCTAAGACGTCTAGAGACAGAATGAGTTAAGCTGCGAATGAACAAGAGATTTTTGGCAATTGAGATGTTTGACCTAGAGAGCGCTTTGCAATTAGGAGAAGAGGCTGGATTGGCAGCTCTTGTGAATATGTGGGAAGGCTGTTTGTTTGACTTCTGACACTTGCGCTTTTTCTCTTCTGTATGGGCATACAATGCTGTCTTCCTAGCTGGTGAGAGAGCAGATGTGTTTACACAGCTAGAATATATCCCTACTGGTTCTGGAGTAGTAAAACCCAGAAGTGAGATTATTAGTGCACCCAGATTTGGAATGCCTAATGTGCACCTAATTTATTGGCAAGGTTTGCTGATAGTACTAGACTCTTGTGCCATGTAAAGAGACAACTGGGATGAGCACTGCTCTAAGGAAAGAAAGGGAGGAAATACATCTATAAATTTACTGTAAACTGGCCTTAATCTAAAATTATTAATTAACATTGTTTTGGATAATATGTAACAAACGTAAAGGGAGGCTGAACAGTCAGTAGGCTCAGAAGCTCTATTGAGATGGATGAGTGAAGTTCATACTTACGTTTCACCTTGCCTGTTTGTAGACTTGGAAGTTCATAGTCACAACTTAAACAAATCATTCTTTTAAAAACAAAAACAAAACAAGCAAAAAGCCACACACCCCACCCCCGGAAACGTCACATCTGCATAATAAGTAGAGGTTTCCTGGCAATTTTGGAAAATACCAAATCTCTTCAATCTGCTGAAATCCCACATGTGCATTCTGAGTGATTAAAAGAGTTCTGAACTGTTTTTAAATCACAGTGATTATTGTATACATGAAAAAAAATTAAAGCCATAAAAAACTTTTTCTGCACTGTATATCTTACAAGAGGAGATGTCTTCTCATGAAATACAGGTGCCAATACCTTTCAGTTTGGCTTCCAACTTTGGCTTTCTCCTCCTACAGGATGAGATTTAAGTCACAAAACATTATGGACAGGAGGAGTACTACTTCATAGGACTACTAATGTGTAAAGGTAAGTACATGAATGAGACTTTGAAAGATTCAGGACTTAGACAGTAAGATGCAATCATGATGTTAAATGCTGTTTTGCAAAATAATCACATGTAACACCAAACAATCACATCTAACAATTCTCATTCACTGCAAATTATAGAAAACTAATGTAGAGACACTCACTTTTCAGAGAATTTTATTAATCACTTCAAGATGCAATAGACAAACTCATGAATGTTCACGTCTGTTGTCTTATATACTCATCAATTAAACAAGCAAAATAGATTGTACAAAACACCAAGCAGCCATAAATCCCCCCAATATCTAATGAAAGGCTCAAATCCTTAATTTGTATGAGGATGAACTCTTTTCAATAATGTTTTTTTCTTTTTTACAAAATAAATTGAAGAAAAAAATCAGTGAACTGGATCTTTGAAAAGTACCCTGAGAGAACAGAGCAACTTATGAGAAACATCTTTGTATATTTTTGATTGAGGTTTTATTTTTGGGTGGTCGGGAGGAGAGGGAGCTATACACTTCGGTATATTATTTTTAGTTATTTTAATCAAACAGTCAGTATACGTATATTGCTCTTGGATGTAAATGACTGAGTACAATTTTGATAAAAGGCAGCATAAGGCCATGATGATGTTTCTATTCACTGAGATTCTTGGAAGGGAATATTAATCAAGACTACATAAGCTACAAAATTTGTCCAACAAAAAAAAAAGAAATGTATGAATAGGCCACTTCATCTTGTTTGCTACATTACAAAACCTGACTATATCACTTGCTAACAACATCATTTTCCAGGTCGTATTCAAAGTGCAACATTTTGAATGAGATGAATAGCCACAACACATGTGAAGGGTTTAAATTCTCTCAATGTACATTAGCGTTACATGCAACAAATCCTTTGCGCATCAAGGAGGTGAATAAACTGCTCTATCCCCAAGACTAACCTACATTCAACAAGCTGAACAAAGAGGACAATGTGAATACAAAGGATATTCAAGTTTTATAGAAGTCTTACTTAATATTCAAGTCATCCATTCACATATAAACTGGATCTTTAAGATGTATGTGTGAATATATGTATTCTCTATTTTAATAGATGTCTAACATTTTTGATTAGCATTACCTAAACAAATGGCACTTCTGTGACTGGCTGTCTCAACTGCAATTAACAAAATCTGAAATTCTTGTCAGTAAATGCAGTTGTGACTGACAAACATTTAACCAAATAATAATTTCTTTACCCTATTTATCACTCCTTAAGCAGCATTTTTTTAAAAAATCCATACAAAATACTATAATTCAGGCAAATACTGTATTTAACCTGATCTTTTTGTTCTAGCTGTATGAATTACAGTTTTGGTAGTTTAAAAGAAATCAGTCTATAATCCTTACATAACAAATATAGCCTGATGAGAGGTGAAAACCATTAAGCATTGTACACAGATTTCATCTTTTTTGCAGCTGCTTAAAATCCTTTTAGTTAAATCCTGTTTTCAACTCATTCTGCTTTATATAATTCTACTATTTTAATGGGGAGACTTTAAAATGTCCCAAGAACACTGAAATACTTTAAAATATCCTACAGTAAAGAAATATGTTTGTCAAGCAGATTTCATTTGAAGAAGATTTAATTAAGTGGCAAGGTAACAGGATATACACTATTCTTTGTGAGACTATTTCTCAGACAATTTTACATACCTTTTTAAAGGCTACGAGGAGCTAAAAATAAAAACTGTGCTCCTTGTAAATTTGTAATTTCTTCATTATGATGGAATGCAACAAAACATCTTGCCCTTGGGTTGCTCTGTTTCAGCCAAAACAAATGCAAATCGCTTGTCAGATGACAGCTGTTTGATAAGGCTTCTCTACAAGACCTGCATGCTTTACTTTTTTCCGTGAAACTTGGGATGAAAGGCAGAAGGCAGGAAGAGAATTAATGTAGCATACAGTCTAAAGGCAATGCTACAACCGTGATTAAGTAGAAAAGTTAAAAGGCACAGATTTTCCACAGCCTCGCTGCGTGCAACCCATCCGTGTAACAAGTTGACAGGCCTAGCGCGTCAGCTCCATCATCCTCTCCGACAGCTAAAACGCAGCATTGCATCCCTTTTCAGAGAAAATTTGCGTCTGCACCATGAAGCGTTGTACATTATTTCTTAGCACTGCAGGGGGCTCAAGTCCATATGGAACCTTCACAAATATTACCACAGATCAAACCAGCGGCGTTTCGAGGCAGATTTGACATACCTATTTAAATGAACAGCAGGGGTCCTCGGGCTGCCTCAGGCTGTGCAGGAGAAAACCTCTGTGGAAAGCCTATGCTGCAGCTCCATTACTCAGCAAAGACACACTCTACATTTATCATTCATTTCATTTCTACTAGGGCAAGAAGCTCATTTGCCCAAGGTCAACAAAAAAAGAAAAAAAATTTCCCCCAAGAAATAAATGTACCTGACAAGTGGGGATTTTGTCCTTTGGTTTTTATAGAGCACTAACAAAACACCAGATAATTCTCAAAAACACAGAAAAGCTATGCACAGAAATTGATATTTGGGAAAAGTCCAATAAATGTTGCAACTTTTTCAAAAGTACATAATGAAGAAAAAAGTCTGACAAAAACATCAAACTGAAAGTATCTGACTTCAAAGTGAGCCTTTTTTCAGTCTTATAGAACCATGCATTAAAATAATTTCACATCTTTTTATAAGGTTCTTCTAGGGAGTCAAAGAATCCATGTGCTACAAATGGGCATTGATATAAAAGAGTTCTTCACAACACACACAACAAAGAAGTCAGGACTCGAAGGGTTCCAATGAGCTATACCTTTCATTGTAAAGGTTAAGGGACAAAAATTCCATAGTCCTGCAATCATACTAACCTAAGTGGACATTAATCTAAATGAAAAAAATTTAAACATTATTTAACATATAAATATAATCAGATGCTAAATATAAAATCTCCTTCATGTCAAATGTCAAGACATTTCTGCAGTTCTTCTCTTTAACACAATAACATGTATTTTAAGCACAACAATAAATAATCCTAAACCTGGTCATCTCTGTTAGATGGACATTCACCACTGCTAACCTTTACTGATACTAGTATTAACTACACTATAAAATGAAAAAATGTTCAGACTATTCTGATCTAATTAATAATCAAAACCAACAAAAAAGGGAAAAACGAACCACTCAATTTTAAATTAGGTAACAAGTTCTCTCTAAAGGAAAGAATACATAAAAGGACGTAACACATTATGTTTCATATCAGGTGGCATTGTTATGGTCCATTGTGAAATTACTACATAAATTCAGAAGCTTCAGGGATGTAGTTCCGATATAATGTTTTACTTTACTTAGTTACAATTATTTATTTATCATAGACTATAACGTACTCACATGTATTAATGAATAAAATGACTGCTTGCCAGTATAAAAGAGAAAGTGAAACGGACGGCCATCTTCTCCCCACTGGATGGCTAATGAAATTAGAGATTAGAGGTTAGACAAAAAAAGCTATAATATACACCAACTAAAAACCTGCATTTAAATTGTAGTTATAAACCTCTTTTATAATATTTATTACCTTTAGAAATACCTGATAAAGACATTTCGTGGTATTTATCAATTCTGGAAATCTAATTTTAATACATCCCACTATAACCCACCACAGTGTGCTAATATAACTAGAATTTTTTAAAAACATAACATTCTGAAACTCTCCTGGTATAATCAAAGCCCTGCTGTACATCTCTTAAATAACATCTCAAGGAATCTATGTAACAGCAATACAGCAAGAGATGCCAAATTTAGACTAGATAGATGTGCTCACTAAAGACAATTATAAGCTATAATCATGATTATGAAAGGTGCTAGATTTACAGATACAGAAAATAAGGCCTCCTAGAAACAGAAGTGGTACTATATAGGCAGCCACTGACTAACCTAACAATGTATCTCAAGTGCATACAAGAGGCAATACAACACTGCAGAAGACATACTTTTAGGCAAAACAGTTTGCCAAAACATATATGCGATGCTTTAACAATATAAAAATTAAGAACAGATTTATAATTTAAGGATATTTTCATGTAATAAAAAAATCTGACATTTTAAAATTCAACTTTCCTGTCATTTTACCTCCTACAGGTACAAGTCATCTGAATCTACAAATTGAATCTCGAGCAATCATCAGCACCACTGCTGGGCAGAGGAGAGGTGCAAAAGACATTATAGCTAGACTTGGAAGCATGAGATTTTCATGTGTAAATGCTGATTTCACAAAAAAAAGTGTTCTTCGAATCAGCAAATTAAGAAAAATGCAGCCTCAGAACTTAGAGTTGGATTTAAAAATGCTGATTTGTTATATTCTGATTTGATGTTGACAGTTTGTATTTTAACAATTATGAAGTGTTAACTTTAATTAAATATAAATGTATTGTATAGCCATAATTGCCAAAAACTACAAAAATTTAAAAATAAGACTAAGAAAACAATGCTTAAAATCCATAATTTTGTGCAGCAGTCTACAATCAGTGGTCTCCTAATTCAAAGGTCTTTATAGATAGAAAAACACTATACTAACTTTACAGAAGGTAACTAAAATGCATAAGTATCAGGTTTAGAATTGTAAGCAACTTTAGAAACAGCCTTTAGTAAAATGAATTTAGCATATTATTTATATTAAATTCTGTTGATTGTAATAGAAATTCAAATCTAACAGATATACATAGTGTGAAATCTTTCTACGGGGTAATACTTTTACTGACTTCAGTGGAGACAAGATTTCAAAGGTAATATCAATTTCAAGCACTTACAATATTTATCAGCCTTTTTGTCAAATATTTGTCAACTGCAGTACATAATTAGTGAGTTGATTTGAGATAGTAAACCTGGAAATCAAAGCTACAGACTAGTTTACAGAATGTTTAGATTAGTTTAGAAAAGCCAAAGCCAAATTCTTGTAGACATTAGCACACATTGTAAAGTGTCCAAGTAATTTGGTGTCAAGTACCAGAGGGGTAGCTGTGTTAGTCTGGATCTGCAAAAGCAACGAGGGGTCCTGTGGCACCTTATAGACTAACTGAAATGTATGAGCATAAGCTTTCGTGGGCAAAGACCCACTTCGTCAAATGCAGGACAAGTAATTTGGCATGCCCAAGCTATCCTCAAAAGAGGCTACTCTGGAGAACTGTAGATTAAATTTAAGTGAGTGGCAATTTGCTTAATGCTGGCCTGCACTATTAAATCCTCTCTTATAAAAGGAAACAACTTTTTTATTTTTGTTTCCCTTCCCCCATATATAGAGGGAAAGCAACAGGAATGGGAAAGTGAAGTTGCTTTTTTAAGCATTGAAAAAGTTAATACATCTCAACAATCTCATCTCCACAGAAGAAACAGTTTGTAGAAGATCAGAGACAGTTGAAAACAAGTTCTGACAGACCTGATAACTTTTCTTTCTAACGTGTATTTTGCTTAAGGGAGGAAAATGGCAGAGCCCTAGTGGTAGAAAAAACACTAAGCTGCCAAAGACAGAGCACCAGTAAAAAAAAGCGTGCCAAATTCAGACATCACATAAGCAACTGCAACTAAATCAAACTGAGAGGCTTCTGTTTTCATTATGGTCAACTGTCCTAGTTGGTTTCTACCTTTAAAGGATTTCCAGATAGCGGTTACTAAATATATAAGAATTCATAATGACAGAGGGAAAAAAAACATATTACTGAGGATTAAAACTATGTTATTTGGGAGGAACTAAGTGGTTCTGTGGATGCAGAGCCTTTCACGCACTAGTTCAATTCAAGCTAAGGACAGGAGCAACCAAAAGTTCTTGCAGTGTTAGTTTAGTGTTCCTTATAAAATGGATTTGGTGGTTTAAATGGTTTCCCGTGAACAGATGCCCAACAAACAAAAAACACTACTAGGAATGAGACCAAAGTCTCCTGCATGGGCAAGGAAACTGCAATGAGGATGCTTCCAGACCAAGATTAAGGGCAGATAACATGAGGAGCAGACACAGTCACTGAACATTCTGTGCTCATTTTCTGGATAAAGAGATCACTTCAGTTTCTGCTAAGGCTGAAAGCGAAGTCTAAGGTGCGAGAAGTCCTCATCAGAGACATGCTGTTTGCAGACGATGCTGCTGTAGTGTCTCACACAGAAGACCAGCTTCAAAAACTGCTGGATCGGTTCTCCAAAGCGTGCAAGGACTTTGGGCTTACCATCAGCGTAAAGAAGACGAACGTACTCGGTCAGGATGTTGCTGAATCCCCATCAATCAGCATTGACAACTATACGTTAGAGGTTGTCCACGAGTTCGTTTACCTCGGGTCCACCATCACTGACACCCTGTTGTTGGACACTGAGCTAAATAGGAGGATCGGAAAAGCGGCCACAACTCTGTCCAGACTCAGCAAGAGAGTGTGGAATAACAACAAGCTGTACACTCACACCAAAATGCAAGTCTACAGAGCCTGCATCCTCAGCACCCTCCCTTATGGCAGCGAGACTTGGACCCAGTACGCTCGCCAGGAAAAGAGGCTGAATGTCTTCCACTTGCGCTGCCTCAGGCGCATGCTTGGAATATCATGGAAGGACAGAGTGACCAACACCGCCGTCCTCGAGCAAGCTGGAATCCCAACCATGCACACCCTTCTCAGGCAGCGTCGACTCCGCTGGCTTGGCCGCATCCACAGGATGAATGATGGAAGGATTCCAAAAGACATCCTGTACGGTGAACTAGCTTCTGGCAAAAGACCTCCCGGACACCCCCAGTTGCGCTACAAAGATGTCTGCAAGAGAGACCTCAGAGAGGTAGACATCGAGCTGGACAACTGGGAAGAACTAGCAGATGACCGCAGCAGATGGAGGCAGGGGTTACACAAGGGCCTTCAGAAGGGCGAGATGAAGATCAGACAGATGGCAGAGGAGAAGCGAGCGCACAGAAAGCACACTAAGGACTTGCCAGACACCCACTACATCTGCAAGAGATGCAGCAAGGCCTGTCACTCTCGTGTGGGTCTTCATAGTCACAACAGACGCTGTAAATGAAGTCCTCAATTGAAACTTTAAAGGGCGCGATCCACAGTCTATGCAGACTGAAGGATGCCTACATCAGTTTCCAAGGCTGTCAATCTGCTCCTCTTCGTAAGCACTGAATTTATCTGAAAGAGCTTTGGGGCTATTTTTAAATTATGCTGTACATCAAACACTAATAAAAAAGTAATGCTTTATGGGTCACTCCACTGGAAGACTCCCATTGACTTCATAGGCGCTCAATCCTAACCTGTCATTTGAAATGTTTCCCAATGACAGAAAATATTTCTTTCTAGCCTTGAAGGGTCACAAGACACATTTTCTTAAAAAAGGTCACTGTCCCCAAAATCCGTCCCATCCATAGGATGGTTTGGGGTGGCTGCCCCAGACCCCGCACTTTGGGGACACCTGCTGCAGCTGTCTCAACTGACCTATGTATAGGCCTGGCGTGGGGGAGCCAGAAGCAGGGATCTTCCCCTGCCCTCGCACTCACTTTGGCAGTGGCCCGGCAGCTGCTCTGTTCTGCCCCATTGCCTTTTCACTGCCCCAATGCTCTCTCATGGCCCATTGCACTTGGTTTCTCCGTTACAGCAGGAAGAAGAGTGCACTGGTCCCACAGCTCCCATTCTGACCTGCCTCACTTTTCTGCAGCAGCAGGAAGCGAGCAGGCTGACGGGCTGTGCTGCCCCCCCGCCATACACACCCTGGGGAGTGGGGGGGGGGGCAAGGGGAGGAGGTGACCCCTTCTGCTGCCCACCCCCTTTATAATTCCCCATCTTACGTGGCACAGGGCAATAGGCCCAAGCAAAGACACAGCAGAAACCGCAGGTGTAAAGCGGAGAGAGGAAAGCAGAAATCTCTTCTGGATGGCCACCCAAGCGCTCAGCTTACAGGGAACACTGACCTTCAGTAGTATTTCTCCCTGCAGGGGAGGAGATTGCCCCAAGCCCAAGGCCTTGCGCACTGGAGGGTTGCCCCAGGCCCTGTGCCTGCCTGGGGGTGGTTCTGATTGGTTCCTTGGCGTATATCTACACTGCAACTAAAAATCTTTTGCCACTGAGTTGGGCTCACATTATGGGGCTAACTGCAGTACAGACACCTATCTAGTGCTGAGGTAAAGCCAAGACTCTAGAACAGGAGCGGGCAAAATCAGTCCTGGCAGCCCGATACAGCTCTCCAAGCCTTTCTCTCCAGCCTGTCCAGGTGAGTAGCAGAGCGTGCATACCCACAGCCAGCACCATGTGTTCAGCTGTCTTTCCCCCCCACCTTGGTACAGTTGCAGCCGAGCTACTCCGAGGATTCTCCTGCTAGCTGTACGGACAGGGAGTGCGGGGGAGAGGACAGTGCCGAAGTCAGGGTGTTCCCCTGCCTCTGTACCCCATCTCTGAAGAGCAGGGGGGTGGGGAGGGGGAACAGACACAGACAGACAACGAAAACAGAGCAGGACAGATTTCCCTTAAAAAGACAGAGGGTGGCTTCTCTGAGAAAAACTTACCCAGCAGCAGCCAGCACACACACTGTGTTTTCGCTGTCACACATACCCAGTCTGCTCCACAGACATACTCACTATCACATATGTACTGCAGCACACACTCAATCTGTGTTAAAGTCTCTCTCCAGCACACAGTGCTTTTCTCACCCTAACACTCTCTTGTCTCTCTGCAGACTCCTTCTCCTTGAGGCCACGCCTCTTCTGGGGGGCTCAGAGCCAGGCCGTAACCAATACCAAACTTCACAGAGTGGCTCCTCTAAAAAAAAATATTGCCCAGTTGTGCCCAAGGGCATCTCAGAACTTGGGCTGTAGCCCAAGTTGGAATGTATGAACTGCAGTTGAACAGCATTGCAGCCCAATCGCAAGTCAGATGGCACAGGTCTACTGTCGCTTTTCAGCTGCAATGTAGACGTACTCTCACACTCTAGTGGTACTTCTGTCACTGGTGCAGGACCTCAGATGAGTAAAGTTTCATACTGTATTTGAAAGGTTTGTGGTATTATCTCTCAGGTGCCTCATTAGCAGCTATAAAATTAATAAAGGTAACAAATGGACTGCAGGAAAGACAAGCAATATAGAAGTTCATAATAACTTTGATATAAACTGGAAAGAATAGCTATGTACACTTACCTCTTTGCTTTGGAAAAATTTCAGTGGGATGCTGTAGAAAAATAAAAAAAAAACAAACAGTTACTATGCCATGCTAAAAATATTGAGAAAATTCACTGAATGTTGTTCTTACCCTCATCATAGGCCTGGCTCTCTTCTCAAATAAACCAGAGGGAAAGAGATAGGCAATAGCTTTCTGCAAACAAACATACAAAGATCAGATATATATATATATATTTCTGCAACAACAAAATAATTAAATACCTTACAGACATTTTACCTATGGGTATGCTATAAAAACCTAGACAGCAAAAGAGACAAAACAACAACAAAAAAAATAACATGCATATATTCATTTCTAAGAATAAAAGCAACTGTAAATATCTCAGGACTCTTTACAAAGAAAGAGTAAGAAAAATCTAATTCTGAAGCCTACAATTTAGAGTGTCTGCTATGAACGAACTGGTTTCTTTAAATAGAAACTTTAAGCTCAAACAGGTAATTTATTATATGAAACACTCAGTTGCAAGGGTCAAGTAATGCACAACCTCCATTTTTTAAAATCTAAACCCTAATATTTAAAATTGCTATTCTCACCCATCTCCTCATGTAAAAGTACCTCCTTCTGTAACTTAAACGAAACGTGAAATCCATTCTATCAAGACTGTTTTCTTAATTTTCTACTGCAAATGTCAGTGTTTGTGAAAGGCACCAGTTTTGATAGTTCTTAAGAATGAGTTCTGTATTGCTTCAAAGAATAATTGCCTAGGGAGGTTGCGGAATCTCCATCACTGGAGATATTTAAGAGCACATTAGACAGACATCTATTGGGGACGGCCTAGCTCATGGTTTCCCAAACTGGGGTGGGGGGGGAGGAACATGTTGAAATTCGGGGGGGGGGTACGAACCAGCCCCCCCCCCCATCATTCCCGCCACCTGAAAAAAAATTCAGTGTTTGCTTCCAGCTCTCAGCTCCTGCCATTTTATGTGGGTGACCCAGTGCAGATGCTATAAAAAGCAGGCAGCTGGTGAAGACCCACGTGCAAAGGTGAGTGAGTGTCAGTTGTGGGGGGAGGAGCAGAATGGGGTTAAATGGGACACTGAGGGTTCCTGGTTCAGGAGAGGGGGATGGGGTAAGAGTGGGGGACTGGTGGTACCTGGCTTTGTGTTGGGGAGGGGCTCAGATAGGAGGCTTTTGGGACTTGCGGGGCTTGGGTGGCTGGCCAGCTTCCAGGGCTTAGGCAGCTGGCCCTGGCATTGCAGGGCTCTGGCAGCTTGGGCTGGTGGGCAGGCAGCTGGCCCCAGAATTGTGGGGCTCAGGTGGCTCAGGCTGGCAGGTGGGTGGCTAGCCCCAGCCCTGCGGGGCTCAGGCAACTGGCCCCAGCAGCATGGGGCTTGGGCTGGAGGGTGGGCAGCTGACTCTGGCAGCATGGGTTTGGGTGGGCAGTTCAGGCAGCTGGGGTGGGTGGGCAACTAGTTCCGGCAGCACAGGGCTCAGAAGGCTAGTGGGCAGGAGGGCATCTGACCCTGGTGACTGTCAGGCAGTGCAGGGCTCGGGCAGGTGGCCCTGGAGGCTAGCACAGACAGCTCTGGCAGCTGGCCAGCTGGGGATGCACCAGGCCCCCCCAAGGGCCAAGAAAATTATTTGTACTTATTTTTAAATTTTAAATAACTGTTTTATCAAGTTTTTGTGTTTATTTTAAATTATGAATTGAATTTTTTGCTTACGGGGGGGGTTGGATGATAGTAAAGAAAAGTGGGGAAGAGCATGAGGATTTCTCAAAAATCAAAAGAGGGAGGGTAATGCCAAAAAGTTCAGGAACCACTGGTCTAGCTGATGCTTGGTCCTGCATGGGGGCAGGGGACTGGTTTCGATGACCTTTTGGGGAAGGTCCCTTCCAGTTCCAGTGTTCTATGACTCTATATTTTAAAGCCACCCCTCCTGCCCCCCACATTCTGAATTCTGCAAAATTCTGCAGTTTTGGTTAAGATAATACAGTACGATCACACCCGTTTCAATTATTTTGGTAACATGTTTCAAAATACCTGTCAGTAAGTATGTCTAACAGTACAGACAATGAAAAAAGATCTAGGTTTTTTTTGTCAAATGTATTTCTTGATAGGCATACACATACACAAGTGTGAATAATTCATTTCAGTTACCATACACAAAGCATGCACCCTTCAGAATCAGAACAAAGTTTTGGGGGACACATGGGAATGGGAAGAGTCTGGAGGTGCACAGAACACATGAGGACAGGGACAGGCCTCTAACAGATACAGGGGGCTACAAGGTCACATGGAGACAGGGCCAGATGTCCCTGACTGAATGGAAGAGGCTAAGATTCAGCCAGAGTCTGCATTGGGAAGGCTCCTCAACAATCCCTCCTTTCCAGGTTCACTCTTTGGCGCCTCTGTCAGCTCCTCCATTACCTCTATAGCGCCCCCCCCCCCAAGCCTTTGCTCTGCTTCTGAAGCAGGGGGCAGGGAAGAGGGACGGACAATGTGGGGCTGGGTCACAACTGGGGTTCCTAAGGGCCAATGGGGAAGAACAGACTGTGTCTAGGAGTGGAGGTGCTGGGCTACAGGAGAGGAGGATAGCTGAGTGTGGGCACAGAGACAAGAGGAGGGGCTGAGTGGCAAACCATTAAAATATGTATTTTTGTAAACCATGGTTCAGCATTAAAGATTATTGCTATACATAGTACATTTTACTTATTTTTCACCCACTTAGCCAATATTTTTATGTAATGTCTGTTCTCCGTTAATAAGTAACATTTACTCTAGCAAGCAGATTAAAAATTATGAACCATTTCTGACATTAGTGTAAGACAAAGTAGTTTGCAGTAATATTAAATCCAATGGATTCAATTCCTGTTCAGCAGTTTATTACTATGGCTCTTTTTCCAAAATGGTTGAAAATTATGTTTAATACTTAAGTGAAAACAATATATCAAATGAAAAATCTAATTTTTCTAAGTTAAAAATGTTTTGGTAAATGTGGTTCTAAATATGGCCAAATTCAGTCATGACACAAAATTAAGGGCAACGTGAGCCTAGAGATTTTAGAAATCGATACAATACATGCGTGTAGTAACACTAATATCAGAACAAAACACTGCAGTCAACTTGCTTGCATTTTTAGTGGATGGTGAACAAAAATAAAATTACAAGAATTTTAGTTAAAATAGTCTCTTGACCATGATGTTTCTTTGTTGGTGAGGCTACCTTAAGGCTACTACGTACTGATAATTTTTTCCGTGGACATGAATTGGTTTGCCAGTGCTTCCGCCTACTTAAAATGCATAGAGTGTGAAAAGACTTAACCTATTACTTTCATTAATCCCCTGCTTGCATTCCAAAGAGAAATTTTGAGAATTCTGAAGCAAACAAAAGGATTAACTTGATTTTATGAAACAGTAATTTTGTTTCTCTTAGTGACTGCTGAATTCCCATTTGTTAGTCAATGGGCATTTTGTGCACACAGAGTAGGTGAACACCTATTTATGAACAAATGGGGATTAATTACAATGACAACAGAGATATCTGCTGTGAGCCAACAGATGTTAAACAAACAACTTACCTAATAACATACTGAAGGAATATTTTATGGGCTACTGAGACTGACAGTGTGTAAAAAGTATTTTCTGTATTAACTCTCAAGGATTTGATTCAAACTGCAACTACTAGCACGACACTGAAAATACAACCTAAGTGGGGCATTCTGTTTTGCTGTAACTTCAGAGGTTTTGAAATATGTCTTCCTTGTCATGAGAAACAAAACCAGTCCATGTTACGTGTTTTCATGAGGTATATATCTGTTTCTATCCCCAAGTAGTAGTTAGGCCTGGGACACCTTGGTTCAAATTCCTACTCTGGCTGCATCTATACTACGAGATAAAATCAAATTTAAACAGTTAGCTTGACATTAAAATGTCACTGTCTTCACTATAAATGTCATTAGCTCGATTTAGTCTGCCCTAATATCGACAAGAAAACGTTAATATTAACAGACAGATATAGAGCATCAATCTCGAGTTTAAAATGTTGAATAAATGCTAGCTAGTGTGGAAGCACCATGTATTTCATTCAAATTTATTAATTATTATTTTATTTTATAAACATGCATCTGATGAGGCAGGTCTCTGCCCACAAAAGCTTATGCTCCAAGATATCTGTTAGTCTATAAGGTGCCCCAGGACTTCTTGTTGTTCTCAAAGTGTCCTGTATGTATCCCACAGCACTATGCACTGCACCTGGCTCAGAATGCAGGGCTGAGAACACTGTGGGATAGGTTTCCACAATGCACTGATGCAACAGTTGATGTTTGGTGATTTCAGTACGGAAGCAATATGCTGAATTTTTTGGGAACCTGTGGGAAGTGAGAATACTCAAAGTCGAATTAAAAAACAGCATAAAATTGATTTTAATAAATCTGAATTTATCTTGTAGTGTAGACGTAGCCTCTGATTCAGAGAATTTTTCATTCTAGTTCACTCCAAATAATACAAAACAGAGACTCAAATCTGGGTCTCCCAATTCCCATGCCAATATCCTAACAATTTAGCTACATAAGCTCTCCCTCTCTTTTGGAGAATTTGAAGGAGACAGATATATCTTCACAAAATGTTTCAGCCTTTATGAAATAGCATATTTCGGAAAAAAAAATTCTAACCAGATTTAGCTCCCAGGTTTCATATTGATTACTAACAGAAATGAGGGCAGATCAGCCTCTAGATTGCTATGAGTAATAAGTCTCTCTGAAAAATGAAACTGGAGAATTTTAGTGTAGTTCAAGAGAAGGCTTCATTAACTTAACGTGAACTTCCTTCAGACCTGCAACACTGGGTTTCAATGGAAGAATCCCTTCAGCAATCAGACCAAGATCTAAAATATCTCTGAAAAAGCAAACCCAATTAACTCTATGATATTTAACTACTAAGGCCAAAGTAGTTGTAGAGAGCACACTGACATCAGACAGAATTTTCCAGACCAAATTGCAAAGTCTTCTCTTAGGACAGGGACTCTCAAGTTGAGAGTGATGAACAGGAGTTTGAGAGTCATGACCACTCTGTCCCTACACTAATGATTGAAACTTGTTCTCCACCGTATCCAGTAGATTTTTGGTGGCCCCTCAGACCAATTACTTGCAGAGTGGACTTATTTAAATCAAGGGGATTTAAATCCCCACTCCCCTCACCAAAGTCATTGAGTTAAATCAAGTTATCAAAAACACTTAAGAATAACTGTGCTTAGAGTGCACTTAATTGGGGAGTAAGCCCCACAGAACTCACTTGCATGGTGACAAGTATCAGAGGGGTAGCCGTGGTGTTCTGTATCGGCAAAAACAACAAGAAGTCCTGTGGCCCCTTATAGGCTAACAGATATTTTTGAGCATAAGCTTTCATGAGCAAAGACCTGCTTCATCAGATTGCATCTGACGAAGCAGATCTTTGACCACGAAAGCCTGTACTTCAAAATATCTGTTAGTCTATAAGGGGCCACAGGACTTCTAATATTTATTGAGCTCACTGGCACTTCTGTTTATTGAGAAAACAAATAGACAATGGGGTTTTCTTGGAAAAGTTGATTTATGCTGCAGTAAAATAGGAAATAGATTTATGACATTACCACTATGGTCCATTGTCATGATGTTCCAAAATAAGGAGCGTTTATTATGTAATATAAAATAAAAATGTGACAGTCGCAAGTGGCAACTTTAGCTTTCTCTTACTGCAGCATTCTGTATTGTATGCTTGAGTGATAGATTCTAAACCTGGTTAGCTAATTAAACAAGTCATAAGGATTAGCTAAGCTAAACCATATTTTCTGGCAACACAACTCAGCAAACAGCTTGGGAATTTACTTGTCAAATCACACTTACACTAGAAAGCATAGAGAGACTCGAAGAATGATGCCTTGCAAAGGGCATTATCTAAGTTACTAACTAGTTCATCCACTCAACAATATCCACATCATTTTCTCCCAATAAGCAGTTTTCCTTATGATGTTTCACCTTTGCAGGTTGCTCCTGCCCCATTTTCTTACACTTGACACCTTTTGCTTGTTCACCCAGGGAATGAATTTCTTAATAATATTCCTAGTTAGGGTCTCTCTTACGCCCAGAAGCCAGGACAGTTTTTCTGTGGCAAAAATGTGGGGAAATAGAGGAAGTTGTGTTTGCACTGAATAACGTCTTCCCTTTTTCTCTCTCATCCACTCCACTGTTCCTTTCCACACTGCCTCTGTGTTTTCCTACATATTGTATCTCTATCTTTAAGACAATGTCTTAACTAGCTCCTCTGCCATGCTTGGCCAAGGTCCTCCACCACATAAGCAAAGAACAAAAACAATCCTATCAATCTTGTGTCTTTCTTTGCACATGTTACTTTTTAATCTGCTGAGAAACAGACATTAAAAGCCCAGAACTTTCAAGAAGGAAGACTAGTAGTTAGGCTGGACAGACTAGAGCCATTAAGTCATTTTTATGAGACTGTAAGTATACATGTAGCATATCTGTGACGAGATTTAATCGTAACTTTTACTTTTAAATGAGAAATTCAGTAGTACATTGATGATTTAAATTAAAAAAAATTAATTTTATCCAACCTGATTACCTAAAAATATGCAAAGCAGCCCATTAAAAATTGCATGTCAGACATGGAGCTGTACAAAACTTAGTAGCTCTGCTGCACTCTCATTTACAGTATTATCCTTCTTCTGTAGTCTGGTTTTAAACTACATTTTCCCTCCATTTGCAACACAAAGATTCTTGCCCCTTCTTTTTTCCAAAGGCCAGAGGAAATCTGGCCTCAATTTTAACCTCAGATGGCTCGGTTTATTGCCATCTGATGCACATTTAATTGTATCTTCAGGCATTTAGAAATCCATGCCTTAATTCAAACTGGATTGGCAAAATATATGTATATTAGGTCACATTCATAAGTCAGCAAAGGGAAAGAGGGAAGGCAGTATTTGTCTCCTGTTTTCACGGTCTACAAGCCAGTGGAGCTCTCCAGCATAGACCAGGGCACCCTTAAGCCAGCAGTTCTCAAACTGGGGGTGATGAGTGCTCAGCAGGTTATCAGGTTGTATGTAAGGGTGGTGATCATGAGCTGGCAGCCTACCCTCCCAAACTGCACTCTGCCTCCAATATTTATAATAGTGTTAAATATTTTTAAAGTTGTTTTCAATTTTTAAGGGGGAGGAGATGAGTCCAGACTCAGAGGCTTGTGGTGTGAAAGGGTTCACCAATACAAAAGTTTGAGAACCGTTGCCTTAAGCGGTCTTCCCGCTTCAATGGTCCTATAGGTCTGTTATGGTGCACATCTATCCTGGGCATACTTTCTTCCGCTCCCTCTCATTTACTCACACCTCTCCATTTCACTCATGGCCTACTCTGAAATATCTCCTGTGCTCACACCATTGATGGAGGTGGCACAGAGCTAGCGGAGAAGCCTACGGCAATGGAGGCATTTTCCAGGAGAGTCTTAAAACTTCTCTGTGACTCCTCTGCCCCAACACAGCTGGCACAAAAGTGTCCCTAGTGCATTGAAGAATCAGACACAATAGTGCTTATACAGGTTGACCTTCTCTAACCCGGAACTCTCTCATCCAGCAACATCCATAATCCGACATGATTTTAGTTAGCCAGATGACCACCTATGCCTGTGGCCAAGTTGCCAGTGGTCCCATAAAGTTTGTTTCCAGTCATCAGTCCTGGCTCCCAGGGCTCTGTGCTGTTATTTAACTGTAATTTATGTATAAATGTCTTCTAAGAGTCAGGTAAGCAGCAAAAGTATTGGTAATGCTGACAGATAATACTGACCTCCTGTGGACTGGCAAATTCTCTCATCTGGCGCTGGTCAGGTCCTGAGTGTGCCAGATTAGAGAGGTTCAGCTAGTACTCTACTTTTACCTACGTAAACCCTAAGCCAGTGCAGCTCATGCTGTACTTCAAGGCATAACATTTAAAACATTTCAGTTGGGTCCCTGAATCTCCAGATGTTACTGAAGCAGCTCCCTCTCTTCTCCAGTTTCCTCTGATTCCCATTCCCTTTTCCAACTCTGTTCTGCTGGGAAACCTCCAATTCTTGCAATAGGCTCCAGTCCCCTCTCCAGCTCACGCAGTTTTCAATACTATATTCTTTGGGCTAAAATATTTAATGGAATGGCTGCTCTCAATGAGTCAGCGATGTTGTAAGTGTTTTGGTAGAGATTTATGTGCAGTGAAAGTCTGAAGTACTAAATAAAAGCCATTTTGAAAAGTTCACAATCCTTTAAAAAAATAAAAAAAAACCCACATGAAGACAAAAATATCCCAGCAGTTTGGTCAAATTACTTAAAATTCTTTAAAAGAAAAACAAACAAACAAACAAACAAACAAACAAACACACACCCTGCTAAACCCTACTATAATTTGAGGACAACAAACTCTTCAGACACTACAAGGATATGTAAAGAAAAAAAATAAGATTGTGAATCCATGGTTGAAACTTCAACTATCTTTTTTGTAATTTTATGCTAATAAAAATGTTAACATATCTGATAAAAATTTCTACAGGTGCAAGCAGCTTCTAAAATCAGCATCATGTCCACAAAACTGTTACCACATATGGAAAAATGTATTATGTTGTAACCTATGAGAAACAATAACTATTTCTCCTTGCAAAGTTAAAACTTCTCAAACTGTTATTTTATATTAGAAAAGGAGGAGAAAAAAAAAAAAATCAAAAAAACAAAAACAGACATCTCCAGTCCGTGTGGACTTTTCTGAGGACTTTGCTTATGTAATGAATGCAAAATTTGACTCCCTTGGGATTGGCATTTTACACAGAATAGAACTCAGTTTAAGCATTTAAGTAAAATCTAAATAGCCTTTTAAAAAAAATCAAAAGGTACTTTTAAAAAAAAAAACCAATCCAACTCCTACATACGTTTTTCACTATTATAATACTAAAAATGTCTTACTGCTTACCCAGAGGAGAACTCATGTGGCACACAAATAGCATATTATTGTGGGCCAGGGGTTTCTCATTTAATCAATATGCTTTAGGCCACAAAATTCTTTGTGGAGAACAACTTTCCAAATACCCTTGCACAAAGACATTTGCAAATGAAACTAGTTTCCTTAAAACATTTGTTTTGCATTTAAACATAAGTCAGTCTGCATGTCAATTACCAATTAAGACCTATGCCCTACTCACCAAAAGATGCCTAGCATTTATCTATAGATCAAATACAAGAACTGCTTTACATTTTTCTTTTGTTAATAATGCCGCTGAAAGACAGCGGTTTTCTACTGGGCTCAGATACCTGGAGTAATATTTAGTAAATAAAGGATAAAAATAAAGATATAAACTGATCAGAAGATTTAGGGTACTTTTCTTGTATTCATGTCACTTAGAAGTTTTTGCTTTAAACTGGAATATTAGTGATGTGACAGTCTGAAATGAAGGCAGACTGTTTACTATGTCTATAAATTAAAGGTTAAAAAAAAAGTCACAAAATAAAAGGATTACAGACTCGACCAGGGAAAAACACTGGGTCAGGACTGCAATCTCTATTAATTAGGTATCCCAGCTGGGCAGTGGGTATGCAGCTGTTAACTTGATCAATGACTTACCTAAATGTCATCTCTACTGATTCGCTTATAAATTACCAGCAAGTGAGACTAATGTACAGGTGCTAATTTATTTAAACTGTTCTCTGCAGTTCTACATAGCTTTATAAACTGCATCTGGCACCTAATGTTAGCTGTCAGTTGTACTTAGACATGGCTGTCCTAACGACTCTGTTCATTAGATGTGAGCACAAATTATGAAATATTGTGAAAAATGATACATCAAATGAAATGGGCAAAGCAAATCAATTAGAGAAACTTCAAACCACATATTCACACATAGGAGAATAAAATATCCTGGTTCCAGAGCAAGGTCTATAATACCAATTAAAAAGCAATTGGTAGACTTCTGCAGTTATATATCAATTTGCTCAATTCTCCCCCTCCCGCTAATTCAGCAGAAATGTACAGCTTAATTTTTCATTCCTAAATAAAAGCATGAGTAAGAAGCAATTCTGCACTCAAAACATCCAGCAGGAGGATTAAAACATAGTAAACTTATATCCCTGTAGCATGTGTTTTAAAATTCACAAGATTTAACTTTTTTAAAAAATACACATAAAACACCAATGAGACAACCGCATGTCTGCTTTTGAAATGCACTACACAGAATGATTAACAGGAGAAGACAGGGAGGTACATAACCACTCATCAGAAGGAATTACTCCTGTTCAAAGTGTAAAGCCTTATAATTCTGCTGCCAATACTAAGCAGCTTTTATATTTTTATAACAGAAATTTAATTATGTCTAGCAGACATTATTATACAATCAAAGTATTTTCCAACACTTGATAGTATGTGAGAAAGTTAGAAAATGAACGATCAGTACTCTAACGCCAAATAAAATGCTGTGCTTTTGTTTTTCAGCTTTGTAAAAATAAAATTTATGAATTGGTCCCATACTTGTCACCTGCACTTCACTAAGGAAAACTCATTTTCAAAATGAAACTATTTTTCCTTCTGTGCAAATGGTCAGACTATCCCTTAAAGAAACTATGTGCCAAAAGATCTTCCATATGCATATGTATGCATACATGGGAACAGAACACACATTCCAATAACTCAGTCCTGTGACTTGCTTCCTGAAATCCTATAGAGTCTGGTCCTCAAGAAACAAGTCCAATTGTGGAAAGGGAACTTGGACTGCAGGAAGGGAGATGAACTGTGGGTGAACACACAGCCTCCCACTACTAACTCTTGCAGTCAATCAACACAGAAGTTAATAGGACAGCTCACACAGCATGAGCTGTACTACCCATTTTTTAACTTGTTTGAGCATACATGTCATGCAAATAAAGACAAGCTCTATACGGGTGATGAGAGCCCATTGCCAAGCGGAGATAAAATATTTTAAGGAAGAAGTTTTATCATTAAAAAAAAAAAACAGAAAAAGCAAAGCAAAGCAAATGGTGTATGTTAATCATTAATGCCCAAGCACTGTAAATAGATTCACCAAGGCAGACCTTCACAGAATCGTAAAGTCAACCAGAATACATATAGGTGTTAGAAACTCCACTGAAGATCCTATCTCCAGGGGGACTGTAAGGACATCAATATCAAAATGAGAACCAATGTGCTGCTTCAAATGCAAATAATATATAAACTATAAAAATAAATACAAACTTTAAAAATTTCACTTTCCTAAAACTAAGCCTCTATATGGATTCACAGTATAACTTATTAAAAATATAAAAAGGACTCATCTCTGCTGTAAGCATGTGATTGCTCAGAGCGTAAGACATTTTGACCATACTGGTAAGGAGTAAATCCTACTTGTTTGCTCAGGCCTTTGACTGAAATGAACTGGATGTGAAGTTTGTGCTGCCCAAGAGATTACCTGGGAACATTATTTTTTGAGAGTTTGTGAGCATCATAATAGAAGTTGCAAAGCCAGGGATTGTCATTTTTTGGGAGAACCAACTGTTGGTAGCCTGCTGTTTCTTTTTTGAACTGATGAAAATTCAGAGAAACAAGCGATGGGTGCATTTTTTTAATAATATAAATTAAAATTGGTCAAAGCTATTGTATGCTTGTATGAAAGTGAGCTATTATACAAACAGTATCTTATTTTACCAGACACACAATGAGTGAACAAAATCAAGTTTAAAACAGAAGCACTAAAATTTATTTCACAAGATGATCTATGAACTTTTTGTATGTTAAATTTTGCCTAGTGTTTGATTTTAACTTGAGGGAAGACTAAAAGGCTTGACCATTCTTTGTTAGTTGCAGCTACTTGTCAATCTAGATATTTTCACAGAAATAACCTTGTATTAAAAATAGTCCCCAGTCTTTTATAACACACTTAGCACCTATACCATCCTAAAGAGTTCATATTAGCAGAGAAGAGGTAAGAAAATACCCAACAAAATATGTAAACCAGTGCTTCTCAACCCAAGGGACAGAAAAATCTGCCTAACATTCCTAACTACAAGTCTGTTACAGGTAGACATTTCCTCAAAAGCAATTTTATTTCCCTATTTCCAAAGTGCCTGTTATGCAGTGAGCTCAAATTTTCTCTCTGCCTTGGTTCCATGACACGTTGCATAGTCCTGAGACCGCACGTAGCCTCATTATATAAGGCCACCCAAGGGACATTTCTCCCCATCAACAACCTTCTCAGGAGTGGTGGGACAGCACTGGAGCCACAGAAGGAATGAAGGCAGGGTGGGCATGAGGGAAGGCGGTGGACAGAAAAGGGAAAAAAATTAAAATATAAAAAAGGCAAAGAAGAGAAAGAAAATAGATATAAATAACACAGAGCATCTATGCTGATGGACATGGGATGACAAGATTTGGAGGAGAGGTAGATGCCATCACAAGGGAGTATCTAAAATGTATTAGGAGTTACTGATCAAAACTTAAGCTCAGGTCTATATTAGGGATGTAATAGCGTATCTGGTTACACTACTTACCTGATTAGCATTCCCCCTCACCCTACCACCCACCCTCTTCAGTAAATACAGAGTGGCTGGCGCAGCCTCTATCCCTGTCAGGGATCAAGCAGTTTCCCCTACCGCTGCTCTGCATTCAAAAGGCTGAACCAGCCTGCATGCCAGCTCAGCCTTTTAAATGCAGAGCAGCAGGGAAGTGGAGGGAGTAGGAGTGCGGCAGTTAAAAAAGTAACTGACAGCAATTTTTGCAGTTATTCCATTATCGGATTACTTGTTCTTTAACATCCCTAGTCTACATTACAATTAGGGCTATTTATTAAATTGCACTTAACTTACAGTGTTACCTCAAAAAAAATTAAAGGTGATTAACCAGTTTAAATTGCACTATTAAACAATGTAATACTAATTGAAATTTATTAAATATTTTGGATGTTTTTCGTATGTACGGGATTCTGTGTTGTAACTGAAATCAAAAGTTTATTATTTTTATTACAAATAGTTACACTCTGAAATGATACACAAAAACAGTATTTTTCAGACACTTCACAGTGCAATCTTTTTGTTGTGAAAATGAAACTTACAAATGTATTTTTTCTTATATAACTGCACACAAAAACAAAGCAATATGAAACTTCAGAGCCTGCAAGTTCACTCAGTCCTACTTCTTGTTAGGCCAATAACTAAGAAAAACCAGTATGTTTACATAACACGTCCTCTTATTTACAATGTCTCAAGAACGTGAGAACAGGCATTTGCACGGCACTTTTGTAGCTGACATCGGCTACATCTACACTAGCCAAAAACTTCGAAATGGCCATGCAAACGGCCCTTTTGAAGTTAACTAATGAAGCGCTGAAATACATATTCAGCACCTCATTAGCATGCAGGCAGCTGCGGCACTTCGAAATTGACGTGGCTCGCTGCTGCGCAGCTCGTCCAGACGGGGCTCCTCTTCAAAAGGACCCCAGCTACTTCGAAGTCCCCTTATTCCTATGAGCAGATAGGAATAAGGAGACTTCAAAGTAGCCAGGGTCCTTTCGAAAAGGAGCCCCATCGAGATGAGCCATGTCAATTTCGAAGTGCCGCAGCCAGCCGCATGCTAATGAGGCGCTGAATAGGTATTTCAGCGCTTCATTAGTAAACTTCGAAATGGCCATTTGCATGGCCATTTCGAAGTTTCTGGCTAGTGTAGACATGGCCATTGAGTGATATGTTGACTTTCTGATGTCCCTTCATGCTTCAGCCACCATTGCAAAGGACATGCCTCCATGCTCATGAAGCTTACTAAAAAGAAGTGTTAATTAGTGAATGAACTCCTTGTTGAAGGACTGTATGTCCGTTACTCTGTTTTACTCACATTTTGCTATATATAATTTCAAGTTGTAAGAGTCTCAGATGATGACCCAGCACACGTTGTTCACTTTAAGAACAATTTCACTGCGGGTTTCACAAAACACAAAGTGCTACTAATGGGGCATTTCTAAACATAGCTACAGCACTCAACAAAAGGTTTAAGAATCTGTAGTGCCTTCCAAAATCTGAGAGGGACTAGAAGTGGGGCATGCCTTCAGAAGTTTTTAAAAGGCAACCAACCTAGTGATGGCATCTGACTCGGACGATAAAACAAACATATGTATTGGTCCACACTGACTCAGATCATTATCAAGCAGAACCTGTCATCAGCAAGGACACATATCCACTGGAATGGTAGTTGAAGCATGAAGGGACACAGACATTTTTAGAACATCCGGAATGTAAATGTTAAGCAGCACTAGCTACAAGAGTGCCATGAGAAAGCGGAGGTGCACTTTTAGGCAATTTTGTAAACAAGAAGCAGGCAGCACTACCTCTTGCAAATGTGAACATACTTGTTTGTTTGAACAACTGGATGATCAAAAAGTAGGACTGAGGAGACCTGCAGACTCTAAAATTTTACATTGTTTTATTTCTGAATGCGGTTTTTTGTATATAAACCTATATTTGTAGGTTCAACTTTCATGATAAAAAAAGGCTACACTACAGTACTTGTATAAGGTGAACTCAAAAATACTATTTTATAACACTTTTTATTTTGTGTTACAGTTGAAATCATTGAATTTAAAAATGTAGAAAACTAAAATGTTTGAATATACAGCGTTAAACTGAACCAAGTGTTGGCTGTGAAATAGCCTGCAAAATTTATAGTTGCGTTATCAATTGTTGCTGTATCGTGCTGGAAAACCTGACCTAAATATGCACAGCAAGTCAAAATTATGAGTAAACTTTTTCAAATGTTACACAAATATTTTATAGTGGTTCTTATGGTCTCAGATGGAAGGGGATTATCATTAGTAACTTTAAAAAGAACCTAAAGTGTGTTAGCTGGAGATGAATACATAGTCATAGTTCCATGTTGCGACGTCCAACCTCGCACACATAGCAGGGATAGAATCTCTATTCACAGCCACAGCTGCAATGTTTGCAATGTATAGAAGTATCCTTTCGTATTCTGACAGTTTGATTAAAATTCACAGAGCGCTGAGGGGCTCATGCTGAAATAAAATGCTTTCAATATTTGAAACTCTACAGTAAATTACTTCTCCAACTGAGCAACTGTACTTACATCAATATCCTCTTGGGTAAAAGTTTCTGGATCTTCCCCCATCATGTTGGCTAAATGTCTCTTTCCTAGGTTGAACTCTTCAATCTGGCTTTTAATAAAAGCCTCTGTGTACTTTTCAGGTCCTGAAGCTGCAATATTTCTCCTCTGCACTGCTGCAGTAGTAGAGATCAGTCTTACTGTCTAAGCAAAAAGAACAACAAAAAAGAAGAGAGGCTATTAAAAGAGAATTGATACCTCAAACTTTACGTAAAATTATTGGCATAAAAAGGGAAATGTGCCGAGATACTAGCATAGAAATTAAGAAAAAGCAATCTTATTCAGAAAGCTGATTTCTTTCAGTTCCCAAAGACCCTTTTACAGATTATGTTCAAACAGTTTAATTGATTGTCTTTTTATCAGTTGCACGCACACAGGTTTAAAAACATTAAGTTAGTTTCAAGGAGTTTGTCTTCTGTGACATACAGTTTTCATTAATAGAATGAAATGTAACACATATGGGAAGGAGTCTCTGATGAAAGTAAAGCCACAAATTTAAAGCAAGTAAACTGCTTTAGCACTGAAAGTCAACAGTGACTATTCTTTTATCTATGCGCAACAATCTCAAAAGGTTTTACATATGTTCACAAACAGAAAACTTCTAAATGAAGCATGAAAAGAACTTCAAACTTAATTCTTCTGTCCCAAGTGCAATACTAAAGTGTAACGAAACTAACAAGATATAAAGTTTCCACATTGCCCTTTGAAAGGCAGAAAAAGAAAATTATGTGAAATGAATTTTGGGAACAGAGAAATCGTCTCGAACCCGTTCTTGCACAGAGAACCATGCAGGTGCATGCTGGAGTTCACGTGACAGCTATTTTAGTGGGCTCAGGAACACACTCACATATTTTTCAACGTAGGACTGGATAACTCTCTTTTCCCAGTGTTGATAACTGAATTGTATGGGCTATAAACTATTCAGGGCCACATCTTTATTGTGCTGCTCTACAACACCCAAAACAACTAGGTCTCAATCCAGACCGGAGCTTCTCTTTACTACTGTAATATAAATATTAAAAAGTTAATATTAACAAACATCAAACCCTTCCTTACGTTAGAGATGTGGACCAAATATTAAGGCAGATGAAGTAATGTCTCAAGCACATTTTATAACTGTTTGGTGTAATGGACCTTATATTAAAGGCTAGAAAGTTACTAAAGTCTTCTGTTACTCCCTCACCTAGAGACATAATCTTAAGAACTTCCAGAAGAGAAAAATTTTATGCTGGCCTAACTGTAGGTAATTACAGTCTGCTTACCAAAAATCTATTTAGAATTTCAACTGTCCATAATGTTATTTTCTGTGCTAAACCTTTGTATAGTGTTGCAGTGTGATGCAAACTAGCTACTGTAATTGGTACGGTATCACTCCACTTAAAACCAGTTACTTGGGAAACATTTGGTACCTTTGTTATACCCATCCCATATATCCCCCTAAACACACAAAATCATGGCATGAGGTGACTGCTGCTGAAATCCTTATTCTTAAGCCAGCCTCCATAGACCTAGAGGGAGTTTAAGAGTCTATAGAATGCTATGACACAAGAGAGTACATTCAGGACAACAGAACTGAACCCCTTCTGTAAAAGTACACAAAATGTCCATCCTAAAGCATGATGCAGGACAAAAATCAGCCAAAAACACAAACCAATTTTCCGATATAGTCAGCCACCCTTCCAGGAGGTAAAAAGCTACTAAATTCATTGATTTACACAATACTGCTATTTTATGCAAATAAAACAAAAGCTGAATCTTCAAAATCTGTATTTTTTAAGAAATCTTAAGACTTTCTTGCATATAATTAAGTTGAACATTAGCCATATTTTGATTGATTCCCTTCCCTCTTAAAACACTCTAGAGGAATTTATCAACAAATACTAGCAAATATGGTTCCAGATCAGAACTCATAATCCAAGTAACACTTGTCTTTTGCTTTTGTAGAAGACTACAAGATATGGCTAGACCGATTTGTTTTTCTTTCGCCAAGATAATCAGTGGGTAAGACAACTGTAATTTCAATCAAGCACTCTGCCAGAGAAACAGACACATCACTGACAGAACAGTAATGTCCCAATTCTGGCTTAATGCCAATTTTTATACACTACTTTGTGTGTCCTATGTCAGTATTAACAAAGCCTCACTGCAGTCTAATTATTCTATAAATTGAGCTGAGAATTACTGACTGGAGTTGTCTCTGTGGGAAGACAGAATTCACAAGAATAAAAGAGCAGAGAGAGCAGCACATTAAAACAGAAAATATCAGAGTTCTATTCAACAGGCCATGTTCAATAGTGACCTAAAGCAGTTATCTGATGGCTAGTCAATGGCCTACTGTGTGAACTTGTGGTCTCACTCCACAGCTTTGTGTGCATGTGACCACATGTAAAAATAATTAACAAAAATGTAAATGTAGCCAGTTAGCAGTCTTATTACTGCCTACAGAAGAGAAACCAAACACTGAATGGACTTGTCCTCTCACTTTTAGCAATGTTCTCTCCAGGTCAGTCTTTAAATATCAATATTTAAATTCTGCATTTTGAGTTAAAACAACATGTACCAGCTAGAAAACATGACTAGACATAGCTTAAACATTTGAAATATAACTGGCAATGACAAACTCTAGACCCAGTGCCACAAACATATACACATGTGCATAGTGCCACTGAAGTAAGGAGACTACATACATGTATTTGCAAGATATGGGCCTAAAGACAGGCTTTCATTGGTCGCTAATGATAGCAACAGGCTGAAACTATTGCCATAGAGTAAAGCCCTATTAGTTAAGACGGGAGAGACAGCTCACCAGGTAGAGCATTAGCTTTGTAATCCTAAGGTTGTGAGCTCAATCCTTGAGAGAAACCTTTCAAGGTTCTGAGGCAGGTTAGATTTTTTTTTTTTAAATAAAGAAGTGCTGGGATGGTGATAGGTCCTGCTGAGAGTGCAGGGGACTGGATAGTCTCCTGAGGTCCCTTCCAGCTCTATGAGGTATGCATATCTACATGCTTTTGATGGCCATAACACTTCTCTTTAACAGCAGGAAATGGAGACTGAAATGAAAGCATCTACACCAGCCCAATACAACTATTCATTGAAGTAATGCTCACAGGATCATATGGTGCTAACCATGTGGCACAAAATGTTGCACCAGATGGAAGAATCTGTCTTTCTGTTGCATTTTTTGAAGCACTGTTAAACCAAGCCAAAGTTTAACTAGGGCAATTGCAGTCTGCAGGGGCCTACCAAAAAATCTACCTGCAGTTTTGACTGAACATAGTGTTCTTTATTTTCTGTAATAAATCTCTGTATCATGTTGCTGTGTGATTCCAAATAACTTTTGCAATTCACCTCGGTTCAATAAAATAAGCAAATTAATTTTTGTATACACTGCATGAGATGAAAAGGACTAATGAAAGTAAGAGATTATATAGTGAGGTACATAAAAACGGGTTTCTTAAAACATTTCTGCCAAAAGTAAGATGATAAAAAACAGGAGTTAGAGACAGTGTATTTTAGTGTTGGAAATCCTGCTTATTCCCAGTTTCTGCTCTGTTTCCAACACTAGTGAATGCCTGTGAGACAGAAACACTGAAGTATCTCTACACATTATTTGCTAGACACTTCAGCAGAGAATGCTATTTACTCAATCTGATTTCTATATATACACATCTATTTATTTGTAATTCTTTTTAAGCAATAAGAATACTCGTTTGTTAGCCCAAGATTACTTTCCCTCTGCCCTACTTTAAACAAGATACTTTCATATTACACATGATATATTATTGTAATTTCCCCATTTTCCCTTAGGCCATTCATATTCTTTCCTTGTTTAAAGTTCATCACTAATCAGAAACCTCTAGACAAACTATTCATAATTAGAAAACAGTCTCTTATGCAAATTAATACCTACTGTACAGGGTACCTCTTCTGGGATAAGAGTACAAAATTTTTAAAGCTTATATGAGTAAGAACTACAAAGTGCAGTTGAATACTTTTGGTATTGAAAGTCAAACTAAAAAAAAAAATCTCCTCTACAATATAAAGGAAATCAGAGGCTTGAATTCATTATATACTTCAGGGTTATTGCAGATAGTATCCTTACCATTTCGTAAAAACTTAGTTGTTGTTAAGGAACTACTAGAATAGAATGTTCCACCAGAGAAGACAGAGTTTCCTCCAGCCTACTACAATTTCTTAGTACTAAGAAAGTAATTGCTTTTAAATTGTTTTCCTTTAGAAAGTAATAGTGCAGAGGTCTAAATACTGGATTGAAATACCTGTTTATTTAAGTGATACATCAATTTTCATCTATCAAACTCCTCTCAAGTAAGTGGAGATACACAAATAGAAAAATCAGTCCCCTTGAACTCACCACATTTCAAAAGCGAACTCCTTCCATTTTACCAGGGTGTCTGTGGGCATATCAACAACAAGGCTTTGTTTCTGATACACAGAGTAAACCCCCCAAATGCACCATTTCGAGTTGCAATTCACTTGCGCTAACACGGGATCAGAGCAACTCGAAACCACTCTGTGGCTGTCTGCCCACCTGGCTCCCACAGCTGGGGGAAGCCAGAGAGATAGACAGCCTGTCCCCTGGCTTCCCCCAACTGGGGGAAGACAGGCAGGCAGCCGCAGCACTGCAGCTTCTCCCCAGCTCGAGGAAGCTGAGGAGAAGCCATTCCATAACTGTGTGTCCCCTGGCTTCCCCTCAGCTGGGGGAAACCGGGCAGGAAGTTGCACACAGCCATGCCACCACAGCTGCCTGCCTTCTGGCTTCCCCCAGCTGGAGGAAGCCAGGCGGGCAGCCACAGTGGCACAGCTTCTTCCCAGCCAGGCAGCCACAGCACCATGACTTGTTTCCAGCTCCCCCAGCGATGGTCAGTTTCCCGGCTCCCACCAGCGGACAGGAGCTGGGAGTCAGGCTGCCCTGTTTCCCAGCTCCCCACCTCACTGTGGGACCCAGGAAACTGTCTGGCAGGGCTGGTCAGTTTCCCCCCGGGGAGGTGGAGCCTGGCTGGCAGCTCTCTGCTGCTCAGAAAATACAGGAAACATGCACTGGTCAATCTCCTGACTCCCAAGTTATGTGCAGATTCAGCTTCTGTGGAGATTGCCAGGAATGCAACCACCGCGTAAGTTGGGGAGCTACTGTATTTTGTAAAGCACTTTAAGATCCTCTGCAATGAGACAACATGAACAAAAATAATTTTATATTGAATTTTCAAATTGACTGTTCCAAGCCACTTCATAGCAAGTGGTATTAAGTGAGGCACTTCCATGAAAGGCAACTAAAATGACATCTGCTCACCCTATCTACTGGCTCCTTGTTTGTACTCCATCACATCTGCTTAAGTCAGTGAGAAGAGAAAAGTATTAAAATGTATTACTTTTCACTGCTCTCGGCCCTTTGGAAACGATACACCATGAAGTGAATTGTACTTTTTCTCCAACCAGAACTGTTAATTAAAGTTACAATGACAAGGCAACCTAAACTATAACACCTTGGTTTTGGAACCAATGGTTTTGAATATATATCTAACACACAGTTAACCCATTTACCTATATTTGTGTGTGCAATGGGCAAGTTGGCTTCAGTAATAAGGCAAGAGGGTTTATAACCTGAAAAATTTGGTAACATCAACTGAATACTAGGCTCATGTAAACATCTAGTTCTTATTTTGATCCTGTCCAGGCTATTGGACTCACCATCTTGTATCATGTTATTGTAAAATAATTATGCATTGTGTCTGCTGGCAGTGATGGTGATTTGAAATACAGTGATTTTCATTTTCATGGTCTGTTTTCTCATTCTTGCATGAAGAGTAAATAACAGTGCTAGACCTTCTTTATGTCACTTATTTGGTTGCATCTTTAGCTAGTGTGATACAACTTATATCAACAGAGCTATGTAAACTTACACAAGGATCTGACTCATAATATGTATGTTGATATCACATACCCTCTTTGAGCCCCAATGTAAACTAAACTGTTATATCTTCTCAATCTCTCCTTGTATGTCTATTCAGTCCTCCAATTATTGTCATTACCTGTAACTGGGCCCCTCTACATATTCGAGATGGGCCGACCAGCAGCAGACAGTATTTTCAAACTAGGAATGTATCATGAATGCATATAACAGTGGTACAGTATTCACAGTATTTTTACTTCATTTTGTGCACTGTGCACCTTAATATTTTGTTAGGTTACTCAGGAGTTCCTCAGTCTTCACCATGCTAAATTAATTTTGTCATTTGAAAATTCTGTCACTTTTATCCTCTTTCCAGACCACTTGTGATCATACCATACGTTTTAACATATATCGTTAATACACTAGTCAACACCATTACTAAACAGGCCTCAAGGCTGATTTATACTTGCTTTTCAAACAGGAAATGCAAATTAGAAAGTCAACTTGTTAACAATGAACTGATTATCCACTCATCTCTGAAGTCTTTCAATCAAAGACCTGGGCCTCTTTACAGAGATGTTCTAGTATGCCTCAACTTCCAGCTCTAGTGAATGCCTAGGAGAAAGAAACACTGAAGTATCTCTAGACATCATCTACTATACATTTACTTCAAGAGAGAATATTCAACAGTTGCTTACATAATAGAGAAGAATAACTTCCACTCCACCGCATGAATACCTGGGTGAACGTCTTTGGCCCAGACTTTGTTGGGGGACAAACCAGATCAGTATGTTAGTCCCTCCAGACTTAAAAATCAATAGTCTTAAGCAATCTCTACAGTCCAGAGTCATCAACCTTTCTGAGGTGGAGTGCTGAAATTTGACTATTAACTTGTATGTCCGAGTGCTACTGATACTTTTTAAAGCCACTAACAGTCCAACAGATTGATTAATACATAAATTAAGATGAAGATCTTTACTGTTTAGGTGGAATGGCTGCATTTGCTCATCTTTTGTTAGTTCACAGGTGGCATGACTTTAAGCAAGATCCCAGTTGCGTGGGGGAAGAAGGGCGAAGGTGAGCTCCCACCTCATGTGCTGGGGAAAACTAGCCTGCATACTACTTTTGGCACCCATGCTTGGGGTTGCTGAGCCATGCTCTATACTGTTGCCCTTATAGTGGCACAGCTGTTCTGCTACAGCTGTGCTCTGTTAGGTTTTACATGTAGTTGCTCTTTGCCAGCTGGAGAGTCTCTCCTGCCAACCCAGGCCTGTCCACACCAGTACAGTTGAGGGAAGGAGCTGGGACAAGGTGCATACTTTAACTGATAAAAGTGGACTAAGGTCTTGTCTGCACCGCACACCTTACAACCACACTGCTGTGCTGCTAGAGCTGTGCCACTGTAAGGTTAGCAGCTTAGCCTCTCTGTCACTCCAAGAGCGACCTCCTAACAACAAAATAAAACCACCCCCGCCCCCTGAAAGGGGTGGTTGCTTTGCTGCGAGGAGAGTGTCTCCTGCTCATGAAGCATTGTCCACAATGGGGCTCTCTATCATTCAAACTTTTGTTGTGGGGGGTCTTTGTTTGTTTTTAATATAATCTTAAACAGCAGAAGCGTCAAGGGAAGCACAGCGCAGCCACAGGCCTTGCTCACCTAGCGCCGTCTCTTCCAGCTGGGCAACTAAGGCAGCTGTGCAGACCCAGCCGGACTGCTTTGCAGTGACTTACACCAGCACAACTCTTGCGTGCACACACAGTGCTTTAAAGCGGGCCGAGCGCGGCTCAACACGCACCGCTCAACGCCCAGCCCCAAGCCCAGGCCACCGCGGGCGCAAAGGCAGCGCAGCGGCGGCGGCGGCGCTGTGGGGCTTCCCACGGCAGTGACAGGCGCCAGAAGCGGGTTTCCCATCGCTGTACTCAACCCGCCGCCTCCTCCCTCGCACCCAACGCGTCCCCCCAGCGGACCCGATGGGGGGCGGGGCTGGGCGGGGTGGCCCCGCTCCTACCTGCGCGCCGCGCGCCTCCCGACCTCTCAGCGCCGCGCTCCAGGCGCGCCCGGCTCGCAGCGCGCGCCCCGCGGGCCCCGCCATGTTTGCTGCGCCGGACTGACAGCGACACGCCAGCCACTGTGCGTCAGAGGGGAGGGGAAGTGTGGTGGGTAAGTGGGGAGGAACTAAAACCTGGAATTGACACAAGCGCAGAGGCCCACTAGACACCTCTAGGGGCGGGCGCTTGGCCGCCTTCGCTCTGCTGATTGGCTGTCGGAGAAAGGCGAGATTTGTTAGTCTCGCGTGAGTTTAGCGACAGAGCCCGCGAGTTACCCGTCGCGTGCAGTAGTCGCTCGCTAGACGCGGTGGTGGTCCGCGCGCTCTGCTGAGAACACTTGGCGCGGGCGGGGCTGTCTCTTGTCTGGTGCATTGCCCTGTGCTTCTTATGGGCAGCCCCTGCGGCTGCGCGTGGTGTCCCGCCTCACCAACCCGCAGGGAGCTGCTCCCTGGGCTGTGCTCAGTATCATGCGCCTTCGGCTTACAATCCTGCAAATTGGCAGCAAATACCTACCCTTATAATCACCCTCAAGAAGAACAACCATGGGCTCAGCCCACCGTTGGTGACTGATGCCTCCCGCACTATTTCATAAAACCACAGAACACTAGAACTGGCAGGGACCTCCAGAGGTCATTGAGTCTAGTTCCCTTCCCTTGTGGGAGGACAAAGCACTGTATAGACCATCCTTGATGGATGTCTATCCTGCTCTTAAATGTCTCCAATGATGGAAATTCCACGACCACTTGCCACCCCACACCCTGACACTGAACGCACGGTGCTACATAGCCTATAAATCCCTGCCCTCTTCCCATTTATGGAAGGTATATGCCCTGGCATGTACTTGCCTCCCCAAGCACCAATCTACTATATCATCTACCCATTCTCTGGGGTCTGCCTCTCCTATTCAAACCATCCAGTATGCTGGATACCATGGTCTTGATTGTTTAATTGTTCATTCTGTAAATATGCCCAGATAGCTGTAACTTCCATTGCATAACCTTCTGCAGTAGGTTCTCTTTCAGCTGTATCTTCCTATATAATTCCTCGTTGGTGACCTTCTGCATCCATCCTATTCTCAGGTTCTTTCTATTACAACTCTTAAATGCCAATATTCTTCTCTTCAAATCTTTCATCACCCATGTCTCACGGCTGAATACACATTTTCAAGATGCTCATGCAGACTGAAGGATGCCTACTAGCTTTGTTCCCAAGCTAATTGCTTTTCTTTTCCAGATCTTATCCATTGCCTTCCAACTTGCTCTTGCTTTCGCTATTCTTGTCACTATTTCCTTCTTACAGTCTAGATTATGTGAATTTCTCTGCGTTTTCTAGCTCAATCCCATCTACACTGATCTTCCTTTTTATTTTCTTATTTCCAAATGCCTACCCTTATGGTTACCATATAAAAAAGAGCCTCCCCAATCCCCCTGAGAGGGAGTGTATCTGTATCAGTATCTACCAACTCACCTTGTATTGATGTGTTATAGTACATATGGTAATACATCAGTAGGACTTGAGTTGGTAGATACTGATACAGATACACTCCTTCTCAGGGGGGTCCTCTTTTTTTGAAAGGTCAAATATAGCCACCCTACCTACCCTGACAAAAGGGAACTTGTGCATAAAATTACTCCTGTGCACAAATCTGCTCAGCATAGGGGTCCTCATGTTACAAACGCCCTATGGCAAGGATGCTCATCCTGTGCATGGTCTGGGGCATGCTGTAAGTGCTTCACAAACTATATTAACCTGCTGCCATAATCATAAAAAAAGAATCGTAGTGTCAAAAGAGACCTCAGAAGGTCATTGAGTCCAGATCCCTGCCCAAAGCAGGACCAACCTTAACTAAAACATCCCAGCCAGGACTTTGTCAAGCCTGAACTTAAAAACCTCTAGGAATGGAGATTCCACCACCTAACTAAACATTCCAGTGCTTCACCACCCTCCTCGGGAAATAGTTTTTCCAGATACCCAACCTAGACTTCCCCACTGTAACTTGAGACCATGGTTCCTTATTCTGCCATCTGTTGCTACTAAGAACAGCCTCTCTTCATCCTCTTTACACCACTCTTCAAGAAATTGAAGGCTGCTATGAAATTGCTCCTCACTCTTCTCTTCCGCAAACTAAATAAGCCCATGTCCCTCAGCCTCTACTTGTAGCTCATGCTCAACCCCCCTAATCATTTTTGGTTGCCCTTTGCTGATCCCTCTTCAATGCATCCACATCCTTTGTATATTGGGAGGCCCTGAACTGGACACTATGCTTCAGATGTGGCCTCACCAGTACCGAATAAAGGGAATAATAACTTTTCTAGATCTGCTGGAATGCTCCTCCTAATGCACCCCAATATGCCATTAGACTGTTTGGCTACAAGGGCACACTGTGGACTCATATCCAGCTTCTGAGCCACTGTCATCTCCAGGTCTTTTTCCACTGCACTTTACTTAGTCAGTTGGTCTCTGCACTTGTTCTTGTTGAATCTCATCTGATGACTTTTGGCCCAATCCTCCAGTTTGTTTAGGTCACTCTAGTCCCTATCCTACCTCTCCCCCTAGCTTAGTGTCATCCACAGATTTGCAGAGTGCAATCCATCTCCTCATCTAGGTCATTAATAAAGATGTCAGACCAAAGGTCCATCCCACTCAGTATCTTAACAGTGGTGAATGTGAGGCACTTCAGAGGGAATGAACAGAAAAGGCAATCATCAAGTGATATACCACCCCCCCCATTTGTCTTTTCCCAGCTTCTGGGGAACATGATAGAGAGGAACACCATTCCGGCTAATAGCTATTGGTAGACCTATTCTCCATTAATTGATCTAGCTCTTTTTTAAACCTGGTTGTAGTCTTGGCCTTCTTACCATCCTCTGGCAAAAGAGTTCCGCCTGTCTGTTGTGTAAAGAAATACTTTCCTTTGTTTGTTTTTAACCTGCTGCCTATTAATTTCATTTGGTAACCCCTAGTACTTATTAATGCTCAGACTGAGCATTAACAAAGGAAAGAGCAAGATAATGAGATCAACCAGTCCAAAAAATACCACCATCACACTGGGAGGGGATGACCTGGAAAATGTGAAACAGTTCACCTACTTGAGGAGTGTTATGGACAGAGATGGAGGAACAGACAAAGATATCAATGCCAGGATTGAGAAAGCAACAGCAGCATTCAAGACTCTCCATCCCATATTGACTTCACAAATAACAAAACTGCAGATCTTCAACATAGATGTGAAGAGTGTGCTCTTACATGGATGCAAGACCTGGTGTACTGAAATGTCTTCAAATCACAAGCTACAGACATTCATAAACCAATACCTGAGACACATCCTTCACATCAAATGGCAAAACTTTGTCACAAATGAGGAGCTTTGGAACAGAGCAGGACAAGAACTACTTGATGTTCAAATCAAGAGAAGAAAGTGGGGATGGCTAGGCCACACTCTCAGAAAACCATCATCCAGTGTAGTCTGTCAAGCTCTCACATGGAACCTGCCAAGGAAAATGCAAAAGAAGACAACCTTGGACAATGTGGAAAAGACCTACTGAGACTGAACAACAACACCTGGGGGTACCCCTGGAGTCAGCTAGAATTTTGTCCCAGACAGAGTGAAGTGGAGGAGACTCGTAGATGACCTATGCTCCACTCAGATTACAAGGGTTTAAGTAGTAGTTATAAGTAGTGCTGGTCATGAGAACATCATTTAATAGACTTCTGTCATATCCCACCCCCTTCCACCATTAGTCACCTCTTACAAACCTAAAAAAATCCTGTCTTATTAATCTTTTCCTCATATGGAAGTTGTTCCACACCCCTTATGCTTGTTACCCTTTTCTGAACCTTTCCAATTACAATCTTTTTTGAGATGGGAATACCACAAGAATACACAGCTTTAAACCAAAAGTTTAAACATGAAATTTGTCTATATTTTGTAGTTTTCAATCTGTTGATTTTATTTTCTTTTTTTGCAATGATCACTTTAATGTGTATTCTCAAATTTCTCCTTCAAACCTCAGGAGCACTGCATTTAAGGTTTTAGTCCTTACCAGACATGAAATATGATCCACAAGAAGATATTTTCTTCTGAATCCCAGTCAAAGTGGAGACATTCTTGCTGCTTAAAATTACATTTGTATAACTGTATTAAAAAGTAATATGGCAAATATATATGTAACATTCAGAAAAAAAAAACAAGCAGTCCCATGGCACCTGAGAGACTTAACAAATTTATTTATCATTTATTAGCGGGTAAACAAAAGCTCAAGACTTAATAAATTTGTTAGTCTCTGAGGCTATGGCTACACTGTGGTTTCTATTTCAGGATACATTCGTATCCCGAAATAGAAACCTGATAGCTAAACACTACACTTGTGAGGGGATAGTGGGAAGTTCAAAACTGGCCATTATTTTGAAATTGGATGCCATCCAAACAGCGCAATGCAAATTGTGTAAATTATTTTGATACAGATACAGTGTAGCTATAGCCAAAGGCTGTGGTCATATTTGGCCAAAACTTTGAAATGTATGGCCATTTCGAAGATTACTAATGAGGCACTGAATTGAATATTCAGCGCCTCATTAGCATTAGGACGCTTCCAGCTGCGGCGCTTCAAAAGCGCCGCTTTCAAACCCTCGTGGCTTGGTGCAGCTACACGGGGGTCCTTTTTGAAAGGACCCTGCACATTTTGAAATCCCCTTATTCCCCTCAGCTCAGAGGAATAAGGGGATTTCAAAATGTGCAGGGTCCTTTTGAAAAGGACCCCCGTGTAGCCATGCCAAGCTGCGAGGGTTCAAAAGCAGTGCTTTCGAAGTGCTGCAGCTGGAAGAGTCCTAATGCTAATTAGGTGCTGAATATTCAATTCAGAGCCTCATTAGTAATCTTCAAAATGGCCATTTGCGTGGCCATTTCAAAGTTTTGGCCAAGTGTGGCCACAGCCAAAGGGTACATCTACACAGGAGCCTTATTTCAAAATAAGCTATTCTGGAACAGCTATTCCAAAATAGCTTATTTTGAAATAACACAGCTAGGCCATGTCTACACGTGCCCCTCCCTTTTGGAAGGGGCATGCTAATGATGCACTTTGGAACAGGTGAATGAGGCACTAACATGTATATTCAGTGCTTCATTAGCATAATGGCAGCCAGTCGCACTTTGAAAGTGCTGCTTTCGAAATGCAGACTGGCTGCAGATGCAGGAGCTTCAAAATAAACTCCACACTTTGAAATTTCCTTGTTCCCAAAATGAATTGGGAGTAAGGGAATTTCAAAGTATGACACTAATTTCGAACCACCCATGTCTGTACAGCCAGTCTGCATTTTGAAAGAAGCACTTTTGAAGTGTGACTGGCCGCCATTATGCTAATGAGGTGCTGAGTATGCATATTAGCACATCATTAACCTGTTCCACAATGCCTCATTAACATGCCTCTTGTGACATGGCCTTTCTGAACAGCACCTCTTTTGAAATAGATGCTATTCCTCGTAGAATGAAATAGGCCAACTGCTATTTCAAAATTATTTCAAAATAGCAGTTGCATTATGTAGATGCTAGGATAGTTATTTTGAAATAATTTTACTGTGTAGACCTATCCAAAGGCACCACAGGATTGCTTCTTGTTTGTGAAGTTACAGACTAACACAACTACTGCTCTGAGACACTCAGAAAAGAATAAAAGAAAAGGATGTTATTCTAGTTTTAACTCATCAATTGTATTTCATTGATCACCTGACCTATATATTTCTTCTTAGCATATTAGACGTCTCTAACATGCACACATAAAACATGTTGATGTTTAACATATCTGAAAACTAAAGCAGACTTCAGTTAACAGGATTATGGTGTGGTTTTAATATTTATTATTTGCAGTGCAGTGACACCTAAAGCTCTAACCAAGGATTAGGACCCATTTATGATAGGCACTATATACCCATTTTTAATGTAAAGATGGAGCATGCCCCAAGTAGCTCACAGTCTGAGTAAAGCACACTGTGAAAATCAAAGCACATTAAAATATAACCACTTGATATGCTGCATTTTTCAAAATGAATTTTAATATAAATTGACTTATGCCTGGTGCACATCCATTTACTTCAGGGAGAATTACATGCATGTAGCTGAAAGCTAAGTGTATTAAACAGCTAGCTAAGTTTTTGCTCTATTTTTTGGTGTGCAGAAGTTCTATTCCAGTAAGAAGTTGTTACAGGCTTCTGCTGAGCAAGGTTTAATGGTTAATATTGTCACAGCCTTTATATATGGGTGGCAAGTCTTCAGAGCTATGTGCAGCTTATCACTGAGTTAGATAGACAGATTGATAGATAGATAGATAGATAGACAAACTGGTCAGACCCCTGAGAAGGGTGACTGACGGGGTGGCCTCTGCACTCCTGGAAGGAGTGGGGCCCAGGTGGACAGGGCAGGGCTCACAGCAGCCCTCAGCGCTGCTCAGAGCATTCCACACTGCCCCCTGTCCAGCCGTCAGAGCTGCCCAGAGCACACTGTGCAGCATTCGGACAGCAGTTTAAAGGGCTCAAGGGTCCGGACACTGCTGTTTTGGTAGTAGTGGCCATAAGTCCTGGGACCTATTGAATTGCCAGGCCCCACAGTAACTACCCCTTTCCCTTCCACACCCTGTTGATGGGCCTGTAGATAGAGATAAAAGCTAGAGCTTGTCAGAGAATTTTGACAACAGCATGCCTCCAAAAACAGAGAAATGAACACTTACGGCATTTTTCAATAACGTTTAATTATTCGTCAACCAGCTCTTAAACAGATCTCTCAAGGCCTTGTTTTTAAGAGCACTCTGCTTGGGATGGATAATTGACAGTGCGCCTCTGCTCTGCACCAGGTTTATGTTTCTATTTCATCGTCATGACAAATCCAAAAGGAACATAACCTGTTTTGGAATACAAGACATTCTTGTACTTCTGGGAGCAGCATGGATCCACCCATGCCAAGAAGACCTTGCTGCAAGGGCACAGCAGGCTGAAAAGCATGGTGCTCTGACCCTACCAGCATAAGCTTGCACACGTGAGTGTGTGAGATCATATTAGTGGGTTGGAGCAGTGCACTTTTCAAAATTGCATTCTCCATCATCCCATACTAGAAGAAATGACATCCAATGTTGTCTTAGTATCAGCTGGGGGATAAACCACCCATAAAAGAGGACTGTGGTTTAAAGTCGACAAGTGGCCACCCTTGCAGACTGAAAAATACCAGATCAATTTCTAGCAACATCCTTCAGGTGATCTGACTAGGTACTCAGTTTATCTCCATCACAAACAATCTTATCACTCCACTGAAACTTCTGGTGACCAAGTATCAGAGAGGTAGCCATGTTAGTCTGTATCTTTGAGAACAACAAGAAGTCCTGTGGCACCTTATAGACTGCCATCTTATAGATGCATCTGTTGAAGCGGGTCTTTGCCCACGAAAGCTTATGCTCCAAATATCTGTTAGTCTATAAGGTGCCACAGGACTTCTTGTTGTTCTGGTGACCAAGAAGTTAGCCGTAGGGCCACATAGCAGCATTCCTAGGTAAACACATTTCAGAGCTTGCTGGTCTTCCAACTTAATAATATACCCAAACCAGTAGTAGTAGGCATCTTTCAGTCTGCATAGACTGTGGATCGTGCCCTTTAAAGTTCCAATTGAGGACTTCATTTACAGCGTCTATTGTGACTATGAAGACCCACACGAGAGTGACAGTCCTTGCTGCATCTGTTGCAGATGTAGTGGGTGTCTGGCAAGTCCTCATTGTGCTTTCTGTGCACTCGCTTCTCCTCTGCTAGCTGTCTGATCTTCATCTCGCCCTTCTGAAGGTCCTTGTGTAACCCCTGCCTCCATCTGCTGAGGTTGTCTGCTAGATCTTCCCAGTTGTCCAGCTCGATGTCTACCTCTCTGAGGTCTCTCTTGCAGACATCTTTGTAGCGCAGCTGGGGGCGTCCGGGGGGTCTTTTGCCAGAGGCTAGTTCACCATACAGGATGTCTTTTGGAATCCTTCCATCATTCATCCTGTGGACGTGGCCAAGCCAGCGGAGTCGACGCTGCCTGAGGAGGGTGTGCATGGTTGGGATTCCAGCTTGCTCGAGGATGGCGGCGTTGGTCACTCTGTCCTTCCATGATATTCCAAGGATGCGCCTGAGGCAGCGCAAGTAGAAGACGTTCAGCCTCTTTTCCTGGCGGGCGTACTGGGTCCAAGTCTCGCTGCCGTAAAGGAGGGTGCTGAGGATGCAGGCTCTGTAGACTTGCATTTTGGTGTGAGTGTACAGCTTGTTGTTATTCCACACTCTCTTGCTGAGTCTGGACAGAATTGTGGCTGCTTTTCCGATCCTCCTATTTAGCTCAGTGTCCAATGACAGGGTGTCAGTGATGGTGGACCCGAGGTAAACGAACTCGTGGACGACCTCTAACATATAGTTGTCAATACTGATTGACGGGGATTCAGCAACATCCTGACCGAGTATGTTTGTCTTCTTTAGGCTGATGGTAAGCCCAAAGTCCTTGCACGCTTTGGAGAACTGATCCAGCAGTTTTTGAAGCTGGTCTTCTGTGTGAGACACTACAGCAGCATCGTCTGCGAACAGCATGTCTCTGATGAGGACTTCTCACACCTTAGACTTCGCTTTCAGCCTTGAAAGATTAAACAGTTTCCCATCAGATCTTGCGTGCAGCAAGATGCCCTCTGTTGAAGATCTAAAGGCATGCTTCAGGAGGAGTGCAAAGAAGATCCCGAACAATGTCGGAGCAAGCATGCATCCTTGTTTGACGCCGCTCCTGATTCTGAAAGCATCCGATAATGCACCATCATATTGGATGGTTCCTCTCATGTCTTCGTGGAGGACAGCCTATCTTGTGGAGCAGTTTGAATAGACCATCCCTGCTGACCAAGTCAAAGGCCTTGGTCAGGTCGATGAAGGCTATGTAGAGTGGCTTTCTCTGCTCCCTGCACTTCTCCTGCAGCTGCCTTAGAGAGAAGACCATGTCAACGGTAGACCTCTCTGCACGGCATCCGCACTGCGATTCGGGGTACACCCTCTCAGCAATCTTCTGGAGTCTGCCAAGGATGACGCGAGTGAACAGTTTACCAGTGACGCTTAGGAGGGAGATTCCACAGCAGTTGTTGCAGTCGCTTCTGTCTCCTTTGTTCTTATACAACGTTACAATGTTAGTGTCGCGCATATCCTGTGGACCCTCACCCTCTTTCCAGCACAGGCACAGTAGCTCATGTAGGGGTTCCAGGAGTGTGTCCGTGGCACATTTGATTACCTCTGGTGGTATGCCATCCTGGCCAGGGGCTTTTCCTGCTGCAATGCTGTCGATGGCTCTCTTCAGTTCATCCACAGTCGGTTCTTGATCCAGTTCATCCATTACTGGTAGGAGCTCGACGGCATTGTGGTTGTGGTTGTGGTTGTTGTTGTGGTTGATACCCAAACCAAGAAAGGCATAAAAAATGAAGCAGTGCTGATGGAGGCAGTTGAATGGTTCAGCTTCAAATATTCTAATTGCTGATCTCCTTCTGACATTTACAGCTGACGGAGAGGACAAGAAGGATAGCAAGAACAAACAATAAGAAGGACAAAAAAGAACAAACAAGAAGGATGATATAGATGGTGCTTGGTCCTGCTGAGAGGGCGTGGAACTGGACTCGATGACTGCTCAAGCTCCGTTCCAGTTCTAGTGTTCTATGAGTCAATGACAACAAGAACAAACTGTCAATCTGGTGTTCTTCGGCCTTCCCCTTATACATCTATTGCTGCTGGCTATAGTCTCTTCCTACACACTTGCAGCTGTGTGTAACTGAGCATGACTCACCACTGCAGTGCCTCCTGCTGGTCAGAGAGGGAATGAGCACACTGGTCAGCACAGTGCCTCCCTCTTGGTGGCGTGTCATTCACCACCACTCCCCATTCTAGTTTTCGCTCTGTTTGGGGGACACTGCCCTCTGGCATGCCCACTGCAGTCCCTTGCCCCCATACAGGGGTCTCAGCAGTCCTTGTCCAATGCGTTTAGCTGTAGCCTCTATCTAGCCCCCTACCTCAGGGGAAAGCCACAGTTAGTGTGGCTAGGTGTAGTGCAAGCGGGGAAGGAAGGGACTCAGGCTCACCCACTACTCTTAGTTCTGGCTCAGGGACCCTCTCGCAGCAGCCTGTCCTGCCCTCCTTCTCTTTTCCTTGACCACCTCTCGCTCCCTGGGCCACTTCCCCTGAGACCATTTGCACCTTTCAGGCTCTACCTTGGGGCCAGCAGTCTGGCAGGAGTCAGGCTGGAGCCTTCCCCAGGCTCCCCTTAGCCTGCCCAGCAATGCCCTATTGAAGGTGCTGGCTCCCTCTGGGAGCTGGTCCTCCACTTACCCTTGCCAGGACCCAACTGATTCAGCTCTTCTGGAGCAGCTCCTCACATGCAGGCCTTCCCGAGCAACCTGCCCTCTGATTGGCTCCCTCCCGGGAACCCTTCATCCATTGGCTGGGGTTGCTGCGTGGGCTCCCTCTAGCCTGTATTTACCCCTTCCTTGCAGTAGTAGGGCTCTCGCCTCACTACACTGCATTTGTGGTCTTCTACACAGGACATAGAAGGAGCACAGAGGATGGAAGAAAGAATTGGGCTAGGTAAAGCAAGCAGACAAACGGGAGAGGGCTGGTGAAAGCCCTCTGGAAAGACACATTTATTATTATGATTAAGAGCTGACCCATTGGTGATGTGTGAAAAAGTGACACATTCAGTACTTTTTCTTGATACGAACATATAGCTAGATAAAGCCAAATAGACTTTAGACTATAGGTTCTACACATTTATTGCAGTAGGAAAGGGGGAAGAAAGCCCAAATGGCTTCCCTTATTGCACACCTGTCCAAGGGCTGGGAACTGTGGTACTCCTCGCTTTCTGAGTGTACAAGGACCACATTTGGCTAGCACCTGCTCTTCTGCAGTGTTGATTCTCCAAAGGGGAAGCTGAGGGCGGAGGTCATAGCCTCACCAGCTCTCCTGCTGCCTTTGCCAGCAGAGCTGGCTGGGCATAAAAAGGAATAGACCCTATAACTGCTTTAAGGCCTTGTTACTCCTGTGCTCCTTGAAACTCTGCAAAGCACTCTGCTCAGGAGGAGGTGCTTTTCCATGCTCCTTCAACACAGAGCATGTTTTTAGGGCATGACAGAAACCTTTATGTTCAGATGCGGGAAGGTGTGCATGTACGAAAAGGAATCCATGTTAAATAGAGAGCAATGTAGAGGATTTAGCAGTAACAAACTGTTCCACTGAGACATTCCACAGATGTTTTACAGCATATATGTACATTTTGGCATACACACTATTCTGTACAGTAAACCCTCAAATGCGCGATTTTGAGTTGCACTTAACTTGCATTAATGTGAGTTAAGCACAACTCAAAATCACGATACACCCTGCCACCCAGCCCTGTGTGGCCCCAATTCAACCCTCCCCATGACCTGATTCAAGCCCTCTCCCACTCTTGCCTCTGACTCACCACCACCCCTGCACGGGGCTCTGTCTCAACTCCACCCCTCCTGCCCCCCCGGAGCCCTAACCAGCCCAGGCTTAACCCTCCCCAGCTGCCCCCCACCAGCCCCAGGACTTACCTTTCACAGGGAGCTCCAGGTGCTCCTGCTGTTTTCCTGGCTGCAGAACCTGTGTTCCACTGAGGAAGAAAGCTGCCCCCCCCGAATTATGTGAAATTCAAGTTATGCGAGGGTGTGTGGGAAAGCAACCCTCGCATAACTCGAGGAACTACTGTATTGTTTTTTCTCCCTCATGATTATTACAAGGAATGTATTTATTATAGCCCACAAATGTTATCCCAACTATGCTCATACAACACATTAGCTGGGTCTGCATTACAGCATTCTGTCTACAGAAGTCACTGTCAACAGAACCTCTGTCTACAGAACATGTCCACACCTCATAGGGGCTCCCCTTGTCAATGCCCACTGTTGACAGGGAGCAGCCAGACTGCCCAGCCCTCCGTTGACAGAATAGCCAACCGGAAGCTGTGCAAAAAGACCTGCCAAGTGAACTGACCGAGGGTCCCCTGGAGTATCTACGCTATTTTTCTGTCTACAGAATCTGTTTACAGTGGCGCTATGCCTCAAATGTTCAAGACAGAGTTCTGCCGAGAAATAGGTTGTGTTCTGTTGATGGATTCTCGACAGGACACATTTGTGGTGTGGATGCTCCTTAGTTTTGTCGACAGAAGGCCTCTTCTGTTGACAAAACTTTGTGGTGTAGACACAGCTATTGTGTGTTAGAATCATAGAATTATAGAATGCTAGGACTGGAAGGGACCTTGAGAGGTCATCAAGTCCAGCTCCATGCCCTCATGGCAGGACCAAGTACTGTCTAGACCATCCCTGATAGACATCTTTCTAACCTGGTCTTAAATATCTCCAGGATGGAGATTCCACAACATCCCTAGGCAATTTATTCCAGTGTCTGACCACCCTGACAGTTAGGAACATTTTCCTAATGTCCAACCTAAACCTCCCTTGCTGCAATTTAAGCCCATTGTTTCTTGTTCTATCCTCAGAGGCCAAGAAGAACAAGTTTTCTCCCTCCTCCTTATGACACCCTTTTAGATACCTGAAAACCACTACCATGTCCCCCCTTAATCTTCTTTTTCCAAATTGAACAAGCCCAATTCTTTCAGCCTTTCGTCATAGGTCATGTTCTTTAGACCTTTGATCATTCTTGTTGCTCTTTTTTGGACCCTTTCCAATTTCTCCAAATCTTTCTTGAAATGCGGCACCCAGAACTGGACACAATATTCCAGCTGAGGCCTAACCAGCGCAGAGTAAAGCAGAAGAATGACTTCTCGTGTCTTGTTCACCACACACCTGTTAATGCATCCAAGAATCATGTTTGATTTTTTTGCAACAGCATCACACTGTTGACTCATATTTAACTTGTGTTCCTCTATAACCCCTAGATCCCTTTTTGCCATACTCCTTCCTAGACAGTTGCTTCCCATTCTGTATGTGTGAAGCTGATTGTTCCTTCCTAAGTGGAGCACTTTGCATTTGTCTTTATTAAACTTCATCCTGTTTACCACAGACCATTTCTCCAATTTGTCCAGATCATTTTGAATTTTGACCCTATCTTCCAAAGCAGTTGCAACGCCTCCTAGCTTGGTATTATCTGCAAACTTAATAAGCGTACTTTCTATGCCAATATCTAAAATGTTGATGAAGATATTGAACAGAAGCGGTCCCAATACAGACCCCTGTGGAACCCCACTTGTTATAGCTTTCCAGCAGGATTGAGAACCATTAATAACTCCTCTTTGAGTATGGTTATCCAGCCAGTTTTTCACCCACCTTATAGTAGCCCCATCTATGTTGTACTTGCCTAGTTTATTGACAAGAATATCATGCGAGACCGTATCAAATGCCTTACTGAAGTCTAGGTATACCACATCCACCACTTCTCCCTTATCCACAAGGCTTGTTATCCTATCAAAGATAGCTATCAGATTGGCTTGACATGATTTGTTCTTTGCAAATCCATGCTGCCTGTTCCCTATCACCTTACCACCTTTCAAGTGTTTGCAGATGATTTCCTTAATTACTTATTCCATTATCTTTCCTAGCACAGAAGTTAAACTGACTGGTCTGTAATTTCCTGCGTTGGTCTTAGTCTCCTTTTTATAGATGGGCACTATATTTGCCTTTTTCCAGTCTTCTGGAATTTCTCCTGTCTCCCATGATTTTCCAAAGATAATAGCTAATGGCTCAGATACCTCCTCCATCAGCTCCTTGAGTATTCTAGCATCCATTTCATCAGGCCCTGGTGACTTGCAGACATCTAACTTTCCTCAGTGATTTTTAACGTGTTCTTTTTTCATTTTATCTTCTAACCCTACCCCTTTCCCACTAGCACTCACTATGTTAGGTATTCCTTCTTCTGACTTCTCAGTGAAGACCAAAACAAAGAAGTCATTAACCATCTCTGCCATTTCCAAGTTTCCCGTTACTGTTTCTCCCTTCTTACTGAGCAGTGGGTCTACCCTATCCCTGGTCTTCCTCTTGCTTTTAATGTATTTATAAAAAGTCTTCTTGTTTCCCTTTATGCCTGTAGCTAATTTGAGCTCATTTTGTGCCTTTGTCTTTCTAATCTTGCGCCTGCATTCCTGTGTTATTTGCCTATATTCATCCTCTGTCATTGGTCCTAGTTTCCATTTTTTATATTATTCCTTTTTTATTTTGAGATCACACAAGATCTCCTGGTTAATGTGCTTTGTAACAAATAATTAGAACAACTATCTCCCTCCAGCGTGTCTCACTGCCTTCAGATGTGGATCATACAATACTATTTGCAGGCTACACATGCTAGCTGCCCAAGCATTGTCAATTATGTCTGCTATAAAAGGCTCCGCATTTAGGGGGCTGTCAATCAAGTGTGTTGTGAGAGAGATTTCAAGAATCATTACTCCAATAGTACTTATCAACTACAAAAATAAGACAAATTTACATGGAAACACCCCAAATGCCGACTGATCGCGTGATTTAATGACAAATGTGGTTTGAAATGAGCACAAAATTATACAGGTGACTCAGACGTAGGCCAAGAGGTCTGTAGAAACATCTTACTGGAAAAAGAGCTCTCTTTTTAGAGGGGTAGCCACATTAGTCTATTTCAGCAAAAATAATTAGGAGTTCTGTGGCAACTTGAAGATTAACAAATTTATTTGGGATACGTTTTTGTGGCCTGGAGTCCCTGTCCTCAGATGCATGTTATTCCCTCACACAGCCTTTCCTCTTCATCAAAGCCCATTAAAATCAACACACGTCTTTGGATCAGGGCCTAAATCTCTATCTCATATTTTTCAAAATACCTTCTCCACTTGTCTATATTTTTTCAATATTGTTGAGTTCTGTAAACTGCTTGGGGATAGTATGGCCTGCATAGGTTTATACACATGGGTAGTCAGGGAGCTCAACAGACTTACCAGGCCCATCGTCAAGATGGGAAGGAGCCAGCTGTGCACCCCAAGAAGCCACCTTTTCTCCCAACATTGGCCACCTGTACATAGTCCTATCAACCAATTATAGTAATAATCTTTAGGCAAAGTATGCCTTGTGAGGTGTCACTTAAAAACTCATAACATGCTGATCACTACTATACTGATAAAATATGTGTGGCAAGATTGCATATGGGTTTGTAAAATGCAACCAGGTCACATTTTTAATATGTGATCTGAACCACAGTCCTGCCCACACAGAAGTTGGCAAACAGCATGTCTCAAACAGAAGAATGTGTGCTCTGTGTAATTGCATTGAAGATGTAAGCAGAGTTATCAAGCACACTGGGAGGTACAACAGGTGGGAAAATCAGCGGATGTCCTTCCCTGTAAACTTTTTATCCCCTGAATTCAGCTGGAAGCGTTTTCCAAGGGAGTGACTGACACTATAAAAATGAGAGACAAATACCTTACGGGATCCCTCCTCTTCCTTTCTCACTCTGTCCATCCAGGGATGACTGCACCAGGAGGAACAAAAGGGGTCAACATTACACACAAATCGGGGTCCTGGCCGAAAGTTTCTTCAGTAAGAATACCGAGAGCATGTGATGAGAGAGACTTTGCTTTGAACGTAACACAGTTTGTTAAGTTAGGCAGTAGCTGCATTTTATCTTTATTTCTCATGTGACCGTTTCTGCCTTTTATACCTCACTAGCAGGGCCCACCCCTTTGTGGCAGCTACAGCCAAGTACTTGTTTGCCCAGGTAGAAATGGTTGTTTCTAATATGTAAACCAATATATATTCTACTGGTTTTTCAATATGGCAGGGGTGAGCAAACTTTTTATTTCGGGCCTCACTTTTCATCCCTGCAATTAGCAGCCCCCCCTCCACCTGAGGGAGGACCACAGGAGGGGATGTGGTGGAAGAGGGGGGGCACATAAGGGTTAACATGAAGGGGGGAGTTGTGCTCCGGCGGGCGAGCAGGGTGACTCCAATGGCTTACCTGCATCAACACCGCCACCTTGTAGGTGTTGCCTTTACTGCTCTACTGGCCACAGAACTTGGTGCCGCTGTAGAGCAGGGAGGTGGTGGTCCTGGGCTGTGCCATGCTGATGGGTGGCAGCGGCACCATCCTGCACTGTCCCCCTTCCCCCTGAGTGGCAATGCTTGCTCCTCACTGGCATCTCAGGAGGTGTGGGGGAGGGGTTCCCCAGGTGCCAGAATGCTGTGGGGCTAGGCTGGCCACCTTACCAAGCCAGGAGCTTGCTGGCAGCTCCAGCCCTGAGGAACCGGCCAGGCTGGGGGAAGCTCAGCAGCTCCAGCCCTGGGGACCCAGCCAGGGCCAGGGAACCCCAGCAGCCCCAGGGCTGGGAGCTGGACAAGACATGGAGCCTCACCAGCAACTCCAGTCCTGGGGATCTGGCTGGAGCTGGGGGAACCCAGCAGCCTTGGGGCTGGGAGCCATCTGGGACACAGAACCCCATCACCTGGCCCTGAAGATTTCTGAGACCAGCACCTGATGAAGTGAGTCTGTGCTCACAAAAGCTCATGCTCAAAACTTTTCTGTTAGTCTATAAGGTGCCACAGGACCCTTCGTTGCTGTTACAGAACCCCATCAGTTGCTCCAGCCACAGGGACTGGGCTGGGGGAAGTCTGGCGGCTCCAGCCACAGGGATCTAAGCAGAGCTGGGGGAACCCCTCAGCCCCGGGCCCGGGAGTCAGCAATGGCACAGAGCTCCATTGACAGCTCCAGCCCCAGGGATCCAGCTGGGGCTGGAAGAACGCTGGCAGCCCCAGGGCTGGAAGCTGTCTGGGGCACAGACCTTGGCTGGCAGCTCCAGCCCTGGGGATCCAGGGGAACCCCAGCAGCCCCTGGGCTGGGAGCTGACCGGGGCACAGAGCTCTACAGATGGACGCATCTCTTATAATAGTATATAGATATAGATTATTTGTATTCACTTCAAATCTCTTTGTAATTAATAAACTTGTTTTATTTACACTTATGTGTTTGGACTGAAGCCTTAGGGAAAGCGTTTGAGATAATTGGATTTGTAGGTAACATTTACTGTTAATAAGATGACAGACTTGTATTGTCCAGGAGAATGCTGGGCAGCACAAGATGTTTATTTCTGGGGAAAAGTCCATGACTGGGAGTGTGCTGGTGTCACCCTGTAGTATAATTCACAGACAGATATAGCTGCCATGGACTTATATTCTGGAGGTTGCTTATGAGTCATCCAGACTGGAGGGTAAAGTAGTACAGCTGCAAAGCAATGCAAAGGGCACCCCAAATAAGGGGCCTGGGGGTGACATAGCTAGTCATCAGTCTAGGACTGTAACTTGCAGATGTCCAAGACTGCTAATGTGGAGGCAAGGGGCAAAGGGGACAAGTGATCCAGGGCCCAGGAATTCAAAAGAGCTCAGCCATGGTGGCAGCAGCTGGAGCCCTGGGCCATTTAAATTGCCACTGGTTCTCCATGTGGTGTATTCCGGACTGCTCTGAGGGCTGGGGTGGAGGGGCAGGGGATACTGAGGGCTGGCTGCTCCAGTGCTGCCGTATCTGCCTGAGGCCTGCCCCATCTAGGAGGGCAGCACTAGCTCTCGTCACCTTGCCACGGTGCCCAGCAATGCTATTGGCTCCCCTGGGTATGTCACACATTCAAGCATATAGCTTTACTTCTGTAAGTAGTTCTGTTGAAAAGTGCTTACAGGCAGCTCTTCATTGCTTCTCCCGCATTAGACATACCCTTGCTTGATCTGTGAGTAAGGACTGTGCTATGTATTCATCAGGAGTATTCATTATACGTCCCCGTCTATCCTCATCTCAACACATTTCTTGATAGGGCTATTACTCTTGCCTTGATATGGGCATTTCCCCTCCTATCTCTGCAGAGCTATTCCTTCATCCTCACCAGATAATGATATCGCTTGTTCAAGATGATGTAGTGTTTATGTTTAAGAAATACAGATGCCCACTTCATTCATAAACAAGAAACTGCTGTATAGTAGCACTTTGTCCCAGGGCTATTTCATCCAGGGGGCTGGGCATTGGAGTAACGAAGTTAAACTGACAATTAATTGGGCTAAATGTTTTGGAGTGCGGACAGTAATTCTGGACACATTTGTGTAATGTGATGTGACCCTGAAATGGGTGGGCATTATGGAAGCCCGAGTTTGGGAAGGGTGATTAAGGATGTGGTTAGCTGTTTGAAATTTGTTGACAATCAGTCCTGTATTCTGTAGTTTGAGCCATCATGAAATATTTATAAAAAGTGTATTTTTAAGGTATAAATGTGAGTGTTCGTGCTAGAAACCTGATTATCAGGTCTTGGAACAGAAACATATCATGTGACCTATAGCTCCAGACAAAACTAATCAACACAACTGAGAGATTAATCAATGCATTTGCAAATATTACAGGTAACATTACTCATTTTGCTATTTTTAATTCAATAAAATGTATCAACTGATCAAAAGAATAAAATATAAAAATTATTATTATACGAAACTAGGCATCAGCATCAGAATTTGTACATTTGAGTAAATGTAATTAAATGTAGTCTATGTGAATCTAGAAAATCATGATCTTTCACCTCTCTTTAAAAGAGAATCTAAGGCCGTGTCTACATGTGCACGCTACTTCGAAGTAGCGGCGCCAACTTCGAAATAGGGCCCGTCACGGCTACACGTGTTGGGCGCTATTTCGAAGTTGAAATCGACGTTAGGCGGTGAGACGTCGAAGTCGCTAACCCCATGAGGGGATGGGAATAGCGCCCTACTTGAAGTTGAACGTCGAAGTAGGGCATGTGTAGATGATCCGCGTCCCGCAACATCGAAATAGCGGGGTCCACCATGGCGGCCATCAGCTGAGGGGTTGAGAGATGCTCTCACTCCAGCTCCTGCGGGGCTCTATGGTCACTGTGTGCAGCAGCCCTTAGCCCAGGGCTTCTGGCTGCTGCTGCTGCAGCCAGGGATCCATGCTGCGTGCACAGGGTCTGCAACCAGTTGTTGGCTCTGTGGATCTTGTGTTTTTTAGTGCAACTGTGTCTGGGAGGGGCCCTTTAAGGGAGCGGCTTGCTGTTGAGTCCGCCCTGTGACCCTGTCTGCAGCTGTTCCTGGCACCCTTATTTCGATGTGTGCTACTTTGGCGTGTAGACGTTCCCTCACAGCGCCTATTTCGATATGGTGCTGCCCAACGTTGAAGTTGAACGTCGACGTTGCCAGCCCTGGAGGACATGTAGACGTTATTCATCGAAATAGACTATTTCAATGTCGCTACATCGAAATAAGCTACTTCGATGTAGCGTGCACGTGTAGACGTAGCCTAAATGTTGTAAGACGAATTAGATAACTTGAATGCCAGAAAACTGACTGTAATCAGCAAAATGTGTTTTTGAGGAGGAAGGTACGGATTGTGAACAGAAACAGAAGCACAGTTACCTCCTGTGAAAGAAACTCATAGGCTGTGTGTACACTACAAAAATAACTTCGAAGTTGCTTACTTCAAAGTACAACATTGAAGTTGAGCATCTACACACACCCTACTTCGAAGTTAAACTTAGAAGTAGGGCACTACTCCATTCCCAAAATGGAATAAGGACTTCAAAGTTGGGCTCCCTTATTCTGAAGTTAACTTTGAAGTAAGAGAAAATGTGTGTAGCCTTTCTGCTGGCTACTTCAAAGTAGCACCTAACTTCCAATTTAACTTGGAAGTTAGTTTCTAGTGTAGAAGCACCCATCTATGCAATACAGGCAGAGAATAATTATGTTTATATATATGTCGCAAAAAGGTGCAAATATTTTCTTATATTTTTGAAACTTCATTTAGACATATGTTAAGGGTTATATTCTGAGATCATTGCTCAGATTAAATAATGCCTTACTTCCTTACTTGGTGGACAGTCCTCATTGACTTCAGTGCAATGACTTGTAAAGATGCTACTCAGTGCAAGAAATGGTTTCAGAATTTGGCTCTAAACATTCCAAGAAACAATATATGATTTAATCCACCCAAAAGGAATGTTGAGGGATGTAGGGAATGAAGCTTTAAATATTCTGAATCCCCTAAATTATTTACACATACAGAAAATGCAGTATCCACATGAATATCAGATGACTGAACCTATAGGGATGCATTCTTACATCTCTTTCATTATTTTTTTCTTGAAGAAAATATACACTTTTTTTTTTGAGGAAAATATACTCTCCCCATCAGAAATTCTTGTCTCAATATTTATATTTTCTTAAACTTTCTCCATTCTACTAAAAGCAACATATATATATATATATATATATATTAATTGTTACTAAAATAAAATAACACACTTAATCATAATTGTTAGCACCCTCATCCTCAGATTCAATGTTATTTCTATGTTACAGCCAGGGAAGCTGAGATGAACAAAGGTTAGTTGTGGTGTGTAATATAGAGTGTAGAGTAAGTGTGATAATGGTAATGAACATGCTTGTGGGTGAAGTGGAAGAGGGTAGATACTGTAATTTCTTGGACTTTTTATTTCCTTGCATATTGTACCTTTGGGTTAGGTATATGGGATGTTTAGCAAACCTAACTCAGTTACAACTAAGTTTTTGTAGATCAGTTTCCTAGGGTTTATTTGTTTTGATTAAGCGAGGGCTTGGCTCTAAAAGAAGGTAGAGGACCTGTATGGTGAATGTAAGTGTAATTGTGCATGAACTTGTATGTGCAAGAACCTTTAAATAAAACCCTCCTCTCTTACCTATAGAAGCTGTGCACAAATTCTGAACCACAATAGCTACACTTAAGTGCCGTATAAAACTTATGCACAGCTGCAAATAATGCAGCCGCACAATTCTTTTGCTCACAGTATATCAATGACACAAACCATAAATCCCTTTTTTTTAAAAAGACCTGTCTGTTGCACCCTCTCTCTTCAAGATCACTGGAAGCTGGGAAGGGGTGACAGGGGATGGATCACTCGATTTCCTGTTGTGGCATTGTCCACTGTCGGAAGAAGAAGACAGGACGCCAGGCTAGATGGACCTTTGGTCTGACTCAATATGGCCGTTCTTATACTTCTCTCTACCAAATTTTGTGCAGATACACAATGCTTTCTAAGAAGAACCAATTAACAATGGTCTGACTGCCAAAGAATTTCAAACCCTTCCTACACAAAAACAGGGAAATCAAATCACAACTGCACAGAAAATTCAAAGTGCCTAAGAAACAATCCTGTGGGAAATAACACACCAATGAAGTGCTAGTGTGTAGGGAAAAAAACAGGAGGAGTTTAGGCAACATTTTAAGCCCATTTTAGAACCTGTTCATTGCTATGGGGTTCTATCAAGGTGCTGTAGATTTACCATGAAAAGAACTAACAATTTCAGATATGAAATGGTAATACATTTCCTAGGGTCCCAACCATACCACAATACTGTTGATCTCCCAGCAAAAATGTCATTGGGGTATTTGCCTTGAATGTTTTCTTTGTGTTGAATCCTACTCCTACCTCCATTTATTCACTGTAATTTTAAACTGTAAACTCTTCAGAACAGGAAATGTAGTAACTATCCAAAGTAGTAGTGTTTTAAAGCTCTGCATTTAAAAATATTTTAAAAATTCCAGTGAATATAATTGGAATTGAAATGCATTTCACCTATAAGGGGCTTACTTTCTCTTAGCCATGTGAACATACATTACAGCATAGCTGATAGATGCTACATAAATGGGAGGATTAGCAGTACCTCCATTAGACAGATTTGTTAGATCTGAGAATACCTATGCATTTGCAAGACAGTACTGAATTTGTCAAAATATACTGCACATGTCTAACATGTATTTGACAACTCGCTCAAGTTCTTTGTGCTCACTGGGAAAGGCTCTTTTAAAATACTTTTGACAACATGTTACTTTACATTACTTATACTCAAAAAAAATTATAAACCAGTATCTAGACAGGCCACCAATATATGATTACTATAATTGATTCTTGAAATGTGATCCAATGTAATCCAAAAATCACCTTTGAAACTTTATCAATTGTATTTGTATTTTGTTTCTTTTCAGACTATTAACTATGTGTCTTTGCAGAAAGTGGGCAAAATACTTGAAAATACTAGCATATACTTTCTTGTTTCTGTGATAGTATAGCAAAAGTATCCAACCAGTAGACAGTGCTCAAAAAAACATCGGTATAAGACACAGGAATATGGACTGAGGTTGGTGAGCTCAAATGCATAGCTGATCACCACATTATTAAAAATGCTGTTTCCTATAATCTACTGGAAAATGCATTCCAATAATTTTCAGCTTTTTATTTATAAATGTGATGTTTTATACCAACAATAAAAGTCTATCAAAACCAAGATCACATCACTGAAATCAAAGAAGAAAACCAGAAAAAAGGGACATGAATTAATACATTCCCGTACACATGCTCTACATAATCCATAATTTGTAGCAAATGGAAGGGAAATATTTCCAAAGCATCAAAAGCATTCTTATATGAAAACTTTCCATATTTTCTAAACAACTTTTCAGCACACTGCCAACTGTAATTATATCTGTTTTCCATAGAAGTATCTTCATAGGGGTAGCATAATGTTCATGGGTATCGCCAGAGGAATTCACATCTTCTGAACTTTCTTGCATGCCCAGTACCTGAATATTCTTAAATCTGATGTTTATTTTTCATACTCTTGTTTTTCTTTAGCTTTGTTTTCTGAATATTTAGAAATAGCCATAAGGTTCTTCATTTCAAGTTTCAGTGTTTCATGGTCTTATTCAATATAGATTCTTTGACATAAGTGCAGTATTCTAGAACAAAGTGTGATTTTTAAAATTATAGAATTTATTGCTCTCAACTAATACAAACATTATGAATAAATCTAAGAAAACAGTTTTTTTTTTATTTTGAACCATATCAATGCATAGCTCAGTATAAAAAAACCAAAAGGGATGATGGAGAACTAAAAAAGAGTAAGAATAAAGCAGAGCAGATTGGGAAGGGGATTACCTAGGCTTTTTCTAAAATAAGCATTCCAAATTGCACAGTCTTAAAAGTAGAGAATGAGGGTAATAGAAGACAAAAAAAGCAAGGAACAGGTGGCACAAAAAGATGGGCAGAAAAGAAAATGTAATTTAGAAGTGGAAAGAGGACAGTGCATTTTTTTCATGTATTAGATAGAAAACAAATGTATTGTGTCTTCACAATATCTATATGAGCAATATTTAGGAGGAAAATTTCTTATTTATATGGGAAGCTGGATAATTTCACAAATATCTTCAATGGGTTATTTAGCCAGAACTTTAATATATCTGTTAAAAAAGAACTATAGTACAAGAGAACTTCATGTAATTCAATGCAAAAAGCCAAAATCAAACATGTTCTGGAGATCAGATTGCATTAGAGCTTCAGTAATAAAAATGCCTGTTTTACCCTCTGGCCTCTTCTCTGTTAAGCATTTAGCATAAACTCCAAAGAACTTCCTGGGGAATTACCCCTTTCATAAGTGGACTTCCCTGAATAACTCACTTGCCAGGAACAAAGTTATAAACAACTGGAGATAAAACAAATCATTCAGTTCTTTCTCTGAAAGTATTAAGTACCTGAGCTAAAGATTAGTAATCCATGAATTTTGTGTGCTGAGATTACTCCTGAGATGTCAGTGTCATTGCAACATGCAAACATGCATAGGTCCAAGATTTTAAAAATTAATAACCAGAAAAAAGAAATCGCACTGTATCTGCAGGCAGAAAAGCGTCCTTCAAAGTTCTCACAAATGCACCATAGCAGCCATGAAATAAAAATTCACTGAAACATCTGCTGTGACCTTTGTTTAATCTGGGATGCCTGTTACCACCTTATTTAAGCACCAGTAGAGATATGGCTCTGCGGACTGGCCAGCATTCTTGATGAGACAGCGTATGGCAGATAACTGTGAAGAGCAAAAGGTTATTTTTACCTTACTAGAGTGGAAAAGTGTCTAACGTTATAATTCAATATCTCAAAAATGAGATGCAAAAATATATGGTAATGTAATACTTATGTTCCCGAGGTAAAATGAAAAGTCAGACAATGTTAATGAGAAGATCACAGTGGCAACCTTAAGTTGTCCACATAGGCACATCATGTATACTTTACATTTTACATTTTATGACAGCAAAAGTTAAATGCATAATGTATAATATGAGATTCTCAGAAGCAGAAATATACTGTAATTGGGGTAATTAGGGGTATTTCTCCTCAGAGAAATAGGTAGATCTAACAGTTCAGGAGTAACTATTTTAAGCTGGAAAAAAAAAGAAACCCTCCCAATGTCTAAATTAAATAAAAGACAAAGCAGGGAGTTGTATGTGCATAGTGGATACCACAGAGAAATCTCAGACTGTATTTGTTTATGCATAGTTTCCAAAGTTTATCAGCAAACATATTTACTGGCTGCAGCAGGATACTCTCCTTCCATTCAAAATATCAAAAGCCAGGACATAAGATATTCAGTGGAAAAACTTGCACATTCTTTTGTACATTTATAGTTACTACAATGCTGCCAGTAATACACAAGGCCGGGGGGGGAAGCACATTATCTCATAAGAAGGTATGCTCCAAACATTTGCTTAGGCATAACTATCCAACTCTTTTTGGTTCTTGGACTAGATTAACCCTTTCATGTTGAAAGGTACACAGAACTGCCTAGTTACTGACTTACATGGAAAATATGGTGAGAATGATCCAGAATACACTAATTTTCATCAAATACTGCAAACATGGCTTGGGATTTTGATTGACACTGACCTGAATAAGGTGGGATGGGTGGTCACTGAGTGGTAGCTTAGGCAGTCTCCTCAGAACCTTTCAGGATGAGGTTGTCAGGCATGATGATTCACTTTCAGAGTGTCTGTTGTTTTGCATATGCAAAAAGTCAAAAAGGGGTCTATTCACTAGTTGTTTCTGGGAAAGGTAGGCCTGGCTTCTGAATTGTATGTGAAAACCAAAGACCAGAGATGAAACTCAGCCAGAAAGTGCCTGGGAAAATGAATAGGTTTTGCCACATGCCCTATAGACCAACAAATCCAGCCTCTGTTTGTACAAAGCTTGGAGTAGATTCCAAACGGGAGGAAATATAATTGAAATATGCACCACAACAAGCCATTATTTTTTTTTTTTTGCTTTTTTTTGCTTTTTTTAAAAACAGGACCTGTTATCTTACACCTCTGCGCATCTCAACTGATGCAGTATCACATGAAAAGGGAGACAGTCTGAGGCAGCTGATTGGACATTTATAGACTGTGACATTAACAATGAATACCAAGGTGTTTGCGAGCGGTTACCACTGGTGACAGGGTGACCCAGTGGCTAGGCCCCTTGCCAGGGCCTGGGGTGTGGGTCGTAAGCCACGCCCGAGAGTCTATTGGATAAGTTTGGGGTGTGGCCCTGAGAACCTAGTTTCCCCTCCAGTGGGAGGGGGGTTCCCTGGGAGGGGCTTTGCCCCTTTGTGCATGGGGGAGGGTCCTGAGGCTCTACACTCTGGCGGCCAACCGGGTGGCCGCTCTGGCTCGGACCCTGCTGCCTCAGAGCCAGCTCCTGCCCCTTGGTTGGTCAACTCCAGACTGGGCTGGCTTCCCTCCGTTTCTGCTCCTCCAGGCCTGACACTGGCTGCAGGTGAACCAGGGTGGAGCTGATTGGGCCAACAGGTCTTGTTTAACCCCTGCCCTGCCTGGCCTTCCTCTCATACTCTTAGGCCGTTTCAACACAGGCCACTTCCTTCAGAAGTGGCATGCTAAAACAGGGAGCGAAAGATGCTAATGAAGCACGGATGCAAATTCCCCGCGCCTCATTAGCATAACATCATGTGATTTGGAGTCCAGAAGCCCGTTCTTCCGGACTCCAAAATGCCGTGTAGAAGCACAGCTGCCGGGGGGAAAGGGGGACTTCCGGAAGGAAGTCCTTCTTCTGGAGGCCCCTTCGTCCCAAAAATTTTTGGGACGAAGGGGCCTCCGGAAGGAGGACTTCCTTCCAGAAGCCCCTTCCAGGGCTGCGCTTCTACACAGCATTTTGGAGTCTGCAAGAACGGTCTTCCAGACTCCAAATTACATGACATTATGCTAATGAGGCATGGGGAATTTGCATCCGTGCTTCATTAGCATCTTTCGCTCCCTGTATTAGCATGCCACTTCCAAAGGAAGTGGCTTGTGTAGAAACGGCCTTAGGGTGTGTTTACACTTGCATTCCTCTTTCGAAAGAGGTATGCAAATGAGGTAAATCGAAAAAGCATATAAGGCATAAATTTGCATATTTGGTATCTCATTTGCGTAGTCTAATTTCGAATGAGCTTCTTTCGAAAGAAGAAAGCCAATGTAGACGCTGCTCTTTCGAAAGTAAACCCCATCTTCAAAAGAATCCTTCTTCCCATTAAATAAAAGGAAGAAGGATTTTTTCGAAGATGGGGTTTACTTTCGAAAGAGCAGCGTCTACACTGGCTTTCTTCTTTCGAAAGAAGCTCTTTTGAAATCAGAATATGCAAATGAGATACCAAATATACAAATTTGTGCCTCATTTGCATGCTTGATTTACCTTATTTGCATACCTCTTTCGAAAGAGGAGTGCAAAGCTATGTCTACATGCGCAAAAACCTTCGAAATAAACGGCCCTTTTTCGAAAGAGCTGGAGGAGCGTCCACACGTGTAAACCTGTCTTTTGAAAGAAAATCAAAAGAACGGGGCACACACTTTGAAATACGAACCCCGATCCCGTATCAGGAAGATCGTTCCCTTTCAAAATAATAAATCGAAAGGGTACATATGTAGACGCTCCACAGTCTGCTCTTTCGAAATACAGGTCCGCCATGGCACCGATCAGCTGCAGTGCAGGGCCGCTCCAGCCAGCAGCAGTGGGGCTCTAGGGTCCCTGTGTTCGGCTGCCTTAAAGCCACACGCACGCAGGAAACCCGTGGCAGGAAGCTGAAAGCATGCTAGGAGCAGCCTGCGCACATGCTCCAGACCCATGCTCCAGCACCCACATGGCCTGCAGCCAACCCCCCAGAGCCCCATGGGCCCCCCCCCCCCCCAACCCCCGCAAGGCTCCCAGGGCTCCCAAGGGGAGAAAGAAAAAAGGCCTCCCTCCTGGATGGAGCGGGAGCTCCGGGACCTCCTCAGCCTGTGGCAGGACAAGGAGGTCCTGCGCCACCTGGGGGTCAAGCAGCGTGATGCTGCAGCCTTTGGCCACCTGGCAATGGGCCTGCACACCAGGGACCACCCGGAGCATACTGCGGAGCAGGTACACTCCACAGTAAAAGAACTCCAGCAGGGACATGCCTGGGCCAGGGACCAGGCTGGATGCTCCGGGGCAGGACCAGTGACGTGCCCCTTCTACAGGGAGCTATGGAGCATCCTGGAGCCCCAGGAGAGTTCACCCCCCGTGGCTTTCCTGGACACCTCTGGGGAGAAGCTGCAGCCAGAGGAGGAGGAGCAGCCCAGATCGGGGACCCAGGAGGGCGAGGGGACCATGGACTGGTCGATCGAGGAGGGGGAGCTGGCCATCATGATCCTCTCCCGCTCCTCCAGCTGGGCGACCGAGGGCTGGACATCTCCAGACATCACCGGGGGACCCTTAGGTACGTCCAGGGAGGGGCGCACACCTACTGCACAGGGTGGGGGCAATGCAACGGCTAGGTGCCTGCACACGGAACCAGTGGTCCTGGGCCACACACAGACCAGCCCCCACATGGGATGCGGCACCCTGTGGTGCCACACCAGCGAGGCCCAGCACCCTCCCCCAGTAGACAGCGCCATAAGCCGCACAGGGGTGCCAGACGGTCGGTGCCGGATGGCACTCGGGGCCCACGCACTGCAGGCTGGGAAAGGCCACATGCATGAGAGACCCCTGGAATCACACCCAGGCTGGGAGGCCTGGTCCCGGATGGGGGGACTGGTTGGTGCTCCCTGGAAAGGTCAGTGTCCCATGGGGTGGGCTCAGGAGGGAAGGCCACAGCCGGGTCCCCTCCGTCCGATGCACACTACTGACATGCTCTCCTCCTCTCCACACAGCTGCACCATTCGTGGGCCAAGAGAGCCCCACACCGTCCCTTGTCCCGGAGAGCCTGCCTGCAGCCATTGGAGGTGTCCGGACTCCACCCCAGGCAGGGCGCTGTCGGGGCCGTGACCAGAGGGCCCCCTGGAGAGCTAAGGAAGACCCAGCCACCCAGCGGCAGGCCGAGGTGGCTGAGGAGCACCTCCAGCTCTCCTGGGCTGACATGGAGTGGCGGAAGGCAGCCTGGGATAGGCTGCTGGACACCCTTCAGGGCATTGGCCAGGCTGTGTGGGACCACACGGCCACTGTGGCCTGCTTCCTGGCCCCCCTGGCGTCTCCCCCAGCTGGCCTGCCCCTCTGCCCCCACCGAGCCTGCCCCCTCTGCTCCCACCAGGCCCACATGCCGGCAATATTTGCCAGTGGTACTGGCACCCTCCCCCCACCACCAGGGACCCCACACCCGCGGAGGCAGGGGCTCCAGGGGCCGACGGGGTTCGCGGCCCACCACCCCTGCCCCAGAATGAGCACCTTGCCCCGCTCCAAGTTAGCTTCCCCCTGCTCTCCTCTAAGTTAGGTTTCCCCCTGTATGTACTTACAAACACACAAGTTATGTAAACATTTCTTTATTATTTACCACTCTGTGCTGTGCTCCTCAGTGGCTGGTGGGTGGTAGATGTGCAGGTGCGGTGCTGGTGGGGGTGGCAGGAATGGTGGGTGACAGATGTGCATGGGATGTGGGTGTGCGTGAGGGTCAGAGGTGGCCATTGGCAAAGGCCTGCCTGAGGGCCTCCTGAATGCAGTGGCCGTCCTGGTGGGCCTGGCGGATGGGGGGTGGCACCCAGCTGCTTATAGGCAGTGCCAGCTGGAGAGCCCCCCCCGGGGACACAGGCGTCCCCCTTTCCCTCCACAATGTTGTGGAGGACGCAACAGGTGCCCACCACCTGGGGCACATTGGGGACCTCGACCTCCAGCCGTGTGAGGAGACACCTCAACCGCCCCTTTAGACGCCCAAAGGCCCACTCCACCACGTTGCAGGCATGGTTGAGGCGCTCATTGAACGCCTCCCGGGTGGGGTCAAGGTGTCCCGTGTAGGGTCTCATGAGCCACGGCTGCAGGGGCTACGCTGCATCTGCCACCATGCAGAGTGGCATGGTGACGTCCTCCGCCACAGGGATCTCCCTCTGCGGGACGAAGGTGCCAGCCCACATGCGGCAGCAGAGGCCAGAGTTCCGGAAGACCCGGGCATCGTGGGTGTGGCCGGCCCAGCCCATGTACAGGCTGGTGAACTGGCCCCTCGCATCCACCAGGGCCTGCAGCACCACCAAATGGTAGCCCTTCTGGTTGATGTACTGGCCGGTGCTGTGTGGCAGGGCATGGATGGGGATATGTGTGCCGTGCAAAGCACCAATGCAGTTCGGGAAGCCCAGGCCCTGGAAGCCAGCGACGGCATTGTCCACATCCCCCAAGCGGACGACCCTATGGAGCAGCATCGCGTTGATGGCCCTGATGACCTGCAGAGGGGGAAGGGGGACACGTGCTCTAGTGTGGGTGTGGCGGCCATTGCCCCCTGCCTCGGACGCATTCTGCCCCCCTCACATCCAGCCCCTGGCCCATGCATCCCCTGCCCCCTCCCGTCCAGCCCCTGCCCCATCTGGCCCCTTGCAGGGGAGGGTTCCCCCTGCCCCAGCCCCTCCACCCACCCAGCCCCAGCTTACCTCCATAAGCACAGCCCCAACGGTGGCCTTGCCCACCCCGAACTGCTGTCCCAGAGAGCGATAGGAGTCTGGGGTGGCCAGCTTCCAGATGGCAACTGCGACCCGTTTCTCCACGGTGAGGGCTGGCCGCATGCAGGTGTCGTGGTGCTGGAGTGTGGGGACGAGCCAGTGGCAGATCTCGTCGAAGTTCTGCTTCAACATGCGGAAGTTCCGCAGCCCCCTTTCCTCTCCCCACTCCCCTAGCACCACGCGCTCCCACCAGTCAGTGCTGCTGGGGTGGGTTCAGAGGCGTCGGGGCACCTGGGAGGGGTGCCCAGCAGTGCCCCGGTGGGGGGAGCCCCATGGCCCCAGTGGGACCTTGCAGCCACCCGATGAGCTCTGGTGCAGCGGCGGCGATGGTGCACAGCACGGCCAGCAGGGCGTCCATGATGAGGGCGTCCTCCTGCAGGAGCTGTCGCTGGGCCTCCATGGTGGGCACGAGTGGGCTCTGCCGGGCTGGGACAGGCTGGGCAGCACTTGGCTCGTGCGGAGGGGAGGGTGGAGGGTGGGGCCCTTTAAAGGAGGCGGCTGGCTGTGGCCCTGGAAGGGCTTGTCGGCCATGGGACCCCATCCGCAGCGTTTCCTGCCTCCCTTCTGTCGAAAGAGGGCTTGGAGCCGCGTGGACGCTCTCTTTCGAAAGACCAGGGCGCCGCTTCGAAAGAGCGGATCGGAACGCTGGTCTGAAAACTGGCGGCAGGTGCTCTGTTTCGATCACCGCTTTTTTGAAAGCCGAACTTCAATTTTCGCCCTTTCGAAAGGGTGCTTATGTGTAAGACCCAGCTTGCGCAGACACACACTTACAGTGCTATTGTCCTCAATAATGTCATCAGGGCTGAATCATTCAGTGTTCAGGTGGAATATGATGATGACATAGTGGTGAAGCTTGTTTCTTCTTGGAACCATCTGCCTGGGACACTTGTGTTGTCTCTGTGACCTCATTCGATTTATCACATGTTTTATTATGTAGATTATGCATTTCTGAAGGCTGCTTTCCACACAGTTTGTTCTGAGTTAGTATACTATTATATTGCTTATAGTGATACAGACATTATTTGTTCTTACACTGCCAGAGTAATAACTACCTCAATGGGACAGTAAAACAGCTGATTACTTCTTGAAGCACCTCTTTAAATCAGGAATCCTCCGTAAAACACCTTTTAAAAATCCTTTTAATCTTAGCACATACAACAGTTAATCACCTTCAGAAGCTGCTACTGCATCAGTGAAAGGAGAGAAATGGCCTTCTCATCAATGGTACAGCTCTGAATTTAAAATGTAGCTAATGGTTTATTGGCTTAAACCATCTTGTTGGAATAACTGGTAATTAAGTAATTAATTCACTTATTTATTTACAAGCAAATCTTTTCATTCCAGGAAGAAGTGAGCATGTACACTTTGGCACCAGGACGTCACTGTTGAATGATGTTACCCCAATCTTTTGTCTACTAGAGTAATCCAATTACAGGCATATAAGTGCTCAGCATTTCTGTGATTTTATCATTCCACTTGTTGTGGGGTTAGCACCACTCAACTGCATAATGTAATGTAATTTAAAGGCATAAGAAGTAAGAGCCAAAGGAGTTTCAAGGTCTGTGATCCCAGTAGTATGTGATTTCATAAATATTTACTGCTGTGAGGCAACATTGTCCTTGTTTATGTTAAAAAAAGTTTCACCCATTTGGCTAGGGAAAGCAATATACAAAATTCTAATGTATACACATTAGAATCTGATTCAACCCTTGGTTAAATCTGTTTTTTTTAAATAGGTAAATTTTTGACCCCAAGTAAACCAGTTTTAAACAAAGATAAAAGTGGCATCAGTGCATCCATAGGTTTTCTGTGTAGTTATCTATACTTGAGTTACTCCACTCAAGTTTGCCAGGCTTGAGTGACAGTAGCCATACTCTGAGATAACACTAGAGAAGTTGATTCCATACTTGCAGGTCATTCACATGTGCCTCAAAGACTTCTGGTGGCATACGCAGTGGGTCTTTGAGCTACAGTAAGCCAAGCCAATTTTGAATGTTTTCCCATGGTATGTAGGAGAACTTTTCTGCCCACTCTAAACAGGATGGGAAGGAATGTGGAAAGGCAATGGAAGATGATAGGCATTCCTTTGGAACTAGCCTGCATCCGTACTATAGAGAGGTCATGTTAGCAGCTAACAAGTTGTACTCATTGAAGATTTAGCTGGTCCCATCTGTCAGGGCAGCCAACCTAATGAACAGCATTGTGCTTGAGTTTAGGGTATTTGTGAGTGACTGGGACTTGAGTTACAGGCAAGAGTGGAGTTATAACACTTGCTGACTTTGAAGGAAAGACAAGCCCAGCATTAGGGTTTGCAATGATTTAACTAGCTTGGCATAAGAAGACAAAGTTTTCTGGTCTAACTGCTTAGTGAAAAAATGATACTTAGGAAGCTAGGTGAGCTCTAGTACGAGCACAATGATTTCACTGCATGGTCTTTTGGGATATTGTGTTTGGCCTTTGTTCTCAGTGGCAGTTTATCAGTTGTTCTGATGACCTGGAAGCTGAATGTTGCTCCCTGACTCTAACTATATTAAACAAATATATTTTTTAAATAAATGTCTGTGCTGGAGGGATTAACTAGCTGCAACCTGCCATCTCACTAATGAGGTAGATAAAAGGCCCAGGTCAACATTTTCAAACTAGGTCAAAATGTGGGCACCTTTCAACCCAGCAACTCCAAACACTAAGGACAAAAATGTCACATTCAGGTGCCAAAAGCCATATCTAGATCTCCAGTATAAGTGTCCAGATGTTTTTGAAGATGCTGAGCTCCCACACTTCCTGTTGGCCTTCAAAAATCAGGCCCCTTATTTTTACATATATTTTGCCCTTCTATTTAGAATTACTTGACTGAGAACAAGGAGTTTCTTCAGCACTGTACAGGAGTTAGACTCTCAAACTGTAGGAAGCTAGCAACACATTTCCAAAAAGTAGTGTCTGAAAAAGGGGAATTTGAAATACCAAATGGACTTGCTTTCGGGAAAAAAAACATACAAACTTCAATATGGTGGTTGCAACTTCAAGTGGGATTTTCATTGATCTTGACTTGAATCAGAAGATTGGTGGTAAGATAAAACTGAGTTGTGCCATTTAAATACCAAAATGCAAGACTCAGATTTAGCTCAGTCAATAGAGAAGATTGTTAAATGGTGTGGCCATATCTCCTACAACTATTGACCACTAAAATAATCAAATACTCCTGCAAGAAAACAATGTATTCTGGGAGAAACCGAGAATTAATTGTTGCTTGTGGCAGGCAGATAGCAAAGTATGGCACTTTAGAAACAGTTATGTAAAATGATCAGCAGCTTTTATTCTATTTCCAATAGAATTTAGTTCTCATGAGAGTCAGAAGCTGACAGCAGCATTAAGGAATCTGTTGGATCTGAGTATTTATGATTCTTGTATAAAATTATATTCTCAGTAGTGGAAGAAGTAGAAATTAATACTGGAATGATTCTTCATTCAGGGAGTGCAAATCTGTCTTCAAGTTCATTTAACAAACTGACATTTAAATTACTATGAAGAATAGTGTGCACTATATGTTATTTGTAATTTTGTAACATGTTGGTATGAGTTTATCCTGGGATCAGCATGTGATTAGAGTGATTATACACCTTGTATATATGGCATGTTTCTCATCAGTCATAATCAAAATACAATTTACTTTTATTAATATAATAATTTAGATGTCATAAACTGAATACCACTTTCAGGTCATTTAAGTTACATTCTCAACCTGTAATTCCAGATTAGCTCAACCTGTCCTTTTCCCTCTTCAAAGAAAGCTTCTCCTTTTCCTTACCTTAAAACTATGGGGAACGTCCTGTTGTTATTGATAACAAAGCACATTGGTATAAAAATGGGGCAACTCACCTGCCAAAAAAATTCTTGTTTGTTTAAAATACATTTACAAATATGCATGAGTGCAAGAGAGGACACTGTGGACCTAATAAAACAATCATCATAGATGCCATTTCTCCCTCCTTAATGCCAAAAAATATTCTCTTCCTTTCTTTCAATTATAATAAGAAACACAACTCTAACTATGCCTTCATTTAAGTCTGTTGTGGTATGTCTAGTCTACAGAGTTATTCCAGAACAACTTATTCCAGAGTAACACATCTACACTACAGGGAAGCCCCTAAATAAGAAAAACTTATTCTGAAATGGTGCGTCCACACACAATAGAGCCTATTTTGGATTAGAGCTCCTTTTGGTTTTACCGCATCCCCTGGAAATGAGTTCTACATATAGACTGAGCGTTAGTAACAGAGAGATAGCCGTGCTAGTCTATACACTATGAAAACAAACAAGCCATTCAGTAGCACTTTAAAGATGAACAAAATAATTTGTTAGGTGATGAGCTTTCGTGGGACAGACTCACTTCTTCCGTATGTTTGGTTTAAACCTGATGCCCATTAATGTTGAGTGACTCGTGATTCTTGTGTTACATGAAAGAGTAAAGAACACTCTGTTTTTCACTTTCCTCCACACCATTCATGATTTTAAAGACCTCTACTATATCTCCCCTTAATCATCTCTTCTCTCAGATAAACAGTCCCATTTCTTATAACCTCTGCTAATATAGAAGCTGTTCTATTCCCTTAATAATTTTTATTGACTTTGCCTCTTTTTCACAATTCTAATATACTTTTCTGAGAAGGGGTGACCAGGGTGTCATGAAATATTTAAGGTATAAGGCTACTATGTATTTCTATAGAGGCAATATAATATTTTCCGTCTTATTATCTGTTCCTTTCCTAATGGTCCTTAATGTTCTGTGAGCTTTGTGGATGGCTGCAGCATATTGAACAGATGCTTTCAGAGAACTATCCAAGATGACTCCAAGATCTCCCTCTTGAGTGGCAACAGCTAATTAGATGCCATAATTTTGTATGTATAGTTGGGATCTTGTATTCTAGTTTTCATTACTTTACATTTAGTAAGACTGGATTTCGTTTGTCATTTTCCTGCCCAGCTATCCAGTTTCTTGAGATCATTTTTGTATCTCTTTACAGTCAGCTTAACTAACTAATCATCTTCCCATTTTGCTATCTCACTGTCCATACCTTTTTCTGGATCATTTATGAATATGTTCAACAGCTCAGGACTCTTGGGGAACCTCACTATTTACTGCTCTCCATTGTGAAAACTGACCATTTGTTCAGTTTTCTATATTATTTATTAGTGGGGCATTTATGCAGCTGTTAATTAAGATGATGCTTCATGTTAAACAGCCAAGAGAAAGTAGAAAATATTTAACTTTGAGAGATGAGAGATTTAATGCTAATTAATTAAGGTGCATTCTTACAATTGATAATAAAAAAGGATAATATGCTTATTTTAGATTTGGCGTATCCATTCGCCATCAAGAGAAATGACCATACATGTATTCTCATCATTCAGGGGGTGACCACCCCCTAGTTCATCATTTCATTTAGCAGCCCACAGCAGCAAGGGGTCAGGGCCAGGCCCACAGAAATCCACAGCAGAGTCCCTGATGGCCAGGATGGAGCCCTACTGTAACCCACAGGAGACAGCCCAGGGCTTGAGCCCGGGAGCGCCATGCTAGAGCTGGAGCCCTGTGGTAGCACTAGCCAGCTGAAGCACTCCTGCAGCTCTAGGGAGACCAGGGCCGGAGCTCCAGACATGGGGCCAGTGGAGAGCACTGGCTGGGGCTGGACCTCCAGTAGTGCGGCTGGTGAGAACCTCTCTGCAGCCTCAGGGAGCCGCGGTGCGGGGTTGGAGCTCCACACAGGAATGCAGCGGCTGAAGCCAGAGCCCCATACCAGATGGGCAAGGAGGTGGCTGGAGGGAAGAGAAGCTAAATCAGGTGCTTGGACCATGTCTGGAAACCTTCCCTGGTGCATCAAATTCTCTTATTTGGGACCGGTCAGGTCCCAACCTTGCTGGCCCAGGATGGCGCAACCTGTAGTTTCCCTGTACGTGACAACCTTAAACTTCCTCTCTGAATGTGCACTAATTTCCGCTGAATTTGTATCAAGTTTATTTGTATTTTACACAAGTTCTAGCATTAGCACAGAAACTAAAGTGGAATACTGCTAATACTCATTCAGTTCAGAATGCTGCTATAATGACCATTTTCTTGGCCTGTCACTGTCTGTGTCTCCCCTCTTTTGGCATCTCTCCACTAGCTTCCCCTTTTCCAGTGCATCAGATCTAAGCCACTTCATTTTTAAACCCCTTCTTGGCCCATCCACACCCCACCTATCATCTTTCATTTGCTGTTGAGAGGTCAGCTCCTGGCTCTGATCTGTCCTTGCCAGCCTGTTAATTTTTTCAAACAAGCATCTTCATGCTTTCTTCCATCCCCTCCCTTATGCTTGGGAGGAGCACCCTGTAAACACTGAAGAACTAACACATTATCCACCTTCATTTCCCACCTTAAAACTCTCCTCTGCTGTTATGCTTACCAAAAAGACAAAGTTTAGGTTGCTGGTGTGTCGAGACCATTGCCCTTCATGCTGATCAATATTGTCTTATTGTTTCCTTGTATTCCGCTGTCTGCTTCACCCTTTTGTTGTCTCTTGTCTTGTACTTCTATTGGGAAGTGGTTGGGATGGCCCACGATTAGAGTTCATAGGTGCTAGAATAACACAAATACTAAACAATAATAGTTGTAATATCAGCTCCTCTGTGGGAACTGATTTTCTGGAACCTAAAACAGGAAGAAGATGCTTCAGGAACAAGATGCTTCTGTGTGCAGGGAAATTCTCCTGGCATAAAGCTGATGGAGGCAGCGCAGATGTTTCCTGCACCAGCTTTTTTGCCTCTTGTGATAGATCCACACACTCCTGGCATAACTGGAGGACAGGCCCTAGCTGAGCTTCTGGATGGAGACTGGCAGGGAATGGAAGAGGGGGAGAGGAAGAATAGGTGAGTGAAGCTCTATTAGGCCGGGTTCTCCACTGTTAGATGGTTTCTGAGGAAAGTTATGTCAGTGATACTTAAAGCTGCTTTCTGTGTCCCTTAATTGTTACTAGTACCAGGGCATTGAGAATCAAGGAGCTGTAACCAGCTCCTAATAGTCTTCCCCCAATTCCACTGTACATGAAGAGAGGATCAGGCCTTGAATATTTAAGCTGCAAACCCATAATTGGAGAAATGTAGAGAAAAAAAAATTTTAGAAAAAATATTTCTGTTGAATTTTTGGCCAAATACTATTGTAAAAGTGCTTGACAAAGATGACACGAAAACACCACCACAAACAGATTTGGACATGTGTTCATTATCTCTCTGAGGCAGTGCTCTGGCAGGTGCATCAGTCTGACCACACAGCTGCAGTAACAAGGAAGGTGAGGTAATTGGACTAGCTTCTATCAGCGAGAGACACAAGCTTTTGAGCTTACACAGAGCTCTTTGTCAGCCCCAGGCCTGAGGAAGAGCTCCTTGTGGCTTGAAAACTTGTCCCTCTCACCTACGGAAGCTGGTACAGTAAGTGATGTTACCTCACCCTCCTTGCATCTCTAATTTCCTGGGGCTGATATGCCTACAACAACGCTGCATTTCTACAGCTTCAGTGTCGTTCACTATCTAACAGTGAAATTTGTCAACAGGTTTCACCAAGTGTGAGGAATACTGGGAGAGTGCATTCCTCCTTACTGCACAGCTTTCAAGACAGATGTCACTGTTGCTATCGATAAGCAAAACCAAGAAGGGCTAAAGGCAAAGGTTATAGTAGTTTTATTCTCTAGTTATCCCTGTTATGAGTCACTCAGCATTATAGCTGCACCAGCACCACAGGACTTTAACTTCTCTAATGCTTTATAATTAAAAGCACTAACTAGCTAATCCTCACCTTTGTCCACAGTGACCCAGCAGAAGCATCTGAGACACCACAGCAAAAATTAACATGGGGAAAAGTTGAATTTTTCATGGTGACTATTTCACATTAATATGCAGTCACCTCAAGAACGAAGAGTAGCAAAAACAAAAAATAAAAGTAAAATAAAAACTGTCCTGCAGCATATTGTTCAATAATGAAGCATAGCTTGAGGAAAGAGATTGTTTCCTTTTGGCTGATCACCTGGCGCACAAATCCCAGCCCGTGATTTAGTTCCTGCCCCTTGCAGAGTCAAAACTCTGCTTCTTTTCAAGGCACTTGTCAGTCACTGACTCCTACAACAGTTTACAAAATTCGGTTTTAGTTGAGTCTCAAATTAAGGCAGATTTTGCTGGCCACATTACAAAACAGAAAGAGAAATGTTTAAAATGAAAGATGAATTAAAATACACATGACTGAGTACTACACATGCATCTCTAGTTAGGTCCCGGCCTCACTGCAAAGTGTTGTTTCAAACACCTCAAAATCATACAGAGTAAAACGTATTTTTCATCCAGTGTTCCCTCCATTTTTTCCATCCATGGGTGGAATAAATATTGTTATGTGCACCAAAGCATGCGTGGATATGCACTGCCATAGAAACACATGTTGCCCACTCTAGCCATTTCTACACAGGCCACTTCCTTCAGAAGTGGCATGCTAATACACGGAGCGAAAGATGCTAATGAGACACAGATGCAAATTCCCTGTGCCTCATTAGCATAACGTCACGTGTTTTGGAGTCCAGAAGACCATTCTTCCGGACTCCAAAATGCCATGTAGAAGCACGGTGCCGGGACAGGGCGGGGCAGGGGGGGCAGCTTCCGGAAGGAAGTCCTTCTTCCGGAGGCCCCTTCTTCCTGAAAATTTTTGCAAAGAAGGGGCCTCCGGAAGAAGCATGTCCTTCTGGAAGCCCCCCCGGGGCTGCGCTTCTACACGGCATTTTGGAGTCCGGAAGAATGGTCTTCCGGATTCCAAATCACGTGACATTATGCTAATGAGGCACGGGGAATTTGCATCCACACCTCATTAGCATCTTTCGCTCCGTGTATTAGCATGCTACTTTCGAAGGAAGTGTCCTGTGTAGAAACGGCCTCTGTGTGGCTATGGGCGCTCTGCTAATCACCTGGGCAGCACCTGAGTTTCTCCTGGGAGACTGGCCAAGCATTCAGCTTACAGGGAACAGTGCTGTATCACTTTTCCAGCCAGAGGTCAGGTAATAACCGCAGCCAAGTATCCTACTGATAGCTGAACTCTGCCCCTTACTCAGGAAGCAGGTCCTGTTCCTGTTCCTGCTCCTGCTCCTGCTCCAGCTCACTAGGGGGCAAAGGTAGCTTAGTGGTTAGAGCATTGGCCTTGTAAACCCAGGATTGTGAACTCAGCCTTTGAGGGGCCTTTCAAGGGGCAGGTTAGATTGCAGGGGACTAGACACAACGAGTTCTTGAGGTCCTTTCCAGCTCTATGAGATATGTATATCTCCATGTTTCACTGCTAATACCAAACTCCAACTTGAATATCAAGGAGATAGGTTGACACCCCTGTTAAGTCATCTTCTAAAATGAGTTTCATCCAGTGTATGCTTCATCTCAGATGCCACAGATAGAAGCATTGGAGAAAATCCAGAGTGCTCCAAAGCCCACATAAATCAATGAGAATCTCTGCATTGCTTTCAGACCTTAAGGGCCGACTTTCAGTATAACATAGATGGTTGTTAGGCTTATGCTTAGTTTAATAATCCTCAGTAAATACATTTAAGGCATGTTTCAGCAAGTCCCAGGGTAGCTTGAACAGAAAATATATTGAGCAATAAACAAGAGGTAAAGAGATACAAGCTATCTGGCCTTTTTTAAAGATCAGCTCTCAACAGCAAAACCCTTGCCATCAGAGGCAGCTAGCTAGTTGTACTAGACATCTGGTGTTGTAATCTTTTGCTGAAAAGAGAAGCAATGCATTTCACCACCAGTGAGTGCTTCCAAGAGCTGTGGTCCTGCACTCAATATATTCTGGAGAGCAAGAAAGGCTGCTTCTACATTCGCCCCCTACAGTCGGAGGTGGCATGCGAATGAGGCAATTCGAAGCAGGCTAAGGAGGAGCTAATGTGCATAATTCAGTGCCTCATTAGCATAATGGCAGTCACGCAAATTTCGAAGTGCAGACTTCGAATTGCAGATTCACAGCGTAGATGGGGGCAGCTTCGAAATAAGCACCCCACTTCGACATGCCCTTCCTCCCACAGACCTAGATTAGCCTAAGGGAATGTCGAAGTGGGGCGCTTATTTCGAAGCTGCCCCCATCTATGCTGTCAATCTGCAATTCGAAGTCTGCACTTTGAAATTCACGCAGCTGCCATTATGCTAATGAGGTGCTGAATATGCACATGAGCACCTCATTAGCCTGCTTGGAATTGCCTCATTACCATGCCACCTCCAACGGGAGGAGGCGAGTGTAGAAGCCGCCAAAGTGCCTCATTCAGCTACTGTTAAAAGCTGAGTTTTGGAAGGAGTCCCAGGAGCACAAATGCTGCCACAGTGGCTGGTGCCTGCACAGGGCACAGGGTGGCAGTACCCCTCCCCTTCCCCCTGCATGAAAAGCCAGACACAACTGAACTCTCAGCATCCCACTCTTCTGCCTGCTGATAAAATCAGGAGCTGATATACACAAACACAGGCTGATCTGCTACCTGCGAGGTACTCCTAGATAGGCCTAAGAAGGTTAATAGCAGAACACCAGTTGTCATCACCTGCAGTCCCCAGCTCAAACCCTTCCAGCGCGTTATTGACCTGTTAGTCTTTAAAGTGCTACAGGGCTGCTTTTTGGTTTTGTGAAGATACAGACTAACATGGCAACCTCCCTGTGACGGCTGCCAGCTAGCGTTTGCTGCTGGTGGCAGCATGCCTCTCAAGGAGAGGGTCAGCCTGCATCGGTGGATTCAGATACGGACACCTCATCCATTAATTTTAACAAAACAAAGCAAATACACCTATCTGCTCCTCTTGGACACGAATTGCCAGCCCTAGAAGCACCACAACCAGGTCCCATGCGCGTAGAAAGCTTGTGCAGGCTTCAGCCTGGGTCATCCCTCCCTGTTCGGCATATGGAATGTCTTAGCCAGCTGGCCTCCTGTCTCCACTCACTGGCTGACAAATTCGTTTCAGAGCTGTCAGAGGATGGGCGAGCTCTTTGAGGGTGGCATGGCCTATTCAGTTTTCCTTTCTGTCACTCAGCTGAAGATGAACCCAGGTCCTACACTGTTTGGCCAGCTCTCTTTATCCTGCTCTTATAATATCACCTACAAGTTATAATATGCATGTACTTGTCACCTTGATACTTAAATATCACACCAATTGCTTAAGCTGGCAGTACACATGTGGAGTGATGTGAGTGGGGTCCCCTAGCCAGCTCAGGCATGTTGAAAAATCTCACTAGGTCAGTGGCCCCCATGCTATCAGAGATGGAAAAGTACCCAAAAAAGTTACTTACATAAAAGTACAGGTGCTTGGGGTGGGGGTAGGGAATGTACTTAAGTACAAGTCACCAGCGTCCCGCTGGAAAACTACTTGAGTAAAAGTACATACCTGTGCATACACACATACAAACACACATACATCACATATTTATTATACTTAAGTATTCAAACGTGAGAACAGCTGCACTTTTACTCAGGTAACTTTTTGGGTACTTTTTCCATCTCTGCAAACTGTGGGGTGCACCTTTCAAGGAGGTGCAGAACACGGGCATCAGCTTTCTACTTTTCCTGAAGGTGTTCAACCTCCTCTCAGCCCCAGGCCCTGCGCTCACTCCACCCTTTCCCCAAACTGAACCCTCACCTTACCCCTGCTGTGCCCCCAGGCACCACCCTTACGCAACCCCTCCCCCCAAGACTCCTCCTCCATGTCACCCAACTTCCCCCACTCTGACCCTATCCTGCTTCTTCTCTGCCTCTTCTTGCCCAGTTCTGGCCACTCCCTCAAGCATGTCCTATCCCTGCTCCTCCACTTTACCTGCAGCATCCCTGGCATGCTGCAGAGCGGCGGATTGTGGTGGGCGGAGGCACTGGAAGGTGAGACAAGGATCTGATTATAGGGTGGGCGGCATGGGAGAAGAGCTGGCTGCCTCCTAAGCACCTACTAATATTTTCTGTGGTTGGTCCATCCCTGGAGCATCCATCAAATCCATCCTGTGGCACAAAGGAACATGGGGGAGGCGGCGGGGGTGGAAGGTGGGGAGAGAGAGAGAGAGTACAGTGGGAAGAGGCCTAGCCCCTTCAGGAGAAAGAGAGAGTTCCCCCCAGCTCTGCTTTGCCCCCACCACTGTTCTGCCCCAGCACCCAGCCCCACCTCACGCATTGGTCCCTGGCCCCTGGTCCCAATGGTGGCCCAGCTGCAGCTCTGCTCTAGCCACATTTTGGCTTCAGTTTTGCTCCTGGCCCTGGCTCTGACCTCGGTCCCCAGCTCCTAGCCTTAGACATGTCCCCAGACATGGCCCTGGCTCCAGGCCTTGGCCTGGCCCCACTCCTGGCTCCAGCCACGGTCCTGGCTCCAGACTCAGCCTTTTGCTTCCAACCACAGCTTGACTCCTGACTCCTGTCCTCAGGTCTGGTTGTGGCCCCCCCACTCCCATCCCCAGATCTGGCCTCAGCTCTGCTCCTGGCCATGGACCCTCTCCCAGCCACGGCTCCCCGGGGAGCAGGCAGATTACATTACTGACAAAGGAACCATGACTTAAAATGTTTGGGAACCACAGCACTAGGCATCTATTTGCTTCCTGAGGGACCTGCATACTTTTGAAATTTTTACCTAAAACCAAATAAATATTTTGACTATAGATTGCATCCTTAGCTGGTGTAAGTGGGGATCGCTTCATTGTAGAACCATGGGGATTTATGCCAGCTGAAGATCTGGTGCTGTTTCTTCATTAATTAACAAATAAAGAGACATGCGATTCAGATTAATGCACATTAATAAAAACAATCATTAATATTTTAATAACACCAGCCATTAGACTTCTCTTTCAGCACTGGAAGGACCCCTTCCGATTATATGCAGATTTCTTAGATTACTAGATTTGTTGTCTTTTAGGAGACACTTGTGAAACTGTAAAAGCTTGCCATTCCAAGAGGTCTATTTCTTGATATGCACTGTTATATACCTAATGTACAACAGTGCCTCCATTTACATGAGGGCTGGGTTCCCACACATCCTTGCATAATTTGAATTTCACATAAGTCGGGGCGGCTTGTTTCCTGGTGGAAGACACGTTCTGCAGCCGGGGAAGCAGCAGGAGCACCTGCAGCTCCTTTTGAAAGGTGAGTCCTGGGGTGGGAGGGCAGCTGGGGAGGGTTAAGCCTGGGAGTAGGTTGGGGCTGTGGGACGGCAGTTGGGGGTGGTTAAACCTGGGGTGGATTAGGGCTGTGGGGGAGCTGGAGTTGAGCTAGGGCTACACGTGGGGGTGGGCAGCTGAACTGGGGCAGAGGGGGTTAAGCCAGACCCAGGCCACAGGGGTTTGAACTGGACTGTGCGGTGGGCTTTGAACTGGAGTTGCCCATGGGGGGTTGAACCAGAGGGAGGTTGAGCCAGAGCAGCACATGGGGGGTGGTGAGCTAGAGCCAGAGCTGCCTGCGGGGTGGGGAGCATGCTGGAGCCGTTCGCAGGCGGTGGGGTGGGGGACTGAACCACGGCTGAGCAGGGCCAGGGGGGTGAGCCAGGGTTGGGGGGAGAGGGATTCTGAGTTGCACTTAACTAGCGTTAACGCAAGTTAAGCGCAACTTTGTGTATTTCAAGGGTTTACTGTACAATAATAACTCGACAACAGCCACTGAAGGCGATGGAAAAATGCCCATTAAATTCCAGGAAAGCAGAATTGGACAACCAAATAAGCATTCTGGAAAATTTCACCAATATAATTAGGTTTTTTTCTTCTTTCTTTTTGTAATATTAGGCAACAGACCCTTAGTGGTGTAAATGAGGCATATTAGAGCATCTGCTCCATATCGTAAAACATTAGATTTCCCTTGGGTTCTGTTCTTTGTATATATTTGTGCTTTTGAAAATTCAGTCAGAAACTGCTCAACGGAAAAAGAAACCAACAACCCGGCAGTTGTTATCATGATTAAAGGTTTCGTTAGGGCCAAGATTCCCAGTTCTGTCCCTTCGCTGACTTTCAGTGGTAATGGTCCAAACAGAAGAGATGTGGCATATAAAAGTTTGTGTTCTGACTTTGAAAACAAAGATACTGACAAGTGTCCCAACCTAATTAAACACCATGTCTGTTCCTCAAAGCAACTGGCAGTTAGTTTCCCTATCTCTGCAAACATCCACAATGATAAATGTAAAATTGAAAAAAAAAAAAAAAGAGTGAGGAGAGTATTATTGAAGGCAAGGAAGAAGAGCAAGGAATACTAAGGGGGAGGCAATATGCCATCTTCCTCATACAACTCACCTAACACATCACCTTTAGACACACAAAACCACTGATAGCCCAGTCCTGAGCTTCTCTTGAATGGATTCTGCCACTTCCTCTGGCCTGTGTAGATATGATGTATTATTTTCAAAGGGAAAGCTAAGATGTTATTCACAGTCTTGGTAGGGCAACTAGGGGATCTTGAACTTGTGTCACGGAAAGTAACAGTGTTCTGGCTAACTGAGAGACACGGAGACTTCTCTGGGGTAAAATTACAAGGGGTTTATTATGCGCATAAGGTGCCTCTCCGGGGACAGGGACCCCGTATAGTAAAGTAACGGAGCATTTATAGTCTTAACTAGCATACTGTTGATTGGCTAAACACAGTAACTAGGATACATTTGATACATTTGATTGGATACAGGCTACAGTAATGGATGAGCAAGCAGGTATGTCCCAACTGTCAAGCAACAATTCTTTAACATCTTATCTTGACAAGGCACAGTACTCCCAGTTCAGTGAGATCCAGTTCTGTCCAGTCCATGCTGCACATTCCTGTGTGGGGTCGTACCATGGTCAGCTTATCTGCCAGCAAGCGAGCAGGGCGAATCACGTGGGCACTTAGCCTTACAGAAGCCATGTTAGTTATGCTAACTTTATACAGTTCATCACAGTCCCCACTTTTGGTTTTCTAGGCTAAGTGCCATTATCTAGACAATTTCAAACAATTCCATACAACAGGTTAGAGGAGAGCTTAGTATAACAAGTTACACAGCAAGTGATACAACAATACAAGAATGCTGTACAGAGGATAACAGTTATTAACACAAGAAGGACTTTCTTTCCCCAAACACCCAAATTAGGGATCCAGGATGTTAGCCGATGCCACCACTGGATTCCCTCAGTATTCTGCTTAATTTGTGTCACCAAAGCTGTGTCTACACGTGCACGCTACTTCGAAGTAGCGGCACTAACTTCGAAATAGCGCCCGTCGTGGCTACACACGTCGGGCGCTATTTCGAAGTTAACTTCGACGTTAGGCGGCGAGACGTCGAAGTCGCTAACCTCATGAGGGGATCGGAATAGCGCCCTACTTCGACGTTCAACGTCGAAGTAGGGACCGTGTAGATGATCCGCGTCCCGCAACGTCGAAATTGTGGGGTCCTCCATGGCAGCCATCAGCTGGGGAGTTGAGAGATGCTGTCTCTCCAGCCCGTGCGGGGCTCTATGGTCACCATGTACAGCAGCCCTTAGCCCAGGGCTTCTGGCTGCTGCTGCTGCAGCGGGGGATTCATGCTGCATGCACAGGGTCTGCAACTCGTTGTCGGCTCTGTGGATCTTGTGGTGTTTAGTGCAAGTGTGTCTGGGAGGGGCCCTTTAAGGGAGCAGCTGGCTGTTGAGTCCGCCCTGTGACCCTGTCTGCAGCTGTGCCTGGCACCCTTATTTCGATGTGTGCTACTGTGGCGTGTAGACGTTCCCTCGCTGCGCCTATTTCGATGTGGTGCTGCGCAGCGTCGATGTTGAACATCGACGTTGCCAGCCCTGGAGGACGTGTAGACGTTATTCATCGAAATAGCCTATTTCGATGTCGCCACATCGAAATAGGCTACTTCGATGTAGGCTTCACGTGTAGACATAGACCAAATGTCAGAGATCGGAGAGGTGTCTCTCAATTAGCTGACTTTTATCAGAGAGATTAAAGCAACGCATGCCTTCAAAATCACGACACCCGTGATTATAGCGTAGAAGGAGGTAATCAATTGCCATTCGATTTTGTAATACTCCTTGGCGGACCTTGGCCAATTCTTCCGCCATGGATTCAATCAGGGATGAGGTGAGATTAACCTATTTAGCCAGGGCGCAGGCAGTTTTAGAGAGCAGCTGATAATTATGTACAACTAAACCTGGAACTCCTACTAGACATACAGCCAACGCTACTGCTTCTGTTTTTGATAAAATGTTTACATCTGAATCGCAGTTTTCACTTGGAGTTTCCAGATCACGCTTAACTTTAAGGGTAGTTAAGGGGGCATCCCACTGCAAGATCCCTGTAGTTAGTCTCCCCAATGCACAGGGTCTGCCAGAACTATTGGCTGGTACATAGGTATAAGGCAGTAGGCCGCATATCAAGAACCAGCCTTTTGGTAGGAACATATGGGATGTTGCATAGGAAACTGGAGCTGTAGAATTGCAAGTTAACTCAGAGTTATTATGATTCGCTCTAGTCTTGGTAGCATTTTCAAACACAAAACATTCAAAGCACCGGCTCGCATTGGCCAGCTGCAATTTTAGATGCCGTTGATTAGAATATACATTAGCATTTTGGGCGTGGCCAAAATTATACAAATTAGCTGCTGAGAGTTTAATATCAAACCATTGGGAAATGGTGTCATTCTGTACAAACTGCAAGGGAGTATGTACACCTATAAAGCAAGTAGTTAGTACTGCCCCCACAGTGTAACCTCCCCCTACACAGAAATGAGAGGCATTCATAGCTGTGGTAGCCAAAAGGACCCACCAATTTTCCTCGATGGGATGGAGGGGTGCGGATGCCAGGAGTATCTCCCCCTGCATAACTAAAAGCATGCAATATGTACAATACATAGGAACACATGTTGGAAAGATAGCTCCACGGGTATCAGCCCGTCACTTCCACCGGTACAGACTGCATGGCAGTGTCTTTCTCTGGTAGGAGAGCCGGCTTCAAATGGGAGTGGTGTATCCATGAGGGACGCTCTGCCACCTTCACAGCCGAAAAGGTAGTAAAACTTGATACGGCCCCTCCCACCTTGGCTCCAAACCATTCTTTCGGCGAAAGTTTTTAACCCGCACATAACTACCTGGTGTGTAAGTATGCAAACTTCAGTTGAGAGGTACCGGCTGTAGCAGCTGCGCTGCACCTTGCATAGCCTGTAAATTGTGTTGCATATGCAAATGATAATCGGTAATTGCCTCGTTCCCCCACCAAAAGACTCGTGTGTGCTGAATCGTAAGTCCCTGGAATTCGGGCTGGATGACCAAACAAAATCTCGAAAGGTGACAGCCCTGAAGGCTCCCGCAACCTCCTCCGAATCTGCCATAGTGCCAATGGTAGGGCCTCTGGCCACTTCAGGCTGGTCTCAGCACAAATCTTGGCATTCAAAGTCTTTAGGGATGAATTCATTCTTTCCACCTGACCGGCTGACTGGGGGTGATAGGGGGTATGCAATTGTTGCTGTATGCCCAAACACTTGAAAACAGTCTTTAGGATTTGGGCGGTGTAGTGAGTCAGTATAGCCTCTTGCTGACTCAGAGGCCGAGGAGGCTGCGCAGAGGCCCTGGTGGGCGGGTCCGGAGCCAGAACACCAGAGGCCCGCCCCTCAGAGGGCGGGGCCCAGGGCTAGAAGAGCCAAGGGCAGGGCTCGGGACCCATTAAAGCCTGAGCCTCTGGGCAGGGAGGACGCGCCTGCATGAGCTCCCCGGCGCCAAGGGCAGAGGGCCTGTCGCCACCCGGCCAGGCCGGAGGAGCAAGCCCCCAGCGGCTCCGAACAACCCAGGATCCAGATGCCCCAGGGGGACTACCCGGACTTCCCAGACCTGCCAGGACCTTCACGCCGGCGGAGACCACCCGCCTTGGAAGAAGCCCCAGGAGCGGTCTGCCCCAGAGTCCCAGCGGATCCCTACAGCCCTCAGGCCCAGGATCGCCTCGGGTCCCCTGTGCTACCGCCGCCCGACTATCCCAATGACGTTGACATGAGCGACGGGCCGGAGCCCCCGAAGGTGGACGACCTGGAGGAGACCGACCTAGAGGGACCCCCCGACCAGCTGGACTGGGACCTTGCGCCAGCGGAGGGAGAGGTAGGAAGTGGCCTGGGGAACGATGCTCCCAAACCCATGGCAGTGTGTTGCGGCCTGGATCCCCACTGCCGTGGTCGTGTGTGAGCAACCCCCAGGGCCCCGGGCCGGGTCGCAGTGGAGTGGGAGGGCCTGCGACCCCCTACCCCCTCCTTGACAGGGCCAGCCCACGCTGGGCCTGTGCTCAGACCCTTGTGTTGTTGCCCCGCCCCAAACTGAGGGCTGGGCCTGTGCTCAGACCCCTTGTGTTGCTGCCCCGCCCTGGACTGAGGGCTGTGCTGGAATTGTCATACTATTGTGAACTGCTGTCCCTCCCTGGACTGAGGGCTGGGCCAGAATTGTACCATTATTGTGAACTGCTGCCCCGCCCTGGACTGAGGGCTGGGCTGGGATTGTACTGCTATTGTGAGCTGCTGCCCCGCCCTGGACTGAGGGCTGGGGCCTGTATTGTATTGTACTAAGAACTGCTGACCACCCCCAACTGAGTGCGGGCCGGTGTTACAACCCTTGTGGTGGCCGCCTCACCCTAGGCCAAGGGCTGGGCGTCCCAGGACTTCTTACAGGCGGTAAAATGGCTCCCTTTGTCTGAGTCCATTACCTCCAGTATCCCAAACCTGGGGATTAGTTCCTTTAGCAGAAATTTTACCACCGCAGGGGCATCTGCCCGTCTTGTAGGACTGGCTTCTAGCCAACCAGTGAGCTGGTCTACTACCACCAAGAGGTGTTTATAGCCTAAAGCAGGGGGCATATCCGCACAATCAATTTGTAGCCGTTGAAAAGGTACCTGTGCCCATGGCCTTCCCCGCCCTTTTCACCATCTCCTTCAAATTCTTAGTGTTGAAGGCTTGGCAGGTAAGGCAGGTGACAGTAACCTGTTTAGCAGCTGTGTACGCTCCCGGCGCAAACCAGTCCTTTAGGATAGTTTTGGCCAAAGGTACAAATCCATAATGTCCATGTGTATCAGTGTGCAACAGCCTCGCCAAAGGTATCAGGTACTTATGGGGAAGAATAGGTTTACCAGTTCCAGAGATTCTCCAGACCCCGTTGTCATTTGGTTCAGCTTCATATTTCTTCCACTCGTCCTGTTCGCTGTCGGTTACCCCAACATACAAGTCTCGCAATGGTGGAATATGGTTTTCTTGAGGATCCTGTAAAGGAGCTACTACTGTGGAAAGGGGAGAAAGGGGCTGCATAACGGCTGTCCGAGCAGCTGCATCTGCTAATGCATTTCCCTTTGCCACTTCGGTTTGCAGTCCTGTATGTGCTCGACAATGCACAACCGCTACACCCTTTGGGGCTTGGATAGCTTGCAGCAAGTTATTTATTTGAACTGCATTGGCCACCTTACTCCCTGAGGAGGTGATAAACCCCCTTTGCTTCCAGATCTGCCCGGTGGCATGGCAAATTCCGAATGCATAACGAGAGTCAGTATAAATAGTTACAATTTTTTTAACTTTGTTAGCGCACAGGCCCGTGCCAACGCATGTAGTTCCGCAGCCTGCGCACTTAGTACCAGAGACAAAGGTCGGGCTTCCCAAACCTCATACAGAGTGGTTACGGTGTATCCTGTAACTCTACGCCCCTCATGATAAAAGGATGACCCATCAGTGTACAGACCAAGTCTGGATTTTCTAGAGGCAAGTCCTTCAGATCTTTTCAGACTTGGTCAGTCTCTGTAACCATTTCCAGGCAATCATGGCTTACCTCTCTTCCTACGACGTCAGGGAGCAGAGTGGCCGGATTTAATGTGGTACACCTTTTAATGGTCAGATGGTCGGCAGCTAGAAGCAACAGTTCATATCTGTGCAGCCGCTGGGGTGTAAAAGCTTGGGATGAGTTCTGGTTCAGTAGTGCTTCAACCTCATGGGAAACATACAGAGTTAATGGGTGTCCCAACACAATCCCTTTACTCTTCTCCACCAACAAGGCGGCTGCGGTAAGTGCCCGGAGAGAGGACACCATGCCCTTTGCTATGGGATCTAACTGCACAGAATAATAGGCTACAGGTCGAGGACGATGTCCGAGTAATTGCATGAGCACTTCTGAAGCTACTCCCTTTATCTCATGGACATATAGGGAGAATGGTTTGTTTTAGTCCGGTAGCCCCAGTGCAGGGGCTGAAGCTAGCACTTGCTTTAAGGTTTCAAAAGCTTTTTCCTTATCCGGTGTCCAATGGACTGGATCTTTGGCCTCCTGCACAGTGGCTTCCACCAGCGGTCGGGCTAATTCTCCAAAGGCTGCGATCCAAGGACGACAGAATCCAGCAGCTCCTAAAAAGGCTCGAACTTGCTTTTTAGTTACTGGCCGAAGCATACAGTGGGTAGCTTCAACCTGACCTGGGGACAGCCTCCTTTCTCCATGGGCGAGAACTTACCCAAGATATTCGATTCGTTCAGCACAAAATTGGAGCTTGGCTGGGGACGCACGATGACCTTTAGCAGCAAGATTAAAAAGCAAGGTGCGCATGTCTGCCACACAGGCATCTCTGTCTGGGTTAGCAATAAACAAGTCGTCTACATATTGAATTAGCTGTGAGCCTCTAGACAAATTTACATCCCTTAGATCATTAGTAAATATGCATGAAAAGATAGTTGGGGGCCCGGTGAACACTTGAGGAAGCAGGGTCCAGGTGTACGGGACCCTGTTCTGCCAAGTGAATGCAAACAGATACTGCGAATCGGGGTGAACGGGTATGCTAAAGAAAGCGACACACAGGTCTATTACAGGGAAATACCGGTTAGTCAGAGCTATCTGAGTTATAATGCCTGATGGATCTGGGACCACCGGATGCGAGACACTCACATAGCTATTAATTGCCCGTAAATCTTGTACAAAGCAGTCGTCCCGGAGCGGGCTGCGACATGGGGAGTACCTGAGTGACCAGAGGTGCCATCATGCTTGGAGAGGGTAAGAAGGGGTTACTAACAGCCACAGGTGGGGCATATGGTGGAGTTGGCTCTAAGGGGATTGGGTTATTCTCAGAAGTTTCAAGTGCAACCTTCCGAGAGTCCCCGACACTTTGGGCATGCACATAGTTATCCCAAATATACCAATAACTCATTTCAGGTGGGAACTGTGACTCCAATTGTTGGCGCGAAAATCGCAGCCTTCCTGAATCAAAACTGCTGACCCTGGGCCACCTTTGGTCAGCCATACCAAAGGTGGTCAGGGCGGGCCAAGTAGATTGACACAGTTCCACAGCTCATTTCCTAGACAGACCCACTGTCCCATTGATCGATTTCCAGTTTACCAGCACTTCCACGAGCAGAGTGCCTTTTACTATTCCTTGCCCCATTCAAAGACAATAACCAGAATCCAGACCTACAGAACCCAGACCTACAAGACCCCACTCGGTGTCTCAACCTTACCGCCTTCATGAGAAATCCTACTGTGCCTGCGCCGGGACCCCACACCGAGTCTCCCAGGTGAACTCACCTGATGCCGGTGTTGGAGAGTCGTGGAAGGGCCTCTGGCGCGTCAGCACAGTCGGAGTCCGGCAAGTTAGCCTTGTCCCATCTGGTGTGCTGAACTGTCAAAGAAACAACAGTGTTCTGGCTAACTGAGAGACATGGAGACTTCTCTGGGGTAGAATTACAAGGGGTTTATTATGCACATAAGGTGCCTCTCTGGGGAGAGGGACCCCGTATAGTAAAGTAACGGAGCATTTATAGTCTTAACTAGCATACTGTTGATTGGCTAAACACAGTAACTAGGATACATTTGATTGGATACAGGCTACAGTAATGGATGAGCAAACAGGTATGTCCCAACTGTCAAGCAACAATTCTTTAACATCTTTAACATCTTATCTTGACAAGGCACAGTACTCCCAGTTCAGTTAGATCCAGTTCTTTCCAGTCCGTGCTGCACATTTCTGTGTGGGTTTGTACCACGGTCAGCTTATCTGCCAGCAAGCGAGCAGGGCGAATCAGGTGGGCACTTAGCCTTACAGAAGCCATGTTAGTTATGCTAACTTTATACAGTTCGCCACACCTGTCAATATAAACTCTGCTCATGAGCTGTAGACCGCGTCTTTAATCTACAATTTAGATAGTAAAATCCTGAAGGCAGAATCTAGCTTCTTAGTATTGGGTTAAGGGGCAGTGTAACAGGGTGTGGCTCATCCACAGCACCTCCTGCTGGTTACTCAGGGAATTAGTTCTTCCAGCCTCCAGAATGCCCTCTCCCGGTCAGCGTCTTGGTCACTGTTTCCTGTCCACTCGCCACCATTTTTTATTAGGACCCACATCCCACCCAGACCACAAGGCCTTTCTGTCAAGGTACTGCCCTGCCACAGTGCCCCTATCCCTCCTAGGGACCCAAAGCCCCTATACCACCTTGCCAGTCATCATCTAGCCCCTTACCTCAGGCCATTGAAAAGGCTGCTCATCTGAAATAGCTGGGTTTTAACCCCTGCCAGATCAGTGCAGGACAGTTGCCTGTCACAGGAATGCACACGTATATTGCAGTATTAAGCCTAACGATAACTGTATTGAGCACAAGTAAGAATTTGCGTTGGTCTGACTCACATTAAACAACCCAAACCTCTTAGATACTAGAGCCCTGTGAACAATGCTGGCTGTAGCACCCTGAGTACTGAGGCAATGAAACATCAGTGTTGCTTTTCTTCAAAGTTGTCATATGCATATCATACGTGAGCACGCCAGCCTGTTTGGTCTTTTGCATGCTGCTCTAACTGATCTCGTTTTAAACCAGCATGAGCAATCTTGGCCTTCACACAGTCTTTATACCTCTTGTGAGGCCTGCCTGAATTCCTTTTGCCCTGGGAGAGTTCACCATAGAGGAGTTGCTTAGGGATTCTTGACTCCTCCATTCGTATGACGTGCCCTGTCCAGCGAAGGTGGGCTTTCAGAATCATGGCTTCGATGCTCATGGTTCCAGGTCTGTCCAGGGCTTCCAGGTTCGTAACTCCGTCCTGCCTTCATATATGCAGTATTGACCTCAGGCTGCGTGTGTGGAAGTGCTCCAGCAGTTTCATATGTTTTCTGTACAAGGTCCAGGTTTCACAGCCATACAGGAGACTAGTCAGGACTACAGCTTTGTACACTTTCAGTTTAGTGGACTGTTGGATATTGTGCTGATTCAACACTCGCACTCTCAGGCGTCCTAGTGTCCGTCTGGCCTGGCACATTCTGACATTGATTTCTTTGTCGAGGGAGCAATCGTTGGCTATCACACTGCCAAGGTACTTGAACTCCTCTACTGTTTTTATCTCTGTTCCTTCAATAAAGATTGAAGCGTAGAGAACAGCAGATCCTGGGGCAGGTTGAAACAGCACCTCGGTCTTTCCTTGGCTGATGGTCAAACCAAAGAGGCGAGTGGCATCAGCAAACTTGTTGACGATGAGCTGGAGATCAAGATTCCTTGTGTGCCATAAGTGCAGAGTCGTCAGCCAAAAGGGCTTCAAGGATGAGACTCTCAAGTGTCTCAGTTTTAGCATTCAGATGACGAAGGTCAAAAAGTGACCCATCAAGTCTGTATTTTATTTGGACTCCATGGTGCAGGTCCCTAACCGCGTGGCTGAGGACGCACGTGAAAAAGAGGTTGAATAACACCGGGGCCAGCACTCACCCTTGCTTCACACCACTGGATATCTCAAGTGGATCTCAGGACTCGCCATTTGAAAGAGCAAAGCCAGTCATGTCATCATGGAACAGGCGTATGAGGTTAACGAATCTTCTCAGGCAGTCAAGTTTTGACAGGATAATCCACAGGGCTTCTCTGTTGACGGTGTCAAACGCCTTGGTCAGGGCTATAAAGACAGCATACAGATCCAAGTTCTGCTCTATGCACTTTTCCTGGACATAACGAACAGCAAAGATCATGTCAATGGTGCTGCGGCCTGGGCAAAAGCCATACTGTGCCTTTGGTAGGTTCTCCCCTGAGATGCTGGTGATCAGATGGTTAAGGATGACTTGCGCTAAGATCTTTCCAGCAGTACAGAGAAGGGAGATGCCCCAGTAATTTCCACAGTTAGTTTTGTTGCCCTTGTTTTTGAAGAGTGAGATGATTGTGGCATCCTTAAAGTCTTTGGGCATGTCTTCTTCTTCCCAGATGTTGATCAAGATGTTGTAAAAGGCTTCAAGTGACACTGGTCCTGCCACTTTGAAAATTTCAGCAGGGATACCATCCATCCCAGGGGCTTTGCCAGAGCTGGTCTGGCTGATTTGCCTTTTTGACCTCATCCATTGTAGGGGGCAGGTCAAGACTGTCTATTGTGGGTTTCTGAGGGATCTAGTCTATGGCCACAGGGTCGACAATGGAGGGTCTGTTGAGAAGGTTGCTGAAGTGCTCTCGCCACCTATTGTTGATGCTCTTCTTCTCCCTGAGAAGGGTCATGCCATCTGCAGACAGGAGAGGTGTTGTACTTGGTTTTGAAAGTCCATATATAGCTTTGATAGCAGTGAAGAACATCCTGGAGTTCTTGGTGTCAGCACAGTACTGGACTTCATCGGCTTTACTCTCCCACCACTCACCTTACATTTTGTGAAGTGCTGTTTGTGCCTGTCTCTGAAGGTGTTTGAAATGATCACATTTGGAGATTGAGGACTGATTGTTTTGCCATAGCAGAAATGGGTTTTTTTTCCTCTAAGATCTTCATGATGGTCTCGTCATTTTCATCAAACCAGTCTTGGTGAACTCTCTTTTTCAGTCCTAGTGTTAACTTGGCTGACTTCGTCACCAGGGTTTTAAACTGGTCCCACTTTTGTGTTGGGTCTCCAGTCAGAGGTCCATGGGACGTCAGCACTTCATCAAGGCAGGCTGCGAATTTCTAACGATGACCAGTATGTTGCAGCTTCCCGATGCTGAAGGAGGGTCTGACAATCTTGAGCTTCTTGCAGTGCAGTGGTGTGAGGTGCAGCATAAGGACTGATCTGATGAGCCTATGATCAGTCCAGCACTCAGCTCCCCTCATAGCCCTGGTGATCTTAACATCTCGAGTGTCCCACCTGCGACTGATGACATAGTCAATCAGGTGCCACTGTTTTGATCTCGGGTGCATCCATGTGGTCTTGTATTTATCAGTTTGCCTGAAAAGAGTGTTGGTAATCATCAGGTTGTTTTATGCACGCAAGCTCAGCAGAAGGCGGCCATTGGCATTCATGTTACCAACACCATGATGCCCCAGTACCCCTTTCTAGGTCCTACAGTCCTTGTCGACCCTGGCGTTGAAGTCACCCAACAGGAGAAAGCTTGTCACGAGGAGGAGTTGCTTTCACAAGATGGTCAAGGTCCTCATAGAAACTTGCTTTTGCTTCATCGCTGCTAGTCAGTGTGGGGGCGTAAGCGCAGTTGACTGTAACATGGCAAGAGGTATTGAGGGGGAAGTGGATCTTGATCAGACACTCACTGATGCAAGTTGGTAGGTCAGGAAGCTGGTGCAGAAGTGATGTCTTGATGGCAAGTCCCACTCCGTGGATTTTGTCTTCATTTTCTGGCCTGCCTTTCCAGAAGAAGATGTAGCCTCTTTTTGGTTCACAGATGGAGCCTTCCTCTGCCAGTCTGGTCTTGCTCAGGGCGGCTATGTCAGTGTTATCATGTGCCAGTTCTCTCGCTATGAGGGCTGTTCTTCTCTCAGGCCTCACAGCATTCTCCTTGTCCAAGATGTTGTGAACATTCCATGCTGCAAATATCATCTTTCTTTTCACTGTTTTTCGACCGCTGTGAGGGTCAAACTGCCAGCTGCGGCATGCTGGCCATTTTGGTTGGAACAAGCAATTTTTGGGACACCTTTTCTAGTCCCCTCCCTCATTTTGAGGGTGAGCAGTGCTGTTCCTAAAAAGGCCTGCTCAGTCGCTTGGGATGTTGCCAAACTCCTCTGTCATCCCAGGGTCAGAGTCAAGAGACCAAAGTCCACAGGCCACCTACGTACAGGTTTGGAGCTACAACTCCCAGTGGTCACCTCCACCTGTCGCTTCGCCCCTCCGTCATCGCTGCAGGACTTTGAGGTAGACAGAAGTGATGAGCATGTGCAAAGAACCCGTGTGGGAGAATGTTTAAAGTGGAAAAGCCGTTGCACAGGGGCAGTTCCACTGTCTCCACCTCAGAAGCCTGGTTCCAGTGGTATGAAAAGTTGTCACGGCTGGGACTTCCTAGGCTGCAGTGGATGGCCTTCCTGTCTTTTGTGCCTTGTCATGCCCTTCACTCTCCACAGAGTGTTGCAGAACCGCCTTCCTGGTCATTGGATCTTGCTGTTGATCTCATCCGTCCAATCTGCCAGGGCCGACTTTGCATGCTGGGATAGGCAATTCCCTATCTCACTGCAGGTTTCACACCTGCCGGCTACACTCACCTGGTTTAGCCCACCTATCAAAGAGGTTTATCAGGGTGTGGCCGCTGCATTCTACAGCTTTTTGGAGCCACAGGTGAGAGCTGGGTGCCAGGTGGGGACCAAACATGCACAAACTGCCCGAAGAGACATGACAAGTCCCCACAACAGAGATGCTTCTCCTCCGTGGACACCCCATACACCCCATTAGATCATAAAGTGTCAGGAGGACACTTCCACCCAGCTTTTTCTGCCAGGTCCAGCTCCCCTTCAAGCTAGGTTTCTTCCTCCACATCCTATTCCTGCCAACTATATATCTTCCCTTATTGATCTAATAAGAAAAGATATATAGTTGGCAGGAATAGGATGTGGAGGAAGAAAGCTAGCTTGGAGGGAGAGCTGGAGCTGGCAGAGAAAGCTGGGTGAAAGTGTTCTCCTGACATATCCCTGCACTATGATTTGCATTGCTGGGAATCTAAAGATTGAACATAAACACACTGAAAAGAAATAGATTGTGTATGCACTGCAAGGGGCAATCTAAATGGGCCAGGCAGCGAAGCACAGCAGATAACAATGGAAACCTGTATCAGAGAGGGAGCCGTGTTAGTCTGTAGTTTCGAGAACAACAAGAAGTTTTGTGGCACCTTATAGACTAACAGATGTTTTGGAGCATAAGCTTTCGTGTGCAAAGACTCACTTCAGCTGCATCTGATGAAGCGGGTCTTTGCCCACAAAAGCTTATGCTCCAAAATATCTGTTAGTCTATAAGGTTCCACAAGACTTCTTGTTGTAATGGAAACCTGGTGGCAGCATGGGATTGTTATACAGTCTCTTAATGTACCTATCTTCATAACACCCATGTGAGGCAAGGAAGCATAATTCCCATGCTACGAAGGCATAGAGAAACTCAAGCTGTCTACTCTAGACATAGAAGTTGATTGCAGATATGTAATTTTAGCTACATCAATTATGTAGCTAAAATTGACACATCTGTGCTCTTCTAACTTGACATATCTGCGCTCTTCTAACTCTTCTATACAGGGGGAGATCAACAAGAGAGCATCTCCCTCTGACCTCCCTTACTCCTCGTGTCTTGCGAGGAATACAGGGTTGACTGTGACCCCTGAGAGCTCAATTTCGCACACACACAAAATCAAACCCCAAAAGATGGAACCTAAGTGGCTCGATCTTCCACTGTAGTGTAGATAAACCCTAAAAGTAGATCTACCCTAGAAGCTGTAATTTTGAGTTCCAATATACAAACATGCTAGTTCTCACTGATCTGGTAAACTGAAAATGGAAGCGTTGCTGTGGTGACATGAGGGGCCGAGTGCCTCACGTACAAACCATTCCAAGATCCTACCTGTATACTCAACTGATGTGCCTCTCCCATCACTGATGCCATTTGTAACAGTTGACTTCAATCAGAGCTAGAGTAGTGTGTCTCTAAGATCTTGAATGTACTCCTCCAGCTCCAGTGTAGACATGCCTTTTTTGACTTGCCAAGGTCACACAAGAGCAGGAAATAGAATGAATTCCAGGCTTATGTCCCACCGGCTGCTCCAAACAATGTTTAAAACTTTCATGAATATATATAACAACATGAAGACTTTAGGATTCGAATAAGGGGTCTTTAGCAGAATACCATAACCAGCCTCAGAAATTTCCATCCTACAATGCAAAATCTGCATTTGCAGGACATTAGATCCCCATGCCACCAGTAATGAAGTTTTTTCACATAACGTTCATTTTAGACCTGAACCCATTTAGATCTGAACCCATCTCATTCGTGTTGGTTTTGCACAGGCCAAGCTCCATTGTCTTGTGTGGAATTAGTCATGATTAATACTATTGTACGTGAGAACAAAAATCTGGCAATGACTCTGGGTGTTAGCACCAGCAGTGTCGCATTTTGATTACAACTTTTGAGTTTGCACTTTGGTTTTACAGATTTTAAACCTGATTTTCAGAGGTGCCGAGCAGCCACATCTCCAGCTGAAGCAAACGGGTGGCAGTGATGCACGCCGCCTCTGAAACTCACATCCAAAATATGTCGCTTAGGAATGTCCATTGCAGTAGGTTAATCAAAAGTCCCTTTTGCTTCTCTCATTTAAGGAGATTGGCAGCATTTCTTCCCATTCAAAATTAAGGAGAATAACAAAGCACAGCAGTAATCTCAATTCTAGAGCCTTGTTGAAACTCTGGACACACATATCTGACAGATACAACAGAGATTAATGAGCCATGACCAGAAGTTTGATTTTTCTGTCAAGTGCTTCCATCCGTTTTTAACAAAGAGAGGAACAACATAAACTCCAATGGCTGCTCTCTACCCTTTAAACAGAGCGGGTGCTTCTAGCACCGTGTGTGTCTGAGCTGAGTTATGACTCTAAGCCACCGACAATTTTTTCCCCTCTTGGCCCTTTTGTAGATATCCCGGTGATTAGCTCTGCTCCTTACACGCTGTTTGTCTGCATCGCTTCCATATGGATTATCTGGTGTTTTACCACTGGACACAGCCTAGTTGCAATATCACATTTACAATGGAATGTGTTTAGTTTCGGGTGGTTGGTGTGTGTAAATGCCTAAAAACCCCCCTGTTTTGTTTTAAACACTGCTCTTTTATATTTTATTTGGTTGGAACATGTACTCCTCACCTCTTCCAACTACAGTAGGCTGAGCCAGCTACAGCAAAATCTAAACAGTGTATTGTAGTATTATGAAATCCTTTTCATGCCTTTGGGTACTTACGTTACAATCAAACTTTGTAATTAAAAAGAATCAGTACAAAAATATGCTAACTTGTCTGAAATTTATAGTAAAGGAATCCCTAAGGATTTTATGCCACATTAGAAAAATAATAAAACAAGTTTTCTTTTTTCTTTCTGACAAAATATGATCGAAATTGAAAGCCAGATAGAAGATTATCATTGGCTACTTATACCCTGGGGTATTGATGAGGAAAAATTGAGCTGCCATAAATCTAACTGGCCACAGAATGTCACTATAGCTCCATGCAAATAGAGTTGAAAGAGAATTTACCTGGTAGTGGAAAATTGATCCTTAAGGAAAGAAATTCAGGAAAGCTGTTTTTTGAGGGGTGTGTATGTTTGTGTCTGACATGCATGTGTGTAAGCATGTGCCCACACAGATGCATGATTTAATGACAGACCTTAATCAAAGCCCCAGATTCTAACATCACTAAATTCTGAGGGAGTATCAGTCCAGAACCTTTTATCTGGCTCCTGTGTCTATCAGCCTCAAAGTAAAGGAACAGGTCTGAACTTCAGGAAGATCACCTCTGGATCCAAACTTTATGGTATGCACATGCATGCTGTGTACACATACGCCTGTCCCAGATCCCGCTGTCTCATCTGCATGGAAGGAACCCAGTATCTATGCTAAGCACTGCTGAGTTCATTGGGTCTCTGTGTAAAAGTAAGGGTCCATGCATACAGAGCAGATTGCAGGATTGGGCCACAGAGGGAAAGGCTTCTTATTTCAAACAAAAGGGGATCTTGTTTAGCTATCACTCAAAACATGTAATAAAAACTGCTCTGAGATTGAAACTGCCCTTGATGCTGTCTCCAGCTGAAATTGCTACTAAATTTAACAGACCGATACAAGCATTTAATTGCCCCCGAAAAGAAGTCAGTGTCAAGAAGGAGTAGCATAAAAAAGGCCCCAAACAAATCTTTTGTTTTTGTCAGAACTTCCTTCCCCATATGAAGAGGCATTTCAGATAAAATTACACATTCACTTCATGTCAATGACCCGGATTAAATAAAAAAAGAAATCTGTGAAAGGAAGGAGTTTCTTTCACCACATGAATTCCCCTCACTGACATGGAAGGATCAAGTAGCAGTGACACCACCCTTACTTCTGCTCCAGACCCCAAGGCAGCAGTTTCATGAGTTTAAGGTCTGATCAGGGAGTGGGAGTTGAGTTTGAATGTGCAGGAGTGGGCATCTGTGAGCTAGGTGAACGACTTGCATTGTCCCCTGTCTGGCCTTGTGGAGCTTAATTGCAAAATAATATAAGCACAGCAGACGTTAGATTTTAAACATAGCTCCTCATCCAAAAGGTTATCCAGCCAATAGTGCTTGATCGTGAGGGACCCTGTGTGGTGAACGGGTGTGTTTATGTGTGTGTGTGAGGCTACATGCACACTACCAGATAAATTTGATTTTATACCTCTGGGTTTTATAACTTCAATTTTACCTCCTCATTTCCCACAAAGTCCACACAAAGCTGAGTCAGCGCTGCCACAGTAGAGTGGCCAAACATCGTCTGTTGCAGCAGTGTATTGTGGGAACCTATCCCACAATCCCCTCAGCTCAGCATTCTGTGCCCTCTCCCAAGGCCCTGCTGCATCCCCGCCTCCAGCAGCGCTCACCCTTCTGCCTGCTTCCTGGGTCCCTGCACCTTGCAGGAGCCGGGAAACTGACCAGCACTGCTGCACCTGCCTCAGGGGACCCAGCACCCAGGTGCTGCACTGGTCAATTTCCCAGCTCCCACAAGTGGCAGGCAGCTGGGAGCCTGGTGCAACAGCACCAGTCAGCCTCTGGAGGCTAAAGAATTCGATTCATAGACATGGCGCTTCCACACCAACCTTCATTCGAACTGTCAAATTCGAACTTGACATGACACCCCCCAGTTCTGACGATATTATGCTATCGATATTAGTGCTCCCTAAATCGAGCTAATGGCGTTTACAGTGAAGACAGTCACTTGGTACAATCGAGCTAACTGCCTTAAATTTGAATTTCTCTCGTAGTGGAGAAGTAGCTTCAGATCCTTTTCAGATGCACACCAATTCCAGGCAGGTAGCCCAGGTCTCCTGAAGAACCCTGGGGATCCTCACTATCTGGCTATCAGCCCCTCCCTGGTGCTACCTTGTTTAGCAGCTGGGAGCTCCGGGTCCACCACGCAGCTACGAGCTCTGGGTCCCCCCACAGCAGTTAGGAGCTGCAGGGGCTCCAGCAGCCATGGCAGCTCAGAGCTCCAGTGCCCTGACAGCTCCAGTCCCATCACCCCAGGGCTGAAGCATAAAATGTCGTGGAAGTTACAGAAGTCACAGATTCCATGACAAAATCTTAGCCTTATTCCTGGGGTTTTCAAATTGCACAGAGGAAACTCACAGACAATAATGCAGATTCATCAAGTTGGAGCATTGGCCAGCTAAGCCTAGGGTTGTGAGCCCAATCCTTGTGGGGGCCATTTAGCAATCTGGGGCAAAGAGATTAAAAAAAAGGGGGATGGTGCTTGGTCCTGCCAAGCAGGGAGGGGACTGGACTTGATGATCTCCTGAGGTCCCTTCTAGCTCTGTGAGATGTGTGTGTATTAACCAGCTCTGTCCCCAGCTGTGTCCCCTCTCTTCCTTCTTGCTCAGGCTGTGGGACCACAGATTCTCAAGTGCTTGGCATTTGTATTGAGAGCCTGGTGTGTGAGGGATGTTATCCTCTTCTCTGGCAGAACCTGGGGCCATTTCCTCCTTTTTTTCTTGATCCTCCTCTTGGAAAATAAACAGAGGGAAAGGTTCATCCCTCAGCATTTATATATTTGCTCCATCTTCAACCTTTTGTTTGATTAGCCAGATACTTCATTCATATCACTAATACCTTTACAGCTCATCCTACGTTTTGACAAGGCAAATCTTAAAAGTAAATTTGGGTATCAGACTTTCCTGATGCCCACACTTCTGCATGCGTTCTCCTCATCAGGAGCAGGAAAGGCAGCTTTCAGCTAAGATGCTGCAGATGGTAATACACATAGCTGCAGGATTATCCCTCATCCCTCGTGCATTATGAGAGATTTGATGGGCCTATTAGCAGTTTCTACCTGTGTTATGATTTGTAACAGTAGATTGAATGGATTACTTTATGTGCCAGATTTGCCTGCGGTTCCTGGGTGGTGGCATTGACTTGATTTATGTAAATCATAAAGCGAAATGCAGTGACGTCATTGACTTCCCAGTTCCTTTAATGCACATCTTTGGGTAGCATGTTAGTATTCGTAAATAATGGTATATTCACGTTTCAATAATCTGCTTTATTTATGCTGTTAATGCAGAACTGCTAGGGCACAGTGAAACACTTACTCCCTGATGTGTGTGTTGTTTTAGTTTGAATCCTGTTTTCCTCTCTTCCGTCGTGCTCTAACTTCCAGTGAACTAGTCAGCAACTTTCCCCAGCAGAAGGTAAACAAGTGAAGACGGAAGGAAGAACAGTTACCTTTGCTGCCATTTTCAGGGCAGTTCTCTGGCTAATGAGAAAGGGCTACTAATGAATGGAGAGAGTGGTTTGTTCACCCAGAAACAGAGCACATTATCCAGTGGGCTGTACTCCTAGTCTCCACTAGCCTCAGGATGACAAACCGCTTCCCCAAATTCACAGCTGGAAGCTGCCAGTTTGGTTTGCTTGACCAAAGCCAATTGTAACAGATAAACCTGCTGTTTTGTATTTCCCATGTTAAACTCTATAGTCTCTGCTTTCTATGCTATATTTATTAAAAGCAAGTCTCCTGGAAGCATTTATTCCTGCAGTCCTGGAGGCAGCTGGGGCCAAGCCCAGATCTTTGGGGCTTTAAACTTGCATTTGTTATTAAACAGGAAGAGATCTGTCTTTTTAGCAGGTGCCAAGTTTCTACAGGCCCAATTCTGAAATCATTACTCATGGCCAAATCTTCCTTCCCTTGCACATGCCAACATCACCGTTGAACTCACTGTGAGTATTGGTCTCAGCAAGGGATTTGGCCCTTTGTCCTTTCCCTGGCAAAATTCCAGCTCCATTCAATGTGGTTTAGATTAAGAACTTGAGGAGTGGGTTTTTAATTTGGGACTGAATTCTGCCCTCAGTTACACTGATGTAAATTTGATGAGACTTCCATATTTCAACAAAGTTACTTCAAATTTACAGGCCAGTCTGGCCCTAATTATAACCTGGCACTGTTTTGTCCTGTCTTTGCTTTGATTAGATAAGGGCAATTGCAATTTAGTTTAGTCAATCAAGGTTTTCAGGCATCTGGATTTGGCAGTGCAGGCTGGAATTTCCTAGCAAATTCATCTTTTCACAATCATTTAAAGGGGTTCTTTTAAACTGTAGATTCCAAAAAGCTCATTCCTTGTTCATGAGTTAATAAAAAAGCCACTTCCTCTAAAGTTAATAATAATGTAACCCGTCTGCTAGTTGGAGTTGGTCGCAGTTAAGGGCAGGTTCAATATCTGCGGTTCCTTTTCAATAATACAACACAGAGCTGGCTCACGCTCCCACGCAGTCACATGAGAAAATGACACGCCCTCCACGGGCACCTCTGAGATATACTACTTCCCTTCTCATAAGCGCAGAGTGTGAGTGTAGAAAAGAAACTTTCAATGATAGGAGAGAACTCACCTAATGTTAGAGAAAATACCACAGTCTGGACTCATAAACATAAAGCTTTCAGAAAGACACCCACCCAAGTGAGTTGGGAGAGCCTTCTGCTTCATGTTCTTGGGTTCTACAACCAAAAGTTCCTTTACCGTCTCCCCTCTGTGCCCTCACCACACCCCATTCACAGTCATTGTCCTTGGACAGTGGTGACCCAGAGTTCAGAGGTGCATCTCTGTCAGTTCAGCTCCCACCCAGGGAAGAATGCACCTGGCTTGCCCCTGCCACCTGAGCACTTGCTCTGGCTGGCTGCCCCACCACCCACGACTCCTCTTTGCTGGCTGCCCCACCAGCTGCAGCTCCTCACTTCCTAGCCACCTCGCCAGGTTGTCTTTTTTGCCAGCCACCTGTCAGTTACTGTCTGCTGCCAAGTGTCTTTCTGCTGTGACCTCTGTAGGTAAGGGTTTTAGTGAATTTTAAGCTCTCAGGAGGCTGGGTAGATAAACTGCCTGACCACAAGAGATTTCAGCTCTTATTGAGTACTTGAAATAAAAAAAAGTCTCCTAATGTAGCCTATTTAGCTTTAGTTTTGAACTGTGGGGAGGAACAGGTTAAACCAGATGGGGAGCCTTGGAGAGAGACCCTCTCTATCACCTGTCCGGGACACCTGTTCTCTGGCCCCACTTACTTTCACAGGGTTCTGGTATTTAAGCCCCTGGATTAATGAGGCCCTTCCATCTGAAGGTGACCCCTCATTTGGGACAGGTTAAGCACAGTTCTGCTCCTTTTCTTTGAGAACAACACTCCTTTCCCGAGAGGTGAAAGTAAGCGCGTGCACACTGGTGTGCAGATCAGACAAGAGCTGGCTGAGCTGCTGCAAAAGGCAGCAGGGAGCTCTTCTAAGAGGGGGCCAGGAGCTGGGTTGCAATAGGATATACCCGTAAGAAATTTTGTTACGTTCACCCCTGCCACTACCCCTACATTCAGTGGTCAAGTGATTTGTTACCTAACAGCAGTCAAAGTTTGACCACTTTCAGTGACACCGCTCTGTCTGCTGGATATCTTGGTAGAATAGGTGTGTTCATGTAAATACAGTTTGCTCCTGAAATCTTTCCCTCCCCCCCGTTTTTTTGTCAAAGAAGAGTTCATACACACCCCTTTTTACATGTATAATAAGAGAGAGCATTGAAAATCAGCAGAGATGTTTCCGAGAGGGCAGAACATCAATACAGGGTGAAATCCGATGAGGTAAGGAAAGCGGCCTGAAAGGATAAGGCAAAATGGTTAGAGGAGCAGTGTGAAGATACAGAGAAGTATTATGGTGAATGTGAGACCAGGGAGGTGTATAAGATGATTAGGAATATTAATAGGAAGTGGCAAATGAAGCAGACAGTGATCAAAGATGAGAATGAAGAGGTGCTCATGAACAAGGAGAATATTGTGCAGTGATGGACGAGATATTGCACCAATTTATACAAAGCACAGTTGGACCTGAGTGTCTCAGAAAGACTGATCAAAGAACTGAAAGAGGTATCTCCACTGAGCATCAAGAGCAAGACAGATATTTCGAAGGAGGAGGTAGAGGGAGCAGTGAAACGACTAAAGAACAACAAAAGCTCTGGAAATGATAAGATCATGGGAGAGATGATCAAATATGGCAGAGAAAGTATGATTCAGGAAATACCCTGACTATGTAATAGAGCGTGGAAAGAAGGGAAGGCACCTAAGGAATGGACAAGATCTGTGCTAGTGACAATGCACAAGAAAGGAAGTACATTGAAGTGCAAGAACAACAGAATGATTGCCCTAACGAATCATCTAGGCAAGGTGCTGATGACTATACTGACGGGGACACTAAGATCGCAGATAGAAGAACATCTACCCTGTGTCTACACATGTCCCTTCCTTTTGAAAGGGGCATGTTAATGAGCGGGTTTGAAAGATGCTAATGAGGCACTGCAATGAATATGCAGCGCCTCATTAGCATAATGGCAGCCACGGTGATTCGAAAGTGTGGCTTTTTGAATCACACGCCGCCCGTGGAGACGGGACCTTCCGAAAGGACCCCCGCAGTTTTTGAAAGCCCTTTTTCCTATCTGGTGATTGGATTCATTGCAGTGCCTCATTAGCATCTTTCGAACCCGCTCATTAACAGGCCCCCTTCAAAAGGAAGGGGCACGTGTCCACCCAGCCCTAGTGGATGAGCAAATGAGGTTCAGGAAAGATAGACGTGCCATACAGCAGATATTGGCACTAAGATTGATAGTGGAGAAAGCACGACAAAAAAACAAAAATATCTACACTTGCTTCGTCAATTTTCAGAAGGCATTTGACAGTATAGATCAGAAAGAGACTTGGTCAGTGTTGGAGCCATATGGAGTAGATAACAGACTGATATGGTTGTTGAAGGATATCAATGACAATGAGGAGGCAGCGGTGAGAACATGTGGGGAGTTGGGAAGCTGGTTTAGAACGAGTAGAGGTATCGCCAAGTATCTTCATCATGCATCTAGAGAGAGCGATGGACAAGATCAAGGAAGAGATAGAAGGGATATCTGTGTCTGGGGAAAGAATTAATAACTCGAGGTTTGCAGATGATATAGTTATCCTTGAGGAAGAAGAGGAAAAGCTAGCGAAAACAGTGCAGATGCTAAACGAGGAAGGGAAGTAGTATGGGCTGATTATGAACATCGATACAACAAAAACAGTGGTATGTGGAGGTAAGGAAATAGGAAGGAAGGTCAATGTAGATGGGAATGAACTAGAGAACGCAGAGAAGTTCACATATCTGAGGAGCATCATAATGTATGATCTAAACCGTAAAAAGAAAATAGTGACTAGAATAGCGAAAGCAAGAGAGTTTGAAGGTGATGGATAAGATCTGGAAAAGCAAAGTGATTAGCTTAGGAATGAAGCTGAACATCTTGAAAATGTGTATTCAGCAGCGTGTTGTATGGATGTGAGACACAGGTGATAACGAAAGATTCAAAGGGAAGAATATTGGCATTCGAGAGAAGCTGTTATAGAAAGTTCCTGAGAATAGGATGAATGCAGAAGGTCACCAATGAACAATTTTATAGGAAGATACAGCCAAAAGAGAACCTACTGCAGAAGGTTATACAATGCAAGTTACAGCTATTCGGGCATATCTGCAGAATGAACAACAAAAGAAAAATCAAGACCCTGGTATTTGGCATAATGGACGGTGCGAATAGGAGAGGCAGACCCCACAGAGAATGGATAGATGATGTAGTAGATTGGTGCGGAGCTAGTCTACAGAAACTAAGCCACTCTGCACTGGACAGGGAAAGATGGAAGAAAATAGTGAGAGAGGCATCAGAGACCAACGGGTGCTGAGTCCATGGTTGTTGATGATATGATGATAATGATGATGATGATGATTTACAGTAAACAGCAGCTTATTACTCTGCTCTGTTTCCTTATTTTCTTTATGCCATTTTTAAAAACTAATTAAAGGAGATTATGGGGATTATAGTACCTTGTTCAAGTGTCATGTTTAAAGTAGTGTCCAGCACATTAGCTGGCTGGTTTCTGGAGTTTTGATAAAGTAGAATTTCTGTAGTTTAGTCCTGAGATTAAAATGACATATTATTTGGCAAATTAGTGAATCACTAGAGCCTTATTTGATCTCATAAGACTTCTTGAATATTCACAGTAGTTCTGAAACAATTTGCCTAGTGGGCATGCTGAGATCTACTAAACCAAACTGCAGTGTCCAAGGTGTGGTAGCAGCTCTAGTTGCTGCAGTGATGCATATTCATACAAGAGGTGAGAAGCTCCAAAGGGAAAAGAATTCTCTACTCCCTCTGCTGGTGGAAAGGAAAAAGTTCTTCCCTAGAGATCTTCATGTGCCTTGTCTACCTACTGTCATTCCTCTAGTGACATCGAGGGGAGGGGAGGTCACCATAACCTAAAAATTACTTAGATTTTTACTAATAGGAACTCTCAGAGAAGCTCAAGATGGGGAATGAGTAGTTACCTTGTGGCAAAGAGTTCATTTTCAAGCAGGCAGTAGTTTGCTCCAGGGTCTTAAGTGCTTTTGGCCATTCTTCCATGGGGATTTTGCTATAAGAGGCAATGCAGGGTGAGGACTCCACAAGGACAGAAAGCACAGACTGAGATATCTGCTGTGACAGCCAAGGCAGCGATCAGCAGCAGAGCTAAGTGGGCCAGAGCTCGGCATAAGCAGACTAAGTAATTGCTGAAGTCCATGAGTATCTTGGAGAGCGGGGTCAGAGAATTCTCTTTTTATTGCAAGAACTTTCTTGTTTTAGTATTGGCAGGCTATTCCCAATGGGCTAGAACTGGCAGTGAATTCTGGCGACCCTACCTATCCAACAAATTAAAGCAGAGTCACCTAGCTGATTTAGAGGGTGGTGCCTCCAGACCAGGCAAGCTACTACCTTGGGACTAGGGACAGGTCTACAAAGAGACACTTGGACTTCTGCTACTCACTGATCCCAATAATGAGTGGGGTTTGGTGCATGGGTAAGGGGATGCAGTCAAGGACCTGTTAACTGTAGGTCATGTCCAACTGATAGGTAGCAAGGGAGTTAGACTGAGCACGACCAACATTTCTGGAAGGGTGATGAGGGGTGGGTGGGTGTTTTACTCTTTACTTGCCTATATATTTTGTTGCTGTGTTTTCTCAATTTTGACTGTTCCTATTCCCCTTATTAAATTTCCTTATTTGTGGATCATCCCAGAATTCTTTGCATTGAGGAAGTTCTGCCTGCAAAGAGCTTCCAGGAAGGTGCATTTGGTTGTTCCAGGTTTCTGAAATGGGGCTCAAGCCAGTTTAGTTATTTATCAAGTCTTAGATATATTGAATCTGGACCTTTTATGGCGTTTAACTGTCTCATTTGGACACCTTCCTCAGGCTGAATTGTACCTTAGTCTACATGTAGCCCCACTGACATTTACAGGACCACATCTCTAGAGGGCTATTACTCAAGTGAGGGGGGACAGAGTCCAGATTATAAGAGGCCATTAGTACTATTCAAATAGTCACACGCTGATTTCCGATTCACAGTGATGTTTAGAAGAAAGGGTCGCAACAACTGAAAAATTACTTTGGTCAATGCGGGGAAATTTTGGTAGGGAACCTCCCAGCTTGGCAACATGATATGAGATCAATATTTTCGATCTGCCCTGGTCAAGCAATCCAGACCATACTGTAAATTCAATAGGAAAAGATTTCCTGCCTTCAGTCCAGAGGTTTCCCCAGGAAGTTTGGTAGGAAACGTGCAAAGCTTCATTAACTCCCATCTTGTTGCTGAAACAGTACTGGAGACTATAGGAGCTGTGTGCTAGGTAGAATCACCTGTGGGCAGCTGGTTGTATGGGCAGCAGCAAGAAATTCCTACTTGGGAAGGAGAACAAAGATAGGAATAAACAGATAGGGAGCCAAATATGATTTCAGACCAATCTAACAAAATGGATTTTACCCCATTGCTCTAGTTGATACAGTTAGAATTTTTGAAACTCACAGCTGGAGATTCAAACAGTTGGGGAAGTCTTACTTCACCTGTTCTTGGCTTAATTTTACATTCTTGTACACTTTATTTATTTGCCCTGCTTGTGTAACAAAAATAATAAATATATGTTCTAAATAAGTTTTCTTCATGTCTGATTTCCTACAGAAAGACCAAAACCAGGGCACCCTCACACTGTGGGGGAAGCTCTGACTGAGATACAAAACTTAACTTTTGTAGGAGGAAGACAAGAGAAATCCAGTCCCCTCTAAGTTACCAGCCTTACCAGTCATAAGCAGCATCTACATGCGCCAACTACTTCGAAGTAGCCGCGCCAACTTCGAAATAGCGCCCACCACGTCTACACGTGGCGAGAGCTATTTCGAAGTTGAAATCGACGTAAGGCATCGAGACGTCGAAGTCGCTATCCCCATCAGGGGATGGGAATAGTGCCCTACTTCAACATTCAACATCGAAGTAGGGCACATGTAGCCGATCCGTGTCCCACAACATTGAAAGAGCGGGGTCCGCCATGGTGGCCATCAGCTGAGGGGTTGAGAGATGCTCTCTCCAGCCCCTGAGCTCTATGGTCGCCGCATGCAGCAGCCCCTTAAAGCTCTCCACCCCCTGTGTTCCTGTGCAGGAAGCTGAGAGCGCGTGCAGGCGGCAGCACTGCCACGCAGCCAGCCTGCACGCCTCTCTGCAGCCCCAATCCACCACCCCCGCAGCGATGGCCGCTCGCCAGCCCCCCCCAGCGCCCCCAGGGCACCCCTCAAGGACAGCCAGGGCTCCCAGCCAGCCAGCCAGCTAGGGAAGAGGCAGCAGGGCCCCTCCTGGACAGAGGCCGAGATCGGGGACCTGCTGGGGCTCTGGGGCGAGGAGGAGGTGCTCCAGGTAATGGGGAGCAAGAGGCGGAAAGCGGATGCGTTCGCTCAGCTGGCCGAGGGCCTGGCTGCCTGGAGTCACCCTGCCCACACTCCTGACCACATCAGGAGTAAGGTTAAGGAGCTGCAGCAGGGTTACGCCCGGGCCTGGGATGCGGCCAGCCGATCTGGGGCCGCCCCCGCCACTTGCCCCTTTTACAGGGAGCTCAGGTCCATCCTGGGCCCCCAGTACACCTCCTCCCCCACCCCTGGCCACTCTTGACACCTCGGCCGACGAGCCACAGCAGGCCCTGGAGACGGAGTCCGCCCCAGAGGCAAGCCCTGCACCCCAGGGACCCCCGCAGGAGCCCACCCCTGGGATGCCGGAGGAGGAGGAGGGGGAATCCTCCTCCAGGGACGGGGGGGCTGTGGATCACCATCCCATCCCGGAGCTCCAGCAGGGCGTCCACCCAGAGGGTGTCCCCCAACCATGGGAGCGGACCGTCAGGTATGTACCCCCCTGGTGCACACCCCCGGGGTTAAGGGGCAGGGACAACAGACATGACCAGGGCCCTCCAAATGCCCAGATGACCATGGCCCCAAGGACAGCAGTGGCATGTCCCTCAGAAGAGTGCATCAGCCCCTGCCCTCCAGCAGGACAGCACCATGCCCCATCCCTGGGGATGGGGGGAGCAGAACCTAGGGTCCCCAGAGGGGGGTGGGACACCCATCATCAACAGCAGCATATCCCAGGGATGGGGATGGGGAACCAGTAGCAGAGGGGTGCGGGGACAAGGGCCACGGGTTGGGGCCCACACTAACGGCTGTCTCCACTCTTCTTCCCCTCTGTGTTCCACAGCTGCACCATTGGAGGGCCTGGAGAGCGCCGGCGAGGTGTCCGTGGTCCCGGAGAGCCCATCGGGGCCATCCCAGCAGGCCAGCCCCTTGGCGGAGCACTGAACAGCCCCAGGATGGGGCCGACGGCGGAACGCCACCAACAGAGGACAGCCACAGACCCTCAGCTGCTTGCGACCCTCCAGCATGAGCTGGAGGTGTTGGAGTGACGCCTGCAGGTGGAGGAATGGCGGCTGGAGCTCCAGGAGCGAGCGCTGGCCTGGCGCCAGGAGGCATGGGGGGCCTTCATGCGCACATTCAAGCGCATAGCGGAATACCTGGCCCCCCCATACCGCGCCGCCAGCCACTCCACCCGCTGCTCTGACCGCCGTCCCACCACCGTCCCTCACCCTGGAGCCTGCTGCCGAAGGGGACCTGGGGCCTGCAGACACCCGCTGGCCGTATCTGCTGGTTCGCCCGGCCCACACCCAGCCTCAGCCAGGGCTCCGGCCGAGGCGAGGGTCACGCCCTCCAACCCCGGGCGCCGGACAGTAAGTGTGCGGGGCCGAGGACATGGCCCCCCCGGCCTTTGTACATATCCCCATTATTTGTATATAGTTTGTGTTGGACCCCTATTCTGTTATGGTACCTGCCCCCCCCATGTAAATAGTTCCCCCCCTTTTGTTCTATATTTATATATTGTATTAATAAGACGTTTCATTTTTTTGGTTTAAAAAACCAGGTCCATTTATTTGCAAGAAAAGTGGGGGGGGTGCTCTTGGGTGCTCTGTGGTGTGGGCGTGGGGGCAGGGAGTGTTGTGGAGGATGGGGTGGTGCAGCGGGTGGACTGTGGGTGCAGTGGGTGGTGCAGTGGGTGGACAACAATAAGCTATTTTGATGTAGCGTGCATGTGTAGACGTAGCCTTAGAGCCACATTTTCAAACACAGTCTCAAAATTTCTGTCTAAAACATTGTCCCTGTGTCTACACGAGCCCCCTCCTTTCGAAAGGGGCATGTTAATGAGTGGGTTTGAAAGATGCTAATGAGGTGCTGCAATGAATATGCAGCACCTCATTAGCATAATGGCAGCTGCAGCAATTCGAAAGTGCGGCTTTTCGAATCGTGCACTGCCTGTGGAGATGGGGACCTTCCGAATGGACCTCCACAGTTTTCGAAAGCCCTTCTTCCTAACACCAGCTAGGAAGAAGGGCTTTCGAAAACTGGTGGGTCCTTTCGGAAGGTTCCATCTCCATGGTCGGTGCACAATTCGAAAAGCCACACTTTCGAATCACTGTGGCTGCCATTATGCTAACGAGGCGCTGCATATTCATTGCAGCGCCTCATTAGCATCTTTCAAACCTACTCATTAACATGCCCCTTTTGAAAGGAAGGGGCTCGTATAGACCCAGCCTGTGTGTGTTATCATTTGAAAGCAAAAATAATAGAAACTTCTAAGTATGTCGGACCTACCCTTGCAGCCCTTTCAAAGGCAAATGACCCCATTGAGCCTTTAGAAAGTTTTGCTTGAGATGAGACTACAGAAACAGGAGCACGCTGATTTGCAGGCACAAACAGCATTTGTACCTGCAGAACAAGAAGCTGCCGATGTCAAAATCCTGCTATTTCCTCCTGCAAATAGGAATAGTTGCAAAACTGCTGGCACAAAATTAGGCATTGCATTGAAGTCCATGTAAAAATGTAAGCCTAATGTTTTAATAATTTTCCAGTCAGGACATATATTTTTCACATTCTCTCTACTCATGTGGACATTTTCATTTTCAAACTGGAATTTGACACTGTTGACTTAAAGCTACAGCATCAAGATCTGTGTGAGATCCCTTTCCCTTTCCTCCTGTGGCTGGTACGTGGATTTTACAAATAAACTCCTGGTCTGGTCAGACTATTTTGGAACTCTAACACACATGCGCTTATTCTTCTGTATTCACAAACAGCTAAATAGTAACAGCGAGGTAACCGTGTTAGTCTGTATGCTAACAAAACAAACAAGCACCTTAAAGACTAACAAAGTAATTTATTAAGTGATGAGCTTTCATGGGGCAGAGATCTGAAAAAGTGGGTCTGCCCCACAAAGGCTCATCACCTAATGAATTATTTTATTAGTCTTTAAGTTGCTACATAACTGCCTGTTTGTTTTGTTACAAACAGCTAAGAAATTTACGAACTGGTACCTTCTCTCAATCCACTTGAGTTAGGCTACTCACGTAAGAAAGAGCAGTAGGTTATGAACCAAAGACACACTCTGCATCATATGGGCAGCCTCTGTTGACAGAAAGCCCCGAGCATCTATATGGCTAAAGCGCCCTCTCAATAGTTTGAGGACAGAATTCAGCTGTTCTGTTGGCAGTGTTATACCTCACCTGCTCGGGTATAACACCTCTGTAACAGTATTCTGTCAATAAAATGCCCAGTAGACAGTTCTATCGACAGAGCAGGTCCTCCATGGCAGCTGGCAACCAGAGCTGGGAGAAATCCTCTCCACAGCCAGCAGGACTCTATGGTTACTGCTTCCACCCCACCTTAAAGCAACAGGGCTCCAAAAAGCTCCATGAAGGAAGCTGGCACTGTAGCCTCATGCTGGCAGCACATGCTCAGTCTCACACCCCAGCAGCTACTCCCCAGTCAGTAGAAACATGGCCAATGCTGCCCTGAACCAGGAGTCCACACGTGGGACCCGCAAGCAGGCCCTTCCTGCTCCAGCGCTGAGGTCCAGGACCTGCTGGCCCTCTGAGCAGATGAGTCCTCCTCCTGCACTCCAGTGCTAAGTGTCGTAACACTCCACATCTACAGCTGCATTGCTGGAGCCCTGTCACAGTGAGGGCACCTGGCACACACCCTCCAAAAGGTGCTTGCAAAAATCAAGGTGCTGTGACCGGGCTGCATACAGACCAGGGATGCCTGGCACTGTTCAGGAGCAGGGGTGCCCTCCTGTTCCCCACTATGATGTCCTGCATCACATGCTGGGGGCTGATGACAGGGCACCAGGCTGGGAGATGGTGGACACAAGCAAGGAGGTCCCCACCAGCGAGGCCATTACCTCAGACATGGGCTCATCCCCAGATCCACAGGACGTCCCCACCTCCGACCTTGACCATTGCCCTATCCTCCGGCTCCTCCAGCACCGCAGGATCAGCACAGGTGTTCCCAGATCTGTTCCCAGCACCATTCAGTGAACTCCACCCCCAGGGCCACATAGCTCCATGGGGGGGAGGGCGCACTATGGTCACCAATAAAATGGTCCTGCCGGGCAACCACATCCCGGTATCGTGATGTCTCAGGGCATGGGCAAGCCAGTTGTGCAGTTCCAGGAAAGTGTCCTTGAGCATCCTGAACTTTTCTGTCCACTGCTGGTCACCCCATTGACCCAGAACCAGCCGGTCCCACCAATTGGAGCTGGTGGGGTGCCCCCAGATCCGTCTGCTCACCCGAGGGGGTAAGTGCAGCTGTGGCACTATGCCATGGGGGGCCTGCTCTGCAAGATGTCTCTTGGGGTCATCCGCCCAGATATGGTGGCACAGACTGATGATGGCCAGTGGCAGGGCCAGCAGGAGCTGGTCTGTGGTCCCAGGCACACCCAGGGGCAGATCTGCCATGGTTGCAGTTGGTATGGGGGGGTTGGGTCGGGGGGAGGGACGTTGGTTCAAGAAGGGTGTGGGGTCGGGAAATATGGGTGTCAAGAAGGTTGGGGTGTCAGGAAGGGTGAGGGGTCAGTATGGTAGAGAGCAGTTTGGAAAAAGCAGTGGCTCTCACAAACAGCAAAGAACCCTGCAACAGCTTAGCTTTCCCTGCAAGAGGTAGGCTAGCGTAGGCATGGGCAGGGTGCGTGGATTGGGGGAGCCCTTTCAAGGCATACGGGGGCTACATACCAGGAAAGGCTTTCCCTCCATGCACGCCTGGCTTCCGGGATTCTGGGGCCGGTTCTGTTGACAGAGGGTCCAGTGCGTGTAGATGCTCTCTGTCAACAGAGCAGCTCACTATTGCAAGCCAGTTTTGGTGTGTGTGGACAGAATCTGTTGATGGAGATATCGTCACAGATTTTTTGTCTACAGTGACCTTCGTCAAAAGAGGCTGCCAGTGCAGATGTAGCCACTGTGTTTACTGTAGTCTATTCCTTGTCCTTGGTAAGAAGCCAAGAAAACATACAATATACCATATACAAGAAAAGGATAGGAAAAAACCCCAAGATCATAACATTCCATCGTGTCTGAATTAACCTTAACAAAAGGGGTACATGAATATTTACCAATTAAAATCCATTCACTGTGATGCCTGGGTTTATTAAATATGTCAGTGTAACTTTCACACTTAGGCACAGCCTCAATGCTTGTGTGAGAATGCTTGAATTCCTGTGTTAGTCCAGTTTGTCTGCCAATATGTCTCTCCTTTCTGCAGGTGTATGAGTTACAGCCCAAGGCAAAATATCCATGCCTTCCCTAAAGATCTCAAGGAGCTTCTGCAGCCCAGATGGTTCCAATTTGAGGCCTACACTTGGCGATGTAGCTGTATTGAGTTTCTTCCCTGAAACCAACAAAACCTGCTTTAGCATTTTGCTTGGATTAAAATATTTGTCCCTTTTTACACAGGGCAGGAGAGGGACTCCTGAAGCCACTGAAGGAAGGAAATCATTACAGGGCTCTACAGAAGTAGGTCATGTGCTACAGCTGCTCATAGTTTAAGAGGAAGAAACATGGGACCTCAAACATGGAACATGACTCCTTCAAAATGCTTGAGAGCAGCCCAAGAAAAACATCCTCAGAGGCTTATTTAATAAACATTATCTATAATAGTCTCAATGTGTGCTCATGTTTCCTTAGGAGTTTGCACCTACTTCCCAGAGCTAACAAGATTTCAAAATAGAACACAGAATAATTTAATGAAAAGGATTTAATAGTTTGTGTTAAAGCTAATATGGTCCATTAGGAGCTGTCATTTATAAGCAATGAAGATATGTTACCTCTCCTCTTTGCTGTAAAGTCATTCCAAACAAGATTTGTAAACAGTCAGTAATGATCTACAGAACATGCATGAAAGACAATTAAGGCGACATTTGACAAATCTGGGCTCTTTTCTCCTCTTTGGTTTCTTGTTAAATAAACTTAGCATCATATAGATGGATAAATACATAACGAATATTGCATATGTGCATGCCTATATCAATATATGGATTTAATTAACAATCATATAGCATTCATTATCTTAAAACACTACTATTTTCACAGCTTGCAAAGACCCTAAAGTGAATTGTTGAATCAAGTGAACAATTTTTAATTTAATGCAAACTGTCACTTCGGTGTATTTTTCCTGATAATGAATGAATGTTTTGTGATATTTGCAAAGACTGAATCCATTTTATTTTAAAGCTGTGAAAACAAAATTTTGCAGACCAAATGGTGTTAATTTTGATGTATTGGGTTCACTCTTTGCACACTGAAACTTAATGGACTGTAAAACCTGTACGTGTGTAAACAGGAACCAAAAGGGTTGGATTCTCCTTACATTTAGTCCAATCTTACGCTGATATAACTACCCCCCTGTGGGTCAGGCGAGGGGCACATACAGGTTATAAAGAGAGCATAGACTGCACACCACAGAATATCCCTACCACTGGGGTGAGGGGAAGTGTTCTCTGCCTGGTTTAGAGACACCCTCCTAGCTGTGTGCCGGACTTCCTCCTTGCCCCTGTTGTAGGGCACATATCATGGTGGGAGAGGAGCAGAGCCCAAAATAAGGATTGTGGATGGAATGTGTTTTGTTTCAGCTATTCTGTGCTACCATGCCGTTTCCCAGAAGGCTCTCCTAAGCCAGAACTATCTAGAGCAGCCCCGGGCTAAAATTTAGGGACTCATAAAGATAATTTAAAATAGCCACCTTTTCTCTCCTCCTCATCAGCCTTTCTTGAGACTAGTGCAGAAGAAGGGTATGGGAGAATCTGTCCTGTTGACTTGGAAGGAGTTATTCCTGACATACACTGGGGTAAGTAAGTGGACAATCAGGTCCCCTAAGACCACTTGGGAGCATCAGATCCTGAGTTCCAGCTGTGGGGACTTTTTTTCTTGGCCTTGCTGTTGTTTCTTTTCTGACTGATCACTGCAACTGGCCTCAGGGAGGCTGACTCCCCAGCCCAGAGATGAGTCAATGTGCTTGTGGTGGGATTGCAAGGGAAGAGAAGGCAGACACACGCCTCTCAGAGGCTATGGCTACACTGCAGCCCTATTTTGAAATAAATTATTCTGGAATAGCTATTCACAAAAAAGATTTCAAAATAACGCTGCTACACACAGAAGGCTATGTCTACACTGGCCCCCCTTCACTTTGAAAAGAAAGGTGCTTTTGAAATCGGGGTTTCCTGCCGAAGGAACGCATCTATAAGAGTAGTTTGCAGTTTGAAAGCAGCACTTTCAATACTCCAGCTGGCTGTCATTATGCTAATGAGGTGATGAATATTCATATCAGTGCCTTATTAGCATTTTCAAACTGCTTCATTTACATGCCCCTTCCGAAAGGGAGGGGCACTTGTAGACATAGCCGGACATGTATTTTGAAATAGCACTTAGCTATTTTGAAAGACATTATGGCTACATGTACACAAGCCCCTTCCTTTCAGAAGGGGCATGGTAATGAGCGAGTTAGGAAGATACACTATGAATGTGCAGCACCTCCTTAGCATAATGGCAGTTATGCACAATTTGAAAATGCCATTTTCAAAACGCACGATGCCCGTATAGATGGGGGCCTTTCAAAAGGACCCCCCAGACTTTGAAAGCCCCTTCTTCCTGAGACCAAGTAGGAAGAAGAGGTTTTCGAAGTCCCGGGGGGTCCTTTTGAAAGGCCCCCGTCTACACGGGCAGCACGCAAGTCAAAAGCAGCACTTTCGAATCGCACATGGCTGCCATTATGCTAATGAGGTGCTACATATTCATGGAAGCACCTCATTAGCATCTTCCCAACTAGCTCATTACGAAAGGAAGTGGCTAGTGTAGATGTAGCCTGTATAAACACATAGCACTTATTTTGAAATAGCACCTATTTTGATATAATTATTTGAAAATAGGTGCTGTTAAAAGAGGCTGGGGCTACGCTACTGTCCACTTTTGGAAGAGGAATGCAAATATGCCCATTCAGAAAGGCAAATGAGGCACTAATTTGCATACTGTGCACCTCATTTGCATACTGGCAGCCACACGCTGTTCCAGAAATGCTGTTTTCAGAAAAAAAAATGTAGTATAGAAGAGGTTCATTCAAAAGGAAGCCCCACTTTTGAAAGCCTTTGTTCCTGAAAAATATGAGGAAGTAGGGTGCTTTCAAAGTGGGGTTTTCTTTCAAAAGAACCTCATCTACACTGCTTGTTATTTTTTCTGAAAACAGCAATTCCAGAACAGCAAGCAGCTGCCATTATGCAAATGCGGTTTGCAATATGTAAATCAACACCTTGTTTGCATTTTCGATTGTCTGCATTTGCATTCCCTTTCTGAAAAGGGAATGTAGTGTAGCTGTGGCCACAGGGAATATTGCTTACTTTGAAACAGTTATTTCAAAATAAGCACTATCCTGCGTCTTAACAGTGACTATTTTGAGAAAACTATTTTGAAATAAGCACTTTTGTTCCACAATAGCTACGTCTACTCATGTATGCTACATTGAAATAGCTTATTTCGATGTAGCGACATCAGAATAAGCTATTTCGATAAATAGCGTCTACATGTTCTCCAAGGCTGGTGCCGTCGACACTCAACGTCGACGTTGGGCAGCACCACATCGAAGTAGGTGCTGCAGGGGGGCGTCTACATGCCAAAGCGGCCCACATCGAAATAAGGGTGCCAGGAACAGCTGCAGACAGGGTCACAGGGTGGACTAGCACTTCCGGGGCAACAGCTAGCCGCTCCCTTAAAGGGCCCCTCCCAGACACACGCAGCCTGTACAGCACGCGGTCTGCAGAGCCACAGGCACACACACCCGTCAAAGCAGTATGGACCCCCAGCAGCAGCAGCAGCAGCAGCAGCAGCAGCAGCCAGAGGTCCACACACCTGCCCCTGGAGGAGCAGTGCTTGCCCTGCTTAGTGACATGCAGGAGGCAGCTGATCACCTTTTATTTGTGGAAGAGGAGCTGCCTCCAGGGGAGGAGGAAGCAGCCCCAGACCTTGCTGCCCTCCGCCCCCCCCACGCCACCCACGCCGCTGGCTGTGGAGCTACCCCATGAGCACCGACTGGTGGGAGCGGCTGGTGCTCGGCGAGTGGGACAACGACTGCTGGCTCCAGAACTTTCGTATGAGCCGGCAGACATTCCTGGAGCTCTGCCAGTGGCTCACCCCCGCACTGAGGCACCAGGACACCTCCATGCGACGTGCCCTCACAGTCGAGAAACGGGTTGGCATTGCTGTCTGGAAGCTGGCCACTCCAGACAGCTACCGATCCGTGGGGCAGCAGTTTGGTGTGGGCAAGGCCACCGTTGGGACTGTCCTCATGGAGGTAAGAGGACCCGGGGGGGGAGCCCTGGGGTGGATGGGAGCCCTGGGGTGCAGGGGAGCCCTGGGCGGGGGAGGGAGCCCTGGGGGGAGGGCAGCCCTGGGGGGAGGGAGCCATGGGGGGGAGGGCCAGACACACCCTGCACACCCCTCACTGGTGCTCTCCCATGTCCTTCCCCTGCAGGTCGTCCGTGCCATCAATACCCTGCTCCTCCACAGGCTCGTGCGGCTTGGGGACCCGGATGCTGCCATCGCGGGGTTTGCCGGCCTGGGCTTCCCAAATTGCTTTAGGGCTCTGGATGGGACCCATATCCCCATCCGTGCCCCGGAGCACAGCAGAGGGTGCTTCCTGAACAGGAAGGGCTACCATTCTGTGGTCCTCCAGGCCTTGGTGGACAGCCAGGGCCGCTTCCTGGACATTTATGTTGGGTGGCCTGACAGCACCCTCGATGCCCGGGTGTTCAAGAATTCAGGCCTGTGCTGCCGGCTGGAGGCGGGGACCTACATCCCCCAGCAGGAGATCCCTATGGGGGACACCACCATGCCCCTCTGCGTTGTCGCAGACGCAGCGTACCCCTTCCGGCCCTGGCTCATGCACCCTTATACGGGCCATCTCTCAGCCAGCCAGGAGCGCTTCAACACGCGCCTGAACCATGCGCACCAGGTGGTCGAGTGCACTTTTGGCCGCCTCAAAAGGCGCTGGAGGTGTCTCCTCACCCTCCTTGATGCAGGCCCCACCAACATCCCCCAGGTTGTGGGTGCGTGCAGCGCAGTCCACAACCTGGTCGAGAGCAAGGGGGAGGCATTCTTTCAGGGCTGGGCTGTGGAGGCTGGCAGGGCCGATGTGCAGTCACCCGCTGCCCCCAGTCGCCATGTGGACCCCGAGGGGATCCGGGTCCGGGAGTCCCTGCGGGCCGATTTCGACCAGGCCGTGGGGTGAACACTGGCAGGCCCCCCCACTGCACCTCCCCCATCCTCCACAACACTCCCTGCCCCCACGCCCACACCACAGAGCACCCAAGAGCACCCCCCCCACACTTTTCTTGCAAATAAAAATGGACCTGTTGTTTTTGAAACCAAAACCCAGTGATTTCTCTTATTATTCATACTACAAATATATAGAGAGAGAGGAGCAGAACAAAAGGGGGGAACTATTTACATGGGGGGGCAGGTACCATATAACAGAACAGAGGTGTAGCACAAACTATATACAAATATATATGATGGGGGATATGTACAAAGGCGGGGGGCACGTCCTGGGCCCCGCAACTCTCTACTGTCCGGCGCCCGGGGTTTGCGGGCAGGACCCTCGCCTCGGCCTGAGCCCTGGCCGAGGCTGGCTGGGGGCCGGGCGAACAGGCAGGTATGTCCGGTGGGTGTCAGCAGGCCGCAGGTCCCCCTTGGAGGAAGGCCCCAGGGTGGCGGACGGCAGTGGGACGGCGGTCAGAGCGGCGGTCGGAGCAGCAGGTGGAGTGGAGGGCAGGGTGGGCAGAGTGGCGGGCGGCGCAGCATGCGGGGGCCAGGTATTCCGCTACAAGCTCAAACGTGCGCATGAAGGCCCCCCAAGCCTCCTGGCGCCAGGCCAGCGCTCGCTCCTGGAGCTCCAGCCGCCGTTCCTCCACCCGCAGGTGACACTCTGACACCTCCAGCTGATGCCGGAGGGTCGCGTGCAGCTGGGGATCTGTGGCCGTCCTCTGTTGGTGGTGGTTCCGCCGTTGGCCCCATCCTGGGGCTGGTCGGTGCTCCGCCGAGGGGCTGGCCTGCAATGATGGCCCCGGTGGGCTCTCTGGGACCACGGGGACCTCACCGGCGCTCTCCGGGCCCTCTGATGGTGCAGCTGCGGAACACGGGGGGGAAGAAGAGTGGAGACAGACGTTAGTGTGGGCCCCGACCCGTGGCCCTTGTCCCCCCACCCCTCTGCTGCTGGTTCCCCACCCCTGTCCCTGGGAGATGCTGATGATGATGATGGGTGTCCCCCCCCATGGGGGACCCTAGGTTCCGCTCCCCACATCCCCAGGGATGGGGCATGGCACTGTCCTGCTGGCGGGGCAGGGGCTGATGCACTCTTCTGAGGGACATGCCACTGCTGTCCTTGGGGCCATGATCATCTGGGCATGTGGAGGGCCCTGGTCATGTCTGTTGTCCCCGCCCCTTAACCCCGGGGGTGTGCACCAGGGGGGTACATGCCTGACGGTCCGCTCCCATGGTCGGGGGACACCCTCTGGGTGGACACCCTGCTGGAGCTCTGGGATGGTATAGTGATGTGGAGCCCCCCTTCACTGGAGGAGGATTTCCCCTCCTCCTTCTCCTCTGGCATCCCAGGGGTGGGCTCCTGGGGTGGACCCCTGGGGTGCAGAGCTTGCCTCCGGGGCGGACTCCATCTCCAGGCCCTGCTGGGGCTTGTCAGCCGAGGTGTCAAGAGTGGCCAGTGGGGAGGAGGTGTGCCGGGGGCCCAGGATGGACCTGAGCTCCCTGTAAAAGGGGCAAGTGGCAGGGGCGGCCCCAGATTGGCTGGCCGCATCCCGGGCCCGGGCGTAACCCTGCCGCAGCTCCTTAACCTTACTCCTGACATGGTCAGGAGTGCAGGCAGGGTGACCCCGGGCAGCCAGGCCCTCGGCCAGCCGAGCGAACGCATCCACGTTCCGCCTCTTGCTCCCCATTACCTGGAGCACCTCCTCCTTGCTCCAGAGCCCCAGCAGGTCCCAGGTCTCGGCCTCCGTCCAGGAGGGGCCCCGCTGCCTTTTCCCAGGCTGGCTGCCAGGCTGGGAGCCCTGGCTCCCCTTGGGGGGGGGTGCCCTGGGGGTGCTTCGGGGGCTGGCGGGTGGCCATTGCAGCGGGGGTGGTGGATTGGAGCTGCAGGGAGGCATGCAGGCAGGCCACGTGTCAGTGCTGCCACCCGCACACGCTCTTAGCTTCCTGCACAGGAACGCAGTGGGCGGGGAGCTTTAAGGGGCCGCTGCATGTGGCCACCATAGAGCTCAGGGGCTGGAGAGAGCGTCTCTCAACCCCTCAGCTGATGGCTGCCATGGCGGACCCCGCTCTTTTGATGTTGTGGGACGCGGATCGGCTACACGTGCCCTACTTCGACGTTCAACGTCGAAGTAGGGCGCTATTCCCATTCCCTGATGGGGATAGCGACTTCGACGTCTCGCTGCCTTACGTCGATTTCAACTTCGAAATAGCGCTCGCCATGTGTAGACGTGGCGGGCGCTATTTCGAAGTTGGCACAGCTACTTCGAAGTAGCTGGCACGTGTAGACGCGGCTAATGAAGTTTATAGACTTTGACATAATGCAACCACTATTTTGAATTTACTTGGGTATAGTGTGTGCGTAGTGTAGACAACAGCAAAATTATTTTGAAATAATGGCTGTTATTTTGGAATAACGTTGCTGTGTAGCCATAGGCAGAGTCCTACATTGAGAGAACAAGCCTAGGAGCTCCATCTCCTGCAAGGGGTGGGGTATAGGATATGTCTCCTGGACACTGGCTACACTCCAATTTTGTAGTGGTTACTGGGGAATACAGAAAGCACTATCATTTACACTTGTGAATAGAAATGTATTATTTCCACAGTATACTTGCATTGTAAGTACTTCTGTGATGGCGTACTTGGCATTTATACTTAAGCTCTTTTAATCAGTGTTTACAGCAATACTGATAAATTCTTTCACTCAAAAAAGCATTGTGTTGCTGTTTGTTTCACTGCTTCTTACTCAAAATGAGGGAAAGAATTAGAGCCCAGACTACCATTACTGTGGTTACACATACACCCATCTAAGCCTATGTCTAGATTAGAGAAATTAGTCGACAGACGTGTTTGTCAGCAAACATCTTCCTACAAAACTTCTGTCAACAGATCATGGCCAGACCTCAAAGCAGATTACTCTTTTGATCCACTCCATCGACAGAGAGCAGCTGGGCTGCCTGGACACTCTCTCAACAAAATGGCCCCTGGACACACAGCAGACAGGGTCGCAGGTCAGCATTTCCTTCTGGGAGTCCTATTGAGATGAGCACTTAAAGGGACCCCCCGCCCCGACACCCATTCCCTGCCCATGCTGAGGCGTGCCTACCTCCTCAAGGGACAGCACAGTTGCTAGAGAAGAACTTCAACCGTTCCTGGGAGACACAGTTCTTTCCAGTGAGCCATGGCACCAGAGCAGCCCCAAGACTTGTGCTGGCCCCACACATAGAGGCATCAGCACCTGCTGCACCTCCTGACAGCCGTCCTCCTCTTCCTCATGGAGGGTAAGCCTGATACCACCTTTGAGAACCTCTTCCTGTCCCCCACCTCCCCGGATACAGGACATCAGGCTGTGGCCCACCATCCATGTGGAGAAGCGAGTTGCAGTCACCCTGTGGAAACTCACCATCCCCAACAGTTACTACTCTGTGGGAAACCAGTTTGGTGTGGAGAAGTCCACCACTGGGGCCCTCCTCATGAAGGTAATGCACTCTTGGGCTGCAGTCCCTGCAGGGGGAGGGGGTGTCCTGCCAAAGGGGGACCCTCAGGAAGTGGGGTTAGGGGTGTAAGGGTGGGGTTGGTTTAGAGATGGGAAGCCCTATCCCCAGGGGACTGTGCTGTCCCACCCTCACACAACCCTGCTGCCAGGGTGTGGCCTCATGGGGGGTTGCTTCCAGCAAGCTTGGGGGGGCAGGGACACCCCCCTCCCCAGGGCCCAGGAACTCCCTCCCTCAGTTCCTGAAGTGAGTGTTCAGTTCTCTCCATCATCGGAAGGCACTTGAACAATATCATCAATGCTGCCTCATGAGAATCCTAAATATCTCTTGGGAGAATAGGCACACGAACACTGGCATCCTGGAAGAGTCAAACATGACCAGCACTGAAGCCATTATCATTCATCAACAACTTCATTAGACTGGTCACAGGGTTCAGATGTCTGATCAGCACCTCCCAAAACAAATTTTGTTTTCTGAATTGGAGGAAGGACTGAGGAGTGACGGGGGCCAGCGGAAGCAATATAAGGGCATGCTGAAGGCACGCATGAGAAAGTGAAGCATTGGTGTCAACACATGGAAGAACCTTGCCCAAGACCATTTCCAGTAGAGAATGGTAGTCTATGAGGAGGTGGCATAATTTGAGAGCTCCTGCCACAGTGCAGATGAAGACAGGCGGAGAAGAAGAAAAGAGAATCAAAAACTGTCCCGCACCCCTCCAACAGCTACCAACACCTGCCTCTTCCGTGATAAGGTCTGTGGCTCCAGAACTGGGCTGATCAGCCGTCAAGGGACTCACAAACAGGAAAGTGACATGAAGATGTCCTACTCATTACCAAATGACCATCAAGAAGGAGATAAATGGAGGCATTGTGGCTCTTTGCTTTGGGGTCTTGTAGTATCTCCTCCTCCTGCCACAGGTCCAAGAGGCCCTGGGCCTCAGCTCTGGTCCAGGAGGAGGCCTGCCTCCTTGAGTCCCAGGGTGGCTCCTGGAACCCTTCAGGCTGGTCCCTCAGGGGCCCATGGGGCTCTTGGGACACCTGTGCATCCACCATGCTGCTGGCTAGTATAGCTACGGGCAGGTTGGAAGCAGCCACACTGCTCCTCCAATGCTCAGCTTCCTGCTACAGGGTTTCCCAGGCTCCCTGTGGCTTTAAGAAGAGGAAGCGGCAGGAAGCATAGAGCCCTGATTGCTGAGGGCAGGGTGTCCACTGGGACACCTGGGAAGCACCCTGGAGGCCTTTTGTACTGCCATAAGGCTCCCTGGAATGTCCAGACCTACCTTTTGTCCACAGAGATCTGTCAGCACTCTTCCTCATAGGGAGCAGAGTGTGGCTGTTAACAAAGCGCTGCGCTCTGTTGACTTGTCGTCTACAGAATGTGCATGTGAATCTGGACGCTCCAAAATGTTTTTTTGACAAAATGGCCATTTTGTCAACAAAACCCTCTAGTGTAGACAGCGTAAAAGATACATTCACAGGACTCTGGTGAGGTATTTTAACAGTATCCATAAGCAGAACTTGCAAACATGTCTAAATCAGGTTAAAAAACAGAACACAAACAATTTATAATTGAGTGGAACAGAATAGCAGATTGAGCCTCACAGTTATTGTTAAAATGTGTTTTGTAAAAAACCTCCTTTGGTATTTTAAGTTGGGTGATTGGACATTAGGTAGCAAATACGCATTGTATAAGCCTTTCACATAGAATCATAGAATGCTAGGGCTGGAAGGAACCTTGAGAGGTCATCAAGTCCAGCCCCCTGGAAACCTACTTCAACTCTAAAACTGTAAAGACCATGAGCCAGTGTTTTCTATTTCACACACAAAAGAACAGAAAAACTAATAATACATTGGATGTCACGGTAACTCCTTATACCTACAATAAATTAGAGAGGGGGTGAGAAGGAATACATTTAGGTCTGCCTCATCAGGGTCTGACATTTGGTATAGCTCTACTAACTTAATGGAACTACAATGATTTACACCAACCATTACTTCTTAATTCAGGTGTATTCCAGAATGATTAAGGGCTCACACAATTCCCCCACTAGTCAAAAGGAGTCGACCAGCTAATTTTAAAAGGAGCTGGACTGGGCCTACCCTGCCCTTAGATGTGTGTCACAGATTCTTCCAAAATGCCTGATAAAATTCAGGTAAACTGTAAAAGAATCTACAAACAAGCCATACACCTGAGTGTCATTCCTAGTGAGACATCCAAAGCCTGCTCCAAATTAATTTGCAGTATGAAGATCTAGGAGGTGAAAATACAAAATTGCTATCACCTAACAAAAGGGCTTTGTATAAAAAGAATAATTTCAAGAAAGAAAAGGCTTGTCCTGGTAACTGGACTGATATGTTGTAAGGTTTGAAGGTGCATCTGGGCGTCTGATCCTAATTCAGCACTGAAGTCTATAGGACTATTCTGGTGCTTGAAGAATTATATCTTCTAGAAGAGGAAAGTGTTCAGGTCAAGGTCTTTGGATCACGACAGTCTTTATTTTCTATGGTCTTAGTTATAGATCTTGACAAGAGCAACAGATGCTATGGACTTGTTCCAGCTTCACTGGTGCCAGTGGGAATTACGTCATCCATTTCTGTGAGAGCAGACTCAGGCCCCGTAGTGACAAATGTCCCTAACATTTTCTACTAAACAGTGATTTTAAGCTACTTTTATGGACCACAATTTTGATTTAATTCAAATAGATACATTTCTGAAGTTTGCTTACTTTGCAGATTTTGGAGAGGAATGGAAGATGGGACCCAGAGCGGAGAAGGAGATCATGGTATTAAAATTTGCCTCACAACTGAGAAACATTCAGTCCTTTAGAGCTCTTTATGAACGCATAGAAGATCAGAAAGCAAAATACTGCTGTGGACAGATGTACCTAATGTAGTCTCATCAGTCATGCTAGGAAGGTTTGAGCTTGATTTTTGAAATACTGTTAGCTGTTCTACGTGGAGGTCTTGTTGGAGGTAAGTAGAGTATTGGTGTTTACTGATGCAGTTGACAGCACTTGTTAATTTTTGGGGTAGAGGAAAAAGAATTCAGAATTCTAAGGGAGACAGGCAGATAGTCTTGTGTATTCATTTGAGGCATTTATGCAAGCTTCCTCTCATTCTAACGAGTAGAAAAAACCAGAGGACATTGGAAAAATAGCAGCTTAAGCTCTGATTCAGGTAGACACACACTAAAGCATATCTTTATTCAACACAGCACTTACTCTCATACATCAGTTTCACCACATGCTTTAGTCCCATTGATTTACGCATGTGCTTAAGTTCAGTCCCAAATAGGGTTAGTTTGCTGAACATGGGCCTAGATCAGTAACAAACTGAGCTCTGTGTTCATTTACTAGTAATAATAATAATGTGTACTTACTTAGCACTTTTCCTCTTCTAGCTCAAAGTACTTTGCGAACATTAATGAATTATGCCTCCTCACACCCCAGTGAGGTAGGAAAAGAAAGCATGATCCCCATTTTATAGAAAAAAAAAAGGAACTAGTATAAAGAGCTTGAAATCACTTATCCATGGCAACCAAAGACAGTCTGTAACACGTGGAATATCACCCAATCTGAGCACCTAGTTCTGAGCTTTATTCACAAAACCATCCTTCCCACTAGATTATTGTAAAATAAGCAAAAGGAAGTTTAATTTGACGTCTTTATGTAAGACAAAGGTATCTTCATTTAGATCAGCAGTAATTTTTTCTTTAAAACAATCAGATTTTGACAGAATGGAAGCACAGGTTTGTCTGATCTGTTGCTTGAATTACACAAAAAAGTTTGATGAACACACCCAGGTGACTAAAATAATGAAAGTGACAGATAGTGTATTGATGCATAATCACTGTCTAGAATGCAGAATTTATGAGCAGCATGATTTTGAGAACAATGACTTGTAATTAAAGATGTGCTGGTTACAAAAACAAAACAAAACCACCTTTGTGTGTAACACCGATTAATTACATTTTCCAATGAGACTAGCTCTGAAAAGTCTGTGCTGCTATTTATATCTGACCACATTCAGAAATGATATGGAATTAGTATTCTTTAGCAGTGTTATTTTGCTTTGGGACAGTGTAAATATCTCCTTTCAGATAACATCTCTTGAGCGAATTAAAAGCTAACCAGGTCTACAAGACTAGGATATGAACCACTGGTGTCAGTGTGATGGATGAGAATTATAGGCAGACAAAGACTGGATTATGAAGTCAGTTCCCCTATCTAACTTACCTATCTACCTACCCGCGTCATTCTGACTTTTTGCACACCCTTAGATTCAATGAAACTAAAGCTGTGTCTAGATTGCCGAGAACTGTTGGCAAAAGATACACAAATTGCACAATGCCTTTGAGAATCTTTGGCCAACAGCTCCGTCAGGAGAGGCTTTACCAACATTTGGCCCATTCACATGGGGCCAAATGTCAGAAAAAAACCCCTTTGTCAAGACTTCCCTTTTTCCTCATGGAAGGAGGTATACAGGAATGTCTGCAGAACACTCCTGACTGGTAGATCTCTTTCGAGAGATCTGCAGTCTGGATGCACTCTCTGGGCGTTTCTACACAGGCCACTTTCAAAGAAAGTGGCATGCAAATACATGGCCAGAAATATGCTAATGAGGTGCAGATACAAATTCCCCACGCCTCATTAGCATAACGTCACGGGATTTGGAGTCCGGAAGCCCGTTCTTCCAGACTCCAAAATGCCATTTAGAAGCGTGGCCCTCTGGGGCTCTTCTGGAGGGAAGTCCTTCCAGAAAAGCCCCCAGGGGCCACGCTTCTAAATGGCATTTTGGAGTCTGGAAGAACGGGCTTCCGGACTCCAAATCCTGTGATGTTATGCTAATGAGGCGTGGGGAATTTGCATCCGCTCCTCATCAGCATATTTTGGGCCGTGTATTAGCATGCCTATGTAGAAACGGCCTCTGTCAACAAAACTTCTGTGTCCATAGACATTTTGCTGACAGAATCCTGTTGTCTTGACATAGCCTTATGGGTTTCATGCTTGGAGTTTGCATTAACCAGAACCTAATCTTCATGTTACAAAAACAAAAATGCCTCAGAGCATCTCTAATTAAAATAAGCTACAAGGCTGGTGTGAGGGCTCGCTAAGTGGTTTGAGCATTGGCCCTGTAAACCCCCAGTTGTGAGCTCAGTGTTTGAGAAGCCATTTGGGACAAATAGACTTAAAAAAAAAGTGTTAGGGATGGTGATTGGCCCTGCTAAGAGGACAAGGGACTAGACTGAATGATCTCTTGAGGTCCCTTCCAGCTTTATGAGATAAACATACCCTGATTCTGAAAGTGGCTGAGCACATAGCCTTTAACCTTTCTTTCTCTCTCTCCCTCTCAGGCTCTCAACACACTTATTCATGACTGAGGCCTCCACAAGCACCTATCAGTTACAAGAGCTCTTCGGCTTTTTTTCTGCTGGTAACTGGGACCCCTTGGGGAGGTAGTTAGGCCTCTCCTCACAGTAGTGGCAAGGAGGCTGCTGACAGCTCATGTAGCAACATCCATGACTCTGGCACCCATGTGGTGTGACAGTTCCCTCCGCAAATCTGTTTTCCATGTGACCAGCCACCATCCCACAAACAACCAGGAAGTGCAGTCTGAGAACCACTGGGCTAAAGGATGGATGACCTCGCCCACCCCAGCCTTTAAAAACATTGAGCAAATATATAAACACATGGTGAAAAAACACATGCATAAGACGTGATATCTTTCTAATTGTAACAATGAATAAGCTCTAGACTAGGGTTCTAAGAAATGTGAAGAATCCACATTATTGAATTGTTTGAGAACAGGTGAGACAAACACCTCTCAGGATGGCCTCAGCGTATTTGGTCATTCATCATCATGGAAGGCTGAACTAGACCTCTCAAGGTTCCTTCCAGTCCTACATGTCTGTGATTCACATCAACAGCCATACGAACATTCTCACACAGATAATGGCACATTTAATACTTCCCAAATGTCACATATGCCCTTGGAATAAAGCAACAGCAAGTTTCCTTTAAAATCATTGGCAACGCTGTTGACAAATAAAACTTGCCATATAACTACAGGCTATTTTGCTTATTCACTAGTGAGTGAGAATGATTAAAGTAATGGCTGGGCTTCATGTTTTTTTCATGCTATCACAAATGGTCACTGCTACAGCTCAGCCATCCATGGAAGGCCAGGATTCATCTCCTGGCAATCATATCTTTCTTTTGATTCACAGAACTATTCTCCACATCTGGATCAGCTGCTCAGAGTGACAAAACATGCAATGGTGTCGACAAGCACACAGTTCTACAATCAAGTGAAACAGGATTGGGTTTCTAACTACATTTCTCTCAATATCTGCATGTTGAGAAATCAACATATATACTGTGACAGTGATTGCTGCTAGGCAACTGGCACGTTGTCATACGTGGTCTTGGCACAGCAAGAGGCCTAAAGGCTGGGATTTCTGAGAGGTCAGCCTTCCCTCAGCACACATCAGGAGTATGCAGAAGCTATGTTGGTATAATCAGACATTTACTGTGATGTTCAAACCTCACGGTGTGAAAATATCCCCAGCAACGCTGCAGCAGGAAATCCATCTTTCAGAAAGTTGTGAACTCGTGAAAACAGAGTTTTGGAATTGAAACCATGCTGCAAATTTAGTGATTGCTACCTCTGCAAGGTTCCTAGCACACTTCTGGATACTACAAATCATGCCAAGCAGCCACTATACAGTAATGTAACGGGAAGCTGATGGAATTGAATGTGTGAGGTGAGAAAGAGGAAGAGAAGGGATAGACATATTATGAGAATGAAGAGGAACTATCTCAAGCTATATCATTTCCCTACCCGTGAAAACGGCCTTTGCTCTCCTTCCTTCCAGGCATAGACAGACTTGTCAGAATACAAGGTTATCCTCAGAAAGATTCTTTCAGTGTGTGTGTCTAATATATCTTTATCTGACTCAAGTAGAACAGATCTAAATAGCGTACAGAGACAGATCTATGTCTTCACACACACAATACTTACATTTAGTTAAGGGGACTAGATTTCTCGGTGAAACTCAGTGGACACTCATACTAGCTTCAATAGCTTATACATGTGTGACTATATTAAAATTAGAACTTTAAATGGATCATTAATGATTTTCCATCCACTTCTTTCCCGAGAGCAGATTCTCAGGCATGAAGAAAATCAGAATGGAAAAGCCAGATTTGACGACATGCACATCAAAAGTCTCAAAGGCTGTGTCTACACTGGAAAGTTCTGTTGACAGAACTCAGGGAGCATCTACATGCATAAAACTTCCTGTTGACAGAGTCTCAACAGAACTGTGCTTTTGCCTCAACAGAGTTATCCCTTGAAAATTTGAGGCATAACACTCTGGTTGCATCTACACTAGCAAGTACATTCGAAAGTGAGGTCAAAAGACGGCCTTCTTTCAAAATAACCTGCTGAGCATCTACACATACTCCACGATCTTTCAAAATTAACTTCAAAAGAACGGAGCCGTTCCGCTGAAGTTGGTCCTCCGTTGCTACCTGGGATGATGATTTAGAAAGACAGCGAGTGTAGAAACTCGGCGGTTAGCTATTTCGAAAGAGGGCGTCCTGCATGGTGGCAATCAGTTGGGAGGTGGTGGTGCGGCTCACATCCTAAGTGGAACTCTGTGGCTCTGGCATCCAGCTGTGTTTAAAGACGCAGGAAGCTGAGAGCGTGCAGGAAGCAGGGAGCCCATCCTGCTCACCGGCACACTGCCTGCTGTGACACCTCAGTCAGGTCCTCACCATCCCAGGCCCCACGGCCAACCACCCGGACCCACATCCACCCCAGGGGCCCTCCAAGGACAGCGGGAAACCCTCCCAGTAGATGAGCCAGGACCCAAAGTGCCAGGCCCCCTCCTGGATGGAGGCCAAGTTCCAGGATCTCCTCTCCCTATCGGAGGATGAGGAGGTCCTCCACCAGACAGGGGCCTGGCATTGCAACACTGTGGCATTTGAGCACCTGTCGAAGGTCCTGATTGGCTGGGGTTTCTCCACCCGCACACTGAACGAGGTCCGTTCAAAAGTAAAAGAATTCTGGCAGGGCTATTGCAAGTCCCGGAATGCGGCCGAGTGGTCGGGAGCAGCTCGCACAAGCTGCCCCTACAACAAGGAGCTCCACCACCTCCTGGGGCTGGAGGAGGCCAGACCCCCGGTTATCACCCTGGACATGGCTGAGCCCAAGACTGAGCCCAAGACTGAGCTGAAGATGGCAATGGAGACTGAGGAGCGCCTGGGACGGGCAGCCAGCACCAGGCACCCGTGGATAGTATGCCGACTGGAACCCACCAGTGATGATGAGGGCTCAAGTGAGGGGGGGCCTCGTTATCAAAATCCCATCTGGGCTGTCCAGCCAGGCCCCATCCGCCCATGCCTCACCCAACTTCCTGGTGGTACCCTGTTTTCAGAGCTGCCATTCCACTTTCTGTCACCAGAAGGCAGTGCAGTCTGGCAGTTCTCTGTCAACAGAGCAACTTGTGTGTAGATGCAATCTGTCGACAGAAGTTTTGTCAATATTTCTCCATTGACAGTAAGGCCATGTCTACACTTGGCCAAAATTTCGAAAGGGCCATGATAATGGCCAAATCAGAAAATACTAATGAGGCGCTGAAATGAATATTCAGAGCCTCATTAGCATGCTGCCGGCTGCAGCACTTCAGAAGCGCTGTATTTCGATCACGCACTGCTCGTCTACATGGGGCCCTTTTTGAAAGGACCCTGCAAACATTGAAGTCCCCTTATTCCTAGACACAGCCTAACTTCTGTCAACAGATGCATCTAGTGTATGCATAGCCTAATACATAGAAGCCCCATTTCTTGGCTGGTATAAGTCTGAATAATTCTATTAATTTCTGACAGTCTGAGATGGGGGGTGGAGCAAAAATACTCATAACCATACTTAAAATGATCATCTGTTAACCTTTGATTTTAACTGATATTTAATATCGTAGTTTTTGTACATTCTTGCAACCTAGAAACAAGGACTGCATTCAGTTAGCTGTCTTTCATTTTTATTTTCGACTATGAAGTCTTTTTGTAATACCATCTCTATTTTTCTGAAAAGATTTAATCTATTCCGTTGAATAGTTTGTACTGTTGGATCATTTCAGTGGCTGAAAATGCTTTTTTGCATCTGTATTTGAGGAAAAAAAAATTATGCCTACCTCTCCGTTGTAGATCTTGCCACAGTTACCCATACCAGGTCCATCATCACCAGGTTCAACTACTGTAATGATTTCTATACAGATTAGCAGGTGGAATCTGCAATGGGAGCAGAAAGCAGCAGCTTGTTTGTTTCATGGAGCAATGCTCTAAAGTCTGCAGTAACCACTTCCTCATGCATTTCTGGGTTTTGACCTTGACTTATAAAATTCTATATGGCTACGGCTACACTAGCCCCTTCCTTTTGAAAGGGGCATGGTAACGAGCTACAGCAGCAGATGCTAACGAGGCATTGCCATGAATATGCAGTGCCTCATTAGCATAATGCCAGCCACGCACGGTTTGCAAGTGCTGCTTTGGAATCACGCACTGCCCATGTAGACGTGGGCCTTTTGAAAGGACTCCCAGGATTCAAAAACTAAATAGGAAGAAGGGGCTTTCAAAGTCCAAGGGGGTCCTTTCAAAAGGTGCCCGTCGACATGGGCAGTGCATGATTTGAAAGCGGCACTTTTGAACCATGTGCAGCTGGCATTATGCAAACGAAGTGCTGCATATTCACGGCAGCACCTCATTAACATCTTTTGAGGTGGCTCGTAACCATGCCCCTTCCAAAAGGAAGGGGCTAGTGTAGACGCGGCCTACATGTTTATGGTTCTTGCAAACACTGTCATGAAGCCTGCTGCATTGCACACAGCTACCTGGGAGCCTGAAAATGACATAAAAATTACGTCTACACGTGTATGCTACATCGAAATAGCTTATTTCGATGTAGTGAAATCAAAATAAGCTATTTCGATGAATAGCGTCCACATTTCCTCCAGTGCTGGTGCCGTCGACGTTGAACGTCGACGTTGGGCAGCACTACTTCGAAGTAGGCGCTGCAGGGGAGTGTCTACATGCCAAAGCGGCCCACATCGAAATAAGGGTGCCAGGAACAGCTGCAGACAGGGTCACAGGGTGGACTAGCACTTCCGGGGCAACAGCTAGCCGCTCCCTTAAAGGGCCCCTCCCAGACACACGCAGCCTGTACAGCACGCAGTCTGCAGAGCCACAGGCACGCACACCTCATCGAAGCAGTATGGACCCCCAGCAGCAGCAGCAGCAGCAGCAGCAGCCAGAGGTCCGCACACCCACCCCTGCAGGAGCAGTGCTTGCCCTGCTCAGTGCTATGCAGGAGGCAGCTGATCACCTTTTATTTGTGGAAGAGGAGCTGCCCCCAGGGGAGGAGGAAGCAACCCCAGACCTTGCTGCCCTCCGAGCCCCTCCCCCAGCTGCACACACCGCCAGCTGTGGAGCTACCTCACGAGCACGGACTGGTGGGAGTGGCTGGTGCTCGGCGAGTGGAACAATGAGCGCTGGCTCCAGAACTTTTGCATGAGCCGGCAGACATTCCTGGAGCTCTGCCAGTGGCTCACCCCCGCACTGAGGCACCAGGACACCGCCATGCAATGTGCCCTCATGGTTGAGAAATGGGTCGGCATCGCTGTCTGGAAGCTGGCCACTCCAGACAGCTACTGATCCGTGGGGCAGCAGTTTGGCGTTGGCAAGGCCACCGTCGGGGCTGTCCTCATGGAGGTAAGAGGACCCGGGGGAGGGCCTGGGGGAGAGAGCCCTGGGGTGGAGGGCCAGACACACCCAGCACACCCCTCACTGGTGCTCTCCCATGTCCTTCCCCTGCATGTCGTCCGTGCCATCAATGCCCTGCTCCTCCACAGGCTTGTGCGGCTTGGGGACCCAGATGCCACCATCACGGGGTTTGCCAGCCTGGGCTTCCCAAATTGCTTTGGGGCTCTGGATGGGACCCATATCTCCATCCGTGCTCTGGAGCGCAGCGGAGGACGCTTCCTAAACAGGAAGGGCTACCATTCTGTGGTCCTCCAGGCCTTGGTGGACAGCCAGGGCCACTTCCTGGACATTTATGTTGGCTGGCCTGGCAGCACCCACGACGCCCGGGTGTTCAGGAATTCAGGCCTGTGCCGCCAGCTGGAGGCAGGGACCTACATCCCCCAGTGGGAGATCCCTGTGGGGGACACCACCATGCCCCTCTGTGTCGTCGCAGACGCGGTGTACCCCCTCCAGCCCTGGCTCATGCACCCTTACACAGGCCACCTCTCAGCCAACCAGGAGCGATTCAACGCCACCTGAACCATGCGCGCCAGGTGGTCGAGCGCACTTTTGGCCACCTCAAAGGGCGCTGGAGGTGTCTTCTCACCCACCTTGATGCAGGCCCCACCAACATCCCCCAGGTTGTGGGCACGTGCAGCGCACTCCCCAACCTGGTCGAGAGCAAGGAGGAGGCCTTCCTCCAGGGCTGGGCTGCGGAAGCTGGCAAGGCCGACGTGCAGCCACCCGCTGCCCCCAGTCACCAGGTGGACCCCGAGGGGATCCGGGTCCGGGACACCCTGCGGGCCCATTTCGACCAGGCCGCGGGGTGAACGCTGGCAGGCCACCCACTGCACCCCCCCATCCTCCACAACACTCCCTGCCCCCACGCCCACACCACAGAGCACCCAAAAGCACCCCCCCCCACTTTTCTTGCAAATAAAAATGGACCTGTTGTTTTTGAAACCAAAAAACAGTGAATTCTCTTATTAATACTATATATATATATATATATATATATATGTATCAGAACAAAAGTGGGGAACTATTTACATGGGGCGGCAGGTACTATAAAAGAACAGGGGTCCAACACAAACTATATACAAATAATGGGGGATATGTACAAAGGGGGGGGCCACGTCCTCGGCCCCGCACCCCTCTACTGTCCGGTGCCTGGGGTTGGAGGCCGCGACCCTCGCCTCGGCCTGAGCTGTGGCCGACGCTGGGTGGGGGCCGGGCGAACCGGCAGATACGGCCGGCAGGTGTCTGCAGGCCCCAGGTCCCTCTTGGCGGAAGGCCACAGGGTGGTGGACGGTGGTGGGACGGCGGTCGGAGCAGCGGGTGAAGTGGCAAGCAGAGCGGCAGGAGGCACAACATGGGGGGCCAGGTATTCCGCTATGCGTTCGAATGTGCGCATGAAGGCCCCCCATGCCTCCTGGCGCCAGGCCAGCGCTCGCTACTGGAGCTCCAGCCACCGCTTCTCCACCCGCAAGCACCACTCCGACACCTCCAGCTGACGCCAGAGGGTCGCGAGCAGCTGGGGGTCCGTCGCCGTCCTCTGGTGGCTCCTCCTCTGTTGGCCTTGTCCTGGGGCTGGTTGGTGCTCCGCCAAGGGGCTGGCCTGCTGGGATGGCCCCGGTGGGCTCTCCGGGACCACGGAGACCTCGCCGGCGCTCTCCGGGCCCTCCGATGGTGCAGCTGCGGAACGCAGGGGGGAAGAAGAGTGGAGACAGCCGTTAGTGTGGGCCCCGACCCGTGGCCCTTGTACCCCCCACCCCTCTGCTGCTCGTTCCCCATCCCTGTCCCTGGGAGATGCTGCTGATGATGATGGGTGTCCCCCCCACGGGGGACCCTAGATTCCGCTCCCCCCATCCCCAGGGATGGGGCATGGCACTGTCCTGCTGTGGGGGGCAGGGGCTGATGCACTCTTCTGAGGGGTATGCCACTGCTGTCCTTGGGGCCATGATCATCTGGGCATGTGGAGGGCCCTGGTCATGTCTGTTGTCCCCGCCCCTTAACCCCGGGGGTGTGCACCAGGGGGGTAAGTACCTGACGGTCTGCTCCCATGGTCGGGGGACACCCTCTGGGCGGACACCCTGCTGGAGCTCCGGGATGGTATAGCGATGTGAAGCACCCCGTCGCTGGAGGAGGATTCCGCCTCCTTCTCCTCCGGCATCCCAGGGGTGGGCTACTGGGGGGGGCCCTGGGGTGCCAGGCTTGCCTCCGGGGCGGACTCTGTCTCTGGGGCCTGCTGGGGCTCATCGGCCAAGGTGTCAAGAGTGGCCGGGCGGGAAGGAGGTGTACCGGGGGCCCAGGATGGACCTGAGCTCCCTGTAAAAGGGGCAAGTGGCGGGAGTGGCCCCAGATCGGCTGGCCACATCCTGGGCCTGGGCGTAACCCTGCCGCAGCTCCTTAACCTTACTCCCGACGTGATCAGGAGTGCGGGCAGGGTGACGCCGGGCAGCCAGCCCCTTGGGTAGCTGAGCAAACGCATCTGCGTTCCACCTCTTGCTCCCCATTACCTGGAGCACCTCCTCCTCGCTCCAGAGCCCCAGCAGGTCCCGGATCTCGGCCTCCGTCCAAGAGGGGCCCCGCTGCCTTTTCCCAGGCTGGCTGCCAGGCTGGGAGCCCTGGATCCCTTTGGGGGGGGCACCCTGGGGGCCGTTGGGGGCTGCCTAGCGGCCATCACTGTGGGGGTGCTGAAATGGGTCTGCAGAGGGGCGTGCAGGCTGGCCGCGTGGCAGTGCTGCCACCTGCACGCGCTCTTAGCTTCCTGCACAGGAACGCAGGGGGCAGGGAGCTTTAAGTGGCCGCTGCACGCAGCGACCATAGAGCTCAGGGGCTGGAGAGAGCGTCTCTCAACCCCTCAGCTGATGGCCGCCATGGCGGACCCCGCTCTTTCAATGTTGTGGGACGCGGATCGGCTACACGTGCCCTACTTCGACGTTCAACGTCGAAGTAGGGCGCTATTCCCATCTCCTGATGGGGATAGCGACTTCAACGTCTCGCCGCCTTACGTCGATTTCAACTTCGAAATAGCGCTCACCACGTGTAGACGTGGCGGGCGCTATTTCAAAGTTGGCGCGGCTACTTCGAAGTAGCCGGCGCGTGTAGACGTGGCTAAAGACAGACATGGATGTTTGATCTGTGTCAGAAGAGAAACTACACCAGCTACAAAAAAGTAACCTCTACAGACATGAAATTTCAGTAAATTCTAAGTTATATTAGGCGCGGCTGGCCCAAGAATCTGAAGGTTAGTACGGAAGTGACAAACAAAGACTTCGCAGTGCGTGGACAAGGAAGTAAGTCAAATGGCCTCGTAGTTAAAAGCAATTGTATCATAGTTCCACACGAAGTGAGAGGAGAAATCCTAAATCTTGTAAATTAAAGAAACCAAGGATTAACCAAATGCCATGAACAGGCCAACCAGGCAGTGAGGTGGGGTGGCATCAGCAAGAACATAATGAAGCATCTCCAGATGAACATTGCAGAAACCACAGACCAACACAACTCAAAGAACCTTTGATAAGACCACCTGTAGTGGGCAGACCTTGAAAGAAACTAACTGCAGATTTTTGTGAATCAGAGGACAGCCGTACGTGGTTGTTGTGGGCTGGTTTTGCAAATAGAGAGAACTGATGCACTGGAAAGTCATACCATGTAAGAAAGAGAAAGTGAAGTTTATTTGTGCTCCCATTGGTGTTCCGGAACAACTACTGACGGACCATGCGTCACTGCTGCTGAATGTGAATCATTCCATACAAAATACAGTTTTTCTCATGTTATTGCAGTGCACATTACCCACCTGCAAATGGAGAGGCTGAAAAAGCTGTGTAGATAGCCAAGAGATTTGTACAGTGGGAAGATCTGTTCCTGGTTCTTCTGAGTTGAAAATAAATACCAATAGCAGCTGCTGGATTTTGTGCAGCACAGCTCCTGAAGGGAAGACAACACAGAACTATGGTTCCCACTTTGGAAGACTGGCCAGACAGGAAGAAGGTAGTCAACTTGGAAAAAAAGGAAAAAAAATTTCCCACGTACGCTTGAACAACAGAGGTCACTCAGTTAAAGAACTGGTGGGTCAAGAACCAGATGACTGTTTTTGTGTCAAATTGGAGAGAGAGAAAGGACTGGCAATTCCAGCTGTGATAAAGAAAAGGAATTCAGTCCCTGGATTATATATGATTGAGAGGCTGACAGTAGAAAGTTCAGCAGAAACTGTCAGTATCTATAGTTTGTTTCTCAGCAAGAACAATCAGCAAAGCAAACATTACAGATGGAAGATTCAGAGCAAGAAATAGGGGTCTCTGAAATTCCAAACCAACCGCAACCAGTCATTGCAACTAATGGACCACCAGATGACCAAATTGTTTCACATTTAGGTGTGTAATTGGAAAACCAATACAATTCAGACACACTGAACAGACTGATTTGTACTTACCTACAAAGATAGCAGGGTATTGTACATTTTGTAAACTCTAGGAATGTAGCACTAAGAAGGGGAACATGTAAATGCAATGCATGACTATGTTATACTACTCAGCCACTAGGTGGTACTGTGCCTAAAATACCTCATTTAAGTTCACCATAGCAATACCATTAAGGATATGTGTACACAGCAGCCTAATTTAAAAATAAGCTATTCCGGAAAAGCTAGATGAGGTTCCTTTGAAAACAAACCCTGTTTTCGAAAGAGCCCTTCTTCCTGAAACAAAATAGGAAGAAGAGTTCTTTGGAACATGGAGTTTGTCTTCAAAGAAACCCTGTCTACACAGCTGATTTTGCTTCTGGAAAAGCCTCTTCCAGAAGCATGATTGCGTGAGAATATGCATATGAGGTGTGAGATATGTAAATCCATGCTTCATTTACATTTTCAATGTCGCTTATTTGTATTCCACTACTGAAAGCAGAATGCAGTGTAGCTGCAGTCTTATACCCTATTACGAAATAGATCCATTGGACGCACTATGGCATATCAAAATAGGCAGTCTTCCCTGCGGCGGCATCTATATTACAGCGATCTCTTGAAAGATGATCTTCCAGAAGATCTCTTCCAAAAGATCTTCTTTTGAAAGAATGCGTCCACACACAAAAAAGCAAATCGAAAGATCGATTCGGTCTTTTGATAGAAAGCGGCCACACAGCCCCAGTTCTTCCAAAAGAACAGGCCAGAGATCAAAAATTCTGGCACCATGCGGACCACTCTTTTGAAAAAAGGGCCTGCGGAGCACCTCTGCTTGCTTTTTTTTTGAAAGAAGCTTTCAAAAGAAGGCGCTCTTCCTGATCCGGGAGCAGAAGCGGGCTTCCAGAGGAAGAGCCACATTCTTTTGATTTCGGATCGAAGGAGAGCATTTTGTGTGTGGACGCTCTGCATGTTCTTTTGAAAAAAGGCCTGATTTTCCAAAAGAACTTGTTAGTGTAGGTGCATCCTGTCTTAACAGCTCTTATTTTGAAATAGCTGTTTCAAAATAGGTGCGATTCCTCATAGAATGAGGTTTACCAATTTTGAAATAAGCCCAACTGCTATTTCAAAATCATTTTGAAGTAGCGGTTGCCTTGTGTAGGAGCTAGAAAAATGGTTGTTATTTCAAAACAACTTTGCTGTGTAGACTTTCCATAAAGGATGTTACACTGAACAGATCCCACGTGTACCTTGCTAAGAAGGAATTTGCAAGAAGTACATGGCAACGAGGGTCCTAACTGTGTGCAAGTTGACTTCTCTTCCCATGCATCAGCAGGTCAGGTGATGTACTCTGACTCCTAAACTCTGGGCCTGAATGGCAAGAGGTTGTTTTTACTGAAGTTTTCCAGGTGAATTTTCTTTTACAGTTTACTGGGATGCTAAGTGAAATAACTGCTGGTTTATCGGTCTACCACTAAAGCAAGTTGGACAGGGGCACGCTTTACAGACAGGCTGGGCACAAGAAAAACAAGGACTGAGAAGAAAGCAGCAGGTTAGCACATCAATTTAACTTAATTTGAGATTGTAAATGCTCAGTTGCATGAATTGTATTATTTTGTATTATCATTGTGTGGTGTCACTATTCAGTGGTTTGAGCTGCTATATGCAGGGTAGTGAGTTCAATCCTTGAGGAGGCTGTTAGGGATATGGGGCAAATAGACTAAAAAAAAATCTGTCAGGGATGGTGACAGGTCCTGGTGTGAGTGCAGGGGACTGGACTGGATAACCTCTCAAGGTCCCTCCCAGTTCTATGAGATACGTATAGGTACTGCTGTCTACTGTTGTGGGAATGCCCTAGTTATAATGGCAAGCTGCCATAATGTCATCTTTGTTCCAAAGTAACAGAGGTAGCCATGTTAGTCTGTACTCCAACAAAAAAAGCAGCAGAAATGTAGCACTTGCAACTCTAACAAAATTATTCAGATCAGAAGAAGTGGGTCTGTCCACGAAAGCTCGTACCCGAATAAATCATTTTGTTAGTCTTTAAAGTGCTACATTTCTGCTGCTTTATCTTTGTTCCATGTAACTACACAGTGAGCCAAGGTATCATTTTTGGGCCATGTTCTTGCAGACCCACCACTTCACTAGAATGTAACATCCTTCCCAAAAATATTTGCCCAGCAGATGCTACTTCTAAAAGTGATATCACAGGTGAAGCACAGAGCTCTGAGAACCAAAACCTTCATCCTCTACAGTCGATGTGCCCTTATTTCTGCATACCAGTCTTCTCCAGTGGAAACTGGAAAAATGCATTGTATTTGAGAATTGCATTATAATCTTTAAAAGAGGGAGAGAAGGGACTTCTTGAGAGCCTGATCCATGCCTTACTCCTCCCTGTAATCAATGGAACTACTCACAGTTATTACTAGAGACAGAGAGGTAGCCGTGTTAGTCTGTATTCTATCAAAACAAAAAAGCACTTATGCAGCACTTTAAAGACTAACAAAATAATTTATTAGGTGATTAGCTTTTGTGGGACAGACCCACTTCTTCAGATCAAGTACTACTAGAATGAGCCAGGATCATAGGACAGGTTCAAGTCACAATAGCTTGACTAATGTCAGTAATGTGGTTTGTTGTGATAAAATAATTTCATGCCTAAAATCAGACATTACACTGACTTGTTTCTGGAGACCTCCTTTGCAAGTTCCCTAGCAGCTATGAGACTATATAAATCAGGAATGTTCTCTTTTTTTTGCTAGAGAGTGCCACTTTTAATGTGTCATGACTGTAATACATGATCATGTATAAGATGACCATGAATATTAATAGGAAGTGGCAGCCGAAGCAGATGGCGATCAAAGAAGAGAACAACAAGGTGCATGTGAACAAGGAGAAGGTTGTGCAGTGATGGATAAGATATTGCACCGATCTGTACAAAGCACAGTTGAACCCGAATATCTCAGAAGGACTGATCGAAGAACTGAAAGAGATATCTCCACTGAGCATTGAGAGCAAGACAGATATTTTGAAGGAGGAAGTAGAAAGAGCCGGAGAATGACCAAAGAACAACAAAAGCCCTGGAAATGATAAGATCATGGGAGAGATGATCAAATATGGAGGAAAAAGCATGATTCAGAAAATACACCAACTATGCTATATAGCATGGAAGGAAGGGAAGGCACCTAAGAAATGGACAAGATCTGTGCTAGTGACAATACACAAGAAAGGAAGTGCACTGGAGTGCAAGAACTACAGACTGATTACCCTAAGAAGTCATCTAGGCAAGGTGCTGATGATGATACTGATGGAGAGACTAAACTCGCAGATAGAAGAACATCTAGTGGATAAGCAAGTGGGACTGAGGAAAGATAGAAGTACCATACGGCAGAGCTTGGCACTAAGACTGATAAGGGAGAAAGCACAATGAAAAAACAAGAACATCTACAATTGCTTCATTGATTTTCAGAAGACATTTGACAGTTCAGAACAGGAAGTGACTTGAGCAGTGTTGGAGTTGTATGGAGTGGTTAGCAGACTTATATGGCTGTTGAAATACATCAGTGACAATGAGGAGGCAGCAGTGAGAACATGCAGAGAGATTGGAAGTTGGTTTAGAATGAGTAGAGGTATGAGACAAGGAGATCCGATATCACCAAGTATCTTCATCATGCACCTAGAGAGAGCAATGGACAAGATCATGGAAGAGATATCTGTGTATGGGATGAGAATCAGCAACTTGTGGTTCACAGATGAGATAGATAACATTGAAGAAGATGAAGAGAAGTTGCGAGAACTGTGCAGGTGCTGTACGAGGAAGGGAAGTGGTACGGACTGGTTATGAACATTGATAAAACAAAAACAATGGTATTTGGATAGGAAGGAAAATCAGCATAGATGGAATCGAACTAGAGAACGTAGAGATGTTCACGTATCTGGGGAGCAACATAACATATAATCTAGATTGTAAGAAGAAAATAGCAACTAGAATAGTGAAAGCAAGAGCAAGTTTGAAGGCAATGGATAAGATCTGGAAAAGCAAAGCAATTAGCTTAGGAACAAAGCTGAGTATCTTGAAAGTGTGTATTCAGAAGCATGTTGTATGGAAGTGAGACATGAGTGATAACGAAAGATTCAAAGAGAAGGATATATGCTTTCAAGAGGAGTTGTTATAGAAAGATCCTGTGAATATGGTGTACACAGAAGGTCACCAATGAGGAATTATAAAGGAAGATACAGCTGAAAGAGAACTTATTGCAGTCACAATGGAAGTTACAGCTATTTGCGCATATTTGCAGAATGAATGATGAATGAAAAATCAAGACCCTGGCATCTGGCATAATGTATGGTTTGAACAGGAGAGGCAGGCCTCACAGAGACTTGGTAGATGATATATTAGATTGATACAGCATGAGTCTACAGAAACTAAGCCACTGGACTGGGAAAGATGGAAGGAAATAGTGGGAGAGGCATCAGACTCGAACGGGTGCTGGGTCCATGGTTGTTGATGATTGATGATGATGATGACTGTAATTAAAGTCTAAAATCCTTTTGTCTAGGAAAGCAACCCTACAAAAGTATATAAGTATGTGCTTAAATAATCTCCTGAAGCTGGACTTCTTCATTCTCTACTTGGCATGATTTTTTAATTTTTAAAAAGAAAATCATAGTGCATATAAAAGTAAAGCTATGACTCCCAAATAATATTACCAAAAATAAACATCACCTCATGTATAACACTCTTTAGCTGCGTCTACACGTGCACGCTACTTCGAAGTAGCGGCACCAACTTCGACGTTAGGTGGCGAGACGTTGAAGTCGCTAACCTCATGAGGAGATAGGAATAGCGCCCTACTTCGACGTTCAACGTCAAAGTAGGGACCGTGTAGACGATCCGCGTCCCGCAACTTCGAAATTGCTGGGTCCTCCATGGCGGCCATCAGCTGGGGGGTTGAGAGATGCTCTCTCTCCAGCCCCTGCGGGGCTCTATGGTCACCGTGGGCAGCAGCCCTTAGCCCAGGGCTTCTGGCTGCTTCTGCGGCAGCTGGGGATCTATGCTGCAGGCACAGGGTCTGCAACCAGTTGTCAGTTCTGTGTATCTTGTGTTGTTTAGTGCAACTGTGTCTGGGAGGGGCCCTTTAAGGGAGTGGCTGGCTGTTGAGTCCACCCTGTGACCCTGTCTGCAGCTGTGCCTGGCATCCCTATTTTGATGTGTGCTACTTTGACGTGTAGACGTTCCCTCGCTGCGCCTATTTCGATGTTGGGCTGAGCAACGTCGAAGTTGAACATCGACGTTGCCGGCCCTGGAGGACGTGTAGACGTTATTCATCGAAATAGACTATTTCGATGTCGCAACATCGAAATAAGCTATTTCGATGTTGGCTGCACGTGTAGACGTAGCCTTTAATATCTTTTTTAGTGCTTATACCAGTGGAATGGAATTTGTATTAGTTTGTTCTCAGAATTCTCCAGCTGTCTCTGACCATTTTCTCATTTCTCTTAATGTTTTTGGAACTCTTGCACTTCTTCCTATACAGGAAAGAATCATGGCAGAACACAGTACATGCCAGCTGGAAAAGTAACAAGGTCCCAGCAGGCTTTAGCCAATGGCTCTGACTAAGTTGATATGATTAAGGTGAATGAATTAGACAATTCCAGACTTTCCCTATAATTGCATTATGTTAAATATTGGCTCATGTTTTTATTTTGAAAGTCTAATGAATGGTAGAGAAACCCATGTAAAGCCACAACGGCAGCCTAAGGGTTAACAGATAAGAAGGCTAATTCTATCCTTCTTTTCACGGCTATTTATGTAATCATTAAAAATGGAAAACCAGATGTCAAAAATAGTGATGTATCTTTGAACCCCAGGATCTTAAAAGTTAGGGTAAAGAGGGGGAAAATATGTGGGTATCATTTTTGTAGCATTTCTACTAGAAGTGTTAGAATATGATACAGTGACTTTCATAGCTATAAAACTGAGAATGAAAATCTAGTTAGGCTATTTTAGGAAAAAATCTGAAGGAAAATTTACCTCCCCTTGTACCTAGGCAATGTACTCCGCCCCCACCCCCGCTTCCTGTATTCCATTCAAGAAAATTTTCTTTCTAGTTGATTTTGCTCCCATTTTGGCAAAAGATTACCTCCCTGGAACCAGACCAGAAGTGTAAGTGTGCTATACACTGCCACTATTAAATCAGATGTTAGAAAAGAAATCGCTCTCTTTGTCTGCCTTATTCTTGAATTCATGAGCAAGACTAACTGTGTATATACAGATGGATAGTACCTTTCACACTAAACATGATTTAACCTCTTGATGAATGTATAATATATGAGCTGGGAAAAGTTATGATCTTTGTTGTATGTATTTTGGGGTAAATTGTCAGCTTGTGTATGACAGTTTACACCAGTTGATGATCTGCCCATTGTGTGTGTATATTTTGCCAAACTTGCATTGCAAAGTATTAATAAATTATCCATCTTGCCAAATTCTCAACTGTTCATGGATTCCAAGGCCTGAAGGGACCATTGTGATGATCCAGCCTGACCTCCTCTGATACATTGGCATATATAACTTCTCCAAAATAATTCCTAGAGCACATCTTTTAGAGACACACACAATCTTGATTTAAAAACTGTCCCCGACAGGGACTCTGCTTTTACTATGACCCTTAGAAAATGGTTCCAGTGGTCAATTCCTCTCACTGCTAATGAATCTTGTGCCTTATTTCCAGTGTGAATTTGTCTAGCTTCAACTTCCAGCCAGCATATCCTGATATACCTTTATCTGCTAGAATGAAGCCCACTCCCAAATACTTATTGCCCATGTAGTTACCGATAACCTGTGATCAAGTTTCCGCTTGACCTTCTCCTTGACAAGCTATGTAGATGGCTTGAAGCTCAGTTTCTATTCAGCATGTTTCTAATCCTCTAGTCATTCTTGTGTCTCTTCTCTAAACCCTCTCCAATTTACCAATGTCCTTGTGATTTGTGGACACCAGAACTGGGCACAATATTACAGCAATGGCTGTACCAGTGCTAAATACAGAGGTAAAATGATTGCTCTTTTCTTACTCATATCCCCTTCTTTATGCATCCAAAGATTGCATTAGCCCCATTAATTCGCACAGATCAACATATCTTCACTTACTTCAGTGGTGCCATGTACACATTGAGGATATTCCCTAAAGGTGGCAAAATGACTTAAGCAACAGCACTCCAGAGGTTTTGCTGAGATGTGCTTGTGGGCATTTAATTGAAAACTGTATCTTTTAAGACTTCTACTCACTAATATAACTTTCCCTATGCACTAGACACAACTTGATCCAAAGTCCCTTGAAATCCATAGGAGTCTTTCCTTTGTCTTCAATGGGTTTTGGCTCAGGCCCATAAATTTTAGGGTGCTTAAATGATTCTCAAGCATCTTCTACATAATGCTATACCATCAGATATCCTTCTGCTTTAGAAAAGTTTATGTTTCCTTTTTTGCCTTCAAAGGTACGTGGGAGTCCAATGGCACATAGAAGTTATTAGAAGCTGCAGCAAAATACATACTGAGATTTTTTTCTTTTGACTATTGGCCTTGTCTCACTTGTCTATGCATTTGGTATCTCTAAATTGGACTGCTGCAAAGTGCTCCATATGGAGCTATACTTTGAAAACTTCAGACGGTACAAAATATATCAGCCTAGCTGATTGTACAGTTAGGGTGACGTTACACCAGATTTCTATGGACTGCTCCGGCTTTTTGTTTCCTTCTGGCCTGCAATTCAGGGTGTTGAAGTCAATCTCTCATATGGTTTGGATCCTAGCTACCCAAAAGTGCTTCTGTCCCCATATTCTGGCTCTGAAACCAAGATTGGCCAAATAAGCTCATGCTAACACTCCATCAACATCTGGAAACTTGAAGGCATTCTCAGTGCAATGTCCTCCACTGTGGCATGTGCTTCCCCTTTGGCCCAATACAGGCTGAGTTGTTAGTCCTTGTACACTCAGCTGGAGGCTGTCTGTACATTTTGGTGTCTGCCTGTGAATCTGGAGAGGAGTTTTATGAGTTGGACATACTGAATTCAGTTACATTACATTATCTGCTTTTCATATGCATGTGGCCCACAATGTACTTTGCGAGGGGCACATTTTAAAAATTCAAAAATGAATGTCAGGGAAAGCCTTGCCACAAAATATAGTGTGTTCTTTAATGTTATATAGGCTAGAATTGAAGAGCGCCTACGTCTTCTCATTCATACCAGGTAGGCCTTTAGGAAGCAGGCGCTAAAGGGGTTGATATTAAGGAAGATACCAATAACAGGGTTACCACCTCCAGAGTATCCTTTCATGACAGGGTGGTTCCGGAGAAGCCCTGCCTCCATTTTTCCCTGAGGTTTCCAAACATAATCCACAAAGGCTTCCTATGCGTAATAACACACCTTCTTGGGGCTGGTTTTATAGCAGAAAGGTCAAGACGCTTCTCAGGTTCCCACAGTAAAGCCCACAACCACAGCACAAAAGTTCATCCTCGGCTCCTGCATGTTCTGCCCATCCTGGATTTCTTCTTCAGTCTCAAGCCTACTTTTTGTTAAGAAGCCACTCCTGGCTTTTTTGTCACTGGAATCCTTCCTTCACTCCAGGAGAGAATCCAAAACTCCTCGAATTACCTTCTTTCAGGTCCAGTAAGCTCAACAGGAAAAGCCCTGTGCTGCGCTGCTGGGTCTCCCATAGACACTCATAATCTCCTGCAGGAGTCTTGCTTGTCAGTGCAGACCTGTTGTTAAAGTTTGTCTCACATTCTACTCACCTCTCTCTCCCTTATTTCTCCCAAAGGTCTGATTGACTCACATGATTTATCTTCGTATCCCCCAACTAGGGAGGTCACAGGAGGGATCAAAACCCAGTTCCCATTAAAAGGCTAGCCAACCTGTAACATTGCTTTATCAGTTTTATAAGATTTCGTATAAAATGTGATTCCCGAAATAATAGCATTAGTCCAAAAAATTTAAAACAGAGAAATCAGATGTCTTGTTGTTCAAGAATAATCAGATTATGTTTGAGGACTGAGACAGGTTTAAGACACATTTTAATGGCTTTAAAATGATACCTGATATGTTGATTTGGGAAAACATTGAAGAAAAATTGAGGGCCAGATCCTCAACTCATATAAATTGGCTTGGCTCCACTGAAGTCAGTGAAGATATAGCCCTGAATTTTTTAAATGTAAGTTAATCCTGTAATATACTTATTTTTGGCTGGAGAGCAAGTCCTGAAGGTCAAGATTGATTAGTTGTATTTTCTGATTTATAAGAGCATTTTTAATTTTTTGATTTTAAGTTTAATCTATTAATGGTTACGATTGTCTTTTGCTTACACAACCCTTAAAATGTATCTGTTAAGACTTCTTTTGAGTGTCAAATACTTATAGTATCTTTCAGATCCTCAGGTGGCTGAGATAGGATTCTTTTTTAATTAAAAGGAAGAGGATTGAGTTTCAGGGTAATTGTGTTTTGAAATTCCCAGGTGTATCTAAAGTCATTCAGATTAGGAGAACTAGGTTTCAGTCTTTGAAATTAGATTTTGTTAAATTGGAAGCTGAGGTAGCAATTTTCTGTCTGCCTAAAATATGAGTCATTTTAAATAGTACAGGGTAAATTTTTACTGATTATGATAGATGCCAAATGGCTTCTTGATTGGGGGCCAGAATCCGATCTAATTTGCTATGGAGTTACTCTGGATTTACACAGATGAGAATCTGGCCCTAAATTTCTACTGCTCTAAAGAAAAGTTGTTTGACACATTAGTTGATATAGCTAAAAACAATGGGCCAGATCCACAGTTGATGTAAATTATCCATGCCGATGAAGTTGGTGAAGTTTTGCCAATTTCCATTGTGGTGCACTGGGCCATATTTTTTTTCCTGGATTAAAAATATCCTCCCATGAGCTTTCACTGAACTTTATTAATCATAAACTGATGGGAGTTCAACTAAAATTTTTACAATATTTTATCTATGGACCGGATTCACTGGTGGTTTCCAGCTTCTCTTTGTGACTCCAGTGAGGCAAAACATCCATAAATTTAGTTTACTTGGCCAGTTAAGTTGGGTTCCTGGCTGTTTTGTACAGCCAACACTGGAACATATTGGTGTATGTGGTACTATGTACCCGCATTAGCCCTACATTGATTTATTTGATGGGATATGTAGGTTTAATTAAGTGTTTCCTCTATTTTTTTCCATCCACAGGCAGAATAACTTTTGCTCTGCACACTGAGGTGTGTGTGTGTGCGCGCAACTAACAGAAACACATGCTGTTTCTGTGGGCACTGTGGACGCTCCACTAAACAGCTGGGTGGCATCTGAATCTCTCCTGTGTAGCTGCCCAAGCACTCAGCTTCCAGAGAGCTCTGGTTTCATTGTACCTCTCCTTATATATTGCTGTATTCCAGCTAGTGTAATCCTGCATAGCTGCCTCATCTGACTAATCCTTATTTGTGGAGGCAGACTTTGCAGGGCAAGGAGGTCAGACGTCACATTGTGGCATTGGCTTTAAAGCTGCCAGTAAAAGAATGTTTAAAAAACCGAACAACATATTTACTCCAGTAGTTTATCAGCTGCCTGTAAAGGGTGACCACACAAAGGAAGGGTCGAATCCTCAAACCGAGCCACTGAGATGGGAGGGTAGGGCACTCGTGAGGAGAAGGAAATAGACTTCTTTCTGCCAAATGGCTGCCCTGCTGAGGCTTCCAGTTCACTAATCCTGTGTGCCCTGAGCATAGCCCCACCACCAGGAGGGGAGTGGTGGGAAGATCAAATGGGTGGCCTTCTATCAATGTCACTGGGACAGACCCTGTGGAATCCCAGTAGTACCTGCCCTCTATAGGCTGGCCTGCAGAAAGGGAGATGGATTAGACCATCTAATGCAAAGGTCTGCAACCTGCCGCTCCGGAGCTGCGTGTGGCAATTTAAGGACTTCTTTGTGGCTCATCATCATCAACAGCCATGGACTCAGAGCCTGTTGGTATCAGATGCCTCTCTCACTATTTTCTTCCATCTTCCCCTGTACAGTGAGGAGTGCTTAGTTTCTGTAGACTAGCTCTGCACCAATCTACTGTATCATCTACCCATTCTCTGTGGGGTTTGTCTCTCCTATTCAAACCTTCCATTTATGCTGAGTACCAGGGTCTTGATTTTTTGTTTGTTGTTCATTGTGCAAATATGCCCAAGTAGCTGTAACTTGTGTTGTATAACCTTCTGCAGTAGGCTCTCTTTCGGATCTATCTTCCTATGTAATTCCTCATTAGCAACCTTCTGCAGCCATCCTATTCTCAGGATCTCCCGACACTATAATTGCAAAATAAAAGAAACCCTCCTGATTATTTTTCATAAACAGTGATCATCTAAAAGCCCACCAATGAACAACTCATATCTAAAATAGCAACAATATGTGATTGCAAAATGCTGGATAACTTCCCCTTTAATATGTGCAGTGCATTGTGAGATATGATACTGTATCAGTGTTTTGACTGTGTTGCTAATAAAGTCTTATTAACATACATTGCAGCTCTTGAATTTTTCAGATTTTTTAACAAATTCAAAAAAAATGTTTCTTCTTGCTATTTTGGCTGCTGAACTCTGATCTAACAGATCTTTCCACTGCTAATTTCTACTAGTCTATACTGCTGTCTCTAAGTAAGGCTTTGTTTCTTAATGATGCTTCAACAAAGTTGCAGGCCTTATGGCTTTCTGTACGCTCTGGGAAAAAAACTGAGCACTAGGAACGTTGTTCCTTCAAATTTAAGATGCATCCACAAGGGAGAGCCACCTTTATGATCAATTTTAATATTCACAGCAGTACCTACATTTAAAATGCTCTAACCGCTGACTTCACATTTCGATGTTCACTTTGGTGTTAGGAAGTTTGTTTCTCCTCTATTTTTCAGCAGGAGACTACTGGGGAGTACTTCTGGTTACAGCCTGCTACTGAGCTCATATGATGTAAAGAGGCTGAAATATGTGAAGCTTGCAGCTGTTATTGTGTCATGTTTACATGCATTGATGTGCAGTAGAAACAGAACGCATGAGTGTGGTCAAGTGAACTACCGTAGGATAAATAGCAATAAATAATTCAGATTCTCATTATAACAGGGGAATGCAGCTCCAGTACATTGGAGGGAGCCTTTCTTTGTGTGAATTGGTATGCAGTAGCTGTTTAGTTGCTATAGCATGTAATCTAGCATTAACATTAACATAAATCAGCAGCTGGAATTAACAATATTTCTAAAGTCTTATATGATAACTGAATTCACTCTATATTATTTAGTCCTCCTGGGCATTTTAATAATCATGTAATAGAAATGTTGGAGTCGTTGAGATATTCTTTATATTGCTCTGTGAAAGGTCTTTAACACAATGTCTTTAGCAGACAGTTTTGATAAAATGTGTTATACAAAAAGAAATACGCCTATTTTGTAATATGGGTATGTTTCATTAGCTCAGCCTGGAGCAATATGACATTACATTTAAAAAGGAATACAATTAATAACAATGAGAGATTTTTTTAGCACTCAGAGTATAGCTGGAGGAACTGAGCCAGGTGTCAGGGCAATTAAGTAGACGTGCTGTATTACCTTTGTCTGAACACTCATAACATCAGCCTGTCTCAATATGTTGAATAGGAGATTTCTTTACTGTAGGATTCCTAATTTATTTTGATGTTTCCTATAAGTCAGATAAAAATAAAAAAGATTTTTTATTAATCTTTAAAAATGTGCAAACGTCAGGAATTAGCATGTCTTTGGATCGGAATATTTTTCCATTTTCCAGGCAGTATGGAATGATTGTAAAGGAGATACGCACAATAGCTTCTCCGTTCTGAACTTAATGGAAACATATCTGTGCTGTGGAAGAGTACAAAATGATGCTGGCACACACAGAGCCCATGTATTAGATAGCTGCAATATGGGGGAAAGTTATACTTTGAGACTATTGCAATAACCAACATGGGTATTATGTTATTCAGCATTAACCTTTATGTTTTATGTTAAATGACAACGAAACTCCTGGAATACGATCCTTCCCTGGAGTCACAGTAGCCAGCGTTTCTTTCATCTCTAAAGAGGTTTCATTATCTTCTGCAGTTCTAAAAACGTGATTTTTCCCATTACAGGCCAGATTTAATAAGGGTAACAATAGAAAAATGGATTGGGCTCTACAGAGCCTTTAGATAAAGCCCTTAGTAAGGCATGGCACATAGGTGTCCCATCCTAGGAAGAACACCAGGAATTCACTGTACACCAGAGACAAATCTTCTAAAGAACAATTCCTCCATAGGTCACATTTTGCTCTGGAGGTAATGTGGGAAGCCATGTCAGCCTTGAAACATCCATGTTCTGCAGCTTGCAGCCAGACAGCTCCATGGCAGGGGCAGATGAGGGAGTTAAATCAAAGCTCCATCCACTTCCATCTTTCTGCCTTGTTACATACACCCTGTCCCTCACATTTGCTTACCCTTCAAGGCCTGCCACCTTGTTGGAGATAGGTGCAACATGCCTGCACAGGAGGGAATGGGTCTGACTGACTCCCACTGTGTACCTGTGTAGGGTGAGGGTCCAACCCAGCATGGTGCTACTATGAACATGAAATTGAATTTCTCAAACAACAACAACGACAACAAAAATGTGCAGAAAAAAAGGTGTAAAATGTCACGGCTCAGGGCAGGCCCACTCCTGTGTACAAAGGTGCCATCCCGGCCACAAAACAGAATCCCATTGAATCAAAAATAGTAGGGGGTCAGGGGAGGAAGGTGTTGATGGCCTGTGGGGTGGAGTTTGGAATAAACAGACCACTCCATAGCTATTCATAAGTAATAGATTACAATTCCGTAGATAATAAATTCTTCATCTGAGAAACTCCAGCTTGTTGCTTACCTAAACGGCGACTTAGTTAATGTAACACTGAGCCGGCCACCTCAGCCGCTTGCTGTTTCCTGCTTTCCCAAGGTTTCTGACTGCAGTAATTCTAACTGCCAACTCATGCTTCCTGTGACCACTATTTAGTCCCTGCATATATGCAGAAGCACACATCTTTTCAAACAATTAAATCACCCCAAACTGCTCAGGGACTGCAGACTGCAAGTGTTATGTGAGCAGTTCCCCTCCCCTGCTAAGTATTATTGACAAATCCATCAAAGGCAGTGATGCATTGGTTTCCACCTTACCTAGAAGGACACTAGGGGCAACAGTGACATGCTGTCACCGTGGTAACTGCAGCTGAAGTGAACAGCCTGTTGGGATAGGTGACCTCTGTTGGCAGCACGCCTAGAGATGTAGCAGTCGCATGGCAGCCATGTTACGGGGACCCAAAGGAGCGGCCTAGTGCCCTCCAATTGATTCATTAGGCCTTAAAGGTATTGATCGCTCCAATTTGCAGGAATTTATGATATTGATATTGGACTGATTAACATTTTGTGCCAGACTGGTTCGATATGTGCTTGTAACAGCTTTTAATGATTAATTGACTTTTATGATTCCATCTCAGCGCTGTCAGTGAGCTGTGAACTGTGGGCCGGCTCATTCCCAAACTGTCTCTCAAGTGGCCCAGGGCAGTGATTGAATACCTAGGAAATTAGTGTCCTGGCTGTCTCGTTTTATGAAAGATAAATGCTATGACATTTAATGCAGACCTTAATTTAGAACAGAACTAAGCAGATCATTTCGCAATTTAATCATAAACAGGTAAATATCAGAACTTGTTTAGCATTTTACAAGTTAAGCAGAAGGACAATGGAGGTAAAGGCAAAACATGCAATGGGGAAAAGGCTGAGATAAAGTACGGTAATGAGGGCTGGAACTGTCAGCATTTTAATAATCAGAGCTTAATATCGATAATATTTATATCCACAATTCAGGTGTGTTCTTCTGCTTAAACAGAAAATCTCTTTGTCTTTTTTTCCTCTCAGATACTCTCATTTGCCTTCTAAAGTGAACGTCTGCTCCACGTGACAAGAAATTGGAGGGAAAAAAAAGTGTCACAAATAGGTAATATGCTACCCAAAACAAACATAAACGTTATGGAAAAATTGCCAAGGAAAGCCAAAATTGTATTATATTCGATAGCAACTGAAAGAAATCGTCCGGAAGGCTGTGTGCCGTCAACTTCTACTGTGTTGTATTCATATTTATTGTCTAGTCCCCTCTGTTCATTTTAACTTCTTTTTAAATAAAGGTCTAAGCAAGACATCAGATTAGGCTTTTTTATCCACACAAGAATTAAAATGACATATTTTGATTCTCTTTTCATTTTGTTCTCCTCCTCCTTAAGATTCCATCTAGCTGAGTTGATTGATGTAAGGAATAAGGACGCTGTGGGCCAGATTCTCTAAATAATTTGATCTCTTTGCACCACTTGGGTAGTTTAAAGAGACTGGAGAGCTTCTGAATATCCCCGTTTGAGGATTCCTTTGGTTTGGAGCAGGCCCCAGCTAGTGGAAAGCTGGCACAGCTGATTCCTATTCAGCACACTTGTCTCGTGTGTGTTGCAGGCAGGAAGGGGCATGGCTGAGGCATTTCTTGTCTGTGCCGATGGCCACTAAGAGCTGTGTTTCCCAAGTAGTAGGCCTTGAGAAGGCTGCAGATGGGTAGTGGGCATGGTGTGGAGGAGAGGTCCCTGGAGGGAGGTGTTAGAGAGTGGGCCCATCCCCATTGAGCCCAGTTGGTGGCTCTTGTCCCATGGGGGGCAGCCTGGCTTCACAACCCAGGCACAAGGAATTGCAGAACCTCTCAGGTTTGGCTGGGCTGCCCAATTCCATTCACCCACATTTGGCCTGGCTGTACCTTGTCATGATCACATGGCCACCTTGCAATGCTTGGAGAACAGAGCTGGGCCCAGCCTCACAGGACAGGAGGTGCCACTGCGAGGAGAGTACAGGATGGATTTGCTTACCAACTCCCCACTCCCTTAGAACTTCCCCTCTGCACCAGGCCAGGAGTAGGGCTGTATGGCTGGGGTGGAGAGTACTGCTTGGGGTTGTTAGTGCCCCTTCAGTGGGGTGAGCAGGATGAGGCAGTGGAAGAGGAGAAGGGCGCTGACCTTTGATTTTGATTCCTTCTGCCCACAAATTTGTGGGTGAAAATAAAAAGACAAAGTGCATTTGGTGGGTCACTGTACCAAAAAAGTTCAAGAACTGCTGTCTTAGAAGGCATAGCCATCTGATGTGGATTACTGCTTCCTGAGGCTGCTCGAATCTACACCAGGGCTAGCAAAGAACTGACCCCAGAATTAGAGACCTTCCAGATGGCTTTTTGGCATCCCCTCATGCTTGGTGTAGCTGAGAATAGAGTCCCGTGTTTTAATATGCAGTTATAAACTAGTGTTTCCTTAACAAACTGGATGGTCAGCTCCCAGAGGCTACACAGACAGTTCCTTGTCCCCATAGTTCAGTGAAGAATGCTATTTGCTCCTTATTTTCAAAAAGGCACACAATGCCTACGGTTACACTAGAAAGTTTTGTTGACAAAACACTCCATGAGTTTATACACAAAATGGGTTTTGTTGCCAGTGTGATGACAAAATTCAGCACTTTCGACGGCAGCATTCTGCCTCAAAACTTTAAGGCATAGCGCCTTCCTCAACAGATTTCTGTCAACAAAACAGCTGTGTAAACACACCCAGGGGCCTCTCTCGACAGACAGGGCATCCACAACAATGGGCAGCCCTGTCTGCTACGCTTCCTGGTGCTTGTTTTGTTGAGAGAGAGCAGCTGGGCAGTCCAGCTGCTTTGTCGACAAAGCAGAGCACTCTCACAATTGGCTTTTGTGTGTGGCTGCACTCTGTCAACAGGTTTGTTGGGAAATACCTTCTGACAGTGACTTCTGTTGACAGGGAGCTGTAGTGTAACCATAGCCAATGGGTTTTCTAGTCTCTAACTGAAAGGAACAAATGAAGTGGGGAGCTTTGCCTGGCTGTGTGGCTTAGAAGTGCGTCTTGCTCTGGAAAGCACATTTCCTAATAAGCAAAATTGTTAGTCTTTAAGGTGCTACAGGACTGCTTGTTATTCGTTTGTTTGTTTTTGCAGAGTAGTCCCTGCCAGTGCAAGTGAGCAGGATAGAAGAACAGCAGGGTGGGAAACAAAAGATAATGTAAGGATGTTGATAAAATATAAGGATATAATCCAGACGTGGAGAAGTCAACAGTAAACCTCTCACTGACTTCAGTCAGGTCAAGAATTCACTTCATGGCTTTATGTCTCCATGTCTGTCCATATTCTACATTGATATATCAGTTCAACACCACGGATATCAATCAAGTTGCATGGCTGACACTGAGGGCAGAATACGGCCCATTTTTATTGCATCACAATGAATGCTACACATAATGATCTTTGCTTTGAGTAAAATGTGGCTAAGTCAGATAATACGAAATCAGATAAAATTGTGGCAAGATTACTACAGTATTAGAGCACTGCTTTTCTCACATTACACTGTGGAACAAATCCCAGATGTACAATGACAAATATTGATAAAATCGTGGATTTTTATCAGCATGTGTGCATTTTTGATTTGCTTGTCAGTTCCCTCTTCTACCCTGTGCACACTGAGCCATATTCTTCCCTCAGTTATACCCTCTCAACACCATTGACTTGTATCAATTTGCCTGGCTAATGATTCTATGTGCAGAATATGGTCCGCTGTATTTTTAAGTATATCATAATAGTTATCCATTCAAGAAAACACTGACAACATTTCACCAAAACATCAGCCACTGAAAGAAAAAAGAAAATTTCTCTCTAGTACGATATATCAGCCATTTCTTGACAAAATCCCACATTATATTTCCATGACATGAGTTCATAGAGCAGATACCAAGTGCAATTTCTACCTGTAGACATTGCTTTTGTTTTGTTTTAATTATTCCTTTATTCAGTGGAATAGCAGGGTTTAATTAGGCTCCTTATAGATTTCTTAGGCAATTTTAGAATATATATTTCACCGTCTTGATTATGGGCCCCTTTAATTCATGAATGTCCCGAATTATGAGCATTGCGTGGAATCAGTTGCCTTTGGCTATGCTTGATATTATGTTACCTTCTGTTCAGTCAATGGTGTGCAGATAGGCACTGGAAAACCTCAAAGCTCTTGCTGCTGTTTTGGAATTGAGAAAGCAGAATCATAATTGCTTTTGTTGGATCACAATTCTGAATAGTAAAAGATTTTTTAAACATCTGCCCTTCCTTTGATTGGCTTTATATCTTTGCTCTTTTTTTGTCTATTGTTCATCATTCTACATTACATTCATTAATGAAAAATTCTACCCATGACAATGTTTTCATATGCTGTAAGATGACTGAGACTCAATGCATTTAATCTGATCTAGCCCCACAGAAGCCCTTAATAGAATGTGACAGTATATGTTAATTCTATGAGTTGTATATCTCGTACTTGTTCTGTATAATATCTGATTTACCTTGCATACAATCTCAGCTCACATAGCTTGCAGATCTTTAACAGAGCCAAATACTGCCTCCTGAGATGAATTTGCAATACCTAGTGAAGTTAATGGGAGTTTTGTGCATGTACAGGAAAGCACAATTTGGAGCGTCCATCCTGCTCCCATTCATATCAATGGCAAAATGCATATTGTCCCAAATCTGGGCAAGACCGAGCACTAGGGTTGTTATGTTTTACAAAAGATTCACTCTGACAGGAGAATTTGCAGGTATCACTATATGCTATCTTCCCCCTTCCGTTCTATCGCTAATCGAATGACTTGATGCATCTCTTTTCTTTTCTAGTACTGCTGTCAAATACCTGTCATGATATTAACATCCATTCCCTGAGAAATTTAACAGTAAGAAATAATGTTGATCCCAAGTGGACCAGCATAATCTGCTCATTCCACAGAGAATCTCTCTTTTTAAAAAAGATATTAGAATTAACAAATATCGTCCATATTTTAAAACAGAAAGGCAATACAAATAAACAAGGAATTTTCCTAGGGGTCTGCTGTTAGAACGGTATTTAAAGAAACCTTAAAGTTCACCCAAAAGTACTGTATTATTTTGACTTGACTTGTGCATAATATTTGACATGAACATTGCAAATATTTCCATGCTACCCGTGAATCAGGCAAAACCAAAAAACCTGGGCCAGACGAAGGTATGTAATTCCTACGCGGCTAGACCCATTTAGAGCTTTCAGAAGCCACAACTGGGGTCAGATTTTCAGGCCTCAGTTCCCATTTAGGCAAGTAGATAAGGGCCAAATGTTTAGAAGTGCCCAGTAACCAGTAACTCCCACTGTGGTCCTTAGGATGAGATTTTTCAAGCCAGTTCTGGAGGGATTCTGGACACTTATTTTGATTCTTAAATGGGAATTGAGCTCTTTGGAAAATGGGGCTGTAAGGGCTGAGTCATGCCTGACAGTCTCTACTCTGGATCAAGACTCACCAGGAGCAGCACCTGTCCTCACTGGAGCATCAACAGACAATGGGCATCAGAGAGACACGGTCCCTCCAGGAGCTCTGAGAGTACGTATGCTAAGGCACAGTAACATGCTGCCCCTTGAAGGTCAGGAGGAGGGGCTGCTATAAAGCTACGACACCCGGGAGTGCTCGTAAGAGGAAGTTACTACTCTCTGTTTCCTATTCCATTTACATGACATGGGGCAGATTTGCAAATGGCTCGGTCCCCGTCGCCCAGCAGGATTCAGTGCCCATCAATAGAGCGGCTACTTACTGTTGCAGGGTCAGCTTTGGAGGAGTGTTCAGGGGGTCACGGGGAGGACTGACCTTGGGCCTAGCCTAGTGCTTAGTGCAGTTGCCTTTCCCCAAAACAACTGGCACTGATCACATGCTATCTAGTCCTCTTTATTTGCCTTCAGTTTCTGTGATCCTGTTTGGAAACTATGTTGCTAAGGAAAAGAGATAACCATGGTTAACTGATTGATAGAAAATAAAGAGTTGTCATAAACATCTGGAGAGCCAGATGAGAACAAGCCATTGTTTGGTTTAATATCATTATAACATTTTCTGTAAGTAGCTAAGCTGAAGGCAAGAGCCTGCATCATTTTTATTGTGTACTTATTCCAAAATATTAACGAACAGGCTGAAGCAGCTGTGCTGGGTGTATGCACCTTCATCCAGGTGTGGCTCTGAGAAATGGGGCTAGGATATTTATAAATCCACGTAAAGCCAAATCACCCATTCTGCCTCTGTGCATGGAGGGGATGAACACCTGGTGGATTCAGGTGTGGAAAATGGGTGCAGAAAGGAGACATACTATCTCTGGAGAAGTGCTGGGGAGTCTATGGGGATGTGGATGCATAGCTGAGAAGGGGTGGGCACATGGGTACGTCCATAACTGAGGCAAAGGGACATTGCTTGATCCAAAGGTCCATGCCTTACCCTTTACTACCAGCTAAAGACAGTCTGTAGATGTCCCATCATCATTAGAGTCCTCAAGCTGCAGGACATTGAAGAGCTCATTCAATCCTCCAGTCCCTTACCTGTGTCCTATACTGGTGGGTGAAACTCACCTATGTTGCAGTTAACATATCACCTGTTTTGTCACTTACCTTTGGTTGTGGTCGTCCTTGCTACACCTGTGTTCCTAATTTCCTGGTCTACTTTTGGTTTACCTTGTTTTACAACTGTTGATAGTTTAATAAATGCCTTGTTTGTTGACATCCACACTTCATTCAGTTTCATTTTAAGGGGCTGAGAGCAAACACGGATGATAAATGTGGGCAGGGGGATGTTCCTCTACACTGGTTATCCTTCAGCCAGGCATGCCAATCAACAATACCTTAGTGAAAGGTCATCGTATTAGTGTAAAGCCAACAGACCTGGGTTGCCGGCCCCAGGGATAGAACCTGCGATCAGAGGGTCTAAAGCCCTGCACTCTACCAAATAAGCTAAAGGCTAGCCGGCCCATAGCCAAAGCTGTAGAGCAGAGACTTCACTCACCGCAGATGAGGTCTCAGTATCTCTGGATGCTACATTAGAAATACAGTAAAACCTTGAGAGATGCGCAATCAAGTTGTGCGTGTCTCGGGTTAACATGACTGCTGCACCTGGCAGGAGAAGTTTCCCACTCCTGGCAGGGTTAGCAGTTTCCTGCCCCTGTCAGGGGTGGCAGCCTCTGCTGTCAAGGGCTGCACCCACAAGTCGGGCTGCGATCCCTGAGAGGAGCAGTTCCCGGTCTCCACAGTGGTGGGGAGCTGGGAATCAGGTGGCAGCCTGGCTCCCGGCTCCACACCACTTCCAGAGAGGGGAAACTGAGCAGGGCAGCAGCCCTGGTTAGTTTCCTGGCTCCAATGAGCAGAGAGGAGCCAGGACCCAGGCTGCCCCTGATTCCTGGCTTCCCTCCACTGGCTGGAGCCAGGAAACTGAACAAGGCTGCTGCCCTGCTCAGTTTCCTCTCTCTGCAACTGGAGGGGAGCCAGGAGCTAGGCTGCTGCCTGATTCCCAGCTTCCCACCACTTGCAGGACCCGGAAACTGACCAGTTATTCAGTTTCCTGGGTCTCGCAAGCTGTAAGTGGCAGTGAGACAGGAGCCCCCTGGTTCCTGGCTCTCTGCCACTCTGGGAGCCAGGAAACTGACCAGCTCCTGCAAGACCAGGGGATCCGGGAACCAGGCAGCAGCCTCGTTCCCATCTCCCCTCAACTTGCAGGAAAATTTGAGTTATGTGGGAGTTGCAGAAATACAACCGCTGTGTAACTTGAGATTTGTCTGTACTCAGATGCATGAGCTGTTTTCAAATTAGTACTGGTCCCAGTCCTGAAAACCAGCTGAATGACAAACACCCACTGAATTCCAGAAAAGTGTTCTGAATGGAGGGTATGCGTGATGGAGCCCACCAAAGCATATTCTAGTATGGTGGAATGGTTCCCAGCATGTCTTACATCATTTTATATCATCTCTGCTTTTCTCTATGAAAGAAAGTCCTAGCTCTCTGCTTTTTGATGGAATGGAAAGGACAAGTAGCCTGCTACTTCTTTAAGGCCCTTTTTCTCTAGCAAGGGTTTGTTGACATAGATATACTCATAGGTCTATGCCAGCATAGCCTCCTAGTGTAGACACAGTATATACCAGAAAAAGAATGCTTTCGTTAGTGTAGTTTGTGCCTATTCCCTGAACAAAATAAACCATGGTGACAAATGGATTTTCTTCCCCATATAAGCTGCACCTACACTAAGTCCTTTGCCAGCATAGTAATGGACGACATTTAATTTTTTCACATGCCTATTCAATGTGGCTATGCCTCAAACTTCTAAGTGTTGCTGATACATTTCTGATAATTGGAATGGCCTAGTTGTCTCTTTCAGCAAGTTCTGTGCAGAGTATTAAATGCTATTGGAATTACATCACTGGAGGCTTGGGACACATACTTTTAAATTCTCCATACTGACAGCTATTTCTGAGCTTTTTTTGATAGCATTCAGTGAAAGAGAGAAGATAATCATACAAGTTCTACGCCAAGATCTGTTTGATCAAGAGCTCTTCCTAAAGGGTAAGAGCTAAAACCACTAGCTTCCTCTTATCATAATTTAAAGCAGTATAAGCATTTGAGCCAGGAAAATGGGAAGTTCCTGGAATGGTATTACTTCGCACAAAACCAAACAGAGAAGAAACAGAATTGCCAAATCAAATGCAATCCTCAAAATTGACATAACTCAATGAATGTTGAAAGAGACTGAGCCAGAAAAGTAGGTGAACCTGTAATAGGATTGCTTCTCAATAAATCTTACAGAAAAGAAATAAAAAAGAGAAATTTGAAGTAGTACTCTGTTTTGGCACAGCTAAATCAAGGAATAAGGTTTGAAAAATAGGAAAAAATGTTATTGAAAACAAAATTGACAAGAGCCCTTTTTTGTTTAAATACAGTAAATGAGAAGAGTTTATAGAGATGAAGAAAAAATACACTTGATGAAATTCCCATTTTAAAATTTACTAAAAAAAATAAATGGACAAATTTTAACAATTCCTCCTTGAGAAATCCAAAATAAAAATTATCATCATAAAAATAACACAGTTTTTTTAAATCAGTACAATCATTAAAATATATCGCATACATTTTATTTTATTTAAAAAAATCTTTAATAGAGTTAAGGACCTGAGATGTATTTTGATGGAAATGGTCCAATATGGCTGGATATTTATAGGACATATTGCTGGAGAGGTTTGATGAGGAGAGGGAGACTCAAAAGTTCCTTTCAAAATTCAACTTCAGCTCTTCATCTGTGTTTTCAGCTACTTCTGAGTAGGTAATTTCACTGCTTTTCCAGCTTGTCCAACACTAATTGTAATAAAAATATCTGTGTGAAACAGAAAGTAGAGTCATGAAAAAAGTCTTGCAATGGTCAAATGGAAATGTTTGTATGATTATTTTTCATCAGGAATTAGTGAATCAAGTTACAGATTATTTACATTCATCCAAAAAGATGACTGGTGTCTTTGTGCAAATCATCATCATCACCAACAACCATGGGCTCAGTGCCCATTGATGTCTGATGCCTCTCTCACTATTTCCTTCCATTTTTGTGCAAATATATAAACTTATATTGTTGGAGTTTACACAATTACCTGAGTAGAGCAATAAATGGGATTCTGCAGACATCTCATGTTCATCGTATATGAATGAGTCACATGAGAATCTGGCAGAGACCCTTGTACTCAAATATAAAATCTATTCATCTCTTTCCCTCTGCATTCCCATCACAATAATGCAGTGATGGAGAAGAGGCAGGAAACTACCATATCAAGTAGGTCCTCTTGCACCTTCACCCAGCAATGTTCTTATCTCACTATCTCAGCTTTCACTGCATCTACTTAAAAAATGCATTAACTCTTCCAGAGATAGCAGAAAACAATTCCTGGCAATAACCTTTAAACCTATGAAAAAATTTTGCTTACTACTTACAAAACAGTGCAGCAAAATGCTGTTCAAATGATATCAGCAAATACATTTCCTTTTAATTGTGTGAAGTCCCAAGGTTTGTAAATGAATACTCTCCATTCAGCACACAAATAGGGGCGTAAATAGACAAACTTATTCTCCTTTCATGATGGCCAAATTCAGAGGTAACTCCATTTGAGTCAGCTGAGTTACTCTGAGGTAAATTAGTATGAATGAGTAGAGGTTCAGGCACCTGCAAGTATAATGTAATGGTATAATAATCTTCATAATTGCACGTAGAAAAAAGGCATGTCCTGAAATACAAACAGAGCACATATTGTTATCAGGAATAGAAGGGTATGGCTCTAAACTGTTCATTGTTTGCATCATTTTTTGTTGGCAACGGAAGTTTGGAAACCAGAAGGTGGTTGTCCTCTCACTTATGCCAGCTTTATAATAGGGTAACTCCATTGACTTCAGATGTGACATAGGCACCTTCTGAAGGAGCTCCAATTTGAGAAGGCAGATGAGAATGCAATATTGCTAGCACTGCATTTGCAATACCATCACTGTATCTGAATTTGGGGGTTGCTCGGAATCTCACTGAACAACAAAGGGAGTTTTGCCTGAATCACCTGCACTTTCCCCTTTGGCCAATACAGGCGCGGTGCTGCAGGCAGCCATAACTGTTTGCTTGTCCTCTGCCCTCTAAGGATGTGTCTACACAGCCGAGTTAATTTGAAATAATGGCTATGATTTTGAAATAATTTTGTGGACTTCTACACAATGCAACCACAATTTTGAAATAATTTTGAAATAGAGATCAACTTACTTCAAAATAGGTAAACCTCAATCCATGTGGAATAATAGCACCTATTTTGAAATAGAGGCTATGTAGACAGAGAATAGCACCTATTTCAAAATTAGTCATCATGTGCCCAATGGCTCTATTTCGAAACAGGCTCTATTGTGTCGCACATATGCCAGGAGTGAGCTAAGCAAGGCCTGGAGAAAGAAAATTAATGAAAAAGCACAAATTATTTATCTTCAAAAAGCTCCTAATTTTTAGGCCCATCTCTTGATTTTGGGTTCTGGCTTCTGGCTCATGATTTTTGAACTCATCAGGTTCACAAGAGTAAGCATGTAAAGAATTTTGCAAATACACAGGTTGATTCTTTGAAAATTTTCCCCAAATATGCTTTTGCTTTTGATAGGGCAGAAGTCAAATTTATTTCCTTGTACTTTCCTGTCTGCTTGTATCCACTGGTTGTCTCATGAAAATTTGACTCCATTAACCAAGGATTAAACAGAGACTGGGAGTGGCTCGCAGCTTACAAAACCAGCTTCTCTGCCCTGGGCATTAATATCTCCCCATTAGACTCTGACAAAGGCTCACATCCCCTGTCTGATCTAACTTGTTTTTTACTCTTTTGATAAGTGCTGTTGATACTGGGCCAATTCCACCTTGCTGAATAGACCTTGTCAGCTCTGGTCCTCCCTTTTACTGAGACCCCACTCTTTAAATACCCCTCTGAAACCCCCCCCCCCACACTCATGCATCTGATGAAGCAGGTCTTTGCCCACAAAAGCTTATGCTCCAAAACATCTGTTAGTCTATAAGGTGCCACAAGACTTCGTGCTGTTCTCAAAGCTGCAGACTAACACGACTACCTCTCCGATACATGAAAATGATGGTTTGTCTACACTTACCAGGAAATTGGTATTGCCGGGGATCGATCCCCCAGGGGTTGATTCAGCGGGTCTAGTAAAGACAGTCTCAATTGGTCACTAATTGCACTCTCATCAGCTTCAGTACTCCACCAGAATGAACAGATAAGACGACTCAGTGGGAGAGTTTCTCCTGTCAGCCCCCACAACCCCAAGTGGAGATGTCCCAGTAACTCAGTCTAAGATACATTGACTCCAGCTACTCTATTCACATAGTTGAAGTTGTGTGCCCTAGTTTGACACTGCCATTAGTGTAGACCTGATCTTTGAATGTGTGCTCAGATACAGTCTTTTTGTCCTCTGTGTGCGTGTGCATGGCCTAGTACAGTGGAGGTCCAGACCTATGACTGGGGCTCATAGGCACGCTGGTAACACAATAACAACAACAACAACAACAACAAAGGATAGTATGTGGGAGGAGTACAGTTCCCAATCTGAAACACATTGCCCCTCACTTCTAGAGGTTCTGAATACCTGCAGCTCCCAAAGATTTAATTTGAGCCGTGGGCTCTCAGAATTTCAAGACTGAGGCAAACTAATTTCAGTAGCCACTTTCCAAATATTGGCCTCTGTTTCTGTTATGATTTGAAACTGAAAACAGAGTAGGGTCTGCCATACACTAGGAGGAAAAAAATCAATTTTAGATATGCAAATCCAGGTACAAGAATTGCATACCTGGAGTCAACTCATCTAAAGTCAATTTTTGCCACTGCCCACACAGTGGGAGATCAAAACAAAAAAGCAGTCCAGTAGCACTTTAAAGACAAACAAAATCATGTATTAGGTGATGAGCTTTCATGGGACAGACCCACTTCTTCAGACCACAGCCATACCAGAACAGACTCAATATTTAAGGCACAGAGAACCAAAAATAGTAATCAAGGTTGACAAATCAGAAAAATATTATCAAGGGGAGCAAATCAGAGAGCAGAGGGGCAGAAGGGGGGTGGGATCAAGAATTAGATTAAGCCAAGTTTGCAAAAGAACCCCTATAATGACCTAAAAAAATTCCCAGCCCGGTTCAAACCACATGTTAACATGTCGAATTTGAATATAAAAGAGAGTTCAGCAGCCTCTCTTTCCAATCTGTTGTGAAAATTCCTCTTCAGTAAGATGCAGACCTTTAGGTCATTAACAGAATGGCCCACTCCATTAAAATGCTGACTGATCAGTTTGTGGATCAGGAATGTTTTTATGTCTGTTTTGTGCCCATTAATTCTTTGTCTAAGAGAGTTTGAAGTCTGTCCAATATACAAAGCATCTGGGCATTGTTGGCACATGATGGCATATATGATGTTAGTTGAGGAACATGAGAATGTGACTGTGATTTTGTGAATAACCTGGTTAGGTCCAGTGATGGTATCTCCAGAATAGATATGTGGACAAAGTTGGCAATGGGTTTGGTTGCAAGGAAAAGTTCCAGGACGAGCGTTCCTGCAGTATAGCCTGTGGTTGTTGGTGAGAGTGCTCATAAGGCTGGGAGGTTGTCTGTAGGAGAGAACAGGCCTGTCACCTAAGGCATTCTGGAGTTTGGCATCCTGATTAAGGATAGGTTGTAGGTCTTTAATAATGCGTTGCAGTGGTTTTGCTCTTTGTGACTGCCAGGAGTACAGGGGTTGATGGTGGCGCTGTTACAGTTAGATTTAGTGTGCCCTAACTACACACATTAAATCGAACTCTGGAACATCAACCACCAGCACATCGATCTTCCCATAGTGCAGACATACCTGTATGCTATGTTTACACTATAGAGTTATGTAGCCAAAACTGGGATTTTGTCAACAAAACTCACAGAGCATCTGCACACAAAATGGATTTTGTTGACAGAAACTGTCAACAAAACAGCTGTGTAGATGCTGGGCGGGGGAGTCCTTTTGTTAACAGAGTGGATCAAAAGATCGATCCGCTTTTATGTGTAGATGCGATCTGTCAACAGAACTTTTGTCGGAACATCTCTTCCGACAGTAACTTCTGTAGACAGATGCTTCTAGTGAAGACGTAGCCTAAGAGCATATTCTAGCTCTTGCAATAAGTAAGAAGAGGCCACAACTTCCTCTTGCTTCCATGTGCTCAGAACTTTCCTAAATATTCTCCAGTTGAAATTTCTCTTCGGCCGTGGCTACACTAGCCACCGCCTTTCGAAAGGGGGATGCTAATGAGCCACTTCAGCAGATGCTAATGAGGCGCTGCCATGAACCAAACGGGAAGAAGGGGCTTTTGAAGTCCAGGGGTCCTTTCGAAAGGCCCGTCTACATGAGCAGCATGCATTTCGAAAGCGGCACTTTTGAAACGCACACACCTGCCATTATGCTAATAAGGCACTGCACATTCATGGAAGCACCTCATTAGCATCTGGCAAAGTGGCTCATTAGCATACTCCTTTCGAAAGGCAGCGGCTAGTGTAGCCACTGCCATCTTGGAGCCAGAGGGTGAGAACTTCTTTTAAAGTTTGAGCTAACTCCATCCATCAGTTTGTGAGTAATGGAAAGACAAAGATGGTCCACTTTTAAACACAATTTACCACATTGTTTTGCTCACACGTAGCTTGATAGCAGCTGTACTTTATCATTTGAAATATTAAGACTGAAGAAGCCATACCTGGAGAAATAGGCTCTTCCAGTAATCCCCCGCTGGCCCGTTCCCCTGCACACACACACACGCAGAGTGAAAATAACTAATTTGTAGGTATTTAAAAATTATTTTGTACTAGTGCAGTGCTAACTTCTGCCAATGACTGGAGCTGCGACTCTAATTCATGAGATAAGGCCTTGCAACTGTTTCTGTGGAAAACAATAGGAAATTTGTCATTGACAGTCAGGAAAGAAGTGTATCTAATAGGGAATAGACGTGACCAAGATCATCTTCCCTTAAGCTGAGCATTTGGGCAGCTGCCCTGGAGAGATTCAAGTGCCGCTCAGCTGATTAGCAGAGGGCCCATAATGCCCACAGCCAGCAGGATGTGTTTTTACTGATGGTGCACAACTGCATATGCTTTAGTGCGCATTACAAAGTTAATTCTGCCCATGGGTAGAAAAAATTAGACTGAACACTGACCCAGATCTTCCTCAAAGCTGAGTAGGTGGGCATTTTCTTGAGCAATAATCAACTAGCTTCCCTTTGGTTCATGGAATCCGGTTCCCTTTGCTTTTTCCATAGGATGCTGAAATACCATGAAGGAAAATTTGCTGCAAAGTACAGAGGTGACAAAGTTCTAAGACAGGTATTGTTAACCAATCTAATGACTGGTTATTCTGGTTTTCTCTGAACTTGTGCAAATACATTTCTCCATAAGCTTTGTTCTGGCCCCTCTGGACAGGGTGAATTTCCTATCTGTGATTGGAAGAAGGGCTTTCAGAAACTGGGGGGGGGTCCTTTCAGAAGGTCCCGTCTCCACGGGCGGCGCACGATTCAACAAGCCGCACTTTCGAATCACCGTGGCCATCATTATGCTAATGAGGCGCTGCATATTCATTGCAGCGCCTCATTAGCATATTTCAAACCTGCTCATTAACATGCCCCTTTTGAAAGGAAGGGGGGCATGTAGACCCAGCCCTAGAGAAAAAGTACACACACACGCACGTGCACATACACGTCACATCTACATTGCACTCAAGTATCCAAAAGTGAAAGCAGCCACACTTTTATTCAAGTAACTCATTGAGTACTTTTTTCACTTCTGCATTTGAATATGCAAAAACCTCAACTTTCATTTTTTACACAAAAGAAGTTTCTAGCCCTCACAATCTTGAAGAAAAGCCTAAACTCCAACTGCCCCTTGAAGGTTTGGAAACTAGAAAGTAAATGACAGAACCCCAATTTATTATTTTTAAATCTAATGCTTTTTAATCTGATCTCAGAATGTTGTGGGGCTGACTAGAGATTTTTGGTGGCGCAGGATTGGCTGTGCCGTACATTTAATAAATTTGAGTTACTTGACATGATGCTGACCACAAATTTGCGTTCAGTGTTGACAAGGACAAATCATGTTCAACTTCATGACAGCTAGTTATGATGGAACCTTGCCCTAGCTATGTGACATCATGCTGAACACAACTTGTCCTTGTCTACATTGACCGGAAAGTCATAGTCAGCACTGGATCATGTGGAAAGATGTTAAAATTTCCAAATGAATACAGAGGCTTTAAGAGAAAACAGCAACCTTTGCTTCTGTAACTAATTTCACAAACTCTTATTATTCAGCCTTCTTTTACTATTGCTTACTGCTGTATTTTCCCAAATGGGTAGTTCTAAAATGTGATATCAATATTTACTGTGAAATTATATGATTGCTAAATGAATGTGATTCTTCAGCATGGCTGTTTTAACTGCCAGGTTATATTTAAAATGAAGGAAAACAGACATCAGTGCATCCATATCACAATGTACATGCTGTCTGTTGAACGACTATCAAGGTAGACAAGCTCTAAAGGCAGGCTCCACCAGTTTTCGTTTTCATACCCAAAGGGGGAAAAAAAAACAGAAGGTTGTTCTTTTATAAAACCAGGACAGTCTTTGTGCAGTGTATCTGATTCAAACCATATTGCTAGCAAGGTGGAGCACTGAAATCATTAAGATTTTTCTATGGTAAAGGTTTGGGATTTAGAGTGCCCTCAGGAAACAGACCACATGGGCCAAAATTTTCAAACTTCTGTATGTAGCATTTGTTACTCAGTTAAATCCATACATTGAGATCTGAATAAAAAGAGCCTGATTTTCAGAGGCACTAACGCACCCACCACTCTTGTTGCATCACTTGCTGCTGCGCATCTTTAAGACCCCTGAAAATTGTTATTCAGTTGCCCACGTTCTGATTGCCTAACTGCGTGGACCTAGGTTTAGCAATAGTAGCCATGGAATTCAGAGTCTCCTTTGTCTCCAAGGGTGTTACCAAGAAATTAAACTGAGGAGAACCTGACCCCTAATCTTTTCACAAGCAGGCAGGCAGGCAAAAGGGATAAAGAAAGTCTGTGGAGGTTGACATTTTATTTCTTCACCCAAATATTAAATGAGCTCCAGGGGAAAAAAAAAAAAAGCATAAGGGTCAATTAGATACTTCAGTTATGGGCTCAGTAAAAGAACTTAGAATATAAGTCTGATATCCTCAACATCAGTGGATTCAGGATCAGAGCTTTCAGATGGTCTAACTGGAGGATCATAACAATGTAAGGTGTCTTTCACTTCCCACAGCTCATCCTGTTTGTGCCCCTTCTTCGACAGACTGTGACTCTGCCTCCAGTTTTCCTTAGGAGTTGCACTTACCTTCTGGGTATGCTGAAAGAATTTCAGAGCTGCCACTTATATTTGTAAAATAAAAAAGAAAACCCTAAAGTACATCAGATTATGGGATCAAATACTTTAGGTCAAGCTGCAGTTTTTACATCCTATCTGATTAAAACAAAATTCTCCCTGGATGGCTGCTTTCCAACTAAAAGTATCTCTCCTGCACTAAGTTCTTAGTAAACTGGAAACTATGACAGAGGTCCATGCCAATAGCCATCCTCCTGGATTTGGACTCTTGAAATGGGGACAATTGAAAGATAATCCTCAGAAATATTTGATTTAAACAATATGTGGGTAGAATATTTCCAGACAGATTTTCTCATATATATTCCTCATTTAAGAAATCAAATGGTGGTTTTGTTTCTACCATGTAAAAGATAACATCAGTTGAGAGATGTTATACACTGTATATTTCATAGTAAAGTTGATACCTTTTTAAAGACTGGCCTGGATCTTTGGGAGTAAACTTTTGTTTCCTAATATTGGATTCTGCCAAGACATGAACTTTTAAGCCCATGATAAAGGATAAAAAAGTAGCATGCTCATTTCAAAATAAAGGTGAATTGTGGTTTAGCTTATGATAATTCAATCACCATATAAAATACCAGGAACATCACCTGTTGTCTAATGCATAGGTTATAATGCATAGGTAAAAGCCTGGACCGCCTTCTAGTCCTCATTCTGCATAGATTCACTATGTGGCTTTGGATTGGTTACTAACCTTTGGCTTAACTTTTCACTGAAACTGTAATTTTGGGGAGTCTCATTTTTTGGTGCCTACTCAAAGACACCTTGGGACATCTTGACTTTCAGAGGGTGGCTCTTGAGTGCTTTTTGAAAATCAGGCTTCTTTAAGGAATCTCAGCTAGGGTATCTACAAACCCTAGCATAAAAGTCACTAGTCACTTTTCAAATGTAGGGCTCTGGGTCAAATTTTCCATGTATAAAATTGGAGTAAATAATAACCCCGACCTTAATTTCGGGCTCAGAAACATCACTTATTTTTGCAAGGTTCACCAAGATGGTGGGAGGAGAGGGGTAGGGTATATGCTTCATTATTAGTCAGTAATGTTCATAAAATATCAGAAGTCCCCACAGAGGCACGGTTGTTATAAATCACTCCTATGCCACTGACAATGCAAAACCTTGCATAAAATTTGGCAGTGGAACACAAAATGGTTTGGTTGAGCATTTGTGAGGATGAAGAACAGTCTGCCTAATACAGTGCAGCATGGAGGGTTAACACCAGAAGAGATGCACTGTTGATCATTTCCCTTTTTAGTAGCTTATCTAAAGGAGCATTCTGTTATACTTTCCTGTATCAGTTCAATAATGTGGATGTGAAATGTTTTCACTTTACATGACATAACAGACAAGAATTTCACAGAGATCTGCTGCCAACTATCTCAAAAGTTCAGGGATGGACTCTAAATAGGACGCGAAGAATTAACTGATGTAAGTACAAGTCTTGATACTTGTTATGGTACTGTTATGGGTCATGGAGTAAAATACCCCGATGTAGAAACTGACTACTTTCTGCCTTCCTTTGGGACTCTATGCACATGTGCAGCAGATAGAGGGAATGCTGCAGTTAGTCTGTCTTCCATGATGGGTGACATTAGATCTTTGTCTACGTTAAAGGTGGGATTTTCAGGGATGTTTAGTATTGACCTAACTGTTCACTCCACTGGGAACCAAGTTAGGCTAACAGTGAATGCTTGGGAAACTCCCATGCTCAATCTCTGCTACTTATTATTGGTTGAAAATGTCTGGGGCTGACTCACATCTAAAACCAAAAGGCCCTGTGGTTGTCTTTTTCTGTGTCCAACATATCACTTGACCAGAAACACCAGCAGTCATTCAGCCCATTGTGGTACTTGTTCATTCCTCTTTTTTATTCCTTAGCTAAGAAGCTAATCAGCCAGCTCCTCACAGCTGCAGTTGGGAGGAGGAAAAAAAGCTGAAGTTCCTGTATAGTCTGCTGGTAATGCCTGGGGTTTAAAGCCCCTGATAGGTTACAAAACACAGTTGGACCTGGGAGTAGATATTGTACAGAGGCTTAAATCCCTTTCTGTTCCTACAGATACCCCCGTTCCGTGTTGAGAATGTTGCTATAAAATCTTTTCAAGTAACAGTGATTCCAACATGTTTACCTGGTCCCAAAAGGATCCTGAAAGCCATTTCTTGCAGTTAGAAAATCTAACACCTCTTCCCTACATACGTCTCACTATTGTACCACACAGCTCAATTTTCTGCTTCTGAGTCAGATTAAAAGGGGGAGGGAAGAAAAAGAAGAAAGTTTTACACTTAATGACTTTATAATATACCTGTTGAATTTAAGAAAAACAGATGTACCATGTTCATAACAAATGTTGATCACATCCCACGCCCCCAAATGCTTTAAAGAAATCAGGCTATCATTAAGACTTGCGCCTATGTTTTTCTTCCAGAGAGGTGGAAGATTGTAGCTAATTTTCTGCACTCAGAGCTCTCTAAAAGTAGAAGCAGGTGTCTTTTAGGCAAAGGGAGAGAAGCTCAAAAAAATCGACTGGAACAGGTGGAGTTTGGAACACTCGACTCCTGTCGGCTGTCTCTGGAGCAGTTTGCAATTCCATACAGGGCATTCTGACAGCACACCATCATTTTTAGTTAAACAAAGCTGCAGTTGACAATTCGAGAATTGGGGGGTGGGGGGAGAAAGGAAGAAACTGTTTATTAATTAGCCGTTTAGTCTCTGCGGAGCAGAAAGACTTGTTGCTCCCGTTAGATGGCGCTAAAGACTTTACAACCACTTGTAAAAATGGGTTATTGTCCGAAACAAAAAGACAGGACACCTAAAAAGACAGAAAAAAATATCCCACCATACAAAGTAGCTTGGGAGGGCTGAAGAAAAAGATGAACACGAGCCCATGCATCTGAGGCAGTGGTTTTAACACAGGAAAGCTTATGCTCAAATAAATCTGTTAGGCTTTCAGGTGCTAGTGGTCTCTGAGGAATAGCCGTGTTAGGCTCTACCTTCCCAAAGGTCCTGCCTCCTTGTTTTTGCGGATAACAGCCTATTAACACGGCTACCCCTCTTAGACATGAACATGAGTGGGAGGGATGATCGGACCTCTCTCAAGCAGCCTTCATGGCTGGTGGAGGGACTTGCTCATATCAGCACCTTTTCGGTTGAAATTGTCTAGCGAGGTCACTTTATGGCAGTGGGTTTGCAACATGGGGCGTGAGGACCAAACGGGAAGCGTGCACCCACCCTCCTTATTCAGCCAACCCCGCTACTGACTTCCGAACCTGAGTAAGGACTCCTGGATCGTGCTCCGAGTCGACGCACGTGTGAATATGGGGCTCCAGATGAATGCAAACCTGCTCCTCGCGGAAGAAACTTCCGGCTGTCCTAGAGGTGCTGCCCCTCCATTTCCTTTCGCCTTTCTTTGTTTTTTTTGAAGTATGGCTTGGCTAATATTAACGTGTGTGTGTGTGTGAGAGAGAGAGAGAGAGAGAGAGCGCACCACGCTCCAAAGCTGGGCCCAACAAACAGTCAAGCCCGATTCATCCGTGAGGTGGCCTTTCCAGAAGCTGCAAAGCAAAGCGTGCACATGTGCGGATCCCCCCGCCCCCTGTAACGTGCCCTGTTGCTCTCCTTTCGGATCCGACGTTTTGGAAACCTGGTATGTGCAAACAATTAACGGCACAGCAGCAGTTTAGCTGGCTAGTCCCAGGCCCCTCTCAGGCCATTCTCAGTATCCCAGGGGCTCCCTGTCGCTACATTAAATGAAATGAAAATCCTAATTTCATTCTGATTGGGTTCCCCCCCCCCCAACTCGGGCTCCATGAATGAGCGGCAGAAAGGAAGGGGAGCCCTACCGCTCGGGGTGCGCCTCTTTCCAGGAGCTCCCGCGCGGGGGCTCGGCGCTGCGCAGGTGGAAATGCAGCGAACGCTCCAGCGGGGGGAGTTCTCCTTTAAGAGCGTGACGCTTCCCGGGGCATAATTACCGCCGTTGGCCTGCAGGAGCCGCCTGACGCTGGGCTGGACGTTCGCCTGCAGGACCTGAATGGTGGTGGTGGAGCAAACCACCACCACCCCCCTCCCCCGCCGCCGGGGTGTGAGTCACTTGCTGCTACTGAAAAGGGCGCGTAAATCAAATGGGGGGTGGCGCCTGGGCGCGGGGATGCGCGGGGCTCTCCACGCCCGCCCTGCTAATGCAGCTGCCCGCGGGGTTCTTGTGCCTTTCTCCCCCCACCTCGGCTCCATCCAGACTCAGGGCTCCGAGCTGCGCGGGGGCGGGGGGGGGCTCTTTTATCTTGTGCTGATAACACGTTGGCTTCAGATTTTCTTTTAGAGGGGGCCGATTTCCTGTGTGTGCCGCGTGGAGAGGAGGAGCACCGCCGGGTAAGTGAATGGTGGCGGGGCGGGGTGCGGTGGGGGGATGATAAGGGGAACATCATCAGCTTTTCATCAGAAGGCCCCTTGGCCCCGCTTGTGCTAGGGTCTGGCAGAGCGTGTTGAATGTAAAGATGCTGTAAAGCGAGGCTCGGACTGGAGCACGAGGGGGTTGTAAAACTCAGCGACTTGGCGAAGTGCTCCTGCGTGGGGGGAGAGACCTGAAGCCTTCGCTCGTAGATCTGCACGTGGGAGGGAGAAACTTCCGCCGTGCTCTTAGCGGCTCCCTGGCTCTAAAGTTCTTGCTGGCTGGAGGGTGCGGTTTGAAATGCGGGTCAGTAGTTCTGCCTTCCTCCTCTGTGGCTCTGCGGTCCTAGATGGGGATAGCAGACGCGTGTCCCCAACTTTATGGGGGGGCAACTTTATAGCACGGGGGGGGGGTACTTTGAGATTCCATCTGGGCAAAATAAAAGCCTAGAGCTGCAAGGCTTATTCTAGTTGGAAAAAGGGGCGGGGCGGGGGAGACCTGTCCCCCAACAGAAGCTAAGTGCTCTCCCTGCGGGTGCAAAGTTGCATGCACACGGCTTTATTTTTAACACTGCCCGCATGGTAATTTTCACCACAGCTGTCCAAGGAACCGGTGAGGCAGCTTCCCTTTTACTGATTGACGTATTCACTCTTAATAGGGATGCTGGAGTGAGGGAAAGTGTTTTGGGGGCTTCTGGGTCGGGGGCAATTAGTTTCTTTCCAGCGGATGTTTTAGATCCGGGGGTGAAGGGGAGGAGATGAATTCCCAGAGGTGTTCCGAGTCACTGCTCGGAATAGCCGGGACTGTCAAGTTTTCGAGAAGTTTGCGGTTACTCTGCATAAAGCCACGAAACTTATCTGCTGCCGGGCCGGTGTCGGGTCACACAAAGCTGTCAGTGACCCAACTTGTGTTTCTCCTTCCTACTCTGCGAACTTCAGGCTTTCAGTAAACCAGTCTTGCCTCTGTCCACCTGGGAGCCCTGAGGAGCTGGCTTGGCAATGCATTTTTTTCGCTCCTGGGAACGGCCCAGCTGAGTTTGGCGGTGCGTTGTCTTCGAAAGACAAAGAGGCATCAGTGGGAACTTCGCCCAAGTGTGCTTTGCAGCCTGATCTGAGCAGAGCTGACTCCCCTCCCTCGTCCCCAGGCTGAAGTCCAGACCTGGCGGCGGGAAGTGGGGTGTGTGTATCAGAGCAGGAGCTGGGTTAGTGCTGGACTCTGGAGTGCCAGCCAGCGAGAGAGGCCGCTCCCAGAGGCCTGCAGTAAGTCACTCGGAAACAAGCACTGGGCGAAACGCGCGATCAGACAAGAAGCCGAAAGATCCGGGGCGGGGGGGAGGTCACCTCTGCACCTCATCCTATATTTTAGCACTTCCCAACGGGCTTCTCAGGGCCCCGGCCGCGGGAGGGGCAGTTCCGCGTTCACAGTTCTGCTCTTTCCGGCTCTTCTGCACCAGAGACAGACACCGCGGGGCGTCTGATTGTCGTTTGGGTGTTTACCGGGCCGCGGCGGGCCAGGCTGACACGTAAAAACGCACGAGGCCAGGGCGCAACCCCAGAGACTTGGCAAGCACTGGGAAAAGTTGGCCAAACTCTGGGAAATTCTCCCACGGCCAAAGCTGCAGCGACGGGGCTGTGATGATGTCCAGAAGGGCTATTAACACGCAGTGGCCTGTGTACTTGGGACAGTAAAATGCCAGCACCACATGAGAACGTCTCCAGGGCGAGGGTGAGCTGTGTACTCCTGAATGTTCTCACTTACCACCAAAGTCACTTTTGGGTGTGAAAATCGAGCTAACCATTGTCCTCTGGCGCACTTGGTAGAGCGCCGGTGTGCGTCCACACGCCGGGTTTCTACCCGTGGAGCAAAGAGCCAGCCCTCAGCCAAAATAACAGCCGTTACTCTTCCAGCAAGGTGTGAGAATCACACTCCACGTGGGGGCACACTGGGCTCTTTGGGGATTTGGTTTAAAAAAAAGTCTTCAACTCTAGTGCTTTCTCCCTTTTCTGGGTTGCAGAGTGCGGTGCCCTCCGGAGAGCCTCCCGCCCCCGCGCCCCCCAACGTCGGGAACAAATTGGCCCCAGGCCACCCCATTTCTGGAAACGCGGGGGCTGGAAATGTAATCCCAAATGGAGACGGCGGGGAGCGCGGGGTCTCCTTTTACGGCTGTTGCTTGGCTCACCCAGCGCCCGGCCTGGCCACTCGCTTGTGATGCATGAAATCGTAGGGACCCTGGAGTCCAGTAATGCTGCGGTCACCATTGCATGCCCTCTCTCTGCGTGCATAGGGCCGGTATGTCCCCGGTAATCAACCCCCTGCGCTAAGCGGTGGGAAAAGGACAGGGGGCTTCGCGTGTTTGAAGGGCTGCTAGTTTGAACGCGTTACTCTTCGGCAGGTGAGAAGCCCAAAGCCTTTTCCCTCTGCGATAGACTTCGTCCTTCCGCTATAACCAAGCAGGTGAGGCCCCAAGTACCCATTTCCCCTGCCGGGAGAAGCACCTTTCGCTTGGGCGTGTGTTCCCTGTTTGTCCCTTCGCACGCTCATTTCGGTGAAAGAGGCTGGACTGCTGCAAAACCAAGCGAGCGAGGTTTCTTGTGAGCACGACGAAGACCCCCTGTAAAAATGAACTTTTCTCTGGAAAGGCAGATACCGTACGCCGTTAAACCCCTATCTGTGCCAGAGCGGGTCGCAGCCCAGCGGGACCGCAAGCCAGAGGGTTTCAATTTCATTTGAGGGCGGGGGCGGAGGTAGAAGAAAGAGGTCGGTGGGGCCCGAAGGACAGGAGGAGCACGTATAGTACCAGAGGGGTAGCCGTGTTATTCTGTGTCCTAACAAAACCCAGCAGCCAGGCAGCACTTTGAAGCCCAGTAAAGCAATTGATTAGGTGATGAGCTTGGGTGGTCCAGACCCACTTCGTCAGATCCGTCTGCAGAATCTAAAGATTCTTTCTATCTAGTTAATGTACCTTCAGAACTGGGTCTGCCCCACCCAAGCTCATCACCTAATCAATCATTGTCCTGCTCTTTCAAGTGCTACAGGGCCGCTGGTTTGTTTGGAGGAACCAGGATGTTGTCCACCTCGCGTGGAACGCCTTTGGCCAAGGCCATTTGGCGTCAGTGGTCTTGTCCTGATCCCGGGACAGAAATTGACCGCCTGGCTTGGCTGGGCTGGTACCAAACCATGACGTGCGAAGGGCTTTAGTTAAACATGCTTCTTAACCGACTGCTTGTCCTTTCTAGGTGCGAGACCCCGGGAGCCGAGCTGCGGGGGAAATACCGTTCAATGGGCAGAGGGGCACCACCCCGCCTGGACAACGCACCTTGTGCAGCTGGCGAAGATCTGTGTACAGCTGCACCCCCCACCTGGTGTGTGGGTCACCCCACAGGGAGCCCCCCCCCCTTGGCACGCAGGTAGTCTTATTGACCTCGGGGTGGGAACTGCAGAGCGCTTCAAAGCGGGGGTCCAGGGAAGCTGCTCCCACAAGTGGGGGGTTGTGGGCGGGAGGAAGGGGGGCAGGGCGACCCCCACTCTTTCCCCCGGGGGTCAGTCGGTGCTTGGCCACGGTTCTGTAGCCAGGAGCGAGGTCTCGCCCAGCGGGCTGCAGCGTCCGGCGTGGGACCTTGAGCCTGCCGCAGGTGTGGGGCCCGGAGCTCTGCGGCAAGCAGGCGGCGCTCGTTTCTGTCGGCTCCCTGGGGCAGAGGGGCGCTGCCGGCTCGGGAGCCTGTGCCCCCCAGGGCAACACAACCCATCGCGGCGGCTCCTGCTGCAAATCTGCCGCGCAAAGCGCCAGGGGGCGGGTCCCCACGCTCGCCGCTGCCCGCGCGTTCAGGTGCCCGGCCTTGCTGGGGCCTTCTCCTCTCCGCCCTCGCGAGCCGCGGCCGAGGCGGGAGGAGCAAGCCCCGAACCTCTGCTGCCGGGCCTGGGCTCCCAGCGCCTCCTCCACCGCGCCCTGCCCCAACCCGGCGCTGCCCGCCCCCGGGGCTGTGCTCCGGAGCTCCTCGCCGCTCTCCCAGGCGAGGGTCAGGGGAACCAGCAAGGTGGGCTCTCGATCGTCGGCAGAGCTGGGGCCCGGCGGCTGGCTCAGGCTGGGTGTCCGGCCGGGCCAGGAGCCGAGGTTGGCCCCTTGTCCCGCTTTGTTTTGCAGGGCGCCTCTCCCTTTGCGCGGAAGGAGCCAGCTGAGCGACCGGGAAACTTGCGAGCTGGGAGCTCTCGGGCGGCGAGCCCCGCCGGGCAACGGCAGGGAAGCGAGGGGGCGCAGAAGCCACCGGGAGGCTTTGGCTGGGAAAAGTGAACGATCCGCTGCAGGCTGCCGGGGCTGGGGGCGGGCGGAGAACCGCGGGTGGTTTATCTGCGGGCACTGGGCCCCGAGTGCTCAAAGTCCATGGCACGCACCGGGGAGGTGCCATTCTGGGCCCAGCATCCCCCAGTGCTCGGCGCTGCACCCGGCCTGGGGCTTTGGGGCCCGTTCTTACTGAGCGCCGGGCTCACACCCGTGCGCTGTCTTGCTCGGGGGGCTGCACAAGCGGGGGCGGCGGAGAAGAGGTCTTAGGAAGAGCTAGCGCGTGAAAAAGCGCGACCCCCGCCATCACCCCGGGGTCGTGTCCCCGGAGGGACCGGCCCTGGCCCTGGGTGGGTCTGGGTGCCGGGAGCCCCGCTCGCCTGCGACCAGCAGAGGGCAACCCCCAGCCCCACCTTTCGGCCATTGTCAGACTGCACGAGGCCGCGGGCCGTGGCCCAGCCTTCACGGCCTCCCGCCAGATCCTGCTCCGGGAGGAGGTTGCCAGAGACGCAGGAAGCGGGGCCCTGGGCTCCCTGCCTGAAGGTGTGAGCGAGCACCGATTTCCTGCGGGGGGGGGGCTATTGTGCCAGGCTACCTGGCGAGGTGGCTGCCAGCAAAGGCACGCGGGAGGGGACCTCTGGCTTGACTGAAATCCAGCCTGATGCCCCAGATAAGCCGGGCCTCCTGAACGCCTTCAGAGGAAGCGGCAGGCTGGCCCGCGCCCTGCCCCGCTGCAAGGGCGCCCTCGTGCGCTCGCGGGGGCTCCGCACGCCTGCTGCCCACCCGCGGGGGCGCGTCTCAGAGCGAGGACGCGCGACCCCTGCAGAAGCCTCCCTCCCTCGCCCCGCCGGGCGCACGTTTTCTTCCCTCGCCGCGTGAGAGAGGGGTCCCCCGGCTCGCTGCTGAGAAGGGCTCAGCTCTGGAACGGGAACGGGGAAGCTCTCGGCTAAAACATCCCCTGGTTAGGAAAGGGCAGGTTAAAATACGGGCGCCACAATCTAGGCCAGGTCACAATCACTCAGGACATCTTTAGAGCGCGGGGTTTTCTGGGGGAGGGGGGACGACTCCTGACCCCGGTTCGGAGCGGCTTGTTCATTCCCCAGGGCATCGCTTTCCAATGTGGGCTCTCAGGTAAAGTTCAAGGCTCAGGAACAAAGCGGGCACAGACTAGCAAGGAAATGATGGCCCCTCTGTTTTGCTTCTCCTTGGGGCGTTAATGGAACTCTGCTCCGCAGGAGTTGGCCCCTCCACTGACTTAGAGTTACTCGACAATTTAAAAAACAAATGAAAAATAAAAGCCACCAACATGTACTCCAGGGAAAGGGTCCCGTGTTCTACGTCGAATGCCAGTTCTCCTTTCGCCTAACGCGCAAAGACAGGTACAGCAGTGAAAACGCCATTTCAGCTACGAATTATCATTAGATCCGCTCTGCTTTCAGTTTCCGATGAAGAAAGGACAAAGGCAATATTTTCAAGTACCCTTTGGTTGAGCCAATAAACAAAGACATGAACAAACAACCTGTTTTAAGCACAACCGTGTAAGTTGGTGAGCGCATCCGGAAACTGAATGCCTATTTATTTTCTTGGGAGGTACTGATATAGTAGGTGATCCTCAGCATTCCATAGAACTGCATGCTTAATGTAATGTCCCTGGTAGGAGATACATGCACGTGGAGGTTAGCTAGCTAGCTAGATTTAAAAACTATCTATCGAAGGCCGTCAGGATTTGTGTGTGCACCTTTTAACTCCTTGTAAATCAACTGAAGTGTATGCATCCACGCTTGTGTGCGTGTGCAAGACGGGGGGGAGGAAGCGTCTGCCACCTTACATTTCATCTGGGCCTGTGAGTGTGCACTCTGAAACGCGTATCTATTAGGGTTCTTTGAGCAATGTCCCAGGCGCTTGGATGGGCCTCTCTTTTGAATGAGAGTCCTAGAGGACAAAACAAATGTATGTTATTCCAGCGCAATTCTCTACCAAGCCTTTCTTCCCCCTCTTTCTCCCCTCCCCCCTTTTGAAAAAGATTAGTTCAGCTCTGCTTTTTCTGGGCCTGTTCTCTGGCGGTTTAGGGCTGTAATGAAACATGCTCCGCAGTTCTCCTTCCTTTCGTACTTTATAAACTTTCTTTATGGCTGGAACTCGAAAAAGCCCCCAGAAAGTACAATTTAATCCCCCTCCTGTCCCCTGGTTCTTGCCCGCTCTACATGTAATTCACACAGAAAACGGGGACCGTGAGTTTTGCACCTTTGCTCGCTAAAGAAGCGGTCTACAGAAAGCTATCGGGATTGAGGCAGCTGAGTCACAGTTTGCATTAGTACTTGAGTTGGAAAAGAGGCTCGGGATTGTGGAGCTCGTAGTTTGCTCTCTGCTGTGATGTACACTGAATGCTGTATAGAGTGAGCTCTGGCGCTCTGGCAGGAAAGCCCCACCAAGCACGTCCAAAACTAATAACAAAAAGGTTACTATATATAAAACGTTTATACCTCCCAAACTGCCGCAAGTTGTTTAAACTTCGGTTTCGCGCACATAAATATAGCAGCCATGCGGTTCCCCCATCCCAGTTCCCGCTTTTTTAATCAATTCATTTCAATTTAAAAGGAAGGCCCCAGACACAAGTCACAATCAACAATCGTTTAGCTTTCTAACCCTAAACATGCACCTTAGAGAGACACAGCGTTGGGCGAGGTCGTCTCGAACCAGCTTCTTGACAGCCTGCCGTTGTTTTAAAGAAATGGTCAAAGCAGTGTAACAATCTTTATAAGGCGGCTCGCTACTTTTTAACAGCATTCTTTGAAAGGAGAAGGGAGAATTAACTCTGCGCGTGAGCTCTGATTGGACTTCTGCGAACGTGGTGGGGTAGTAGGATCCCAAACCATGCAAGCTGTAAATGAAACTCTTTCTCCATTGCATGTGCATTACAAAGCTCCTAAGAATACGACATGTGGACACTTGAGCAATCCAGAAATATGTTCCTAATATGAATGTTTTTAATAATACTCTAATGAAAATTATTTCCAGGCCTAATACTTTATATAGGCATTCAGTACCAAAATGAAGTTGATTTCAAATCACCTGGACCTGAAATAAACATTTATGCTGGTTTATTGTCTTGTCGGTGAGCTTGTCTTGTTAAAGCTACCGGTTTTGTGTTTGAAATGTAAGAATTGACGTGGTGGTATCTTTCCCTCTCACTGAAAACATGCCATAGAACTGTCCTGAAAAGTTGTTAAACTTTCCCTTTTGGCAAAAAGAAACAAAAACTAAACATCCCATACACCTATAGCCCATTCCCCCATTGAACAAACCTATTTTGGAGTTAAGAGTTTTCAGCACCTAGGACAATATAGTCTGGCACACTTTTCAATGGTCGTGCAAGGTCTGCTTCTGAATGCTGGCTTCTACTTTCAGTTTTTATTAGCCGTCGGTGTAAACTGGGAGGAAATGTGATTATTTCAACTGATGCTCACCCTATTATGGCTAAAAAAAGAAGCAAAGCAATGGATCAAGGGCTTGGGTGGTTGTGGGTTTCATTAGGATACAGTCTTTACATAAAACTCAGCTTCTCACCTCACTGCTTCTCCTACCCAGACACCTCTCATACGTTGTCTGTTTGTTTTGAAGTGAAGGGAAACTAAGTCGTATTGAAGGACAGAAATCTCTTCATTCACATCCACAGTGGAAATGTTTTTGACTAAGGTGACTCCCCTATTACAAGTACCCGCTATAATAACAACAACAATAATAAATTACAACAACAACAACCATAAATATCTGGTTCTTCAGTGAAGAATGACTGGGGAGTTCTCAGAGGGGTATTCTGAAAGCATTCGAAGTCTCCCTTCCTTTCCTTAAACACACCTGACCTAAAAATACTGTCCTAGCCCTCATCAGTTTTTACGTTGCCTCTTTTCCTGTTAATTCTTCATGGTAGCCACGTCCATTGCAAAAAGTTTATTCAACAATTTGCTGAATAACACAAAGCAAAGCAAAAACAAAACCAACAAGAACAAAACCGAACCAACCAACCAACTCTGGTTCCCAACTATCCTTCCCCCGCAACGAGACTCAATGCATATGTACAAAATAGAAAACCAAAAAAAAGAGGAAGTCCGAGTTATCATCAATGTCTTCGCATGCTAACTACTAGTCACAGATTATTAGGGCCTGGACTGCCCTTCCCTGGAAAGGGGGCCGTTCTAAGATGCTGTGTAGTTTCCATGGACGGTAAAACTGAGTGTGACAGGAATCTTTTTGGCAATGCGAAACAAATACACACCTAGCTATAGATAGAGGCACACGCGCGTCTTGTTGCACAGCCATAGTTGTAAAAATTACAAAAAAACCCTAAATTTTAACAGGAGTGGAAATGGAGTTCTTGAGGCAAACATTCAACCAAGTGCCATTAAGATCGATAACGACCATTTTTTTCCTTTGGTACTTATGCTAAAAAGCACAACTTTCAAAGAAAAAGAAAACCCCAACTTTGTAGAGTTTCATTTTTTTTATTATTTTCGTTTAACTGATTTTTTTTTCCATCTCGGGAGAGATGTTTTCTTCCCCATAACTCTGCCTCAACTGCACTTTAATTTCTGTGGTTGCAAATGTCTTAATGTTTTCTGATTCCAGGGAACTAAAAAAATGGGTGAAAAAAACTTGAATATGTGCCTCAAAAAGGTTTCAGTTTATAGCTATCAGTAACACCAACAGACAGCTCCATTAAAAAAAAAAAGAGTAGTTTTCCACTGCTCTTCAAAAGCCGTTATTTTTTACATCGCTTTTAGGAAGATAGATTAAGAAAACATCCCATTTCAAGCCACTCTGATCTGTAATTAAATGGAGGAGTCGGGTTGTATTCTCCCATGGCTTTTGCAGAAGTTGCAGTGATCCAAAGTCAGGTTGCTGTGTCAGAGTGGCATTTTTATTAATGAGAATACAAAAAGCTTGCATATTCTTAGCCCGGCTTGAATTTAGTTGCTTAGCAACCGGTGTATGGTAATTCATCCGCGAAATTTAAATCTTTGAGAGAGGATCGTGTGTTTTGCTGAATGGTCGCCACGAGGAAAAACAACTTGTGGGATCCGCTGCAGCTGCCACTGAGGAGCGGCCCTGGCCGACAGCCGGGATCAGAGCAGGAGCCCATCCTCCCCGCAGGTCTCGCCGTCCACGACCTGAGGTAGCTCAGTCTGCTCTGAAACACCCCTCCTGCGTAGCGCGCAGCTGGCGCGCCCACACACTCGGCAGCTGCATCCTCCTGCCCGCCGCCCCGCTCGGGTCACCGCGTGCGAAGGCCTAGCTCGGCCCGAGCCGTGCACTTCACGTGAGCCCCTGAAACTGATCGCACAGAAGTCAAACTGGCCGGGCACTGGGCGAGGTTGTTCCCTCGCCTCTGGCCCCCCCCGCCCCCGGCCGCCCCATCCAACACATTCCTCGTGTTTCTCTCTCACTCCCAGAACGGCATCTGCTCTAGCAGCAAACTCACGGGGGGACAGTGCAGATCCTCACTTCTGCTGAGACACCGGACCTAGTGCGAGACACCCAGCCCCGACAGCCTGCCGCTGAAATGCTGGCTGGGGGAGCGGGGAACTCCGCGGAGAGTTTGGGAGACACCACGTGCGCTCATCCATACAATAACCTATTGCACATGACCTACCCTGAGCTCAGCGTAGCAGAAGTGCCCGGTGAAAGCAGCCTATCCCCCTAGGGCTTGTCCTTCCCCAGGGCGACAGGCCAGGTGAAGTCCCCTTATTTCCCTAGGAAAGCCAAGGTCAGCCCCCTGGCGCAGAACTGCTGGCCATGACGTCACGGGAGTGACCTTCAGCCGCAGGTTAACAACAGCCTCAAGGGGCAGACAGGGCCAAGTGTCCCGCAAGGCTACACGCTCTCTTGGAGCCAAACGCTGCAGGCTTCGCTTAGGCCAAGATCCCATTGACTTCAACGAGAGTTTTGCCCGCTCTGTCAGAGTCGTATCTGGCGTTTTCTGTCTCCCCTCAGCGTGACCATCCTGCCACTCCACATATAGTCCCTTAGCGTCACTTAGGCTTTAAGGAAGAAGGGGGGTTCTCATAATTCTTCGCTCATGCTAGCTTTTTAGTTAGCAAAAAGGCTGCCAGCCGAGAAGCTTCCTACTGGTTTGTCGCTGCTAGCAAGGTCTGGAAACACTACTCACTCAAATACTTCAGGCTACAACTGCGGATATGTGCGCATATGACCTCTCCAGCCCATCGGTTCATTTTAACCATCCATCATAGTAAAGCAGACCAATTTCCTTGCGGTATCTGTATTCCTGGGTTTATACAGCTCAGTCGATAGCCTACAAAATTTTAAGCCTGCATCCAAGGCCAATACTTGTTGCATCTCTTTTAGAGTCTGATTAATTACCGTGGAACTTTGGCAAACTAAACTGCATGTGACAAGAAAGTCTCTACAATTTGGTCCTGAAAGTTGCCAGTTGTAGATGTTTTTTCTTCTATAGTTACATCCAAATTGGAACAAGTAGAGCTGTATCTTAAAAGGATACCTATATAAATATATAGAAGTGTCATTTTGTCTTTAGCTTGAAGATGTTGATCATTTATTACAAAAATAAACGAATAAATACAACAATATATTGTTGTTTTCAACAGGATAAATATTTTACAAATATATAATTTAAAAACAAATTTAATTGTTAAAATTATTTAAAATATTACACTTATTGATAAAATTATCAATAGTATATACTGCATTTCATATGAGAACCCATTATTCTCTAAAAGTTCCATTTCAAACCATTCGTACAAAACAAATTCTGAGCATTGTAATGTGCAAACACCAGTCACTACATTAAAGCATAAGGAATCTTGAAAGATCATTTCAGAAATATGAAACGTTTTATTTTTAAACCAAAGAATAGTTCTTTGCTACGCTCGGAAAATGTGTGGATCAAAAGCAGTGAGTTGACTATTTTAAATACACCTGAAAAAGATTTATAGTATACAGACTAGCCTGGGAAAAGATGGGATATCAGTGAGAAAACTAGAGCGCAGTAGAGCACTGCAGAAGAGGAAAATGTAAACTAAAAATAATCACATCTCGGGATTACCCAGACTGATCAAACAGAGCTTGTAGAACATTTGGCTTTCCTTTCGGTAGAAAAATAATAGTAATAATAATAGTAATAATAATAATAATAATAATAATGAAAATGATGAAGACTCAGTTACCAAACACAGAACACTGATATTATAAATGAATACAATTACTAAATTCATTCAGAGATCTGGCGATATATAACAATATTTTCATTATTTACATGAGTAATAATATAACCCTTAACACAAAACCTCTCACTTATTATCTACCTGTTATTACCCTTTAGAGTCACAACCCTGAAGTTCCTAAGTACATTCAAAGGATTACATTTCTTATGGGGGGAGGGGAAACATGGCCTCACTTTTTGCGGATAATAAGAGCATAGACTGGACGGATTTTGCACGTTCCTACTACCGAATGTTATTCCTGTAGTCTAGAAATGAGCCCTTCTTATGCAGAAATCCGCAAAGGTTGCCTTTTAATAGAAACCAGTGTGAAGCCTAACGTTAGCTCTTTGTTGTCATCCAAATCCAGTAACCAAATACCACTAAGAAATTTAAATAGACCTACTCCATGTCTAATAAGCCACCACCCTTCATGTGTGAAAAATAGGATTCCACCTCACGTGTTAATAGTATCCACCACATAAAAACAAACCCACCGCTTCCAAACTGGAAGTCCGTTCTCTCATTTCCCTTGTACGTAGCAAAATTCATGATTTCTCCTCTCCTTCCTTCCCTCCCTCCTTCTTCCCCCCGACCCTCCCCCTCCCAAAAAAATACTGGGAAGCTCTTAAACTAAACAAAGAGAAGACATGAAATTGTCTCTTATCCTTTCATTTTTTCCTTTTTCTCACATGGCCTTTTCGGATTTCACAAATCAAAACGAGTGGAATATTTACTTCGATCTGGTGCTAAAATAATGCACCTCAGTGCACGGCTATTTGGTTGGATTTGATTTATGAAAATGACACAAGGCCTAACCGAAAGAAATAAAGGTATGTAATTTCTACAGTAGTTTTCTGGGAGTTTAACCCCTGCATCAATATCACACAGCGAGAAAGAAGGGAGGGAAGAAGGGAACCGGGGAACCCAGAGACTATTGAAAGCTTATATCAATACAAAAATAAAATATTTCTCCAGAATACGTTTGCAAGGGGTACCTACAAGGGTTAAATTTAGATCTGTAGCTTCCACGACATTACCAGGTCAAAATTAAGAGTTGAAATATTCATTCACGTGTTTGTATATTGCAATATGTTTAGCAGATAAATATGACAGCCTACCTACTGCACCTATTGGCATCTTTAAAATTCTTGCACACACATTTGTTGTGTGTTGAAGGAAGGAAGGAAAAACTGCACTACACCACTTCACACCTCCTACAAAAAAGCCTAAAACAAACAACCAAACAAACAACCAACAACAACAACAATGGTAAACTATGCGGACTGTAGGTAGGATTTCGAAAGCATCATCTCTACATTTTTTTGAAAAAGTAACTTTCTTTAAATTATACGGATAAATTAAATACAATATTATACAGACATAAAATGTGACAAAATAAATTATACTTAAACAGCTCCTAGCCTTCGCTTTTTTAGTTTGAAAAGAGAGAAAAGAGACTAAACTTTTAAAAACAAAACTGCTTTCAGTATTAGCCATTACCACTTGATACACATAGACATCTACTGCACTGAAGTTTAATCGTAAAATAAAACAATCATTTTAAAGAATGTGGCCTTTTATTCTTTAATCTTGCCTTACTATCCCATTACACGGGGATATTTATGAAAAACTCCATGGAAATTGGCTCTGTATACGTATTTATAAGCAATGAGTCCTGTACTAAAATGCTAACAGAATGAATACTGGAACTCTGCATTTCCAGATACCTGAAGTAGCGTACAGAAAAGCAGGTTATCCTTAATTCTATCACTTAAATATTTGCAATATTTCCTCAAGAGAACTTTTTCGACACAGTGTTTATGCATCAGACACAGACTATTTCATTCTAACAAATTTATTTTCTCAATCAGCTCTTACGGAATCACTACTCAAATTAAATTACAATCAAATTATCACATCAAAAGATACCCTTATTACCTAACAACTGTCCATATTTTCATTTCATTTTGATTTGTGCTCGTCTGAAAAAAACACGTAATACAAGATCTGGGGAAAAATAAATTACCGTTTTGCAGCAGTTCATAGGTATTCTGAATAAAATATTAAAAGAAGTCATTTAATGAAAATATAAAGCAAATATTTTTTAGATCAACAACGGATCTAACAATTCTATATTGCCGCCTTTTTGAAAAGTCTGTTTATTAAAACCTACCAAAAACACTGCTTGGAAATGGCAGTATTATATAATCACATCCACAGCACCCATTCAATCAAAGTTGGCAACGGATTTAGGAGAGGAGAAGTTCAGATAAGTGCAGCTGCAGATGCTCAGTCCTTCTAAATCCCTTTATCTGAATCAGTCCAGAAATAAAAATAAAAATATTAATAAAAATATTAGCAGTGGATTTTTAAAGGAATCTTCCAGGATGATTGGCAGCCGTCAGGAGCACGACTTTGACAGGCCTAAATGATTTCCCTTTCTCTGGTTGTTTCCCTTAATTCATGCAAAGTCCTATAGAGCTCCAACTTTCGGGACCAACAACCTCTCCTCTTTTTATTCCTGGCGTCTGTCTTCCCCCCTCCCTTTTCAGCGTCAGCTTTCGGTATGCGGGTATTTATTCCCATATTTTTGTTCTCTATCTATACATATCCCTGTCTGCTTCCCTCTCCACTCTGCTTCTTTTAGTGCAGTGTGCATATTTCCCTTTTTCCCCCATGAGAAAGTGACCCTTTTTAGCTTGCAAAATAGCTTTCTCCCCAGAATGAGTATCTGGCACCAAAATGCTGTGGTTTGACCAAGAAAAACAGGGTCCTGGGACACAGCAGGCATCCTCTAAGGGGGAGATGATTTTGCGTCTGCTGCCCTTTTTTTTGTTGTTGTTGTTTTTCGGGGGGAAAAAGTGGGGGGAGGGGGGAGAGAAAAAAAGTTTCCGTGATTCGTTCTAGAGAGCCCTTTGAGGGGGCCATACTTAGGGGGCGGGTGTGTAAGGGGGCAGAAGAGGTGGGTGCTGTTCATCGCTGCAAGAGGGGATAATGCAGAAATGTTTACCAAAAAAAAAAGGGGGGGGGGAAGGAAACATCTGCAGTTTTGGTGCATTATGCATCTCTACCACCTCCCCACATACAGTATACATGCTAGCGCTGGAATAGACCTTTCCCTTCCATATATATATATATATATATATGTGGACACTATATATATATATACACACACATACATATATATAGTGTCCATATATATATATGGATTTTTGTGTGCGGTGTTATTGTCGGTCCCCCCTTCCCCTTTCCATTTCTCCCCTCTCTTCCTTTCCCTTACTGTTGTGACTCTCACTGCACGCTCGTCTGCAGTCCGTGATGTGGGGGCGGCGTGTCGGAGTTCACGTTGCCGACCTGGGAGTAGACATCATCGGGGGTTTGCTGCTGGATCCCCGGGGGGGTCATCCTTTTCTCTTTTTGCCTCCGATTGCAAAACCAAACCCTGACCACCTCCTTTTCCAGCTGCAGACTGTCCGCTAGGTTCGTAATCTCCTGGGCGGAGGGCTTGGGGCATTTCAGAAAGTGACTCTCCAAGGCCCCCTTGACACTCACCTCGATGGAGGTCCGCTTCTTCCTCTTCCTGCCCTGGGCTGCGATCTTGTCGATGCTAGTGGGGCTGCCCGTGGAGGAGTCGGCTTCCTCCAGCCACTTGTTCAACAAAGGCTTGAGCTTGCACATGTTCTTGAAGCTGAGCTGCAGAGCCTCAAACCTGCAGATGGTGGTCTGGGAGAAGACGTTCCCGTAGAGGGTGCCCAGGGCCAAGCCCACATCTGCCTGCGTGAAGCCCAGCTTTATCCGCCGCTGCTTGAACTGCTTGGCGAACTGCTCCAGGTCATCCGAGGTCGGCGTGTCCTCGTCCGAGTGGGGGTCGTGGCTGTTGACCCCGCCGTGGTGCTGCTGGTGGTGCTGATGCTGGTGGTGATGGTGGTGGTGGTGGCTGGGGTGGTCGCCCAGCTCCGGCGTGTCTCCCCTCACCAGTCCCGGGTGCACTAGGCTCTGGCTGCCAGGGGGAGGGCTCAGCATGCCGTTCACCGTGAACCCCCCCGGCTGGGAATAGATGAGCGACTGCTGCTGCTGTCCCCCGGCCATGGACGGGAGGTGGGCGGCGGTGGTGGCTCCCCACGCGCCCGGGTGGCCCTGGTGCGGGGGCCCCAGGTGGGGTGGCCTGTGATGCAGCGCCGTGCCGGCGTGCAGGTCGTCTCGGCCGGCGTTGCCTTTCACGTCGGGCTGCTGCTGCGCCTGCTGCTGCTGGGGGCTGCCGGTCATCCCCACCGGGCTGCTGGACCAGGGCGAGCCGGCTTCCGCGGCGGCGGCGGCGGCTGCGGCGGCGGCGGCGGCGGCGTGAGGCAGGGCTGTCACCCACTGGTGGGCATGGCTCAGCATATGGCCGCCGTTGCTCGCAGCCATGGCTCCCTGCATGAAGTCACTTTGGACCATTTTGACCGAGGGGTCGCCCCGGTAGCCGCCGGACACCGAGGTGACGGCCACGCTGCCCGGCTGCATGCCCCCGCCGCCCGAGTCCGAGTGCACGATGGAGCCGGCCGCCAGGATGCTGTTGCCGGGGAGGTAAGGGTTAGAAGCCGCGGTGGCCATGGCGCTCCCCCACCCCCTGCCGGCTGGCGTGCCACCAAGCCGCACCACCGGGGGCTCCTCGGCTCCCTTTGTCAAGCCCCCTCTCTCGGGGAGTCGCGCTGCTCCGCCGCACCCGGGGCTCGGCTCCTCCCCGGGCTCTGCCCGGCGGCCCCGATCTCCCGGGAGCTCCCTTCACCTGTTACCGCCTCTTCTGCCGCTCTGGGCAGGCGGGGAGCGGGGGTGGGGCACAATCAAAGCTCCAACTCGGCGACTGGGGTGGGGTGGGTGGGTGGGTGGGTGCGGGGGGGCACGAGAACCAGCCCCCGTCTCCCGGCGGCTCCCTAGGAGCACATTGCGCCCTCGTTGCCTTCTCCGGCGAGAGGGAAACTTTTGCCTGCCGAGGCTTTGTGCGCGCGGGCGGGCGGGCGGCTCTCCCCTCTCTCGCCCTCTCCTCGCTCGCTCCGGCTCGCCGCCGCCTCCTCCTCCTCCTCCTCCTCTCTCGCCAAGTTGGATCGGGGTCCTAGGAAAACTTCCCGGGCTGAGGACGGTGGCGGCGCGGCTGGGGAAGCTGCTGCTGCTGCTGCTGCGGCTGCCGCATGTCTCAAAGTTGGGCTCCCGCCGGAGCTGCACTTTGTAACGCCGGTCCCTCCGGAGCCTGCTGGCAGGAGTGGCGGGCTGGAGGAGACATCTTCCCGCCCCCCCCCTCCCCGCCGCCCCTCGCTCAGGCGGCGGGTAGGAAAAAAGAAATAAAACGAGGAGCGGGGGAAAAAAGCGCTAGAGAGAGGTTGCAACGCCGGCCTCCTTCCCCGGCAAGCGTGGTGCTTAATTCCAGCCGCCGGCTGCGGGAGGAGGCGCGCCCGGGCAGAGCGGCGTGCGGCTGTGTGTGCGCATCCAGGGGCTCCTGGGTGCACTAACTCCGGCGGGGGAAGTTGGCGGCGGGCAGAGCGTGCCCTGGTGGTGCTGGGAGGAGAGCGGCGCGGCTCGTCCCCTCCCCCCCCCTTCTTCTCCTCCTCCTCCTCCTCCTCCTCCCCACCGCGGCGCTCGCTCGCCCTGACAGCTCGCGCTCCCCGTCCCTCCCTCGCCGCGCGGGGACTGCCGAATGTTTACCCTCCGCCGAGCGCGCGCACCACCACCACCACACTTGCCCAAGTACGAGGAAGTCGAGCGCCGGCGCCCCCGCTGATTGGAGACCCGCTGCGTGATTGACACAGGCAGAAGGACGGGCTCTGGGCGCGAGGCCCCCCCTTCCGGCCGTTCCGATTGGTTGCTTTTTAATTTAGGCAAAGTGGCGTAGAAGCTGGAAATCTGCCCCCCTCCCTCCGCCCTCCCCGCGCGTGTCCCCTCCCCGGCTCAGCTCTCCTCCCGGCCCCGCCCCTTCTTCTCCCCTCCACAGCTTAACTCTTAACGCCCAGCGGATGGATCTTTGCATGCTCCCAGCGCAGAGCAACTCGGCTTGGAGGGGTGGGGGGTGGGAGAATAAAAACTGGGGGGGGGGCAAGTGAAGAGGGGGGATGCATGAAAAGAAAGATGAGGGGAAGAGACAAAAACACGATCTAATAATGCATTTATTTTACTTGCATGCGCACGAGGCTCCTGATGGGCGAATAATTCCCATCATCAGTAAGCAGCCATTGTACACAGGCTACAGGCTACATAAATCAAATAGTCAGCACCCAGAGAGGGAAGCGTCCTGTTCGGTTTCAAAGTTTTGGGTTCCATTTCTCTCGCTCTGCATATGTCAGAAAGGCAAAGGGGGTGAGCTGATCTCTTTTAAAACGGACCAAGGTTTTTGCCCAATCTCCACCGTTATGATCCCTTACCAGATCTTAGACTGGAAGCTAACGTGGCAAGTTATTCCCTTAATTACAGGCAATCAGTCTTACGCTTCTTTGTTTTAGTTTCTGAGCCCCCCTGTATGCGTGTAAACGGGGATCCAGCTCATGTCTTCGGGCATCTATTTGAATAGCTGCACGGAACTGTTCAATATTGACAATCTTTGAGAAGGTGCACGAACAGAATCGCTCAGGCTTCTGGCCATGTGCATTATTATAAACTATGGTAAACCTGAATGCTTATCATTTTTAAAAAAAAATCCAACTTGAATCCTGCTCCAGAGCCACCAAACAGTCAGTCCTCTGTCCGCATTTCCTACAGCTAAGTATATATTTTCCTTATTCTGCAAACGCTGGTATTTCACAGGAAGCAGATCTGGGTGTATGAAACGTTTTATTATTTCTAGTCCAGCTGAAAGAGTTAAGGGGGGCGGGGGAAGGATAAGGAGAGAGAGAGAGCGAGCGAGCGAGAGAGAGAGAGAGAGATGCGACCAAGCGGAAACGCTGCACACACAGGCAACCTCAGTGAACCAAGAAAAAAGAGAAAGTGGCAACCAAAACAAGGGCAAATTGAGCTCTCCTCGGGGATTTCCAATGAAATAACACAATTCGGACATTCAAGGAACACATCTTTACTAATGATTGTGTTTGTGTTGTGTAATCCATACAAGCTACGTATCAGTCATGTATAATGCATGGACACATATAGAGTGTACGCGCGCCTATGGAAAGAAAATGCATGATGTTTACATTAAAATGTGGAACACAACGCCCCCCTCTTTCAGTTAATCATTTCCCCACAAAACCCAGCTAGGTGAATTCAGTTCCCAGCACAGAGTAAGTCTCCAGCAGCAAGTATGCAGCATTTGCGTGATTTGAAGATTAACTGTAGACTAGCAGAATTTATTTAGGATCCTGTCCAGCTCCTTGCTTGCACGGTCAAAGATACCATCGTAGGTAGGTTTAGAAAAACCATTAATGTGAAGTATACAGATCTGAAGAGGAATGGTAACTAAACCCTAAACATAACGATTTTTTTTGTTCCCATGCGTCCTGCAAAGGTTTCATTTTTATATGTCTAAAAGATCTAACACAGATTTCATTGAATAAATCTGAGATCTCCAGGTGCAGACGTTTGAATAGTCAGTGCCAGAACCCCATGTTTTCCTTTCCAGACGATTTTGCTTGGATCAGGCTCAAAAACCGAGTGAGTCTCGTGGTTTTGTTTACACTGAATGGGGAGGATAGGAACGGTGCCATGGGGCCGTCTTTCATTAATATACAGTGAGGATTTTGTCTAAATTACTGCTATGAATTTCACAGTACACGCTTTCAAAAGCCGTCTCAGGTGGCCTGATGAAACGTGATAGCGTCTCTGCAAACAGATCTACTTTCTTTAAAGAATCCTAAAAATATTGTGCACACGCACAACAAAAAATAAGCTTGTGCTGGAGTTTTGCGTTTTATTAAAAACCAACAAAAATTAAAAACAAAAACAAAGAAAAAAGCCAACAACAACTTAGTTCCCCAACTCCCCCCCACCCCTTGCAGAGTGTGATTGTGTTGCCTGGAAAAAAAAACCCAAAGTATAACAAGGGGAGAACAGTTAGTGCTGATTTTCATTTGCATAAATTTTCATATATTTTGGTGAAAATAATAGACAAGTGGAGAGCTGGGCTTAGTGGAGTCAGTGCAAAGGAAAATCTTAGCATGGATCGTTTCGCTGGAGTTGAGAACATGATTTTTCCCCTGTCACCTTATTAAAACAAAATATATATACAAATTTTTTTTAAAAAAAAACCTCTAAATCCTGGAAGTCTGGTCGGTAAGTGTTTAATTTTTTTCTCTGTTTTTGTTTTCTTTACAGTCTTGTTAATCTATTTTTAAAAGCCTAGGAAAAGACAGGCAGCTCATAGCAACTCTGGAAGGAAGCAAGCTTAATGAAGAAAAAAAGTCCCCCCCCCAGCCCTCCCCCGTCCAACGCCAAGTGAAATATTACATAAAAAGCTCATTCCAAAGCTCAAGGCAGTAAAGCGATTCTTTAGTGCTGGAAAGTCTTCTGCTTACTCCACTTTTCTGGGCACTGTTAATTATTGTGGTACTCAGGGGGGATAAAAGCCCCAGAAAGAAGGGGAAAAAAAGGCAGATTCCAAAGAGCGAAGGATTATAAATATGTATTGTTTTCAAATGTTTCTTCAGGAGCATCTCTTCCGATGCCTGGAGCACATCAGCTTTGAACAGCAGTGGTGTGCTGAGGGGTGAGGGAAAAGTGGAGAAGTGGACACCTGCTGAGAACGGGGGGGAGTGAAATAAACCAGTCTGGGGCTGGGGGAGGAAGATGAAGAGGAGGACAGCGGCAGCCCATTCAAAGGGTTAATATTGTAACTAGGGAACAGACGGTTAAGCACAACATCTACAGCTCTGTGGCGAAAGTCCATCAGAAAGAGTATAATCAATCAAAACTAACCAGGACATCCCTTCATTTTAGTCTCACAGGAGACGGTGGCTTGCGCATTACCGACCAGATTTCACTTTGTTTCTCCTTTCTGACAGTTTGCCTTGTTCCTAGCGCCCCTTTCCCTGAATTCCTGCCTAATTGAGAAGTCTAGGCTAATGAGCTGAAACTCTTTTACAGCGTTTAGGTCCGTTGTGATCAATATGCGATAAATAATGTAAGCTGAAATGAGTAGGCCAGAGACTGCTCCTGAAAACTTTACCCAGGCGGAAATACCCATTGTATTACTTTCATTTATTTTAATTTTAATTTTCTGTTGTTTGCACTCTTCTGCACTTTTGCACACACGCCGGCTCCTGATCACGGCTATCCCCTAGAATTAGTTGCTGCTTTGGAAGCGGTCGATACTCAAATCAATAAAATGACTTGTAAAACTAGGGAGGTGTAGGTTTCAATTTTGGGGGAGAAGAATCGCTCTTTTTCCCCACTTCTTGTTGACGGGCTCAGAGTCTCTTTTTAACTGGGGTTAACTCTGTGTTCTCCATTGGAACAGATGCCGTATAGAGCTGCTCCCTCAAGATCATTTGTTTCCTTGATGGGGGAACATTTCTGAGCAGAACATATTGGTTGCCATAGAGAAAGAAATAAAAGGAAGAACACTAGTCACATTAAGCTATATGTTTGTGCACTGGGCTTTAGATAAAAGGACCCTAGTTCAGCCAAAGAGAACGAAGCCAAACCCAGGCTTTCTAGCCTCACTAAAACGAGCTTTATTTTGTTTTGGACTTTTACAGTTGAAACATATAAGATAATTTTATTGGTTGCCGTTAATTTTATCTGCTACGGTTTGCTGAGCAAAATAAACTTTTGGAGTGCTCAATGAGCGCGCGGATGGTCAGCAGGGGGCGCCCTGACGCGGCTCAGAACCTGGTGAGTAAAACGCTCCTACAGCCAACAACAATTCTGCTCCTCCAAAGTTGTCAGAGGAACAAATGCCCTCTCCAAACTGTATGTGTCTGTGATATTTTATATCGTTCTGTAAAGGGTGGCATCAGCGCAGTGAACTGGTCGGGTAGATAAAGAGGCTTGAGGAAATTCGGGTCCAAAATACAGCAGACTTAAGTGCAAATAGAGCTGTCACACCGCTAAGACAGAAACACAAGAGTCTACACTGGGCTCTGCAGTTTGACGAACAGATAAAAAGCCATCCGAGAGGCTGTTAATTTGGTGCATAATCGGAAGGGGAGCTAAGGCCTCCAAGTAGCCCCCGAAATAAGTGAGATCAGAAAAAAAAACATTATTTCAAGGTAACTAGTGTATCCCACAGACTTTGTCCACAGCGTTTTAAACCGTTGCAGCTATAACAAAGAGACGGAGGGGGCTTTACACCATTCAATATATAATTGCCATTTTAAACCTGCAGAAGTGCCTGCAATATTCCTAATAAAGTAGCCACTCGTTCTCTCTCAACTACTTTCCCATCTCGACTGTGGCTGTAAAATAAGGTTATGGCAACAAATCAAATCAGCTGAAGCCCGCATCACTAAACGCACGAGAGAGCTACACAAGGAGCCGTAGTTATTTACAGACGTATAAAATCTTAATTTCAGAGTCTGCTCAGATTTTCTGTCGTTTTGCAAACATATTGTGCACAGTCTTAACATATTGCTCAACAAGCCAATTCCTTGCAGCTATTTTTCTAGGTGGCTTCCTGGGACACATAAGTAAGGAATTGACTCCTGTGTTTTTATGGATAAGTACATATGCTTATCCTTCCTTCCGCAGGGTTCTCTGTATAGCTATATGCACATCGTCAAGTCACTACGCTTTAGTACCAACGAAACACCTGTAAAAGTGGAAGTAAGTGCCAGCGAGCGCTGGTGGGGGCAGGACCACGTTTGATGCATAACCATAACTAAGTCTGCCAGGCCGTAAAGACAGGTTGTTTTCTCGCACCGGAGCTTGGTCAGTTTCAGCGTGCCCGGACAAGGCTTATTCTTTGTCTTTACCACGTACAGACCCATTAAATCCTGGAACTAGACAGAGAACTCCCTGGTCAAAAACACAATAGAAGAAAACAGCCAGAGAAACAATAATAGACATTTATCTCCCCAACTCCCCACACCACCAATGCGCAAAGTGTTCACAGGTCTTCACTTCTACAACTCAGTTAAGCCTTGCCCCGCATTGAACGCGGCTGAAAATGCAGAGATATTTACCTGACTCAAACTTTCTGCCTTAGCGCATTTGGCAAAGTATACAATGACTGCTTTCCAGACTCTTAGTGTACACATCTAGAATGGAATTTTCTTCATAAGCGTCACCACGCATGATCTTGGATTTATCATTGTTTTTCAAACACTTTTTGGACATATGATTGTGGAGAGGTCAGCGGTAGTTAATATGCCATATTTGGAGAACATGGCTCTTCCATGCAGTTTGTGCTTCATCTTTTTTCTACCTCAGATGCAACTTGCAATCACAGCCCAAGAAAACAACTCTAGTAAGTCAATTCCTCAGTCTTACTCCGATATGAGTTCCTGGCTGTATACGTGGAAGAGAACAAAAAGCTAACAGACAACACAAACATTTAAAAAGAGCAACAAGTTAATTTGAGAGAGCTACTTTCCACGCTGGCTCTTAAAAACATTATTTGGATGTGATCGCACGTTTTGCCTTAAGTACCAGGACAATTAAAACTACACAGAGGATTTTTTAAAACTATTTTGTCCGGGTAGACACCTGTGCAAAATAAAGAGCGCTGCCGAGGTATTGGGAAATGCAAAGTGGCTATTTACTATATTTAGTATGCATCTACTTCTATTCGAGAATGATTAGGTATGTAATAATATAATCGTGGAGAGCAACTGCCTAATTAGCATTTACAAATTAAAATGTTAAACAAAGCCATGCTACATATACAGTATGTTATATGTAAAATGTGTTCCTTTATACTATAGCAGTCAGATGAGAAGGTGGAGTTGCCTGGATTTCAGATCTGTAGCATTCCTGGGTGATGTGATTGGCTCTGTTTTTAAACCTTACCCATATTGTAGTTCATATAATCAGGATGATAGCTGAACGAGAGATAATACACCAACCAATGTGGAGAAAATAGGAACATATACATATTACGTGTAAAGGTTTACACTAACAATAACGAGACGCACAATGGGCAGGCTGATCTTTTATCCACGTATTTAATAGTGAAGGTTCCAGTCTGAGCCTTATTTATTGGTGAAGGCAATAAAAATCCTGATCCTATAATAAATTAGAAATAGAAAACAGGCGCTACACGTGTAAATGAAAAATCTGAGAATACAGGTACTTTCAGAACTGCGTATTTCTGAGATTATACACTCCCTTGTGTTCAGGGTGCTCTTAGCATGTGCAGTGAGGAAAGTTCTCAAAGGAATGGAATCATCTCTCTTCTGACCCGAGTCCGTGAGACACATTGCTTAATGTCACCGCCTCCCTTAAAATCCTACGGGTACCCAGTTCCAACCTCGAACAGGTCGATTTTTTTTTTACGAGAATAATTGTGCACGCAGCCACATGAAAAGGGATGCACAAGTGAGCGTGTTGCAAAGGCTGTGGGCTCCTCGGCCTGGTTTTTCTGAAATATAGTCTGATTTGTCCGCTGGCCATCTCAATCGCGTTTCACGTTTTTTAAAAGAATCCACATGCGTTGCATAGATTTTCTCTTTTTTATGCGCATTGGACTGGCAGTCTCTGAGCGGATAAGAGGGTGAATAATCATGGTACACCAGAAAACAGTTCGTGCAGTTTGGCAGCTCTGTTTTTTATTATTAGATTTTTTGACATTTGAACTTGTCTATTGTCTGAGGAGCTCAGTGCAGATTGCAGTAGGTCAAGCTTAAGGCTGCTCTTTTTGGCATTTCACACAAACACGCACACGCTGTCTTTTCTCCTTTAGTGAATGCAAGAGCTACAGTTTTGCTGATGCGGTTGTTGTTGTGTTCCTTGGGAGAGACAATCTGACCGATACTCTCACGATCGCATGGTTATTCATTCTCATTTTTGATCCATTCCTCCCATGTTGTATTTTTAATGTCTGATGTTTTTAAATACTCGGTCGCTTTTACAGCGGTAGGATTTCAGCCTCCAAATGTTTGAAAAAAGGGACTTCAGGAGCTCTGGGATTAAATGATTTATTTCTCCAAAGCTTCACTCAAGTCTATCATGACTCCTACAGTCAAAAGTTAACATCATTCATCATTTCTTTGCATCTCTTCTCCCTAAATCAAACCCTCGGATCTTACTTTTTTTTTTTTTTAAAAAATCTTGTTGCTTGAGGGGGGCTGAGCCGGCAGAGACCCTGAGGTTATGTACTTGCCACTACAACTCTGAAGCAAGAAACCTACCACAACAATAATAGCAATGGTGAGTTTGAGGCCCTCAGCTGTTTGAAATGAACAAACCCGCCCACCAACAGTGACTTATTAAAGATCTACTTCTGAAAAGGTAAAGGACAATTTTGGGGGTCGGGGGCGGAGCAAAGGGAATCACTCCCCGAGAGGGGAGTCCTTTCACACTCTCCAAAGCCAGGGATCAATTCTCCAGAGTCACTTTTCCCAGGCGTGATTTAGGCTTTTCCCCACACGCTGCCCCCTCAGCCCCTCGGTGCATTGCTTAAAGCGGAGAGGTTGCCCAGCTCGCCTATAGCTGCTTCTCATTCCCGTTTCTTTCTACAAGAAATGCACAATTTCTCTCTTCCCCCAGCGCCCCCCTCCCCCGCTCCCGGGCGCCTGCTAACGCGTTGGGAGCTTGTTATCCCGACGCTCAGATCCGCCTGCAGAAATGGAATTGCAGCGTTTTCCACCCTGGGGGTGGGAGGGGGGAAAACACACCTAAGAAGAAACAGCAAACGCTGAGTCATTGCAATGCGGTCATTGGGTAAACACTAGCGAGGGATGCGGGCATGTTATTGAAAACGCCGGTGCAAAGCGCATCCCCGAGCTCCCGGCTGGAGAGCCCCCGCCCCCCCGCTGGATTTATGAATCCAGGCTTGGAATAAAGTGGCCAAAGCGCTGCCAGAGCCTTCCTTTGTCACGGGATCTCCTCCGCGTGCTTTGTTAGGGTGGCGGAAGAGAAACACGAGCGTACCATTTCAGCTGCCCGTAGCGGGCTTTATGCTCGGAAGGCGGGGGGGGGGGACAGGCCAGTTCACCCACTGCTACAAAGGGATGGGAAGAAGGTTTCCGTCTGATGGTGGTTTGCTTCTTTCACCAGGGCCTTTTGAAAGCCTATTGCTCCCCACCGCGGGAGAGAAGCACTTCCCCAAAACAAAAGAAAAAAATCTAGTTGGTTTTTTTTAAAGGTGGAATATTTTACTCCACCAGACCCTGTGCTGCAGGCTGTTTTCTGGGCCCCCGCTACCTCCCTTTGGAACAGCTCAGATCACTTGGTTGCGGTTTGCTTACCATTCCCCTGCTCTGAGAGCTATACCCGGCTTCAGCTACGTGTGACTGAGCCTCCTGAAATGCCCAGGCTTCACACAGGCCTCTCTGGCTGCTGCTGGGTTGAAGGAGGAGAGTTGAAATCAGTTTGCAGCGAGGCCTGCAGCGGGGAACAAAAGAGGCAGAGGTGCTGAGAGAGAGAGAAAGGACAGGCAGGGAGACAGGGAGGCACTGGGCTTCCCGAAGATGCTTTTGCTTCTCTGCGGGGACCAGAGCAGCAGCCTTTGAGAGGGAGGGCCTGACTGAGCAGTCCCCAGTGAATCAGGAGCATGCACAGTGCATGATGAGAAGCGCCCATGGTTTTGTGAGGCTGCTCTTGTAGCCCAGAGGGGTGGATGAGAATGTTTTTTTTGTTGGTGCCTTCCAAAGGTGAGTGCGGGTTGCAATAGTTGCTGCTCTGTTTTTGTTTGTCAAACAGGGCTCTTCTCCTGGGAGAGGGGCATGTGGCGGATCCCAGCCCAGGATTACATTAATCAAAGCGTTATTTCCCCGGGGACGCACAGCACAAATGATAGTAAATCCTAATAAAATTGGATCGCCGAGAAAAGGGACGCTTAAAATAATCTGCTCGGCCTGATAAAACACTTCCAAATGTGGAAAGAGATTGTGGCCCCCCCCCCAAACACCTCGGGTCTCATCAGGTCTGCAATCCCCGATGTCACAGTCTCTCCAGCTGTACCTAAAGCAATGTGTAATCAGGGAGTCTCCCCATTACACCCTCTATGGAAAACAAAGCTGCCCCCTGCCATTCACAACATCAAGAGGTGAGCCCCGTACAGACTCGAGGTGGGAAACTCATTGAGGTCGTGGATTTTCGCTGTTCTTTATCAGAAGCCAAGACGGGCCCCGATACTGGGCTCTGACGACCTGGATCTTACAAGGACAAGCCGCACTTTTAATAGGGGAGGGGAGAAGAGAGGGGGGGGGGGGACCTGACTGGCTGCAGCTGAGTTTAAACGCCCGTAGAGAGGATCAGTTACAGAGGGACACAATGGTGGGCCACGCAGCCATTGGCGGAGAGAGGGGAATTGTTCCCGGGGCTGTTATTTTGCCGAAAATTTTCGGCATGCCGCACGCCCGGGCCCCGCAGACTCTCCTTCGCCTGCGTGCCGGACCCAGCTCCGGGGCAGCCGCTGGGGATCCGCCACCGCCAGCCTCAGCGCCTCGCCCTCGGCAGAAGAAAAGTTTGCCCGGAGCAGAAAGCCGGAGGGAACGACCCTCGCCCGGCTCCAGGCACCGGGCAGGGCTGAGCTGTCCCACACCCCGCGGGGGGCAGCGAGCGCTGGCGCGGGGAGCAGCTCCCCCCCCCCGCCGCCGCCACCGCACCCGCACCCGGGCAACTTTCTTGTGGCGTGGGGCGGGGGAGCCCCGCAGTGAGACCAGCGACCTGCCCGCCGCGGGGATCCCCTCTGTAGTCTGCCGCTGACGCCAGGGGCCGAAGGAGCCGGAGCAGGCGGGAGGCAGCGGGCAGCTGTCCCCGGCCCCGCACGCCCGGGCCCAGCTGCAGGAGGACGGCGGCAAGGCAAAGGCAGCCGCGGCGTCTGCACGGCTCTCGGCGGCTCGGCCCGGGCCGGCTCCCCCCGCCCGGCGCCCCCGCCCCCGCCTGAGCCCGGCGCCCCCCCCGGAGCCGGCGGCGCGGACGGGCAGGTACCTCGCTCCGGCTCGGGGCGGCGGGCGGCGGGGGGGGGGGAAGAACCCCCTAAATGACGCAACCGACTCTCCAGCCTCGGCTCCCACGGGGGCTGGTGCAGCCCGGCGCCCCTTCCCCCGCCCAGCGCCGCGCCGCGCTGGGGAGCAGCCGCAGCCTCCCGCCCCGCTCCGCGGTCCCTGCGCTGCCGCTGCCCTCTCCTCCCTTCCCCGGGCCGGCCCCTCCGGCTCGCCCAGCCCAGCCCAGCCCAGCCCTGCCCCGCGCGGCGCGCCGCGGCTCCGCCTGCTCCCAGGTAGCTGCAGCGGCCGCTGCTCCCTAGTGCTCAGGCTGCGCTGCGCTGGGCTGGGCTGGGCTGGGCTGGGCTGGGGGAGGGGGCATCCCAGCACAGCTGCAGCCCTCGGGGTCCTCGCCCTGCCCACGCCCGCGTAGCCCCAGTGGGGTGTGGCGGGGGTGTGCGTGTCCAGGCTGTCGCTAGTGATGTCTCCTAGCCCCCCTCCCACGCCGCGGACGGACGTGTCATTTGGTACCCAAGTTTGATTTTTCTCCTGCCCTCTCTTCCCCCCCACCCCCGGCCACTCCGCGTGAAACTGGATCAAAAAGCTCAAAGGGGATTCATCACACGTTAGCCCAGTGCCGTCCTGCCCGCGCTGCTAAGGTGGGTATCTCGAGGGCAGCAGATCCAGCCGTTCCAGCATGCTCAGTAAGTTGTGTCTGTCTCTCTCTGTGTTTGTAAATACATGTCCTGTCTGTAGTGGGTTCTAGCTTGACGTGCACTTGCTTTGTTCCGGCTCTTTTAATATTTTAGGGGAGCGAGACAGAAAAGGGAGCATTTGGGTTTGGACGTCTCGATGATGGTGTCTTACTTCCCTTGTTCAGTTGGAGCTGGGGGTCTAATTGGTATGGCAAGATCCCTGCGACTGAAGCACTGACAGGAAAAGACTGAAAAAGAGGAGGATTCCATGATAGAGACCTGGATAGAGACCTCATGTTGTTTAATGCCATCCCCATCCTTTTGGTGTGGGCACATAGGAGAAGGGGTTTGTTTATTTAAAAAATATGTGAATCAAGTAGTGGTTTTTAAAAACTATCCAGATTTGTCAAATTCCAAATTGAAAACATGGCAGAAATTAAAAAAGTATGGGAGACCTAACCTGTATTACACTTTACAATGTAGCAAAGCTGAAAGTTCAGAGTGTATGCTTAAAAACAACCAGTCAAAACCCAACCCTATATTAATGTGTCTTCCTTGAAGATTAGTTAGGGATAACCTGGGAACTGCACTTCTACCTACAGCAAAACTGATTCTGATGGCATTCAAAAAGAGTGAGCTGGACAACTAGCCAGGTACCTTTTTAGCACTTTACATTTTTTATAAATAATTTTGCAACTGTTCACGGTTTTGCATCCAGTGCCTTTCAATTATCTTTCTGTTGAAGGTCATTTGATATAATTATTTAGTGATTCACTTGTTAAAGCTTTTCTGCATCTCCAGGTATATTTTCCACCTTGTCTTTAGAGTAATGTGATTTTTATAAGAAGAATACAGGGTCATAATTAGTTTCTGTTTTCATGTCCAGCATTTTTGTCTTTCTTTGGATTTGATGAGGAAGCTATTTACCTGTAGGCCTTTATAACAGGGTAGTTCCCAGTCAATTTACCTTTTATGTATTTTAAAACACATGCTGGAACATAAAATCACATTATGTTACAGAAAAAAAAAACTGCAGTAACTGGTTGTTTCACCATAGGAACTGTAAATCAGACCAGCAAGTTCATAAAGAAAACTTACATGTAATTTACTGGAAGTTTTATGCTGTAAAATGCACTTTACTGATAGAATGTATAATACATATTAATATGCACTCTCATCTCAACATATAAATGTTCATGTATCTGTATGTTTCAAAAACTAAGGGGGCCACATATTGAAACTGAGAAATACACTACCAAGATAAGACCATGTAAAATAGTAATGGAAAATGAAATTTTATAACATGCCAACAACTTTAGTGTGATTTTTGTCATAAGTAATTTAATGCAATTCTGTTTTCCTGAAATGAAGTGGTATTACAAAGTGAATTAATAGAACATTAGTAATGAAAAAAAAAAGAAACAATTCTTCCTTTGAAATATAAAGTGTTTGATAAGACACCTGGAAGTCAGTAAATAATACACAGGATATATTAATATTTAAAGTGCATAACACTTCAAATTACTGTGAACTTAAAATTGTTTCATATCAACAAAACATAAGCAGTTCATTTTAGTCTCCATTTTAAATGCAACATTTTCCCAATGAATCAATATACTAGAGATCTTAAGTCAGATATCCAAATATACCAGGTAATTTTGCATATGAAATATAATCATTGTAGAATAAGAACTTAATTTTGGACAATATAAAAAAGAATACTAGTTTTGCTTTCCACTACATTGCAAGAAAAAACATTTTCATGTATCTGATTAAAGAGATTAAATGAATTGGCAGGTTGCATAATTCTTGCATTTTTTATACATACTAAAAACAAAACCTTAAAGGGACAGTTATAGAAAACATAAAGGCAGATAACACAAAAATAATCATATTTGTTTTTAAATTAATGCAGATTAGAATAGTAATCTATACAATATACTTTATTTTGCTTAAAGCAAATAATACAGCATTGCGCATGTGATTTTTTAAAAAATATTAGAATATTAAAATTATCGTACTAAAAATTATTGGCAGGATTGTATTAGGGTCAAATTCTTCAGTCCAGCTCCTGATTGTGTTCCAACTATATGTTTTACCATTCATTTCAGTGGGGTGAAGATATGGCCTTCTGTCTTCCTTGTGCATAACTTTCTTTGCCTTAACACTTTGATTTTAATATAGCATGAATGAACATGCATATCTAATACTTCTAAAAACTAAGCCCTATGTTCCTTATCTATGAATTCTCTTTGCCATATTTTTGAAGCCAATGGGAATTTTGCCTGAATAAAGTGAGCGGGATCTGGCTCTTAGTCCCCACTCTGACATAAATGCCATTGACTGCTGCGAGGTTGTAATGTGGTTGGCATGAGGGCCATATTTTATACTTATTCAAATCTGTGGGAAGTGTGCTGGAGTAATTGTGCTGAGTGCGATATTGTGAGCCCAGTTAAATCAATGGCATTATTGCAGCATGAGAAATAGGACAAGATCCTGATTGCTTTAATCAAACAAAACTCTCTTGTCCTCAACATGTATGAAAAGCAGAATTTGCTCCTAAGGAAAGAATACAGGGGTAAGCTTTTGTAGAAGACTTATGTATACAGGTTAATTTGTGCTGATTCATAGGATCAGAAAGTCATGTTGTATCCAGATGATTATGAGAGCTTTCCCACCTACAAATTACAGAAGATACTGACAAGAACTAGATGTACACCCAGATCGTAGAACTGGAAGGGACCTCAGGAGGTCATCAAGGCCGGTCCCCTGTTCTCTTGGCAGGACCAAACACTGTCCCTTTTTAAAATTTATTTTCTTTTTTTTGGCTATGGAGCTCTAAATGGCCCCATCGAGGATTGAACTCATAGTGCTGGGTTTAGCAGGCTAATGCTCAAACTACTGGGCTATCCCTCCCCAATAATACATGTTTCCTACTAGAGACAGAAAAACACATGACTTGTCATACTGGATCAGCTCTAAGGTCCATGTAGTCCATTATCATCTTTCTGATAGTGGCCAACCAGATGCTTGAAAGTGAATGGACCTTTTGAGAAGCAGGTGTAGGGTCATCTGCCATCCCATTAGGTCTCTTCCTGAATGCACAGGCTACGTCTACACTAGTGAGTTTTTTTGAAGAAACCGGGGCTCTTTTGAAAAATCTCGTGGAGCCTCTACTTACAAAATGTGTTCTTTCGATATGAAATCGGAAGAACATGGCACTATTTTCAGCGGTCCCCTTCTGCTCCTGGATGAGGAAGACTGCCTTTTTCCGAAATATTTTTTCAGATAAAAACGTGTGCAGATGCTCTGAGGCACTTTTTTTGAAAGAGCGGTCTTCCATGACATTGGTTTCTTTGATCTGCAGCATTTCCTGGCCTGCTCTTTTGAAATAGTGGCTGGGGTGTGGCTGCTCTCTTTTGAAAGAGCAGATTGATATTTTTGATCTGCTTTTTTGTGTGTGGTCGTAATCTTTCAAAAGAAGTTTTTTCGGAAAATCTTCTGAAAGAACTTCTTTCGAAGGATTGCTGTAGTGTAGATATAGCCTAAGAGTTAGAGATGGGCTAAAGCCCTGACACAAGATGTTTAATAGCTCTTCCAATGTTTTTGTTATTAATTATGATAATGCCATCTAGTGTTGTCTTTTCTGTACGAATGTCCAGTCTCTTTTAAATCTTGCAATTGGGACTTTAAATTGCAGTCTGTTCTAATAGAAAAAAAAATCTTAAAACAGTTTTGCCCTTTCTTCCAGGTTTGCTTAAACGTGAATTTCTTGGCTATAAAACCAGGCTTACTTACACTTTTTTTGTGCTTTTTTTTGGGTTTTGTTTTAAATTTTGTCGTATCCACATGAATGATGATTGTTTATTCCAGAAGAAACTTTTTCAGACACTGGGACTTTCACGTCACGCTTTAAAGGATAATTATGGAACTTGCTATGAAGAAAATCAGACTAAATCGACTCCCATGCAAATGTTTGAGCCTCAATATTTTTTAAAAGTTTGGAAAAGAAATCAGACGTGCTTCAACAGACAAAAAATTACAAAATAGATATCATGTACTAAAAGTAAATGATTCCTACAGGAATATTAGATATAGAGAAAAGAGTATCTACTTCCTTTCTGGTTAGTAGTTATCAGATGGAGACATATGATTTTATTTTTATTCCTAGTTTTTTCGTACAGTTCAAAAAGATAGAATTTTATGTAGAGATGTAATTTGCTGAGTCTACTAATATTCTACTCAAGTATTTAAATGAAGTCTTTACATCAAACCAATTAATGAATAGGGGCTATGAATTTAAAACCATCATAGCTATAAAAGGTATAAAAATAAGGAAGAAAAATGATCACATAATGTATCTGGAGGGATAAATAGACAATACTCATGCAGCTTGAAAGCAAAAAGAATTAGACAATGAAATGCATAAGACACACACAGTATAGTTCCAGTGAGAAATATTGCGAGTAAAATAAAGTGAGAAAAAATATGTTTTTGAACATACTATATGTGAATATTTGGCCAGATCTTTTCTAGCTTCACATTGAAATGTCATTTTATGTATCGTAATTACAACAGTACTGTTAGAGAACAATTTACTCAGACAAAACTCTTCTACATTGGTTTTAGATTTTCAGTACCCTTAAATCCTAAAATGTAACCTGTAGCATTTCCACTGTTAATGTAAGCAAATGCGTTTGCAGTATATCTCTATTTTGACGTTTGGTCATGCAAGCCCCTTTTCATGTAAGTAGACCCCTTTACTATGTGAGTAAGAGTTTGCAGGATTAGGTCCTTATATTATACATCAAGGCCAACATTTCCAAACGTGGATGCTCCTAAAACTATATTGAGGAACACACCTAAGTGAAAGTGGCTTGCTTTTCAAAGTCGTGGTGCACTTGAAGCTACCATTGACTTCAGTGGGATTTGTGGGAACTCAGTACTTCCAAAAATCAGGCCACAGGGAATTAAATATGGATTAAGGAACCTGAATTTTATGTCCTGGTTTGAAACTTTGGGCTGAAGATTATTGTTTGGAATTTAGGTTTCTTTGTGTAGAGAATGTTTAGGGTGAAAGGAATACTTAATGTGGAACAAAGTGGTAGTATAACATCCTGTCCCTCAGAACCTTACCTTATCCTTATGCACAAAGGTTCTGTATTGCTCCCATTGATGTAATTGCCAATATTGTAATTACATGTATTACAGTTGGTAATCTGGCCATTTGTATCAGGGAAAGGAGGAACAGTTCCTACAACACTGAAATATTTTGCAAAAAAATGTGATATCAGTGCTACATATATTTTAGTACAATTAAATATGAGTAGACTGGCAGCTGCATATGATGAGTTATGCTTTCTGTGTTGCCATTTTAGGTTTCACAATTAAGATTTGGATGTTATATTCTTCCACAGATTTCTTGCTATGGTTTGGGAATACTGAAACATAAATGTTCAGGTCTTTTTTAGGAGGAACAATTTCCTGAGTGTAATAAACTAAATTCTAACCACTGATCGAAACTTTCTGTGTGTGGAAGCGGAGGGTGGGGAACAACAAAATATAAAAGTGAAGAAGAGATGATGCAACATACTGTACCGTTGTAATTAATCATGGAACATTCAAACGCTGGCCTTATGGAATTTTGTTTAGTGCAGTAGAATCAGAAGAACTAGAAAGGGTGATTGATCATTGGTCAAAGACCTTCAGTAACATGATCAGCGTTTGAAACGATTTTTTGATAGACACTGATGAGCAGAAATTAGGGAGGGGCCTAGTCCAATTCCCCCGGCCAAACATCCCAAAGTTCGGGCTAAACCAGTTCTTAATTTGGATCTGAGCTCTCCTTATGTCTATAACAGTGGCAGAAGCAAAGGATAAATACCAGGCTTTACAAGTACATGCTTGCTCCCACCTCTGAGCAGTGGGATAGTTCTTTGGGAGCTAAATTTTGTGAAATTTCCACTCTGGATTTGAGTCTGATCTTTGCTACTTGGGCTCATGTCTAATAAAATAAAAATATTTTTGATTCTTCTAAAAGTGATCAAGTTCTATATAGAGTGGACAGCTGTTTAATGCTTTGAACTTGCCAGTAAACCCTTATGTATATGTTTTATAAAGCCCAGCCAAAATATTAGTAAGAGAAATATGTACATTTTAAAAGGACACTGTCAGCTTGTATAAATATTAAATATATGAGTTAAGTGTAGTGTCAAGTCTTCAATAGACCTAAGTGTTTCCCAATTTTTGTGCTTTTACGCTTATTTTTAAAATGTTTTTGTTTCTATGGGTGCTTCATAAAAGAACTGCACAAACAGGACCAAGTGACTGACTGCACAGGTTCATCTGACTATGCACAGATTTCTATAAAAAGCACCAAGTAAATTCAAAAAAACACAGGAAAATAGTTTTTCTAATTTTTCCAGTTATAGTAATCATAAGTGTTACATTAACAGTCACAGAAAAAAAAAATAAAACAGGCCAAAATGTGATTTTTAAGTTGACAGTGCCTCTTTAAATTATGCTTGAAGAACCATCTCAAGAAAAAAAGACATACAACACTGTTCTGGATTTTATTTGTTTAAATGCAAATTTATGGAGCTGGCCGCACACCAAAAAATCAGAGAGTTTGGTATTACAGTAGCTTTGGTGTTTTTTTCAGAATTGTAAGTGCTACAGAAGGACAAAAGGAGACTATGAATATATGGCAGTTGATATTTAGATTTAGGGTTACATTTTTGCTTGTTATAACTGTCATTTCCTCTTATGCTTTCATTCTTTCATTTTATTCTTGCACTACCAGACACTGATTTATATAAGCTGGAATTGTAACACTCAAATTAAGAGCCTTTTTATACTCTACTTCCTATGTTCCCAATCTTTCAAGTGTCCACGAATCTTAAGACTTCACTCACAAACTCTACCTCAGTCTAGTATGTGTTAGTGAAGATTGAGTTTAAAGACAGAAAAAAGAAAATATTTATTCAAAATAAAAAAAAAAAGTTCTGTTCACTAGGATTTCTAAAAGCTAACTAACCTATATCCTTTTCAGAATATTTTCTTTTCAGAGTCTGTCCCTGATTTTAGCCCACAGGTGCTGATTTTAGTAGTGGTATCCCCTTGCTCCACGTGCTAGATTTCTTTATCTGTTACCTCAAAATTGCCCAGAATGATTTTACTTTTCCAAAATAAGCATTCCCAATGAGTTTCACTCAATAAACGCCTTTCACAGCATTAGTACAGAACTGAAATACAAAAGAATATTAATTTAATACATTCCAAAATTCAAATACTTATGATTAATAAGCATTATTATCCATAAATAAGGCCCTAATGATACTTTGGCAGTGTTGTAAACACAAGAATCAGAAGCAATTATTGTCATTATTGTTCTGCAAGTACTTTCCATGAATACTAAATGGATATTGTTGTCCGGCTACTTGGCAAATATAAATCCCATAAAAAAGCAGATGTCAGCCAATCAGGTCTGGCAGCTATTAACTATATTTGTCTAATACACAGGGTGCATAAAGAAGAAGCAACTGAGTTACTGGAAACAAGAAAGCTATTGGTTTAAACTTGTTCTTGATTTTATTTATCAACAAAAATATATGTTAGAATAATGCTAAAGAGGAAGTTTTTAGCACTATGAAGTGAACTGGTTGCAAAGTGGTCACAACTGTGAATGGGAAATGGATGCCTGGTAAGGCATAGATGCACTGATAATTTACTCTTACAAAAAGTGTATTTCAGCATATATCATATTCACTTGTTTTGTAGTTTTCTAGAAGCCTTGCGGGCCCAGCCTTAGGACAAGAAGACCAAGGCAGTTGCCTGGGGCCCAGGACTCCTATTGGCTGGGCCCAGCTGCCAGCATGCAGCCTTGGGCCCTGTCCACTGGTTGGGCCTTGCTGTCTGCATGAGACCTTGGGCCCCACAAACTCTTTGGCTGGATTAAAAGCCTAGTAGTCTTGACACTTTGTTGATTACCAGGCCGGGTATGTTTTCCCACTGTAGCATACATTTTACAGGCAACATCTCTATTATGAAATTAAAATCTGTCACCTCCAGCTAGCTCCACTCCAGCCCAGTTTTGAGGGGTGAATATCATGCTGCTCATAGGAGGGGATTTTGTTTTTTGGCTTTGTTAATTTCATATTTTGAGATTTATTTCTAGCAATATTTGAGTTTTATGTAGAAGTCTCCAAACTGGGTTTCTGAGGTTTCTTCTTTTAACATATTGTAATGAGTAATGTATATACATTAATACACTGTGTACATTATTCAGTTCAGCGTACAGAAAGAGGAAGCTCAGAAAAGCCCCAATTTTGGATTTCTACATACAACTCAAAAATGGCTAAAAATAAACCTGAAAAATGTAATTAATAACCCTCCCCCCAACAGAAGCCATACCTACAAGCAACATGACATCCACCCTGGAATACAGCTGCGGAGTGGAGCTGTTTGAAGTTCCATGATACTGTAATGAGTAATCTCTTCGTCATGTTCCCTAGTGTGTTTGAATGTAGTACTACTGTTGAAGTGTACTAGGTAACCATTAGTACACACCAGCAGGGTGTACAGAACCCAATTAGTGTGCTTTAGAGATCACACCCCCCAGGGTGCACATTACTACTCCAGGAACAAACCCTTAGACACAAATAGCTATCTCCAGTGGTTTTTTTGGTGTTTACTAGAGAAACACAGATTTTTTTTCCTGTTTCAGAGTTTTATCATTTTAACCCAGTTAAAACCAAAAATCAGAAGCCCTACTCATAGGGTTTATGCTATGGTGTCATACTGAGTGGGAGCACTGTTAGTTTGGACCTCAGGCTTTGTGGAAAGAAAAAGCAAAGGAAAAGCTTTTCACTCTTACATTCTTATTCTCAAATGTTTGAGGAAGGAACCCAGTCTACACAGCTGCTTTTGCTTCTGGAAAAGGCTCTTTTGGAAGCAAGATCCCATAAGTCTGTGCCTCATTTGAATGCTCCCCTTTGCTCATTAGCATGCCCCTTCTGGAAGGGCGGTGCAATGTAGATGTGGCTTTTGTGTCTACACAACATAACCCCTATTTCAAAATGAAATAGTGGTTGGCTAATTTTGAAATGGGTAAACCTCATTGCAAGAGGAATAGCACCTATTTCGAAATAGCTGTTTTGAAAGAGGGGCTGTTAAGACAGGGAATAGAGCCTATTTTCGAAATAAGCTGCAGTGTGCCCAATGGCTCTATTTTGAAATAATCTCTGTTGTGTGCCGAAGCTGTTTTTCAAAATAGCTAAGTGCTATTTTGAAATGTATCTGAAATAAGGCTGCTGTGTAGACATACCCTTGGGCTATGTCTATACTAGAGAGTTTTGTCAACAAAAACAGGGTCTATACACAAAATGTATTTTGCTGACTGTTGACAAAACTCTGCATTTCTGCTGGCAATGTTCTGCCTCTCTGCGATGAGGAATACGCCTTTGTCAACGGTTTCTGTCTACAAAAAAGTTGTGTAGACACTCTGGGGGTGTGTGGGGGGGGGCTCTGTCAACAGACAGAGCTGTCAGTTCACCGGGCAGCTGTTTGCTGAGCTTCCAGTTGGCCGTTCTGTCGAGGGAGCAGCCAGGCCATGTAGATGCTCTCTGCCAAATGTGTGGATTGATTTTTCTATCTGCTTTTGTGTGTGGATGTGATCTGTCAACAGAAGTTTTGCTGGAAGAGCTCTTCCGACAGTAACTTCTGTCAACAGATTACTGCAATGTAGGTGTAGTCTTAATGTGCTGAGTTCAGTTTTCCCCTCCGGAATGTTTGGGACATACAGCACCTGACACCAAACAGTTTAACTTTTTGTTCTCTTTTTATAGGTTAACATTGCCGTAATTAAACTTCAATCTGTTCTGGCTGGATTTTGCAGTACATGTGACATGAGCTGCTTTTTCTCAGTTAGGAGGCTAAATCTTACTGTGGCTAAGTATGTGTGGAAGGCCAAACATCTATGATTGACAGCCGCTTATTCTTATAGTTCGCTAGTAAACTGGAGAAAACTGCGTGTGCCATGCACAGCAATGAACATAAAAGCAGTGGGCAAGTGAGCTATAGTTTGCCTGTGTGGAAGAGGTCACATCCCATGAATAAGGGCAATTTGAAGTCAGATCCATATCCAAACCACATACTCATGTACTGGCCACTAAGAATATGCAGCACAATCCAAGGCCCATTGAAATCGTTGGATTCGTCCCATTGACTGCTTGAGCTTTGGATCAAGCCAACATTTAGTATTGCTCTGTGAGAGTACAGCATAGTGTGAGCAAGTGGCTAACTGAGGAGAGGGCCATGTTGTTGATTATGTGCTGATGGCAGAGCCCGTTGGGTAGTAGATTTTCTACACAGAATTAGACCACTCAACTCCCAGGTGTGTGACAGGCTTACCTTCGTTAGGGTTAGGTTGTCTCTGGCCCTTGGTGTGTTGGTTGGACAGTGGAAGGACATGAGAAGACTTACCTCCCTCCCCTTACATTACGGAAGAAATTAGGCAGTTACCCTCCCTTTACTCAGAGCTCCTGCTAATAGTCCCTGGGGGTACAAATTTCCCTACAAGGGGTGAGACCATGCCTATGACTACTGACTTCACAGAGAAGATCGTGCTCTGCAGCATCCCGCAGGTTAGGAAGTGGCAGGCAGGTGGGAGTGGGGGACATTTGGAAAATCTCTTCAAAATTCCTCGCGGTGTAGTGCAGATTTGCATAATCTCTTAGCCCAGGACCATAAGTAATTTGTACAATCTGCCCTCAGTGATTTACATGAAAAGTTATCCTGCACAGTTATTTGCTCCTTCAGTGTCATTGTATCCCCACCTTCAAATTTTGTGAACTAACCTTGAGTTTTGATAATTCAGTGCATTTTATAACTTTAAAAAATCTTATGTCAGTTACAAGATGTTTTTATTTGTTAGTTATTCAGCATAGACATTAAAATTAGGAGGCCATTGCTGCTGTGTGTTGTATTATCTACTTTTTGGAAAGCCTGGTAATAAATATGTATGCCTTAGTGGGTATATAGTATTAAGTGAATATACATTTCTGAGAGATTCCAAAACTCCAGTCCTGCAGGTATATCCAGGTGTGCAGAAATCTGAGCCTGGACAGAGCCCCACTGGCTTCAATAGGGAGCATACCCAGAGAGATTCAATTAGAATACAGTTCCCATCAGTGTTTGATATGTTTATATATGTCAGGGAGAAGTCCCAGACAAGTTCAGGTTAGGGTGAGGTTGTGCTGAAGTGCAGCATGATACACTTCATGATTCATAGTTTGATTGTGTTTGGGGACAAGGAATGGGGCAGAGAGATTCCTAAGAAGAGGAGTGGAAATATTAGCTTTATTCTTGCTTATATTGGTATAAGTCAGGAATAATTCTAGTGAAATCTCTGGAGTTGTATCAATGTAGAATTAGTGCCAGTCAGCAGAGAATCAGGCCTCAAATCTATGTAAATCTTACAGAGGCCATGTAATCTCTCTGTGCCTGTTTCTCTACCTGTAAAAATGGGAATGATAATTCATAGCCATCTATACAAAGTTCCAGGTATTATTATTATTCCTTATTATGTCAAAGTAACCATTTTTTGGAAATACAAAACCAAGAGGGAAGGTCTTAAATATGGCAGTGAGATTTTTTTCCTCCACGTATTTAGATTAAGTAAGTTAAGCCATTTTCTGATGTTTAATAATAATTTCATTGTTTTACTATGTAAAAAGTGTTAGCATGCATTAAGCATGTAAGCATGTAAGCACCCTACTTAATTTAAATTTAACCAAATGATGGCTTTAAAAGAACCCTCTCTCCTTATTTCTTAGTTTTTTGTTGATAACACTAGCAAAGAAATAATTTTCTTTTATTTCATTCTCCCCTTGTGACCTTTTCCATTTAATTATAAGGAAATATATAATAAAAGAAAAGCAGCTTCACGCTGGGCCTCATCCAAAGCCTTGTAAAGTCAACGTGAGTCTTTCCAACAACTCCAGTGGGCTTTGGATCAGGTGCACCAAAGGGAAGAGAACATGCCTTGAACAGCTACAACCCTGACACAATTTATACTGGCAGTGTAAAATGTTACAACAACCCTGTTAAGTACTTCCTTGTTCTGGATGGATTCTGCTCTGGAGAATATGTATATGACATATGTTACGCTTCTATGACATTGTGATAAGGATAAAGGTTATGATAGCCTTAACATGAGTGAAAACATATATATGTAAAGAAGAAACAAATTAACCCAAAGATAAAATATATTGATGTAAAGTATACAAGATGCTCTTTAACAGGCATATTATTGACTCAATAGATTGTTACAGCTTCAGAGCTATTAGGGTCTGCTGTGTCAATGTGTACTTAGGGACTGTTTAATATGCAGATGGTTGACATGACAGACCGCAGCCATTACGGTCTATCATGTCAGTGGGGATACATGCATATGCACTTTGCTAACCTACTAAGACTCCTTTTGAAATGTAGTTATTGTGTATGCATAACTGCCCCTTAGAAATAATATCAGAAAACTGTTGTTTAAAAATATAACACAATACAGATTACTCAGCAATAAACTATATTTCCAAATGAAGCTATTTTCAGTACAGAGTATACAGCCAGCGATTCAGAGTGCTCTTTTAGGTATGCAGCTTCTGTCAAACCTTGCAACTTTACCAATTGCACTTGTGCATGTGGGTAGGTGATCTGGTTCTCTGTGTGTGTTTATTTGTAGACTATAGTTTTGTCTTTTTGAGAGGCAAGGGAAAGTGTCATCTCTTTTTTCATCCAAATAATCTTCAGTAGCAATTAAATAAGCTTATGCTACCTAAGAGATCAATTAATACAAGATAAGTAGCATGACAGTTTGGGAAAAAAATGAGTGTGCCTTTGATTATTTACTAAGTTTTGATATCTGCTATTTGCCTCAAAATGCTAAAAAGTGAAGCGTAAGATACAGCATGAAAGACTCATTTGATCATCATAAGGAAAAAAATCAGTAGTTTTGCTTTTCTTTCCATGAACAACTTATTTTTTATTAAAATAGCAAAACCAAGTGTTGTGTTTAATAAGATAGACTTTTCTAATTTGAATATCAAATGTAAAAATACAATTAAATATATCTGAAATATGACATTAGTTGTAGGATATATTTCAGCAATGTACATTTCTAAAAAGTTTACCATATTCCTCTTTTGAGTGTTTTAGATCATCAGATGCACAGACACCTAGGATTTATCTACACATATTTCTGAATGTCAGTTATCCATTCATATGCCTCTCATTCACAAGCACATGAACTGGAGAATAAAAGTAGCAGTGGGACATTAAACTTGGTCCAAAAATACTGGGGTGCCATTATGCTTACTGATGCGTCTGAGGGCTCAGCCTTTGCGTTGAGTTGCCCGAGTGAGGGCACAGCAAGGTTCTAACATGAAACTTAAATATCCTAGTATTGAAATAATAGCAACTAGGTAACATGTTTAGACCTTGCCTCTTCTCTGAGGTATGGTCAGGTGAATTTTTTTAAAAGGAGAAAATGTTCATAGTAAGGCAGATGACCCACTATGAATTCATCCCATGAATTCCATGAGGGGTAACTCATAGGTTGATACTGGTTGTGCTGGGGAGGAGACACTACCACAGCATCAGCTGTCCCCAATGTGAGGCCATTGTTTAGGTGAGGAAGTCCAGGAACAGCACGGTCTGCACAGTCATTTTCTAGGCATTTCCAAACTATGAGGAACTCTGACCACACTCCCTGCTTCTGCCACATGTCCATAAACCTTCCTTTCCATAAGTTCTACACAATTAAGTACTCCCTTCCCACATCAGTTTACATGAGATCGGGAGGCTATGGCCTACAACAAGCTACCACTGCATTGCTGAACGGGTGAAAACACAGGTTTTTACTGTGCTGCACAGCATGATCAATTTGAGCTCATGCTAGCTGGGGGACAAAGCAGATCCTGCTAGTCCAACGCACAGGCTGTTGCCACTGAAGCAAGAGGAGATACTCCTTTTGTTGTTAGCAATAAACAGCCTAGGACATATGGCTGAACACTTCTGATTCCATTCATTGAAGGACAGCAGTGTGCGTGTGCAAGCTCTCAAACAGAAACAAGCCAGACTGTTAGCATATATTCTGTTTCAAACTTCATGAGGGAAATTCAGATTTCTGTGGTAAAGCTCACCCTGGGCAAACTCTGGACATCTCCTGGATCACTTAATTGCAACCTTGCAATTACTGTAAACACGCTGATACAATTTCAGGAAACAGTTAATTTGCTGTTGCTATTGTTTTGTACCTGGCCATTTTTCACTGATGTAAAATAACGCCTATATGTCTATATAGATGTATAGACATCAAGTAAAAATTCACACAAAAAAACAGAGCATTGTATTAAGCAGTGTAAATTGACTGCATGAAAATATAGCCATTGACAGCACTTGTAATTTTGCCAGTTACAATGGCGTGCCATTTCTTTGAATGCAACACACTCTTATGCCCCGTTAAAGCATGGCTGACATAGCTTTCAACTACTCACAAATGCTGAGATGTTGAAAAACATAACATTTACAAAAGATACATCTGGTGCATATTTATAAGGCTCAGAATAAGGGCTCATTTAAATAGTGCACGTGCTATCACTAAAGTTAGGAGCAAGTTACACCAGGCTGAGATGTGAAATCAGTAGTGAAATGCATCCTGACTTAAATTCCTAGTATATGATGTTGTGTCTCTGTGTTGGACCTACTAAAAGAAAAGACTATTGAGAAAAGTATGCCCTTCACCAATTGAACGGCATTTGTGTCAAAAAATTGTCAACGTGTAGTGTGTAAATCTACGGGGATAGAAGATGGGCTGTTGTGTTAAGGGATGAATAAGTAATGTTAGAAATCAATCTCTGCCTTCCAATTAAAATATTCCAGCATTTGTCTCTCCATTCCTTTTCAGAGAGACTAGAGAGAGCTAGTTAGAAATCAGAGACAAAATATTACGTGTTTTGGGATGTGGGTGATGCATCAAATTAAACCGATGAGCAGTACACAACAGCCTATCTTATGTCATATAACATGTTGAGGAGTGAAAAAAAATACTTTTCACCATTTTGACCAATACAACTTGACAAATAAACTAGAAAGCTACATTTTAGCTAATGATACCTTTCATGTTTTAATCAGACAAAGCTGGGAAATCCAAGGTTAAACCCGGGGGGAAGGAGAATGGTTGGTCATATGAGCATGAATTAGGGAGCTAGCACCAGAATTCATTGCAATTTATGGGCATTTAATTTAATCTAACCTAATGTGCATTGTTGAACCAGAACTGATGTTTGTGGGTGCTAACAAGTTATTTGAAGCAAAAGTCACTGTCAGGACTGTGACTTTTCTAGTCATGTTTATGTAATTATATATATATATATACACACATATATAACTTACTGTCACTGAAGAGCTAGACTAGAGTCTTTTCATTTTATGTTGGACACCCTTAGAAGGTTACAACAGATGCACATGCAATTTGCACAAATGCAGTTTTTACACAAACAATGTGCCTAATTACCAAATGTGCACACACAAATTTAGGTTTTGGTTTCACATGAACAAGTAAGAACGTGAGGACAAATTTGTATAGGCAAGTGTCAAGTAAAGGTTGAGCCTTTGGGCTCTCATAGCTTCACATGTCTGACCAGATGTGGGAGATATCAACCCATAGTCAGATACTACATCCTTAATTTGTCCATGTCAGTGACAAGAGACTTGATAATAAACCTTAGGGTCCTGACGTCAGGGACTGCCTTAGGAAAGTTCAGGTTTTTTTTGGTAATGTTTGCTGAGGCAAATGTGTCTGGCCATGTCATACCCTCACGGTGGCTAACATTGAGCCAGAAGAGATTCTGGCTAACCCTTTCAGCACAATGGATAACAACAGTTCTGAATGTATCTTTATCCTTCAGTATCTGAGAGAAACTGCATCATATAATATATAATTAAGCCACAACGTCCAACCATATTATTTCTTAAGATACTCTATCTTTATTATTATATATATTTCTGGTGTCCCTATTTTCCCTTTGCCAGAAGCTGGGAATGAGCCACAGGGGAGGGATCACTTGATGATTACCTGTTCTGTTTCATTCACTCACACCTGGCATTGGCCACTGTCAGAAGACAGGCTACTGGGCTAGATGCACCTTTGGTCTGACCCATTATGGCCATTTTTATGTTCTTATTATGAGCTCTCAGTAAGTATGATTGCTGCTATTAATAAAATTTACTAATATACTTATTTAAAATATGATAGTTTATGGGATCTATACATATTTTGACACTCGTATAGCTTTTGAAGAAGGATTAAGTGTAAAAATGAGCTGACCTACTGTGTTATTTGTTTAATTGGTTAGATTCTTACTCTACAGCCTTTATCATGGCAGTCTGGCAGCTGTGTATGGGCACCATATCCACATTCCCATCAGGAGCCAGATTTTAGCCTTAGATACATGCCGTGCATTGAATCTCTTTTCACAACTCTTCTATTCAACTACTTTATTTTAAGAAGAACAGCTTCCTTTTCCCTTGGGTCCCTTCAATTCAAGCCTATGGCGTGGTGAGACCGTACAGAGTTGATGGTCTCAGGTGGCTCTAGGTGTGTGCCATGCATGAGATATTAGAATTGCACCTGATATCCACAAGTTAAAAATCACCATGGCATTTTTCAGTCTCAGTATCTTTGCCATATTTCTTATAGGGTATTTCTAATGCAGTAAATACAATCCACCCTTTTTACAAACGCCTCACTTTTGTCAAATTTCATTTCTCTGTGATGAGCAGTATCAGAGAAAGTCTTCTCAATCAGTAAACAATTTTATATTTCTACATCTTAAAAATTATACAGGATGATTTTATTTCAGAACTTGAAACCAAAATGGTCTGTGTTGAACTTTTACAACTAAAGTTTCAACTAAGAGCAGAGTTTTATGGCCAAGATATATAATCAGAGATTTTGAGAGATTTTTATCTTCAATGCTATAGTAAAAAAAAAAAAAAGGCAAAAAAGCATGTTACACCCTACACTGCATCATTAGTTAAGCAATTAAGTTACTAATAGGCTTTTACATTTATTTACCATGATCGAAAGATATGTTTACTCAACCTGAGTACAAATCAGCATGAGGAGGCAGAAGTTCAGAGTAAATTTGACTAATGATGTTATGTTTTCATCCTTGGAAGGAAGAAAAAAGCCTCTCTGCTTTTGATGCTATTTTATCTGCATAGGACAGGATCTAAAATGATCCAAACTGTCATGTGAGAGCTCAGTTGAGCTCAGATCCCCTTTGATTGCATTTGAATGTCACTTGCGTTTGGCTCATGCCTCCTTGATATGAACACAGCACACCATATTTCAGGATGTCTACTGAGCACTTTAACTTTTCCTATATCAATGTTCTCACAATTAAAATTGTAATCAAAATATAGGGGGAAACCTTTACCGCTAGTGAACATTATAATGCGGCCTCACTGTGAAAATGCAATTAATCCCGTTTGAGCATGCCTTTTAAACTCCACAACTTGAGTTACGCTTCTGCATGAACCATAATTATCTGTTGTTTTCTTATAGGCTGCTACCACGTTCTCCAGCCTTGTCTTTTAAAAGAGCTGTGTCTCCAAGTAATGCTTCAACATCCTTTGTGATGGGACCTATTGTGCTTCAGCATCGTCAGTCTCCAAGAAAAGTTTTTTTTTTTAAACTTTCAATATTTGAGAAGAGATTGCTAGATATGGGGTCTCAGTCCGGGGCTGCTCTGCTGGTAAAAATATTCCACTGAAGAGATGTGTGAGAAGAACAGCTGTGGAATCTTGCCCGTGTTGAAGGCTTGTGTTATGTGCTGAGGACAGGACATTTAAATCAATGTCCATTGCAACATAGTTTGTGAAAAACACCTGCTGTCAGTTTTTCAGCTGGTGTAAGTCAACACACCTCCATTGACTTCAGTGGAGCTGCAGGATGCTGATTTGCACCAGCTGAGAATCTGGCCCCTGCATTTTTGTGAGTTCAGGTTCTACAGATAGATGATTATGATCTGACAAAACTGTACTGCAACACTAATATTGCCACATCATGCCCAGAATGTCCTGTGCTTTGTGACCCCATTCCAAAAGGGGGAGAATCTTAGCTTATGGTTATGATTCTTTATAGTAAGTAGCAAGAAAATAAACCTTTCCTGCTGCATCTGTGCTTTAATCCAGCCTTTCAATCGCAGGATTACATTTTGTGTTTCTTATTGAGCCAAAACTACCTTTGAGGTTCACAGAATTAAGAATCACAGAATTTGCCCAAGAGCTGTTGGAACATATCCCTTTCCTGACCTCAAACTTTTTATCTTCACTCCTGGATTTCCCTATTTTAGAGATTGTCTCTCCTGCACCAAAATCTGTGGTGGTTTTGCCTTATGGAAAAATGTTTACTTAGACTAGTTTAAAATCACACGATATTCTTTTCCAGTGTGACCTAAGCCGAATTTCAACCCAGGTGTTCATCCTTGTTTAAATACAGACGCTATTTTATTCTACAAGCTAGTTATAAATACTCTTGTGTCATTTGGGCTGGAAGCACACCCTGGTATTTTGGCTCTGAAATTATTTCATCGTTAGGTCGAGTGTGACACAGATAGTATTCCTAAATGTCGTTTTTTATTCTTGCAATTTTGTACTTACTTCATTAGCATGTTATTTATATTAAGGGGACATCATCAACTTGATATCTGCAAAGTTTAAAAAAAAAAAAGGTAGAGCATAGTTTCAGGTGCCTGCCTCACAATCTGCCTGTTTTTTTTATTTCATCACATTTTTTTTTTAAAAATGTTTTTGTATCCCGAGCTGCTATGTGACAGATTCACACAAACAACAAGGGAAAGAGTCTCTTTTGAGTGATTATAGGTGAGAAGCAGTGAAACTGACTATGCACAAAGTACTGTGAGATGCACAAAGAAAAAAAAAGGAAAGAAAAGTATTTTCTTTTTGTCAAATGCTTTTAGGTAGACTAATATGAAGTATTATGTTTAATAGCAGTAGGAAAACGATTTTCTTACAGAACTGTGATTTCTAGCCAATGCTGTTTGTTTAGTACACAAACAAATTTATTAAAGAAACATTAATTATGATACCTGGAATTACTGATTCAGATCCGTAATCAGAAGCAGGAGTGAACCAAACCATAGCAACATTATTTTCCATTAAATATGATGTGGTTAAAAATAAATACAAATAGTCCTAATCATTCAACCCCATGTGCTAGAAATAAACCCAATGCAGATTCTGAGAAAAATGGGAGAAGAGATGTTCAAACATACAGCCTGTGACGATAGATCCTTAGCTGGTGTAAATCAGTGCTGCTCTCTGGAAGTCAACAAAACTATGCTGATTTACCACAGTTGAGGTTTTGGTCTGCAATATTGAAGTCCCAAGTGTTACCATGAGTTTGTCCATGAGGTTATGCACTGATCCCATTCGTTAAGATAAAGTGGTGACTATGATATTTTTCATTTTAACCACGAGACGGGAAGTAAATGCTGTCAGGAAAAATCTACTTTGAGGATTTTGTTTTCCTGGAGACTGGAGGCTGTTTGCCTGTATTGTGTGGGTTTTTGTTTTGTCCTGCCTGGTTTCAGTGAGCTGAATCCTACCCTGACTGACATCCCTTGCAGCCCCACTAATTTTGATGTCTGGCAGGTCTGTTTTAATCGGTTTAATCTGTCGGAACCCCCACAGCAGGATCTGTGGAAATTTTTTTTTTCTGTCCATTGTCTAAGGTGCAGATGCCATTGTCTGGGTGAGGGAGCAGAATTCCACTGTGTTTAAAAATCTTTTTGCTTCAGGCCTAAGGAAAAGTGATAAAGACTTAAAAGGGAGGGAAAGGGATATGGATTGGGAACTACAGGGATAGTTAATATGGAATGCTGCTGGTCGGATCCCCCATGCACTCAGCAAATATTTAGTCTCTTAGCAACAAGAAGTGTTATTTATTTATTTATTTATTTATTTATTTCCAAAGTTAAAGGGTAGATTGTATCTGGACACTGAATTTTTGCACACAATTCAGGGAGGGCACGGAAATTTCTCTGGGGCTGTCAGTGGCGGGGAGCAATTTGTCCCTAACGGCGGGCTTGACTGCTTCTTTCTAGTGTGCCCGAGGTATTAGCTAGTCCAAATGAGAGGAGAAAAAAGCAGGTAGCATTGTGATCCCTCTTCCTGCACATACATGCAAACAAGGGCATGCTGTGCACCTTTGAAGGCTGTAGCAGAGATAAGTTCTCTCTTCACAACAATGGTGAGTTTTGCACTCTGTTTTTCTTACCTAAAGCATAATGCCTCATGTATGCTCCCTGGGGAGCTGTGCAATGCCCTGAATGTAGTACAGTACTGTTGGGGCCAGCTACATCTGAAGGCCGTGTCTACATTACCCAGAATATTGACCCACTCAGGAGGTCGATCTTCCAGGGTTCGATTTTGTGCGTTTGGTGGAGACACACAAAATCGACCTATCAGGGGTCAGCTGTCGATACCAGTACTCCTCGCTATTTGATGGACTAAGGGAGGTCAACGGGAAAAACTTTCGTGCTGACCTTCCTTGGTGAGGACAGTCAGGTAAGTCAACTGCAGATAAGTCAATCCTAGATTCACAATTGCCATAGCTAGACTTGCGTATCAGCAATCAACTTATCTACCTAGTGTAGACCAAGTATAAGACTGCTCAGGAATGTACTCCCAGGAGAAGACTGAGCTCAAGTTGTGCTGGGTCAGCTGTAGCTTTGGAACTTCCTGATGTTGCAGGGCTTTACTTTGAAACCCAAATGTTCTTTTCACAGCTTTAAAAAATGAGTTACGCTTTTATATTTCTCCAACTCAGTAGAGCTGTCTCAAAGCTTAAAAGGAGGTTTGATCTCCATGCACACCCATGTGTTTGGATGCATATCCAAATCTCATCTGAACTTTCCACACTGCTTCTACTGGAAAAACTAGTCTATAAGTGTGGTTAGAATAGGCTTTATGCAACATTTTTAGTGTCCATTTGGAACAGAAATATTGCAAATATTGCAGGGCCTTTTTGGCCCTGCTGCCTTCAGTATCTGTCTTGAGTGAACTTCTGAAATATATATGCGCAAAAAATAGAAATAGCAGGTTAGTGAAGGGAAGTTAATCTCATTTTTTCCAGTCCTCCACCAATAAAAATTAGATTAAGGTTTAGTTTAAGCTTTGATTGAAATTTTAGAGGTGATGGTGATTGAGGAAAGAATGTTTTTGTTTTAGCTGAATTGGTTCATCTGTCCTTGATGTGCTTATGGTTATGGTTGTGCTCAGTTCTATGATGCAATGTAAAAAAAGTCTGTATGCTTTCTTTTAGAGCAGTGTCTTCCAAGAAAATTAGGGCTGACTATAAAAGCCTGGCTGTTTTGTATGTAAGAGAATCTGGCAGAAAACCAGTGTGAAAAGATAGGACTTTCCCCAAAATGTTCTTCTGTGGTGAGCTCTGCTGCTCATTGTCATCAAAAGCAGGTGCTTCATCTATCTCTGTTGCCTGGATATGTTTCTGATTGTTGAGTAAACACAGTAGTAAAATAAAATACTGTGTAGCACTGAATTTTAGACAAGAGTTCTATCCTTCCTTTGCAACCTGAGGATTTCTTCCTCATACTCATGATTTAGATTAGTTTGCTTCTTAGTAGCACTGTAATCAATGGAATTATTTCAATTGTTATTCCAATTGCAAAAGTTTCACTGTCAGTTAATAAGTGGCCAGAAAAAACAAAGTCTGGATGTAAGGACCAAAGTCCTTACCTTTTTGTCATAAATTAATAAATGGTCATTTACGATAATTGGCAGTTGTTATTAATGGCAAATAATCGTAAATTATTTGTGAGATCTAGCTAAAATTGCAGCTAAAAATCCAGACTTTGCTCTGTCTTGAGTGAGCCTGGGAGATGCACAGTGGACAGGTGAGAAGTTTTCCTTCCAGGCCACAATAGCTGTGTCTACACGTGCACGCTACTTCGAAGTAGCGGCACTAACTTCAACATAGCGCCCGTCGCGGCTACACGCGTCGGGCGCTATTTCGAAGTTAACTTCGACGTTAGGCGGCGAGACGTCGAAGTCGCTAACCTCATGAGGGGATCGGAATAGCGCCCTACTTCGACGTTCAACGTCGAAGTAGGGACCGTGTAGACGATCCGCATCCCGCAACGTCGAAATTGCCGGGTCCTCCATGGTGGCCATCAGCTGGGGGGTTGAGAGATGCTCTCTCTCCAGCCCCTGCGGGGCTCTATGGTCACCGTGGGCAGCAGCCCTTAGCCCAGGGTTTCTGGCTGCTGCTGCGGCAGCTGGGGATCCATGCTGCATGCACAGGGTCTGCAACCAGTTGTTGGCTCTGTGTATCTTGTGTTGTTTAGTGCAACTGTGTCTGGGAGGGGCCCTTTAAGGGAGCGGCTTGCTGTTGAGTCCGCCCTGTGACCCTGTCTGCAGCTGTGCCTGGCACCCTTATTTCGATGTGTGCTACTTTGGCATGTAGACGTACCCTCGCAGCACCTATTTCGATGTGGTGCCGCGCAACGTCGAAGTTGAACATCGACATTGCCAGCCCTGGAGGACGTGTAGACGTTATTTATTTCGATGTTGCTCCATCGAAATAAGCTATTTCGATGTTGGCTTCACGTGTAGACGTAGCCAATGTAATTCTTTATTGCTCCATGAATCTATGTCAGTGCAGCGAATGACATTGCATGTGAGGGGCACTCACCTTGCACTCTCAGATACAGTTCTCTTGGCCTCACCCCACTTACAGACTTCCCCTGCTTTGTTCTCTCGCTACCCCTTCATGCTGTTGCACAGGGTCTTGCTCTCAGCCAGCTTGTCCTGAACAGCAGAATGATTCCACAGCACAGAGGCTGTGGCAGCTGTAGGGGAGAGGCCTGGATTTACCTATTGACAACATATTAAGCTGAAGAACATGATAACCATTGGGGCAGCATGGAATAACTATTGGCAAAATTTTCCTTAACAATCTGAGTTACACATACATGCACTCTGATCTTCTCAGAAAGCATTTGAGTAAGAACTGACCTGTCTTTGCCAGTTGTGAAAAAGGCAATCTAGGAAACTGGACATTGACACACGTTCATTTTTTTCCTAAGAACACATTTACAGCTGGAATTCTACACAGCATTACATTTTGAGGGAGTAGATGCTGTGATTCTGTTCAGTGGCAGCATTGGTTAAACTCCTTCCTAACACATAATGGGAAGTGAAGCATGCATCTGACGAAGCGGGTCTTTGCCCACGACGGCTTATGATCCAAAATATGTTAGTCTATAAGGTGCCACAAGACTTCTTGTTGTTCTCGAAGCTACAGACTAACACGGCTGCCTCTCTGATACTTCAATTTTTGTAGCTCCCAGAACATTATTTCCATTGAAGTTCCTGTTCTTGCAGAGTTGTAAATTTTCCTGTATCTGGTGGCCAAATGACACAGAGAACATTGCAGTGTTGTTCCTTTAAACTGTATTAAAATGGTGGTAAACGCAGCACAAGGTTCCTTCATCCTTAGAAGTACCCTTGGCTCTCAGACAGGCATAGAATCAGTTTAGCCACCTCTATTCTCTTTTCAGGCAAGTCATTTTTTATCTTCCAGCTGTTCTCCCGCCAGCTGTTCTCTGGCAGTGCCGTGGCCCACAGAAGCCCTGAACAGCTGGGGAGCTAGTTGGGACTGCCTTCGTAAGGCACTGTCTGCATTACAGCCTGTGTCAGCATAACATATGTCACTCCTAGGTGCAAGTACCCCCTCCCTCCACAGCCACAAAAGTTACATGGACAAAAGCCACTTATGGAGATGGGTTCTTTATGCTAACAGGAGAGCTCTCTCCGATTGGCATAGAGTGTCCTTACCAGATGTGCTGCAGTGTCGGAGCTGTATTACTGGTGCAGTACTACACATTTAGACATACTCTAAAACTTGTTCAGTAGAACTTAATCAGCAGAGCCGAGCATTCAAAGCCAAAGTGACTCCTAACAGCTCCAGGATAGGAGCAGTCCAAGCTGCCCTGTCGTTCACTATATTTGCTTATGGCTTTTTAGACGTACCAGATGTGATTTTTTGTGCCAGAACTTTCTGGTACTGGGTACTGGCACCTTGGCAACCCCAGCCCTGGGGGGGTTGGCTGGGGAAGATGATGGGGAGTCATTCTATGCCTGAGTACCCGCTCCTTTTTTCTTTTTTCCATAAAAAGCACTGGATATTGGAGAGGTTAAAGCTGTTTTTGGTGTTTGAACTGCTTTGTGGTGATAGTGAAAAAGATGGAGGTGTACCCACTGTTTTGTGTGTCTTAGACACAATTTTTTCATTTGTCAGGATCCATATGTTTGAAACATGGTGTCCCTTTTTTCCAGTTGATCTGCTTAAAAAACTAGGCCCTGATTCTGCAAACATTTACATGAGTGCTTTTCTTTGATACATTCATCAGGACTATATACATACAGCAGACAAAAAGGGGCATATGTTTTTTCAGGATCCAGATTTTAAAACTTACTCAAGCCTCACTGGAAATGGAGTTGGCAGAATGTGGTGGAGTGAGAGAGAAGGTGAGAAAATGAGAGAACCCAAAATCCTGATATTTACTCAGTTAATGCATTTTTTACCTTTTTCATGAAAAACTGCATACAGAACAGGCGCATAATTGTTTTGCTAAGTGAGCCTTGAAAGAGAGAGTCTTGATAGCTGTCAAGTATCTTCTTTCTAATACAGTATGTTGTCCTTAGAACCTAATCAGTAACACTTGCTCAGCAGAACTGAGTACATTGTCAATGCTTTACAAATAATAAATAATAATAACAGGAGCTTCTTCTCACACAACTTATCAGACTTTTGCTTTATTTTGAGGAGTGCTTTACTTGCCACTAGCTAACTTTAGAATTAATATTTATTACAGCTCCATTTCCAACAGCCCAGAGAAATTTGAATATGAAGGAAAATGTTGATGAAAATGAAATTTTGACAAATATTAGAAATGAAATTGAGAGAAAATGCTCATGCTGTTTCACCCATCAACCAGCAGTACATTTAGTGTACAGTTATCAAAGAACAGTAATTTTCATCGAGTTAAGTGTCCAGGTTATTGCTAATAAAATGGATCTGCACAATTGTTAGAAATGTAAAACACTATATTTATGTGTGATTGTTGTTAGAATTACTTTGGATCTGCTGTTCTCCTCTTTAAAAGTTAGATTTAATAGCTTTGCCTTAGACTGTTGTGACATATATTATAAGGGAGAAATGGGATGGCTCAGAGAAATGGTAATGGATCCAGAGTCATTCACTTCTGCATCACCTGTCTCATTTGACACAGGCTGGCAGTGACTGCAAGTTAATCTAATGGCTGTTTGTTGGTTTATGTGAAATCGATTGGTGGTTTACACACAGTTCCAACAGGAGAAGAATCCACATTGTAAAAAAATCTGTGGGCCAGATCCTTAGCTGCTGTTAATCATTGCAACTCCAATGATTTCAATGGCGCAAGGTTAATTTACACCAGTAAAAGGCCGTCTATCTCAGCTGGCTCTAGTTAACCTATGTTGTCAGGCTCAATACAGATGACAATGATTCAGTGAAGAGGGAGACTATGGGCAGATGCTCAGCTGGTGTAAATCAGTGTTATACTGTTGAAGTCCAGGTAATTATAATGATTTACTAGTGGAGTATGTAGCACTGAACGCCTGTAGGTGGATATGCCAGGTCAAGTTGGAGCCACAGTTACAGAGTTGCTTGCACCTCTGATGTTGCACTGTACTGGGTGTTTGAGAACCTTAATATTCAGGGCTGTCAACAAGTAACTAACAAGCAACAAAATTTACTGATTTACTTTAAAAGCTAATGGGGGGAAAAGCTAGGGACTAATTCTAATCCCCCCCAGGTCTGATATCTGTAAGATATTGTGGTGGTAGTGGTAAAATATAAGTGAAAGTCCCAGCTGTTGTGAGATCTGCTCTTCTCTTGGTATGTGTATGCTGTCTGAACAAATACAGTACTTTGAATGGGAGTTGTATATGCGTGATAAGGCTTAAGGGGCTGCTGACAAAGGGGGTTTTCATTGGCAGAAACACAACTACACAGCTTGTTTTGTGCTGGCAGCAGCCTCTATTGGCAGATGCTGTCACGTGACTATGCAAATTAGCCATGCAAATATGAAAAGATGTGGCCATTTGCATTTTCGAGACTGCTCCTTTGCATCATGCTGCTGGCAGCGTGGCTTTGTGTAGATGTAGCCATAATGTCGGCTGATGAAAAGAAGTAGTTCAATGCCGCAGTACTGCTGCTGGGGTGACTTTTAGGCTTTGAGGCATGATTACAGAATACTGCAAAACTCTTTTGCTGCAAAGACTACTCCATTTTGTGCATGTTTCTCCAATATCCACTTAATGTGAAGCAATATAGTTGCTTAGATTTTAAACTTTCCAAGGTTCAGATAGGTAAAGATATTTAGGCACCTAAAGGTGCAAACAGGCATTGAATGGGGTTTTGAAACAGGATTCCTGTTTCATACAGCCCTTATCTCTTATATTTAAACTGCAGCAAGGGAGGTTTAGTTGGACATTAGGCAAAAGTTCTTAACTGTCAGGGTGGTCAAACAGTGGAATAAATTGCCAAGGGAGGTTGTGGAATCTCCATTGCTGGAGATATTTAAGAACAGGTTAGATAGATGTCTATCAGGGATGGTTTAGACAGTACTTGGTCCTGCCATTGGGGCAGGGGGCTGGACTCGATAGCCTCTCGAGGTCCCTTCCAGTCCTAGGCTACATCTACACTAGCCTATCTGCTCATAGGAATAAGGGGACTTCGAAGTAGGTGGGGTCCTTTGGAAAAGGAGCCCCGTCGGGACGAGCCGCGCGGCGGCATGCTGCGTCAATTTCGAAGTGCTGCGGCCGCCCGCATGCTAATGAGGCGCTGAATATGTATTTCAGTGCTTCATTAGTTAACTTCGAAATGGCCATTTGCATGGCCATTTCGAAGTTTTCGGCTAGTGTAGACACGGCCCTAGTGTTCTATGATTCTATGATATTTGCATTTGTTTTAAAGTGTCCAGCATAGTGTCTCTCAAGCTTTTCTTTCATAAAGTACCCGTTTTAAAAACATTATAAATACCCCCAGACTTTTCTTACATACCTCTAGTGGTACATGTATTGCCAGCTGAGAAACATGGTCTGAAGGTAATTTGAAGTCTTGAAACAAGTGCCAGTCAACCTTTCCAAGGTACTGTACCCTTTTCAGGAGTCAGATCTGTTTTGCACTCCACCAAGTTATGCCACACTTAAAAACTACTTACTTACAAAAACATGCAAAATATCATAGAAGATAACTACTGAAAACTTGCTGACTTTCTACCATCTTATTGTCAAATAAATGAATTGGAATAGAAATATTATACTTACATTTCAGTGTAAGTCTATGAAGTGGTAGAAACAAATCATTGTCTGAATGAACTTTTAGATTTTACTGACTTTACAAGTGTTTTCTTATGTAGCCTGTTGTAAAACTAGGTAAATATCTAGATGAGTTGATGTACCCCTGGGAAGACCTCAGTGTACCTCCAAGGGTACATGTACCCCTGGTTGAGAAACACTGACCTAGCACACAATTGAGGCTGTATATAACAACGAGGGTGACAGGAAGGACTATATAAGTAATCTAATAATATGTGTGCAACTGAGGATCTTTTAACACCTATTTCAAAATTCTTATGAAAGAACATTGTGTTGTGAAACACTAACTATATGAATTGCAGATCGAGTCCTCTGTAAGTTACTCTTGATGGTATTCTTCAATGGAAGTTGTGCAGATGCAGGGAACAGGAAGGTCCTCAAACACAGCATAAGTGGGTAGTTTCCAGTCATTGTCAGGTGGGATGGGAAGGATGGAAAACTTGCAGAAGAGTGCCTACTCTCTAAGGGCTTGTCTCCACTTGCCCCCAACTTCAAAGGGGGCATAGTAAGGAGGGTGATGGGAGATTACTAATAAAATGCTGCAGTGAATATGCGGCGCTTCATGAGGCTAATTCTGCCCTGCGGCAACTATGAAGTGTCAAACTTCAAAGTGCCAGCATGCTGTGTAGCTGTGGGCACTTGAAAGAGTCTGTGCTAATTTGAAGGGCCTTTACTCCCCAAAATTTTGAGCAATAAAGGCACTTCGAAGTAGCGCGGGCATTTTGAAGTGCCCACGGCTACACAAATGCTGACACTTTGAAGTTTGGCATTTCGAAGTTGCCGCAGGGGAGAATTAGCCTAATGAAGTGCTGGATATTCACCGCAGCACTTCATTAGTAATCTCCCATCACCCTGATCACCATGCCCCTTCAAAGTTGGAGGCAAGTGTAGACAAGCCCAATGAATGCCAGAGTCTGTTCTGTTGGGGATAATCCCTAGGGGAGGTTTTTAATAGTGGGTGCAGGTTTGAGAAGGACAAGGAATAGGGCATAGTAGAGATAACACAGGCTGCTTCTACACGTGCCCCCTCTCGTCAGAGGCGGCATAGTAATGAGGCAGTTCGAAGCAGGCTAATGAGGTGCTAATGTGCATAATCAGTGCCTCATTAACATAATGGCGGCTGCCAGAATTTCGAAGTGCGGACTTCGAATTGCAGATTGACAATATAGATAAGGGACAGCTTTGAAATAAGTGCACCACTTCGACATTCCCTTCCTCCCACAAAACTAGATCGGAGTAATGGAACTTTGATGTGGGGCGGTTATTTTGAAGCTGCCCGCGTCTTCTCGCTCAGGCTGCAATTCGAAGTCTGCACTTAGAAATTCGCACGGTCACCATTATGCTAATGAAGCACTGAATATGCACATCAGCACCTCATTAGCCTGCTTTGAATTGCCTCATTACCATGCCACCTCCGACGGGAGGTGACGTGTGGAAGCAGCTGTAGAGGAGTCATTGGCAGTGGATCTGCCACTGCATAGATTCATTGACCATTGATCCTTGAACAATTAGGATGCACCCTTAGGGTTGGTGATTCACAGCTGGGGAACAAGAGTCCTTTTCCTCACCCTCATTCTCAACATCAAGTGAGGTTACTCAGACTTGGCACAAGAGAAAGGATTTGGTTAAGGCTGAGTAACTGTTTAAAGTGCTTCTCGTATAAAATATTAGTTTCATTGCCCACTGAAAACACAATAATTTTAAGAAAAGTCAGGAAAACTTATCCTCAGACATCCCACCTGAGGACTATGGGAGAGTTTTAATTAAATTAGCAGGTAAAAAGTGTGATGCAATGTTATTATTTCCTAACATATCAGCAAAGTGCAAATGCCCATTTTTGAGTACAGTTTTCCAAATGAGAAAGTAAACATTAATATTTTCAGAGATCTTACTGATCTGGTATGATAATTTAGAAAAAAAAATTTCTATTAGGGATAGTTATATATGCTTTTTGTTGGAAATGCAATCACAGAACGTGCACATAACTGCAATCTGTAGACAGATTAAGTAAATTAAATCACTCAATGTCTTTTTTTTTCAATAGCTCTAAAGTTAAAAGTAATTTGCAAAGAAAATACTCAGTTTCAATTGGTTTGTAATATCTGCTAATGATCTTTGGAAAAATTTTTGATAACATACTGGAATTCCCTCAGGGACAGGATTTTGAATAAGTGGATTTTTTAAAAGTCTGAGATGTCATTAGCTAGTGATTTCTTTGAAGTAAAAAGCTGTTAAAGAATAAATTGCATAGGTATACAAGTGAACAGGACAATCATTTTTATGAATACTATGCATTTTTCCACCGTGCTTTCTACCCCCACAAAGAAATAATTCATAATATAAGCTGCTAACTGATGTAAATATAGAGGAATCACAACAGTGTAAGCATCGTGTGCTTATTTTACATATGCGTCAAATCTTTTCATATATTTAGAGACTGCTGGTTTAAAAATTCTAGTGTGGGTAATGGTTTTTAATCCATTTCTCTGGTTTTATCTGGTAAACAGTTCCCTAAACCTAGCAGGTCATATCACTTCCTATTAGTGGTAAATTCATAACGCCTCTGCTCTACCATTATTCTGAGGACAATGCATAAGACTCCTCCTGCAGGGCCATATGTGCCCTATCACGTAGTTGGGATTGAGAGGAAAGTGATCATGGGAAAATGTTACCTCCTCTGCTGTTCCTGCATCGGGAGATGGTAAGGGGACCCAGAGTCTCCTTCTTTCAGCACCAGAATCTGCTGACATGTTCTAAAAGGATTTGATGGTAGCACTGGCCAGAACACCCCCTCACCCTGCAGATATTTGGAGACATAGGAACTGCACAGGCATCATCGACCCTCCAGCCCCCTTCAACTCACAAACACCTGCTTCACCGTTTCACTGAGCCCGCCTCAGGACCCCTCTTTTCCTGCCCTGTGGAGGCTGCTACAGCACCAGATCACTGCAGCCTCTGTGACTCCTGTGCATAGCTAGAAAGGTGATGGTACATGCACAACTGTGGTGAATGGGATGCAGAGACGTACTCTTCATAAACTCCATAGTCTTTTCTGAGCCTCTGTAGTGTCTGTATATAGTGACTCCAGATCTGCAGTAACCTATTCATCAATGGTGTGTTGGCCTTCCAAACACAGAACATTTGTGCCACTGAACATTTCTTTGAGGAATATTGGAACCTAGTCATTGATACATATGAGCAGACTAATCAAGTATGGTTTCTTGACTCTGGCAGAGGCCAGTACCTCATGATTCAGAGGAAGCTTGTCCCACCACATAATGGACCTAATTGTGCAATGCGTTATCATGAGGTCAACGTCTTCCTGAGCCCAGTTTGTCACTAAATTATGCCATACTAATGGATTTCTGTTTAGTTAAACTTTTGTATATCTACAGGCCAGGAGGGGGGACCACTGTTATCATTTATTCTATTCCACTGCATAACATGTGCCACTGAACCTCCTGCAACTTCAGAAATTGTTTGTATTTCTTTAAATGTTGAGTCATTTAAAAAAACTCATTCACCTATTTACTTTCGTAGTGCTTTACAATAGCAAGTTCCACAAATTACCTGTGTATCGTTTAAACAAAATAATACTTCTTATTCATTGTAAATCTGTCACCTTTTATTTCACCTTGCAATATGGAAAAAGTTGAGATTTTTTTCTTTGCCTTTAACCAAGCTTGATGAGGATGATGATGATGAAATTATTTATATTAGGTTAGTGCCTCCAGAACTGAGCCTAAATCAAAGTCTTCTTGTGCTTGGTACTGTGGAGATACATAGTAACAGACAGTCTCAGCCCCGAAGGGCTTGCAGCTGAAATAGACAAAAAGTGGAATTTTCAAATGAGCCCAAGGGACTAAGGAGCACACGACTTACTGAAAAGAGTTGGGACCTGTATGCCTAAGATATTCACATTTGTGAAAATTCCACCTAATATATGGAGGGAAGACAACAGCACATAAAGAAGTTACTTATCTAGGGTTACCTGTCAGGTTTTTGACAGAGTTAGGAAAAGAATTCAGCTCTTTTGTGTCCCAGCCTATTGCCCTATCCATAAGATGTGTTGTCTTTTTCATACACAGTAGGGGCCCTAGCAAGTGAAAGTCCCCCCAGAGAGGAGGCTGGAATGATGCAGAGTACCTGATTAATAGCGCACCCATAGCTGTGCAGAGCAGCCACAAAAATGACTCAGGTGTACTGCATTTTGTAAACTGCCTCTGGCAACAGAGGTGGTCTTATGAGGCACTGGTCACCATGGATGGACCCAGTCAGAGGTGCTGGAATTTGAGTATGAGGGCTGTTGCTACACCCGCTGGCTGGAAGTGGTTTCCATCATATGAAAGGTTTACAGTTTGGTTCAATGGCTCTCAGCACCCCCACTGTATAGATTGGCCAAGCCCCCCCGGACCCAGTCATGGTGCAAATATTATTTGCACCCCATGGGGTAACTCTCCCCTGCAGCATATTCCTTGTGTTTTTTAATCTCATCTCAAGAAATTCCCTTCCCCTTTGCCTTTCATCATTTTTATTGCTGTTCTCTGGACTTTTTTTTTTTTTTAATTTCTGCTATCTCTTTTCAGGGATGAGGTGACCAGTCTTCAGCATTCAAAGTGAGGATGTGCCTCTGATTTATAGAATGGCATTTTAATATTTTCCACATTATTCTCTAAAATGGTTCTCCCTACAACCCCCATAAGATTCTCTTTTTTAATTCTTTGAACTGCACTGCCTTTTAACATCTGTAGTTTACTCTGATCAGATTTTGACAAAGGAATAAAAGGCTTCATTTTTCACATAGGATTTTATTTATTGCATGAACTGGAGAGAAGAAATTGGTTAACTTTCCATTTAAAATTCATGGCAATATAGTTACAGTTGGGCAAAGATTTCATTATCAACCCTTATTTTAGTGGCATACATTTCCTGTAAAAATGTAAGCAAGGATGAAATTTGGCATACAAATAGCTCAAGAGTGTTTTATCCATGTGTATTTTGTCATACACATACACAGCTTTGCTCACTAGATATTGTGCATGCAAATTCGGACAAATTACGTCCCCATGTGTGCTTACTAATTGTTTTTTATAAAAGGCTGTTCTACATACCTGTTTATTCGTTTCACCATAAACACAGTCAAATCCTGTTCAGTGGATAAACTTGTTGCAGCAATATTTAATTTTTGCTACTAACTGCACTCTTATTTTAAGAAGTACTCTAATAAGAGGGCTCATCATTTTGTTTTAACATGCAGAAAAGAGTCATTTAACTCTTCTGTATCTGAATTGGATTTCCGCTGACATATATTTTTTGAAAGTTTCTGCATTTTGGGGTTCTAACTCCCTTTCATGTATTCCTGAAAATACACGTTTGTTTACCTGACAGGTTCCAGAAGCAAAAGTATCGTTTCCTGCAAGGGTAAACATGGGGTAAAGTATCTCTACAGTCTGAGGCAGTTGTTCTGGTTTGTTGGGTAAGTGATACACTCATTATAGCCATTTGAGAATGATTGGATTTTCCCTTTTTAAAACAGTTCAAACAGGAAACAAAGTCATTGGCACTGACAAAAACAGGGAGGCCTCATTCAGCAACTCCTAGAAACATCCACTGACTGTAGTGGAAATTGGATTGGGCCCAGAATAAATAAATACATTCAAGTTAACAATGAGGTTGTGGCACAAGCCAGGCAAATTATAGACTCCCATAAATTGGCAACATACAAACCTTTAGGTCATCCAGTCCAGTGCCTTGCCAATGCAAGATTGTGTCCTAGGGCATATTTTCTGCTGTTTTGTACATCTAGATTAAATGTCCCAAGTGATGGCACTCCCCTAGGGAAACTATTTCACTGCCTAATGGATCTTGCTGTCAATTTTTTTTCCTTTCTCAATATCATCCCATTACTTCTAGTTATGTTCCCTGGAACCTCCTTAAATAATGCTTCCCTTCCTTAGAGTTATTTCCTTCAAGTATCTTTAGATTATTATAATGTTCCTCTCAGTTGTCAGTTAACCAAGCTGTGTATACATATTTATCTCATTTAATTTTTTCTGATAAATCCATGTATTCTGTCCCCTGGTTATTTTTCTTGCTCTTCAGTCAGCACCCTCTAGTTTGTCAGTGTCTTTTTTGGTGATGAGGTATTATGACATGCTGTTACTACTCTGAATTAAGGATTGATTTTGCGCAGAGAGCACCCTTAACTGTCTTTGATTTATACACTCTGATGGTGTGGTTGTGACTGTCCTAAAATTTCTACAGAGGCAGACGGACTGACTGAGAACCTTCTAGAAGATCATTCCCTCACCTTCACTTTTTCTAATTTTGTTGGTTATTATGACCAATGACATTTGACGCAGTCAATCCAGCTGTCTTTAAAAAAATGCACACTATTATGAATTTCTTTATTCCACAAAGGTGTAGGATAAAAATGATAGGAGCATTATCATTTATGAAAATGTCCAGCTTTTGGTGGTTTATGTTATAATTTACAACTAGTGAACATATTACCTCGTCTAGTAAAGGGTCTAAGTACTAGCCTAGCCTATCGTAGAAAATAATTATATTGCTAGTCACAAGTTCAGAGGCAATAAATCCTGATCCACAAACAACACTCCTTTGGTGTTGAGAAGATCTTGGTTGTAAATGAATGTATTTAGCTGAGTATTCTGTTGGATTGAAGGAATATCATTTTCATCCATGCGCTTTAAATTTTCATTAAGGAAAGCTTTGGCTACCTGCAGCCTCATCTGGTCATGCTTAATGATCTCTGCTAACTCTTTCTTCTTTGTACCAGCAGGGGCTTCTTTAAATTGGTTGGCTCTGTGGAACATTGCTTTCAAGAGTTAATATACTTTGGATCACCATTTTAAAATAATGGCTCCTAATAAGTTAATTTATACCTGAAGCTTATTTACCTCCTTTAAGCATCTCAAACTGCTATCAACACAGAAAAAAATTACCAGTAAAAGTGATGATGATACAACTTGTTTAACTTTACCCTATTTCACCTCATACAATTCAGAGAGTATTGACAAGATATTTCTGTTGGTTCATTATGCTGAAGCCATCTCTTTAAGAGGTTTGGATAAATGTCTTCGGTGATATGATTACGTTGCCTATTGCATTATGTTTTTTCATAAAATTGTGTTTCATATGGGTACTCAGTGTCCCAATCCATTAAAAATATTTGTATGTGCCACAAAGTCCTGTGTTTTGTTTTGGGTTTTATTTATTCTAACGTAGGATGTGCACCTTTGTAGGTGATTTGTTATGTAATAGAAACTATTACAGTAAAAACCCATTCTGGAATTACCTGCAAACTATGATCACGTGCATGCTTGTGTGGAAAATAAAGGCACACACACTCACACAGATCCACAAGAATAAATTAGGACGTGTAATAAGTGGGCACAACTCTCTGCATTAGCCATAAGCTTTGTGGCTGAAGCCAGAGAATTTGCTGCATAGAAGACAGGTGAGAACCTTTGGTCAGTAAATGATGACAGTCAGCCATGTGGCACGTCTGGGTCATGGAGGCCAGTTTTATCACAGCTGACGTTAACAACAGAGGTGTGCAAGCCTTTTCCAGTTCAGTTCAAAACAGACTTGTGGGCCAGCACTCATTTAGGCTGATGCTCATAGACATTCAAAAAATTGCTTTGAAAGAACCCATTTCTCTGTGTTTGAATCTCACTGCAAACATTGCAGGTCAGATTCATTAATCTCTGTATTGGTTATGGGTTTCCTCAGATTTATGGATGTTTGCATGGGCACACTTATGAATTATGCTAAGCCAATGCCTGCAAGAAAGAAACAAAGGTGAAGTCACTCTAGTGCATTTCTTGTGTGGGACTGCCATAAAAAGAAACAAACCCTCCTCTCTGTTTCTCCATTTCTCTACCTGACCACACAAGCAGAGGTTTTTACTCTAGGTTCGATAAAATGGAATTAATGGATATTTTTGTCTTTAAATGGATAGAAGAGTTCAGCTAAACACCAGCCCTGTGGGGAATGAAGGCTTTGCTCAGCCAGTCAGAGCCACAGGAAAAGTAACATGGTTTTGCCTCTTGTGTCCCTTCCCAAACAACACACGTTGGTTTGGAATGAAACCAGTAAAGCCTCAGACTGTTGATGGAAATCCAGATAGAGCAAAAAGGTTCGCGGCCACATTCAGTGAAAAATTACTGGATGCAAAGAACCTGGAACAAAACATGGTTGGTTTGTACAGGGCTAAATTAAAGCATGTCTAAGAGGTGCAAGTGAAAATGTATCACACAACTGTGGTTACTAACAATACTTTGCACTCACATGGTACTTTTTAGTCAAGCTCCCCATATACTTTATAAACATGAGTTAAGTGATCCTAGCAATACGCATATGAGAGATTATTGCCATTTTTTTATTATGACGTCCAGGTCAGTGGTACTCTATGGGCACACAGTGTTTGAAACTGGGGCAAATAATACTAATATGCACTTTGATTGATACTTGGAGGAGGAAACAAAATATTTTTTTAAAAAAGATGAGTATTGGTAATGTCACCAAAGTGTTAACAAGATGTAGCAGCACTCAGTGAAGTTAGAAAGTGGATCTACTTTACCCTTTCATCTGAGCATCCCACGGGATGCAGGGCTATGTGTACAAAGCCAGTTAGATATCTAAAGATGCAGATAGCAGCCTAGTGGGATTTATCAAAGTCCCTTGGTGCCCAACTCCCATTGAGGGTACTAGGAGTTAGTTACAGAGGCTTCCCACTAGGCACCTATCTGCATCTGTAATCACATCACACCACCATTGAAAACACAGCTTATAACCCTGCTTCAGTTGCAGGTGCGATGGAACCGGCCTGCTCCCACTTGGACTCCCTGCAGGGTGGTGAAGAATAGAGGAGTAGGAGGATCACGGGCTTCAAGTGGTGTTACTCCCCAGTGGCAGTTCCCTCTTCTCTATTGCCACCACCCGAAGGTCTCTCAGGCATACCAGCTTCAGCACCTCATCTACTCCCATTGTCATCAGTTGACTGTTAGTGTTGGATAGGCCCCTCAGCATTGCTATTTCCTCCTCCCTGGGGCTCTTAGCCAACTGTTGAAGAGTGGCCAAGAGCAACTCTCTAAAATGAGCCTCTGTTATGATTCCATCTTCTCCTTTTTGGCAATGAGTCTCCCCTGACTCTGCCATGACCCTCTCTCATTCTCCTGTGTCTCAGTCAATGCCATCATCCCTTCCAGGGGCTGGTCCCACTCTTCCTCCAAGCTAGCTGCTGCTCCCTGCAGGAGTTATTATTTATATTCAGTAGTGTCTAGAGAGCCAAACTGAAAGTGGGTCTTCCTTGGTCAGACACAAGCACATATCAATAAATAGAGACTTGTGCAGATACGAATTTTTTGTCTGCATCTGCAGAAATGATCTACAGATATCCACATCCACATCCGCAGAAGTAGATACCCTTGGATGTAAAGTGGACAGCTACAGATTTGCAGGGTTCTGTGTACAAAATTTGTGTCTACATCCTCAGCTGTATCCACAAACATGGGCCACGGATATCCACATCGACATCTGGGGCTGTTGGTACCATGGATATGAAGCAGACAGCTCTTCATTTGCAGAGCGCTACTAATAAACCCTCCCTGCCTTGAATAGCAGTGGTGTCACAGGCACAGTCACTGGTGTATATCACCCTACATACATTCAGCACCTTGCTGCTGGTGAAAGCCTCCCTGTACTTACCTGATATATTCCCCCAAAGCTGTCATCACCACACCACAGTCCACCTTTCTCTTGCCCTGTGTGCAAATAGCACTTTGTCTGGCAGCTATAATTTTGACAGCACGTCAGGCCCAAAAAGCCATGATCTTGTACCTCGTTGTCCTTCTATCACCGCCCCTTCCCACCTGTTTTTTTTTTCACCTTCTCCTGTCCTACAGTCACTTCTGTCAGGTGTTCCTCTCATTCTTGTGCCTCATTGCAGTTGCACTGGAAAAACAATTTATAGTGAGGGTGCTGAAAGCCACTGAGCAAAACAAAATGTTGCATATGAGAGAAACTACTTCAGTTAGGGGGTGCTGCTGCACCCTGGCACGCCTACTTCCAGTATCCCGCTTCATCTTTCTACCCCTCAACCCCCACTTGAAGATATGATGCTCACTTATGCCTGAGGGAACCTTAATGTCTAAAACCTATTGTTTACAAAGCTAACTAAAGCACTGTCTTGAAAGGAGACAAAACTGAATTAAAACAAGGAAACATAACACTGATGATTTTCTATGTATGTATGTCTGACAGAGAGGCATTAAACTGGTTTACACCAGCTGAGGATCTGGCCTTGTGCAAGTGTAACTATCTATTTTTAAAAGCCCTCTTAACAATCTGTCTTCAAAAATCACTGCCTGCCGCTCAACTGAAAGCCTAAAATAATCAGTCAAAGATGTCCCACTTCTTACATTTTGTCTAGTTCCCTGTTATCATCCAAAAACTGCCCAAATTTAATGAGCTAACAAAGGATACGAAGAGCTGAACAGTAAGTACCTGTTTTGCCTGCAGTATTTTGGATCTGAATGAATGCAAATTTTTACGTGAAACTACAGGAGTATGAAACCATGCAAATACAAACCAATCAAAATATTTGTCAGAAGCAGGGCTAACCAAAATGGGTAGGATTGACTGCTTTGGTTTTTTCATAATCTTCTACAGTCTGTACGAGCCACAAAAATGTAGTGTCAACAACAAATTACGTTAGTTCTTTGCTTTCATCCAACAAACCATTATTTTAATTGTTTTGGTTTTACATTTAATTTCTTCCCAATAGACATATGCACACATTTCATTTGTAACTATGAAATGGGAGGTAATTGTAAACTTTATCTCCAGAGTTTTAAATGTTGGGTTTGGTTTTTTCTATTGTAAGATGGGAAGCAGATGTGAAACTTGGAACCTTTCTGGAATGGATGCTGCATCCCCAGTGTTTGTGTGAGTTAGGATTTGGAATTTAAATTTTATTTCCTTACCTTTTTAATAAGACTTTTTTTGGAAGTTCAATGAGATTGTGTGTTGTTACTTTGCTGTTATATGAAACTTTTTCTGGGTACTTCAATAGGTTACTCAGGTAAAATTTTTCTTTGCAAAGCTATGTTGGCTTGACCCCATCAGCTTACATGCATTGAAGTTTTGTGCTATATTTAACTTCAGTTACTATTAAAATTTGTGTCTCAAGTTCTCTAGGCCTGTGGTGATGCTCACAGCTCTGCAATTCAAGGATCTTCTTCAGTTTCTTTCAAAGAAGCAGCAAAGAAGGCCTATCTAGCCTTCTTGAGCAGCTACTGTTTTTAAGGAAATAATATACACCTTTGTCAATATTTAGGCTTTTTCACGCTTTATTGCCCTCACAACTCCCAGAAAAACACCATCTGACTGTGGTGCTTCACTGCACATGAGTTTCTCAAGTTACTCTATAACTTCCTCCACAGAGACTCCAGTCTGTGTAAAGGTCACACTCTGATTTCCTTTGCAAAGTTCATGCAGCAAAGGAATTTCAACACCATTTTCAGTAGTAAAGATGATGCAAGAACTTCATTTCACTCCTCTGTTATCTCACCAGCTTCTTCAGCTGACCTGCCTCATGTAGCTATGTGATGATCTCTGGTGGTCTTGAGGACACATAACCCAAATGATGGCATTACGTTCAGTGATACATGGAGACAGATCTTCAGCTAATTCTATGAAACTGCTCAGTTAAGGAATATTTCTGCATATTGTTGCAGCAATTTGTATTGTGTTTACTTGGATGATATACTAAATGCATAATATTATCCCATACTACATTTGGCACAGGTGAAAAATAATTGGCTACATCCTCAGCTGATGTTAAAGTGGCATTACTCCAGAGAAATCAACCAGTTGAGGATCTGGCTCTATATATGGCTGATTCATTGGCACGATATCAGCTACATAACAGAACTGAATGGAGACGGGTTATTCATTTATACAAAATGAGAGAGTAGACTGTCTGCAGTGTTTCCTACCAATATGGCACAACGCTCCTTGAAGTGAAAAGAGAACCCTGCTTTGGAATTTTGACTCAGCTATGGAATGAAATGCTGTGGTAGACCAGGGTCAGCCCTGCTGTGCTGTATTCTATTGTTTGCAAACCCACCTAGTTCCTTTCCCTTCCCAGGCCTTTTCAACTTTTAAAAAGGTAAACATATATAAACAATAAACACAACGTTCATGAACACAAAGCACAGAACTAACCTATGAGGAATGGGACAAAACTATCCTCTGTATTTTCTGATCATGCACATGCTGGTGTGACCCAGTGTTTTAGAAGAAGATCATTTTGATTTTGCCAATCACATGGATTGTTCTAAGAACACTGCCCATGGTAGTGTTCATTGCCATAAATAATCCTGCACATGGGGACAGCTATGGGTTAAACACTGACTGCATTTGCCAGAGGCACAAATACGGAATGCAGCCCTTCCTCCCCTGCACGCTCAGTTCCATGCTCACACCTGCCCGAAGATGAAAGAAGATGGTGTGAGCTGGGATGTCTTTCTAGCACACAGAAATCTGGGCTGCCTTTATCACAACGTCACACTTTTTTTTTTCAGACAAAAGGCAGAATCCAACCATACACACTGCAATACAACAGTATTTAAGTATATGATATGACAATAGTCTAAAAGGCTTGCTAACTGTGCTTCCTAACCTTCATTGATTCGTGTTATATATAGACCAAAGTCTCAAAATTCAAAACCATCTCTCAAAATTGAGATCTTGTAATCTAGCTCAAGATCTCAGAGAGCATATTCATTCTTGGCTGAAGATGAAAGTCCTGTTTCCTAAAGTTTGGGGTTTCAGTATTTTGGTGTAAGATTCCTTTTAATATAAATCAGAAATGTAGTGTTATTTTGTTTTAATTTACAGTGACTTGCTTTATCTTTTAACATACCCCATAATAAAGAATACTGCAAAAAACCCCGTATTCTACTACTCGTCTCCTTCCATGGGAAATGCCATTAGACCACATGCTTTACAGGATGCAGATAGAGTCTCTGATTTTATTTTACTCATTTTTATCATGCAGTGATGTTAATACAGGTTGAACCTCTCTAGGCTGGCACCTTCAGGACCTGGCTGGTGTTGAAGGAGAGAATTTGCTAGACTACGGGAGGTCAATAGTGTCTAGCAGCATTACCAACACTGTCACTGTGTGTTGAGCTGTTTGAAGACATTCAAGGGTAAATAACAGCTAAACAACAGCACAGAACACTGAGAGCCAGGACTGGTGGCTGGCAACAAACTTTACGGGACCATGGGAAACTTGGCCACACCCATGATAAGTGGTTGTCCAGCTAAATAAAATAATGCTGGATTGCAGATGTTGCAGGATGAGAGAGGGCCAGACTAGAGAGGTTCAACCTGCAGTTTACCTTTTAATATTTTCGCCACTATTTTATGAAATGTTATGAACCACTTTATACAGCAGAAGCAAAATACACTTCAGTGCATAGGCACTATACTAAGTATAGACAGGATACAGAAAGCTGTGCTTAATCTGATTGTTGATTTAACATGGAATACCACACATTGACACAACATGTCTTTTTCAAATCAGTCTGAAAGTACAGTATCTATGCACAGACCAGATAACAATCTGGTGCTAGTGAATGTGTTACATTTGAGTAACAGTGAATGAAAATGGGTTTTTATACTACATCTAAATCCATTTCATTCTCTCCTGTCAAACAGTAACTTAAAGCAGCTAAATACCTGTAAATAAAAAATAGGAACGTGTTAAAAACCTACACTACGTTAGAGGGCTTCTGTGACAAATTATGGCTATCAGGAAAATAAAACAAATTATTTGAATCCCTTGAACAAAGGGATTGCAATGGTGTTGGAAATTTTCATGTAGACAGATTGTAGCCCTGTTAGTCCCTCTCTTCCTAAAGGATACTCAAAGTATGGTATTAAAGATGCCTTGAAAGAGTATTTATCGGTGTCTGTATGAGAAAGGTGATGCTCATCTTCTAAGGTGAGGCATGATTGGCCTTTTCACTGCAATCTCTGAGGCTGAGAGGTTATGTTTCGATGGACCTATTGAAGAAGATGAAACAGCAGCAGGCATAAATAGGTTGGTCTTGGGTTAGACCTGAGGTCCCAAATGGTTTAGCCTGGATTTTTATGCCTGCAAATCTTTCTTTGTTCTCTCCCAAGCTGTGGAATGCCCATGCTGTCTGGAGTCAGGTTGCTTCCTTCTCAGTGCTTCTGATGCACAGATTACCTTTTTTCATTCAGGAGGAGAAGAATCCCATATTAGCCGCATCTACACGTGCTGGCTACTTCGAAGTAGCCGTGCCAACTTCGAAATAGCGCCCGCCACGTCTACATGTGGCGAGTGCTATTTCGCAGTTGAAATCGACTTAAGGAGGTGAGACGTCGAAGTCGCTATCCCCATCAGGAGATGGGAATAGCGCCCTACTTCGACGTTAAACGTCGAAGTAGGGCATGTGTAGGTGATCCACGTCCCGCAACATTGAAAGAGCGGGGTCCGCCATGGCGGCCATCAGCTGAGGCGGTTGAGAGACGCTCTATCCAGCCCCTGAGCTCTATGGTCACCGCGTGCAGCAGCCCCTTTAAGCTTCCCCCACCTGCGTTCCTGTGCAGGAAGCTGAGAGCGTGTGCAGGTGGCAGCATAGCCACGTGGCCAGCCTGCACGCCCGCAGCAGCCCCAACCCACCACCCTCGCAGCGATGGCCACTTGCCAGCCCCACAAGCACCCCCAGGGCACCTCCCCCCGCAAGGGGAGCCAGGACTCCCATCCAGCCAGCCAGACAGGGAAGAGGCAGCGGGGCCCCTCCTGGACGGAGGCCGAGCTGTGGGACCTGCTGGGGCTCTGGGGCGAGGAGGATGTGCTCCAGGTAATGGGGAGCAAGAGGTGGAATGTGAATGCGTTTGCTCGGCTGGCCAAGGGCCTGGCTGCCCGGGGTCACCCTGCCCGCACTCCTGACCACGTCAGGAGTAAGGTTAAGGAGCTGCGGCAGGGTTACACCCAGGTCCAGGATGCGGCCAGCTGATCTGTGGCTGCCCCAGCCACTTGCCCCTTTTACAGGGAGCTCAGGGCCATCCTGGGCCACCGGCACACCTCCTCCCCCCCCCCCCCGGCCACTCTTGACACCTCAGCCGATGAGCCCCCAGCAGGCCCCGGAGATGGAGTCCACCCCAGAGGCAAGCCCTGCACCCCAGGGGCCCCCCAGGAGCCCACCCCTGGGATGCTGGAGGAGGAGGAGGGGGACTCCTCCAGCAACGGGGGGCTCCAATTGCCATCCTGTCCCGGAGCTCCAGCAGGGCATCCACCCAGAGGGTGTCCCCCAACTGTGGGAGTGGACTGTCAGGTATGTACCCCCCAGTGCACACCCCTGGGGTTAAGGGGCGGGGACAAGAGACATGACCAGGGCCCTCCACATGCCCAGATGACCATGGCCCCTAGGACAGCAGTGGCATGTCCCTCAGAAGAGTGCATCAGCCCCTGCCCCCCAGCAGGACAGAGCCATGCCCCATCCCTGGGGATGGGGGGAGCGGAACCTAGGGTCCCCCAGAGGGGGGGGACACCCATCATCATCATCCGCATCTCCTGGGGACGGGGATGGGGAACCAGTAGCAGAGGGGTGGGGGGACAATGGCCACGGGTCAGGGCCCACACTAACAGCTGTCTCCACTCTTCTTCCCCCCTCTGTTCCGCAGCTGAACCATTGGAGGGCCCGGAGAGTGCCGGCGAGGTGTCTGTGCTCCCGGAGAGTCCACCGGGGCCATCCCAGCAGGCCAGCCCCTCGGTGGAGCACTGACCAGCCCCAGGATGAGGCCGACGGTGGAGCCACCAGCAGAGGACGGCCACGGAGTCCCCCAACTGCTCATGACCCTCCGGCGTCAGCTGGAGGTGTCGGAGCGGTGCCTGCGGGTGGAGCAGTGGCGGCTGGAGCTCCAAGAGCGAGCGCTGGCCTGGTGCCAGGAGGCATGGGGGGCCATCATGCGCACATTCGAGCGCATAGCGGAACACCTGGCCCCCCCCATGCTGCGCCGCCCACTGCTCTGCCCACCGCTCCGCCCGCTGCTCCGACTGCCGTCCCACCACCGTCCGCCACCCTGGGGCCTTCCGCCAAGGGGGACCTGGGGCCTGCAGACACCTGCTGGCTGTATCTGCTGGCTTGCCCGGCCCCCCACCCAGCCTTGGCCAGGGCTCCGGCCGAGGTGAGGGTCACGCCCTCCAACCCCGGGCGCCGGACAGTAGGGGTGCGGGGCCAAGTACGTGCCCCCCCCCTTTGTACATATCCCCCATTATTTGTATATAGTTTGTGTTGGACCCCTGTTCTGTTATGGTACCTGGCCCCCCCATATAAATAGTTCCCCCCCCTTTTTTATATATATATATGTATAGTATTAATAAGACATTTCACTGTTTGGTTTCAAAAAAACAGGTCCATGTATTTGCAAGAAAAGTGGGTGTGTGTGTGCTCTTGGGTGCTCTGTGGTGTGGGCGTGGGGGCAGGGAGTGTTGTGGAAGATGTGGGGGTGCAGTGGGTGGCCGGCCAGCATTCACCCTGCAGCCTTGTCAAAATGGGCCCACAGGGCCTCCTGGACCCGGATCCCCTCAGGGTCCACCTGGCGACTGGGGATAGTGAGTGGCTGCACGTCGGCCCTGCCAGCCTCCACAGCCTAGCCCTGGAAGAAGGCCTCTCCGTCGCTCTTCACCAGGTTGTGGAGTGCGCTGCACGCACCCACAACCTGGGGGATGTTGGGGAGGCCTGCATCCAAGTGGGTGAGGAGACACCTCCAGTGCCCTTTGAGGTGGCCGAAAGTGCGCTCGACCACCTGGCGTGCATGGTTCAAGCGCGTGTTGAACCTCTCCTGGCTGTCTGTGAGATGGTCCATGTAAGGGTGCATGAGCCAGGGCTGGAGGGGGTACACTGCATCTGCGACGACTCAGAGGGGCATGGTGGTGTCCCTCACAGGGATCTCCCACTGGGGGATGTAGGTCCCCGCCTCCAGCCGGTGGCACAGGACCGAATTTCTGAATAGCTGGGCGTCGTGGGTGCTGCCAGGCCAGTCAACATAAATGTCCAGGAAGCAGCCCCGGCTGTCCACCAAGGCCTGGAGGACCACTGAATGGTAGTCCTTCTTGTTCAGGAAGCGTCCTCCGCTGTGCTCCGGGGCACGGATGGGGATATGGGTCCCATCCAGAGCCCCAAAGCAATTTGGGAAGCCCAGGCTGGCAAACTCCATGATGGCAGCATCCAGGTCCCCAAGCCGCACGAGCCTGTGGAGGAGCAGGGCATTGATTGTGCAGATGACCTGCAGGGGAAGGACATGAGAGAGCACCAGTGAGGGGTGTGCAGGGTGTGTCTGGCCCTCCTCCCCAGGGCTCACCCCCCCGGGCTCCCACCCCCCCCCGGGCTTCCCCAGGGCCCCCCCTCAGGGCTCGCCCCCCCGGGTCCTCTTACCTCCATGAAGACAGCCCTGACGGTGGTCTTGCCCCCACCAAACTGCTGCCCCACGGATCGGTAGGTGTCTGGAGTGGCCAGCTTCCAGACAGCGATGCCGACCCATTTCTCGACCGTGAGGGCACGTCACATGGAGGTGTCCTGGTGCCGTAAGGCAGGGGTGAGCCACTGGCAGAGCTCCAGGAATGTCTGCCGGCTCATGCGGAAATTCTGGAGTCAGCGCTTGTTGTCCCACTCGCCGAGCACCAGCCGCTCCCACCAGTCGGTGCTCGTGGGGTAGCTCCACAGCCGGCGGCGTGTGCGGCGGGGGTGAGGGGGGGGTCGGAGGGCATCAGGGCAGCAAGGTCTGGGGCTCCTTCCTCCTCCCCTGGGGGCAGCTCCTCTTCCATGAATAAAAGGTGGTCAGCTGCCTCCTGCATAGCATTGAGCAGGGCAAGCACTGCTCCTGCAGGGGTGGGTGTGTGGACCTCTGGCTGCTGCTGGGGGTCCATACTGCTTTGATGAGGTGTGCATGCCTGTGGCTCTGCAGACCACGTGCTGAGTGTGTCTGGGAGGGGCCCTTTAAGGGAGAGGCTAGCTGTTGCCCCGGAAGTGCTAGTCCACCCTGTGACCCTGTCTGCTGCTGTTCCTGGCACCCTTATTTCGATTTGGGCCGCTTTGGCGTGTAGACGCTCCCCTGCAGTGCCTAGTTCAATGTAGTGCTGCCCAACGTCGATGTTGAACGTCAACAGCACCAGCCCTCGGGGACGTGTAGACGCTATTCATCGAAATAGCTTATTTTGATTTCGCTACATCGATATAAGCTATTTTGATGTAGCGTCCCCGTGTAGACGTAGCTATTGCTTTCTATCTATCTCCATATTGAAGTTACTGTAGCAATTCAATTTCTGGCTTTGGCTTTAGTGTCACACTTCCATGGCCCAATCCTTCGCATCATACTGAATTTATGTTTGCTGAATTATTCATTTGAATTCTTTCAGCAGCATATAACCCTCATCCTCATCCCCCTACTTCCACTATGATGGCTACAATCCCCCTCCCCTCCTCATCTGACCTCTGCCATGATGCTGACAAACCACTGTCAGCTGTTAGCAACTATAACACTTATAGCACTCTGCCTTGTATGCAAAACATTCATTTTATTATTGCCTGGTCCTTCCACTTTCCAATTCGTTTGTCACATTCAGCTACCAAACGCCCACAGTGTAGCACATTTCTACAATGCCTAACCCAGTGGTGGCCCGCTGTTGAGGTGGGGCTGTCATAACACACAATTGTATTTTTAAATGGGGGTGTGTGGTTATTTGCAAGGTAGGTGAAGTCTGGGTTAACCATCTCAGGACATGTTACTAAATGTAACATTAACAGGGGTGTCTGCTATCACCACTTCTCTTCATAATAATCAATATACAGTGCACTTCTGCCTTTATAAGCCACTTATAAAAATGGAATACTAAGAGGTGAAGGGAATTTCCCTTGCCAAAGGCACAAAGGTAGATGCAAAGTAACTTATTAATTAATAGCTTTCATTGGGGGAAGGTATGTTGAAGATATAAACATATATGCAATTCGACACAATCCTTAAGTCTATAAACAAAGGTTGATTGGAACTGAACCTCTGTTCACGAATAGGCAGTGGTTCACTCAAGATTTGTTTGTGTTTGAAAAAGTGATGTCAATACTTGACCATTTTGTCAAAACCAGAGGTTTTTGGCCTAAGGACTGTGGCCAAAATTTTTGAAAATGACTAGCGATTTTCAGTTTCTCAATTTTTAGTTGCCCAACTTGAGACATATTAAAAAGGTCTGATTTTTTAGATAATGCTGGCCACCCATTTTGCTAAAATTAAGATCTGTAAGAGGTCTTGTTTTTGGACTCACATAATGAAGATACTTAAAAATCACTGGTCACTTTTGGAAAATCCTGACTGGTGTTCTTCCTTTTGATAATGCTTGCACTAACTGAAACTAAGGCAAATCCTTTGACCTTGTTTATTTTTGATCATCTCTTGCAGAGTTGAACCCAAATCTAAACATTGGATCTAAACTCCTAGTGCATTGGTTGCTCTAAATCTGGTTACAACAAGAAGTCCTGTGGCACCATATAGAATAACAGATATTTTGGAGCACAAGCTTTTGTGGGCAAAGACCCGCTTCATCATATGCACCACAGGGCTTCTTGTTGTTCTTGAAGATACAGACCAACATGGCTACCTCTCTGATGCTAAATCTGGTAACAGATCCAAAGTCTGTGGTACACAGTATTGGTAATCTCACCAGTTAGTGGCTCTCAATGCTTCACTCTTTTAAGAAGCAAAGATTCAACAGGTTGCCAAACAATAGTTTCCAGACAACCACTCATTTTGCATGCTAGCAGAAGAGCAAGTTAGGCATCAATAAATCCAGAACATGTTCAAGTGATCACTGTGCTATGGTAGGGCTCCCGGATTGGTTGAGAGGAACACAGTAACCCTGTCACCAGTTTCTGTGCTTATGATGCACTGAGAAAGAGGAGTTGGGCCAAATGACAGTAGCCACCTCACCCCATATAACCCAATAACAATCAAATGTTGACGTGCACTAACCTTATTGCCTACTAATTTTTGATTGAAGGTCGTGTGGGTTGAGGGGAAGAGAGAGAGCTTTACTAGAAGCCTCTGCAAACATTGACTCTCATCTTGGATAGCAGCTGGATCTCTGAGTAGCTGATTCCAGGATAGATCTTTAATAGCCCTTGTCCCAACCCTAACAACAACAAACAAAAATACCCCACAAAAACAAAAAAAAAACCCCACAGTTCCCTGAAAAAAGTATTCTATTTTGGATTGGTCCTGAGATTTTCAGACTTGATTGGTCAATAGTTAATTATTTACCTTCACAAATTTAAATTTTCTGCCATGTAGCCCTTCAGATTTTACTTCAAAGAAAAAATTGTGTTCATACTGAGAAGAGTAAATTGTCAAGTACATGCAGCTTGCCTCCTCTTAGCAGTAGCGGAGAATACTTCTCTCATTGCCTACTTCTACTTTCCTTCTGGCCGACTCCTTTCTGAGAAGAACTGACTAAGACTGCTATTTATTATGGGGTGGTGATGAAGGCAGAGAATGTTGTTCTCTGTTTTTTAAAACATCCAAAATTTATGAGAGTTTGAAAAGCAATTTCCTTTTAAGACGTAAATTCGTAATTTTCCACATAAAAGTACAGGAATTAAGTGCTAAATCCTTCTTTGCCAGTGAGACCTCTGAGAGGTATATGAAAAAAAAAGTCACTCTTTGGTTTCTATTCATGTCTCCTGAAAGCCGATGTGAGTAAAAATGAACTGAAACAGTACTGATTTTGTAATAAGCCTTCCTGTTGTTTTAACTGACTTTCTAAAATTGAACTCTTGTCTAGCTTTATTTGTATGGGGAGTTCTGATTTTGTTCTGCCTGCACTGTATCACTTTTCTCCTCCTGCCATTAATCTTCCATGACTAGTCCCCGGGGTATAATTTTCCCCTTTTCTGCATGTACAGCTCCTATTAAATTAGCAGGCATTCCTTACATGGGTTGTGGGAAGAATATACTTCTACACTACCCTTGTTGCAAAGGGAAATTTTTGTTTGTCACTGAGAGGAAGTATTAACTTTGAAGGGCCAAAGTAAAGCAATGAAGACCAATAGCAAAGCAGAAGGTCACAGCAGGAGGTCTCCAACAGAAGCAGGGAACACAGGCTTAAAGTATGGGTAAGGTGAATGAACAGGAAGATTTAAAACAAATTATTTATAATTTAAAACAAAACAGAGGACAACTTAGTGATTGTGTTCTACAGCTATGTAGGATGTCTCACTTCTAATTTATACTGCGTGTCAGTCTCAAACAACTCAAGAGCACTGGCATTTTTTCAAAGGGATATTATTAAGGGCCCAAAGCAAACTATACCACTACGTAGGAAAGATAGAAATATGATAAAAGACCACCTTGGCTTAGCCAGGAGATCTTGCATGCTCTCAAAATCAAAAAGGAGTCATATGAAAAGTAGAAATTAGGAGAAATTACAAAGGCTGAATACAACCAAACAATACATGTATGCAGGGCAAGATTAGAAAGGCAGAGGCACAAAACGTGTTCAGACTAGCTAGAGACATAAAGAATAACAAGAAGACATTCTATAAATGTATTAGGAGCAGGAGGAAGACCAAGGACAAGATAGGTCCACCGCTCAGTGAGGAGGGAGAAACAATATTAGGAAACTTGGAAATGACAGACTGCTTAATGACTTCTTTGTTTTGGTCTTCACCAAGAAGTCTGATGCAGAAATGCCTAACATGGTGAATGCTAGTGGGAAGGGGGCAGGGTTAGAGGGTAAAATAAGAAAAGAACAAGTTAAAGTTTCTTGTCTGCAAGTCACCGGGGCCTGATGACATTCACCCTAGAATACTGAAAGAGCTGATAGACAAGGTATCAGAACCTTTCGCTATCACCTTTGAAAAGTCCTGGAAGCCATGGAGAAGACTGGAGAAGGGTAAATATAGTGCCCACCTATAAAAAGAGAAAAAAAGAGCAACCCAGGAAACTACAGACCAGTCAGTTTAACTTCTGTGCTGGGAAAGCTAATGGAGCAAGTAATTAAAGAATTCATCTGCAAATATCTTGAAGAAAATAAGGTGATAGTTAACAGCCAGCATGGGCTTGTGAAGAACAAATCATGCCAGACCAATTTGGTATCTTTCTTTGACACGATAACAAGTCTTGTGGATAAGGGAGAAGTGGTATGCCTAGTTAGGCATTTGATACGGTCTCACATGATCTCCTTATCAATAAACTAGGCACATACAATGTAAATGGGGTTGCAATAAGGTGGGTGCATAACTGGCTGGATACCTGTTCTTAGAGGTCGTGCCTACACTAGCCCTCTTCTTTGAAGGGACATGGAAATGACATGGACCGGGGAATATCAATGAGGTGCAGCATGCATATGCAGCACCTCATTAGCATAATAGTGGCCATGCAAATTTTGAAGCTGCTAACTTCGAAGTGCTGTTGGGCAATCGAAATATGTGCCCAACTTTGAAATTCCCTTACTCCCAAAATGAGTTGGGAATAAGGGAATTTCAAAGTTGGATGCATATTTTGAAGAACCCACGTCCAGACTGCCTGTGAGCACTTTGAAGTTAGCAGCTTTGATAAGGTTATCTAGACATCAGTTGGGGATGATATCGATGGTGCTTGGTCCTGCTGTGAGGGCAGGGGACTGGACTTGATGGCCTCTTGAGGTCCCTTCCTGTTCTAGCGTTCTATGATATTCTATGATTCTCCTTAGAGGCTTAACGGGATGAATCTGATCGTATTCCTTAACAGTGAACTCTTTGATCAATTAAAGAGCATGTTGATGACCTTCAAACAAAATCCCGTAAATCCTTAAAGGAAGGGTGATGGTTACAATGTGAGGCCTTCATGTGAACCAATGACCTTATAAAATATATTACAGTAACTAAATATAGAAAAATAAATATACTATGTTTAAATAGACTACAGAAAAGTAAATATACTACAGGAGTGGCATCAAGCCGCGTATGCCACAGTAATGTTACTGTCATGTTTTGGACCTTTACTGTAGATCGTGTAATTTTTCAATTTTTTTATACAGGATGGAAGGGCCAATTAACAGAGGCAAAAAACATCCCCCTCTTCCCAAGTTTTTCTTTTGAACACTGTCTCCCTTGTAATTTATGGAAAAACAAGTTTTTATGCGAAAGTATTGCATGGATATGATAGGCTAGTGGGTCTCCAACTGTTTTGGTCTGTGAACCATATCACAAGGGAGATCTACTCTCATGGGCTATGTCTACACAACAGCCTAAGCTCAAAATAAGCTATGCAATTTTCACTCTGCAAATTGCATAGCTTATTTCAAGTGTAGTTCAAAATAAGGTATTTTGGCGTTTGCTTTTGTCTAAACAGCAACAAATGTCAAAATAAAGTGCTATTTCAAGGCATCCCTTACTCCTCCTCTGCAACAAGGTGTACAGGGATACCAAAATAGCATGCCTGTTATTTTGGAAAAAAATATTTTGAAATAATGGGCACGTTTCAAAGACATCGTGTAGCTATTTAGGGATAACGAGGTACCCCAAAATAGCTCTGCCATGTAGACATAGCCACGGACTGCTTCTCCTGTCCACAGCTGAATTTCCCTGTAGTGAAGTGCAGTGGCCTCCCCCTGACTCTGAGGCAGAGGAGGCCTATCAAAGACCTTGGTGGGCATGCCCAGAATATCTGTGCCACTCCCCACAGCAAGCAGCACATGGGCCAGAAGTGCCAGAGGTGGGGCCTGGGGCTCATTAAAAGGCCAGCCTCCAAGCAGAGTGGAGGCTTCTGGCCAGGCTTCCGCAAGCAAGAGCTGAAAGGCTTGCTCCAGAGAGCCAGGCAAGCCAGACCCACTGGCTAGCCACCCTGACACAACCGTATGGCCAAAGCCAAGCCTGCCTTTGGCCTGGTACCTGGAGTTCCCAGATCTATCATCATCCTCTGGCCCATGGTGAGCCCCATGGCCTGAGTACCAGCCCGAGTTGGTGAGCCTTCCCACTGCCGGCTACCCCAAGGGCCCAGATCTGCCTGCACCGGTGGGTCCTCCACTGCCAGTTACCCCGAGGACTAGGACTAGCATGAGCCTGGGATCCTACCTGCCACCAGTGACCCTGAGCCCTCGGACCTGCTGGAGCCTACGATCCTGCCTCCTGTCCACTACGCAAATGATGTGGAGGTGCCTGACCGGCCGGACTTGCCGGTAGCCACGTACCCAGCAGACGTCTGTCTTCCCAACCTCCCCAAGGACTCTGAGTGGGATCAGTCACCGATGGAAGTGGAAGTGTAGGAAATACCTGGAGGGACACTCCATGGTGGTGTGTTGGCAGCCCAGTTAAATGGGACTCCCTTGCGGAGACTGCTGTTTGCCCAAGGTCAGGCAGCACCTAGGCATTAGAGAGGTGTGGGGCCGACACCTCTAAACTCCCATTATTTGGTTCTCAAGTTGTGTCATTCAGTGAACCTCCAGAATGAGCTCAGCGGAGGTTTGAACAATGGTTTGAGAACCAAGGTCATAGCCAAATAAGAATTTCTTGTGTGAAGTTTTGATTATTATAGAATTCCCATAACATTTTTCCTAAGGTATTTTCCTTTAATGACAAATTTGTTTTTATGCTGTGTACTCGTCTGAGTATTTCTGACAAAGCTCTGTTGTTTATTTGTGAGTATTTCTAATTTTGGTTGAAGCATTTATATATCTGAACACATACATTTGCTTATTTATTCTACCATAATTATTTTAAGCGGTGCTCTAGCTGCTTCTGACACCAAACTCTGCATACTTGTTTTAAGCTTTGCCTTGTCAAATTAGCTTAAGGTGATCAGGCAAATACATACAAATAATTCAGTTATAAGTAAAATTAACTAATGCTCTTTTTCATGGTGCGATGCTGTAATGATTTTATAGAGCAGTCAGACTATTTAAATACTAATGCTGCCTTCATGCAGTAATCACCATTCCAGTCAGATGTCATTTTTAGCAGCCTATAGGGAATCCCATTCCTTAATTATTCTTCAATACACAAACCAAGCATTCTTTAACAGGGCTCCAACGCAAACAAGGAGCGGACAAACTAATCAATGATTCCGTGCATGTCTATTGGAAAGCTATTGCCATTAGATCAAGTAACAAATCCTCGACTCCTTTAGCTTTGGAGGAATGATGGAGGAAAATAATGCTAATGCTGCTCCTTTGTATCAATCAGTTTTGGGAAGCAGGGAGCAAATCATGATTCATAAACTCCAGGTTTTTTTTTAAGGTGCTCGTGCAAATTTAAAATGCAGACAAAGGAATTTCAACTTCAGAGTCTTCATTCAGATGCCCTTGGTAGGGATTCATGTGGAAACAATGGGTTTTTATCCTCTGCTGGCTCTAGGCTTATGATTTGTTTGTTTATGTTATTAAAGTGGAAAGATAATACAGCAATTTTTTTCAACTTGTCAAATAATTTTTAGTGAATTTTCTTCCTCTGATAGCACATGATCCAGCTATTCATGTGTAGTCACTACTGGCAAGCATCATAATATGTGGTTCACCTTTTTCTTTTTGTTTAATATGATCTGAAATAAACGTGCCGGATTTAAGGAACAGATAAAAAAAAACCCATCTCATAAATGTGTCATATTCACTTTTCATTCTTGTCTCTTTTTATCAGTTCTCTAAAACTGATTATTTATTACTGGAGAGGGAAGAAAAGAAAGCAAAAGGCCCATTACATACCTCTGGCCCAGATCTGCCAGTCTTATACTTCTAGGTAGTGCAGAAAACTAAGCTGGGTGGCGAAGAAATATAATGGCTATATATGTTCACTTTTTAATCTATTTGTTTTTGATGATATGCTATTTACTGTTTAAGGGCCTTTCATGTTGGTTAAAGTCAAAGTTTTAAAGTAGTCTAGTGTAAATAAACAAAGTGACATGAACGGATCGAGAAATGCAGCTTCTTCTATTGGCAATCTTTGTTTTGTTGTTCATAGCTTCCAGCTTAATATCTTGAAACATGAAGGGTTCTATTTGATACTCAGTGTAATTGTCTTCCTTTGGCCTCTTAGGGTTGCATCTAGGTTCTGTGATGGAGTTACATATACGGGGTTGCATGCACTGCTCCAAAACCTGCATAGCTGGGGGTTGTAAGGTTTAGCTCGCTCACTAGAGGGGGACTGAGAAAGGATGGAGTGGGAGCAAGGTGCCGTGCCTGGGTTTAAGAAAGTTTTTCATTTGTGATAGGCACCGTGGATTCATTCTGAAGGCATCTTCTGAGGGCAACCAGTGTATAGGGACAATGTTCAGTGCATCCCTACTCTTTCCCACCAGCCAGCTAATTCTCCTCTTCCTCTACAGTCTTCGTGTTTCTTCCCTTATGGGCATTCACGTGGTGGTGAACTTCACTCCCCAGCAATTTACAGGAGGAGGGAGTGCTCCATTTGAATGCAGTGCATCAGTCCACTCTCTCCTCCTCTCAAGTAGTGCATTTATCAGGAGCACCGGAGGGACACAGATACCCTTAAGGGGTTGAGACACTTGCCCTAGAGCATTGGGAAGCTATCGCAGCTGCAGGGGCTTTTCCAGGCTGGGGAACCGCAGAACCCACCAGCCCCATCTTTTTCTCCACCAGGCTGAGTCCTCAAAGGTGGGGGTGTTAAATACGGCTTGTTGGCTCCTGGATCAAGAGGGATCACGAGCACGGGCTCTGACGGCAGTAGCATGCTCTCAGGCTTAGGTTGCTGGAATCACTGCTCTCTGGGCGGTAGTCTTGCTACCCAGAGAATCACTGCTGCCCATTTTACAAAACGTCTGGTTTTATCATCTAACAGTACCTGTTTTTTGTGTGGTCATATACAGTAGAGAACAGAATCAACACTTTAGAATCTCAGGCTCACATCCTAAGCCTACTACTCTCCTGCTGGGACAGACAAGACAACAAAGAGCAGGTATGGTCCATGTGCACTTACTACCGGAGGTATGCAGGTACTGAGTGAGAAGATGTAAAACTGGGGTGGCCAGCCACTTAGAGACTAAGAGCCCGAACAGCTGTGGATCGCATACAAAGAGAGATGTATTTATTACAGATATACAAAAATAAATAATATGTGGCTCAATGCCCCCACCCTCCCCAGAGCCAGGCACTCCCAGTCCCCCTCCCACTCTAACCCAGTCCCCCACCCCTCCCCCAGAGCCAGGCACCCCCAGCCTTTCTGCTCTAACCCAATGCACCCCAATCCTCCCTCACAGCCAGGCTTGCCCAGCCCTGCCCCTCCCCTCACCTCTAACCCAACGTCTGGGTCTCACTGGGACTGCTGCCGCAGCTATGCACTCTTTCCTCCAGGGGCTGGGGCATGTGCGCAGAGTGGCAGTGAGCAGTCCAGGAGCTGCATTTCATTGATCAAAGAGCTGCATGCAGCTTGTGAGCCACAGGCTGGCCACCCTTGATGTAAAGCAAAGATGACAGACGACCCATCTTGTTTCACAGAACAGTGCTGTCTGCAGAACAGTGCCAGTAAAACACACAGGATGAAAGGGACACTGCCTAGGACTGTTGGCTTTTCTACAGCTAAGAAAAGATAAACAAAATGGTGCCATGTTTAAGGAACGAGATCAGTTTGGGAAGATTTGGCAATGCACACACGTGAGTAGGGGTAACATGATGCTAGGGGATGTATTTTGAAAAAAATGATTTCAGGTGCATCCAAATGCTTCATTTTGATAAAATCAAAACATGTTCCAACATCACCCTTTAAAGACTTTGTCCAAGATTTTTTTCCAGAATAAAAACAATTAATTAAGTTTTGGAGAACTGTTTTGAAAAGAAATAATACATAGATTAATAATGTTTCTAGTTTTAGAGCATTAAGATATTTTAAAATTATTTTTTTCTAGCTTTATCACTTTTATAATAGCCTCTTCAGATCAGAATTATTATTGGAAGGATTATTTTTTAACTCTAAACAGGATGGTCTGATACAAAGTTTATTAGTGGTTTTATTCAATATGAAAATGCAGTGTTCTATTAATATTGCTTTCATACACTTTTGTGTAATAAACAGCTACTACCTAGAGGAAATAATCATTTTTATGTGAACTTACTGCACTTCATGTATATCCTACAGATCTGTATCAGGTTTATGACATGTAAACAATGGGCCAGAGTCTGAGTGGTATTGTGCATTTATAATTCTGGTTCTAAATATCTCTCAGGAGTTGGCTGCCTATATTTTAGATATATCAATCTGAAACTATGTTCTACTGATAAATCAGCTTCTGTGAGTTGCAGAACAACCTCAACTTCCCTGATTAGGCCCTATCACATTTATTTCCTTTTTGTCCTATTATTTAATACTTTCTGGCCAACTCAAGTTTCATCAATAACATCATTCTGTCTTATTTTCAATGAAACCACTTGCCAGGCAAGCTCGTCTTTTGCATCTTGATCTTTCATAGGAGGCAAAATCTGCTATTGCTCTAACTCACATTTAACAACGTTGCACTTGACACTAAATCAAAAGTGCTGTTTTCATTCCAGGTTCACTTTATTCCATGAAGAAGTTTAGTACCTGATCCCTTCCACTATAAAAGCAAAGGGCCCATCAGCTCATTACAGTAGCTAAACACCACAAATGCAATAACTGATGTAGGAAATGCTTGGTTAGTGAAAATTAGCTTTCTTCCTTCCCTTCTGGGAATATCAAGCTACTGTGTTCCAGACAGCAACAACCAACCTGCATTATGAAGCCAATTACATTTGTGTTTTCCTTTGTTGCCAATGTGGGCAGAAATAAAAGAGACCCTTGCTCATGCTTTCTTTCCAGGGCTTTGAGATGTTACAGTTGTCATGAGCAGGAGCAGCAACAAGCATGTCTTGGAGATCTCCCTCTTGCCTTGCCAATGAAATTTTGAGGAACTTCACTGATGTCAATGCAATTTTATCTTTGCCATAGTGAGGAAGGTGTGGAATGCTTTTCTCTTTGACCATAAAATTAATCTCTTTTAAGTAAGGGCGGCCTAGAGTGGATATTAGGAAAAACTATTTCGCCATGAGAGTGATGAAGCTCTGGAACAGGTTACCTAAGGAATCTCCTTCCTTAGAGGTCTTTAACATCCAGCTTGACAAAGCTCTGGCTGGGATGATTTAGGTGGGATTGGTCCTGCTTTCTGCAAGTGGTTGGACTCATGAGGTCTCTGTGAACCCTGTGATTCCATTATTTAACTTACCTGGTAACTGGTGGAGACCACTGACTTTCAGGATGGCATGTTAATGTTTATGACTTCATATTTCATTTGAATATTTTAAAGCATATTGTCTACATCTACAGGAACCCCTTTCTTTCAGAAGGGGCATGGTAATGAGCGAGTTGGGAAGATGCTAATGAGGCACTGCCATGAAGATGCAGCACCTCATTAGCATGACGGTGGCTGCACACGATTCAAAAGGACCCCCTGGAAAGCCTCTATTTGGTTTTAGGAATTGCACATGGCCACCATTATGCTAATGAGGTGCTGCATATTCATGGAAGCATATTCATTAGCATCTCCTCAACTTGCTCGTTACCATGCCCCTACCAAAAGGAGGGGGCTAGTGTAGATGTGGCCATTGTGTATTTCAATCATATAAGACCCAGTCTTAAAGACTTAACTCCCCTTACGGGCCATAGCAAAGCTGCAAATAGGTTCACTTAGGCAGGGCTGGACCTTTAATCCGTATCTGTTTTTGTTATAAAGCCCCCAAGATATAGTGAGAGACACTCTGGCTGGGTCTACATGGAGCCGCTCTCCTGGCAGCTCCGTATAGACCCAGGGTCTATGAACAAAACTACAAATAGAATTAAGAACATTTTCCTTTACTTTTTTTTTAGGACACATAAGAAGGCATGGAAGAGTTTGACAAAGCCCTCTGCTACTCACATCACTGTCTGCGTCTGAGCCACCCAAGTAGACAAATATTTGGCTGCAGACTTATGTAAAAATATATGTTTGAAATGGATGATTCTGTACTGCACTCCTAGGTTACATGCTTTCATTAAATTCCACCAAACGTTATCCTTCCTGAACAAACATTTGCTGCCAACATTCGCTAAAAATTCAAGTAAACAAATATTAGAAAACATAATTTCGTTCCTTTGCCCAACTAAATAAAGTAAGACTTTAACACAAGTACAGACATAAGACAAAGGGCAAGTATTTCCTAAAACTCGAAGGCCTGTAGCACATTTGCATTTTAAAATTAATTACTGACCTAATTATTTGTCAGTAGAAGCATAAATTAATCAAATATAACTTATAGTAAAGCTTTCAAACGCCCACAGGATTTTTTCCCCAAGAGCAAATTGTCATAACGGTCCAGTATGACAATTCACTCTTGCTGTCATCTCATGACTGAGGGAAGAATAGTGGAGAAATGGTACCATATGGAGACACAAGAGAGAATGAGATACTTAGATCGCTTGTGCAAAGGCACAATAAGCTAACAGTTACCAGAAGAACTCCGGAAAGGTGTAGCTTTGAGAAACAAACAAACCAACCCTAAACATTCTACATCCGCTTAGCTACGATTTATACTGCTTCGTTTGTCCAATTTCTCTGATATTAAATATGCATATTTATTAAGAAGCAAACAAACTGTGTAATGTTTCCTTTCTTATATTGCCACTGATTATGTTTTGTGTTCAGTATCATGTTATAGAAAAGCCTGTATTTATAGACAGGGCTGGGACTTCATTTTTTTCTCTTAGATGAGCTCAATGTGTTACGCACAAATGACATGTCACAATCAATACCTTCATGACCTCAGGCTAAGGACATGCAGTTTAATTTCAAACATTCAGGCTTTACATTGAAAGAAGACTGGTTGAATCTTCCTGGTAACATGGCCAACGTGGTACTGTCAAAGAGTACACCTAGATGTCTGGGATAGAAATATCTCATCAGTAGACCGTGTGTGAACTACTTTGCTGCTTCTCTCATTACAGTTTTGCCTCTATCCTGTCATCATCTGGCAATGGCAACCCACAGTAAAGGATGTTTTTCTGATCATTTTGCACTCATTAAATACAGCTGTCACAATAGCGGATGCGAGAATGCATACAAAACTTTTATGCCACGTCAAAATAAAGCAGAAACATTTTAAAAAGATCTGAAATCTCTGAAGCTTTTCCTTGAGACACATTGAAATATTGCTTTTTGTTGTTCTTGTTTTTGACAATTGAAATTGTTCCACAGTGACATGCATTAAATCTCACCACAGAACAAAATATCATCTATCAAAGTTCGAAAAAAAATAAAAAAACAAAAACAAAACAGACACACTACTCCCTCCCCATCCCTAACAACTTCTCTGAAGCATAAAGTGTTCGGTTTCTGAGTGGTTGAAGTTCTGGCTTACCACCGGATTTCTGGGACTGAACAAACAGCAAGTTTCAAACTCTCAAGAGGGCTGACTTTTACTTCTGGACCATAAGGTGAAATCTGTTCCATAAAATTTCCATTTGAACTGAAACCCCTGTTCCCAAGTTCCACATTTTGAGTAATAGCTCCCTTTCAAGCTAAGCAGCAGTAAATTCTGCAGTTGTTAGACACCGATGTCTCCAGAAAAAAACAAAAATCAAACCCACGAATGACTCAAAATCCATTGTGTAAACTGTGGGGAATGAGACACCGCTATGATCTGCATTAGTGAATCTTCTTATTAGTGAGACAGAAGTATAGGATGCCCTGTCTGAAGAATTACAGTATCCAAAGTGAAGACTTTGGTTACCCTGTGTTCAATGATATTTGTCACTTGCACATTTATAGCACCTTCTCACATGAGAACTCCAGAGCACTTTAAAATTATGAACATAGGTTGGCTACATACCTCTGTGATAGTTATTATTGCTGGACGCTGAAACTAAGGCACAACTGATCCAAGAACTTACCCAAGACTACATAGCTGATCTGTGGAAATGCTAATGGCAGAAACAGACTCCAGGTCTCCAAACTCAGAGGCAACAGTTACACTATAGTGCTCTATCGACAGAAATCCCTGTTGGAACACACTTCCAACAAAACTTCTGTCGACAGTGCAGCCACATACAAAAGCCAATCGGGAGAGCGGTCCGCTCTGCCAACAGAGCAGCTGGACTGCCGAGCTGCTCTCTTGACAAAACAGGCACAAGGAAGCAGAGCAGACAGGGCTGCCCATTGGTCTGGATGCCCTGTCTGTCAAGAGACAGCCCCCCCAGAGCATCCACACAGCTTTTTTGTCAACAGAATCTGTTGACAGCAGTGTTATGGCTGAGAAGCAGAATACGGCTGGCTGCTGGGGAAAGTGCTGAGTTTGTTGACAAAACACATTTTGTGTGTGGATGTTCCACCAGTTTTGCCCGCAAAACCGGGATTTTGTTAGCAAAACTCACTAGTGTAACCGTAGCCTCAGTCTCTTGTTTTAACCACGTGACTTGTCCAGAGGGCAGCCTACATCAGGGATAAATGCCTACTATTACCATCAGCTTCAATTCCTTGAGCGGAAGTAGGATATGACTGCATTTCCCTGAGGATGAACATAGGCTCGATTTCTCCTGATGGTCTTTAGTCAGGATTATTTACCAGGGGTTTGATATCCGGTGGTGCAACTCAGGTTCTACTTATCTACACAGAATTTTGTGTGAGCTCTCACCACACCCACAGAAAGTACTGGTACTGCAGGCAGAGTTGTGAGCACACACCTGAAAGCTGAAAATTGAAAACCACACCCTTTAAATTCCCATGTGAACTCATAATATAATTTCTTTGTAGTAGCACGGAAACTCCAAATTGTTTCATTGCACTGAAAAGCTCAAACAGCAGAGAGTCTCAGGGATGGCATGAGACTAGCAACTAACCAACCAGACCCTTAATCTATCATGCAATCAGAGTTGCTGTGAATTTTGGGAAACTGTAACTCTTAGGTCAAGCATGGCCAGATTAGCTCTTCCATGCCCACTCTGAGTCCTGGTTCTTTCCCTTCTTGCTGCCTTACATTTCTGGCTCTTGCTAAGTCTGTGTCCTTTCTCCCTCACTTCCAGCCTCCCAGCTGTCTGCTTAATCAGCTGTTCTCCCTGCATAGTCTCTCTTTCCCAGCTCCCCCCGCAATCGCAGGGGTGATAGTGGAAGAGTGGGTGTATGGAAAGGATGTTGGGGGTACAGAAGGCACTACGTAGGAATGGGAGTGGAGTGGAGAAAGGCAGAAGAGTTTGGGTGGCAGTGAAGGGGAGGAGAAGGTAGGATGTTTGGTAAAAGGAGTGAGAGAAAGGTGTGCAAGAGAGAGAGAGGAGCACGAGCGGGAGGAGGATTGTGGGAAGGAGAAACTGAAAGACCAGGAGAAGGGAGAGCAGGAACACAGCACAGGAAGAGAAAGGTTGGGACAGAAGAAAAGAGAAGTGACAATTTTAACAGTAGAGACAAGTTACAGTAAATTTTGTCATAGTCGGCATTCTATCGTCTGGAATGCTCAAATAACCACCATTTTAACCAGAAATAAATTTTAGTTATTTTTTCCATAAGTACAGTATAGTGAAAGCAAATACAAATAAATACATCACATACAGCATAGGGTTACAGTGTACAATACAACTGTTGTTGGTAAATGAAGTACTCCGCATACATATTTGTTTGTTTCGTAACAGCTAATCTTGTTTTTCTTTGGTGTTATGCATTGCTGGGTATACCTCTCTATTATCCAGAATATTTGAATATCTGGCAACCTCCTGGTCCTGGGGCTGCTGGATATGAAAGAGTTTACTGTATACTGACAGGAAAACTCTGAGAAAGGCAGAGGAAAAGACATACCCCGGTCTAATTCATCAGTGGGAAGAGAAAAGAATAAACACAAGAGACACCCAGTACTGGAAAGGTAACTGCTTTTTTCTTTTATGCCACGAAAAGCGGAGTGCCAAAATATACACACAAACCTTTGTTCTGTTCATGTGCATTCAAAGCTTTTGATCATCCCACAGAACCTGAGCCCCAGCCACTGCTTGCTCCCCTAACGCTGCCACAGCACCACCCTGACATTGCACCTCTCCCTGCCTGCTGCAGCACTGGCAGAACTGTGCCTGACCACTGGCTCACCACTGCTGCTGCTCTCATCTCCAGGTCAAATCCTCTTACGCTTCAGGCAGGTACTGTCACTCATCGGACCTCCAAAATTCACTTCCAGCCTGGGCAGTAATCCTTAAATGTGTCCCTCAAGGCAAAGCTACAGCTCTAGGACGAAACCCGAGGATCATGGTCTCCATTGACTCATTCCTAAACTTCCAGAGGTTTCAAAAAGACTTTGGCCTGTATAAGGACTGCAGGAGTGGGCCCATGCTTAGATTGTTCAGGGTGAAAATGACTTCGTTTTCAGAAGGTTTCCTTGTTACCCGCTTTAAGGTTTGACTGCTTTGTTTCTCTCATTGAAATACCCAGAAGGGAACTGTGGAGCGTGCACATAAAAGGTTTCAACTTTTAATTCCCACCATGTATTTTGGTAAGAGGAATTAAATGTCAAAACACAAAAGCAATAATACATTTAATGGTAAAAACATATAATCAACTCATTTTTTATTTTTAGATTGGGGAATTGAAACAAAAGGGCAATGGGGTCTTCCTTTGACATTACATGAAATGGAAAGGCACATTTGTATTCTCTTGTACATTTTACAAAATGAACCCACCAATGATCAGGCCCATTCATGTTTTAGGACTATAGTGCATTTTGCAAGGATGTTGAGAAAGCATCCTAGTGATGTGAGTCATATAAAATCAACTGCAGGTTACAGCTGTTATGTGGCAAGATACTATATGGTTGATTTGGTATAATCCTTGGGGAGAAACAAAACTCACTAGTATGGGAAATCCATAGCTTCACATTTCTCTCACATCAGTATAAGCGAAGTGAGCAAATTATGCAGCCAGTAACTTGTAAGGAGACCTACAAAAAAAAAACCTCCGAGAGGTGCATATACATTACTTAGATAATAAGTTCTGTAAGACAAGGACTGCCTTTTTGTGATGTGTTTATACAGTACCAAGCACAGGAGGGTCCTGGTATAATAATAATAATAATAATAATAACAATAATAATAATATGCCCATGAAAAACTATGTAACTGCGCTCCTAAAATTGGTGAAGCTTTATTTCTGAATCTAGCATTACCACCCCAGATACCAAGGCCATTTCTACACAGGCCACTTCCTTCAGAAATGGCATGCTAATACACAGAGTGAAAGATGCTAATGAGGCACAGATGCAAATTCCCCATACCTCATTAGCATAATGCCACGTGATTTGGAGTCCGGATGACCGTTCTTCTGGACTCCAAAATGCTGTGTACAAGTGTGGCTCCCAAGGGCGCTTCCGGAAGGAAGTCCTTCTTCCAGAGGCCACTTCTTCCGGACTCCAAATCAAGTGACATTATGATAATGAGGCATGGGGAATTTGCATCTGCATCTCATTAGCATCTTTCACTCCGTGTATTAGCATGCCACTTCTGAAGGAAGTGGCCTGTGTAGAAATGGCCCAAGCTACTAGGAGAACAAATGTAGCTATGACTTTAAGTCAGCAATCACATTCTCCTTCCACCAGGTTAGAAGCTACTGGTGAGATTCAGCCCTGAGATATTCACACACAATGTTGCCACTAAAATCAATGGGAACTCTATGTGCACATCTGAGGATAGTCAGGCTATGGTTACGCTACCTAGTTATTTTAAAATAACATAGCTGTTGTCTAGACTATGCATAAGCAATTTTGAAATAAATGCACAATAGCAGGTGCATTATTTCAAAATTGGTAACCCTTAATGCAGGAGGAATAATCCCTCTTTTGAAATTGCTATTTTGAAATAGGTGCTATTAAGATACAAAGAGTGCTGTTTCAAAATAAGCTATATTAGGCTCTAATGGTACTATTTCAAAATAGTGCTGTGTGTCCAGAAATGCTCTTTTGAAATGCACTTTGGGTGGGGTTGTTATTCTGAAATAGTCATTTTGAAATATCTTATTTTGAAACAGGGCTGCAGTGTAACCATAGCTGCAGTGGCCTGGTAGATGGGAAATCTCCTTTCTGACCTGTGTGACTTGTCTGCTGTTTTAATTTTTTACTAACAAAAGAAACATTTTGAAAACTACTCGTAAAATAAACTTCTGTGTCAAATGAAATTAATACAATTGCATTAATTACTCGACAAAACTAAGGAGCAACAAATATTGCTAAAATGGTGTAGCGGGGCAGTCCAGTAATACCTCATATTAGACAATTACACCAGAGACTATCAAATGTAGGAACATATTCTTCAGAAATACACAATAAGTATGATAACTATCTTTTGATCTATAGGCACATGTTGTCAAATCAAAACCATCACAAAATTCCAGAGGCCTTATTCTTATTTGCATGAAGACACCTTTACATCACACTGGCAACAGAAAAGGCTCCTTAAAGGTATAAATATAAATGCAAAAGTTGTGTGAAGATGCCTTAGTGCAAAGAAGAATCTGGATCTGGATCTACAAACCTAAAGGCCTGAATTAAAATGAGAGAAAATCAAGATAAAATATTAACTCTGTATCTGCCAATAGTATTGCTCCCATATATGGAAAGGATCCATAAGTGCAAAAAATCAGTGCTTAGATACTAAAGTGATTGGTATTCTGTAAATAGCACAGGTAGCTAGCTGGCAATACATCACAGATCACTGATTTGAATGGAGCTACAGCAGTTGAGTATCTGGTCTAATGTATATTTTTAAAGTATTTTAGGGTAGCCTCTGAAATTCTTGGCTTTTTACATTTAAATTAGGCTCCTTTCCTTCTGTGTAAGTTATGTCTGTGCTTCCTTATTTCCATGTTTTTTGTATAATGATACTATAAGCATAATGTTCGAATCTCAAAAAAGGAAAAGATAATCTTTCAAGGAAGTATATGAGAATTAATTAATGTTGGCCACCGAAGCCAATGCAATGGTAAATTATTGCATTTACAGATTTTAAAGAACTCTTCACTGTACATATTTATATACTCTTTTGCCAAGGTAACTATAAAATCTATTTTTGTGCCTCAGCGGCCTACTATATAAATACATGTAGCTTTCCCCTAAAAAGGATACTTCAGAACAGCCTCACAATCCATAAAATGCAAAGTCATCACACTTACTCATTTGTTTAAAAGAGTAGCCTTTTTGTTTAAGTACAAGAGTCTAATTCAAATTGTGGCCAGTCAAAATGTATTTTACAATAAAATATAATTTTGACTTATATGGAAAAAAAGTAACCAAACTGGTAAATTCTGTTCAGAGTCTTGCTTTCCTAAAGTGGAGAAATGGGTAAAAAGCATTTATTATTAAATTACAAAAAATACATTTCTCTGAGGTAGAGCCCTATCAGATCATGTTTCTCGCACAGACAGAATGTCATGACTAAGTTATAAACTCACTGAAAACAGACTCTTTGGTGGACACTCCTGTGAAACCTTTATCACAGTGTCATAAACTCTCCTGCAGAATAATGTACTAGTAATTATATGGATTTCCCTCTTTCCAATTTGGAGCTATGCTTCCCCCACAGTAGCTGAATGGAGAAGCTGCAGACAACTAGTTGACCTAAAAATTCAATTAGCATCACATCTTGGCACAAATAAAGAATTTGGATCAATGCCTAGTTAGATCAGGTCTATTTCTAGCACACTGAGTAAAAAGAGCAATTTTTTTACAGCCTAGTTTGATAAGTAAGTGGCTCTCTCACCTGCTCACACTCCAAATTGTCAGCCTCAGTCTTTGTTCCTTTGCATGCAGCTGTTGTCAGTTTCTGAGCCACAGAACCACTTGCAGGAATGGCTCTAGAGAATATGGGAAGAAAGGAAAGAAAAAAAGAAGCTGCATTTTTTTTTAACAGAAGAAGGAGAACATAAAGAAAGGAAAGGTGTTCTCAAATATGTAGCCTGCAGCCTTGTCAGGGAACATTTCTTTAGATGATTTTCCCTCCCCTTCCTCAATCCAAGATCTCTCTTCATCATTTTTTTAAACATCTCTTCTGGGACAGGGACATGAAAGTGAACTGTGGGTGAAAGGCAAAAATTAGGGGTTGCCGGAGCGACTGTCTGATGGCTTTACTTTACCTTTGTGTCCAAGCTTTTGCCAGTCAGCAGTACTGGAGGTTATCCATGCCAGTCACATCATTTTCAGCTTGATGACAAGCATCACACCTTCATCCCTCACATTTACATTTCAAACTGCCACACTGCTGCTAGTGATTAATTATTTAGCAGCCTTTGCCCACGTGTGAGCATGAGTGAGCGTACGTTGCATGGAGAAGGTCCATGTGAAAAAAAATATAAATGTTTCTGTTTGTATACATCTGTAGTGTTCTAAAGTGAAGTGTGTATATTTAAGCATCTGTGTGTCTTAATGGATATTTATGCACACAGTTACTTCAATATGTCACAGAACTGGAAGGGACCTAGAAAAGTAATTGAGTCCAGTCCCTTGCACTCACAGCAGGACTTGTCAGCGTTCCTGACAGATTTTTTCTCTTTTTGTAAAAATTTATCCTGGCCCAGGCCCTTGAAAGGCTCCTTCAAGGACTGAACTGCCAACGCTGGGCTTGTCACAGAAAGCATGCTAACCACTGGGCTTTTTCCACCCCATGTTTGTGTCCACATACTTATGAATAAAAACACACAGGCGTGGAGCAGACCCTTGCCATAAGTGCTTCAGCAACCCACTGTGCCTATGCCTACACTAGAGAGTTTTGTAGCAAACTGGGGTTTTGTCAACAAAACTGGCAGAGCATCTACACACAAAATGCATTTTGTCTGCAGAAACTGTCGACAAAAAAAGCCATGCAGACGCTCTGGGGGTGGGGGGTGGGGGCTTTTGTCAACAGAGTGGGTCAAAATTTCGATCCACTTTCATGCATAGTAACACTCTGTCGACAGAAGTTTCATCAGAGTATCGCTTCCAACAGTAACTCCTGCGTACAGGTGCTTCTATTGTAGATGTAGCCAAGGAGAGCAGCTGTACCATCGGAGGGCCCGGAGAGTGCCGGCGAGGTCTCAGTGGTCCCGGAGAGCCCACCGCGGCCATTCCAGCAGGCCAGCCCCTCGGGGGAGCACCAACCAGCCCCAGGACGAGGCCGACAGAGGAGGAGCCACCAGAGGACGGCGATGGACCCCCAGCTGCTCGCGACCCTCTGGCGTCAGCTGGAGGTGTCGGAGCGGTGCTAGCAAGTGGAGGAGTGGCAGCTGGAGCTCCAGGAGTGAGCACTTGCCTGGCACCAGGAGGCATGGGGGGGCCTTCATGCGCACGTTCGAGTGCATAGCGGAATACCTGGCCCCCCATGCCGCACTGCCCGCTGCTCTGCCCACCACTCTGACCGCCGCACCACCCGCCACTCCGACTGCCGCTCCGACCACCGTCCCACCGCTGTCCACCACCCTGGGGCCTTCTGCCGAGGGGGACCTGGGGCCAGCAGACACCTGCCAGCTGTATCTGCCAGTTCACCTGGCCCCCACCCAGCCTCGGCCAGTGCTCAGGCCGAGGCGAGGGTCATGCCCTCCAACCCCGGGCGCTGGACAGTAGAGGGGTGCGGGGCCGAGGACATGGCCCCCCCCTTCCTCTTTGTACATATCCCCCATTATATTTATATATAGTTTGTGTTAGACCCCTGTTCTTTTATGGTACCTGCCCCCCATGTAAATAGTTCCCCCCTTTTGTTCTAATATATATATTGTATTAATAAGAGAATTCACTGTTTTTTGGTTTCAAAAACAACAGGTCCATTTTTATTTGCAAGAAAAGTGGTGTGTGTGTGTGCTCTTGGGTGCTCTGTGGTGTGGGCATGGGGGCAGGGAGTGTTGTGGAGGATGGGGGGGTGCAGTGGGGGGCCTGCCAGCATTCACCCCGTGACCTGGTTGAAATGGGCCCGCAGGGCCTCCCGGACCTGGATCCCCTCGGGGTCCACCTGGCGACTGGGGGCAGTGGGTGGCTGCACGTCAGCCCTGCCAGCCTCCACAGCCCAGCCCTGGAAGAATGCCTCCCCCTTGCTCTCTACCAGGTTGTGGAGTGCGCTGTACGTGCCCACAACCTGGGGGATGTTGGTGGGGTTATAGCCAATCGGGTGAGGAGACACCTCCAGCGCCCTTTGAGGTGGCCAAAAGTGCGCTCAACCACCTGGTGCACATGGTTGAAGCGTGTGTTGAAGCGCTCCTGGCTGGCTGAGAGATGGCCCATGTAAGGGTGCATGAGCCAGGGCCGGAGGGGGTACGTCACGTCTGCGACGATGCAGAGGGGCATGGTGGTATCCCCCACAGGGATCTCCTGCTGGCGGATGTAGGTCCCCGCCTCCAGCCGGCGACACAGGCCCGAATTCCTGAACACCCGGGCGTCGTGGGTGCTGCCAGGCCAGCCAACATAAATGTCCAGGAAGCAGCCCCGGCTGTCCAACAAGGCCTGGAGGACCACAGAATGGTAGCCCTTCCTGTTCAGGAAGCGTCCTCCGCTGTGCTCCGGAGCACAGATGGGTATATGGGTCCCATCCAGAGCCCCAAAGCAATTTGGGAAGCCCAGGCTGGCAAACCCCGTGATGGCGGCATCTGGGTCCCCAAGCCGCATGAGCCTGTGGAGGAGCAGACCATTGATGGCGCGGACAACCTGCAGGGGAAGGACATGGGAGAGCACCAGTGAGGGGTGTGCTGGGTGTGTCTGGCCCTCCACCCCAGGGCTGCCCTCCATCCCAGGCCTTCCTCCCCAGGGCTGCCCTCCACCCCAGGGCTCCTCCACCAGGCCTCCTCCGGGTCCTCTTACCTCCATGAGGACAGCCCCGACATTGGCCTTGCCCACGCCAAACTGCTGCCCCACAGATTGGTAGCTGTCTGGAGTGGCCAGCTTCCAGACAGCGATGTCAACCTGTTTCTCGACCATAAGGGCACGCCACATGGAGGTGTCCTGGTGCCTCAGTGCGGGGGTGAGCCACTGGCAGAGCTCCAGGAATGTCTGCCGGCTCATGCGGAAGTTCTGGAGCCAGCGCTCGTTGTCTCACTTGCCGAGCACCAGCCGCTCCCACCAGTCTGTGCTCGTGGGGTAGCTCCACAGCTGGCGGTGTGTGCGGTGGCGGGGGGGCGGGTTGGAGGGCAGCCAGGTCTGGAGCTGCTTCTTCCTCCCCGGGGGCAGCTCCTCGTCTGAGAATAGAAGGTGGTCAGCTGCCTCCTGCATGGCATTGAGCAGGGCAAGCACGGCTCCTGCAGGGGTTCGTGGGTGGACCTCTGGCTGCTGCTGCTGCTGCTGGGGGTCCATACTGCTTTGACGGGGTGTGCGTGTCTGTGGCTCTGCAGACCGCGTGCTGTGCAGGCTGAGTGTGTCTGGGAGGGGCCCTCTAAGGGAGCAGCTAGCTGTTGCCCTGGAAGTGCTAGTCCGCCCTGTGAGCCTGTTTGCAGCTGTTCCTGGCACCCTTATTTCGATGTATGCTACTTTGGCGTGTAGACGCTCCCCTGCAGCACCTACTTCGAAGTAGTGCTGCCCAACGTTGACGTTGAACGTCGAGGGCACCAGCCCTGGAGGACGTGTAGACGCAATTCATCGAAATAGCTTATTTCGATTTCGCTACATTGAAATAAGCTATTTCGATGTAGCATACACATGTAGACGTAGCTTTTCTGAGCAGAATGCTTTTTTTCCCCCATTGGTTTTCTACTCTTTCCTCCCAAGTGTACTCATTTTTAGGCACCCTCTAGTTCTGGTGCTTCGTTCTCTCTGTTGCTCCAAAGAAATGATTCTGAAGTCCTTTTCATATAACTGAATGCAAGGCAGATAGAACATTCCATTTCTATTTCTATTGTGTGGCTAAGGTGTGACTAAGGAAAAGCAGGTTAGCTAAATCAGCATATTTTTACTGAATTGATGGCACAAAGTGTACTGGCCTGTACTGTGAGGAAGAAGAGTAATAGACATAAGAGTTGTAAACATATGTGCCATATTTGTTCTCCAGTGTTCCAGCCCTGCAAATCGATCAAGTAGGTGGCACTCTGTGTTTGCCAAGAGGCTGACACTAAAGATTTGCAGGGTTGGGACCCAGGCATGCAAAGTAGGAGAAGGTGCTTTGGTAGAGACAGGAAATGGAGGTAACATGGAACAGTTGTCTTTGACTGCATCTACACCAGTAAGTTCTTTTGGAAAATCCAGCCCTTTTTTGAACGGACACATGGAGAGTCCACACACAAAATGTGCTCTTTCGATTTGAAATTGAAAGAATGCAGCTCTTTTTCTGGAGGTCCTCTTCCACTCCTGGATCAGGAAGAATGCTCTGTTTGAAAGCTTCTTTTATTTGTATATGCTTCATGGGCCCTTTTTTCGAAAGAGTAGTCCTCCTGGTGCTGGATTTTTCAATACCTAGCCCGTTCTTTTGAAAGAGCAGGGGTCATGTAGATGCTCTGTATTGAGAGAGTGGATTGAGCTTTTGATCCGCTTTTTGTGTGTGGACACACTGTTGAAAGAAGATCTTCTGGAAGACCATCTTTCAAAAGATTGCTGTAGTATAGATGCAGCCTTTGTGGCCAATGATAATCCCCTAATTGCCAATACACATCAACCACATTGAGAAAAACACATTTATTTTTGTTTGGTTTCAGTTATTCCAAGTGATTTTTGCTGTTGTCATGCAAACATGGTGGATTAAAAATGCAAATTAGATGCTAATTTGCCTCGGTTGCATAATGGTGGTCACTTGCCACTTCAGAAGAGCTGCTGTCAAAATGCAAAATGGCTGTGTGGACGGGGTTCCTTTGAAAGGAATCCCTGCTTTTGAGGGCACCCTTCTTTATAATTTTTTTCTGGAAGGAGAGTGCTTTTGAAAAGGGGGCTTCCTTTCAAAGGAACCCTGTCTACAGGGCCGTTTTGAATTTCGAAAGCAGCTCTTCCAGAAAGGCAAGTGGCTGCCATTGTTCAAATGAGGTGCCGAATATGCAAATTAGCACCTCATTTGAATTTTCAATCCACCGTGTTTGCGTGCCCCTTTTCTAAGGGAGGGGCCAGTGTAGATGGATCATATGTGCAATGTGATGCAATGCTGAGTTATCACAATGATTAAAATTGCGGGTAATTTCACATATGCACCTCCATGGTTAAACAAAGGTTACAATATACCCATGATGAAAATAGCCATGATGTGTATACAGAGTGTAGAACATTGGAAGACACTATAGTTTGCATGTGTGTTTGAATGCTAAAGTTGCTGCACTAGAATACAATTAGGTCAGGTTGTGAATATCTGAGTCTTATCACTGAGTAGTTAGAATAACTTCACTGCAGTATTCAACATGAGTAAGGGTTCCACATTTTGGCCTTTGATGCTATAATGTTGCTATTTCAACGTCACAAAGTAAAATTGGCTCTATTAAAAATAAGCTCTGTTTCTAGCTTTCAGCTACATCTATTAGAAATTTGCCCAATCTCCTAAAATTATTTCTGTTTTTACAGATTTTATTTAATCTGAAGTTTACTTTATAGATAGAAAAACACGTCTGTCTAGTCTGTGTATCTTCCTCCCTATTCATGCATTGACCCTAAAGTGGGGGAGGGGAGGAGAATAAGAGAACAAGACAGAATACATTAGCACATAGCACGCGTGTGTATAATATCATAGACAATAATAGCAGCAAGGCCTTCCTCTCTTCTCTTTGTTTTTGCTTACTTCATCTCTTCATGTTCACAGTTAACAAGCTTGTTCTGTACAAAAAATATAAACATAGTAATTAGTTCGTCATAGGTGTGTCTAATTTGTACTGTCACAAATAAAAAGCAAATACACCACTTAATCTTTTTATCTGGGCTTAATGAGATCAGGAAAGTATTTTCATAATTGAGAAGAAAGATTTTTTTTGTATAAGATCTTTTAATGTAAACTCAGATCAAAACAACACAGGCAGGAGCTTGACTCTAAAGTCTTCTGTAAAATGAGAAATGCAACAATAAATAAAAACAATTAGATTATGAGTGGACTCCTTATTTTATAAAGACTAAAATATCTAAACACAATAATTCTCAGTTCTTTACAGGATTACATAGAATGTGATTCTAAGTCATGCTATTGTGACTGAATATATAATAATGAGAGTACCCTGCCATTGCCATTAATGAACAAGTGCCTCAACAATCAATGATATGCCAGCTATAAAAAACAGATCAGGGCGCACAAGTGCTTCTTCAGCGTAACTGTCACACTATAGCATGCCTCTGCCATTTTGAAACGGATGAGGACTGCATACATTGCTAACGAAAAGGGCTATGAAGCTGGTTTTTATTCCTACTATTGAAAATGGACAGTTGTCATGTTAGTGACTGTAATAGGCTAGCTGCCCCATTAACTGAAATTGGGTTGCTTCAGTCCAGGTGAACTTTAATTTAATGTAGTATGGGTGGTGGTGGAGCTGCCTCTGGGAGTTATAAATGAGAGTTCAGAAATTGGAGAAGGGCGTTCAGAACCCAAAATTCAGGATCCTAAATAGTGGGGCCAACAGCCACCACAGGCTGGAGATAAGGTGGGAGGGGCCTGGCTTTTGACTCCTGGAAGAGGTAGGACCAAGGGCAGAAGAGGCAGGGCCTAAGCAGTCAGCCCCTGCTGCCTCCCGGACCATGGCACTGGGACCCAACCTCACAGCCTTGCAACAGCCAAAGTAGCAGCAGCAGCAGCAGCCGCCCAGAGCTTTGGTCTCCTTCAAAATGCTGGTCCATAGGGCGACTGTCTCCTTTGCCCGCTGCTCCCCCATTGGTGGGCTTGATCCTGAGCAAGAGCTTAGTGGGAGAACTCAGAGCCTAGTGTCTAGAAAAGGGGAGACCCCTGAGAGTAAAGAGAGCTCAGAGGAAGACTGGAGCTGGGCTGAGAACTTCTGGAAGAAGATGCATTGGATGGAGTGAGCTGTGAGAGTTGCCTGGTTGAATACGGAAGCCAGACCAGGCTAGATAAAGCAGAAGGCAGTAAGGGAATAATTTTCAAATCTCCGTAGGTGAGAAGCCATGACCAGAGAGGACTGAAGGCTGAGGAATGATGGCCGCATGGGCTTTCTGATGTCTACAGTTAGAAGCTGGGAGTTTACCAGAGAAGGAAACAGGGTGGGGTTAGGCCTTAGGAGAAATGCTGAAGTTGTAGCTGAGTGCTATGAGATGCCACAGCTGTACTTGAAGGTGCACTTTTGGGATGAAAGTACGGTTTGGACTCTGCTGGAGTGATTTTGATTTATTGTACTGGGACTTTTAGCAATAAGGCTGAACTGAGTTTAATCTGAGGAACTGAAGGAAACTGAGGTAAGGGGCCATTTGCAGAGATGCCATGTGTGGGCATCTTTTGACTATCCATGTGGCCACACCTTTACAGTAACTGTAGTTCATCACTGATGAATGTCTCAACCTCAGCCTAGTTTCAGTCTCTCTCTCTCTTTATGTCACAGAAAAATTTGCCTTTTGAGCCCAAGCCACATTCTTCGGTAAAATGGCAATGGCCGTTATATGATGTTTGAGAGAAAGCAAAGGAAACAAAACAAGTAACTAGTGGCCTAGCCAGGTGTTCAATGTTGTTGTCTAAGGAGAAGAGAATTCCTTATTGACCCTCTTAAGTGATTAGGCTATACACAGAAACCTAAGGACTCCTATTAATTATTTTATTAGCCAATACAGCAACAAATAGGACCCTAACTTTTATTGTGTGCACACCCAGACCTCCCTTTAAAGCCAGCGTAAGTCTTAGGTGTACAAGGAATAGAGGATCGGGCCCATCAATTATAGTAATAAAATTAGCAAATGCTCTTTTCCACCAGTAACACTTTCTGTCTGAATGACCACCTGTAGCAGTAAATTACACCAGCTTCACCATACACAGCACAAAGTATTTATTTTTATTACATCTAAATGTGCTACCCCATGCCATCTAACTTCACTGATGAGTGTCCTCTTGATTATGTGTAATGTGACAACAACAAAACAAAGGTGCTCATGACTTGTAGTTTAATTAATCTTACCCAATGAATCACACCTCCAAGTGCCTATGGTAAATGCTGTATTGAGAATTAAATTCATTGGAAACAAATTCATTTGGCAATGTTGAGCCAAAGAAAGAACTTGTCACCCAAGTTTATTAAACTTAATAATCAGCCAGTATCTAAAATACCTAAGTAATTAGCACCACATACAATCAGGATGGTTAAGAATTAGAATCAGGGCAGACTCATAAGGGTTCAAACAGGCAAGAAAGTTTGCACTGTATAATATTTAAAGGCAGGAATGGCCTGTCCTCTACATGAAGGAAGAAAAGGAAAAAAAAACCAAAAAAACAAATCCAGCAGATGAACCACCAAATATAACCTAAGATGGAAGACTTTACTTCCCTTCCCTGATGACAGGCAATGACAAAAAGCCATCTGAGATTTTGTTATACCATACAAAATGTTCAGTACATGAGATTAACTTGCACTGGAGACTGGAAACTGAAAAGCTCACCTCCCAGGGATTCTCTGGCATCATCATGTCAGGAAAGAAAAAGAGAAGGACCCTGCCTGAAAAATGATAGATTCCCTGAGACTCCTGTGGGTTTGGGGAGCTGTGTTTCCCAAGGCCTCCATCTCCTACCATTCTGAGACATCTTCCTCTTCTGGGAGGGCCCTCTACCCCACAAAGATGTACATCAGCCTTAGCTTAGACTCCCTATAGGAAGGACAATTTGATGGTGGTTAGCCAACACTACCCGCTTCCAACCTGCGCTTTTTCCAGCTGTGGCTATCTATCTATCTATCTAATAAAGTTATATGGCTCCCACTACCAAAGAACTTTGACAATCTACAGAAATAAGCCAGAGGGTTGGCAGGGGGGACATTCAGCCTTTTTTTATGGGGACTGGGTAGTGGGTGGGAAGGTGAATCCTCCCTCTTCTATATGGAAGAATTCCAGAAACACTCAGAAAAGTGGGAAACTATTTCTCCAGTGGAAATAACCTGTGAAGAATACAGGCTGTTATGTAACAGAGTGCAAAGGTGAGATGAATCCTGATGTTCAGATGAATAAATGTTTTGTTGGTGTAATTTCATTAGCTGGAATGGTCTTATTCCATGGCTGAATTTGAATGAATAAGTTTATTAAAAATAACATCATCTTGTCTGTGGATAAGATCTCACTACCAAACTTAAAATGGGTTCAGAAAACTGCAGTCATGTATTTCCTCTTACGTGAAAGGAAGGTCTAAGGCACCATTGAACGCAAGCTTTATAGATAAGACACCTATTATAGGACAATGTTTTGAAAAAAGAAAACCCTTTGGTAAATATGTTCTGGAGTCCCTACAATTCTAACTAGGGGATAGCTGGATAGGACTCCATAGTTGAGGGGCTGATCTGAATTTTGCACTCAAATCAGGGAATGAGTATTATAGAGACTGTTTTTTGTGATTGTTTATGCAATGCAGAACCATTTTGTATTTGCCTCCACATGAATTAATGGCATAGTTATTGATAACTGAATGATCCTATAAAGAAGACTCATTCAATGGTCTAATGAGCAGTTAACAGACTATCTGGGAGCAGAAAATAGTCCGTAAAGTAGTAGTAGCTGCATTTACCTTTTTATCTGTGGATTAGCTGATTTTAAAGAAGACTTCCATCCTGGATCTGAAAGCACCAGCGGCAACACCCCATTATCACATCAATTGCAGCAATCTCAATAGTCTATGAAAGGATGTGTTTCATATTAGTGTAAGTATTCCTTAACTTAAACTTTATTTTTAACAGTTTTTAAACATCAAAATGTAATAATTCATCTCTAGGAAGGATAATACAGCAATGAATTATAGGTCCACTTTGCAGTTTAGGCAAGTAATAATGAATAAAATCAATACTACACAAACCTGGACAGAAAAAAAGCAGCCCAACACACACAGCAGAAATTGTACCCTAGAGCAACCTCCCTGAGATATTTAAGACTTCCTGGAAATAAACTTTTGAAACACAAGAGACATTGATAAAAAGCCAGTGTATGTGTCTTCCATGTGCCTTTAAATTCTATTAAAATCAAATCTGTCTCAACTCATTCAGATCAGACCTGTTATCAACAACACATGGTCTCAGGAGACCAACATTTGTCCAGTTTGGGCTTCCTTCATTAATCGTCCAGCATCAAGCAAGCTAAATCCAAATCTGTGGAGAAAAAGCAATTAGATATTTTAAGCAGTGATAAGAACACCACAAATAATCAATTTCTATGGCATTAGCAGCTACCTGGTCCAGGAAAAAGTCTATAAAAGCTAGAATTTATTGCAGAACACCAGGCAGCTTACAGAGCATTGATTCTTAGCAGTATGCATAGATTGCTGGATTTAAAGAGAAATCCCTAAAGATTCTTACCTTGAAGTTTTTTTTTCCTTTTAAAAAAGAAAGCAGGGGTGAGGTGTCCATAAAGGCAAAATTATAGCAAAATTAATGTCTTATGATTGTTATAGAACTTTTGTTTACCTTTCACAAGAACAGGCAAGGAGTACACTGGTAGCAATTAGATGTAATTTGATGCATGGAACCTAATGCCAGAGGAGTAGTTACTTACAATTCTAATACCTTATGCTTACAAATACATGTATTCTGCTTATTTTAAGATGTTTATTTCATCTGAAAAAGAGAAGGACCAGGAACCATTTTTTGCATGTATTCAGAACATAGATCAGTTTCCTTTCAAGCCTGCTTCACCACCCACACCAATTATTAAAGTTCACACTAGACAATATTTTAATCCATGTTAATTAGAGAGGAAGAACATTCTTAAATGATTTAAAAATGGCATGGAAGCACCCTCGCAGGTTTTTGAATAATATTATTTTTCCCCAGAATTATTTAGCTGAAATACTTCTTGAGAAATTATCTCTCTCTCTGTCTTTAACATTTAAATTTGAATTTCAGTATTTCCAGATATTAGCATTTAAATACTGAACATTTTTGAGCATTTGAGAGAGAGCAAATATAAGTAACATGATATGTTTTTATAAATCCTCAATCAAATGGTTATGAAAATATGGACAACATGTTAACTACAACTTCAAACACTCACACACTGATGTAGGTTTGTGAATGCAAGCAGTGTCATTGAGTTCAATGATGCAACTCCCATGTGTAAAGCTATTCCATTGTGTAAGTGTTTCAGGACTGGGAGCTAAAATTTTATGGGTTTGAACAAGTTTTACTCATCAAAGTATTAGACTTTGATCATTGAAAACTAAAATAACTGTCTTTGGATCCAGGATACTACAAATTATTCTGTGAAGAAAGAGTAAGCCAACTCTTCTCATTCCAGAGTTCTGGCTGCTACCATACATGGATGATTGCTGAGGAAAAAGATAATGAACTAAAAAAAAAAATTATCAAGATAAATAAAACTTTGCAACAATTCAGTAGTGGCGCTGATAAAAACCAGCACTGCTGGCTGAATGCAAATAAGATGGTAAAGGCCCTGTTTGGATTATGGTAATTACTCAGTCTCAAGTTAGCTCAAACCACACATATATACACACACAGCAGTGGAGTGGAACCTGACAACTATACTTGGCATGTGATCATAAAATTCTCTGGCACGCTATCAGCATGCCATGTGGAGCTATTTGTACAGTTAGGTATAGAACTCTGCAGTACAGGAAATACCATCGGAAGAACTGCTGACCCTTTATGGCCTTCAGTGTGAGGCTGCTTCCATACTTATCACTGGCCTGGATTCAAATGGGATCTCTGGAGAAAGCAAATCAATCGAACACATGTTTGGTCTAAAAATGTCATTTTGGAATATGCTGAGGTATTTCCTTACATTAGCCTATTTTCTTTGTCCCAGAGATTTGACTGATGCAATTGAATGCATACACATCACAATACACACTGCTGCCAGAGCAAAATGATTTCAATGTGTCCTTTAGTACCTCGATAAAATACAGATAGTCAGTGTTGAAAGGAGATGCCCTGTGAAAGTCCTGTACATACTGCCATTCTGCATTTCTTCTGAGATTTTGTTTCTTTTAAATTTGATATCAGTCCAAGGCTGCGTCTACACGTGCACGCTACTTCGAAGTAGCGGCAGTAACTTCGAAATAGCGCCCGTCACGTCTACACGTGTTGGGCGCTATTTCGAAGTTGAAATCGACGTTAGGCGGCGAGACGTCGAAGTTGCTAACCCCATGAGCGGATGGGAATAGCGCCCTACTTCGACGTTCAACATCGAAGTAGGGACGTGTAGACGATCCGCGTCCCGCAACATCGAAATAGCGGGGTCCTCCATGGCGGCCATCAGCTGGGGGGTTGAGAGATACTCTCTCTCCAGCCCTTGCGGGGCTCTGTGGTCACCGTGGGCAGCAGCCCTTAGCCCAGGGCTTCTGGCTGCTGCTGCTGCAGCTGGGGGTCCGTGCTGCATATACAGGGTCTGCAACTAGTTGTTGGCTCTGTGTATCTTGCACTGTTTAATGAAAGTGTGTCTGGGAGGGGCCCTTTAAGGGAGCGACTTGCTGTTGAGTCCGCCCCGTGACCCTGTCTGCAGCTGTGCCTGGCTCCCTTATTTCGATGTGTGCTACTTTGGCGTGTAGACGTTCCTTCGCTGTGCCTATTTCGATGTTGGGCTGAGCAACGTCGAAGTTGAACATCGACGTTGCCAGCCCTGGAGGACGTGTAGACGTTATTCGTCGAAATAGCCTATTTCGATGTCTCAACATCGAAATAAGCTATTTCGAAGTTGGGTGCACGTGTAGACGTAGCCCAAATGAGCAGATTTTGTGTAAGAAAAAGGAAGACAACCAAGTCAACCTCTCCTCTTGCCTCTGAGATGGTTGTGTTGAGGAAGGATAATTGATGACACAAAAATCATTAAGGAAATGATCATTTTAAATGATTTCAAACTGATTCCTAAATGATAGTCTTATAAGAAAAATATCATTACAAAGAGCGGCATAAATTCATTGAGTTAGTTTTACGGAAATTTTGGATCCAATGGAAAAGATTTGTTTCTTTAGTTGTTTTTGCAAGTAGTATTATATATTGGTATACACATCGTTTTTATTTCCTGGTTCTTTGATTTGTTCAACTGGTATATTTTCTATAGATGTATATGTTATTACCTAACCATTACTGGTAGCAACTCCCATTAGTAACAGAACAGACTGGACGAGATGTGAACTTTTCAGCAAGCCATTCCCCGTCCCCTCCTAATTCTGTTTTAGGTCAGCACAGAACAGACTGTTTTGAACAGAGCTGAATTCCTACAGTCTGACCACCATTGCTGAAGGCAAACCCTTACTGTGAAGGGCAAGCTTCCCTGCCTGGCACATTCAAAGCACAGGGAGACTATATCAAATCTAGATTCAGACATGACTGCTGATGCCAAGCTACAGTCCTCTGACCCACAAACTCATTAGCAAAAGGCCCCAGCACTGATCCCTTTCTCTGCCTCCGCAGCTGTGATTGCTGTAACACACACACTCTATCAACGCTGAAACACTCCAAGCTGCTATGAATGGTGGATTTTATCTGAGACTAAAAAATATGTAACTTTGGGCCAACTGTAAGGTCTTTAAGCAGTTTTACATTTTTCTTTTTAAATATTGTTTATAAGGAATAGCACTGAGACTAGTCGTTGCCAGATTTGATCCCCTAGACATATTTTTCCTAACTAGTCTCAGCAAAAATCCATAAAATAATTTCTTTGGGTTTATCTTTTGTTTTAAACAAATGTTTCAGGAATGAAAACAAATATACAAACAAACAAAATATATAAATGCCAAACACGCACCACTTATTAAAAACCCTACAATATTAACTCCGGGTCTAATGGATACACCATAACATAAAACAATTTAGTAAAAATATAACTTTCCATTTGCAGATTCAGTTACAAAGGGGTATGAGCCACAAAAGTGGATAATACATATAATTAAAGCTGCCTCAACACCTCTTCTTTTCACTTTGTCTAGATGACTATGCTATATATATTTAGTCACAGAAGGTTGCACATGAACAGACAGAAAAGTTTGAAGACACTTGCTCGGCTCGATTTGACAAAAATAAGATGCGCAACTCAGGCAGTGCCATTACCACAGAGTTCAAATTATGCAACAGAAAGGACAGTACACATCAGAGCTCAGAGGACAAGTGTAAGAGAGAATTGCTCTAAAGGAAATCAAGAATGTCTCATAATCCAGAAGGAGAATAACTCTGCTTTGTCCTAACATTTTGTGAATGATGTAATAATATGAGATGCGAAAGACACACTGGGAAAATACACACTATTAGTTTATATCAGTCCAAAAGGTGCTATACTGTGGCACAGTTCGACTACTGCTATAAATACAGTATTTGCTCTGAAATGCCTCTCATAAAGGGGCTGGAAGTATATAGAGAGTTTTGTGACTTGAAAGTAAGAGGGAATTACAAATCTTAAAAGAGAAATGGAGGAATCAGAAGAGCTTGACTTTTTCTATATTACTTATAAAATTGGAAAGTGAATAATAATTTCTAGACCCGTTATTGTTGTGTACTGCATGGATTTATTTTATTGGTGTGGACAAGTAAATTTTATTTGATAGCTTGTTGTATTTAAAGACAGTGTAAAACTCTCATTGCAAACAGTTGTTTACAGTGCGCTTTTCAGCACAAAGCTGTTTTAAAGCTCAATTGTGCATTTTGCAGATAAAGTGGGAAAACTAACTGAAGGCTGTATTGTAAGCAGTGGTTGCCGTGGAAACCCCAGTTTCAAGAGCTGGTTCTCCATTACCACTTAATTTAGGCTTCCTAATTGCATTCCACTAAATCGGTAGCGACAATATCTGCAGAGCAAAACTGCATGCCCAGTCTAGCGCAAACCTCTTTGAAACAGGCTTTTTGAAAGCCAGGAGCTATAAAAACTCAGCATGACACGGAGCATATGAGAAACCTGTAGTTCAAATGTACTGCTGCTTGCTTTCTCATCCTTAGTAACTTCAGTGCGTGCCACACCAATCTATTAGTTCAGTCTACCTTAAAGATCATAAAGCTCTGCCATGTGGAAACTCATCTGTCCACCAACACATTGGTGCAAAAGAGATTTAATTGTACTCCCAACCCAGTATCATGTCCGTCTTATTTTACTACACACCAGCAGGTAGCCAGTGCAGAGCCTTACTTTCCTTGAACTGCCCTTGCTCCACAAGATGTGGGAGAACAATACTTTCTCAGTTTAAATTATTTGCCACTGTTCAGCTGTGCAGCAAGCTAGACCGCCCATATGTGACCTAAGGAGAGCCTTGTCAGAACCACTAGACATAAAAGCATTCCAATTATCGACCACACTGCTTTAATAGAGGAGGCAACGAATATGATAGTGTAAGTGATTCTGCCAGTGAGAAGCTCTTCGTCACTGTCAGATTAACACTTGAGTTAAACTCTTGTAAATCAGTCCCATTATGCTGTTGGTTGAGAAATAAACACAGACCTATTATGCTTAGAATTCCAGAGGGCTCTCCCCTCAATAGGAGTTGTACTGGATGCCCTATTAATCTGAATTTTGTCATGTTTATTATTTTGCAATTACTAATACTGGTAATGTTGGGAAGATTTAAGTTGCCTATGATTAGATTCTGCAATGGATGTACCTGCTTAACAAAACCTTTTGCAGGGGAAAATTGGAGAGCAAGTGAGTAAGCGTACAGTATAACTTCCAACTGAAAGAAGCCAGCAGACCACCAATTTACAACAAAATCCCATCATTCTTATTTTTTAAGCACAGGGCATTTAAAGGAAAAATACTTTGGTGTTTTCCTGCATGCTGACAGTGAAGTGCACCCCCTACCCAATGCCGGGTTTATATTCAAGTCCCGTAAACTGTAGCGGATGAACATGGCAGTTGAAAATAAGTAAATTACTGCACATTTGGTGCTTGATTCTCTCTACAATGTTCTTAGATGTTGGCAAAACAGCATCAAATCATAGAGACTGTTGCCAAGCATTTCACTTGTTGTTTTAGGGAGCTACAGCAAGAATGAATAAAACCTAACTCTGAGTGTTTGACTAAGGTTATGCTACAGCACTCTATTGCCAGAAGTTACTGTTGAAATGATTTCCTGACAAAACTTCTGTCGACGGTGCGGCCTCACACAAAAGCCAATCGGGAGAGCGATCCACTCTGTCAACAGAGTGGATGGACTTCCTGGCTACTCTTTCCACAAAACGGGCAGAGCAGACAGGGCTGCCCATTGTTCTGGATGCCCTGTCTGTTGAGAGAAGGCCTTCCAGAGCATCCACACAGCTGTTCTGTAGACAGAATGTGTCAACAGCGGCATTATGCCTCATGGCTGAGAGACAGAATGCTGCCGGCCAAAGTGCTGAGTTTTGTAGGCAAACTGTCAACAAAACACATTTTGTGTGTGGACGTTCCAACAGTTTTATTGGCAAACCTCACTAGTGTAACATTAGCCTTTGTGTTTGGGAATGAAAGAGAATGAAAATAACAAGCTGAAGTGTCCAAGAGATCAAAGTCAATGGCAGGAATATTAGCTGTTGAGTCCATCTAGAAACTGGCCAATTTTAGCTAGCCAGTAAAAGCTGGTAGTGTCAACTCAGGTCCTGTTTAGGATCTAAACAGCACCACTCAAAACCAAAGAAAATGGCCACGATCAGCTGTAGTAAAAATGTTGCCTGACTCCTTAAGCTCTCATTAGGGATATTCCACATAGGAATGTATCCAAGAGGAGTAACAGCAAACAATATTGTGGCTATACCATGTGGACCTCCTTGGGTGTGGCAGAGTAAACCTCATCTATGGAACTGCCATTACATCCTCTACCCTCTGGGGACAGGGAAGAGACAGGAGGGAGGCAGGAAAGGAAGACCCTAAAGAGAAGTATACTTCAATTGATAGCCGAGGAGAAGAGCAGGTGGAGAGTTAATGCAGCCTGAGATAGCATTAACTTCTGCAGTCTACTCTTGCCTTGAAGGGAGGGCCACTCTGAGAGGCAGCGGCAGCAGCTGGGGGAAATTCAGTGGAGCCATATTGCCAGGGAAATGAGGGAAACCACAAAGGACTTTGGAGGCAGAACGGAGGCACAGGGCCTCCAGATGATCCTCTGGGAGCTACAGTTGGAGGGAAAATCCTCTGCACCTTCTGTCTGATGAAATGATTTAGGGGGAACTCTGTGAGGAGCTCCTCAGAGAGTTTTCTACAATTCATTGACCTTTTCCCCTTGGCTATTTCCCAGAGAAGAACTGATGTAGGTTATTATTTTATCTCTACAGTCTTTTAAATCAGGGCTAGAAAAACCTCTCCAGGGATTGTAAAAGAAATCTGAATATCAGGCATTTGATATTGAAGGGAAAGTCTGTTTTTCAGTTTATATAATTCATGTTCTAGAAGAAACAAAGAAAAATGAAAGAAAGGTTTCAATAGACAATGGGGTCTATTTTGTCCTCATATGCAGGGCTCAGTTACAATTTGGCACTGGGCCAAATTCTTTGCTCAGATACACACATGCAACGCCTTATGAGTCACACAGAGGATGTATTTTTACAGACAGAATTTGGCTTTTTGTGTATGGAAATTATTAGCATTTGTTTATTATTTGTATTATATGATAAAGATCAGTGTCCCATTGTTCTAAGCCTTCTGAAAACTGGTCCCTGCCCCAGTGAGTCTATGGCTGCAATGGGCAACTAAGATGCATGAGTGGGACCTCTTCTGAGGAGTGGCCCTCCTTTGCTCCTGTGGGCTGCCTGAGCAACCTGCAGCCCAGTGGAGTGCCAGCTGCAACCATTGTATCTCTTCTTTGCCCCTTCCCCCATGCACCTCTCACGCACTGAGGCCCCCATCTCCTACTTCTTCCCCTCTTCCCAGCACTTTCGGAGCACCGCGGATCTGCTGGTTTGTGCTCTATTCCTGCTCCTCCCCCTCTCTCCCAGAGCTTGAACTGTGGGGAACAGCTAGGAAGGAGTGGTAGGAGAAGGAAGTGCAAGGGCTCTAGTGCCACAGTGCACAAGAGGTGCTCAGGTGTGAGGGATAGACAGGGCTCCATGGTCACATGCGGCCTTCAACCACAGGTTGCCCAACACTGTTCTACACTCCAGGGAGCTGTAAAGCTCTTGAGCCTTGTAAAGTCCCTTTATGCAAACAATGTGTGGTTTTGAAGGGAAGGGTGTAGGATAGGACATGGACCAGGAAACAATTGCTCTCTATTGCTCTCTCTGACATGCCCTTCTACCCCTGCCTGGCAGATTTCCTAGTGGAAGTCAATACGGGAAGTCAGAATCATTCCATCTCATCAAGACAATAACATTTTCCAGGATATATGGTTCTTGTTTCTAGATACAAGATTAAGTACTTCATAAATAGGAAATGCTATAGATTTCTTATTTTGAGGAGGTACATGTGCTGCGTCATAGACCATCATCTCTCACTTTACAAGCTTGTCCACTTCTTAAATGCAGCTTGTTCAAATACCTTAATGATCTTTGTTAACTTACTGTGTGACATAAAGGAAGTATAGTTCATAGCTTTATAAAATCTCTGCATTTGTATAACATGGATATACTGTGAAGCAAAAATATGAACATGATTTAAAAATCATCTTGCAATTACAGGGTGACTATTATATTATTAGAAGCTAGGGGATCTCTAGGTTTATTCTTAACTGTGTTACAGATTTCCTGTGACCCTTGAGCAACTTAATTATTCTCTGTCTCCATTTTCCTGGCTGGTAATAATAATAATAATTATCTGCCTCGCATGAGTGTAGTTTTGTTTAACTGTTAGCATTTTCAAAGTGCTTTGAGATCCTTGTGTAGAAGGATATTGTAAGAGTGTTAAATATTATTAGTTGTCACCATCTAAGTCTCTTCTGAAGGAGATTTCAATTTGCTTCTTATGAACAGGAAGGCATAACTCCTTAAAGAAACATTTACTTAGTAATGTGAAGGGTTAATGGCCACAGTGCAGTAAACTGATACAAAGCTGCCTTTATAAGGAATCAATCTGGAAACCTGAGGCATGGAATGGGAGGTAGTCTAACGGACAAAATTGTGTGACGCAAAAGCTCAGCAACCCAAATAAACATACATTTATGCTTTATCCATTTGGAATATTTGACTCTCACACACATCAAATAGCTAAACAAGCCAAAATACACACATGCAGCCCAATCTCACTGGATGCACGTTTCGATTCCAGCTGTTGCAGATTCATATCCTTAAAGTTTCTAATTTTCATGCAGCTCCCTAATGCATTTTTAAGAAACTTATCCAATCACCTGCAACTTTGGAACTGAAATGTTTTCTTTGTGACAAAACACTGGCCATTAATAGGCACTTGAATGGTGATGGACAGAGTATAAGAATACATATTGATAAAAAGTAGAAGAGAAAAAGGAAGAACTGTAAATTACTAAATAGCCACCTTTCATGTAGGGTCTCATTACAGTCTTAGTTTATTGCTAAGATTTTTAACAATTTTTGTAGACCAATCAAGCGTGTGAAATTTTTTCTCTGCATACATTTATGTGGTAGCAGTGCTATAAAATGCAGAGGCAAAGCTCTGATGGGAAAGGCGTACGCCAGCATCTGAATATTTGAAGATAGACCTGAATTTGTGAGACAGAAGACGCAACTTTTGTCTGAGAAATGGAAAGGCAAAGACTGTTGATTCAGCGGTCCAGCTCAGCAGCCAAATAACTCCAGAAGACAGAATGGCTGATATTTTATACTGATGATGAGAAAGTGGAGTGTGTCCATTTAATTTTTGTTCAGTTGATACTTCTCCTTTCTTGGGAGACAGTCTCTTCCCATGCCTTGTTTCAGTTTTTGGTTGCATAGGTGCTCTTTCTTAAATTTTAAAGGTGACCGCAGTGTTAGAAAGTCTTGGAAGCACCAGACAGACCTGACTTAGGATACAAAACACCATTCGGGCACATCAGTATCAGAAAGAAGTAATTATTCAGGCAAACAGATGGTATATGGTGACATTGCCCAACCGCATACCAGAAAGTAACATCCTCATTGACCTCCCAGCAATGAGAGGCTGAAGAAAAAGGCTTCTTTAAAACAGGATAGAAATCACATGAGATCAGTCTTTCACATGAGATTCCAGCTGGTTATGGGTTCATATAAGTCAGAAGTTAACTGAGAATAATCATTCTCACAGTGTTTTGAATGAAACCAGAATTTGATAAAAGTGCTTGGAAAAAATAAAATAAAAAAAAAGCCATAAAAGTTTTTTTGAGACCTTAAAAAATATTTGGTTTGGTTCCTATTTTGTCTGTAGGGGTTCATCCATCTCTTGTTAACTCTCTGTTTTTAGGAGCATAATTTACATATTTCCAAATACATTTTATATAGCAGCCTTTTAATTTATCTAGCACATCAGTTACTTTAGAATTCAGAAATAAATATTCCCATATAAGTGTGTTTGTGTGTGTACATGTGTGTCTAATTTTCTATACAAATACAATAAAGTAGAATGGAGAGAAGGGTCCATCTCTTGGCTATACTGATGGGATACTAAGCAAATAATTATAGGCATTTCCCAAGACAAAAGAAAAATGTTCATCAACAATATTTTTGTAAAAAGTACAGCTCAATGAACCACATCTTTCAGGACCACTCCTAAAATGTTTAGCTAGAATATGACTAAGGTACAAATAAAGCGAACTTACTATGACCCTGTCTCTACTCTTGATTTTCTCGTCCCATTCTTTTACATCTGCCTTATTTGTGTTTTTCCTTCAACAGGCTTTTTTCCTCTTTGTGTCACCATATTTTTTTTCTTACAACTCAAGTCTCCTGCTCTCTCTCTCAGGTGGAGAGGAAATGGGTGGCTGCATAAAATGCTAAGATTTGACAGGATCTATGTTGATTTTTGCTGTTCTCTTCCTCTATTTATCTCATACTCTTCTTTTTCTCTGGGCTAGGCAGGTATATTCTGTTTTCTTCCCCTGGAAACACAATAAGCACCATACTGGATCAGACTGCAGAACAAGCTAGCTCAGTACCCTCTCCCTGAAAGTAGCCAGTAGCAGATGTTTCAGAGGAAGACAATAAGAACATCACAGTAGGTAGATATTTAATAATATACCCACAGTTATGTCACATCCTGATCATTAATAGGGATTGATTATCTTTGGATGTCACTATGGAACAACATCTTGGAAGGCAAATCATAGACCCATATTTAAATATCTTAATAAGTGTGAAAATCAGAATTGCACAGAAATGTACATGTTATGCCAAGCCAGTATGCTTCATTTATAGGGTCTTGAACAAAGCACCATTATTTCATGGAAGCAGAAAGCTAATGATTGTTAATCATTCACACCATGTATTACTATTACTATAAATACCACTGAAGCCAACAGTATTATTTCCATTGACTTTAATGGGACTACTACTGGAACTTTAATCTGTAAATAAATGAAGTAACCATTCCATCAACATGTGATGCCACGTCTCTGAGCAGCAATACAACTGTTAGTCTGGTTGTTATTCTATCACTGAAGGAAAGCTTGAAATTCCGCATGGCTTCTGCCTGATTCTTTTCATCAGGTTTGAGATCTGCTATTCAGTCAATAGAAGAAACTACTCCTGGCATGTGGGTATGTCTACAGATGGGAGTCAGCACCCACTCCCTCAGACAGTGCTATGACACACACTTGTGTGGGAGGCCCCAGGTAATCATGGTGGACCTGCTGTGATGGGTGATGGCCACGGCTACCCCCCCACAATTCCCTCCCCCCCACCGTGCCTGACCCCACTGCCATGCCTGCCTCCCTTCTCCCCAGGTCTCCTTGTCTCCCTGCTGAGCCTGACCCTACCATAGGCCCCATGCCTTCATAGCTCCCCATGCTCCTGGCCCCATCCCAGCCCCAAAGGGGAGCCTGATGCCACTCCATGTCCTGCTCCCCCATGGGGTTTTGGCCTCACCACCTCCACCTTGAATTGAAGCCTCCCATCCTAAGCCCCTCATTCAAGTTCAGATGCACCACTCATCCCATGCCACCCCCTGTATATAGTCACCTGGTATTGGTCTCTGTAAATAGTTTTTTATCACAATGTTTATGTTAAACACTTTTTTTTCAGTTCAAGTAAAAAGTTACATGTTCACCACCCCCACATCCCTCATTGGGGAGGGGGCAGGGAGAGGTGAGAGGGAAGGAGAGGGGTCATAGTAGGGATGGGGTAGAGCTGCAGGCTCAAAAGTCCCACCAGAAGTGCCCTGGGAAGGGTAACTGAGGGCCACAGGAGAAAGTATACCTTAGGGCCTCCCGGATCCATGCCCATCCCTATGGGCTAGGTGGCCTGGAGCAGTTCTTAGCTGCTGCTGGTGGCTGCTCCCCCACCCAAGGAGGAATGCCTCCCTCTTCCCCTCCACAAGGTTGTGCAGGGAATAACATGCTGCCACCACTTGAGGGAGATTATGCTCCCTCATGTCCAGGTGCGTGAGAAGGCACCTAAAGCATGCCTTGAGGCAGCCGAAGGCGCACTCAGACTGTAGCTGTGCCTGCCTGAGTCAGGCATTAAACAGTTCCTGTCTGGGGTCCAGCGGCCTGGTGTAGGGCTTCATGAGCCAGGGCACAACGGGGTAGGCAGTGTCTCTCCACGAACATTCCTAACTGCCAGCTCCTGTTGGGGGACAAAGGTGCCTTCCTCCATCCTCCAGAACAGGCTGGAGTTGTGGAATACCTGTGCATTGTGTGTGCCCAGCTTAACTACCTGACATAAACATTGAAGAACTGTCCCAAATGCTTGACCAGGGTCTGCGGCACGATTGAGTAATATCCTTTGTGGTTGATGAACCTGGCTGTGCTGTGGTCCAGGGCCCAGATAGGATGTGGGACCCGTCAATCACCTCAAAGCAATTGGTGAACCTCAGGGTGGTGAATCTGGTGACGATGATGTGCACATCTGACAGACAGATGACTGTCAGCAGCAGAAGCATCTTGATGGCCATCTTGACCTGCAAGGGGAGAGGACCAAAAACACACATCAGGGACTGAGGGAGGGAGCCCCTGGGTCCTGGGGAGGGTCTCCATCCCCCTCTTGTCCCCTCTCCCTGGGTTCTCCGGGTGCCTACCCTGTGAGGCCTCCCCCCCTGCAGCAGTGCTATGAAAGGGTAGAACAGGATGGTCCCCTCAGAATGAGGCTTCCCCCCAACTCCCCATCCCTCACACCCCCAACCTCACTTCTCCAGGGTCCCTCTTGGGTGGGACAACACCCCGTCCCTTCATGTGGGGCCTGTAGCCCAAGGGTGCCTTACCTGTACGACGAGGCTCTGACGGTAGACTTGCCCATGCTGAATTGGTTCCTGGTGGAGCAGTAGCTGTCAAGGGCGGCTAGCTTCCAGAGGGTAGTGACAACCAGCTTCTCCAGGGGGATGACTGGCTGCAGCTGGGTGTCCTGTCTTTGGAGGGTGGGGGCAAGCCAGGCATATAGCTCAAGAAAGCTGTCCTTCCTTGTGCAGCAGTTCTGGAATCACTGCTGCTCATCCACTGCCCCATGACCATTTGGTCTCACCAGTTGGAACTGGTGCTGTACCTCCAGAACTGTCTGCAGATAGGAATAAGGGGATTTCAAAGTCGGCGGGTCCTTTCGAAAAGGACCCCTGTCTGGATGAGCTGTGCAGCAGCAAAAAGTGGCAATTTCGAAGAGCTGTGGCTGGCAGCATGCTAATGAGGTGCTGAATATGCATTTCAGCGCCTCATTAGTATTCTTTGAAATGGCCATTAGCAGTGCTATTTCGAAGATTTCTCTTAGGCCATGTCTATACTAGCCCCAAACTTCGAAATGGCCACGCAAATGGCCATTTTGAAGTTTACTAATGAAGCGCTGAAATGCATATTCAGTGCTTCATTAGCATGTGGGCAGCCGCGGCACTTCGAAATTGATGCGCCTCGCCGCCGCGCGGCTCGTCCAAACGGGGCTCCTTTTCGAAAGGACCCCGTCTACTTCAAAGTCCCCTTATTCCCATGAGCTGATGGCCATTTGCACGGCCATTTCGAAGTTTGGGGCTAGTGTAGACATAGCCTAAGTGTCAGCAATGCCTTTCTCCCGTGGACATTGGACAAACTGGACAGTCTCTGTGCCAAAGGATAAATGGGCACAAATCAGACTTCAAGAAAGGGAACATAGATAAATCTGTAGGGGAACAATTTAACCTTCTGTGACATTAAAAACTATACAGTTAGGTCAGACTAAAGATATAAAATTGGTTAACAACTCTGCTGAGGCAACTTTGCCTTGATGGATATCCACTTCTCCTCATCAGCTGCATTGAATGGCCACAATCACCCTGACTGATCATCCTAATTGACAACAGATAGGAACTTCTTTCTCTTGCAGTAATTTTCTTACATACATAGCTGCCTTTCTTACATACATAGCTGCCATAGTTCCACTCCATTCTCTCTGATGAGGTGGGTTTTACCCAGAAAAGCTTATGCCCTAACAAATCTGTTAGTTTCTAAAGTACTAAAGGACTCCTCATTGTTCTAACAGATGCAGACTAACATGGCTACCTCATGGAGACTTTTCAAATGGGGAAGGGAAGATGGGGAAGCTTGGAGAAAAAGACTAGTCCTATTCCTCTATTAGAAGAACCAGAGCTGTCCTTAAGGTTGACATAGATAGGAGATGGACCTGTTATCTGCCTCTTGAAGACAACATTGTTCCCAAGGAAGATATGCTTCCTTTCCCGTAAGCTGAAAGTGTACACATTCATATATTTTCAATGACTAGCTATGCATGTTTGATAAACATAGATGTTTTTACCCAAGATGTGAGAATTTAATTTAGTTTCCTTGGGTGAGAATTACCATTGTATTTGTTCTCATTATGATCTATTATTTGAATTGAAGTACAGTCTAGAGGCCCTAAACAAGGATTGGGGTCCCATTGTACTGTACACACAGCCACACAGATATATAGACAGTTAATGGAAAGACAGCTCCACCCCTGAAGATTTTACAACCTAACTATAAAATGAAAGACAACAGGTGGATAGAAGAAACAGATGGGAAAGAATAAGAGTTAGATACTTTTGATTAGCGTAAAAAGTCACAGTCGTAGCAGACCAGCTGCCTAGTGTTTTGAAGGCATTGCAACTGATGTGAGTTTTGATGATACAGTATTCTCTCACAGATTTTCAGGGAGCTCCTCCCATGGAGAAGATGTGGCCTGGAAGAAAGCACAAAGGAGAGTCTGAAAAAATGCTTAGTGAGCAATAAAGCCTGGTACCAATACCAGAATAGAAGTGGGGATCAATGACTTATAAGAGATCATAGGAAGGGCCTGGCCTGCAAGTGAAGACAAGTCATTTGGAGGTACAGTGGAGAAAGCAGAGAAGATGGACAGATGCAAAGAGCCAGGAAGGAGATCAGCAGGATTTTGAATGGACTTAAGAGACTAAGATGACATTTGTCATATCCAGAAAGGAAAAAGTTGCAGTGGTCAAGATGGGAAAATAACAGAGCTTGGCTGACAGTGGCTTGAATGTACAGGGGTAGGAGAGATGGTCCTGCCAAAGATGAAGTTCAGCTTACAGGCCTGAGTGATAAATGATGAAGACTGAGAAAGAGGGCAATGATCTCATTTTTGGCCATACTGAGTTTAATTTGGCCAGACATCAAAAGGAAATTCTAGAAACAAAGGCCAAAAATGCATTTTGAACAGAACAGCGAACTGAGGCAGATCTATTGCCAATGTAAGGATGGTAGGTGAAGCAGTGATTTTGAGGGAGATGACCAGGAAAGACAGCGAAAGGAAGGGGACTAAGGTGGAATGTGCAGAAAGAGGATTCTCCTAATGGGGTGCTGTGGAAGCAATTAGAGAAGAGACAACAAAATCAGGAAGGGGAGAGTGAGGGAGAATAAGATCTGTAGAACATGATCAGCAACATCAAAATCAACTGAAGACCAGAGACATAAATGGATATGGAAATTTGTGGGAAAGAAAATGATTCAGTTAATTTGTAAATTCACCAGACACAGCAATCTGATCATGTGGGTTTCAGAAGTTCTGCTTTTAAACTGTGCATAAAGGAAACCTCAGTGTTCATGCAAAAACCAGAGCAAATTAGCTGGATTCAGTCAAACCAGGATATCCCGGGGTGAAGGAACATGAGTCGTGAAACCTGTGTTTGGAGAAGGGCTGTTGAAGTGCTCTGGAGCTTGCAGCCAGCTGTTCAAGGATGCCCCAAAGTTAGATATTGATGGGGCTTTCAGATTCCACCCCTTGGCTAATTTCTGCCACAGGTTAATGCTGACGTCCCTTGGCAGAATCTCTGATGGAATATAACTGCACAAACTTAGCCTTTCATCCTATGATGTCCTGAAAAAGCCTGAACATGCAGTTTGCATCCCTGGGTACCAGCAGGGCTGGACTGAGCACAGTGTCTTTTGGAAAGTAGCAGAATTCCCTCAGATAGCAACAAGGGTAAACGGATTGCTTTGCTGTGTAACTAAGTTTCACAATGAAATTTTCCCATACAGCAAATCCCATTTGCCTCATTACTCTTAAACCTTTATTGAAAAATGCTTTTTAATTGTATTACTCAATTGTTTAACTTGAGGCCATTACTATGCAATCCTATACCAAATGCCAGACCAAATATTCGTTAAGACAATATTAGCTTGTACAATAAAGTACTCAGAAGGCAGGAAATATGAAAGGCAAGGTTGACTGGGCATACTTTTCTCTAATCCCTTTGTGCATCTGTATTATAATGCAGCCTAATTATTGACAATAATTGCCTGTTACTATTTCTCAAATACATTTTGCAAATTCTCTGAGAAGGTGTTTGATTCAGAATGCTTATGCATGCATAACTCGAAAGCTATAGATACCAGAGTCCTCAAATCTGTCTTGGCCTGTAGTTTCTAGAACTGCAAGATATGAACTTCAAGGAATGTTTGAAGAAAATCATTTTGGAAGTTTTAAAGTTATGAAGGATTCAATCTGGCATATTCTGAGGAAAGGTTCATAGTTCATAAAGAGGGCAGCAGTTTTCATCTCAACATGAATGACAGCACATTTTCAGATGAGCATAACTGTATTACTTGGTGGTCAATAGTTATTAAATGAAGCAGAAAATATGCATGTACCTAGTATATTTCAGGTTTAAATGTTTAGCCATTTTTGGATCATATGTTCTAAAAATGTTGCAATGGTTTTAATTTAATTTTTTTATGATGAGGAAAAATCCCTGACCCTCATACTTCCTAACCTTCAAATAACTGAAGAGACTCCAATCCAATCATTAAAAAACACTTAGTTTTAGGATGAAGGCTAAGCTTAGAAGGATTGAGCCAAATACAGAAAATTAAAAGCATATCAGAAAAATGGGTTTGTAATATAAATGGATTTGCAACCATTAAGAGCCTGTTTTGTATTTATTGCTTGGAAAACTTCAGTTCACTGCAATACTATCATGCTACTTTTCATAAATAAGTCCCTGTTCTTTTATTTCTTTTCCATAAGATTTTTATCTTCTTCTCATTTTCTGATTCATATCTTGTAGCTTTTGACACCTGATTTATTTTCTACAGCAATTCTATAGATTACCATCCTATACAGGGACTTATATATAAAACATACATCATAATAAAATACAAATATAATGTGAACAAAAATGACAATGAAACAAGCTCCAAGCCACTCTCACATTCATGCTTTTCAGAAAAATCCTAAGAGAAAACCTGGCATCAGGGACATCAATGTAAATTTTGCCATTGACATCAGCAGATCTTGGATTTCACCTGTAAGCTTTGCAGTGTGTTTAGTCAGTCACCATATTCACACTTTGTGGAATCAAGCAGGTCCAAGCTGAACTTTCGTATGTCTTTCTAGTACTACGATTTTTTCTAGCTTTAAAATCTATGTGTTCTATATCAGCTTTCAAACCTCTTCTCACACTTCATCAGAGCTTCAAACCTGTTTCTCTCAGGTCCACATGCTAGACAGAGAAAAAAAAAACCAATGGCTTTCCTCAAAAATAAAATGCATCATGTGTCTCGCTATCTGTCCTTTCTATTATATTACCATAGTACCTCAAGATATCTCCTCTCCTCATTGGGTCAGTTTGGTCCCTGGGTAATTCAATTAAAATGCACTAAATATGAGTTTGTGAAGTACAGTGCCTATGTGTTGGTTTCCCCTCATTCATTTCCACTCTTCGTGAAATATAAAATTCTCATAAATCAGGACACTACGTACACACATAGCCAGGGATATAGTTAAAATTTACTATATTAATAGAAATGCAAGAAGTTTTGTATTACAAAATATCAAAATAGTTTGATGCAACACACATCTTTAAAACACTTCTTTCTACTTTAGCATTAAGAAAATATTAATGATTGTAGCATTATTCCTGTTCCTAAGTATAGAGAATATCTACTCAAATAACTCTTCCCTGACAATAAAAAATAAACTCTTTAAAGCTGTCCACTGAACTACTGGTTTACAGAACATGAGCTATAAGGGAAGACTGAAAGAACTGGGTTTGTTTAGTTTAGAAAAGAGAAGACTTAGACAGGACATGATAGTGGTTTTCCAGTACCTTAAAGAGGGTTACAAGGAGGAGAGAGAAAAATTGTTCTCCTTGGCCTCTGAGGATAGGACAAGGAGCAGTGGGATTAAACAGCAGCAAGGGAGGTTTAGATTAGGCATTAGGAATAGCTTCCTAACTGTCAGGGTAGTTAAACACAGGAATAAATTACCTAGGGAGGTTGTAGAACCTCCATCACCGGAGATTTTGAAGAGTAAGGATTGTCTAGATGGTGTTTGGTCCTGCAGTGAGGGCAGAGAACTGGACTCAATGACCTCTAGAGGTCCCTTCCAGTTCTAGTGTTCTATGAATCTCTGATTCTAACTATTGACAAGAGTAATTCAATTCATACTGCATCCTAAAGAGCATTGACCTTGTGATATTCCTTTAAATGACATCATCTCAATAATTATATATTTAATTTAAGCTCATCAAATCACTTGTATGTTAAATTAGCATTTGAATAGCATTATTGTGTATATTGGATTGTATAAACTCTATACATTGTACCACCTGTATTAAGTAATGGTTCACTGTAAACAACTACAATCTTAGCAACTCATGGATGGTTACATATGGAACAAATAACAGGTATTTGTGTATTATAGGGATGAAATTCCAAGAAGCATTAGGATATCATCATAAAGTATGCCTTGACTGTACACTGTCAACTGTGCAGACAGACCCTGGTACCCATGTGGAGCTTCATGGGTCATTTGAAATTGCTTCAGCAGTTTTCAGTCTGGTCTGTGTGACTGAAGTGACCCTTTTCATATTTTTGCCATTAGAGCCGTTCACTAGAATAATAACTTTGCAGTTATAATTATGCGTTCCCCCTTACTCATATAGAAGGCCAGCTCCTTAAACTGCACTTCACTAATGCCTATCCTTCCTTTAAAAATCAATCTTTCTGGGACTGAGATACTTAAAGGCCTCCTGCTAGAGAGCTTTTCTTCCCTTCTTCAAATATTGATAGCTATCAGGCAGAAACTAATATGGATTCCCAGTCTGCTCAATTTGGACTCCCGTTCTCAAGTGTGAAATCATGCCAGAGCTTTTTTCACATAAGCTGAATATTTAATAGCAGTAATTATCTTTGTAATCCTAACAAGTAGGACTATATAACACTTTGATCAGTAAACCCCACAAAATCTGCATTGTTTGGGGTTTCAGAGTTTTTTTGGCTCTCTCAAAGTTTGTATGTCTGCTACAGACTCATGAAAACTGTGAAGCGGTATTAGACAGGCACCCCCATTTCCGAATAAGCCCAGAACACCTCACTTACCTTTTGACATCTTCCAGGAGGGAGACGGATAATTTGATTACTCCTCTAACGTTTTTGTGGGGCAGGTAGTATGTTCAGGGATGAAGTAATGGTGCCAAATCATGGGTTGCTTCTTATAGGGTATGGAAGAGTGTATGCTGTATCTCTCAGACTTGCTTCTTCATTTATGAGGCAAAAGCATCTGCCATACAGAGCATCTCTGACTTGCAATGTTAGAACAACAGAAAAGAGACTTTTTGTTTATTTAATCATTATTATTTATTATATCAGCACCAAGAGGTCCCAAGTAAGATGGGGAACATGTTATACTGAGGGCTGTACTACTAGTAAGAGACAGTCCCTTACATCAAAGATCCCACAACCTAAGGCTACATCTACATGAGAGTTTCTTTCTGGCAAAACTGGGCTTTTGTTGGAAAAACCTGCTGAGTGTCCACGTGCAAAATGCCCTTCGTCGGCAGTTTGTCGACAAAACTCAGCCCTTCCACTGGCAGCATTATACCTCTCCCCATTTATGTACAACGCCTCTCTTTATAAAAAAGCAGTCATGTAGCACTTTAAAGACTAATACAATAATTTCTTAGGTGATGAGCTTTCATGGGACAGACCCACTTCTTCCAGATCACAGCCTTTTCAGAACAGACTCAATATATAAAGCACAGAGGTCCAAAAATTGTTATCAAGGTTGGCAAATCAAAAAAGCAGAGGGACGGCATGGGTGCAGGGGTGGGGTGGGGAAGTTAAGAGTTAGATAAAGCATCAAAGTATGTCCTTGTAATGGGTCAGTATCAGAGAGGTAGCCGCGTTAGCCAGTATCTTCAAAAACAAGAAGTCCCGTGGCACCAAAATATCTCTTAGTCTATAAGGTGCCCCAGGACTTCTTGTTGTTTATAATGGGTCAGGTAATCGCTGTCCCTCTTCAAACCATGTGTTAATTGTCGAATTTGAATATGAATGTTAGTTCTGAGCATTCCTTCTGTAGACAGTTGTTAAAGGCCCTTTTCAGTAGAACACAAACTTTCAGGTCTTTAACAGAATGGACCACTCCATTAAAGTGCTGGATGACAGGTTTGTGTATTTGGAGTTTTTTGATGTCTGTTGTATGTCCATTCATTCTTTGTCGAAGAGTGTTTGTAGCCTGTCCTATATAGAATAATAGAATCATAGAATACTAGGACTGGAAGGGACCTTAAGAGGTCATCGAATCGAGCCCCCTGCCCTCCTGGTAGAACCAAGTACTGTCTAGACCATCCCTGATAGACATTTATCTAACCTGTTCTTAAATATCTCCAGAGATGGAGATTCCACAACCTCCCAAGGCAATTTATTCCAGTGTTTGACCAGCCTGACAGTTAGGAACTTTTTCCTAATGTGCAACCTAAACCTCCTGTGCTGAAGTTTGAACCCATTGCTTCTTGTTCTATCCTCAGAGGCCAAGAAGAACAAGTTTTCTCCCTCCCCCTTGTGACACCCTTTTAGATACCTGAAAAACTCTGTCATGCCCCCCCTCAATCTTCATTTTTCCAAACTAAACAGGCCCAATTTTTTTAGCCTTTTTTCATAGGTCATAGACTTTTGATCATTCTTGTTGCTCTTTTCTGCACCCTTTCCAATTTCTTCACATCTTTCTTGAAATGCGGTGCCCAGAACTGCACACAATACTCCAACTGAGGCCTAAGCAGTGCAGAGTAGAGTGGAAGAATGACTTCTCATGTTTTGCTCACAACGCACCTGTTAATGCATCTCAGAATCATGTTTGCTTTTTTTCAACAGCATCCCACTGTTGACTCATATTTAGCTTGTGGTCCACTATAACCCCTAGATCACTTTCTGCCATACTCCTCCCTAGACAATTGCTTCCCTTTCTATACATGGTATGTGGGCATTGCTGGCACATGATGGCATATATGATGTTAGTTGAGGAACAGGAAAATGTTCCCTGTGATTCTGTAATTAACGTGGTTAGGTCCAATGATGGTATCTCCAGAATAGATATGTGGACAAAGTGGGCAATGGGGTTTGTTGCAAGGAAAAGTTCCAGGATTAGTATTATTGTGGTATAGCCTGTGGTTGCTAGTGAGAATCCTCATAAGGTTGGAGGGTTGTCTATAGGAAAGAACAGGCCAGTCACCTAGGGCCTTCTGGAGTGTGGCATCATGATTTAGGATAAGTTGTAGGTCTTTAATGATTCATTACAGTGGTTTGAGTTGGGGGCTGTAGGTAACGACAAGTGGTGTTCTGTTATTGGCTTTTTTGGGCCCATCTTGGAGTAGTTGGTTTCTGGGTATTTGTCTGGTCCTATCAATTTGTTTTTTTTACTTCTCCCAGGGGATAATTCAGGTTTATGAATGTTTGATAGAGATACTGTAGTTTTCAGTCTCTGTCAGTAGGATCAGAGCAGATATGATTGTGTCTCTGGGCTTGACTGTAAATGATGGATCATGTTGTGTGTGCAGGATGGAAGCTAGAAGCATGTAGGTAAGTGTAGCAGTCAGTGGGTTTTCGGTAGAGAGAGGTATTGATCAAGCCATCAGTGATTTGTACTGTAGTGTCCAGGAAATATATCTCTTGTATGGAGTAGTCAAGACATAGGTTGATGGTGGGGTGCAGATTGTTAACGTCTCTGTGGAATTCTTTTAGAGTCTCTTTACCATGGGTCCAAATGATAAAGATGTCATCAATGTATCATAAGTAAAGGAGCGGTAATAGGGGACGAGAACTGAGGAATTGTTTTTCCAAATCAGCCATAAATATATTAGCATATTGTGGGCCCACTTGGGTGCCCATAGCAGTGCCACTAATCTGGAGCTATAAATCGTCCCCAAAGTGGAAATAATTGTCGGTGTGAACAAAGTTGCAGAGCTCAGACACCAGATTAGCAGTGGTAATCTCAGGCACTATACCACAATAATACTAATCCTGGAACGTTTCCTTGCAACAAACCTCTTGCCCACTTTGTCCACATATCTATTCTGGAGACACCTTCACTGGACCTAACCACGTTATTTACAGAATCACAGGCACATTCTCCTGTTCCTCAACTAACATCATATATGCCATCATCCTGCCAACAATGCCCACACACCATGTATATAGGACAGACTGCAAACACTCTTCAACAAAGAATGAATGGACACACAACAGACATCAAAAAACTCCAAATACACAAACCTGTTAGCCATTCTATTAAAGATCCATCAGTTTGTGTTCTACTGAAAAGGTACTTTAACAACCTTCTACAGAGGGAATGCTCAGAACTAACATTCATATTCAAATTCAACATATTAACATGTGGTTTTAACAGGGACAGCAATTACCTGACCCATTATAAGGACTCTTTTACATTCTTTGATGTTTTATCTAACACTTAACTTCCCCACCCCACACCTTCCGCCCCTGCTGTCTCTCTGCCCTTCTGAATTGCCAGCCTTGATAACAATTTTTCTGATTTGTTAACCTTGATCATTTTTGGACCTCTGTGCTTTATATATTTAGTCTGTTCTGGTAAGGCTATAGATCTGAAGAAGTGGGTCTGTCCCACGAAAGCTAATCACCTAATAAATTATTTTGTTAAAGTGCTACATGACTTCTTTTCTGTTTTGACAGAATACAGACTAACACAGCTACCTCTCTGTCACCTCTCTTGGTAGAGTTCTGTTGAGAAAATGGCCATGTAGACACTCTGGGGCCCTTTTGTTGACAGACAGGGCTTCCGGTTCACTGGTAAGCCCTGTTTGCAGAGCTTCTGATCAGCTGTTCTATCAAGAGAGGGCTGGGAAGTCTGGCTGCTCTCTGTTGACAAAGCAGCTTGCTCTTTTGATCTGCTTTTATGCTTTTATGTGTAGACACAATTTGTTGACAGAAATTTTGCTGGGATGTCCCATCTGACAGTCACTTCTGTTGACAGATGCTTCTTGTGTAGACGTAGCTAGTAGATGAGACAGATGACAATTATGGAAAAACAAACTAATTACCCATTTTAGAGTTTGGTACTGGTGCACCCAGTATAACTGTCTCTGGCAAAGGGACTTTTTTTTAAAAAAAAAATTGCCCTACACCACCTTCTTACTTCCTTCTTCCCCCTTGTCCAGGTGCCCCAGACAGCCAGCAATACTATGGCTGATTCATGGTCTCGCCACAGAAGCAGAAGACCGTCAAGGGTGAGGAATCTATCCACATCCATCCCTTACACTTGATAGTCTACCCACTTTTGTTGTCCCACTTAATTCCCTTTGCTAACCTAGGTGATTCATCACCCAAGGTTAATAGCATTGCCTCATGTACCCTCTTTTTCATGCTGCCCTATATAAGACCTAAGAAAAACGTACAGCCAATCAAGAAATGCTTCTCAGCAAACATATTTCTGTGAAGCCTCCTAAAATGTTTCTAAATATAGGTTGAACCTCTCTAGTCTGGCACTCTCTTGCCTAGCACTTGCCTATCTGTAATCCGGCATGATTTTAGTTAGCTGGATGACCACTTATTATGCATGTGGCCACGTTTCCTGGGGCCCCATAAAGTTTGTTTACAGCCACCAGTCCTGGCTCTCAGTGTTCTGTGCTGTTATTTAGTTGTAATTTACCCCTAAATGTCTTCTTAGAGCCCAGTAACCAGTGGAAGTGTTGGTAATGCTACTAGAAAATAATGACTTTCTCTGGTTCGGCAAATTCTCTCATTTGGCAACAATCAGGTCCTGAGGGTGCTGGACTAAAGAGATGTTCTACCTGTACCTCTAGGTAGAATGACATTTGAAAGAAGATTTTGGCTACTGCACCTGCTTTTCCAAATTCCTAAATTACACATTTATCACTTAGCTCATCTTAGAAGAAACCTTTGATTCTGACATCAGCAATGCCACCAAACGGCATTTCATAAATAGGAAAGAAGTTTAAATTGCCAGTCAGAGCCTGGCAGGACTGGACAGGGGAAGGAGGTGGGAGAAGATTGCTAGGAGTTATGTGAAATGCACTGTCCAGTTTTTCTAATGTCATGTGTTAATTTTACTTTGAAGTGTGATTATACAAAACAAGCCAAACTGTGATACCCAAATTGACTTAATTTGTGACAGAATGATAACTGCAAGAGAATTAATAGTACAGTAATCAAACTAAAGCATCTTTTCAAAAGAAAAATGTGAATTAAAAGGCTTTTAGCTTTTGAGAAAGGGAATCCCATTGTAATTAGATCATGAACTAAGGCCTTTCACTGCTGAAAATTCACACTGTGCACAGTTTAAGTGCCATCTCTTGATTCTGCTATAGCAGATACTAATAGCAAACTCTATTCTGGCTTTCTTTGTGCAAACCCAATCACATCACATCAAATTATACAACTAATTAACACGAACTCCTTAAAAATTGCATATTATTTTGGCAAGTCACATTAATGTCAGTCCCCTGAAACCATGTTTAGTAATTCCCACTGACTAGTAACGCCTACTACTGAGAGAAGGGCTAATCAAATGCAGGCTCTCCTGCTGATGAGTTGAACCAAGTAACCAGATGTTTCTGCCTTCTAGGCTAATGAAATGTCATGGATGTGTTTACCTCCATCTAGATGAAGAACTAATTCCATCATGGTCATGATCCAGGTAGTCCTTGTTTGTCTGGTATTAGTTACTTCAGCATCACTGTGCTGATCCCAGGAGAAAGACGGACAGACAGACAGACAGATAGACAGACATCTTACTGAGCAAAACTACTGTACGAACCTATTGCTATTGCACTTCCACTACTGGAGTCTATTTCTGAATTTTCCCCACCATAGTGTAAAGAGTGAAATGGAAGTCAACAAACTTTGAAGGAAAAAAATCCATCTTGTATTGTGCTGTACATAAAAAGTGGCAAAAATAAGATTTTCATTTATCGGTAAGAGGTCCCATTGGCATTAAATTACTTAATGATGTGTCTATTACAATAAAAAAGGCATAACATTTATATTAAGATGTTAAAGCTTGTTATTTGGGGAGTGTCTGTTTACTTGAGTCTAAATGGGTAATAATGAGCATGATGAAGGATTCTATATTAAAAGAGTACTGTGTCACTGCCTAGTAAAATCCTAAACTATACAGTATAACTTAAAAGGCAGAGTAAAAGCATCATATTTCGCGTTAGTCCATGTTGAGTCTCAAATAATAGACGGGTGATTAAATATTTATAAAATGAAAGAAGGCATCTGCATGTAAAATTACAAAATATATTTTTAGGATACGTTTGTTTCAAGGAGCTTACAGTGTACCTTGACCAATGATATATTCATTTTTAGAAACAGCAAGCATTAATTTAAAGACTGGGGGAATTATTTTTGGCAATATTTAACAGCTTTCTCCTATTTGTATCTTTACTTGACTGCCAGATGCCAGTACAGATACAAGAAAGCATAACTACTATACTCACTATCAAACTCTCTTTCTGATATTAAAAGGTTTATATTAATGTGCTTTAAAATATGCCTACAGAGGTAAGGAAGAAGGTTTATTGGTGAAACTTGTATTAACAAATTCAGAGAAAAACTTTTAGCAATGAAAAGCCTTACAGCATAGTCCCTTCTTTTGTTTTCTTTATATAGGTTGACCTCTCTAATTCAGTGCCCTTGGGACTTGACTGGTGCTGAATGAGAGACTTTGCCAGACCACAGGAACTTAATATTATCTAGCACATTACCAACACTTCCACTGCTTACTGGGCTCTAAGAAGACATTTAGGGGGTAAAATACAGTTAAATAATAGGGTAGAGTACTGAGAGCCCTGACTGGTGGTAGTAAAAAAACTTTCTGGGACCCCAGGAAACTTGATCAAACACATGTGGTAAGTGGTCATCTGGCTAACCAAAATCATGCTGGGTTACAGGTGTTGCCAGATGAGAGAGTTCCGGATTAGAGAGGTTCAGCCCGTGGTAATAGGGTTGGTACATATACAATATAAGCAGAAGTTTTCCCTTACATACCCAGCATTTCCCTACACTATTCATTTTTACTTTATGCTCTTTTCTAAGGTGGCCGTCACCATGGTAGCTTGACATCAGTTAACGTACGTTTCAATGTGACAATAATTTACACCAGAGGAACAAAACTCTGCAGAAACATGGCCAATTTAATCTTGTCATTCAAGATAATGTAATTCACAGCTGGGCCCAATTTATTGTTTTAGTGTGTACTCACTCCAAGAAATAGTCTTTCGTCTCATCATAAAGAAAGACTTTGACTGGATGGGTAGGTGCAAATTCCAGAGGTGAGGGCATTCAGCTGAGAATGCCCTGGCTCTAGCTTTAGAAAATTAAAACTGGTCCTATTGGCCTTAATGAGGGCTGTCCAGAAAACAAAAGTGCCATTTTATTGGGGGCGGGGGGGCGGGGAACAAAAAGAAAGAAAGAAAGAAAGAAAAAATCAGGTTTTGATATTTGGTTTATTCTGTCTTGGAGTGAAACTGAGACTTATTTATTTATTTATTTTTGAAGAAAATCCAGAAAGCAGAAGGCTAAACAGAACCCTGTACCCCAGAATAGCAAATAACCCAAGGGTCAAGAGTATATGTTTTCTTAGTATGTGGGAGACAAAGATTCAAGCCCCTGATATGCCCAAGTTTGAGGAGAAACTTGAACCAAGGTCTTCTGCTTTTATCCAGGTTATGACAAATCTTCCCAGTGAAATTTGCACTAAATCTGATTCATTACTGTGAAAAATTTGGGTTTTAATGAATCAGCATTTTCTGATGAAAAAACATTTGTCCAAAAAATTGTGACCAGCTCTAGTGTTAACATCCCTGATGAACACAGTTGGCAAAGAAGGAGATGCTTGCATAACGAGAGGAACAATCCTGCAGGTAGTGATGCTTAAATCCATGTTCATTTCACAATAAAAACAAGGCCTTGAAGTTTAACCAGAACTGGTTGTGCTGCTAATGCAGAGCCTGTAGTTTTTGTGTGACAACAATCTGGCATGCTGCTCTACTTAGTATGCAAGCGGCTGTTTATTGAAGCTCTCACTGTTTCTGGACAGCTTTCAGGGTCAGCAGTGTAAAGAGGGAATTGCAATAATCTAGCCTTAAGCTGATCAAAGAATGCATCACTGTGGCTGGGCCCATATCCAAGAAGTTGGGTATGGTGCCTCTATCTGTGTGCCCAGCAACAATGGTGAACCTGGAAGCATCGTGAAATTACACTCCACCTTGATAACTGGTAAGATTCTGGCTTCTGCTGGTTCCACCAACACCTTCTACCTACTTATTATCAAATTTCTTGAAACTCTATGGCTACCATTATACTACAGTGCTCTGTCAACAGAAGTTACTGTCGTAAGAGATTTCCTGACAAAAAATCTGTTGACAGAGTGAAGCCACACATAAAAGCCAATCGGGAGAGTGCTCCACTCTGTCGACACAGCAGCTGGACTTCCTGGCTGCTCTCCTGACAAAATAGGTAACCAGAAGCACAGCAGACAGGGCTGCCCACTGTTGTGGATATCCTGTCGGTTGAGATAACCCCCCTGGGGGCATTTACACAGCTGTTTTGTTGACAGAAATCCATTGACAAAGGTATTATGACTCATAGTGGAGAGGCAAAATTCTGTTCAGAGAAGTGCTGGGTTTCGTCCATATGCTGTCGACAAAAGGCATTTCGTGTGTAAACACATGGTGTGTTCTGTCGACAAACTCTCTAGTGTAACCATAGCCTTTAACGTTTCCAAAGTTGAAGAAGTTTTGAAAAGTGGCAGAATGGAAAAAAGGAACAGGAATAAGTCTATATCGATGCCGAAGGACTTTTTAGCACTAATTCATTTCAATGTTCTAATGTTGAAATAAGTTATTTCTGAAAAGAACTTTCACACTGCAAGAGCATTTCAAAATTGAGCATTCACACGCTAAAGCCAAATTTTGAAATAAGAGCAATGACGGGATGTTTCTCTGGAGGCCAATTTAGTCATAATTACCTCTGCTTAGTACATAGTTAATTTTCAAATTGAAGGGGAGGAGGTTGGTGAAAGTCGCTTGTTTTGGTGATGTTACTATTTCACATTAAGGCTATGTCTACATTAGTCCCTTCCTTTTGGAAAGGGCATGGTAATGAGCAAGTTGGGAAGATGCTGATGAGGCATTGCCATGAATTTTCAGCACCTCATTAGAATAATGGCGTCCATGTGCAATTCGAAAGCAATCACACACTGCCTGTGTAGATGGGGGCCTTTTGAAAAGCCCCCCCGCCGGGACTTCAAAATCCCCTTCTTCCTATTTCGTTTTAGGAAGAAGGGGCTTTCAAATCTGGGGGGGGTCCTTTCAAAAGGCCCCCATCTCCATGGGCAGCACACAATTTGAAAGTGGTGCTTTTGAATTGTGTTTGGCCACAATTATGCTAATGAGGCACTGCATATCCATGCCAGTGCCTCATTAGCATCTTCCCAACTCACTCATTACCACGCCTCTTCCAAAAGGTAGGGGCTAGTGTAGATGTGGCCTAAATGACCTGTTATTCCAGAATAACAAGCACTGCAATGTGTACACAAGGGTTTTTTTCCTGGAAAAAAGGGGGTTTTCTGACACCTACCAAAAAAGAAAAAAAAAATGATGTGTAGACAAGCCCTAAGTGAAAACATCTATTCAACATTTATCCTCTGAGATGAAAGGATTCAAAAGGAAAAATAGGGAAGAAAAAGAAAAAAGTTGCAAATTTCAAACATTTTTGTTTTTAGAAAAAAATAACAAAATTTATTTGGAGAACTAATATAAAATTTTCACTTGTTCTGAAATTGCCCATGAGAGATTTTTGAAACTTCCCACATGAGATTTTATTTTTTACAAAAACTCCATTTTCAACAGGAACACTTTTTCAATTGGGAAATCTTCCATCAGCCTTAATGTGGTACCTGGCTCATATCCCTCTGATGCAATGAACAAGAAATCAACAAACATGCCTGAACCATGTAGAACTTTGGACCTAAATTTGAACTTTTTAGCTCAAGATAAATTCATCGATGAGATACAGAATATAAGAGAAACAGAAGAAGCAACAGAAATGTCCCAAGGACGGACAGTGAGAAGTAGCATGTTAAGCGAGTTTTGTAAACTTGGGAAATTAAAGATGTAGTTGGCGAGGGTATAAACGTATATTCTGTATTGTCCAGTGAATTTTTCCAAATGAACAAAGCTTTGTTTCCTTACAGGGGCACTTCTTAAAACAGTGTTTGTACCAAAAAAGAGCAAAAACCTTATTGAACTATCTATATTTAAAAAAACATAATTTTTGGCAAAGGATTTAATTTAAAGTCATACAACGATAAATCTGGCCCATATACTTTTTGATTAGTAAACATCCTTCAGAGAGTTATGCAGTCCTTGCCTGGTTTTGCAGTCTGGTCTACAGTTCTTTACTTCCATTGTACCTAAGAAGACTGAGCTAGGACTGCCGGATTTGACACTGAGGACCAATATGCACTAGGACATAGAATTGCTTATCTAAAATTGATTTTTGCTGCTATCCCACAGCAGGAAGTTGACAGGAGAAACTCTTCCTTCGACACCCCTTACTTCTTGTGAACGCAAGGAATATCAGGGTTGATGGCGGCTCCCTGATAGTTTGATTTAGTGTGGCCTCACTAGATATGCTAAATCCAATTCTGGAAGATTAACTGCCAACACCTCAATCTTCTGGGAAATACGGACGTCCCCTAAGTGTTTCCCTGCATGAGAGATAGGATTAACCTGGCACAACTATGTTCTGAACAGAAGTTTTTAATTGCTGCCTTTTGTAATAGTCATATGTGCATAATCCCACTGGGCCTCTGAATAACGTCTAGGGAAAACCACAGAGACAACAGTTCTGCTGGTGCAGGATGCGGAATCAAACCATGCCTCGGAACTTTTGGCTGTTCTTTCCCGTCACTAGTTTCTTCCTGTGCAGTTTTCTGTGGTCTTCCTGTTTACCAGTGCTGAATAGTTTTCTGTGATGTTATTTTAACACATTTTTCTGCATCCACAAAATAGATAAAAATCTACTTCTGACCTCAAACTGCCTATTTAATATACAGAAAACAGGTTTTAAATCACTGCTCACTGAAAAGTCAAAACAATCCAGTACACATAACAGGCTTCACACACGGTTATTCAACATTTTGGATATACCTGTAACTTGTTACAGAGGATAGTAGGAATTGATTTATGGGTCCATTTATTCTAGGATCCTGTCTCAGACAGTGACCAGAATGAGATGCTCCAGAAGGCAGCACAATATATTCTGTATTGGGCAGAACAAAAAAGCAGTCCTGTAGCACTTTAAAGACTAACAAAATAATTTATTAGGTGACGAGCTTTCGTGGGAGAGACCCACTTCTTCAGATAGATCCAAAATGTTGAACAACTGTGTGTGAAGCCTGTTACGTGTGCTGGATGGTGTACAGATCTGAGGAAGTGGGTCTGTCCCACAAAAGCTCATCACTTAATAAATTATTTTATTCGTCTTTAAAGTGCTACTGGACTGCTTTTTTGTTTTGGTAGTATATAGACTAGCACGGCTATCTCCCTGTTACTGTATTGGGCAAGTATGGAATCACTTGACCCTGTGTTCTTCATCATTACAGCCAGCCAGTGAGTGGCTTACACTCTGAAACATGGGGCTTTGTTATCCTCTGTTACTCTCTTTTAGTCCCAGTTAACCGAAGTGGGGATCTTATCATCATACACGTATATTTCTAAACTGTTATTTGAATTCCACTATGATTTGGGACTCCATGATCTCTTTTAGCAATGAGTTCCTCAGTCTAATTATGTTTTGTGGAAGTTTTCCCCCTTTTATCTTTTTTAAATGATTCATTCTGAAGTTATTCACATATCCTAGAGTAAAAGAAAATGCAAATTTTGGAACTTTTATGTTTCTTGAAATAATGGAGTAAATTAGTCATAGCTAATAACTGCATCATAAAAATATAAGAACGTGATAGTGGCCATACTGGTCAGACCAATGATCCATCTGGCCCACAATCATGTCTTTCAACAGTGGCCAGTGTCAGTTGTTTCAAAGGGAATGAACAGAACAGGACTATTATTGAATGATTCATCCTGTCTTCCAGTCCCAGCCTCTAGTGGAGGGTTAGGGACACACAGAGCATGGGTTTGCATCCCTGGTCATCTTGATTAATTGCCATTGATAGAACTATTGTTCAGGACCTTATCTAATTATTTTTAAACCCAGTTCTACTTTTGCCCTTCACAACATCCATTGGCAACAAGTTCCACAGGTTGACAGGGCCATCATGTGAAATATTTTCTTCTATTTATTTTAAACCTGTTGCGTATTAATTTAATTGGGTGATACTTGGTTGTTAGGTAATATGAAGGGGTAAATAAATCTTCCTTATTCATTGTTTCCACACCATGATTTTATGGACCTCTAGCGTATCCCTTCTTAGCTGTTTCTTCTTCTGTATTGCAAGCGAGGGAAAATAATTCATGGGGGTAGACCAAACTGGATGAGCAAGTATCTCAGAAAGTTTATTAAGACAAAGCTGAAAGCCTATAAGAAATAGAGTATGAGAAAGTTCAGCAAAGAAAACCACTTCTTGGAGGTGAGAAAGTATTGGGAAAAAGTGAGAACTACCAAAAGCCAAGCTGAGATGAACACTGCAAAGGAAATTAAAAACAAAAGTAAAGTTCTATAACTATGATAATAAAAGAAAACACAGAAAAAAGAAATAAGATCATTATTTATTGAGGATATGCTGGAAATTAAAGATAGTCTAGACATGGCCCAACAATTAAAAGAATACTTCCCTGCAGTTTTTAATAAAGGAGGTGTAGTTGCAGGGTGGTTAATGGAAAAGAGGCTAATGGAAATAAAAAGTACCTTACCTGAGATGGAAGTCAAATGCAGACAGCGTAATGAAACCAAACTGAGAGGCCCAGATAATCTCCATCCAAGAACACTAAAGGACCTGGCACATGCAATTGTAAGCACCACAGCAAAGATATTTTAATGAACAAGTAAACTTGGGAGTCATATCCTATGACTGAAGAACTTTGAATATAATACCTATTTTTAAAAAGGGGGAAAAATGCAAGAAACTCTAGACCTGTTAGTTTGGTATTAATTGTAGGCAAGGTCTTGGCATAAATTCTGAAACAGAAAGTAGTTAAGGACACATAGAGGTAAGTGGTGACTGGGATAAAATGCACCATGGTTTACAAAAGATCAATTGTGCTAAGCCTGCCTGAGCTCTTTCCTTGAGAAGCTAACTGATATTTTTAGACAAGGACATGTTGTAGAGCTAATCTACCTGGATCTCAGCAAGGCATTTGATACAGTTCCACATGAGAAATTATTAGCTACGTTGGAGAAAATGGGGATTACTTTGAGAATTAAAAGATGGATAAGGAACTGATTAAAGAGGAGCATACAACATATACTGAAATGCTAATAAAATCTGTGACTGATACAAAATGGGGAGGTATTGACAATATGGAGGAGGATGATCTGGAAGACCTTAAAATGGCAGTAATAGAAATGGAAAGAAATTTAATACTGCAAAGTCATGCATTTAGGGACTAATAACAAGAAGTTTTGCTATAAACTGAGGAATGTATCAGTTGAAAGTGATAGACAAGGGGAAAATGTGGTTGTATTAATTGACCACAGGATTACTATGAGCAGCCTGCATGATGTGACCATGAAAAAGGCTAATGCCATTCTAGGATGCATCAGGCTAAGTATTTCAAGTAGAGACAGGGAAATGTCATTTCCATTATACAATGCCCTGGTGAAACCTCTTGTGGAATGCTCTGTAGCTGTATAGTCTTCCATGATTAGGGGGTAAGAATTTAAACTGAACTGTATAGGTGTAGAAAAGTGCTATTAGGATGATCAGTGGAATGGAAAACCTGCTTTACGAGAGGATACTCAAGGAGCTTGTCTTATTTTGCCTAATCAAACATAGTGTTTTCTATAAATAGAGGGATAAGCTCCAGGGAGGGAAAGGAGTTATTTAATGTTAACAAAAGAGCAAATGGCTATAAATTGGCCCTCAATAAGTTTAGGCTTGAAATTAGAAGAAGATTTCTAACCATGAGAGGGGTGAAGTTCTGGTAAAGTCTTCCAAAGGGAGCAAGCCATCAGGGGAAAAAAACCCCCAAAACAGCCCCTCCCCACCAAATGTAACTGGCTTCATGACTGTTCAAGAGTGAGCTTCAAAAGTTTTTGGAGGGGATGGTATGATGAGAATTAAATAAATAAAGGGAAAAAGGATTCTTTTGAAGATGGGTTTACTTTTGAAAGAGCAGCGGCTACTCTGGCTTTCTTCTTTCGAAAAAAGCGCTTTCGAAATTAGAATATGCAAATGATGTAACAAATATGCAAATATATACCTCATTTGCATTTTAGGTTTGCCTCATTTGCATACCTCTTTCGAAAGAGGAATGCAAGTGTAGAAACATTCTTAGTCGCAAAAAATCTCCACTGGCCGGTGATAGGTCTCTAGATTAAAGAGACCTCTAAGTCACTACAGAGAGTTCTTTCCCTACTGTCTGGCTGGTGGGTCTTGCTGACATGCTCAGGGTTCAGTTGATCTTAATATTTGTGGCTGGGAAGAAATTTTCACCCAGGTCAGACTGGCAGAGGCCTTTGGGATTGTTCACCTTTCAGTCCAGTATGGTTCATTGTGGATCACCTTCTAATTTAAATGAGAGTATACAGTGGATTCTCAGTCAAGGTTTTTCAAACCAAGATCTCAGGTCTTCACTAACTCAGAAAGAAGGTAGATGGCTATTACAGAAGTGGATGGCTGAGGTTTTGTAGCCTGCAATGTGCTGAAGGTGAGACTAGTTGGTCATAATGTTCCTTTATGGCTTTTGTGTTTGAGCTGAACAGTCATGCTCTTTTAAAAGTATCCTCATATGGAAATTATTCACTAATAATTTTTGTTGTATTTTTTTCTGTACTTTCCCCATTTATATTATATCTTTTTTGAGATAGGGTGACCAGAAGGGCACTTAGTATACAAGGCTTGGGCATACCAGGGCTTTACAAAATGGCATTATGATATTTTCTGTCTTATTACCTATTCCTTTCCCTTTATTAACATTCTGTTAGCTTTTTTTGATTGTCGCATTTCATTGAGCAGATGTTTCCAAAGAACTATACAAGGTGATTCCAAAATCTTTTAGAGTGACAATAACTTATTGAGGCCCCATCATTTTGCATGTATATTGAGTTTGTGTTTTCCACTGTGCATTATTTTATATTTACCAACACTGAATTTCATTTGTAATTTTGTTGTCCAGTCATTCATTTTTGTGAGATTATTTTGTAATATTTTGCCATCATCTTTAGACTTAATTATCTTGAGTAATTTTGTATAGTCTGCAAGTTTTCCTATCTGACTTTCCATCCCTTCTACACATCATATATGGATATGTTGAATAGGACTAGTCTGACTACAAATCTTTGATGGGGCCTCAGTATTTGTACTCTTGCTACTGTAAAACTGACCCTTTTCCCTACCCTTTGTTCCCTGTCTTTTAACATATGAATTTCATTCCCTTGGCTGTTTACAAATGTTCAGACTGACATTGAGTTTCACACACACATTCATTATATAAAATTATTGGCAACTGTTTTCATGCAGTAGATAAATTTTAGCTTAAGGTTTCCTTTTAAGCTGTTTTATATATATATATATATATATATATATATATATATATATATATATATATATATATATATATCAGTAGCTGGTCAAGGGGCTGAAGGCTGTCTTTGTGAGAAGGTAGTTCTTAGGACTAGGGTGATTCCTTAAAGGGTTAGAGAGGGATACTGACAGAAGAGAAGGATGGCATAGCCATGAACAGAATGGCTTTCACTTCTCTCATCCAAGAAAAAAAGGCAGTCAACCTCCTAATAAATTCCTTCTCATCCTTCAAGGGTCTCTCCTCTACAGCTAAGACAGGGACAAAGAAGAAACCCCTGAGATCTGCAAAGTAGAAGAGTGGTGTTTCATACTCAGCGCATACTAGATCCTTTGGTCTGATCCTTACTGGCCACTCCTTTTATGATGGATGCTGCACTTGATAAAAAAGAAGTGAACTTTTTCTCTGTCAGTTACTCCAGATCATCCTTGTGTTGACCCCAGTTGATCTCCAAGTGCATCAGTGCCCCTGTTAATTGCATATGGGTCTGCAGCTCAGCTGCCTTCTGAAGGCTCCAGAGACCTTGCTCCCCTACTACCTCCGCAAAATGGGCACAAATAGATGGTAAGTAGGCCCACTTCTTTCTTTCTTTTTTCTGTTTCCTCTTCCTCCCTTTTACTTTTTTTTGCCTCCATTACTTTTCTTCACCTTTCTCTGTATTGCCACTCATCATGTTTCACTAATTCCACAAATGAAGCTCTAAAATGGCTGTTATAGTACCACTTCTATCCAAAAAGTGTTTTCATTAACTGAATTTCTGCCACCAGGTGAAAATGTATTTTAGGTACTATTCATACAAATAAATGTATCAGCAGTGCAGGTTTTCCTGACATTTGGCCCTGTGTGGACATGCAAAATGTCAGGAAAGCCTCTCCCAACAGAACTGTCAGCAAGAGATATGCAAATACATTGCACAATTTGCATATCTTTTGCCGACAATTCTTAGCAATCTAGACATAGCCTTACACTGCTTTCACAGTGCTCTGGCAGGTAAATATAAATTTATTTATGCCACTGTATGGTCCCTTTCCACTTCTGGAGTGGTGTAAAGAAGCCTATGTGCAAAAAAGAATTCTGTCTTATTATATTCACTTAAATATTGAGGATCATTCTGAACACTGGAGAAAATACTTATTTAGCAGCAAAAGCATTTGTCCACAGAATTTAAGTTCTACAGCATAATTCAAATTGACAATAACTACTCCAAACTGTACAGTTTTGATTCATTTCGTATAGCCCTCCAAATGCTTAAAAGAAACCAGGAATTTGAGAGCTAACCCACATGCTAAAATTGCAGAAAGGTGAAAGACTTGGTCTTTTCACTCCTAAAAGCCCTACCAATAAAGAAATGGCATGTGCAGAAACTAGGGGGAAAATGCAGAACAAAGTCAATGTACTTAAAAGTGAAGAGATGAAGGAGAGATTAATGGAATTCTACAAACAGTGCTCCACTCCACAGCAGGAGTCATATGTGCACCTGCATTTCAATTTTTGTTTTCATTTTTAAATTTGCAAATGCCACTCAAGCACTGGCAAAAGTTGAGATTTTTTTTTTCAGTGGGTGAGAGTCTGAATATTGTTCTGGCCTAGGTGCAGCTGAAAGGGTGACTTAACTTGGACACACTTTGGAATAAGGTTTGTTAAGCATTTGCAAATAGAGAAAAAGAAAGAATCTGTAATCTGACAGTGATTAACAAATGTCTGCAACCTATGAGTAAGACTTGAAAAGAAATTAAATTCATTCTTTTGAATCTAACAGATGCATCAAAAATGAACAACGAAACAAGGAAGAAATCACATTTCTGGTTGTGAAGAATTCCATAAAAATCAGAGGAAAAAGAATTGAAAAAAAAAAAGCAGAAATGAAGATCTTGATCCTGTTTAGGTCCACACATGGTAACGTATTATTGAACAGTTATTTCTTCCAGTTAATCATTACGTGCACTCTTACACTCTTAAAAACAACATGGGGAATACTTCTTGGATGGAGGAGAAAACTGCACACAATGGATATTTGAGTGAGAACTACAAGAACAAACAAAATAATAGTTCTCTATTCTGTACAGAAACTATATATTGTCACAAGTAGGTAATTTCATTAGTAATTTCAGAGCATTAGTGTATATTATGCTATTCTGTATAGCTTCTTGTACAGACAATTCAATAAATGAAAATTCTGAATTCTAAGTATTATTATTATTATTATTATTTTTGTTCAGATTTGCTTTGTGATGCAAGATGCTTTTGATTGCTTCAGTCCTACAAAAAATCACCCGTTGTTTATTGTAAATAACAAGTTGTTTTATTTCTTTTGGTTTGCAACTTTCATTTTCTTCTGTTGCTATAATTTTCATCATTGTTAACATGAACACATTTTAATACAAAAGAGGTCTTCTATTTAACTGTACCTTTCTTTCATTTGTTAGCTATAGAAATAGGCCAGGTGACGTGAAACTGTTGGGAAGCAAGAGCACAATCTCACCAGAGGGAACAGAACTATCCAGGATGTATTTTAGATCCATTTGTGATGGGGTGGGAAATGCATGCTTGCAAACATTTCTGACTTCACCTTTGCGAGATGTACCTATGTATTAAATTAGAAAGAAAACTATTCTGCAGCACAAACTTTATTGCCATTGAAAAATCAAATTGTTCTTATTGTATTATGATACTGCCACAAAGGAATCCTGTCATTATACTAAAAGTATCACAGGAAGTGGCAGACTTTGTGTTGAGTAGCTTAGACCTATCAGTTTCACATGCTGAACTAAAGCATGAGCATTCTTTAGTTTTACCTCTGAACTGAGATTTCCTATTTGGGTTGAAACTTGAGGCAGGGAGAGGAGAATGGAGTTATGGCTTCTCACAATAATAAATTTCACACTCGTACAATGGAAGAACACTGTATAGTATACGTGCCAAACTGATTTTGTGGAGATTTCATTTTTAATTGTCTATTAGCCAACTCGTCAAAGCTACAGCATTTCATACATTCAGTTCATATTCATAGATTTTAAAGCCATTGTGATACTCTCATGGGATCTCTTGCATAACACTGTCCATTGGACTTTCCTGAATTAATTCTTGCTGGTTTCTGGGCTTATTTAGATTTCAGAAGAGAAGAGTGAGGGGTGAGTTGATAGCAGCCTTCAGCTTCCTGAAGGGAGGCTGTAAAGAGGATGGAGAAAAGCTTCTTTTCTGTAGTGATGGATGGCAGAACAAGGACCAATGGTCTAAAGTTACAGATGGGGAAGTGTAAGTTGGATATTAGGAAAAACTACTTCACCAGGAGCGTGGTGACGCACTAGAATGTCTTAGCTAGAGAGTATCAGAGCGGTAGCCGTGTTAGTCTGGATCTGTAGCAGCAACGTAAGGTGCCACAGGACCCTTCGTTAGCTAGAGAGGTGATGGAGTCTCCATCCCTAGAAGTTTTTAAGTCCCAGCTTGACAAATTCTTGACTGGAATGATTTATGTAGGGTTGATCTTCTTTAGGCAGGGGTCTGAACTAGATGACCTCTTGAGGTCCCTTCCAGCCCTAGGATTCTATGATTGTATGATTCTATGATAAATCCTCGGTATTTCCCCACTATGACATTGGATGGTTTTCGCATAGATCAAGGGTATAATATCACTTTTTTACATTACATAAAGGTTTGGTTAGCAATTTTGCTGTTCCATTCAACATCACTTGCTATAGAAAATATGATGCAAGACATTTCTTGGATTATTAATATTTCTGTCATTTGTGTATTTAGCTATGTGCTAAGCTGATTTAGCTGAACAACTGCTTGTGCAAAATTAAGCACAAGAGGATATCGACCTCAAACAATCACTAGGTTTCAGTCAACACCCAACAAAAATAAATAAAACAGTTCTCACTCAGCCTTTCATGCTGTTTAGTAGAGGACTATATTAATTGTAATTCAGAAGATTTTCTTTTTAATCATAATTAGCTAGAAACTTGGTCTTAAAATGAAAGCTTGGATGCTACATAATTTGAATCAGCAATAGTGATAGGCAATGTTCCCTTTAATCTTTTCCATCCATGAGTGGAATAAGGTATGTGCAAATGTGTACCACCAATAGAAACACAAACCCTAGTTTGGTCACTTTGCGAATTAGCTGGCCGACATTTTAATTTCTCCAGAGTGGTCATGCATCTTACAGAGAACATTGGTAGCAGGGTAAATTATAAATTTGGCACTTCCAACATGTAGACATCATTCAGTCAAACATTGTAGCCCCTTCTGAATGGGGACATGGCAGTTGTTTAACCACCCAACTTTGCAAAGTACTGAGAGCCTCCTATGGAAGTCAAAGGAGCAGAATGTGTCCAGCAGCTCACAGAACTGTAAAGATTCCACATTTCACATGCTGAGATTCTAATTGGGTGCAGCAATATTAAAATCCCATCCTACCTCCTGATTTCCTTTGCCTTTCTGCTCAACCTCTGACTCTCCTCTCTTGCACCTCATAATACATGGACTGTTTAATCTTTCATATCTTTAAAAAAGGATCCTTTATCATACTTGCATCTCTAACTTCCACTCCAACTCCAACACCCTTCTCCCATTCATTTCTAAATTCACTCTATTCATTTATGGATGCTGTTTATGGATGCTGTCTTGGGAGATTAGGGGGAGAAGAGGGCTCCTCTCCCTTATTTCTATCCTAAACCCTTTCAAACCTGGTTTCTGCTTCTTGCACCCTCCCAAAAACACTCCTACTAAAGTCTCTAATGACCTCTTTCTTGATACATCTCAGAACCAGACTCCATCATCAACCAGACTAATCACCAACCAGTGCCCTAACTCAAGTTAGGGGGTGATCTCTGGTAAGCTCCTGTAACCAATCAGGCTCGGGTTCCCCAGAAACGAGGCTGCACCCAGAAGGTGAGTGCTATATTTGGTTTATTGAAAGCGCGTGACACCCGCGACGGGAGCCCCGGAGATGCCGCAGTCACCAGTGGGGGAAAACCCGATGCGTCGGAGCTTCGCTCGGGGAGAGGCTCTGTAACAGGCCTCCTAACACTAGCTGATAAAGCTCAACTCATTAACATAAGATTGCCTAAAATTGCCTATGCATTCCTTATCACTATCTCTTGTGGCCTACTGCCAGCATAGCCTTGAAGTATTGGCAAGCGTGCTTTGCTTGCAGTTGTTGCCATGGCAGGGTTAGTTGTTTTGCAGCTTTTCACCTTGCACAGACTGGTCTGTTTGGGATTCTCCTGAGGATTCACAGAGGGGTCAGACTGCACTCTCGACTGTTACAATGTCTTCTCGCACCCTACAGCTCCTTATTGTGTGTGTAGATTCTTGTGCTACTTTTAATAAGTTTTCTCTGTGATGCTCTCACTTTAAGAATAGACCTCTTTACTTATCAAGGGCCATGCAGTAATTTAACTGGAGCATTTACCCTGTGTACCATCTCTGAGGTGGGAAATGAAATAAGCTTGCTAAGCCACTGTATCTGTTGGGGAATAAACCAGTCAAGGCAGGGAGCAGTACAGCCTGTGAATGACTATGTCAAAGGGAAAGCAAGAGGGGTGTCAGCCCGAGACAGGTGACAGCCAGGGTCTGCAATGGGTGCCTAGCTTGGCTATCAAGGAGGACTTTGGGTGTAGTTGCTTTGAACTGGAATACAGTGATTGAGTCCCATCATTCTGATCAGCATTGTCTCAATGTTTCGTCGAAGTTCCCTGGCCTCTTTTGGCTGTGTCTATACTAGCAAGTTCCTTTGAATGAGTTTTCAAAAGAAGGGGGCTCTTTTGAAAGATCCTACAGAGTGTCTCTACACAAAAAGGGTTCTTTAAATAGTAAATCGAAAGAATGTGGCAATCCTTTTGAAAGTGCTCTTCTACTCACATTTCAGGAAGAGCTCCTTCTTTCGAAAGCTTCTTTCAAAAGATGTGTGTGTAGATGCGCCGCAGGCCCTTTCTTTTGAAAGAGGAGTCCTCAAGGCATCAGATTTTCTGATCCCTGGCTTGTTCTTTTGAAAGAGTGGGGGCTGTGTGAACACTCTCTATCAAAAGTGCAGATCAATCTTTCAATCCGCTTTTTTGTGTGTGGATGTGCTTTTTCAAAAGGAATTTTTTCAGAAGAGATCTTCTGGAAGGGCTTCTTTGGAGGGATCTCTGTAGTGTAGACATAGCTTTTGTGTTCCTGTTCTCTCTTGTATTACTTAAAGTGAAAGTTCTGTGGGGGTCAGAAACTTTTTGTTCTGCGGTTGTACCGTGTCTTGCATAGTGAAGACCTGGTCTGTGACTGGAATCCTTAGGTGCTGCTGGAATAGATATGATAAATCACAATTACGAAATCATTTAGGGCAATAAATTAAGCATGCTACAGCCAAGTGAAATGGCAGGACGAATGAAAAAATAAGTAATAGAATAGAAATATACATATTGGAATTTGGCTGGACACTACAGTGAACAGGTGTTATTGTGTGGCACAAACTAAAGTTGTGGCATCTTTAGTGACCCCCAAGTTGTCAGGACATTAGTTTTATAGTCAGACATTTCCGGCCTTTCAGTGGTTCCTTTTACTACCAGGAGCACTGGGTCTATAGACTCATATGGCAGTGTTATACCTACTGACTTATCAATACTCTTTCTAGCAGCAACTGAGTGTCCTTGGTTTCCAGGGCTCCAGAACTCTTTTCATTGAAAAAACAAAACAAAATAAAACAAAAAACCAAAAAACTAAAAAATAGGCCTGGATGCATACAGAGTACAATGCTCACATTGGTATTGACTTCACAAGCACACATACAAGGAAATAATGCAAACAATGGCCTGTCTCCTTGGGAGTAGTACTGCAGTCCTGTCAGATTTTACCAAACATTCTTGTACACATGAAACAAAAGCAATGACTTCTAATAATAAAAAATAAAATCCAGTTTAAGTTGAACAGTGTACAGCGTTTCCACTTACATGAAGTAAGAGGAACAAACTTCCCTTTCAAGGAAAATATATTAAATTCTCGTGTTGCTTAATTCAACTTGCCCTGTTGTACCCAAAGGAGATGCTATTGGTACCTTCACTGCCACAAGAGATTTTTACTGGGTCTCCTCTCCTAACACAAGTAAATTGGTATCCTTCCTACTTTACTGTCCTCCTTACAGCATACACATCCCCTTAGAGATACCAAAATGGAGGTAACAGTAATCCAAATAGCTTCTGAATTTACCAAGGTCCCACTTGCAAAAGCACCAACAAACCACATAGTATTTTAGAGATTAACACACCAATTTCATGTATCTCTCTCTTTGGACAAATGTACCTTTAAATCAACACTGTAGGGTTATAGCCTCCTCCCTAATCATATTTAATGAGACCTTTGACTTTTTTTTTTTTTTTTTTTTTTAAATATGAGCATTAGATTCAGTCACTTGATTGAAACTGCACTGCTATGTTTCACTTGGCATCCCTCATGATCTTTCTCGACTTCTTTCAGTGGTTCATTTCTATCTTCCAGGATTCTGGATTTCAGTCACCTGCCTCTTGTTTTAAATTAAAAAGTGGGTCTCTTCTCAGAGAGCTTCTCTGCTTCAGGAAAAAACATTCATCTCAAATAGCACAGCTTGCCCCATGTGAGCAGGTTCCCATTGAAGCACAATTCCCACAAATCCTGTTTGGTTGGGTTTCGTGCAGCCGGTACTTTTGTGCTCCACAATTAGGACCCGCTCTCCTGGTGCCTCTCATGCTATTAGTCAGAAGGGGCGGAAGGGAAGCAGTTGGAAAAGTTAGCACAATACCTTCACACTAGGCCTTTTGTAAATGGAAGGCAGCATGTTCACTTCACAGGAGAGTGGAAATACTGTCTGGGAAGTACTTACAGCTGGGGAGACTTCTTCTGATTTCAAGCCTTATGCAGGTTATAGCAGCACTCCAGCAACAGACACTTCTACATTTTAAGCTAAGAGGAGATGATGTTAGAAAAATAGGGTACTGTATTATAAACTGAGCACTTCTAAATCTTGGCTGAATTTACCCTGTAACTATTATCTTCAAAGCTAATTTTACACATGCTCACAAAGCCCTTACAATATTTCAGCTGTTCATTTAGAGCTGATCTGCATAAAAATAAAACACAAAATCTATAGACAAATAAAACTTCTAACAGCCATTCACATAGGGTCTGTACTGAAGCAAAGTCGAGGGTCCATATTGGCAGACAAAGATAGTTAAACAAAAGCAAGATATTTATAAGAACCAAAGCAAGATATTTATAAGAACCCAGTGTTCCAGTTCACTTTGAGCCTGACTTAGCCCCACCCACACCTATGGCAAAAATTCCCATTGACTTAAATGGTTCAGGATCAGCACCATAAGAAGAAAGACATGGGCTATTCTCAGCTTGCTTTATTTTTGTCACCAGTCTTGCAGATAAAAGCAGTTTCTATCCATTGTAAAAGCACACCTCATATTCTCTGCCTCACTACATAAGGCAATTTACACAAGAAATCTGGAGATGATCCACCTTATAACTTACAAGCAAACTAGCAAGCTTCTTTTAAAAAGTTAAAAACAATCCCCTGTGGCATATCTGGGTGTTCTCACATTTAAAAGATGGTAATTTTCACGATGCTTTTTCTTAGCATATTGTCCCATGCTTGGTGCAAACAGTGCCATGTGACATTTGCATATAATACACGGGGAAAAGACATCCATTTGGGCTGCATTTTTCATTTATCATGGACTTTAGATCTTCACCACACTGCACTCCAAAAACCCTGAAAACCACACAGTTGTAGCTGTATACAGAAGGAAATCTCTTTTCATTGAGATGGGATTATTTTTCTATGCCAGGTGCCTCACACTGGGCTTTCTCTTGGTCTAATTGATAGCTGGCAGGCTCCTCCTCCTTAACCCTTTGACTTTTGTACTTTCTCTTCCTGGGCTACCACTGCCTAAGTGTTCTATCACATTCACTTATGGTTGACCTGGAGGCCCTGGGTTAAGATTCCCCACTGCTATTCAGCCTTAGACCTTATTATTGTTCTACTCGTCTGACCTTTGATACACTAAATTCTAACAAGGTGATCAGAAAAACAAAAATCACTCATTTCTCTATGTGGTTTCATGGCTCGTCTTTTACTGCTTTTGGGTGATGTTCTTTTCTCCACTCTAGACCACCAAGTGCTCTGCTTTAGTTTGTCAATTTATAGTGCTGTCATGGTTTCAAATGCTGCAACCATTGTGTAGAATATACTCTCCTGACCTCTGAAGCAACTTTCTGTATTTCAATTGTTCACTCATTAGGGTTTGGAAGAACAGCTGAAAAGAAAATGTCTTTTTTCCCACAACTGCCTCCAGTGAACTGCTTGAGAGTTGTAACAATCTGGGATGCAGAGAAATGGAGAGGATACTTCTAAAAATTAGATCCAGTTATGTTGCATTCTCTAATGAGGGGGAAAAAATGCAAAACCAGACACTGGCACATTTCTTCAGCACTTCCCCAAGAGTAAAGGCACCCAAACTGCGAGAGACAATGCCCAGAAAACAAAAGCAAATAAGTGATAAGGACATTCCGATGCAGTGCCTAACCTGAGGCAAAACATTTCCTTAACGTCTTCGTATGCCACTACTATTGTTACTATTTAAAATTGTTTGCACTAAACCCCTACTCTTTCTTACATTGTCCTTTGCACCAGTACCTGCTGCCCAAGTTTGTCTACTACTGTTTCAGCTGTTTCCCTCCCGAAATGCTTCAGGAATTCTGTATGTGTGTAGTCAGAGGAGTAGGCAGTGATAAGTGAAAACAGCTCCCGATGTCTCTCTCAGGTCAAGTCTCTTCCTCATATAGATAACAGTAACAGTGGCAGAGTGAGCAACATTTATAAAAAAAGTAGTTACTTCTTTGCCTATGTCATTGAATAAGCCTTCTTGCCCAGGGTGCAAATAAAGAGAGCTGCTTTTAAACTCAAGGGAGAGGCTGAATAGTAAAGGGCAATAGGCTATCATCTCTCTGCCCTCTGTTTTCAGCCAGACCCCCAAATACCAGATTCCTCATTTCAGCAAAGACTACATATCAATTTTCTATTAAAAAGCCCAGATGATGAAAATTAAACTTAGCCATAATTAACTACACTTTTAAAAATCTATTTAATGATTTTTTAGCTCCCCAAAATCATCAGAACAGGCAGGTCTAGGGTTAGATTTTCCACAGCTTTCAATTGCATCACTGGAAAAAACAACATTTTGGACTTAGGAAAATGTCTTGTGTTAGTAACAAGATGACTGGCTTTGTGAGACCACTGATTTCTACATTCTTTGAGAACTAGGACACATCAGTCACAGCAATAACAATTCTATGAGATCTATCATCAGGAATCTCAGAATAATTTGAAAACGTGACTTTAAACTTTACCATTCCTCTGGTGAGTCACATGTATCTCTCATATTACTGCACAGATTTAAATAAAGTCACTAGAGTGATGAATTTGTCACTAAGTTTATTATACCCACTTTACAAATTTGTAAATTGGAGCAAGGGATGTTAAGTGTTTCATCCAAGATCACAGAGTGAACTGGTGAAAGAGCCCTACACAGAATCTAAGCCTCACTTTTTTCTTCTGTCTATGGAACATCTCCCTAACTATTATCGATTTGATGGACAGACCCTGGTTTCACTTATATCAGTTTTACACAAGTATAATTCTTTTGATGTAAACAGAGTTAATCCTGATTTGTACTGCTGAACAGACAACAGAGCTACAGAATTTAGTTACTGTTTTAATGTAACATAAAAAGAAAAACACCCTAAATTTTCTGCTAATTTTTGCTAGAAAAGGCAATGACAGAACACACTGACAAATGCTTTAAGCTTCGTAACTTTAATAAAGTAATACAACTGATACTGTGCAACAGCTTAAAACCATCTATATTTATCTAAAATCACAATAACCTGCAAAATCTTCTAGACTTGGAGGATGTTTCTTTCCTGCAAAGAGGCAGAGAGCTCTCAAATCTTATTTCCCCCTTTAAAGAAATTTGCATAGGTGGTAGAATGGTATCAAAAAGCAATTTGTGTTAGTGTTTGTAGAAGGGATTGCAAAAAGCACCTTGGTTGATTTTGTTGCTGTGCTTCTTATGCATCCCTGTTTTTAACAGATGGTTTGTTATTATGACTGCTTTTACCTCAACAAGACTTTCTAAGCTCTGCATTTGTTTTTTCTTGTTTTTTTTTTTTGAGGTACACCATTTGTATTCTAACAGTTTATGTGGGTTACTTTCTAAATGTTCTGCATCTCACTTAAATTCGGGGCCTCTCTTGGCTCTGGAATAGTAAATTTGTTCTTGATCTGGACCCGAACGTATTCTGATTGTAAACAGAAAGTCGTCTTTTATGAGGATGTTCACCTCACAGCTTGAGCAGTGTAATTTTTATACTGGTCGCAGCAATCAATAAAAAAGCCACAGGAGGAATGATTTATCTTGTTGGCTACAGAAACTGTCACTGAGAGAAATTGTAAAAGATCAATTTACACAACCTGGTGTGAGAATGTTATTGATATAACATGGCTGATCAGTTTCTGGTTTTCTGTGGGCAGTCACTGAAAAGGGAGACTACCCTCTGATAGGGCCACTGCCCATGATCTTAATAGACTCAGTGGTCCATAAAATGAACAAGAAGCCAATGGAGGAAGAGATTCCTCAGGCTCACAGTGTACTAACCAGCCTGGAGGAGAATGTATTGGCTGAGCTCCGCTTAGTTAGTGAAGCAGCGTCATGCATCCTCCTTCTCTCCCCTCCTACTGTGAGAACTGTTCACTTGGAGACTTGCTGCCTTAATTACAAAAAGCCCTTTTAACTACAGGTCACAGGAGTTGGCTCACTTGACAGGAAATAAGGAAACAAGCTACCTTCCTGAAAAAAAAAATCAAACTTCCACTTCTCAAATTAGTTAAATGAAGCTTATCAGCAGTTGTTAGTTGATCCTTTGACAGCCTGTTAATTGTAGCTGGTGCATTAACTATGTTATAACCAGCGTGGCATATAATTTAAAAAAACCCCCTCATCTATGGATATGCCACATGGTATGTATGTTGGTGGAGAAAAAGCAAGAACGATGTTAACCTTTGTGTGAATATTACAGCATAAAAGATACATAGAAACATTTACATTTAAAGTCAATAGAGTTAAATGTTGTTTAAACTGACACTACTTCCCTAGACCATAAGAATAATAGTAATAATAATAACAATAATAACAAAATTACTTCTTTGAGTTGCTAGGTTCAAAAAGTCCCCAGTATGTTCTCTGACAAAAGTCAATATGGAATATGCTGAAAATACAGGCAGTATGATTGCATGTTATGCATCCAGGTTTTTAAATCTTATTTTTATGAAGGTAAAAGTGTCATTAAATTGTTTTACTTGTTGACTCTAAATATTATTACTGAATGAAAGGAACATCAGCTACTACAACAGCTGCCCTGCCCGCCCTTTCCCCCTTCCCACAGTTGTATCTTCCTCAGAGGAAGTTATTACACTGTATTAATGCTAACAATATAAAGGACCTAGAGGCACATCAAGCTAAAAATAATGTTTTCATGTGCTTAACCTGTTAATTATAGTAATCTACACTACACTGCCAGTATTGTAACTTGGAATGAGTAACAGGAAGAATGAACTGACTAAGACAAAAGCGATTAAATTCTCACATCCAGATGAAGATTTTAGTATGTATTTTGAACTACACAGTCTCAAGTTGTTTTGTTTTCACATTGCCTCACTCAGAAGCATGCATCAAAGTGAATGGTTTATCTGAAACCAATGTATTCTTGCCCTCATCTGCGATATTTTTAACATTCTTTTTAAAAGTGTGCCTTGTTTCCTGGTCTCATGATATGCACTTTAGAGGTAATGATGAACACATTCCAAGCTTAAGAAATTTTAATAGTTATATGTTCACTTAGTGTGTACTCCTTGTCATTCTCAAAGTGTGAATACAGGTAAAGTTACATTCATATTCCTGTCTATTAAAAATCCCTATTAGCTATCATTGTCTTTTCATTGGGTAAACTTAATCTTCAAATCTCTTATTGTGTTTATTACATGTGTAGTCGCTGAACACCGGCTGTTGCACACCACGTACACATTCCTTCCAATCCTTGAGGTGTTTGTACATCAGTGTTTGCACTGCACTGACAATGAATGCATACAGGAGACTGCTCTTTATCATACTTCAACTAACGACAACTGGTAACGGAAAGAAAAAGACTGTAGAAAAATAACATCTGATAATACTACTGGCCTCTCAAATGGGTAGCTTCCCAAAAGGGAAATTACACCTCAGGGCATTCCATGCTATGAGAGGAAGGGAATATGCTCCTACCCATCATAAGACTGTGCAAGTTGTGCCACCATCTTCCTTTTCCAGATCCGCTTTGCATGTTGGGAATCAGCCTTGACCACATCCCAAACTAGAGTGACTACTCTTTCCCATATTGGGCGGGACAGTCCCGTATTTGGGATGCCAAAAAGGTGTCCTGACGTATTTTTTAAAAAGGCCTAAGTGTCTTGTATTTAGACCCTTGGGAGCTGGGGTTAGGGCTGGCAGCACCCATGGCTGCTGCTTTCCCAGGGGCGGGGGGGTGGGGGTGGGAGGGCAGCTCCCCAGGGCTTGGTGCAGCCAGTAGGAGCCGCCCCTCCCCCCAATATCAGAGGTGAGCTCTCTGAAATATTTTAAAAATTGGGTGGCGGAGCCACTCTTCTGTGTGTACCAGTAACCATTTACTAGTAATGCCACGATACTGCTCACCTCATAAGTAAATTGGTCCCTCCCTGGCATTCAGGAGATTCAAGTAAAACAGGTCGCTATCTGGGCAGAACCAATTATTGAAAAACTGTATTGCAAATACCTCCCCAAAACATTCAACCTCTGCTTGGATTCCCACTCCGCTCTTCAGTTGCTTTAGTGCCTGTTCCCTGATGGGCAGTATGTCCATACTCAAAATCAGACTGTGCCAAAGACGTGTTCGAAACAGGAGGAGTTCTCAAGTTCCTCACAACAGTTGTCACTAATTCATTACAGAGGCATGGAGTTGTGCCTCTTATCTGCAGGGTGCTGAATTCTTGCTAGTATAGAAACCTTTTCTTTGAGCAGCTCTCTCACCTCCATTGATTGCAGATGGTCTTTAGTATTTGACAGAGGAAGTCCCCTCTGCCTCCACAAGTACCTTTCCTTTGTCTCCCGCAATTCCAGTCAGTTCTGACTGTGGCAGAATGTGATGAAAATGGCCATCTCTGTTCTCTTATTTGTGCTCCTCAGGAGAAGTCTGGCAGTCTGCCAAAATCACTGCACATTCGAAGTCCTGTTCAGCAGCAGACACACACACACAGCTCAAGAAATACAAGGGAGCTACTATGAGAACTGTAAGCCAGTGAGGGAGCTCGGGCAGGTAGGCAGGGCTGGGCTTTCCCTCATTCTCTGGGACCCAACACATGACCCATCTAATCTCACCACTTCCAGGGCACCACATGAAGCAGGAGCTTACCCAATTTGCATGCAGGGAAAGAGAGAGAGATGCCAGATTCCACAGACACCAAATGCTTCCCAGATCCAGCACATAGTGGCCAGTGGCTATTAGTGGCTCCCCCAACTCCAGGTGTAAGGGAGGGACAGCGTGAACCTGGGCTGCTTCCTCTTCACTCCTTGGATTCAGCAATCCACCCCAGTCAGGAGATGTAACATTAGTAATAGCTGTTTCTGCTGCAGTGCAGTGGGTTCAGGTGTCAAATCCTTCTGGTGGTTCACAATAACGGATGGGGAATTGTTAAAGTTTCACAAAGGAGAATTTGTTTGTAATATTGTCTCTAAAATAAAAAAAATAAGCCTAGGAAATTAAGCAAACAAAAACCCTTCTTAAATGAATGTTATTAAGTTTGCAAAGTGAGGCGCTTGACAGGAAATGACAAATTTACAGTTGCCTTTGCCACCTTCACAGTTTAAATTGGGCAACATATGTAATAAACATAGTTTGAGTCCGTCTATACAGCAGCCTTATTTTGAAAGAAGGTATTTGGGAAGAGCTATTTTGAAATAGCAATTAGCATTACTAATAGTGCTTGGCTTCTGGTCCCTACACAAGGTCTGCTCTGCTGTGTACAGCAAGGCAAGCCTCAACAGCATGTGAAGGGAAGGGGTGTTTGGGAGATGCCCTTTAAAGGAGTGGCTGGCCAGAGCTCTCAGAAGGGCTCACCAGCCATAGGACCCTGTCCACGGCATGTCCTGCCCTGATCTTTTGAAAGAGCAGCTGGGGCTGTGTGGCTGTGCTCTTTTGAAGGAGCAGAATGATCTGTTGATGCACTTATTGTGTGTGAGGCGATCTTTCGCAAGAAGATTTTTCAGAAGAGAAGGGAATGAGGTTTACCAATTTCAAAATAAACCAGCCACTATTACAGAATTATTTCAAAAGAGTGGTTGTGTTCTGTGGATGCTAGAATAGTTATTTCCAAATTATGTCTGTTATTTTGAAATAATTTTGCTGTGTAGACCTATCCTTACACCTTGAAATATAGGATCATAGAAATATAATCCAGTCCTCTGTCCCAAGGTAGGACAAAGTAAACCCTAGACCATCCCTTACAGGTTTTTGTCCAAGCTGTTCTTAAAACCCTCCCAACAGCAGGGATTCTGAAACCTTTTCCAGAATTTAACAACCATTAGGCTAGGTCTACGCTGACCTGTTCTTCCAGCAGCGTCATGCTAATAAGCAGTCTTGCAATTGCCAATGACTGCTCATTAGCATAATCCTGGGGCTAATTAGCATACCCATGCGAGATCTCGCTGCCGGCAGAGGCCGCTGCCAACATTAAACAGGCTATGTAGACTTGGCTCTGTCATCTAAAAGCCCCTCTGTCACCAGCTCCTGAATTCTTTCAAGGGTAAGGACCTGGCAACAGAGAGGCTTTTAGCTGGCAGAGGTAGGTCTATACAGCCTGTTTAATGCCGACAGCAGCCTCTGTCGGCAGGGAGATCTTGTGTGGCTATGCTAATTAGCTCCAGGATTATTCTAATGATCAGCCATTTGCAATTGCGAAACTGCTCATTAGCATGAAGCTTCTGGGAGAACAGGTCAGTGTAGCCCCAGCCTTAGAAAGCTTTTCCTTAACCTCCCTTCCTGAAGCTTGCCAATTACTTCTTATTTTATCTTCGGTGGACATTAAGAACAATTGATCACAGTCGTCTTTGTAACAGCCCTTGTCACAGGGGTGTGCAAAGTGCCCTCTCAGGGGACGGGGGTGGGTGAGAAATTTCATAAGGGGGCTCAGCACGATTGGCTGCTGGGTCTCAAGCTCATCCATCTGACTAAAAATGATGAACTGTTATTGTTGTATGTATGTGTATTCACATTTATATACCCATGAATGAGTTTTTACATGCTACACACTTATTTTCTTACATATGCTGAAAGGGGTTTTTTCATGTGCCCATAGCTGAAATTTCCATCGGTTTGGATTACATTAAACAGGTTGCAGGGCAGGGTGGACTCTGCTAAGTGTAGGGACAAAAAGTGGGGCCTGACATAAAAAGTTTGTTCACCCCAGCATTAACATATGGGAAGATAATGATCAAAACACCCACCCTCCCTCATCAGTCTTCTTTTCTCAAGACGAACCATACCCAGTTTGATAAACCTTTCCTTACAGGTCAGGTTTTTGAAACGTGTTTTCATTTTGGTTGCTCTTCCCTGGGCTCTCACCAATTCATCCCTGTCTTTCTTAAAGTGTGGCACCCAGACTTGGGCAAAGTACACCAGCCCCTTGTTTTACATATGACACTATTGTTAATGCACCCTAGAATTATATTAGTCTCTTCCCTCCGAGATCCCATTGTTAACTTGTGTTCATGGTCCACTATAATCCCCAGATCCTTTTCAGCAGTATGACCGCTTAGCCATTTATTCCCAATTTTGTACACGTGCGTCTCATTTTTTCCATCCTAAGTGTAGTACTTTAAACTTGTTTTTATTGAGTTATGCTTGCTGATTTCAGATCAATGCTCTACTTGATTAAGACTGGTTGACTTCTAGTCCGGTCTTGCAATGTGCTTGCAGTTCCTCAATGCTTGGTGTCATCTGCTATTTTCATAAGAATATTCAACTCTTCATTATCCAAGTCATTATTGAAAAAAATGGAAAAATACCAGACCCAAGACAGGTCTCTGTGGGACAACACTAGCAACATCCTCCCAGTCTGGCTGCAAACTATTGATAACTCCTCTTTGAGAATAATCTTTCAATCAGTTCTGCACCCACCTGTTTGTAAATTCATCTAATACCCTCATCTGCGTAACTCCAGAAGCACTGAGACCACTTGTAAGGGAGAATTAAGTCGCTGCTTCACAGATTTAGCTGAGAGCCAGCTGGCTTTTAGCTCATGCGGTAGAGCATATGGCTTTAGCCCCTCAGGTCGCAGATTGCTTCCTTCCTGCCAATGACCTGTCAGCCTTACATTTGTTTATCAGAATATCAGGTGGGAGTCTACCAAAATCCTCACTAAAACCTACTACTTTCCCTTCTCTGTTTGGTCAGTGAGCCTATCAAAGAAACAAATTAGACTGGTTTGGCATTATTTGTTCTTGACAAGTCCATGTCAGCTATTATTAATCCTATCATCCTCTAGGTGCTTACAAACTGTTTAATAGTTTGTTCCAATAGCTTTCCAGGTATCACAGTTGGGCGGACTGCTCTATAATTTCCCTAGTCCTCTTGGTTTTTAAAGACAGGTGTTCTGTTGCCCTTCTTCATTGTCAGGGATCTTATCTGTTCTCCATGAACTCTCAAAGGTAATTGATAACAGTTCCAAGATGTGTTCCTTATGCAGCCTATAAAAAATTTCATCAGGCCGTCTCATCTAAGCAAGAATACATCTAACTTATCTAACCTTCTTGATGTCATCAGTTATTAGCTTTCCTTCCCTGCTATGAGTGTATTTGCACTTTCCTTCATTTTTTTTGCTCTTGCTCCTGTAGCCCTTCTGCCATCAGTTAAAAGGACAGTATGCTTTATAATTAAACTGGTTTGCTCTAACTCTATGTGGAGCACAGGAAGCAGTGACACAGCAGCAATCAAATCAGGAAGCCCAACAATAAATTGTACTTAATTATCATTTGACTAGCTTTCCTACACATACAAAACTTCACATATTCCAAGGGATACATTTTCAAGGCCTGACTTCCACTTGTGTAGGTGACATTTGTGTACACACACAACTGTTCTAAAATAAGTGATCGCTTGTTCAAATAAGGCAGGTGATGGGAAGATTAAATTATACACCTTTTCACACAAATTTACACTTGCCAAGTGGAGGCACATATGTAAGCACACAGCATTTGTTTTTGCATGAATGGCTACCCTTTTAATAATTTACCACTAAATCTGTGCAATAAAATTACTTACAGCAAGAATAGTGACTGAGCATTAAAATGCATTAAAAAGAAAAATGTTGCTGTTTCCAACAGTTTGTAGCTCTTATTTTCAATTTAAGCAAAATAGGAAATTATCAGATGTGTGGTGGAAGGATCACATATTGTCTGATTTTACAAGAATACAAGAATTCACCTAGTTCCCTGCATTTTCATAAGTATCATTGCCAGATTCACCATGCAGTTCTGGTGGGAAGCGAGCAGAACATTTATTCATCTTTTCACAGTCATCTAGTTTTCCACTTTAAGCCATGATTCAATTTATTTGCTATTATTAATGTGATTTACCATATTATAGATGAAAGATTGGTTGGTCTTGAATAAGAAGATTTGGAAGATGACTCAATGTTTCTTGAGAAGAGTAGCAATTTTCCCTTCCAGGCCACTTGTTCTAATCTAGCCGAGGATAACAGATGGCTGCTCAGTGGCTAATGTAAAATGAATTTGGTGGTCTCCATTCAGTTAATGATGTAAATGTATTCCACAAAGTTTGGGCTAGTGCTGCCACTTACAAGAGCTCCAGACTGAAGAAACACGGAGCCTGAAACGGCATCTCAACTACATTTAGTTATATTTCCATGTTTGAGCTACATGGACACCGTGGGGAAGTGTGAAGTGTTACTGCCTTTGCAGTATTTGTCTTATACATACACGAATGGATAATTCCATTTTTAGCTTCTTAAGGCAGTTAACCCAACATCATTCAGAAGCATTTCCATTCCCCCATTTTTATTTTATTAAAAAATTAATGTGGAAAGATCAGGTGAAGTTTGCAGTCCCTTCAGCATCAGCTTTGTTAATTAATTAATTAACTAATTAATTAATTAATTAATACTATGTAGGAGAAATACGATCAAACTGTATTTCAGACACAAATATGAGTAAATCAAAACAAAAATGTTTAAGTAGAATATATTCAAGAATGTTGATAAGGATCTTAAATTCTTCTTTTGGCTTAAAAACTGTACCTTGAAATGGAAAGGTCTGGGAACAAAACCACTATGGATGCTGTTTCTATTTAATATATAAATCTTATGTTACTAAGGGTCACTAATAGCATAGTTAGAGAGGCCAAAACATAATAGCTCTGCTCTATCTATCTATCTATCTATCTATCTATCTAGGGTACAACAAGAAGAGAAGTGAAGGTACTCTTGGAGAGAAGAAGGTAGCGGGAGAGGGGAGAGAAAAGAGAAAAAATTGCCTTTCAGTTCCAATAGATCTTGATGTTTAAAATCTCTGAAGTTTTCTTATGTGTTATGAAAAAGCTACAAATTTATCTTTTGCCATTTTCCCAAGGGAAGCTGACCCAAATCCACGAGCAGCAGTTGAAAAGGTTTTTCCAAGCTTTATCAAATGGCCCCAACAGAGCTCAGCTTAAAATTAAAAGCTTCCCCCACCAGAGGGAATATATGTGACTTTAATAACTGAAATGTGTTTTTACTTTCTATTACAGGGGTCAAAAGGTTTTTAAACAAACCAAATTTATCAATTATTTAGAGCTGATTCCTTCTGAAGTGGTATTTCTAAGATATTATTTGGTGGATAAATTCAATGTTCTAAGGCCAGCAGCAGCATTTTATTCATAACAAATTTCTCCTAAACTGAATTTGGTGGGGCAACTTAATTTCCACTATTGTGTTTGCACTGTAGAAATATCAACTGAAGTGTTATAGGGCCTAACTAGTGGGCTTTTTAAAGAGAAATTCTATATAAGCATGCTTATTCAGCACCACCCTGTTTGCCATTTATTGCTTAAGAAATGAACTGATACACCGAGCAGCAGAATTTCTTTAGCTGCAGAAATATTCTTAAGAACCGCAGGGCACCTTTAAAGTCAGAAAACAATGTTTAAAACTACATTGTCACCCTAGCATCAAAAGAAAATAAGATAACTGTGAAAAGTTTGGTAAAAGGTATTTTAAAATGAAGAAAACATCCCCCCCCCCAGTAGCTTTCTCTGAGCAAAGGCCACTTTATTTAGGATGCTGTGGAATGGCATTAAAAAGCAGCAAATTTAAAAAGCAGACATTCTTAATTCCTAATAGGGTCCACAGACCATGTAAATACTATGTTTATTGTGTCTTAGCTAAGCACACATTGGGTTTCCGCATAAAGTCTGGCATTCGGCACCAGCAAAAGATGTTACAGAACAGTTCATAAATTAATGTGAAGCCCTGTTAAATGAAACCAACCATCTAGGAGCTGACATTTTGCCATCTTTAATATACCTGCCTTTCCAGGAGTAAAACTGCAATTTTATTTATGCAAGTTAATATATAGCAGCACTGCAATTAAGGTGTTACACAATTTTTAAAGGAAAATGTATTTAGCTATTAATAAATAAAAATGTCTGGAACAGATGCTCCATATTTACATTTGTTTTTATTTTCTGCTTTAAAATTATATTAAATGGGAATTGAAGCACCGTTTTGTGACCACTGAAAATGAAACTTTCATTTAGCAATTAGCTATTTCAGAAATAGAAATCACTTCTGAAATCGAAAAATGAACAAAACCTTCTTAGCCCAGCATATAAAAATATTCCACAGAAGAAAAAGAAATATACAAAAAACCCCCCAAAAAACCAAAAAACAGATAATGAGGAAATTGTGATGAGTCAGGTTTCAGCTAGTCTCAGGGGATTATCAAAGTGATGCTAAAGTCTTTCCCATCTAGGGGACTGTTCTCGCTTCTAGTTCAAATATGCTCCAGGGTGTTACTGAATGAATAGACAGGGACTGAGGGGCTCATGTTCAAATCCTCATCAAGATTAGATTGAGTCTAGGGTGTGCTCTTTGGGCTATATTCTCCAAAAAGACAAGCTTCTTTATTCAATGATACTGAAATCTCACAAGAGTTTGGTCCCAAATGGTAGCAGTGTGATAAAAATCAGTGTGATGGTTTGATTTTGGCCACATCTTAATTGGAATTAAAACACAACTTATACTGCATCCAACCCAGAACCAAACTGTAGGGTTTAGATGCTCTCCCTGTCCCAAGATTAAAAGGGGATTGCATTTGAGGGCTAGTTTTGGCTTATCTCTGACAGTGATTGAAAATTACAATCTACTGATTCTTCAGTGGCTTTCAAGAAATGAGTGAGCAGGCACCCAACTCACAAAAACAGTACCACCATTTCCCCTATATAGCAAATACCTTGTTGGCAGCCCAAGTGGGACTGGTTATTTTGAAAACAAACTAATTACTCAATCACTGCAAGAGGCAGCCTGCTCAGAGAAGTGCTGAGGCAGTGCGACAGGCGACCCTGGAAGTCTTACCTTCATGATACCATTGTTGTTGCTTAACTGGAGAACAATTCAGTGTCTGGTGGGATCAATCTGCTATCCTTCATGAGTGCTAATTTGCTTCAAAAATCCTTTTCTATGTTGGTTAATGCATTAATGGGAGTCTGTGTCATAATAAGACCTCCCTCCCACCCCAGCAGTATCTGTTCTAAGACATCCAAAAACTATAAATAAAATGGCTGGCTCTGGTGTGTCTACACTAGGAACTAACTTCAAAGTAGCCATCAGCGAGTCTACACACCTAGGGAGCCCAGTTTGGAAGTCCTTACTCCATTCCCAGGAATAAAGTAGTGCCCTACTTTGAAGTTAAGCTTGACTTCAAAGTAGGGTGTATGTAGACACTCTACTTCAAAGTTGCTTATTTTGAAGTTATTTTTGTAGTGTAGACACAGCCTCCACATAGTAGTAGAATCCATGAGTGCTTGCAGTTCAGCCCCTACGAGGAAGTATGACTTGACCTCACTCTTTAGCAACCTGTCTGAAGCACTCTCAGCCATCTTTGAAGGGAGCCATTCCCATCCCTCCTTTCCCTCCAGGGACAAGTAGTACCGTGCAGAGATCAAGATGGTGCGGAGAGGACAAATGAAAACTGTATGTTGGAAGGCCTTTAACATGTTCCCAAGGATGCTCCAAAGGTAAAATAGCTAAAGTCATTTCATGTAATTATTTTGGAGGTCTCCAGGCCACACTGCATCATTCTGAACTCAAACCCACAGTGATGCCAAAGGAAACCTTACAGCACACACAGTACTGCTATTGGGTGGAGCACCACAATGGCAATAGTAAAATGAACTCACACAGCACTTCCCTGCTGTGCAACTGGCAGCTGCAGAAATCTGGTGCTGAACATGTGGAGTTGTTTTAAGTAGGAGAAGAAAAAAAATTAGGTCATCTCATGTACATTTACATGGTCATACCCCACCAGTGTGCTTCTTGGTTATGTTGTGCCTTGGAGTCCCCATCATTGTTCAAAGTAAAGAATTCTTAAAGACTGACTCAGCAAAGAATCCCATTTCTGGGAGCTAAATGGGAAAAGGGCAGTATGGGGAAAATGATCTTGGAATCATTAATCCATAAGCTCCGATCAGATCTGCACAGCTTCCTCCTTTACACCTCAGAAAACTAACTGCACAGCTTAAAAAAACATATATACAAAACTCCAGCTGAGGATCTGAACTCTTTCTATAGAAGATGTACTGTCACGAGGGTTCATAGCTTAGCCCTGATAGTTTACCTATCATATCTGTCAGATCTTTCAGAGGAAAAGAAAAAAAAAACAACCTGTCTTCTTTGAGTGCTTGGAACAAACTGACTTGGGAGAAAATATATTAGCTGCTATCTTTAAATTATTCAGGCAGGATTTTTTTTTAAATTTTTTTATTGCAAGGAGGTAAACTGGGGTTTCCTCCTCCCCCTACTGCTTCTTGTTGAGAGGCTCACAGGATCACGGGTGAACCATCAGGCATAATTAAACAAATTGGCATTGCAAATCTCAGCAGAAATAATGTGCCTTTTGTGAAAAAACTCCCACCAGAAAGGATGAAGCTCCTACCCAAGTACTTTCTCCATAGGTCTAAAAATATGCCAAACCAGTTAGTTACTCATATGCTGCTCATAATAATGTCATAATTGAACTATCTATAAATGGCTTTATGCAAAGGAACATTGAACAAATGCAGCTGAATGCTCTTATATTGGAATCTTTTCTTTCTCACAATTAAATGTCATTATGAGAGATTTTACTCTTTTTTATATTTAATCAGGACTTGCAAAGTCTCAATATAAACAACATTTTTATTTGATCAGAGTTCATTATGAGAAGCAGCTACAGTATAGAAAATGCCTGAAATTACACCCTGGACTGGAAGTCTGAATACACTAAATGGAGGAGGGGGGGTAGTGGTGGCTGCTGTTTCAACCAAGCATACCTTTGCAATCTGGTGCATTTCCTTATGTGGCCTTGCTCTGGCTTATAAACCATTGGAATCAATTTCTTTTAAAAACACGTTTTTCAGAAACTTATTACGCACTTTAGAGATATATTATATACCTTCAGCAGCAAAGGAAGAAAAATTACAGGTGCAAAAGCAGCCCATTTTTCTAGCAGCTGAAAATGATGCTGTGTACTAGTCACAGGGGAACAGTAAAAATTACACTCCGACAGCAACAGGGCAGAAGCCCACAAAGCCACAGCAGCGCGAGTGGCACGGCCAGGCAGTGCTCTAATAAATCAAGATAATTCTCTGCCTGCCTTGAACTTAGACCTGACTACAATTCACTGGTACAGCAGGGGGAGAAAAAAAGTCTGTTAGTGGAATTCAGCTTTACTGGGGGGACGTGATTAGTCACTGGCCAGATTGAGCCTCGATTGCATCTAAATGGTCCACTTTATGAACCATTTATCTTCTGCTCAGACCATTTTCATTACACCAAAAACTGATGCTGAGCTACCAGCTGTAAGATACAGCCTGGTGAAAATTAATAACCCTTTTTTTTTTTTTCTGCAGGACTCCTGCATATGTGAGCAGGAGCATTTATCCCTGTTTTGTTGCTATTTGCATCCCAGCATCCCTGGCAGTCTTTCAATTTTCTCAAGTCTCTTAGCCTTTGCCCCCTGTTTCGCTTTTGCAACACAAACAATCCATCCTGTGCATTTAAAATTCTCTTAGCGCCCTGACACCGAGATATAGCCTTAGAGCAGGGAGCAGTTTACGCAGAAAAGGCTCTTATTAATTTCTCTGTCCTGCCTTCCTGCTAAAATATAGGGATCTTGAGATTACTGCTGGGTCCCTTAAAGACCATTTTGAGCAGTGCAATTTTAAAAAGGAGATCTTTATTAATACCTGCTTAGGCTACTGACTGCAGGGAGGGCAAAGGCGGTCTGGCTGTGATGGAAGATAGTCTCTTAGTGAAATAGAGTCACATGACTGATAATTCATGAACAGCCTATTGAGTTTTCTGTAGCTGCTGAGATATATGATGATATGATTACAATAACATACAATGAAATTATGGAGTATTAATGGCGCTTAACCACTGTCAGGAATTAAGCAGAATTAACATGAATCTTTCTCTGAGCAGACATAGTTTTGATAGGGCTGATTAAGGATTTGGCTATCTGAGGAAACTCATTATAGTATTAATTAGGATACAATGAGCACCAAACTGTGTTGTTTTGGCAGATTTCTGCATGGTGCCACACAATTGGTGAGAGGCTTAAAGCTCATCATATCAACCTTGAAGTTTTTGGAATCAATACAACTCCCCCCCCCCCGCATCACAGCCCCCGTTGCATATGATTGATTTTAAGCTTATCTTTTCTTTGCCTTTTAGAATTAAAATCATCCTCATAATCATTCAAGAAATAAATATTTTTTATTTTATATTCTAAGACAGCAGAAATATATGTTTTCTTTAACCTTGAGAGGATATACCATTATGCTGTGCCAAGACACACCTATTTAAAATATTTTATTTTACTTTGACCATACTGAATATCTTTTTATTACATATAGTTTAAAATGTCTTAGGTAAGTTGGAGAAACAGATTTTTTTTAAAAACCACATAATTATTTGAAAATGTTCTTATCTGTACTTTTCTATATTGCTTGTTTGTACAATACCTACATTAAGGGGAAAGCCTTCTTAAACAAAAGAACAAATAATTAAATGGTATTAGAGAAGAAGATCCCTATTCAGATATCTTCCTTTTTAAAAAGTCTTTCCCAAATGAGATTGGAGATTGGCCTGGGAGGCAGAGGACATGCAGGAGCTGTTTTGCAAAACCAGTCAGCCATACATGGTTAGTGGATGGCTGTGGGCTGACCATATTGCTAAAAAGAGAACTGTGTGCACTAACTTAGGTGCCCAAGTTTGAAACTTGGGCGTCCGTAAGTTATACTTCAATGTTTACTGTACTGCCTCTGTGTCTGAAACAGAATCTACAGAGCAGTAAATCTAGCTGCCTACGGAAAGAACTCTCATATAATGATTAACAAGTAAATGAGAAAGACCCCTTGGCTAGCTTCAGCCTGAGGGCTCAGGAAGGTACATGCTACTACACACTTTCACCGAGGAAGGAATTTGTGCCCTTTTGGAAGCGGGAGGGGAGATACACCTATAGGGGGAGGGAAGACAGCAGAACCATGGCTGCCCTCTACTGGGGACTCCTTAGGGGAGAGATGCTAGAAGTCTAGTCCTGGAGGCTGAGGCTGATTGAGGAATGTGCTGAATTATTACATAGCTGCGGTACCCTGGTCCTTCCTCCATTCTGTTACAGTGGCATTAGCCAAAATATTAGGAAACTCCACAACTCTTGCGGAGGAGGAGTGAAAGCCTTTTCTCTGATGGGTCTTTTCAGCATTAAGAGTCTACTACCTGTGTTCCACTGACCAGTGTTTTTTTACAGCAGCAGGGCCAGTGGAAAGACCTTTGCACCCATGTATGGTCCGAGTGCCGGTGATACTTTTTAAAGTTACTTATAGTCCTACTTACAACAGCATCATTAATAAATAAAGACATAAATAAAGATGTGGGGTTTTCTGTTTAGTGTGATCCTTGGCCTTGTTTTGCTTTGATGAGTGCTCCAGTAGGGGCCCCATGGCTGGGGCTGCGGCCCTGCCTCAGGAGCTCCCCGGCCCTGTGCTCAGACAGGGTTCTGCATCGGGGCTGTGGTCCCACTCCCCAGTGGGGACACCATAGCGAGGCTCCAGCTACTGCCCCATGCTCCAGCAGGGGCCCTGCGGTGAGGGCTCTGGCCCCAGCTCCATGCTTCGGTGGAGCGTCCCACAGCAAGGTCTCCAGCTCCATCCCTGCACCACCATGGGTGGTCTGGGCCCGGCCGTGCTCCTGCTTCCTCCCATGCTGCATGAAGGAGGAGGGGCAGGGCTGGAGCCCCTACTATGTGCCACTCCATATAGGCTCAGGTACCAAGAGAGGCACGGTTGCTGGCGGTTGCCGATCCCTGGCCTAAGAGAATCAGACTTTAGTGGCTAAAACATGGAGACTGGAGTCAGGAGTCTTCAATTCTGCTCCTCACGTCACCTGTTCTATTCAGGGAGATCATGCAAGGTGCTAAATGCCTTCAATTTCCGAGTTAGAGGGAGATTGATCAATCCCTTTATCTATGACTTAGTTTATACAGCTGTAAAATGTAAACAGCAATCCTTACTTGTCTCCCAAGAGAGTTTTGGACCTAATTAACATTTATAGAATGCTTTGAATTATTCTGGGCTTGTCTACGTCATGTGTAAGTCAGCACCGATAATGTGAATATTCTAGTTTACAGACTGGGTGGACCCTGCTGGCATGCACTCAAAGCTCTTTAGTATGTGATAACACAGTACTGAGAGAATATGGTAATGTGCGCTAGAGATCTTTGAGTGCATGCCAGCAGGGTCCATACAGGCCAGTTAGTGCATTGGAAAAGGTTCAGAAAAGGGCAATCAAAATGAGCAGGGGGTTGGAAGGAGTGCCCTATAAAGAAAGATTAAAAAGACTTGGATTTTTCAGTTTAGAAAAGAGGAGACTAAGTGGGGGTAGATATGACAGAGGTCTATAATATGATGGGTGTGGAAAAAGTGAATAAAGAAGAGTTATTTATTCCTTCCCATAACACAAGAGCTAGGGGTCACCAAATGAAATTAACAGAGGGAAGATTTAAAACTAACAACAGGAAGTTTTCCTCCACACAGGGCATGGTAGGCCTGTGGAACTCTTTGCTAGAGGATGTTGTGAAGACCAGAACTTTAACAGAGTTCAAAAAAGAACCAAATAAATTCATGGAGGTTGGGTCCATCAATGGCTATTGGCCAGGATGGGTAGGAATGGTGTCCCTAGCCTCTGTTTGTCAGAGGTTGGAAATAGATGACAGGAGAGGGATCACGCCATGACTACCTGTTCTGTTCACTCCCTCTGGGGCATCTGACTTTGATCACTGTTGAAATACAGGATACTGGGCTAGATGGACCTTTGGTCTGACCTAGTATAGCCATTCTTATGCTCTTATGACATGCTGGTGACACACGGGTGCACAGTAAGGCACCATGGATACAAGCTCCCTGATGAAAATTGCTTTATAAGTTTAAGTTATTATGAAGTGATCCTGATCCTATAAGGCTGAGGCTAGAACCATTACTGTACTATACCTATTGCATTATTATTAATTACTACAATGGAACAAAATTTTTCCAAAAGCAATTATTTTCTGCCAGAAAATGGTGTTCGCTGAAATAGAAACTTTCTGCAGAAACATGTTGGTTTTGACAACATTTCATTTTGAACTCCCTCGACATCTTGAAGCATTTCAGTGATGTCAGAATGCTGTGTTTCAATATTTTTGTTTCACAATACTGTGGTTTTTGTTTCAAAATGACTTTTGACTTCAGAAACATTTTTACTGTATATTAAATTTTGTCTTTAAAATGTTGAAAACTGAAAACAATCTTTTTAAAGCTAGTTTTGCAGGGAAATTTGAAATTCAGTTTTTCATTCTCATTTGGAAGAGAAAAAATAGAACTTGCAGAGTGGAAATTTCAGGTCCAACACAGATCTACTGAGTAACCTTTCTTTCATTGTGGATGAAAGGAAGGATCTAGCCAGGGCATGGTATTGTGTCACTCACTACAATATCTAGCCAAAAGGAGACTACATAATTCCCTGACACCAAGAAAAGGAAACAACAGGTCAGTGAGGTCCAGGCTCAGTGGAGAGGTAGATGCTATGTGTGAGCTGGAGCAACAGGTTGGACAAATGCAGCAACCTGGGAGTTGGTTGCACAGGGAAGGCTGGGCAGCAGGCATCCTCAGATCCAGGAATGAAAACTGAGGACATGCCTTCACTACAGGCTGGATCAATGGGTAGTGATGGATCCTGTGGGGTCAATTTATTGGGTCTAGCACAGGGGCGATAAATTGACTGCCGAGTGCTCTTCCATTGACTCAGGTATTCCACCAAACTGAAAAGAGCAAGGAGATCCGACAGGAGAGCATCAGCTGGAGACTTGCTGTGATGAAAACACCACCGTGAGCAGACCTAAGTATGTTGACTTTAACTATGGTATTTACACAGCTGAAGTGGCATTACATAGTTTGTCAGCCCTTGGTAGTATAGACAAGGCCTGAGTGCGAGACAGGGAGGGTCCTGCAGGGGTTTCAGCAAGAAGCTACCCCAGAGTGTCCGGCAATCAGGAAGTGCAGTAGAAACTGCAGGTGTGGTGAGGATCCCAAGTGGGGTCTGTTACCTTTATGCCCCTGTACAGGATTGCCCAAGAAGCAGGGTTAGAAAGAGTTTTGATCTCTTCTCGCAGCTGTTAAAAGAAAGAGAGTTTGCTCGGGTACTTTCACCTTTTGTTTCTGGTAGCTCCAGTGGAACCATCCTCTGCTACAGCCTCAGAATCTGTGAAAGTTACATGTGCCCACTGAGGGTGTAGAGCCCATGGAGCTTAATTCTTGGAGTACCGGTAGCACTTGCCTCTGGGCCTGATGTACACAGAAGACACTGCTCGAACTGTAATAGCGAATGGCATAATGCACTCACAACAACACTCAGTCAAAGACGGTGTTGATTAAATTATATATACTAAGAAAACTCTTATTTCTCCTCACCTGTTAGGGCAGAGCATGAAAGAACTGAAATATCCACTATGAAATTCTCCCTTTTCAACTTTCTGTGCCATTCCTGTGTACCCCCACTTCTATTATGAAACTGAACAACTTCCTTGTATAAAATGATCACCCCAGAGCTTTACTGATAATCTTAAGCAGCTCACAATATGGCTCCTTGTAGCAATGCATTTCCCACCTGTCTTCTCACATTCCCAAGCTCTGCTAGTTCAATATGAAAGACCAAGAAATAAGCCTCACACCCAGACTGCTGATGCAAAATCCACTTTGGGGTTGATTCTGATGAAGATCTGTGAATTTTACCATTCACACACACACCTAAGCTGTGTCGACGCTAGCCAATTTTTTTCAAAACCCCAGGCCCTCTTTCGAAAGAGCGCACAGCGTGTCTACACCCACTGCGCACTCTTTCAAAACTGAGATTGATGGGACGTGCCACCAGAATCGAAAGCACTCTTCCAAACATGAAATAGGGAGAGCCCCGCTTTCGAAAGCCTTTTTGAATGAGGACTTGTGTCGACTCTCCACACCCCACTCTTTTGAAAGAGTGGGGTCCACCATGGGGGTGATCAGCTGTTAGGTAGAGACAAGCAGCCCAGGACCTGCGGGGCTCTATGGTCTGTACGTGCTGCATGTCTTAAAGCCACATGCACCCAGAAACCCCGTTGCCGGAAGCTGAGAGTGCACAGGCAGCAGCTGCTACATGTGCTGCCCCTGCATACCTCAGTGTGACCCAGATCATCAGGTTGCTCACAATGGCCATTACCCAGGCAAGTCAGGAGCCCCAAGGCCCCCACTCCAAGCATGGCCATGGCTTGCACGGGTCCAGCCACGGAGGGTGGGGAATAGCAAGCCCCCTCCTGGATGGAGCATGAGCTATAGGACCTGCTGGGCCTTTGGCAGGAAGAGGAGGTGCTCCAGGTCATGGGCATGAAGCAGAGGAATCAGGCTGCTTTTGCCTGGCTGGCTGAGGGTCTGAGGTCCCTGGGTCATGCTGCCTGCACTCTTGACCAAGTGAGAAGCAAGGTCAAGGACTTGTGGCAGTGGTATGCCTAGGCCTGGGACTCCGCCAGCCAGTCGGGGGCCACCCCTGCTTCATGCCCTTTCTACTGGGTGCTCGGGAGCCTCTTGGGGCCCCAGAACACCCCCTCCTCACCTGCTGTCCTGGATATGTTGGCTGAGGAGCCCCAGCCCAGAGATGGTGAGGAGCCAGGACCATCGGCCAGCCCCACAACACCAGGGCCGGAGCCAGAGCCAGCAGCGCTGGGGAGTGGTCGAGTGAGGAGGGGGGCCTTGTTATTGACCTCCCCTCCTGCACCTCCAGCTGGGCCTCAGCCAGTTGCCCATCTTCTGACCTTTGCAGTGGACCCTCAGGTATCTACTCGACAGGGCACACATCCCAGATCAGAGAGTGGGGGGCTCCATATCCTCCTGAGGGCCTCTTATGTCCCCAGCAGACCCTGGCTGGCTACAGCCCAGCTGGGCTGTGGCCTTGGGATGGTGGCATGGCTTCCAGTGCCCTTCAGCACCCTCTCCCATGGACAGTGCCACATCCCGCCCCCCAGGGGGAGGGTTTGGGGGGCAGACCGCACAAGGGGACCTCCCACAGGGGTCCAGGACCCCCACCTGCACCCTGGGCCTCTAGTATCACCCGGCCATCTGACAGGGGACTAGGACCCACTGCCCATAGGAGGACAGGGGGTGTGGGCCACGGGGAAGGGGTTGGTACTCACTGCCTGTCCCTCTCTACCCTCCTGTGTCTGCATCCATGCCATCTGAGGGATGGGAGATACTCATACCTTCCATCATCCTGGACAGCCCCTGCAGTCGAGGGACAGTGACTGGACGGAACCACCCCCAACACCAGGGTGTCCCTGCTCCCAGAGGAGCCAACGGCACGTGGCAGAGGACCACCATATCGCTGCCTCTGTCCGGAGGCACGTGAAGCTGGAGATTGGCACCTCTGCCTTGAGGAGGGGGAGGTCACTTGACACCGGGAGGCCTGGGGGGAATTTATGGGGGCATTCTGGGATGTGGTGGTCACGTCCTAGGAGCTGCTGGCCTGAATGCTCCCTCCCTCCAGCACTCGACAGTCAATTAATCACCTCTGTGTGATAAATTGACCCCACAGGAGCCATTGCTACCAATTGATCCAGCCTGTAGTGTGCATGTCCTCAGTCTTCATTTCTGGATCTCAGTTTGCCTGCTGCCCAGCCTTCCCTCTGTCAGCAACTCCCAGGTTGCTGCCCCCTCCTCCCCTGTTGCCTCCTGTTGCTCCACCCACTGCCCCATCTGCCAGCCCCCCTGGGAGAAGCCCGCCCCCCACCAGCACCCTGGGAGTGGGCCCTGCTGTGCCATACTGCCAGGCTGGGGCTGATCCCTGGCCCTACCTCCCCATTCTCTCCACCCACTCTGGGGACTCCGAACTGGGGGGGGGGTCACAGCTCCCAGGGCTGGCATGGGTCGCAGCCCTCCACTCCTGTCCCAGAGTAACGGCTCCCCAGGTGGGCCACCCAGGTGCCCTTCCTGCTGTAAATAGTTAATATGGTTATGTTATTCATATACAGCATTAAGAACACATTTTTTTAGTGCAGAATACAATTGTTTATTTTTTCCCACAACCCCGCATGTTTTATGCTCACTGGGGGGGGCAGTGTGCGGGAGGTGGTGACAGGGGGTGCGCAGGGTGGAGGGGAATGTGCAGTGGACCCATCGGGGGGGGGCATGACAGCACTCACTGGGACCCCTGGGTAAAGTACTCATGCAGAGTCTCGTGGATGCGGGCCCCCTCATGGTGGGCATGGTGGCTAGGGGTTGCAGCCGGTTTGGGGTAGTCTGTGTCAGACTTGGCAGCTCACCTCTGTATAAAGGTGTCCTCCTTACTCTCCACAATATTATGGAGCATGCAGCAGGTGCCCACGATGTGGGGGATACTGAGGATGCCCACATCCAGGCATGCCAGGACACAGCACCACTGGCCCTTGAGGTGCCCAGAGGTGTGCTCAACCACATTGTGGGTGTGGTTGAGCTGGGTGTTGAAGTGCTCCTGGCTGGGGGTGGAGTGGCTTGTATAGGGGCGCATGAGCCAGGGCTGGCGGAGATATGCGGCATTGGTCACCAGGCACAGGGGCCCAGGGTGCCCCCAGCGGAATCTCACACTTGGAGATGTAGGTCCTGGCCTCCAGCTGGCAACACAGGCCTGAACTGTGTAGCACCTGCATATTGTGAGAGTAGTCAGGCCAGCCCACACAGATGTCCTGGAACCAGCCCTGGCTGTCCACCATGGCCTGCAAGAACACAGAATGATAGCTTTTTCAGGTGACATATTGTCCTCTGCTGTGCTCCAGGGCACGGATGGGTATATAGGTCCTGTTGAGGGCTCCAAAGCAAATTGGGAACCCAAGAGCAGTGTCCAGGTCCCCGATGTGGATCACTCTCTGGAGGAGCATTGTGTTGAGGGTGTGCACAACCTGCATGGGGTGGGGAGACATGCCCACCCATGCAGGGCATGCCAGGCCCTACTCTGGTCACACCCCAGATCCCCTGTATGGGCCCCCTGGCCCAGGCCCCGTGTCTGGCCCCCTGTCCTGGCCCCCTCATTGGGTGCGTGGCCCAGCCTTTCTTATCTGCATCATGATGGCCCCAACTGTGGCTTTCCCCCACCAAATTGGTGTCCCACGGAGCAGTAGCTGTCTGGAGTGGCCAGCATCCAGACAGCTATCATGATCCTCTTCTTCACGGGAAGAGTGATCTGTATCCAAGTGTCCTGGTGTCTCAGGGTGGGAGGTCAGCCACTGGCTGAGCTCCAGAAACATCTGTTGCCGCATCTGCAAATTCCACAGCCACTGGTTGTCATCCCACTCTCCCATGACCAGATGCTCCCACCACTCCAAGCTGATGGGGTAGCTCCAGAGCTGGTGGAGCACCCTGTGGTGGGGCACTGAAGGAGCTGAGGGTCTGGGACATCCCCGCCTGCCGCTGGAGTGGGTGAGGGGGCTCCCCCAACAGGAGCTGCAGGATGGCCACCACTGCAGTGGCCAGTAGGGCGACCACTCTGCTGGTGGCAGTCAGAAGGGTTTCCAGCTGCTGCTGGTCCATGTTCTGTCCTGCAGGCACTGTGTCTGTGGAGCTGTGCAGGCCAAGGGGGTTGGGGAGGGACCTTTAAAGGAGAGGTTGGCTGCAGTCCTGGAGGGGTTTTACCGTCATGCAACCCCATCCATGGCGTTTCCTGGCCCTTTCTTTCAAAAGAGAACGTGGGTAAGTGTAGACGTTCTCTTTTGAAAGGATGGATGGCTCTTTCAATGGTGTGAGTTGACAGCGCCAGCCCCAGGCTATGTGTACATGCTCCCTTTTGAAGGGCATCTTTCGATTTGTCTTTTTTGAAAGGTGCCCTTTCGAAAACATGCTCTCATGTAGACGTAGCGTTAGTGTTGCAGAAATAGAGGTGGGAGTGCGTAAGAGGGATGACCAAGACTGTATCTGTAAAGAAACAGGAAACTTGTGGATATGCAGAATGTATAGAATAGAATTTCTGTCAGAGAGCTAACTGACTCAATGGCTATATCTGCATTAGGGAAAACTTCGAAATGGCCATGCTAAAGGAGGCAGAATTATTTGCAGCCGACCGAAATCGTTGGCAAGCACTTGTTGCCCAATGTGCCCAGATACACAAGCAGACCTAAGTTTAAGTAAGTCAGTCTAATGGCCAAATGGGAGAATACTAATGAGGTGCTGAAATGAATATTCAGCACCTCATTAACATGTTGCCGGACACGGCACTTCAAAAGTGCTGCATTTCGCTCATGCGTGGATCAGCTACACGGGGGTCCTTTATGTTAGGAAAGGGGGATTTCGACATTTGTAGGGTCGTAGACAAGCCACGTGTGAGCTAAACACGGCACTTCCGAAGCGCTGTGGCTGGCAGCATGATAATGAGGCGCTGAATATTCATTTCAGTGCCTCATTAGTATTCTTTGATTTGCCATTAGCATGGCCATTTTGAAGTTTTCCCCTAGTGTAGACGTAGCCTATCTATTGCAGGTATTTCTAAGCCTCTGACCTTTGTGATGCCTAAGTGAAAGAGCATAAATTAGCTGAAGATGCAGCGCCAGTCTGCTTGCTATGCAACACAAGGGAAAACCCTATCTTAGTACTCGGTAGGGTGCACTGGCTCCCTATTAAATGTCCCACCAAATCTGAACAATAAAATAAAATAAAATAAAATCCTGGTCTTGATTTTCAAAGTCCTCAGTGAGCTGTGCCTCAGTTCTCTCAGGGACTGCTTCTCTCTTCATGGTCCTGACCTGCAAACAGCCAGCAAGGGTAAGACTCGCAGAAACATGATACAAGCCCTTGACTGGACACACAGGTCCCAAACGATATCCAGCCCCTAAATGAATGCACATAGTTCTTAGAATCAGGTTGCCAGAGCAAATGCAGGGCTGAACTGACCTTGCTATGAATAGACATCTAAAACTTGGTTTTTCATTCAATATTCCTGGCAGCGAACTTGTTTACAACATTATTTGGGGAAAGCAAATCCAAAAGGAAGGAGCATGCACTTCCCCCAAGTGTTAACAATTATTTTCTCTATTCACTCAGCAATCAGTAAGAGACCAAACAAATGAATGGAAAAGCTACTGTACAGCCTCCTCCTACTGTCTGGTCGGAATGGAGACGACTGCAGGGGGAGTGGATGGCAGACGGGTGACTGCATGGGAAAGACAGGGTAGATTATGTGGGCAGGGTTTGGGGTAAGCCAGGAGAAGGGGTTCCATGGGTTTGGTTCAGATTCAAACAAGCATCTGAACATTTAGTTGATTAACCCAGAACAAACCTACAACACTCACTACAAGCACTTATAAATATCAGCATTAATAAAACCTTTCTGATTCACATGATTCCATAGCACAATTTTCAGAAATGTAAATACCGCCATATAAATAAAGGTAAAAGCTGAGTACAGAAATATACCTGATGGGTTTTGTCTGAGAGTCAAGTTAAAAGGTATAAATAATTCCAATAGCATGATTGCACAATAAAGTAAAAAAACTCCTCAAGGAGAATGGTATATATTTCATTTATAATACATCGCTCCCTATGTTTACAACTGAAATACATCTTTCCCTGGGGATTGTATCATCTATTCTTTCAAATCAATGTTTAAAATTAAATGGGAATTCTCAAGACAGGGAGACTCTTCAGTTACCAGTCCTTCCCAATTGACAATCTTTCTTTCATGTTTCTCTTTAATACTCAGTCCAAGGTTTGAAATTAATTAAAAGATATCCTTTCTCTAATCTTTTGATTATTAGCTTTAACAATTTATTTTCAGAATGTTATAGTAACTTCATCTTTAAGAAATTAATCCAAATTGTTATTAAAGGTACAAAATGTATAATTGTCTAGCCAATAACTGGGGGTGGGGTAGGGGCAGGGGGAATTGCAGAAAATTGTGGGTTCTTGATGCACAGGGCTGACCGAGTGGGCAATATAATGCATACGTACATTTTGTTTAACGGTGAAATACTTTTATTAATATCACATTTAAATGAGTATTGTTCATGGAGCCATGGATATAACCTCAATTGATCCATTAGTTTGAGTAGTCTTGGGACAGTTCTTTGTCACCTAGATCTTTCCCTTAGTTCATAGACCCTACTTGTGTTGGAACCTCAGCAAAGAGGCCAAGACTTGCATGGGGAAATGAAGACTGAACTATACTCTGAGATCTCAAGAGATCCCTGCAGGTTAAGGTCGGCCTACATTTTGGGCCAGATTACTGCACATTTGGCTAGTGTCCACGATCCATCGATCATTCTGTCTGTCACCTTGTAGCATGCTAATCACTCTGCTATCCATGTCTGATCTGAGTTCATACACCATTATCTGTTCTGAAGTGGATTTCAGAGGCCAGCATTGTTAGCGTTTTTCATCAGGGCCAGCCAGTACAGCCCTCCTAGAGTGGCCAGGGCTGAGACACAGATCCCATCAGTCTATCCCAGCCCTATTTTGATTAAGATACATACTAAATTCTGTAACTGGAAGTGTGTAGATGGACCTCTGCACCTCTGTGGAGCCTCATTGATTTCAAGTACCAGAGGGGTAGCCGTGTTAGCCTGGATCTGAGAAAGCAACGAGGAGTCCTGTGGCATCTTATAGACTAACAGAAATGCATGAGCATAAGCTTTTGTGGGTAAAGACCCACTTCATCAGATGCATCTGATGAAGTGGGTCTTTACCCATCAAAGCTTATGCTCGTACATTTCTGTTAGTCTATAAGATGCCACAGGACCCTCCGTTGCTTTTTCACTGATTTCAGTGGAACTCCTTGAGAGCCTAAAAACGGATCTGCATGGTACGGAGACTTTCCAAAAAAAAAAAAAAAAGTAGAAAAGAACAGCTTTGCAGGAAGTACTGAAAACACATTAAAAATAATGTACCTGTAAAATCTCAAGTCAGCTGTATTAGAATTTTCGATCACTCCAGTGCACATTCTCTCCTCAGTGTCCACTAGCAACTGTTTCTGACTGGTGATGGAGAAACCTGGAGATCTGAAGTAGCTCCTAAGCACCCATCCTGAAATCTGTTCTATGCAGGGCCATTTTTAGGAGCTCGGAGGTCCATCCACAGTTCTCCAAGTGTACGGCGAAGAACTTTGTATTTATCTTAATGAAAGCAAAGCTAGGCTAGACTGACGGAATCTATTTCTTCTCTTATGAAAAGAAAAGAAGGAAGAAGCCAATGCTGTTACAAAGTCTGCTAATGAGGTCACACTTCATTCAATACAACTGGAAACACAGTTTTCTGATACTTCATGAAAATTGATAATGTAATAAGACTTTTATCACAGATTAGTTTGAAATGGAATTTGTTAAAAAGATTGGCTAGAAAGTAACTATAACAGTAAGACTAACATATTAGATCAGCAATTTGACGACTTTTGTTCTTTCATGTCACATTAGCAACTTTCATATATATTTTTTCAATTTTCATATTGTATTAGTGACATTTGCAACTTATGAGCAACTTTGCATATATTCTAGTAGAAAGATTTTTTTGTGCTGTGTTGGCAGCTTTCATATTTTATTTAGGATTTTAACTTACTGTCAAATGTTCTGTTCCCCAAAGATGAAAAGAAAGTCAATGATACTACATTTTAAAAAATTCTTAATACAAGTACTGGTGACAAGTGCTGCAGCTGCTATGAAGGGAGAAATCTCTAAGCTCTGAAGTTTTTAGCTATGCAGATGTAAAAGTGTATGTTATAGTTAACTAAAACTTCCCCAGCATCACTCACTAACTAGCTGAGAAGGTGAATTGAAAAGAACTTGGAAAGTTGTTGGTTGCCTTCCCCTGATCAGACTATTCTGCTCACTGTTAAGACTCCAGTGTGAATAAGTGATGGATTATTTGACTGATGTAATTTACGGCATGCCATATGACAGCCTATTTCAGAGTGTATGAGGTTTTTTTACATTCCATGGTAGTGTAGTACCTGCTGCTGAAACAAGAGATTACTCTCTTTGGCCCAACGGTAATTTTATAGTACAACAACGTACCTAGCCACCTCCTACTGTATTTCATCACCCACTTCAGTCAGTTTTTGACAGATAGACCTTAGTTTTTGGAAAGTGAAGCAGTATGGAGCTGGCTCAGAGTCTTAAAAATACATCAAGGGTGAAAAAACTGGAGCTAAATAAATAAGTAAATAAATAAATGCGCTAATAAAATCAAGGAAGCAGCAGCTCTCAGCTTTGTTGTTTTTACAGGCTATCTGGAATGGAAAGGGCAAATGTCATACTGTGTTTCTGCATGGTGCTTGCTTTGAGAAGTACAGTAAACCCTTGAAATATGCAATTTCAAGTTGTGCTTAACTCACATTACTGGGAGTTAAGCACAACTCAAAATCCTGCTCCCCACTATCCCTGACTCAAACCCCCCGCATCTCACACAGCCCTGGTCCAACCCCTCCTCTGGCACCTGCTCACCACCCGTGCGTATGTCTCCAGCTCAATCCCACCAGCCCCGGCTGAATCCCCCTGGTTCCATGCAGCCTCCATTCAACAACCCCTCCTGCAGCCCTGCTTACCACCCACATCTGATCAAACCCCCTGGCCCTAGTTCAACCCCCCCACCAGCTCCAGCTCACCCCTGCACCCCTGTGCGCAGCCCTGGCTCCGGCTCACTACCCCACATGTGCAGCTCTGGCTCAACCCCACCTGGCCCTGGTTCATCCCCCGCTCCACCCCAGCTCACCTCCTGAGCATGGCTCCGGCTCACCAACCCTGCACATGGCTTGAACTCAACCCCCACGCCCCAGTTCAACTGCTCCCCAAGCATCTTTGGCTCAACTCTACCCACTGCCTCCCCTAAGCCCTAACACACCCCAGGCTTAGCTCCCCTTCCACGGCCCCAACTCACCCCCAGGTTTAACCCTCCACAGCTGACCCCCCACAACCCCAGGACTTTCCTTTCACAAGGAGCTCCAGATGCTCCTGCTGCTTCCCTAGCTGCAGAACCTGTGTTCCGCTGGGGAAAAATGCCTCCCCCGACTTATGCCACATTTAAGTTAGGCGAGGGTGTGTGGGAATGCAACCCTTGTGTAAATCAAGGCACTACTGTACTGGCAAAGTGAGTAGGCTTTTGATTTATTTTAGTTTCCTTGCGTTTCCTTCACCAATCTGCACAACCCATTCCATTTTTATACAAATATATTTAAACAAAATCAGACAACATATTCCATAGGAACTTCTTGTAAAAGAAAAGAATGCCAGCAGCCTAATATACGTGGGAAGCTTTATACTAACGTGACTCCCTGATTTTGAGAAGAAAACTCTTTTGCTGGGGCAGATGCCAAGGATCAGGATCTAATGAGAACATCTGAATGTAATTGGAATGACATTCAACTTTCAAAAGTGCACAAGTGGCTGAGGCACTTTTGAAAATGTTACCCATGGCATTGTATCTAATTTGCTCTAACTCCCCATCATAGTAACTTGCTCACATGATGACAGCTGCTTCAGTTTTATGAGGCTATGTGTGACCACGTCCCCAACCAACTGGGCTGATGAGCAAAGGTCTATTTGACTTCATTTGTGTAGCAGACTGTAGAAGCTGAGCCTATGGTTTCAATATATGGAGAGAGAACTGGTGGACCAATTTAGGCAATTTCTTTTTGCTCTTGTCATGGAAGGGAAAAAGTGACATGGCTGCTCTTAAATAGTATATGCAAGCAGGGAAATTAAGTGGTTCTGGGACCTGTCCTTGGCTTTGGCAGCTTATGTAGTCTTCTGGGCCATGAGCACAGAATTAGGCAATGTCTACACTAGACTAAGTCTTAGACTAGACTAAGACACAGACATGCGATTCTAGTTATGCCAGTTGTGTAGCTGAAATAGACGTACCTGAGCTCGGCTAACTTGGCTGTCTATACAGGAGAAGAGTTTACGGGAAAGTCTGTATGGGAGAGTTTCTGCAACACCTGAGAGGTTTCTACCAGACGTGCAAAATCAAACCCGGGAAGATTGACCCTGAGTGGGTCAATCTTTTGGGATAGTGTAGGCCTGTCCTTATATGCTTAATGTGGTACAACACCGACTTTTAAATGTCACCTGAAGAGGTGGTACTTCAAGTTGCAGGACCTACTTCCTTTCTGATGAGCTGCAATGCACATGCCCAGCCAGAGGCTAAATTGCCACCAGACTAGAAACCCATCTGACAGTTCTCTTAGTACTGGCAATGGTAGACACACTCCATCCTCTTGACTGCTAAAGCTCTCTTGAATTACCTTTTCCCCCCTTACTTCACAGCAACAACCGAACACCTCCCCATACTATGAAAAGCATTCAAAATGGCCAGAGAGCACTCCCATGGAACATACACAAATATTTATTTGTGATTGCATTTGCTGTGCTTTGGCTTCCTTGTGTACAATGGTGTGAATAAATTCTGAACCATGTGGATGGCTGCAGGTAAGCAAAGACAAAACAAATCAATGGATTTTATTCACAGGGACTATTTGTTAATGCTTACATTATTCTTTTTGGCCCAGCATTAGAGAGGAGGTGGTGGTGGTGGTCTGATGAACGAAAGTGCTTTCCCAACACCCCTAGCAAACAACAGGCGGAGACAAGAGTGTGACACATATACAAAAATTGTTACCTGTAATGAGACAAAGGAGCATTCAGTAGGATGTATTCCCCAGGGACTCCTGCTGGACACTGCTGTGAGGTCTTGAGCACCCACAACTCCTCTCCAAGTCCGTGATATTTAAGAGTACTCACTACCTTCCAGGCGAACTTAGTAACTGACCTGAACAGTGCTAACTAAGTGTTCACAACTAAGTTCTCAATCGCAGCCACCAGTGGTGCTGGACATTTTTTTCTGGGTACTGTTTGATTAAATACTTTCATCCTTCAGAAGGGACGATGATGGAATGTTCTTTGATGAAGTCTCATTTTAGATTAAGAAAGGCAAAGCAAATAGGCATGTCAGTTAGAAGCAAATTAGAAGGGTCTGTGTTTACTTGCAATGTACAGCTGTCTCGCTAGTGGGAAGGCTCATTGCCCTGGCCAGCTGCTGTCAGGTGTCAGTGAGAACATAAGGCATTGGCAGCATTCTGCCTTAACACCTGCTAATAAAAACCACCTATAACTGTGAAGTCAAGTTTCCTGTTTACAACAACACTCCTAAAAGTCTTCTGATCCTCCCAGTGGTCTACTATTATCTCTTTACTTTCCTTTTCTGACAGCTTTTTCTTCTACTTTTTGCCTTTTCCAACAAATTTCATGCTTTCCCCTCCTTCTATGTAAGTCTTTAGATATCTCTTGCTTCCCAAAACTGGAGATCTTTCCATGTGTATCTCAGTCTGGCCTCACCTGTCATCCCAAATACCCATTGCCCTGAATTTCAGATTTCTGACTGGCACATGCCTGTTCAGCTTCTCTTGTAGCTCTTAAAGGCATAATTCTCCCTCCCTTCCCATGCACCAAATAGCAGCTACTTCTGCTAGGAAATTAAAAAAAGATGAAAAATATATTGCCATTGTCATTTTAATAGCAGATACACTGTCTCTTAAGATGAATAATAATACTATGGTCTCTAAAATGGCTAGACTTGATCTGTTTAATCACTGTGTGCAGCAAAGCCTTTTAGATTTTGTCTATACCTCTAGAGATATAATCTCTAGGTACGAGGGATCAAACGTGCTTTTCTAGAAGGATAGCGTCCTTGACAAACTCTTTTTATTTCATTTTTTAGGCAAAACTTTTTCTTTTAAGAAAATGTAGCTATTAACATTTATGATAAAAAGGTGCCAACTTGATAACCTTAAAAACTGAAATCCCATGTTTAATCACGAAGCACCAGCAAAATCACTGGCAGTGAAAGCAACCCCACGTTACCCTGCCAATGATTTTGATGTCCTCTGACTAGCACTGCTGGAGAAAAGATAGGCCAAGCACTGGAGATTTGAATTATCTCAGGCCAGACAGATGCCATTTTTGAGGGTGGCCTGAAATAGCTACTTCAAAATAAGTGCTATTCCCTGTCTTAACAGAATGTCTTCCAAAATAGTTATTTTGAAATAGCTAATGTTTTGAAATAACCACTTTAGTCGTGTCTACACGTGCACGCTACTTCGAAGTAGCGGCACTAACTTTGAAATAGCGCCCGTCACGGCTACACGTGTCGGGCGCTATTTCGAAGTTAACATCGACGTTAGGCGGCGAGACATCGAAGCCGCTAACCCCATGAGGGGATAGGAATAGTGCCCTACTTCGACGTTCAACGTCGAAGTAGGGACCGTGTAGTCATTGCGCGTCCCGCAACATCGAAATTGCGGGGTCCGCCATGGCGGCCATCAGCTGAGGGGTTGAGAGACGCTCTCTCTCCAGCCCCTGCGGGGCTCTATGGTCATCGTGTGCAGCAGCCCTTAGCCCAGGGCTTCTGGCTGCTGCTGCTGCAGCTGGGGATCCATGCTGCAGGCACAGGGTCTGCAACCAGTTGTCGGCTCTGTGGATCTTGTGTTGTTTAGTGCAAGTGTGTCTGGGAGGGGCCCTTTAAGGGAGCGGCTTGCTGTTGAGTCCGCCCTGTGACCCTGTCTGCAGCTGTGCCTGGCACCCTTATTTCGATGTGTGCTACTTTGGCGTGTAGACGTTCCCTCGCTGCGCCTGTTTCGATGTGGTGTTGCGCAACGTCGAAGTTGAACATCGACGTTGCCAGCCCTGGAGGACGTGTAGACGTTATTCATCAAAATAGCCTATTTCGATGTCGCTACATCGAAATAAGCTACTTCGAAGTAGGCTTCACGTGTAGACGTAGCCTATGTGTGCAGACTATGTATTTTGAAATAGCTGGTGCCTCCTAGGGGGTGGTGGTGGTGACTATGCATAGCCAGGCCAGTCAAGATGGGGAGCAGGAGGGCCATTTGCCTTGATCTCAAGCTCAAAGGGTCCCTCAAATTTAGACACTTGTTAATTTTTTTGGCATTTGATAAGTTTCACAGCTTGTTTTTATGTGGGTCCCTTAATAATTAGCCCATTTGCACAACAAAAGGTGAGAAAAAATATTTGTTAGTATTCATATTAACTATGACTATACTTGAGTGTGATTTTCAAAGGTGCCCTTTCGAAACCGATGAATTGAAAGATCACTTTGTGAAATACAGCATCCACACACAAAGGCTTTAGCAAAGGTAGAGGCACTCTCTCAAAAGAGAGTATCTACACTGTCCCAAGCACCCTTTCAAAATAAAAGGCCAGGAAACACCGCCCTCCTGGGTCTGCAGCCAGTTGACCTTTAAAGGGCCCCTCCCCAACAGCCTCACCCTGCACAGCACGAGGCCTGAAGAGCTGCCATGAGCCCAGCAGACACCAGTGCAGACAAGGCACAATAGACCAGCAGCAGCAGCTTGAGCTTGACACATCCTATGCCAGGGTCTGAAGGGGGTATAGGGGCCCTCTGGTGGGTATGGAGCCCCTGCCCTGTGATCTGGGGTGCACGCCTTGTTGGGTACTTACCAGAGGGTCCACTGCCACGGTCAGGGCATGCCTGATTGGCAGAGGCATGGCTGGAGGAGTGGGAGGGGAGGTATACAACCAGCTCACCCTCACCTCTCCCCCATTCCAGAACTGGCTCTGGCTCTGGCTCTGGCTCTGGTCCCGGTGTGGTGGGGCTGGCTGCCGGTCCTGGCACCTCATCATCCCTGTGGTGGGGCTCCTCGGAGGTGGTGTCTAGCATGGTGGGCAGAGAGGTGGTGTCTCTGGGCCTGAAGAGGCTCTGCAGCTCCTTGTAAAAGGGTCAGGATCCAGGCCCTGCCCCGACTGTCTGGCCGAGTCCCTGGCCTGGGCATAGCCCTCCTGCAGCTCCTTAGCCTAACTCCTGAACTAGTCAGGAGTGCGGACAGGGTGGCCCTGGGAGGACAGGCCATTGGCCAGACAGGCAAAAGCAGCCACATTCTGCTGCTTTGTGCACATTTCCTGGAGGACCTCCTTCTGCCACAGGCCCAGGAGGTCCCTGAGCTTGTGCTCTGTCCAGGAGGGGGTTGCTTTTTTCCCACGCTGGCTAGATCCCTGCAACCCCTGGGCATGCTCAGAGGAGGGGCTCTAGGGCTCCTCACATGTCTGGCTGCTGGCCAGGAGGTGCTGGGGATCTCTCTGGGGTGTGCAGGGGCAGCACATGCAATGGCAGCTGCCTGCACGCTCTCAGCTTCCTGCAGTGGGGTTTCTCGGTCCCTGTGGCTTTAAGAGCTGATGCATGCACAGACCATAGAGCCCTGCAGGCAGTGAGCAGCACGTTTCCGCGTCTCAGCTGGCTGGTGCCATGGCGGACCCACTTTTTTGGGAAGAGTGGGTCGCTGAGCGTCGACACACATTTTCTTTCGAAAGAGCCTTTTAAAAAGGGGCCGGGGGGGGGCGCTTTTCCTATTTCTAGTTAGGAAGATTAATTTTGAAAGCTGAGGTGCGTTCCTTCGATTTTCCTTCTGAAAGAGCACACTCTGTGTGTGTAGATGCTCCACACTCACTTTCAAATGAGGGCTTATAATTTTGAAAGTACTCGCTCGTGTATCCGTGGCTATTATGTTTCACTTTTGGTTTTTTGGCACCTTATTTTGTTTTCATGTGTTGTCATTTTTGTGATTTCGTTATGGTGAAGGGGTCTCAAAAGCCAGAAGTAGCCCAGGCCTCTCTGGACCTCCAAGAGGGACGGGGGGTTCGTAAGGTTAGTAATGGAGTTGCTGAAGGCACCTGTATGGTACAAGATGGGGAGCTGGTAAAAGCCACCAAATAATTATGGATTAAACATGGGGTTAGTTTGACTGTACACTGTTATCTGCCAGGTAGTCCAGACATCGAATAATAAAATTGTGGCCTGATTAAACCTGTGTCAAATGTCTCCAGGGCAGAGCAAAAGGGGCAGTTGCTCTGTGGCCCTGAGTTTTAAAAGGGCCCAGAACTCTGGCAGTTGCTGCTTTGGCAGTGGTGGGGGCAGGCGCTCTGGCCCTTTGAAAGTACTGTGGTAGCACCACTCCGAGCTACATGGCTCTGACAGGGTGTGTGGGGGGCCCAGTGCCATGGTCCTGGAGGTGCTAAGGGCTGACTGCCCTGGCCCTGACACTTCCAGGGACATGAAGCCAGGCTCCCCTCCCACCCTGCCTCAGAGTTCACAGTGGCTGTCGGCCCCACTCCCTGTCCTGTTTTCAGCACAGCTGGACACTGCCCAGTTTTCTAATTAGTACACGTTGGAAGGAGAGCTCACCATTCAGTTTCTCTAAAGGGAAGGTTTATATAAGCATTAAAAGGAAAATAAAAGCTTCTGGTAAATGAGCTCTGCACCTAGCTACTAAAATTCTGAACCAGACATAACGTTTGTAAAAGCTATTTATTTTGTAAACTCTAACTCCATCCCCGCCTTATCTCGCCATTATCCCTATTTTAAATCTGTTCCTGGAGTGCTCTTGCCTTTGCTCTGGGCTACCAGTTTAGGGCAGAGAGTCCAATGAAATGCTTTTATGTTACATGAAGTGATGCGCCACTAAAACATCCCTGGTACTTGCATCCTTTCAGTTCCTAGAGCCTTTCTAAATTCTTGCTGGAAAGTCCCTAGCTGTCATCCCTGAACATTTTAAAATCATCCCAAGTATAAAGGGACAGATATTTGTTCTTTATTGTTACGAAGAAAAATACTCTGAGATCCTCAAGGGAGCATCTGCCCTGAAAGGAAGCTTTGAGCATCCAGGGTACTGCTGCAGCATGCACATGTCTCTCAAGAAAACGTCATCTTGCCCAAGCAAATCCACTCTGCAGTCAGAATGGAGAAAGCACTTGTTTAGAAAGGTTTATGGACTGATGTCTGCTTGAATGGGTAACATCTGGACTAGCATGAGCAGACTGTAATCTTGATCAAGCAAACCAGTGCGGTTTTTAAAGCTAATGGTTTGTCTCAATTGAAAAAAAAAGTGAAATGAAAGTAATCGTTCTCACCTTTCAGAATCACATTATTTTAAACTTTTCAGCTTTAAAGATTGTCACCTTTCTTGAAAATACACAAGCAACATATTTAGTAATATAAATTTTACATAATAAATAAATATTCTTTAGTGATCATGGTTTACCACCAATGATACAGCTGAATTCACTGTTTGAAACAAATGCTATATTTGTTCCTTTTATTTTTTTGAGAGTGGGAGGTTCATAAAGCAAGTAATCTCTTCCTAAAACTAGTGCACAGCAAAAAAATCATGCACTGTTTGCATCTGGAGGCAAAACTGAGGTCTCCCATTTGTAGAGACAAAAATGCACTTATCATCTCAAATTGCACATTCAAAATGATAACAAGTTAATATAACATAACCCACAGGGAGTCTAGTGACATTCTAAAGACTAAAGTTAATATCGGCCTATAACTTTAAAACCATATAATACCAAGCAGTATTCCTTTCTTAAAATGTTAATAATACAGGAGGAAGCTTATTTACACCTAGGCTATATATAATTTACAGGGATTTGTTGATAGACGTTTTTGTCAGAAGATATCTTCTGACAAAACTTCAGTTGACAGATAGCGGCCACACATCAAAGCAGATCGCTGTCAATCCACTCTGTTGACAGAGGTTATGTCTACTCTAGAGAGTTTTGAAGACAAAACTGGGGTTCTGTCAACAAAACTCGAGGAGTATCTACACACAAAATGTGCACTGTTGACAAAAACTGTCAATAAAAAAGGTGTATAAATGCTCCAAGGGCCCTTTTGTTGACAGAGTGGAACAAAAGTTTAATCTGCTTTGATGTGTAGACACAGTCTGTCGACAGAAGCTTTGTCAGAACATCTCTTCCAACAGTAATGTCTGTAGATAGATGCTGCTAGGGTCGACATAACCAGACAGAAGCTGGACTGCCTGGCCTCTCTATCGGCAAATCAGCAAACCAGAAGGACAGCAGACAGGGCTGCTCGGTGTCCCAGAAGCCCTGTCTGTCAACAGAAGGTCCACCAGAACGTCCAGATCCACTTTCTGTCGACAGATCTCTGTCGACAGAGGCTTTATTCCTTGAGGGGAGTGGGGTGCAACTGTTGACAAAAGTGCTGCATTCTGCCAACAAAACCCTCTATAGTAGACATGGCCATTGGTCTTTAAGTGACTGATACTTCTTTTATGTACTCCAGTTCTACAGGTGTAATTCTGTTAACTTTTCTGATTACACTGGGAGGACCATCAAATTCTAAGTCTTTCTATGACTAGGAATAAGGGGATTTAATTATAAAAGTTTACTATTTTACTTCCACTCTTTAAAGAATATCTTTTCAATCCTTATTATACATACTGTACTTGCTTCATTAACATGCACTATTCTAGGTTAAAAAGTACTCAGCTGAATGATTTGTCTGTTTCATTTTTTGTCTTTGTTGTTGAAAATTCTTCATTCCCTTTGCTTTGAAGTGCAGAGCAGCACAGTTTCACTCACCCACCATTTTTGAAGGCAAAATGTAAATCACAAGAATTTATTTTCTTTGCTAACAAACACTTCCTCTTGGGATTTCTGTCACCTTTGGATATAACAGTTTTGTTCTGTTTTTTCAAGAAATAAATTAAATCAGACTATTATAAAATTTCCCAGAGGAATATCTCCTTCTTTTAGAAATCACTGCCACAGAAATTCTGAAAATTGTACACTTTTCTCAATTATTTTGCTGAAAAGAAAACAACAACAAAATCAGAATAATGTTTTTTAAATATCTGGAAAATAATCTAATAGACCTATAGGTATTTTCTTATCTGAAGGTGTCTCAGTGCAAAAAAAGAGTGCTAGCTGAGTCCTCCTAACCTTTTTGTCACAAGAAATCTTTTTGTGCTAAACTAAGACCCACAGTTTTTTTTCCACCCAAAGTTTTTGCAATTGCATGCTAAAGATTATGAGGTACTTTCCCACAGAGCGCTGATCAGCAGATTTGATATATGGATTTAGATCAATTTTTCCTTATGGCAAATCTATATGTTATTCTACTTCTTCATTTGGTACTATTTGCTGAGTGGCTGTTACTTGGGAGCAAAGGTCACCATCTTGCTGTTTGAGCAGCCGAGTAATCTTTTACTCCTCATAAGGGTAGGGAAAGATATTAAATCACACTTGACGTACCTGAAGCACAGCAACTTCATCCATATTTTATCTGCTGTAAATTTAATACCACAGCACTTTTTAGGGTGATATATTTATTAACTGGCTGGAGAAGAGCAGTGCAGAAATTCAGTTTGTTCAGGAAAATAAAATGAAGACACTCTGACAAGTTTATGAAGTAAGCTCAATAGCTATTTATTACTTTTTAAACACACAGAGCACCTAAATGTTTTTAACAGTGCTTGCCCAAGCAAATGAATAAAGCTTCTCAAATCATCTGTTTACTTTTCTTTGGTGTTTTAATACAATCCTCTCCCTTTATTTTTAAAACCATATCATAGCTTCCTGCAGCATAAAATGTGCTCTTTTTGGAAATAAACATATACCAGTGTTCATATAAGCTGCAGAGAGGGATTCTGGGAAGTGAAACAAAACATCCACTGCCCTGCTGTTTACTAATCCCATCTTTGGTTCAAATTTGTTTTGTTCTTCAAATGTTACTTTCCCCAAATAAATGAATCCGTGAATAAAATAAACTTCCAAATATCAGCGTACACACTAGTGAATTCTACTGCACTTGAGCCATGCTTGTTATTTTTACTCCAGTCTTTCTCTTAGCATTCCTGGTAGTAAATAATTTACACTGCCAACTGTTTCTTCTAAGCAACATATAATTACATTTTTGTATGATTTAAAAGAAAAATCACTGAAGGCCTTCTCATCCCTGAAATGTGTGAGCAGTACCCTCTAATATCATGACATAGCCAATATTTAGATATCATAGATGGACTCCACATATTAAAAAAGGGCTGAAACCTCATTATCTCTTTTGTTTAACTCTCCATGATGATTAAAACAGAGGTAGCTGTGTTAGTCTGTATTCTACCAAAAGAAACCAGCAGTCATGTAGCACTTTAAAGACTAACAAAATGATTTATTAGGTAATGAGTTTTCATAGGACAGACCCAAGTGGGTGCTGTTTTGTTTCCTTCAAGATTATGTGTGTCCCTGTTCAAAGCTGATTGCCAACGCAGCCCGTTTTTTTTTTTTTTTTTTAAAGGCTACATGTAAAGGCAACCTTCTATATGGATTCCAGAAGTAAAACAGGGTGGCGTGTTCATTTGCATGTCATTTCCCAGAATGTTTTTACTTTAAACTTTATAGAAATGACAGTGGTGGAGTTATAAGAACAATCCTACGGTGGTGTTTTTTCCTAATACTTAGAATAATGCATATTTGTTCCCAGTGCCTGCTTCAAGAACACTCCTATACATAATATCTCAGTGTGCATTTCCTATAAGCTTAATTTAAATGCCATTGTTTCTGCACCAACTTTCTGTTTTAAAATGATTCTTATTTTTTTTGAACTGCAAATAAAATGCGTAAACTGCAACTATGGTTTGTCATTCCTTTGACTACGTTAGTTGTTTCCTCAGGACATTATGCTACCACTCTTTATTAATGTTTCCCTGGCCCACTATGTCATTCTTAAGAAGACTCAAATCTACAGGTACCTTAAAAATAATGTATCAAACAGAATAATCAGAATATCTGCTCTGGCTCTGTACACTCAGAGGAAGTTTATTACGTAACGGTTGTGTCATGGAAGCAAGATGCCTAAAACAATGGACATTCCCTGGAAGAGAGCTCTGAGACAAGCTTAAATTTTCCTCAGAATTCCTAAAAGTCTTTTCAGACATCCAAGTCTAGCTTTGTGCAGAATGAATCCAATCTGTATTACTTCTTGGTGATGAGACCTTTTTCCTCCCTCCCCTTCAAGGTGAGCACTTCACCTCAGGGATCCTCTCCTCTCTCACTGTTCATTATTCTCTGTACTTTCCTCTCAAAGGATTGTCCTGTCAATCTTCATGTAAAGCTCTTTCCCTCAGAAGTCTGTAAACCGATCTCCACTGTGTAACACTCCTCTCCAGTCCCTCTAAGCTCCCTAAACTTTTCATGATCTTCCTCCCTTTCTTTTTTTGGAAAAAAAATAGCTGCACATTTCCTTTTTTATGGTCTGACCCCAAATTCATAGAAGTCAATGGTGAAGCATCCATTGACACCAGGAGTTTCTGGATCAGGTCTGGAGCTCACATGCCCATTTGTCTTTTCTGCCATGATGCTTTATGTGAGCACTTAGGTATTCCACTGTATAAAACATCAGAAGAGCTACATGACTCCATGAGCTAAAAGAGGACTTGTGTAGCTACCTATACACCTGTTTGCTAGAGAAGAACAACTCCACTGCAGAACATGAAGAGAATAATGAACATTGTGTACAATGTGCAGAGGGGAGGAATAGCAGGAGAACTTTGGATTCCGGTGTGCAGTGATTGGACCTGCCACCAAGAAATTCTGGCATGTAAAATAATAATAATAGTAATAAAATAAATAATAATAATAATAATAATAATAATAATTTATCATAAAATACTACAAACTCAGGTCAGACCTTGGTGCCATGCTACACTTTTCCTGCTCTGTTCTCCTCTCACTATGCTTTTTTGACTGGCTTACACTTGCAGTGGAAGTAAGTTTTATTCTAATTTAGAGTCTATGAGAGAAGGCTGAAAAATCATGTACTACTCCACAGTCATTAAAAACCTCATATGACAGTATTTCATCCTGCTTTTTAGGCTAAAAAATTAGACTTTTAAACATGAATCACACAGTTTAGTCAGGGCTGTGAAGAAGCCTGGGATTGCAACTTTAGTTAAAAATAATCTCTCCTACATAAAGCTGAGAAGGGGGAGCAGAGAAAATACCTCAGAATCAGAGCACTTAGTACAGTGTCTGAATGGCTGTCAGTTGCACATGTTCTGTATTGCTCTGATAGTGATCCAAGAAGTTACGTGTCAGTTGCTAGGATAAAAAAGCAGGGATGAATTTGGGGGGTGAATGGTGGAGGAAAATGAATGGAAACTGTGTGTAAGTGTTTGGGAAATTGTATTTTTACCAAAGCACTTTGCAAGTGTACCTCAGAGTGCGGGAGAATGCAGGAAGCATTGTTTTGCCTCCAAAAATGTCTTTCCTCCTGTGAGAAACGTATAAAGGCCCAGGACTGGTATATCTTCTAGACTGCTTGTTTCCAGGCAAGAATACATTATTTTAAAGCATATTTTGAGAAACTTACACTCCAGTAGGCTTTAAATTGTTAGTTAGATACTGACTCCCATGAATCCCCTCTGCTGTGAATACTATCTGAACATTAGCTTGACATGACTTGTATGCCTAGACTTCAAGAAGAAAGAGGAGATCCCTCCCAAAACTAACACATCAAACTAAACTAAACTAAAATCATCATCATCATCATCATCATCCAAATTAAATTTCTGTCTCTAGGAGCAGCATTACACAGGCAGACTTCCATACCATCTAGTCTCTTCCTCCTCCCCAGTCTTTGGTGGGACAGTCTGATACCCTGTGGCATCTTCTTGGCTGCTGGGTTCTTGAGCAGTCAACTTCACCGTACCTTCATCTAATCTCTTCAGCCTCATGCTCTGAAAAAACTATGGGCTAGACTTTTCCTGGCCTTTGCATGGGCACACCTGGAAGGAAATGGACGAGTCTGCAGGAAACCACTGTGCTCGGTCCTTGAGCAAGCGTACCAGCAGTCTTATTTTCTGTGCTCTAGGAATGGAAGTCTCATTAGTGCTGTTACCACATGCGGTGGAGTTATGGATCTGGCCTTTGCCTTACTTCTCTTCCCTGCTTCTATCCTACTGCTTTTTGTCCACTGATCTGACTATTAACTGATCCTGGAAGGTCTGGCCAGCTATAGAGAGGGGTAACAAGGCAGCTTGCTCATTGCCCCTGCAGATGGAGCATATAAGAGAAGAACTGTGCTTTTTGAAGGCCAGCCCTTCCTGAATCTTGTTATGGATTAATGATGCTCTTCTGCATCCCCAAAACAGGAATGTTTTATGGTTTCAGTTAAAAAAGGCAAAATATCTATCTTTGTATATGTCATATACAAAACAGTATTTTTGCATAACTCAAGTGGACCTATTATAATTTAGATAGAAAATCCAGGCCATAAAGCTTGTCATTTCTGTCATACTAGAATGTCATTCCTGTCATACAAGAACAAGAGCAAAACAAAGACATCTATAAAATAACATTCAGGTCCTGGAAAAAAAGAAGAGCTACAAACAGATCTCTCAAAACTGGGTGACTGGACAATGAAATGGCAGATTAAATTTAATAGTTGATGCATGCAAAGTAATGCACATTACACAACATAGTCCCAACCACCCACATAAAACGATGGGGTCAAAATGATGTGTTACCTCCCAAGAAAGAGATCTTGGAATAACTGTTGATAGTTCTCTGAAAACATCCGCTCAGTGTGCAGCAGCAGTCATATCCTTCTTCAGTCATCTCTTTTTCCAAGCTGAAAAAGTCCCAGTCTCATTTATCTCTCCACACACAGAAGCCATTCTAGATCCCTAATCATTTTTGTTGCCAATTTCTGGACCTTTTCCAATTCCACTGCATCTTTTTTGAGAAGGGCCAACCACACCTGAAAGCAGTATTTAAGATATGGGGGTACCATGGGTTTATATGGAAACTATATATTTTCTCTCTTACTATCAAACCCTTTTTAATGATGCCCAACATTCTGGAGCATTGAGTCACAGATAAGTATTAGGTGTGCCTTGAGAGTGCAGTTCTACAGACATTTTCTCATGAGAGGTGGGGGAGAGACTTAAAGACATACTACTCAGACAAGGACTTTGAGAATGCTTAATTACAGAATAACCCTCCAAGAAACCAAAGTAGGTTACACATCAGTTCAATTATTTCACCCAATATGCCAAGACATGACAACATGACACAAAGATTTCTTAATTTTTAGTAAATACTTTTTGGATACTATAGCTTCCTTTTTTAAATGCCCACATAGAAATTACCAGAAAATTCTCGTCCTATATCCTCCCCAGATGAGAAAGAGAGAAAAAAAGACTAACAAAAGAGGAGGGGAAGTTGCAATCTTGATTGACCTTCTGAAGGTAGTGACCCTGGCCAGCTAGGAGGTTTGGGTCTATGGTCTTTCATTGAAAGGGGTGATTACAGAGAAGACTATTTACACCTCTTTTTTTCTTGTTAGAGGTAAATGAGAGACTGTGAAAATTAAGCTTCTGAATATGAAGGCAGAAAGATTTATAGAGGAATAGAACAGGGAGAGAAAAGAGGGTTAGAAAGCTAATAGGGAGAGACATAGTTTATGGACAGTGAGGACATTTTTAGGAAGGTCAGTGTTGCTGAAAGAACTATATAGCCTCCATTAATGAACTGTTAAAACTATTAAAAATTGGAGTGCTGGGACCCAACATTACCATAATCCTTATTCCAAGCGTAGCAGAAGGATGGATGGTGAGAATGTGGTGAAGACATTAAAACCTCTAACCTTCCAAGATACAAGTTTGTGCTCACTTTATGCTCTGTGACTAGCTCCAATAAAGTCACTGAAGTCAGTGCACAACTCACAATGTGTAAATTTAAACATATGCATAAATCTTTGCAGGGGATCTGAAGTGATAGTGTGTATGGGACCAACAGGGAATGCTGAAGTTCAGTCATTAACTATACAATTCAGGGTATCTGATGCTCTCAGATGAAGAATTAGAATAAAGAGATAAGACATTGTTACTTGATTATAGTTGTCTAAGGAATTTTCATTCTTTCTTTAGCTCACCAAGTACACAAAAGTGATATATGTAAATAGAATAATTATTTTGGTTAAACAGGATTTAACTTTTTCTGATACAGCCATTTATTTGTCAAGTCTATTTTATGTTACTTTAATTATAAGAAAATTGAAAAGTGTGATCCATAGCTAAGCCCTTAAGGCTGGTTAATCTATTTGGATTGTAACAAATATAATTTTTATTAGCTCAGTTATTTGGATGGTAACGAGTCTAACCTTTCAGTAGACATTACAGACTCTGAATTATGGTCTGTTTTATGTAAAACCAGCATTTAGTTCAATAAAAAAGAAAGTTCTTTTATCTGTCATTGTGTTAGGGGAATGCTGGATTAATGAGCATACAGCGTGCACTATCATAGAATCATAGAAGAGTAGGACCGGAAGGGACCTCAAGAGGCCATCGAGTCCAGCCCCCTGCCCTCACGGCAGGACCAAGCACTTTCTAGACCATCCCTGAAAGCCAACTATCTAACCTCTTTTTAAATATCTCCAGTGATGGAGATTCTACCACCTCCCTTTGCAATTCATTCCAGTGTTTGATCACCCTGACAGTTAGGAACTTTTTCCTAATGTCCAACCTGAACCTCCCCTGCTGCAATTTAAGTCCATTGCCTCTTGTTCTACCCTCAGGGGCAAGAAAGAACAAGTTCCCTCCCTCTGCCTTATGACACCCTTTTAGATACCTCAAAACTGCTATCATGACCCCCTCAATCTTCTCTTTTCTAAACTAAATAAGCCCAATTCTTTCAGCCTTTCTTCATAGGTCATGTTCTCTAGACCTTTGATCATTCTCTCTAGACCTTTGATCATTCTCGTTGCTCTCCTCCGGACCGTCTCCAATTTCTCCACATCCTTCCTGAACTGTGGTGCCCAGAACTGGACACAATACTCCATCTGAGGCCTAACCAGCGCAGAGTAGAGCAGGAGAATGACTTCTCGTGTCTTGTTCACAACACACCTGTTAATGCATCCTAGAATCATGTTTACTTTTTTTGCAACAGCATCACACTGTAGACTCATATTTAGCTTGTGATCTACTATAACCCCTAGATCCCTTTCTGCTGTATTCATTCCTAGGCAGTCCTTTCCCATTCTGTATGGCTGCGTCTACACGTGCACGCTACTTCGAAGTAGCGGCAGTAACTTCGAAATAGCGCCCGTCACGTCTACACGTGTTGGGCGCTATTTCGAAGTTGAAATCGACGTTAGGCGGCGAGACGTCGAAGTCGCTAACCCCATGAGGGGATGGGAATAGCGCCCTACTTCGACGTTCAACATCGAAGTAGGGACGTGTAGACGATCCACGTCCCGCAACATCGAAATAGCGGGGTCCTCCATGGCGGCCATCAGCTGGGGGGTTGAGAGATACTCTCTCTCCAGCCCTTGCGGGGCTCTGTGGTCACCGTGGGCAGCAGCCCTTAGCCCAGGGCTTCTGGCTGCTGCTGCTGCAGCTGGGGGTCTGTGCTGCATATACAGGGTCTGCAACTAGTTGTTGGCTCTGTGTATCTTGCACTGTTTAATGAAAGTGTGTCTGGGAGGGACCCTTTAAGGGAGCGACTTGCTGTTGAGTCCGCCCCGTGACCCTGTCTGCAGCTGTGCCTGGCTCCCTTATTTCGATGTGTGCTACTTTGGCGTGTAGACGTTCCCTCGCTGTGCCTATTTCGATGTTGGGCTGAGCAACGTCGAAGTTGAACATCGACGTTGCCAGCCCTGGAGGACGTGTAGACGTTATTCATCGAAATAGCCTATTTCGATGTCGCAACATCGAAATAAGCTATTTCGAAGTTGGGTGCACGTGTAGACGTAGCCTGTATGTGTGACACTGATTGTTCCTTCCTAAGTAGAGCACTTTGCATTGTCCTTATTAAACTTCATCCTGTTTACCTCAGCCCATTTCTCCAGTTTATCCAGATCCTTTTGAATTATGACCCTATCCTCCAAACAAGCTGCAGCCCCTCCCAACTTGGTATCATCTGCAAACTTAATAAGTGTACTTTCTATGTCAATATCTAAATCGTTGAAGATATTGAACAGAACTGGTCCTAAAACAGACCCCTGCGGAACCCCACTAATTATACTTTTCCAGCAGGATTGAAAACCATTAATAACTACTCTCTGGGTACAGTTATCCAGCCAGTTGTTCACCTACCTTATCGTAGCCCCATCTAAGTTGTATTTGCGTAGTTTATTGGTAAGTATATTATGTGAGACTTTACCGAAGTCTAGGTATACCACATCCACCGCTTCCACAAGGCTCGTTATTCTATCAAAGAAAGCTATTAGATTGGTTTGACATGATCTGTTTTTAACAAAACCATGCTGGCTGTTCCCTATCACCTTACCACCTTCCAAATGCTTGCAGATGATTTCTTTAATTATCTGCTCCATTATCTTTCCTGGCACAGAAGTTAAGCTGACTGGCCTGTAGTTTCCTGTTATCTAAGAGTGACGATGCCCTTTCCACTGGCTATGTTTGGAAAAATGCCCAGGTAAGTCTTTCAAGAAATAGTAAACTCCATCACATGCAAAATTTTTCTGAAAAATGCCCAAGGGCAAACTATTTTCATTTTCTTGGAGAAAATGTATCACAAAACATCTTCCTGCACATCCCACAATCAGCCAACAATTAAAACAAAACAAAAAAACAAGTACATCCCCAAAAAAGCTTGTAGAGGCATTATTTTTGGACACTGTCTTAATTTTGAGCAAAAACAGCTCGCAAGCAGTTTCTGGGCATTTTAACTCAAAAATAGGCCATTCTAACTTGAAAATGTTGACATTGTTTACTAAACAGAAAGCATTATAGAGATTTTGGTGTTTTTAAGTGCTCACCATTATATTAAAGTTGATTCATTTTTTTTTTTTAGAAATTAAACTCAGGTTTTCTCAGTATTTAAAAATCATTTTTTACTTGGATAAATTCAAAACATGGACACCTCAGAAGCCACATGCTTATAGTGGAGCATGGAACAATGATGTTTTTGGACACTGTGATCACGTACACCGTTATCACCAAAAGTCTTTCCTCAAAACCTGAGCCCCATGTAACCTAAGCCTATAAGTACATTAACTACAACCTTTTTTGAACCTCATAGTTAGAGTGATGAGGGAACATCTGAACATATATCTATAGAATGACATATCTCAGAAAATACTACTTATACCATATATCAAGAATCTTTTTAAAGATATTTTACCATTGCTTTCCACATGGGCTTTCATCCCATTTCCATTGCTGACAGTATTGGTGGGCTTGGGGAGTTGTGATCAACCTCCTGTGAGAGGGACCTATGACATTGTGACTCATAAAAGCCAGTGGAGAAATACCAGACACTTTATTGATGAGGAATTAATGGCTTCAGCAAGGGTGGCAATTTTCCAGCTACACAGAAAAGCTGAATTGCAAAGGAAATAAAAAAGTGTTTGTATCCCATGCTGCAGCTTTATGATGTACTTTAGAAAGACAGAATCCCATTTTTAATAGATTGTATGCTTTTTCTTCCCCTGATATTAGGACTTGATGAAAAGGATAAGAAATATTTTCAAAGGAAGAGAACACAATAAAATCTGAAGGGAGTTTTATTATTTATTTCATTATGAATGTGAAAATTTTCAAAAGCATGGGTGTGTTCTAGAGTAAAACTGTCTGTGCAATGAATAAATATGAGCATGGGTATTTTCAAATATTTGATGGGAAAACACTCATTCTCCTGGATTTAATAGAAAATCAAAAATTTCAGGAAGGCAAAAGCACCTGAAATGAAACAGGCAGGCAGTTTCACAACTTTCACTGAGCTATAATCCAGACTCCTATTTTTCTCCTGGAGATTATTGCTGTTTTAAACAGCCAGGAACAAAGAAAAGATGTAGATTTTAGAGAGAGAAGCCCTCCTGATCCTGAAAACATATTAAGGAAAAAAGAAGTGAAAATGATACTGAGGCTGAGAGGATCAGTGTGAGGGAGGTCTGTGCGGTTATCAATGTTTCTGGAAAAGGAGTGGATTAAGTAGATGAAGACTATGTAGATGCAATATCCCTAATCTTTACCATTGTGAGTACAAGGAACCTGGCAGTGATGCAATTCCATCAGAAATTTATAAAGCTGCTGATGGCCAACTATGTACCATCTCACTTGTTTATTTATCACCATTTGGGAGCAGGAGCTAGGTCCCCAGGACTTGAAAGATGCCCTGATTGTGCACACACACACAAGAGAAAAGGTGATCATGCATGCTGTGATGACCACCAGGCATCTCTCTGCTCTCTCTAGCTGGTAAGATCCTGGCCCACATACTTTACAACTAGCTTTCACTACATGGCTACATCTATACTAGAAAGACCTTTCAAAAGAGTTTTCCAAAGAAGGGGGCTCTTTTGAAATATCCCACAGAAAGTCTACACACAAAAAACGCTCTTTCAAAAGTAAATCGAAAGAATGCAGTGCTCCTTTCAAAATTCCCATTTCAGGAAGAGTGCCTACTTTTGAAAGCTTCTTTCGGAAGAAAATGTGTAGATGCTCTGCAGGGCCCTTCTTTCAAAAGAGCAGTCCTCCTGGCACCTGATTTTTCGATCCCTGGACCGTTCTTTTGAAAGAGCGGGGGCTGCGTGGACGCTCTCTTTCAGAAGAAGCTCTTTTGGAAGAGATCTTCCGGAAGGTCTTCTTGTGAAAGATATGTGTAGTGTGGATGTAGCCCATGTGTTCAAAAATGGTGTCATTCCTGAAAACCAGTGTGGATCTTGTGCAAGCTGAGGCACTGTCAACATGATATTTATAGCCAGGCAGATACTAGAGAAATACAACATCAGGACGTCTATGTGATTTTCATCAAGTTGAAGAAGGTGTTCAACATAGTCTACAGAAATAGGCCCTGGAAAGTACTTGGACAAATTGGCTGTCCTGAAAATATTACCATTATTGTTTGGTCTTTTCATGATGGCATGCTAGGTCATGTCTTTAACAAAGGAGAGACATCAGCACCTTTTGAAATATTAAATGGTACAAAGCAAGGATGTGTCCTTTCTCCTCTCCTTTTCAACATCCACTTTTCAGTGATGTTGCTAGTTGCTTTTAAGGATGGCATGTAGGGGATACCTATTCATTTTTGAACAGATGATACTATTTTCAACCTCTTCAGACTTCAGGCTCACACCAAAGTGTTTACTACACCCATCCATGACCTTCTGTTTGTTGCTGAATATGCATTGTTGGCTCATTCAGTCAAGGATGCGAGCTTTTTGACCACTTTGTTACTTCTCACTAGTGCTTTGGACTCACAGGCTACGTCTACACGTGCACACTACATCGAAATAGCTTATTTTGATGTAGCGACATCGAAATAGTCTATTTTGATGAATAACGTCTACACGTCCTCCAGGGCTGGCAACGTCGACGTTCAAATTCGACGTTGGGCAGCACCACATCGAAATAGGTGCTGCGAGGGAATGTCTACACACCACGGTAGCACACATCGAAATAAGGGTGCCAGGAACAGCTGCAGACAGGGTCACAGGGCGGACTCAACAGCAAGCCGCTCCCTTAAAGGGCCCCTCCCAGACACAGTTGCACTAAACAACACAAGATCCACAGAGCCGACAACTGGTTGCAGACCCTCTGCATGCAGCATGGATCCCCAGCTGCAGCAGCAGCAGCCAGAAGCCCTGGGCTAAGGGCTGCTACACACGGTGACCATAGAGCCCCGCAGGGGCTGGAGAGAGAGCGTCTCTCAACCCCTCAGCTGATGGCCGCCATGGCGGACACCGCTATTTCGATGGTGCGGGATGCGGATCGTCTACACGTGCCCTACTTCGACGTTCAACTTAGAAGTAGGGCACTATTCCCATCCCATCATGGGGTTAGCGACTTCGACGTCTCGCCGCCTAATGTCGATTTCAACTTCGAAGTAGCGCCCAACATGTGTAGCCATGACGGGCGCAATTTCGAAGTTGGCGCCGCTACTTCGAAGTAGCATGCACGTGTAGATGTGGCCACACAGTGACCCTGAAGAAGACAGGCTATGATTCAGCCTGTTCAGAAAGAGCCCCGCACTCCAGTGATGACTGCTGCTGCTATCAGCCTTAAGTCTGTTGACAAGTTCCACTATCTTGGAAGTGTATTTTCCTCCAGCATAAATGTGAATGATGATGTATCTGCTTGATTAGCCAAAGTCAGAGCTGACTTCAGAAGACTGATCAAATACCAGTGACCAGGGTGTTAACCTCCATAGCAAGGTAGCAGTTTATCAGGCAGTTGGCCTGAATATCTTGCTGTATGGCACAGAGTCATGGACAATATATAGCTGTCATGATTTGAAACTTGATGGGCTTGTCTATACTACCACCCTCCTTCGAAGGGAGGATGGTAAGTAGGGTGTTGGGAGTTTATTAATGAAGTGCTGCCCTGCATATGCAGCATTTCATTAAGCAAATTCCCCCCCTGCTGGAACTCCGAAATTTTAAACTTCAAAGTACCAACTCACATCTAGCTGTGGCTCACCCACCGGTAGTTCCAAGTGCCCAGATCCTTCCAAGATCTGTTATTTTATTTCAAAAGTAGTTTGTTAACACTCAGCTATATAATTACCAATATTACACTGATCAGGATGGGAAATAGTACAGAATTATAAGCCACACACCAAACAAACAGTCCATCACCAATGAATCTGTTATACCCTTCTTTCTATCCCATAACCCTTCTATGAAGTCCTAAATTAGGCTTCTACTGACTTTTGTAATTTGCTTTGTATTGACTGGAAGATCTATTTCAGAATAACTCCCCGGAGTCTTTTCCTATGAAAACTTATGCTCCAAAATATCTGTTAGTCTATAAGGTGCCACAAGACTTCTTGTTTTTGAAGATACAGACTAACTCGGCTACCTCTCTGGTACTTAGATGAACATTGTTATTCCGGAATGAAAGTGTTCACAAAGGGAATTATTTCAGCTCTAGACTTAGTACTTTAAATGCACACCATATATTATTCCACACTAACATCCCCTTGTATACAAACCCTTAGACACTCTTGGTCCAGGATGTGTTTCTCTTTGCTCATAATGAAGGGAACAACCTGTGATCACAGTGTATTCAATTGTCTCCCATTAGTTCTGCATTTCAGGTGCTCCTGAGAGAACTCTTTTACCATTTCAATATACCAGTGTTTGCTTACTCCAGCCAGGTATACACTAGTAGATAAAAATCAATTTTAGATACACAAATCCAGCTGTGAGAGTTGAGTGACTGGAGTGGACTTTCATAAAATTGATTCTTATCACTGTTCACACAGTGACAGGTTGCTGGGAGAAACGCTTACCCTTCATGACTGCCAGGAATACTGGTGTCAATGGCGGTGCCATGACAGTTTGATTTGGCATGTCCTCACTAGGCGCACTAAATCAAAATCCAGAAGATAACTGCCAAACCATTAATCTTCCCGTAAGTATAGAGGTATCCCCAGATAGTCAGATGCTTTTATTTCCTAAAATCAATGGCTTAGCACATGAAATAGCGATAGCCACCTATCTTTTTGAAGTTGTTAGCTGTGTCATTAATCGTTAAGAAACTGTTTAGCATGAGTAATTGTGCTAAAGATGATGATTTGAAATCACAAATTTTATCATTAAAAGTGAATTATCTTGGAATAAAGTAATTTAATTCTAAGACATGGGCTTATGATATGTGGCATGTTACTTCCTTCTCTGTCCGATAATACAATACACCATTCAGGACAAAGCTGAACACACCATTATGTGCTAGGCTCTATTAGGTTTAATAGAACCACCTTCATTTTTGCATGCCAGGAGATGATAAAATCTAACGTTGTACCACTTCAGGATATTGCAGGAGTGGGCAGTAAGCAGCCACAGTTCACCAGGGTTAAGCCTGGTGGGCCACTGGCACTTTATTTACCTGCAGGTCTGTTGCTTAAAGCTCCTGTTTGCTGTGGGTTGCCATTCCTTGCCAATAGGAGTTGCGGGAAGCAGCGTCCCCAGTCCGTGTCACTTCCTGTAGCTACTGTTGGGCAGGAACAGCAATCCAGGGCCAATGGAAGCTGCAAGTGACTATATGTGCAGACGCACAGGTAAATAAAGTTCTGACAGCTCACCGGTGGCTAACCCTGGCAAACTGCCTCCAGTTTATTGTATGCTCTGGGTTAGATACATACTATTTGTGCCAATGGAAGGAGTTATTCTGTTGGCATAAATAATCCACCTCCCCTATGGGAAAGACCTAAGATGAGTGAAAAAATTCTTCTGTTGGCCTCGTGCTGTCTATGTGGAGAGTTAGCTCAGTTTAACTGCACCGTTCAGGGGTATGGATTTTTTACACCCTTGTGGGATTTACTTCTGCTGACTCATTTTTTTAGTGTAAACCAGTGGGCCTAGCATCTTAGACCACTGTTTGCTGTGAAATGCCATTGTGGCACTTGGCTGTATCTGCACTCAGGATTTATAGCTTTGTATTAAACTGTGAGCCCCTTTTGGTGTCAAAATATACTTGGTCTTTCTTCTCTATGTAATTTCCATCTAAATAAACTACAACAGTGGAAAGTGTGGGAGGCAGTGGGGGGAGAGAGGGGAGGGTCAAGTAAGCAGTACTATTGTCCGTTCATCTCGGAAATTCAATTGGTAAAGACTTTCTAATTAACTTGCTCACAAAAGCTGGCCTCAGGCATGATATCTGAGAATTAAGGATGGCTGATAGATAACCATGCAAGAGAAAGCGGCTATTAGAAAAGGATATTGACTAATATTCTTGCATGTCTGGGTGTAAGCAGGTGCAATACCTAATTAACAGACCTGGTTTATTAACAAAAGGCAATTACAAAATAATTCTTCATGAAGCCCCAGCCTCCAATTTGGCTGTTCCCATGCATGTGTTCCTCAGGATGTCCCAAACCCAATCCCTACCATTGTCTTTTTCAGAGTTTCTCCTGCCCTCCTTATATCTGGGGTGGTGTCAGAGGGTAGGTAATGATCCAGCTTTACTACAGAGTCAGCAAAGCCCACATAATGCTTTTCCAGGCAACCACTGCAAGAGGTAAGAAAGAACATGAATTTTGTGAACGTGGTCTTCAAAAAGGGTGTGCTCTGATTAACAGGCTGGCTTCCTTCAAAGAAAATTCCTATTTTAGTCTTGCCTGAAAGCATGGGTGGCAGGTAATATAGGCAAAGGAAGGCATTGCCTCCCCAAAACTGCCTAGGTTTTCCAGCTTCCCAGGGAGGGCTAGGGCTGGGTTGGGGGCTGAGGTGCACTTCCCTGGCTGCACTGGGATGGCAGGGGCTAGGGCCAGGGCCGTGGTGCAACAGCCCAGGGATGGCAGAGGAGAGCTGGGTCTAGGGCCAAGGCACAGGTGCTGGGGGTGGGGGGCAGGTGCTGTGTTGCACCAAGAAGGGTGAAGTTACAACACCTGCTGGGACAGGTAACACTAGGCGCTTGTAGATGGTTAGGAGGTGGGGGCTGGGCTTGACTCGTGGGGGAGGCAGAATGGGTGGGCCTTGGGTAAAAGGTGGGGCTGGGACTGCCCTAGCTGGGTCTTCATGCACCGCCCATTTACATTTGCTACCCCATTTAGAGGAATAAAAATCATATATTATATTGTGTCCCATATGACTGTGTTTATCATATTAGTCATAGGTTCTTTTTGAGCCTTTCTACATATTCCCTGATGCCTGATCTCTAAAATCTGAACTTCCAAAGCTTTTTCTTTAACTATTAATTTCTTAATGTTACCACTTTTAAAATATATTTTTATCTGACAGATTGCATACTTATGTACACAGCTGTTCTACTGGTATGAAAGAACAATAATGCACATATTAATCAGTAAAGGAAGAAACCATTACAATATATAAGGTCAAATTACTTCATAAAATGATAAAAAGAGCATATGTAGAGGACCTAAAGATCAATAAGAATAATGTATTCATGCATGTATGTCAGTAACATATTAGCTTGTGTAATGATAACAAAGGTATAAAAATTAATATAAATCATTCCAGAATGAAACCACAAGGATAGAGCATTGACAGAGTCAGATTTAAGGCAATCTTAAGGCCCCAGCCACACTACAACATGGGGTTCCCTCCAGGCTCTGTTCCAACTGTCTCACTGGCCATGTCTTGACAAGGATTTAAGGTGTAAGGTCAGCATATAACTGTAATTATTAGTTAACTATAAATTTTAGAAGACAATACACAGTGTCTAGAACACATTCTGAATGGGTCAAGGTGACATATGCAGGAAGTTTAGGTATTAGGTTACCAGAATACCTGCTGTATTAATTGATTACCTCTTTGTCTTAACTACAGCCTAACTGCTTTGAGTTTCTATATGTAATTACAAATAATTCCCTCTCTGTTATGAAATTGTAACTAGGCACTAAGCGATCAGACTCTTTTAATTGGCAGAGAAGGAAAGCCAAAGGAGACTATGTTTAAAAATCTTCACGTTAAACGTGGTTTAGTGAAATGTTTGGAACATCAGTATGGCTCTTCCTAGCGTATATGTTTCATGTCTGTAGATGTTAAATACAATGCAGCTATTGGACAGTACATTGACTTTTCTGCCAGTCAAATTAATATATGTGCAAATTATTAGTCAGTGCAACAAAGCAACCTCTGCTAACCAAATTAAAAACCAATGATAATTATGATAAATAAGGAGACACCAAAATAAGTTGTGTGAGTCTGATATTTATTCAGATGAGCCCTACTGTATAAGAGTTATCAAAAGAAGGCTATCCATTAGTAGGCAATTCTGCACAAATTGTAATGCAATTCCTATGTCTCTAGTGGATCTTCTTCATTTCAGATGATCGGTAAGACCTGCATGAAAGCATCTTCTCATCAGTCAAGCCGAGTAGAAAAAAATAATTCCATTTTGCAGAGGATTTAAATTAATTAGGAAAAACCCTCCAAAATTCAAAATACTCTGTAGGAGGGAATGCAGCCATGGCTCTTGAAAGTCTTCCCATCTCCAGGGCAATCTGTGTGGTAGAATGTTACATGACTACCATGTAGGTTTCCCTACAATTCCTGACCCTGAGCCAGTCCAACTGGAGGGTTGCTTCAGATCTGGATCCTGCAAACCTGAACTTTCCAGCAGCCCACTAGCCAGGCTACTGAGGTTTTGGTTGTATGAACCCGCAAAAAGCAACAGAACAGAGCAATGCTTCATCATAGATTTTTCCAGCCAGCTCTGTTCATCAGCTCTCTTTGGTTCTGATGTAACTCAAAATATATATACTCCCGAGGATCACTTCCCAGAAACAACATTTCTAAAAAGATCAAGACTTATGATTCACCATGGAGTTTCATTTGCAGATTTATTTGTATAAAGAATAAATGTCAAGATACATTTAAGTATTTATACATATAGCAGTTGTATTTTATTTACTATATGATAACAAGAGGTCGACTACAGTGAGCGATACATGGGTAAATGCAACACTGACCTTTGCACTCATTCCACAAATTGCAAGTCAATCATCACCACTTAGAAAAAGACACTGAGTAAACCTGTGGCTAAACACACATAACATTCTTAGTCCTTTTTTGAATATCACCTTTAACTTCAGCACTGCATCTTCCTAATGACCTTCACATGCTTTTACAGTGCAACATGCTAATCACTAATAACTGCCTACATATTACACATGGGCCTGAATACCATTTCATCCACATAATTTTTTCTGACCTTCCTACTCTCCAAGCAACAATAACTCTCATTTGGTGAAGTCCTCTTATAGAATGATGGCTGTCTACACATTCTCCAAGACAGTATAGTCACTCCTTGCATGTAGATAAACAGTAATCCTGTAGTTGTTACTCAATGTACCTCTTCTATTCTTTAACTCAGCTTAATATCCAGCTTTTCATTCTATTTCAGTACAATCTTCATACGTATACTCCTTTTTATTCTATCACTTTAGGCTGGGTACAACCACCACGGTAACTTATGTTTAAGAATCTGTGACAATTAAATCTTTATCTTGTATAATGAATGGGCTAACACTCTCAAGTGAACAAGGATAGATCCTGCACTACAGCCAGCAAGAATAACCCAGAGTAGTTTGCAGTCCTTCCAAAAAAAAAAAAAAAAACCTAAGAATGTTCTTCTAAATTATAGTGATAGAAAACAAAATACAGAGGAGAGCCTTCACACATCTGGATTCTTTATTCATTAAAGAGAGAAAAAATGAGGGGTTATAATAAAAGATTGTGAATTCGATGAAATTTTTGCTCAGAAAACTAATTACTCTTCAAAATAAACTCAAGCAGTATAGGAGCTACCACACAATGGCTACATCTATACTTGCCCCAATCAGGCTGATGGGAGTAAAGCACTTTGAAGTAGCACAAGCACCCTGAAGTGCCCACGGCTACATGCATACCGGCATTTCAAAGTTTGACACTTCAAAGTTGCTGCAGTGGAAAATTAGCATAATGAAGTGCTGCATATGCATTTCAGCACTTCATTAGTAACCTCCCATCAGCCTGATTACCGTGCCGCCTTCGAAGAAGGGGGCCAGTGTAGGTGTAGCCAATGAGATTTAACCTACGAATTACTTATTAACAGTAGTTGAGTAATAAACGGAAATATCCAGTAAAGTATTTGCAGAGAAAGGTTTTGAGTGGCATAGCTAAGGAGAAGTCACAACATGGCTAGACCACGGAGCTTCAACCGAGTCCTTATAGCTATGTTTACACAGGACCAGTACTCTGAAATAAGCTATTTCAAAAGAGCTATTTTGAAATAACATACCTACAAATAGCTTTTCTGGGTCCACAGCACTATTTTGAAACTGCGCCATTGCTGCCCATTATGGCTTATTTCAGAATAGCACTCTTCTGGGTCTGAACAGCACCTATTTTGAAAGATCCATTTCAAAGTACGCGTTATTCCTTGTGGAATGAGGCTTACTGGAATTGGAATTATACCTGGCCTTGCAGATTTCCAGGACCAGCATCTGAAGAAGTGAGTTAACTCACGAAAGCTCATGCTCTAAACTTTTCTGTTAGTCTATAAGGTGCCACAGGACCCTTCGTTGCTGGAATTGGAATAGCGCACTCACTATTTCGATTTTATTTTGAAATAGTGTGTGTGTGTCATTTGGACTCTGCCAAAGTTATTTCAAAGTAATTGCTGTTATTCTGAGAAAACTTTGGCATGTAGACACAGCCTCTGTGAGCACAATTTCTCCCAATGGGATGAAACAGTGACTGCCATCCCTCTACATGCCATATCTGGGGTTTCCAGCCCTTCTCTTTACCTATTCTGGCCAATTCAGAGATGGCACAGACTGCTGCCATGATGAAGAAAGATTGTAGTCATTGTTTCCTAAAAGATATACACACAAGTACTGTTCGTTCTAAAAGATGTGGAGTGCCTAGCACAGGCTCTCTGTCTTAGGGTGAATTTTCACTTAAGTGTCTATGCACTCCATCAAATGTTTTTTCTTATATCCTTATCATTACAAAGGAATGTAATTCCCACTACATATCAGGGAAGTTACAATCAAGACCGAGTTGCATGTATGAAGATTTGAAGAAGCTTGTTTTGTGCACACCCAGGTTATCAGTTCCTCGATTTCTGGACTCTTAATTTTGGACTATTGTATCAACTATGGTAAATTTGGAAATATTTATAAAATTTTGTATGAAAAATAATGTAACAGTCAAATTTGAAAATTAAATTGCATCACATACTACTTTGTACACTGAAATTGCAAACCAGTACAAATGAAATACAATCATCCTGAATCTTTGCCTAAATATCAAAACTGAACCTCTATGGAGCATTCAGCAGTTCAATAAAGTTTGCTGAATGTTCCTTTAAAATTATTTTCATTTCTGCTTCTTGGATCCAGCTGGGATTGGAAGTGCAAGTGTCTTACTAAAATGGAAGGCTTTTCAAGCAGTATTTTCAACTAAATTTGAAGCACTGAAAGTCTCACAAGAAAACCTGTTTTTGCAGCATTCTATACCAGTTTTGCAGACTCAAGTGGTTCAGAGAGTTTGGAAACAGTTCAGCTAAGCATCCAAAATTTAAGGTACTTATCCAAATTGAACTGAAAACTTCTAAGGTCTGCCCACCTCAAATGCAAACCAGACATTTCCTCCGTCTCCATTTATAAATCAGTAATCACTCTCAGATTACTTGAAAATATGATGACCACTATTTATTGTTTCTGGAGCAGGAGAGATCGCTATCAGTAAGTACATATAAAATGATTGCATTACAAAATGCTGTTTTCAGCAACTTACAACGTTACAAAACTTTTATGTTTTTTTTTTTATTCAATGTAAAGCAATGGTCAAAACCAAAATGCTAAGAAGTATAGTGGAGGGAATGGAGACTATGAAAAAGTCTGTAATACTTTTATAGAAACCTATGGACTCATCACCTATCACAACATGTTCAATTTTTCCCATTGTCTTAAAGGTTACAGGAAAAGAAGATAAGTTGACAGAAATAATCAGGGGCATGAAAAAACGCATATGAAGGAGACTATAAAGGAAAGGGGAGATTTGCTAGAAGGACACAGAATAATGGTCTAGGGAATGCAGAGTGGGAACATCTATTCATTATGTTTCTTCATAATACCAGAAGAAAGGGACTTTAAACGAAATTGAAAGAAGGCAAGTTCACAACTGATAAAAAGAAATACTCCGTAAACACAATTCATAATTAGGCCATGAAGCTCATTGTCACATGGTATCATTGAGGTTGAGAGCTTAGCCAGACTCAAAAAGTAGTTAGATATATGGGTGACAAAGATATCCAATGTTACAACAGTAAATACTTTTACACACACACACACACACACACACACACAGTTTTGAAGGGGTATATAGCCCTGAAGCTTTGGGGAATAAGCTTTCAGGTCAGAAACTGGGCACAGAAGGGAAGTCTCCCTGACAACAGATTATCCCATAACTGTCTATTGAAACATATTTTACACTTCTTCTGAAGGATTTGTCAACAGACAGGGCTTCCGGTTCCCCAGGCAGCCCTGTTTGCAGAACTTCCTGTCAGCTATTCTGTCGAGAGAGGGCCAGGCATCCTGGCTGCTCTTTGTCAACAGTGTAGTCGTGACCTGTCGACAGAAGTTTTACCAGGAAATCCCTTCTGACAGGTACGTCTGTTGACAGATGTTTCTTGTGTAGATGTAGCCAAAGACCATGACCAAGATCTCAAGGTCAAGAACTCCAACTGTCAGAATCAAGGGTGCCTGGGCAGCCTTAATTTGCTCCCCTTATGGATATGCATTGTGATACAGACTTTAACTAATTGGTGACATGCAATTTTTCCCACAGGATTCCTACCTCATTCCATGGACAGGACAGATCTGCTCTGGAGATGAATCACCCTACTTGTTGCAGAAGTTGGGATGTGTGTAGACAATAAGGCGGGGAACTGCAGAAAGAGAAAGAAAGGTTTCACAGTGAAGTCAGCTGAATAGTGTCTTGGAGAACTGGATTCTTCCCTGGCCTCTAGCACAGAGTGGATTATGGGCAGTCATGTAAATCAAATTTTTCACAAGGGGTTGCTAAGTGTGTATTCCTCCTTTTCTGAAAGCTGGGCTTCATAAAAGATCTGCAGAAAGGTTGGGCACTCAAAGCTGTAACTGAAGTAAAAAGGGAGATGTGCTTTGAACATCCAAGGTGCTACATAACACTAAGGCTGTGTCTACACGGGAGACCACCATTGAAAGAGCAAAATCGAAATTCAGAAATTGATATACCGCCTTTCGAAAGAACAGGACCACACGGCAAAGGAGGATCACAGTTCCAACCCACTCTTTCAAAGACCCCGTCCCATTATTTAGAAAGGGAGCATCCACATGTGTACGAGCGCTGTTTCAAAAGAAGGGAGGCAGAGATGCCATGGACGGGGTCGCATGGCCGCCAAGCCCTTCCGGGGCCCACAGGCAGCCACCACCTTAAAGGCCTCCCTTCAGTTCCCCCACCATGCACTAGCTGAGGCCTGCAGAACTGCGAGGAGCAACGCAGGACCCCAGCGCAGCAGCTCCATGGCTGACGACACCCTGCTTCTTGCACTGCATGCAGACATTGTGGGCACTGTTGCCCACGTTGTCTGCACAGTCGCCACAGCCGCCTCCCCTCCTCCTTGGGAGACAGAACAGCCCCCCTGAGGACACGGAGCACACCCAGCCTGCACCCCGACCCCTTGCACCCAGGCACCTGTGGAGCCACCCCAGCAGCACGGACTGGTGGGAGCGACTGGTTCCGGGGCAATGGGATGAGGCCACCTGGCTCTGGAACTTTGGCATGAGCCAGGACACCTTCCAGGAGCTGTGTCACTGGCTGGCACCTGCACTGAGGCTTCAGGACGCCACCAGGCGGCCTGCACTTCCCCTCGAAAAGTGAGTCGCTATTGCAGTGTGGAAACTGGCTACCCTAGACTCCTTCCAGTCAGTTGGCCTCCAGTTTGGGGTGGGCAAGGCCACTGTCAGAGCAGTGCTCATGGAGGTAAGCTGGGCCTGGGGCACACTCCCACCACAGGAAGTGGGTCCATGGGTACAGGGATCCCTTGGAGATTGCTAGCTGTGTGTGGGGGGGAGGGGAGGGAGAGGTTCGCTGGCTGGGAACACCCTGCCACACTCTCACGAGCACACGGCCTCCCTCCCTGCAGGTTGTTCCTGCCCTGAACACCATGCTTCTGCACCGGGTCATCTGCGTTGGGGACCTGGACACCATCATTGAGGGTTTCTCCTCGTTGGGGTTCCCGAACTGCTTTGGTGCCCTGGACAGGATGCACATCCCCATCCATTCCCCACCACACAGTGCCAGCCGCTCTATCAACCAGAAGGGCTACCACTCGGTGGTCCTCCAGGCCCTGGTGGACCACAAAGGCCGGTTCATGGACATCTACGTGGGCTGGTTGGGGTGAACCCATGACACCAGGGTCTTGCACAATCCCAGCCTGTGCCAGCGTATGGAGGCCAGCACCTTCATCCCTGAGCAGAAAATGCCAGCTGGGGACACCACCATGCCACTGTGCATAGTTGCAGTTGTGGCATACCCCCTACTGCCATGGCTGATGCAGACGTATACTGGCTACCTTGACCCCAGCAGGGAGGCCTTCAACACCCACCTCAACCAGGCCCGGCACGTAGTTGAGCAGGCCTTCGGGTGCCTCAAGGGGCAGTGGTAGTGCCTTCTTGCCTGCCTTGAGGTGGGGATGCGCAATGTCCCACAAGTGGTCGGCGCCTGCTGCGTCCTTCACAACATTATGGAGGGTAAGAGGGATGCCTACATCCAGGGGTGGGCAGCTGAGGCCACCATGGGGTTCAAACAGCTGGCTTCTGTCGCCAGCTGCCAGGCAAACTTCGATGGTGTCCAGATCTGGGAGGCCTTTCATGTAAGTCTTGCCCTGGGGCCATATCGACCACCCCAATGCCCTCCCCTCGCCCTCCCCCCATACATCCACCCCCCACCAAATGCACCACCGCACCCATGCCTCCCCCCCACGGGACCACGGGACACGAGCATTGGTGCACAATATAAACCTTTACCAACAACAAACCGTAAAAAGCTGTGGTATAAAAGTCCAACTACTTACAATGTGCATGGGGGCACACCTCGTATGTTGCGGGGCAGGGGGCCTGACCTTGGAGGGGGTTGGGGAGGGGGCCAGACCTGGGAAGGTCACTCGGGCAAGGGGGTTGTGGGCTGAGAGCCATGCCAGCCCCGGGAGTGGGTGCCACGGCGGGTCTGGGACGAGACAGGGAGCACTGGAAGGTTGAGGCATGGCGGGACTGCAGCGGGGGGCATCGGTGTGGGGGTGGGGTGGAGGACTCTGTGGGGGATGTGGGGGGGCAAGGGACCCTGGGTGGGACCATTCTGGGGGAGGCCTGCAGGGGGCTCAGGGGGCTGGGCAGCTGGGGGTGGGATGCGGAGGTCCAGGAGCCAAGCCACATTGCCCATGTGCTCCTGCAAAGTTCCATGGATGGCGTCCAGGCGGGACATGAGCCAGTCCCAGGCCTCCCTCTGCCACACCAGGTCGGACTCCAGCCAGAGGCGGTGCTCCATAAGCTCTGCCTGGCAGAGGTTGGTGGGGTCATTCCCTGTGTGCTGCTGTGACCTCCGGCTGCACAGTCAGCGTGAAGCTGCTGCTGGAGGTGCCTGACCCCTGTCCAACACCTCCGGGGGGACCACTGACACTGATGGGCTGTGTGGGCCCACACTTGCTGCACCTGCAAGAGGTGATGGAAAGCATGTCAGTTTCTGAACAGGCCCTCGTCCCCCATTCCCCTCACCAGGACCCTGTCCCCCCGAGGCCCCACCTCCCACGACCCCCCAGGGCCTGGCCATAGTGGGCATGGCATCCCTGTGGCATCAAGTGCACACAGGCTTCCCTCCCGGGTGGGACCATCCCTGGTGTGGGCTGGCCTGTGGACATCCCACTGGGCAACTGGGTGCCTGGAACTGCCCATGGGTCTGGGTGCTGGGTGGCACTGGCAGGTGCAGAGGGCGTGTTCAGGTCTACAGCCAGCTGGGGTGTCTGGTTCTGGGCCTCTGGGCCTGTGCCCGGCCCATTGGCAGGGGTGCCACCCCCGCTCTGCCTGCCGGGGTGCTGGCCCTGCTGTGCACTTACTGGGGGAGACCTCGAGGATCTCCAGGGACGCCCAGCTCCCTGTGGCCCGGCTGGATGATTGCGAGGGGACGTCAATGACGAGGTCGCCCTCCTCACTGGACCAGTCCCGATTGGTGTCTGCCCCCGGCTCAGGCTGGCTGGTCCTGGCTCCTGCAGCTCCTCCAGCTCGGGCTGGTTTGCCGAGCTGTCCAGGACTGCCTTGGATGGGGAGCTGTCCCGGAGCTCCAGGATGCTGTGGAGCTCCCGATAGTAGGGGCAGGTGGAGGGGCCTGCCCCTGAGTGCCTGGCCTTGTCCTGGACCCAGGCATAGCCCTGCCGGAGCTCCTTAACTTTGCTCTGGACTTGCTCTGAGGTCCGCTCTGGGTGGTCTTGGTTGGTCAGTCCCTGGGCCAGGCGGGCGAAGGCAGAGGCGTTTCTCCGCTTTAACCCCATCTCCCAGAGGACCTCCTCTTCTCTCCCTGGAGGTGTCTGAGTTGATGGCCCATCCAGGAAGGGACCCTCTTCTTTTTTTCCCAAGACGGACCCCTGGGAGCTCTGAGGGGGTTTTGCAGGGGGGGTCCCTGGGGCTCGGGAGACTGCCAGGCACTGGCCATGTCGTCAGAGGCGGCTGAGAGGGTGTGCTGCCTGGGGTTCGTGCTTTCGCAGTTTGCCTGCTCTCAGCTTCCTGACACAGGGTTTCTGGGTCCATGTAGGTTTAAGAGCTGCCAGACACACGGGTCATAGAGCTCCACTTGGCGGTGCAGGGTGTCTCCACGCTCAGGGTCCAGCTTTCGAAGTCTGGGCTGTGTTTGTTCAATTTCAGATTGAAAGTGTGCATGGCATGTGTAGATACTCCCTTCGTTCTTCTGAAAGGGGGCCAGTCTTTTCCAAATACTGTGCACGTGTAGAGACACCCAAAGTGTCCTGAAAAAAAATGGGCATTGCCTATCTTAACTCTGTGCCTCAACTCAGTTTTTGTTTCCAATTTTATAGTCCAGGACAGGAATGATAAAAATGAAGCCAGGAAATTCGGACCGGGAAAGAAAGAAGTATGACACTGGGAAGTAGGCAAGGTGAAGATGGCGTAGGTTCGAGGGGAGGACAAAAATGGATCAAACTTAGAGACAAATTTTGCCCACAAGAACACACACATGTACAGAGACTGGAATGAAGCCCAAGATTCCCGATGTTTATCATTCCATTCCTGTCAGCAGATACCTGTGAAACTCACTGGCCAAGAGCATCCCTCCTCCTCCTTCAGTGCTGGTCCACATAGCAGATGACAATTCTTGTTGCCCCTGAAGCTTGAGCCACTTTTGTCCCAGTTTCCTTGTCTGGGTAGTCCTATTGTCCTCCTTTGGGTTCACTATCCAAGTCCAAATCTCACTCCTGTTTCTTTTCCTAGTCTGCTGATTCAAAAACTTGTATCCAATCTCTGTGTCCATTTAGTCCCACTTCTCCCTGCTGGTTCTTGTCCAATCTATCTGTTCTTTCCTCTATTACCTGCCACTGAATACCTCTTTGTCTACGCTTCTCATCTTATCTCAGTCATCCATCTCCATGTCTCATGACCCCATGGCTTGTTGTCCAACAAATTCTACTTTTTCCCCTATCATACTCCCTCCCATTTCCCTTGCCCATTGATTTAGTCCCAGATTCCTTGTCCAGCTAACTCCAATCTTCCCTGTTCCATTCAGACCCTTCTCCGATCGCTGTGCTCCTCTCTCAGCCTACTGGCTCCCAATTATACTCTCCATTTTCCTCACTGATTCCCAGTCTGCTTACATAGCCACTTCTCCTCCCATCCTCATGCCCCTGGTTCCAATTTCCTTCCCCAAACAGTCCCAGTCTCCATTTCCTCTCACTGCTCGCAGATGGAGTCACCACAGACAGCCAAGTTCTAGCCTCATTGTCCTCCCATCTCCCCTGTCCCATTTTCTTTGCCCAGCCAGTTCCAGTCTCATTGTCCCACCAGTCCTAGTTCCCCCATCCCAACTCCGAGTCACAAATTCTCCTCCCACTTCCAGTCACAGTCTCACCAAGATTTGTTGCTCCAATCTACTTAATTCGCTCTCCCTGGTCTTACTTTTCTTTCTCCTGTATTTGCATCTATTAGTTTACTCTCGCTTCTATTGAGAGTACAGGACAGACATTTCTGTTGCCAGACTCAGCCTTGGCATGAGGCATCTGGAGAAGCCATTAATGGGAAAGTTTTCTAAGCGTCAATAGCCTTGGACTAGAGTGTACTTGGTCACTCTGTGGAAATGACACATGTGAACTCTGGTCATACATAGAAACTGTGAGGGAACGGCACATGCAGAGACTGCACAGCAATAGGAACTGAGACTCAGGCATGCAGAGTGAGAGTGGAATCTTCAGAGATTTTAGCTGCCAAAATAAAAGAACTCACTACTTAACATGGGTGAACTGTGATTTTTCGAAGGCTTCTAATTTGCCCAAATTTGAATGTATTTTCATATGAACAAAAAACCACAACCCTTATACAAAAGGCTCTGCCAAATTTTTGCTCCCATGCTAAAGCTTTCAAAGAAAAAACTGCCAATATTTTAAACATGAACAAAGTAATGTGTTCCTCCATAGACTCAGTACAAAAGCCTGTTTTAGCTGAAATTAAAATTATTATTATTATTATTATTATTATTAATAATAATAATAATAAGGCAGATACCAGTCAAAGAAAATTTCAGTCCAAGCATCTTAAAACGGGTAAAGTTCTAAGCAAATAAAAACAGGGTTTTCAGGGTATCAACCTTACTAATACATGGTACTACCAGAATATCAAATATATAATATAATATAATATAATATAATATAATATAATATAATCCCTGATAATGTGGTTGAGAATCAAAATTCATATAGTAAAACACTAACTGACATTTGTCCTCATATTTCAGGAAGGGAATTATTATCAACCCGCACATTCTATTCTTTCTCATGCAAAAAATATTAGCATTAGTTAATGCTGAAGAGTTGGGGAGGGGCTGCCAATGAAGCATCCAGGGAATTAAATACAGAGTTCCGTACCTCACTAGCAATATGATTTTGATTACATTTAAGTTTTCTATAATGAATTATATGTGAAATGAGTGGAAATTAAGCACTTCAGGAACAATGTCTCTATTTTTTTTAAATTCTGAATTTAAATTAGTAAAGCAGACTCCCAAATCTCAATCCTCAAAACCACGTGTAAGTAAAGTTCTTTTTGATGTTTAATGGGAGTTTTGTTTTAGCAAGGACTCAGGGCCTGAACCCTAAGTATATAATAGAAAATAGTGAAAAGGGTGTAAAAATATTGTCACTACTAGTAAATTTTGCACTTAAGTTACCAAAAGTTATTTCCATGCTGTTCATGCAAAAAAAAAAAAAAAAAAAAAAAAGTCTTTTTGAATCCTCAAATGTGATCTGGAAAGCCCCACATGCAAAGTATAAAATATGGGAGTCCATTCATACAATAAAAAACAGGTATATTTTTCAAAAACAATTTGAAGGATGGTGAAATTTTAGTGTATTTCTGTGTAAATGAATCTATATTCTAAATGCTCTTTAAAAATCATAGAAGCTTGAAACATATAGAAGAAAGAATTAGTTGACTTCCATTTCTATTAGATGATTATATTTTCCTCATGTTCAGCAAATTCTGAAAATATTACAGTAAAGATGAAATTCCAGTTTACACTCTGTCAAAACGAAAGTTGAGTGAAAACTAGAAAAATCAGATTACAACTCCTTTCAGTGTTGTGGGATTTAATTACATTACCTACATGCAAATCTGTCAGATTTTAACCCAAGAAGATGATCTAGTTTGATTTGGTTTGGATGCAGCCAAAATCTTGCAAGGTGATTTTTTTTTCCAATATTGGGTCAAAATCTTAGGTGAGAAATTTGTGAGTTTTTAGAACTGTTAAATCTGAACTCTAAGGGCTTGTCTGCACTACCGCTCTCCTTTGAAGGAAGGATGGTAATTAGGGTGCTGGGAGTTTATTAATGAAGTGCTGCGCTGCATATGCAGCACTTCATTAAGCAAATTCCCCCCCCGTGGCAACTTCGAAGTTTTAAACTTCGAAGTACCAGCTCGCGTCTAGCTGTGGCTCACCCGCCGGTACGTTGAAGTTCTGGGGCAACTTCGAAGCCCCCTTACTCTTCCTCCTCAAAATTTTGAAGGGTAAAGGGAATTCGAAGTTGCCTGTGCACTTCAAAGTACCGGCAGGTGAGCCGCGGCCAGATGCGAGCCAGTACTTTGAAGTTTAAAACTTCGAAGCTGCTGCAGGAGGGAATTTGCTTAATGAAGTGGTGTGTATGCAGTGCAGCACTTCATTAATAAACTCCCAACACCCTAATTACCATTCTTCCTTCGAAGGAGAGTGGTAGTGTAGACACAGCCTAAGTTAAATTTAACCAATCCCTAAACACTGTGCTCACCCCAATGAATTCTGCCCAAACAGTATACAATACTGAGCAAAAGCACACTGTCTAGTTAATGCTCCAAAACAATACTGTTAAGAAGTTATAAACCTACCAGGGAGCACCAGCTTTAACTCCCAGGAGGGGTCATAATTCAGGATGGGGATTGTCTCCTGCTGGAAACTTCAGGCGACAGTGCCAACTTCCTGAATTAACTGTAGAAACTGGGACATTGCCTCAATATACCATAATGCAAATGTCAAGGATGGGAGTGGTCTGGTTTGGAGGGCCCCTAAATCTTACTTCCCTGGTGACTCACGGTCCAAGTTCTAAAAGCCAGGCAGCCAAGTTATAGGGGCTCCCGAGGGGATAGTCTGATGGCTGGGGTTTGTGGGAGTACACAAGCCTTCAAACGTGTTCCCTGCTCATCGCCATACCATCTCGGTGCCCCAGCATTGGGCTTTGTAACAGTTGGTGAGGCACATGTGGGAAACACTGCTTCCATGCTGCTTAAGGATTCCAGTGTGTCACAGAAATCCTCAGCTGAATGCTGCAGTTGGCTTTGCGTTGCTATTGAGTTAATAGTGCTACAGATCTGTCCCTTCAATATTCTCAGAGAAATAATCCTGATTTTTTTTAAATGTTTTAACCATGAAATATCATGAATCAGAAATTACTTCACTACATGTATTGCTTCCATTGTATGGGCCGTACTCTGGAACTGTGCAACTTAATGCAAACTTGCTTTAAAGTGACAGTGTCAGGGCCAGATTAGGAAAGGAGTTTGAGGGGCTGCGGCCCTGGACTAAAGGGGTCCCCTTAGCCTGAGGCTCTGGCCTACAGCCCTGAAAGTCCTTGTGTTTTGGTCCAGCCGACCCGGTGAAGTGGGGCAGGTGGCTCAGAGCCATATTGTCACAAGCACCAGGAAACTCTGTCCCCATGCTGCCCTTGCCTGGAGGCTCCACCACTGAAGCTCCCATTGTCTGGGAATTGTGGCCAATGGGCGCAGTGGGGAGTAATGCTTGCAAGCAAACTGGGATAACTACCTGTTCCTCCCTTGTTCCTGTTCCACCAAATGGGAGCTGCCCTTGGCAAGCACCCTACACCACAATCTCATGCCCCAGCCCTGAGCTGCCTCTTGCACCCTAAATCCCTCCCTCCCTCCCAGACCTCTCACACCAACCCAGAGCCCCAGAACTGAGATAAATTCAGTACCCTAGCTCTCTCTGAGACCCCATGCCCCAAACTTGAGGCCCCTCCCATACCCTAACTGCTCTTCAGGCCTTGCACTGCCACCCCAATCTCCTGTTCTGAGTCTGCTCCACATACCTGAGACCCAGCCTGCAGCCCCGTCCTGCACCTCAAATGCCTCATACAGAGCCCCATTTCAAAGCTCACAGAGCAATAATCTACATGGAACATACACCCGTATGAGTAGGTCAAAGGGCAAAAGTGCACAAATACATGTAAAACTGATAGACCTGAGTTGTCCGCAGGAGGGATTAAACCTGCAAGCTGAGGGGCAAAAGCCCTGTGCTCTACCTTATGAGCTAAAGGCCAGCTGGCTCTCAGCCAAGGCTGTAGAGCAGAGACTTCACTCTCCCTAGTACATGGCCTCAGTACCTCAAGTTACATATGACTCAACATCCGCATCTTCCATCATGTGTCCATATGCACCAGTTAGTTATAAATTGGCTCTATGGCAGATTGAACTGGGCTAGGAGTGACAGACTGAACTTGTGCTTCTTTGCTGGGCCTATCAGTTTCTGAAAAGCTTAAGCTTTCAGTATTAACAAAATACATTTTCAGTTCCTATGGCTTCACAGAAAATTTTCCAAGTCTTTCCCAGTACAGTGCCATCTTTCTTAATCCGCATGCAGACACGCTGCATTACTGAGAAATCATGTAACTTCTAGGTTAACTCTGAAGTATGCTAACACATTAAATGTCAACACCGTTCAGTGTTAATCACTTTATTGGGTCGGGGGGGTGGGCGGAACTACTATGGGGATGGAGGCACAGCTTGAAGAGAGGACTTTTCTGACTCATATGAATGGTTAATACATGAAGTGACATAAATATAATCAAACAGCTAAATAATATATTCAGTTTAACAGGGTGCATGGGAAGGAATCAAATAAACAACTAGACAAATATATAGATGAAGTCAGGAGTACTGTCCAAAAGGCCAGTAAATTCTCAGGAGGAATACTCAGTGGCAAAGAAATACCAAAAGAGAAACTATATTGAACTCAGCCTACAGGCAATGAGCGTTTGCACGCCCTGCTGAAGTCACTGGGAGGTGCAGGCACCAAGCATGTATTAAGATCTGGGCTGAGTTTTTAAATCAAGTGTTTCATTTTGCTCACATGTGCTGATGTCATATGCCATATATTTGAGTCCCTCAAGGATTCCCTCCAGGCTGAACCTTCTTTAGTCTTGGGATATGAGATCAGCATCTGTAAAGTCGTCAAATCAGGTCCAAAACATTTCACATGTTGAAAGGGCCTAGTTAAACATATGTAGTACCCAGAACTGTTCGAACACGTATTACTAATGTAAAATCTTTGAAAACAGCCAAGTTAGCTAAAGAGCAGCTGTTCAAAAATGATCAACTTAAACAAGACCCACTGCTGTAATGCAGAACTTTTTAGAAACCATAAAAGGGATAAAATTGTTTCACATGGTTTCTTGCCTTAAACTTGCCTTCTTCTAGGTTTAACAATATTGAACCTCTGACATGGATTCAAGTTATCTGAAGTATATTTTGTTTAATTTGACCAACTGAAGATCTGATTCTTGTCCTGGACAGGTAGAAAGGCAAGATGCAAGAGATGTGCTTTAATTAGGCAACTGTATTATTGAACTCATCTGTGAGCTATGCCATATGTGAACAGCAATACGAAGAAGGATTAAAAAGACTGCGATTTTTCAGCTTAGAAAAAAGGAGACAAAGGTGGAATATGATAAAGGTATATAAAAACATGACCGGTGTGGAAAAAGTGAATAAGGAAAAGTTATTTACTTGTTCCCATAACAACAGAACTAGGGGTCACCACATGAAATTAATGGGTAGCAGAGTTAAAACTAACAAAAGGAAGATTTCCTTCACACAGTGTACAGCAGCCCTGTGAAACTCTTTGCCAGAGGAGGTTGTGAAGATCAACAGCTTAACAGGGTTCAAAAAGGAACTAAATAACTTCATGGAGGTTGGGTCCATCAATGGATATTAGCCAGAATAGGTAGGAATGGTGTCCTTAACCTCTGTTTGTCAGAGATTAGAAATTGATGTGAGGAGAGGGGATGCATAGGTGATTACCTGTTCTATTCACTCCCTTTGGGGCATCAGGCATTGACCTCTGTTGGAAGACAGGATACCTCTGTTGGAATACAGGGCTGTGATGTGAGTTGGAGCTCAGGCTGGAGATACAGCATTTATATACTCCTCTTTAGGCTTGGAGGGGCCAATGGCTTACTAAGACTTGCAAGACTGCCCACCAGTTCAGGTGATACCTCTCCATTTTCTCTACTCCCAAGGTAGAGTCACTTAGGCTATGTCTACTCTACACTATGAAATGAAGTCCAATTTATTGAAGTCGACTTTGTTACACTGGAGTTTATAAAGTTGAAGTTGAGTGTCCGCACCTTCCCGCAAAGTTGACTTAGTGTGTTCCCACTAAATTTTCAAAGTTCAACTGGTGCAGCGTGCATTTTTGGACATCCATCCCACAGTTCCTTCAGCCCCATTGCAAAACAAATTGGGAAGAAGTGTGCTTTTGAAAATAGGGCTTCCTTCTGAAGAAGCCCATCTACAAAGCTATTTTACATTTTAAAAGCAGCACTTTCGATATGGCGAATGGGTGCTATTATGCAAATGAGGTGCTGAATATTCATCTCAGGGAGGGGCCAGTGTAGACATAGCTAAAGTGTCTATTTCAAAATTGTGCCATTGGATGCAATTATAGCTTATTTTGAAATAGTGCTATTCTGTGTCTTGACAGAGTCTATTTAGAATTATCTACTTCAATGAGGCTTATGAAATTTGAAATAACTCACCCGCTATTTCCAATTTATTTCAAAATAGCATGTGCATAATGTAGATGCTCACAAACTTATTTCAAAATAACAGCTGTAATCTCAAAATAATTTTGTTGTGTGGCAATAGCTTAGGTGTACTTGGGCCTGTCCCAGTGCGGTGAGCTGGGACTAGATGACCTCTGAAGGCCTCTTCCAGCCTTACAGTTCTATGATTCTATGACACTGAAGTAGCCTTTAATGCTCAACTCCGTTACAGTATCCTGGGCAACAGAATCTGAACTGGCCATATAACTGTGCTATTGACTGATCTATGGAAAGTTGACTGCCCATGAGTGTAGTAGATACTAGGAAACAGAAACAATAAGAAATTCTTTTAAAAGCAAGGACTATGAAAGTTATGTAAATATATAACACGTAGCTTTTGTACAAGCCTAAGAACACACACAGTGCTGTTAGGTAATACGGTAAATTTTAAATCCCACAATATGTGAACTGGATGGTATTTCAACTATGAGTCAAGACTATAAACTCAGCTAAAATTTGAATTTTTTTAAGAAAGGAGTCAAAAAGAGGTTTATTTTGTGTGGTGCAATTGCTCAGATATGATTTCAAAGGCTATTTCGAAAAGAATTATGTAATTCACAAGGTGGAGATTCCAGGATAGCTCTTGGATGCATACTTATGTCAGTCAAGTATCAGAGGGGTAGCCGTGTTAGTCTGGATCTGTAGAGCAACGAAGGGTCCTGTGGTACCTTATAGACTAACAGAAAAGTTTAGAGCATGAGCTTTCGTGAGTTAACTCACTTCTTCAGATGCTGGTCCTGGAAATCTGCAAGGCCAGGTATAAATAGGCCAGAGCAAGGCTGGGGATAACGAGGTTAGCTCAGTCAGGCAGGCTGAGTTGTATTGTCATCAGTAGATCTGGAGGTGTGAACTCCAAGAGAGGGGAAGCTGCTTTTGTATTTAGCCAGCCATTCACAGTCTTTGTTTAATCCTGAGCTGAGGGTATTGAATTTGCAGATGAATTGTAGCTCAGCAATTTCTCTTTGGAGTCTGGTCTTGAAATTTCTTTGCTGCAGGATAGCTACTTTTAAATCTGCTACTGTGTGTTCTGGGAGATTGAAGTGCTCTCCTATGGGTTTTTGTATATTGCCATTTCTGATGTCTGATTTGTGTGCATTTATTCTTTTACATAGGGACTGTCCAGTTTGTCCGATGTATATGGCAGAGGGGCATTGCTGGCACATGATGGCATAAATTACATTGGTAGATGTGCAGCTGAATGAGCCCACAATGGTGTGGCTGATCCGGTTAGGTCCTGTAATGATGTTGCTGGTGTGTATATGTGGGCAGAGCTGGCAACGAGGTTTGTTGCATGGATGGGTCCCTGAGATAGAGTGACTGTGGTGCGGTGTATAGTTGCTTGTTAGCATTTGTTTTAGGTTGGCAGGTTGTCTGTGAGCAATGATAGGTCTGCCTCCCAAGGCCCGCTGAACTTTACTAAAATAAGACAAGAGATTTACACTAGACACTTCACTACTATACAGAAGAAAAAGGACTGCAAACTTTCTAAACTCCTGCCTGCCACACAGAGCCACAGCAGTGGTACCACTAACTCAGCCAGCAATATCATCAATCTGTCCAGCTACACACTCAGCTCAGCAGAAGAGTCTGCCCTTTCTCGGGGACTCTCTTTTTGCCCCACCACACGCACAAACATGATACAGTTCTGTGGTGATCTGGAAGCCTACTTTCGCTGTCTCAGACTCAAAGAATACTTTCAACACAACACTGACCAACACACCATTACACAGACAACCTCCCAGCAGCACAAGAAGAGTAACTCCATGTGGACTCCTCCCGAGGGCAGAAACAACAGTCTGGAACTATACATAGAATGCTTCCGCCGACGCGCACAGACAGAAATTGTGGAGAAACAACATCGTTTGCCTCACAACCTCAGTCGTGCGGAACACAATGCCATCCACAGCCTCAGAAGCAACCCTGACATTATAATCAAAGAGGCAGATAAAGGAGGAGCTACTGTCATCATGGACAGGTCTGACTACCAGAAGGAGGCTTCCGGACAACTCTTCAATACCAGATTTTACAGGCTACTTTCCTCAGACCCCACCAAGGAATACACTAAAAAACCACACCGTCTGCTCAGGACACTCCCTACACAAGCACAAGAACAGATCTACACCAACACACCTCTAGAGCCCCGTCCAGGGTTATTCTACTTACTACCCAAAATCCACAAGCCTGGAAATCCTGGACGCCCCATCATCTCCGGTATTGGCACTCTCACTGAAGGACTGTCTGGTTATGTGGACTCTCTCCTCAGACCCTATGTCACCAACACCCCCAGCTACCTCCGCGACACCACTGACTTCCTGAGAAGACTGCAATACGTTGGTGACTTACCAGAAAACACTATCCTAGCAACCATGGATGTAGAGGCTCTGTATACCAACATCCCACACAAAGATGGAATAAATGCTGTCCGGAACAGTATCCCTGATGATGCTACAGCACATCTGGCGGCTGAGCTCTGCAACTTTATACTCACACACAACTATTTCAGATTCGGTGACAATATATACCTTCAAATCAGCGGCACAGCTATGGGTACCCGCATGGCCCCTCAATATGCCAATATTTTCATGGCTGACCTAGAACAACGCTTCCTCAACTCTCGTCCACTAACACCCCGGCTCTATTTACGCTACATTGACGACATCTTCATCATCTGGACCCATGGGAAGGAGACTCTGGAGGAATTCCACCGGGACTTCAACAACTTCCACCCCAACTTCAAGCTCAGCCTGGACCAATCTACACAGGAGATCCACTTCCTTGACACTACCGTGCTTATACACAATGGACACATCAGTACCACCCTGTACCGTAAACCCACTGACCGCTACTCCTACCTCCATGCCTCCAGCTTCCATCCCAGACACACCACACGATCCATCATTTACAGCCAAGCACTTAGATATAACCGCATTTGTTCCAACCCCTCCGACAGAGACAAACACCTACAGGATCTGCACCAAGCATTCCTGAGACTGCAATACCCACCTGAGGAAGTGAGAAAAATCAACAGAGCCAGACGTGTGCCACGAAGCCTCCTACTACAGGACAAGCCCAAGAGAGAAACCAACAGAACACCACTAGCCATCACCTACAGTCCTCAGCTAAAACCTCTACAGCGCATCATCAGGGATCTGCAACCCATCCTGGACAATGATCCCCCACTTTCACAGGCCTTGGGAGGCAGACCTATCATTGCTCACAGACAACCTGCCAACCTAAAACAAATCCTAACAAGCAACTATACACCGCACCACAGTCACTCTATCTCAGGGACCCATCCATGCAACAAACCTCGTTGCCAGCTCTGCCCACATATACACACCAGCAACATCATTACAGGACCTAACCGGATCAGCCACACCATTGTGGGCTCATTCAGCTGCACATCTACCAATGTAATTTATGCCATCATGTGCCAGCAATGCCCCTCTGCCATATACATCGGACAAACTGGACAGTCCCTACGTAAAAGAATAAATGCACACAAATCAGACATCAGAAATGGCAATATACAAAAACCCATAGGAGAGCACTTCAATCTCCCAGGACACTTCAATCTCCCAGTGCTGGGGAGGAGCCGGTCGTCGTGGTACATGTTGGTACCAATGACATAGGGAAGGGTAGAAGAGATGTTCTGGAGGCCAAATTTAGGTTACTAGGAAAGAGACTGAAATCCAGAACATCTTTGGTGGCATTCTCTGAAATGCTTCCAGTTCCACGCGCAGGGCCAGATAGACAGGCAGAACTTCAGAGTCTCAATGCGTGGATGAGATGATGGTGTAGGGAAGAGGGGTTTAGATTTATAAGGAACTGGGGACACTTTTGGGGTAGGGGGAGCCTATACAGGAATGATGGGCTCCACCTAAATCAAGGTGGATCCAGACTGCTGGCATTAAACATTAAAAAGGTCATAGAGCAGTTTTTAAACTAAGAGGTGGGGGAAAGCCGATTGGTGCGGGGGAGCACCTGGATCGGACGGAGACTTCTCTTACACGAGGCTCCATAGACAGGGATTCCCTAGAAGTTAGTCAGATAGGGAACGTGGGAAATAATATATGGGCAAGATCAGATGTGAAACAATCGTGCATAAAAAAATCCAACACGTCTGTGAAAGGCGGACATATAAATAGTGGTAGTTTTCTAACATGCTTTTACACTAATGCTAGGAGTCTGTCTAATAAGATGGGTGAACTGGAGTACCTCATATCAAAGGAGGAAGTTGACATAATAGGCATCTCAGAAACATGGTGGAATGAGGAAAATCAGTGGGACACTATCATACCGGGATATAAATTATATCGGAAAGACAGAACAGGTCGTGCGGGTGGCGGAGTGGTACTATATGTGAAGGATAATATAGAATCAAATGAAGTAAAAATCCTAAAGGAATCAAAATGTTCCATAGAATCATTATGGATAACAATTCGTTCCTCTAATATGAATATGGCATTAGGAATATATTACCGACCACCTAACCAGGACAGTGATAGTGATGCTGAAATGATGAGGGAGATTAGAGAGGCTATCAAAATAAAAAACACAGTAATAATAGGAGATTTCAATTATCCCCATATTGATTGGGTGCATGTCACCTCAGGACGGGATTCAGAGATTAAATTTCTTGATGCCTTAAATGACTGCTTCTTGGAGCAGCTAGTACAGGAACCCACAAGGGGAGAGTCGATTCTCGATCTAGTCTTGACTGGAACGCAGGATCTGGTCCAAGAGGTAACTGTTACTGGACCGCTTGGAAATAGTGACCACAATATAATAACTTTTAATATTCCTGTGTTGGGAAGAACACCGCAGCGGTCAAACACTCTGGCATTTAATTTCAAAAAGGGGAATTACACTAAAATGAGGAAGCTAGTTAAACAGAAACTAAAAGGTAGAGTAATTAAACTAAAATCCCTGGAAGCTGCATGGAAACTGTTTAGAGACACCATACTAGAGGCCCAACTTAAATGTATACCCCAAATAAAAAAACACAGTAAGAGACCTAACAAAGAACCACCATGGCTAAACAGCCATGTTAAAAAGGCAGTGAGAGAGAAAAGGGCAGCTTTTAAAAAGTGGAAGTCAAATCCTAGTGAGGAAAATAGAAAGGAACATAAACACTCCCAAATTAACTGTCATAATGTAGTAAGAAAAGCCAAAAAAGAGTTTGAGGAACAGCTAGCCAAAAATTCAAAAAACAATAGTAAAGTGTTTTTTAAATACATTAGAAGCAGGAAGCCTGCTAAAAAAGCAGTGGGGCCCTTGGATGATAAAGATATAAAAGGAGCGATCAAGGAAGACAGTGCCATTGCGGAGCGATTAAATGATTTCTTTGCTTCAGTCTTCACGGCTGAAGATGTTACAGAGGTTCCTAAATCTGAGCCAGCCTTTTTAGGCAACAAATCTGAGGAACTCACTCAGATTGAAGTGACATTAGAGGAGGTTTTGGAATTAATTGATAAGCTGAATAGTAACAAGTCGCCAGGACCAGACGGCATTCACCCAAGGGTTCTGAAAGAACTCAAATGTGAAATTGCGGAGTTATTAACAGTGGTTTGTAACCTATCCTTTAAATCCACTTTGGTACCAAATGACTGGAAGACGGCCAATATAACACCAATATTTAAAAAAGGCTCTAGAGGAGATCCTGGCAATTATAGACCGATAAGTTTAACATAAGTACCAGGCAAATTAGTAGAAACACTAGTAAAGAGTAAAATTGCAAGGCATATAGAAGAGCACGAATTGTTGGGCAAAAGTCAGCATGGTTTCTGCAGAGGGAAGTCGTGTCTGTCTAATCTATTAGAATTCTTTGAAGGGGTTAATAAACATGCGGACAAGGGGCACCCAGTGGACATAATATACCTAGATTTCCAGAAAGCCTTTGACACGGTCCCACACCAAAGGCTTTTATGTAAATTAGGTGGTCATGGGATAGGAGGAAAGGTCCTTTCATGGATCGGGAATTGGTTAAAAGACAGAAAACAAAGGGTGGGAATAAATGGTAAATTTTCACAATGGAGGGGGGTAACTAGTGGTGTTCCCCAGGGCTCAGTCCTGGGACCGATCCTGTTCAACTTGTTCATCAATGATCTAGAAAATGAGGTAAGCAGTGAGGTGGCAAAGTTTGCAGATGACACCAAGTTGTTCAGGACAGTCAAAACCAAAAGGGATTGTGAAGAACTACAAAAAGATCTCAGCAAACTGAGTGATTGGGCAGCAAAATGGCAAATGAAATTTAATGTGGGTAAGTGTAAGGTAATGCATGTTGGAAAAAATAACCCAAATTACACGTACTACATGATGGGGTCAAATTTAGCTACGACAGATCAGGAAAGGGATCTTGGAGTTATAGTGGATAGTTCTCTGAAGACATCCACGCAGTGTGCAGCGGCAGTTAGTAAGGCAAATAGGATGTTAGGAATTATTAAAAAAGGGATCGATAATAAGACAAAAGAGATCATACTTCCCCTATATAAAACTATGGTACGCCCACATCTCGAGTACTGCGTGCAGATGTGGTCTCCTCACCTCAAAAAAGATATATTGGCATTAGAAAAGGTTCAGAAAAGGGCGACTAAGATGATTAGGGGCTTGGAAAGGGTCCGATATGGGGAGAGGCTAGAGAGACTGGGACTTTTCAGTTTGGAAAAAAGGCGATTGAGGGGTGATATGATAGAGGTATATAAAATCATAAATGGTGTGGAGAAAGTGAATATAGAAAAATTATTTACCTTTTCCCATAATACAAGAACTAGGGGACACCAAATGAAATTGATGGGTAGTAGGTTCAAAACTAATAAAAGGAAATTTTTCTTCACACAGCGCACAGTCAACCTGTGGAACTCCTTGCCCGAGGAGGCTGTGAAGGCCAGGACTCTATTAGGGTTTAAAAAAGAGCTTGATAAATTTTTGCAGGTTAGGTCCATAAATGGCTATTAGCCAGGGATAAAGTATGGTGCCCCAGCCTTCATAACAAGGGCAGGAGATGGATGGCAGGAGATAAATCACTTGATCATTGTCTTCTGTTCTCCTTCTCTGGGGCACCTGGCATTGGCCACCGTCGGCAGATGGGATGCTGGGCTTGATGGACCTTTGGTCTGACCCAGTATGGCCATTCTTATGTTCTTATGTTCTTATGACACACAGTAGCAGATTTAAAAGTAGCTATCCTGCAGCAAAGAAATTTCAAGACCAGACTCCAAAGAGAAATTGCTGAGCTACAATTCATCTGCAAATTCAATACCCTCAGCTCAGGATTAAACAAAGACTGTGAATGGCTGGCTAAATACAAAAGCAGCTTCCCCTCTCTTGGAGTTCACACCTCCAGATCTACTGATGACAATACAACTCAGCCTGCCTGACTGAGCTAACCTCGTTATCCCCAGCCTTGCTCTGGCCTATTTATACCTGGCCTTGCAGATTTCCAGGACCAGCATCTGAAGAAGTGAGTTAACTCACGAAAGCTCATGCTCTAAACTTTTCTGTTAGTCTATAAGGTGCCACAGGACCCTTCGTTGCTCTACTTATGTCAGTGTGGCTACTCCTTCTTTCTGCAGGCTATGGGACTGATCCAAAAGCCAGTTCGATGTCAATGGGAGATTTTTCAGACCCTAAGCTTTGCAATTCCAGCTTATCTGATGAATGTTATAGTCAGGAACCTATGTCAGGTGCAATGTTACTGTGTTAGAAGCCACCCCTCACAGTACGATTGCTGTGCAGAATATAAGCTTTCATTTTTAAAGAAATGTTTCTACCCCATTTAGTGAAGACAATGTGCACTGAATGTAAATTCATACAATATCACCTTCCTAAGTCTGCAGACAGCCTGAAACAATAGCTTTGGAACTTTCCCTATTCATCTCAATTGTGTGTCTACTCTGAAACCCAACAAATGACAATGCAAATACCCAACACTATTATCTAAGTGTTTATCTCATAATTGCAAACTGCCTCCCACTCCTCCACATGTGCTAAAAGTCCCTCCAGCTCTTATTTCTCTGCTGAAATGGAAAGCTTTTTGCAGGCAACTTTTACACTGATGCAATCCATAGTTCTCACAAAACTTTTTGGGCCTGTGCAAAACACAAAATACAAAAATAGCATAAAAAGCCCAGCTTCCCTATCCAAACCAGAGTTCTACATCAAAATATGCCAAGATGCCAGATATGTCACTATTTTGCCATTGATTTCATAAGAAAGGTATTTGGCAGGATAAAATCCTAAAATAACATAAAATACACTGACCTTAACATAAAAATAAAGAGTGCTAGAGCTACTGCACTAGCTACTCTATTTGTTGCATTTTAATATAATCTTATTATTTAAAAAGTAAATGAACCTCCCACAGAATTTCTGGTCTGTCACCTCAAGATACCACAGCATCTGCAGAATTCAGATCTTCCTTCCCCACAGTACATGAGATCTTGGTTAACTGCAATATAATATATGCATTGTTTATGTTCCAATATGGTGCATATGTAATGCAAGAAGCATTGAATTATGGGTTTGTGCATCAGAATCGAATGGTGGGTAAGTTGATGGAATTCATATGTGCTTATGGAAAAAGGTGAGTAAATGAGAGGGTCCATTGGAAAAATACAAATGTTTGTCAAGTTAATCAGGTCCAGTTTTGTAACTGAAATATAAGGAGAGGCTTAGAGTACCACTATCATCTCTCTTTCTTTCCCTCCCTCCCTCCCTCCCCCTCTGTCTTTCTACCGCCTTTTTTTTTACTATACATCACATACACTCTCACATAAAAATCATAGTTGCATAGTTGAAAAGATTTTCAAGTGGAATAAAATATTATTTGTAATATTCTTTCTCTGATATAAATTAATCCCAACTTCAGTTAAAATAAAATGCCCACTGGGCACCTGGGCTGGGACTGGCCCTGTTCTGGCTCAGATTACTTAATTTCTGGATTTCAGAGGTACAAAAATACTAGCCATAGGTACTCTGCCCCAGTGATGTTTACTGTCAAGTTCACGATGGTCCAGTGTATGAGAAAGATGAGAAATAGGTATCCTGAATTAGTTACAATGCAATTTCTCAACTTCAGCAAGAGACAGGCCAATAAAAATCAATGCAGCGCAGTCCCACATGGCACTAAGGCTACCTTTCCTCAAATAATAACCACATCATTTCAGCACACAGAATAGGTTTTGGCCTATTTGTGTATTGGGTCCATTAGCCAGGATCACGTGGCTTCTTTGAGGTACATATGTCTCCCTGTTCTTCTGCTTTGTCTGGCAGCATCACCCGACTCTTGTGAGGCTAGGTGGCATCACTCAGGCTGTCAGCCTATCTGGTGTTGATAGCACAGCAGGCTGTCTGAGGTGGCAGCCCTGCTGGGGCACATCTGTCCCTCTCAGTCTTCACACTGCTAATGTCTCACTTTCATGACAAATGCAAATTGGGTTGCTTCGTCCAAACACGTCAGCCTCATTAGCAGGTGCACACTGATTGGCACGTGACATTTAGCAAAACTGTTTTCTATGTTTCCACCTCCGGCCACTTCTGGTTTTTGTCGTTGTCCCTGACTGCAACTGGAAAGAAAATATGTAGGGAGGTGAATGTCATCCAATTCAGAAGACACTGAGAAGGGATATTACCTCCTTGTATTAAGTGTGTATTTGCATATACTACATTCTGCCTCATTTCTGCCAAATGTGCAGGTTCACATTTACATGAATCCAGCTGAGCCCCTAAGGTCTGAAAGAACAACAAGAATGCATGGCCTACCTTGAAAAATGATACTCGAAAGTGCTCTGGAAGACACAGAAACTACAGTTACACAGAGAGGGTAGGTCTTTATCCAAAGCACACTGAAGTCTCTGGGAGTGTTTCCATTAACTTCAATGGGCTTTAGATCAAGCACAGAGACATATTATACCAGTCATCACTTTTGACAGAAAAGCCATGCTGTTTATTATATATTTGTTCCAAAACGGCTGTGTTTTTCTTTCTGTCAAAAAAATACACTGTTGTTTAGGCTTCTCCCTTTCAGAACAAGAAACAATCACTAAAAACTATAATTAATATCCTCCAATAGTGAGCTCTCATATAATCCAAGAAAGTCCAGGAAATACAGAGTCAAAACTGTTAAGATTCCTGCTCTATCATTAACTCATGACCTAGCCTTTGTTCTCACCCAGGGTGGTGAACTCCATACTTTAGTCATTCTGTATTATAATCATAAACCAATTTAAATTGCGTTGTGGGTGTGGGTCTCTTGGCAGTCACTCAATAAAGAGTAGGATGTTGTCATGTCACCCTCCTATTTGTGGGTCCGTTGATTGACCAACCCAGTTTTGGAGCTACAGGTCTTATCACAGACAGGGCAGGTGCTGGCAGTTGTTGGAAGAGTGCAGGACAGGTTTTGCCCCTCTTCCCTCTTTCTGCCTCTCCTGGCCTCCATTGCAGTGGGGGACCTTTCAAACTGCGCCTCACAGATTACTGTTCTCCATTGGGGATGGTCTTGGGTAAAGTTCTCCCAAGCGTCGACACTGATGCCGCACTTTTTCATGTGTGCCTTCAGCATGTCCCTAAATCGTTTCTGCTGACCCCCAATGCTCCTCCGTCCGTCCTCTGACTTGGAAAACAGAATCTGTACTATTTAAATTGTTTTGAGGGTGCATGTATATATAATCCATTATACCTGTAGATATATATACACACTCAGCACAATTTAAATTGGATGTATGTATACATATAGATCTAGATACTGTGACAAAGTCCCTTGTCAGCCTCTGTGGGTCCTTGCGCTTCCTGGCAGATTTGTGCTACTTCAGAGACTCACGGAGGCCCCCCTTTTGCCCAGGCCCTTCCAAAGGCAGGGGTCTCCGCTTAGTGAGCCATCCTCATCATAGGCAGGACCAGCACAGGGAGAATAATACCAGTCCCCTTGCAGGCCCACGCCTGCTCCGGTAAAGTGATTCCTCGGGGGAAGGGTGGGGGGAGTCCAGACCCACCCTCTACCCTGGACTCTGGCCCAGGGTCCCTATGAGAACAAGGGGCAACCAGCAGGACCTTTACCCCTGCCCCAAAGCAGTAGCCTCACCCTGGGCCACTTTGCCCACTACTTTCCCGTGGTACCTTTTTGCTCTGCTCCTGCTCCTGTTCCTCTGGAGCACCTCCCAAAACCTTCCCCCCTGCTACCAGATGGGGAGCCTTTTATAGGGAGCACAGGGCCTATCTGACCAATGAGGACTGATACCTAATAAGGCCTATTCAGGGACCAAGACTGCCTTAGCCCACCAGCCAGCATCTCTTGGTAGGCCTCCTGCAGGGCTGCTGCCATGGGCCCCCCCCCCTTGGGGAACCCCCCCACGGTTGGGAGGTGTGGTGCAGGGGGGCAGATGGCCCTTGGCTGCTTGGAGCCCCCACAGGGCTGTTCTTTTGCCCCCCCATTCCCCTTCTTGGGCCAGCTTCCTCTTTCTCCCCCCACTCCTCTACCTTTTGCCAGCAGTTCCCTCCTGAGCTGCTGGGTGGGTGGAGTGAGGGAGGGGTGGACTCTTGCCCCCTGCCCCTTGGCAGGGGGGCCTCCCCCTCCTTTCCACCCTTTAGTGGGGAGACTGCTGGCCCCCACTTTGGGCCCACCTTTCTCCACCTGCTGGCTGCTGCATCCCCACTGCTTTGGAGGAGGTAAGGGGCTTTCTTGGGCGGTGGCTGGGCTTCCTTCCACAGCTTGCTGTGGAGTGGCTTGGGGGAGGGGTGAGTTTGGGAGGGGCCCCTCTCCACTGGGCTTCACAGAGGTGGCTGCATAGTTGGGGGTGGCATGTAGGGGTGTGGTCCCTGCCCCCCCCCCCCCCCCGCAGCCACTACCTCCTTCCCCACCTCCCCCACCCACACACCCAGCTGTTTCCGGGGCCCTCCCCTTCTGGGCCCCACCCAAACCATCTGCCCCTTCCTCCTCCCCTACCCCATTCTTGTGGGGCCCTGCAGCAGCTGTTGTGTGGCCCACCCTCAGGCACCTGTGGGCACACTCCTCCCTCTAACCCCCCCTTCCTTTTTGCCCCCCCTCCTTTTGTGCCCACATCCCCCCTTTTTCTTTCTGTTAGGTGCCTGAGCTGCTCCCCGTCCACTCACTCACCTCCCCACACACACATCCCAGTGCAGTAGCAGGAGCTGTTTACCATCTTGTGCTGGGAGTTGTGGCCTTCTTGCACCTTCCTCCTGCCCCCACCCCCACCGCCACCTGACCAGGTCCTCAGCTTGGCTGGTGGGGGAGGGGCAGCCACTTCCTCCTTCCCTTCTCCTCCCCTCCCCCGCTCTTTCTTAAAGTGCCCCATCCCAATAAATTCCCTCACCCTTGCACCCTTCACCATGGCCTCTACAACCACTGGGGGCCCATCTGGCGATGCCCTCTTCCCTCCACTGGCACCCCTTCCACCTCTGAAATGGCGGCCTCCTCGTCCAGGGCCGCCGGGGTCCTTGCCATCTCGACGGCCAAGGGCGCAGGCATAGGCTTCGGGGCTCCTGCCACCTCCGGTGACCCCACCCCGAACCCAACCCCCCAAAAGGGTAGGAAGGGCCAGGGGAAAAAGAAAGGCAAGAGCCCTGCCCGGAAGGCCAAACCTCCCGTGGCGGGGGCTCTTACCCCAGCTGCTGCAACATCTGGCACAGCTCCCCCTTCTCCCTGCCCCCCTGTTCCCACCACTGTGCCTGGGGGCTCCGATTCTTCGGCCCCCAGGTTGTATGCCCAGGCAGCGGCTGCCGCCTCGCACCTTGCTCCCTTCGCCTCCACCAGGACTACCACCCCCAACAGTCGCGGCCCCTTCCCCGCGCTCACCAGGAGGCATGGAGTCCGCTGCCTTCTGGTGGCTGCCTCGCCCCACGTAGAAACCTATGTGCGGGAGTTGGCACGGGTGGTGGGGCCTGCAGCCGTGGTGGCGGCCTCCTGGATGTTTGGGAAGATTGACTTCTTCCTGGCTTTGGAGGCTGCTGCCCAGGAGGCGGTGGAGAGGGGCTTGGTGGTAGGGGGCGTGCACGTGCCCCTGGAGCCACTGGAAGACCTGGGCGTGCGGGTGGTGTTCTCCTCCGTCCCGCCCTTCCTCCCCAACTCTGCCCTTCTGCCTTTCCTCAGTGCCCTGGGCTGGCCTCTGTCAGTCCTGAGCCCCCTCCCTCTAGGCTGCAAGGACCCCGCCCTCCGGCATGTGCTTTCCTTCCGCCGGCAGGCTCGAGTACAACTGTCGCCGGCGGCAGCACAGGGCGGGGTAGCCCAGGAGGGGGCTATACTGGTGACCTACCAAGGGACCCAGTACTGGGTCTTTTACACCCTGGGGGAGGCCCGGTGCTTTGTGTGCCGGACGGTGGGGCATGTCTGGAGGGATTGCCCCCTGGCCCAGCACGAAGAGGAGCCCGGGACCTCCTCCGACCCAGGGGGCGCCAGCCACGAGACCGGCAGAGCCCTGACCGCAACAGGCCCTGGGACCGCCCCTCCTCCTCTCGTCCTGGACGGATCCATCACTGCTCGGGCATCAGAGAGTGCCCGAACCGGTGGTGCCGGGCAAGAAGAAGCGGGCGCCGACGCCTGAGCGGCCACAAGAGCTGGGTCCGTGTAGGAGAGGGAGGCAGGGCCGGCGGCAGGACCTGGCAGGGCCCACCCCAGGGCGGGCTGTCCCCTCCCCCTGCCGTCCTGGTCCCTCCTTTCCTCCCTCCCTCCTTGCTGCCTCAGCCCCCTGGCCCTTCCTCCTCTGCCGCCCAGTCCCCCTCCTCAGAGGACTGGGTGCTGATAGCAGGAAAAAGGAAAAAAAGGAGTGCACACGACCAGCACCCCACCCCGTTGGAGGATGGGGTAGGTGTGCCCCGCAAGGCACCAAAAAGAGCCGCCAGCCCCAGTCCACCCGCCGAACCCCCGGCCACTGACTACCTGCCGGGGGAGGCCGGGGTCGCCGCGGCGGCCACAAAAGACACCACCCTTTCTGCCCCGGAGCCGGAGCCTCAAAAAACAGAGACCGCCTCCATCGCCCCCTCGCCCTCCTCCGACACCCCTCTGGCTGCTGCCCAGCTTGCCCCTGTGGAGCGTCCGGAGGAGGTAATCGTCAGCCTCGCCCTCCTCTCGCAGGAGGTTGAGGCCCTGGGTCTCACCCCGGCGGCCCTGGAGACGGACGGCCTTCTGTTGGAGGCCTGCAGGCCGTCCCTCTACTCCCCACCCCCCTCGCTCCCCCTGTCCCCGTCCATTAGCACCCCTTTAACTGCCACCCTTCCCCACTCCGGGACATCGCGGAGTGCGGCCCCCCCCCCCCAATTGGGGGTGACCTCCCGGCGGGGGTCGGCCAGCCCCCGGATGCCCCAGGAGAACTGGTGCTCCCATTATGGCCTCCCTCCCATCTCAGACCCGAAGACCCTACCACCATTCCTGCCAACCCGTCGGTGCCTGCCGCTGAGTGCATGGGCACCTTGCCCCTAACCCCAACTCACCTTCCACTGCCCATGGAAGTTCCCCCTCCCGAGATCCCCTCCGCTCCCATCCCAGCCCCTACTCCTACCCTGGCCCCCCTCTCCACCCCCACCCCTGCTCCCCTCTCCAATCAATGTCCCATCTTAAAACATGCAACCCTCCCCTCTCCAGGCCCTCCCCTTCCCCGTCTTCCACCACTCCCGCCCCTTCCTCCTCCCCCTGCTCCCCCTCCACCCCCTCCCTCCCCTTCCCCTCCTCTTCCAACCCGTATCCTCCTCACCTTCACCCTTCCCCTCTTCACCCCTCCCCTCAACACTTGTCTGCCCATATCCGCCCCCGAGGCTGTGATCACCCGGGAGGCCTCTGCTGCACCACCCTCTCCCAGCACCTCCGGTGCTGCTCTCCCTCTGCTGCCCCCATCCCTCCCCAACCTAGACCCCACTCCCCACTTCGACCTTTTTTCTGGCTGTGGGGCCCATAAGAAAACAGGGCCGATGAGTCCCCGGCACCCCGAAATCCCAGCACCCCATGCGCTGGCGGGAGAGATACACCAGTTCTTGGATGATGTTCGCGGGTCCAAGAACAAGGTTGCTCTCGCCCTCCAGTGCTGGGGTGACTTCCACACCATCCTAGAGTCCATGAGGGCCCTTTTAAAAGAGGGCAAGGGGACCGGGAGGAGGGATGCCATGGCCTACCAGCGGGCCCGTAGATTCCGTGATGCCTTAATTACTTTCAGCACTGGTCACAGCTTGCTGCGTGGCCCCACGGGAGGTGTCGGCGCTCCCTCCGGCAAGGATCCTCCCCAGCCCTCCAAATGGCGTTGCTTATCCTTGCCACATTAAATGCCAGGGGCTGCGGGTCAGGTCTCCGCAGGTGCCGAGTGCTCTCCTTCCTCCAGGAGGTGGGGTACTCGGTCACCTTGCAGGAGACCCACACTACTCCAGCCGCCGAGGCCAGCTGGTGGCTGGAGTGGGGAGGCGGGGTCCACCCTAGTCACCTCTCGGCCTATCGGGCCAGGGTAGCGACCCTGTTCTCCCCAGATCTGCAGCCCGAGGTGCTGGGGAGCGTCGAGGTCGTGCCAGGCCGTCTGCTGTATCTCCAGGTGCGGGTGGAGGGGCTGCATGATGGGTACATGTCACCTCAGGACGGGATTCAGAGATTAAATTTCTTGATGCCTTAAATGACTGCTTCTTGGAGCAGCTAGTACAGGAACCCACAAGGGGAGAGTCAATTCTCGATCTAGTCCTGACTGGAACGCAGGATCTGGTCCAAGAGGTAACTGTTACTGGACCGCTTGGAAATAGTGACCACAATATAATAACTTTTAATATTCCTGTGTTGGGAAGAACACCGCAGCGGTCAAACACTCCGGCATTTAATTTCAAAAAGGGGAGTTACACTAAAATGAGGAAGCTAGTTAAACAGAAACTAAAAGGTAGAGTAACTAAACTAAAATCCCTGAAACCTGCATGGAAACTGTTTAAAGACACCATACTAGAGGCCCAACTTAAATGTATACCCCAAATAAAATAATACAGTAAGAGACCTAACAAAGAACCACCATGGCTTAACAGCCATGTTAAAACGGCAGTGAGAGAGAAAAGGGCAGCTTTTAAAAAGTGGAAGTCAAATCCTAGTGAGGAAAATAGAAAGGAACACAAACACTCCCAAATTAAGTGTCATAGGCTATGTCTACACGTGCACCCAAATTCGAAATAGCTTATTTCGATGTTGCGACATCGAAATAGGCTATTTCGATGAATAACGTCTACACGTCCTCCAGGGCTGGCAACGTCGATGTTCAACTTCGACGTTGCTCAGCCCAACATCGAAATAGGCACAGCGAGGGAACGTCTACACGCCAAAGTAGCACACATCGAAATAAGGGAGCCAGGCACAGCTGCAGACAGGGTCACGGGGCGGACTCAACAGCAAGTCGCTCCCTTAAAGGGCCCCTCCCAGACACACTTTCATTAAACAGTGCAAGATACACAGAGCCAACAACTAGTTGCAGACCCTGTATATGCAGCACGGACCCCCAGCTGCAGCAGCAGCAGCCAGAAGCCCTGGGCTAAGGGCTGCTGCCCACGGTGACCACAGAGCCCCGCAAGGGCTGGAGAGAGAGTATCTCTCAACCCCCCAGCTGATGGCCGCCATGGAGGACCCCGCTATTTCGATGTTGCGGGACGCGGATCGTCTACACGTCCCTACTTCGATGTTGAACGTCGAAGTAGGGCGCTATTCCCATCCCCTCATGGGGTTAGCGACTTCGACGTCTCGCCGCCTAACGTCGATTTCAACTTCGAAATAGCGCCCAACACGTGTAGACGTGACGGGCGCTATTTCGAAGTTACTGCCGCTACTTCGAAGTAGCGTGCACATGTAGACGCAGCTATAATGTAGTAAGAAAAGCCAAAAAAGATTTTGAGTAACAGCTAGCCAAAAATTCAAAAAATGATAGTAAAATGTTTTTAAATACATTGGAAGCAGGAAGCCTGCTAAAAAAGCAGTGGGGCCCTTGGACGATAAAGATATAAAAGGAGCGATCAAGGAAGACAGTGCCATTGCGGAGCGATTAAATGATTTCTTTGCTTCAGTCTTCACGGCTGAGGATGTTACAGAGGTTCCTAAATCTGAACCAGCCTTTTTCGGTGACAAATCTGAGGAACTCTCCCAGATTGAAGTGACATTAGAGGAGGTTTTGGAGTTAATTGATAAGCTGAATAGTAACAAGTCTCCAGGACCAGACGGTATTCACCCAAGGGTTCTGAAAGAACTCAAATGTGAAATTGCGGAGTTATTAACAGTGGTTTGTAACCTATCCTTTAAATCCGCTTCAGTACCCAATGACTGGAAGACGGCCAATATAACGCCAATATTTAAAAAAGGCTCGAGAGGAGACCCTGGCAATTATAGACCGCTAAGTCTAACATCAGTACCAGGCAAATTAGTAGAAACAATAGTAAAGAATAAAATTGCAAGGCACGTAGAAGAGCACGAATTGTTGGGCAAAAGTCAGCATGGTTTCTGCAGAGGGAAGTCGTGTCTAACTAATCTATTAGAATTCTTTGAAGGGGTTAATAAACATGCGGACAAGGGGCACCCAGTGGACATAATATACCTAGATTTCCAGAAAGCCTTTGACACGGTCCCACACCAAAGGCTTTTATGTAAATTAGGCGGTCATGGGATAGGAGGAAAGATCCTTTCATGGATCGGGAATTGGTTAAAAGACAGAAAACAAAGGGTTGGAATAAATGGTAAATTTTCACAATGGAGGGGGGTAACTAGTGGTGTTCCCCAGGGGTCACTCCTGGGACCGATCCTGTTCGACTTGTTCATCTATGATCTAGAAAATGAGGTAAGCAGTGAGGTGGCAAAGTTTGCAGATGACACCAAGTTGTTCAGGACAGTCAAAACCAAAAGGGATTGTGAAGAACTACAAAAAGATCTCAGCAAACTGAGAGATTGGGCAGCAAAATGGCAAATGAAATTTAATGTGGGTAAGTGTAAGGTAATGCACATTGGAAAAAATAACCCAAATTACACGTACAACATGATGGGGTCAAATTTAGCTACGACAGATCAGGAAAGGGATCTTGGAGTTATAGTGGATAGTTCTCTGAAGACATCCACGCAGTGTGCAGCGGCAGTTAGTAAAGCAAATAGGATGTTAGGAATTATTAAAAAAGGGATAGATAATAAGACAACAGATATCATACTTCCCCTATATAAAACTATGGTACGCCCACATCTTGAGTACTGTGTGCAGATGTGGTCTCCTCACCTCAGAAAAGATATATTGGTGTTAGAAAAGGTTCAGAAAAGGGTGACTAAGGTGATTAGGGGTTTGGAACGGGTCCCATGTGGGGAGAGGCTAGAGAGACTGGGACTTTTCAGTCTGGAAAAGAGGCGATTGAGGGGCGATATGATAGAGGTATATAAAATCATGAATGGTGTGGAGAAAGTGAATATAGAAAAATTATTTACCTTTTCCCATAATACAAGAACTCGGGGACACCAAATGAAATTGATGGGTAGTAGGTTCAAAACTAATAAAAGGAAATTTTTCTTCACACAGCGCACAGTCAACCTGTGGAACTCCTTGCTGGAGAAGGCTGTGAAGGCCAGGACTCTATTAGGGTTTAAAAAGGAGCTCGATAAATTTTTGCAGGTTAGGTCCATAAATGGCTATTAGCCAGGGGTAAAGTATGGTGCCCTAGCCTTCAGTACAAGGGCAGGAGATGGATGGCAGGAGATAAATCACTTGATCATTGTCTTCTGTTCTCCTTCTCTGGGGCACCTGGCATTGGCCACTGTCGGCAGACGGGATACTGGGCTGGATGGACCTTTGGTCTGACCCAGTATGGCCATTCTTATGTTCTTATGTTTACCCCCTGACATCCGGCCCGGAGAGAACATCCTTCTTCCGGCAGGCGGCGGCTTTCCTCGACTCCATCGATCCTCGCGGGTGCCTGGTCCTCGGCGGGGATTTTAACTGCACCCTCGAGGAGCGGGACCATACGGGGACTGAGGAGTGCTAGGCCACTGCAGACGTCCTCAGGGAGCTCATCAACCATCGCTCCCTGGTGGACGTCTGGCTCAGCCACCACCCGGACGAAGACACTGTCTACATCAGAAGACACACTCTACATCTGAGTGGTGGGCCATAAATCCGTACACTCCCGGTTGGACCGCATCTACATTTCCCAACACCATCTCTCTCGGGCCAACTCCTCCAGCGCGCGGCCGGCCCCCTTCTCGGACCACCACCTGGTGGCCGTGAAGGATACCCTCTCTCCGGGGAAGCGGGGGTCGGCCTATTGGCATTTTAACAACAGTCTGCTGGAGGATGTGGGCTTTGTGGTGTCCTTCTGGGAGTTCTGGCTGGCCTGGCGCGGGCAACGGCACGCCTTTCCCTCGGCGTGGCGGTGGTGGGATCTGGGAAAGGTGCGCACGCAGCTCTTCTGCCGTGACTATACGTGGGGGGCCAGCCGGTGGCAGGATGCATTGATAGGACTGCTGGAGCAGGAGGTTCTTGAGCTGGAGAGGCACCTGGCCACCAGCACCGGGGATCCACCCCTCTGCGGCAAGTACCAGGAGAAGCAGGACGAGTTCAGGGCCCTCGATGCCCTTCGGGCACGGGGGGCATTTGTGAGGTCGCGGATTCAGCTCCTTCGGGAGATGGACCGCGGCTCCTGCTTTTTCTATGCCCTGGAGAAAAAGAGGGTTGCCAAGAAATATATCCTCTGCCTCCTCGTGGCAGATGGCAACCCTCTTACGGATCTGGCGGAGATGTGTGAGAGGGCTCGTACCTTCTACGCCACCCTTTTCTCCCCGGATCCGACCGACGCTGATGCCTGCAGAGTGCTTTGGGACCAACTCCCCTCGGTCAGCATGGGCGACCGGGACCGGGTGGAGCTTCCTGTCACTCTGGCCAAGCTCTCGGAAGCCCGCCGTCTCATGCCCACCAACAAATCCCCGGGCATGGACGGGCTGACTGTGGAGTTTTACCATGTGTTTTGGGACATCCTCGGCCCAGACCTGGTCAGTGTCTGGGCTGAGTCCTTGCAGAGTGGGGTCCTCCCCCTGTTGTGCGGGTGAGCGGTCCTCGTCCTGCTGCCCAAGAAGGGGGACCCCCGAGACCTCAGAAACTGGCGTCCCATCTCGCTCCTCAGCACAGACTACAAGATTATCGCTAAAGCCATCTCCCATTGCTTGGGGTCCGAGCTGCAGGACGTGGTCCACCCTGACCAGACCTACACCGTCCCAGGCCGTACCATCTTCGATAACCTCTATCTGGTCCGGGATCTCTTGGAGCTCGGGTGTAGAGATGGTCCGTCGTTCGCCCTCCTGTCATTGGACCAGGAGAAGGCGTTCGACAGGGTGGACCACGGGTATCTCCTGGGCACTCTGCGGGCCTTCGGCTTCGGACCCCATTTCATCGGGTTTCTCCAGGTGCTGTACAGTGCCTCAGAGTGTCTGGTCAAGCTCAACTGGACCCTGACCACTCTGGTCAGCTTTGGGCGAGGGGTGCGTCAGCGCTGCCCGCTGTCAGGCCAGCTCTATGCTCTGGCCATCGAGCCCTTCCTCTGTCTCCTTTGGCAAAGGTTGATGGGGTTGGTGCTCCGTGAGCCAGAGCTGCGGCTGGTCCTGTTGGCATACGCCGATGACGTACTCCTTGTGGTCCAGGACCCGGGAGACCTGGTGTGTTTGGAGGCCTGCCAAGCCATCTACTCAGTGGCCTCCTCTGCCTGGGTCAGCTGGGTCAAGAGCTCTGGCCTGGTGGTTGGGGCTGGGTGGCAGACGAGCCACCTCCCACCCGCGCTACAGGCCATCCGGTGGAGCGTGGGTCCGCTGTCCTATCTGGGCGTCTTTCTATCCGCCACGCATCCCTCTCCGCCGGAAAACTGGCAGGGTTTAGAGGGCAGGGTGGCTGAGCGGTTGCAGAGCTGGACGGGGATGCTCCAGTGTCTCTCCCTATGAGAGAGGGCACTGGTGCTTAACGAGCTAGTCCTGTCCATGCTCTGGCACCATCTCAGCACCCTTGTCCCACCCCCGGGCTTTCTGGCCAACCTCCAGAAGGTAGTTCTGAAGTTTTTCTGGCCAGGACTGCACTGGGTCCCTGCAGGGGTTCTCCATCTCCCCCTGGAGGAGGGAGGACAGGGCCTGACCTGCCTTCGCACTCAGGTCCATGTCTTCCGCCTCCGGGCCCTGCAGGGACTCCTCAACAGCAACAGTGCAGATAGTCCGGCGTGGAGCACGCTGGCGCACACTTTCCTCCGTCGCTTCCGTGGGCTCCGATACGACCGGCAGCTCCTTTATTTGCCTTTGAGAGGCCATCCGCGAGACCTCTCGGAGCTGCCAGCCTTCCACCAGGACCTCCTCCGCACCTGGCAGCTGCTCGCAGTCTCCAGGTCCTTAGGGGCCGCCACGGGGGAAGACCTCCTCACAGAGCCCCTGCTACACAACCCCTACCTCCGTGTGCAGGCAGCAGAGTCCCCCGCGGTGTGCTAGAGGCTGGTCCTTGGTGGAATCACCAGGGTTGGAGACCTCCTGGACTACGACCGGGGAGACTGAATGGAGGCCCCGATGCTCACCCGGAGCATGGGGCTCTCCACCCTACGCTTTCCCCGGCGCATACTCGAGGATGTGAAGGCTGCCTTGCCACCTGCTGCTCACGTCTACCTACGCTGGGTCCTGCAAAAGGGTGCACCCCGCCCCCTCTCACTCCTGGCCCTCAGGACCTCTCTGTGGGCCCCCAGCTCCACGAGCCTCCCTGCCCCCCTCCCCTGCATCATCCCAGCCGGCTGCACACCTTGCAGCTGGTCCCCTTTCGAACTGCATCCAGGTGTCACCTGTACATGCTCGTGCTTCACACGCTCCATTTCCCCACCCTCACGTCCCACCCAGACCACAAGTGGCAGGACCTTCTACCACCTTCGGAAGGTGGGGAGCCCCGGTGGGCCAGCCTTTATTCTACCTTGGTCCCGCGGCCCACCAGGGACATTGGCTGGAGAATCCTCCATGGGGCGGTGAGCACGGGCGTGTACCTGGCGCGGTTCACCCCCCCTCCCCGACACCTGCTTCTTTTGCGGCACGAGGGAGACCCTGGCACACATTTACGTTGAGTGCACCAGGTTGCAGCCCCTCTTCCGGCTCCTCCAGAATCTTCTCTTGAAATTCTGGCCGCACTTTTCCCCGCACCTTCTTATCCTGACACAGCCCATCCGTGGCCACACTAAGTCACGGGACCTCCTCGTCAACCTCCTCCTGGCCACGGCCAAGGTGGCCACTTACAACACCTGGGAGAGGAGGCTGGCCGGGGGGGAGGCCTGCAACTGTGGGGCCTATTTCCACTCTGCTCTCCACTCACGAATCTGGGCAGAGTTCCTTTGGGGGGCGTCCACTGGCTCTCTCAACACCTTCAAGGGGCAGTGGGCGCTGTCCAGGGTTCTCTGCTTGGTGTCCCCTTCTGGTTCCCTAGTTTTAAACCTTTGACCTCCACTCCCATCCCTGTTTTCTCCTTAGTTGTCCCCCGTACTTTGTTGGGGCCATGTCTTTTAATAGGCTCCCTCTCCCTTTAAGAGGGGCCTTTTAGTCGTGGGCGGGCTGTGCCCGCCCACTCCATGGACCTCCAATAGGAGCTGGCATACGTTCCTTCTAGAAGGCTCCTGCAGCTACCAGGCAGCGGTCTGCCACAATACACACACAAGCAGTGCTGACAACAAATGTTAAGATCCTGGTGCAGAAATAAATCAGGCTTTAGGTGCCAATTGTTTAACTTTTTGAGCTAATTCTGTGCAGATTATTATGTGGATTTATGATGCCAAAATATTATTTGAGATGGGGAAAATAAACTTATTCACTGCCTTTGTTCAAAGACAAATAGAATTCAACAACTAAAGATTAAGGATGAGCACTTATTGAATATGAATATATCTTCCTGATTCATATTCCTTCTCTTCCCTCCTGAGAAGTATTTTCACTTTTGTCTGGCCTCTTTCAGTCAGTATACTTCTCAAAGTTATTTTGGTGACTGAAATGGCCATGAAAGTGAGAGAGAAGGGAAGGCACTAAAATATAATCCTTATGTTACACGAGTAGTGATAAAAAAGATCATACAGCATGGTCTTTTTGATAGACACAATTAAGTAGAGGTGGAGGAAGATGAGAGCTAGCTACCAGGGGAGAGTGAAAGCATGAGTGCCTACATGAGACACACTGCACGCCCTGCTTGAGTACCTCATCAGTGACACTGACTAGACAGAAAGGCCATCTTAGCTGTTTAATCTTTTGGCCACCTAGAGAGTTCCATTAGAAGCACACTTACCACTCCCTTGATAACATAAGTGACCAATGCTTTATCTTTATTTAGCAGTTATTTTCACACAGTGACAACTGATGTGACTGGCTCCAGTTCAGCCCTTTCTCCCGATTCTCTAGCTTTACATTTCAAAAACCAATTCCTTCTCTTTACCAGATAGATACTTGTTACATTACACAGCTACTTATTTCAATGAAAACAAAACCAAAAAAATCAAGTAAGAAATAAATAAAGGTATGAATTTAAGTGATAACATAATTCATGTTGGCAGTGTTATTCTACCCATGTTGGTCTCAGGCTATACATGAGCAGACGGTTGATTTTTAAGGCATATAGCTCGATTTTACAATGTAACTGTCTTCACTGCAAACACCAATAGGTTGGATTTATGGAGTGCTAAGGTTGACATTCTTGCTTCAACCATCTGATGCGGTATAACACCAAGTTCAAATTTAAAAGGTTAGATGAATGCGAGTGTGGAAAAAGCATTTATTTACATTGATTTTATTGGCCTCCAGAGCTATCCCACAATGCCCAGAATGTGTCCATTCTGTCTGCTTTCACCTCCCTTGCTCTCCAGGTGTTCAAGAAGTAGGAAATAGGAAGCCAGGCATTTTGAATTCATTTCTTTTTGATCAACATGGTGTTCGCGTCTAGCCATGAAAGAGAGCCCTAGCATGGAGCTAGCGGGACAGCCAGGGTCTCAGTTCATCTGGCGGGCTAGCCCCTGCCCCACCACACCACGTGGCAGCTTGGCTATAGGGGACAGACAGCAGCACAGCAGACAGCATGGCAGCATTCAGGAGAGGCTGAGAAATTTCTGTGCTTCACATTTTTGTGGGGCACACCTCCCCACCAAGTGCCAAGCAGTCTAGCCCTGACTGCACCACTTGGCTAGCCTTCCCTCCACCCAGGTGCCATGTGGCTGGCATGCCAGTCCCTGCCCCACCACACCATGTGGTGGCTGGGCTGTTGGGATTGTGCTTGCAGACAGTGGCATGTCCTGCCCTTTGCGGAGTTCAGGCTTCCTCCCTGCACAGAATTCACCGGGAGAGGCTGAGAAACTTCTTTTCTGTGCTTCACATTTGTGCAGTGTAGCCCTCCTCCCACATAGGTGCAATGCAGCAGATGGGCTAGCTCTTGGCCCACCACACCATGTGGCTAGCCCCACCTCATCTCATCGTTCCACATGTCGGCTGTGCAGTTTGGACATGCTTCCAGACAGCAGCATGTCCTGGCCTGCATGGGATGGAGGCTTCTGCACTTCACATTCTCCATGGCCTCAGCAGGTGCTGGGAGGATGGGTCCCCCCACAGCAAAGATTTTTGGGGCTGGAGGTCCTCCATGAGGCAACATATGCTGGGGGAAAGGCTCCCTTGGTGGGAAATATTTTCAGAGGCTGTTGCCAGGGAGGATGGTCCCCCTCCACATCAAAGATTTTTGGGGGTTTGCTGACCCCTGGGAGGCAACACATGCTGGGGGAGAGGGTGGCTAATAAGAAACCAGGTGACTGTATCATGTCAACAGGCACTTCAGTTGGTCTCTGCCAGCTGAGTTTAGTTGGGGGGCTGGACCCTTGCTGCACCCAGTTTTGGGGCTGTCTCCCCCACCAGCACACATGTGATAGAGCAATGTCAACATGGTGTCGGGGGGGCTGACCTTACAGAGAATTTTCTGGGCTGGCCCCCTCCACCTAATAAGAAACCAGGTAACTGCATCATGTTCAGAGGAGCCTCAGATGGAGTTTTGTTGAACGGCCAGGCCTCGGCCACACCTATTTTCAGGCCTGGCCCCACCACCTAAGCACGCAGCTCCAGTACTCTCCCTTCCCAAAGCATATGGCTTCGAGGAGCCACAGTCTCAGCAGAGGCCTGTTTGCTGCATTTTTACCAGGGAAAACTGATGTACCTGTTGACATGGCACAGTCAGCTGGAGCACATACACCATCATTTGTGGGATTGACAGTTCCCTGATGTGCTGCCCTATGAAAGTTGTTCTTTCACTGGAGGGGAAAACTGAGGTTCCTGTTGACATGGCACAATCATTTGCGTGCTCCCAGAGCATATTTTTGAAGAGTGCTTCAGCTTCTGTTTGGCTTTCTTTCCCTGGGGATTCCCTCCTTTCCTTCTCTGTGAATAATATTAAGTCTTTCCTTGTTCACATGGATCCAGATTCTTCCAGCATTTGGTGTACTTTGAGTGGGGTTGAGCAACTTGTTGACATGGCTCAGTCATGGTTTTCTTTCCCCTTGGATTCACTACTTTTCCTCCTTTCCTTCTGAAAAATGGCCATCTGCTTTTAACGGGAGGGGGATGAGGGCAATGCAGTCTGGGAAGACGACATTGGATCATCTCAGGACACATTTGGCTAAAAGGTCCGTAAAGTGGATGACTCAAACAATTTCACTGGGGAAAGAGACTTCTGCAAAATGGTCATTTGGTTTCAAAGGGAGGAGAATGAGGGCAATGCAGTGTGGGAAGATGACAGCACATACCCACAACCACTTGCAGGGCATTTTTTTTCCCATGGAGCACCAGGAGAAAATCCAGAACACAACAGGGATGGCAACTGTGGGATAGGTTCCCACAATGCACTGCTGCAACAGTCAAACTTTGGTGAGTCGGTGGAGACGCGCTGTCAATTTTATGGGGAGGTGTGGGTACTCAACTTCTACTTTAGAAAACCCCGTGTTACAAAGCTGACTTTAATAAATTTGACTTTATCTCATAGTGCAGATATAACCTCAGGATATTAATGAGCGCTGGCAATGAAGTGATTTTTTTTTATTGGAATAACTTCCGTTATTCAGGCCTGGAAAAGGTGATATGAAGCACTATGAAGAAGAGCTGCATGAAAACTTGTCTCACCAACAGAGGTTGGACTGATAAATAATATGACTTTGCCCCTTGTGCCTCTCTAATATAAAAAAAAGAATTAATTAAACATATTTTGTCAGCAATTTACTGTGAACAAAACTTTTAGGTAGTGAATTGAATTCAACACTGACTCTTCAAATATAACTTTTGGTAATAATTAAAACACATCAGCTAGATTTAAAAAATCTTTTCATTAATGAAAAGTTACAATAAAGTATTAATATACTACATCATTCCATAATTACTCAGGATCTAGCTAATTTTGAAATATTATTTATCCTCAAAGGTTAAAAAAAGGAAGTAAAGAAATAACTAACATTAGACCTGAGAGAAATTTACATTTCAGAGTTGTTTGTATCCCCATATAAGGACAAAAGTTTGTAATTTTCAAGATTTTCAATGGAAATGTCTTACTTTCTTATGAATGGAAAGTGTGGACATTTTTAATCCAGAAATTTAAAAAAAAGTCATTTGGAAGTTTTAACTGAAACACTAAACATTGTCAGTCTCAAATATTTCATTGAGGCTTATTGAAATGACTAAAAAAGCTTTCTATTGAGTATTTTCAACATTGTGCCTCATTTTTGCATTGCCTGAAGGAATTTGTAATTCAGGAACCTGTTGTCTCCGTTCTGCCCTATGCTCCAGATTCCCTTGCTGGATTACACCTCAGTAATGCACCCAGACTTCCATGAAGACCTAAACACATCAGTCATACAAGTACATTGCTTTCTGAGAGATGTAGTTATCCAAACAGCCCAGGCCATAAGAAGGAATGAGGGTCAGAATGACAGCGCCCCTAAGGAAATTAAGTTGAATGTTTTCTAAGATGACTAAAAGTGGAAAGGTTTGGGTCAGTTCAAAAACAAAATATTCCACTTCAGGTTCAACAAACCCAGAATGAAATAACCCATTTCAATTCTCCTCATGGAAAAATCTTGTGGAAGAAGGGTCTTCAGGAAATTGGATTTTCTTCAGAAGGAACCCAGTTTTCTTCTGAAGGAGCCCCGTCTACCTGGCAGCTTTTGCTTCCAGAGGGGGATCTTCCAGAAGTCAGATCTTGTGGGAATATGCTAATGAGGCACAAGCTATTTTAATCTGTGCCTCATTTGCATCTTTATTTCACTCATTACCATGTTCCTTCTGGAAGCGGGGGTGGGTATAGACCTGGCCTCTGACAGAAAAGTCCTGACTAGTCCCAACTAGCATGTTTACCAATATTTGAAAACCGCATGTATTGATAGAGATTTTAGCACTTGTGTATCACAAAAATTTGCACCCCCATGCTATTACTTGGACACACATATGATCAAGAGGATGAGCTGAAGTGGCAGAATCCACCTTTATTAAAATAGCTAAATTTGGGGGTAAAGAATAACTATGAAGTGACACAGGCCAGGGTGAGACAACCTCATGTCCATCTAAATATGGACTCCGACAGTTTACGTTTGCTGATGATCTGACTCATGGAGGCTGCATCTACACTAGCAATGAACTTCACAATCGCCCCTTCAGCCACCTGAATGCCTGGTCCATAGCATTCCTGGCATGGTTCAGGTGCATGTTGAAATGGTCCTGGGATTCATTAGTGCATCTGCTGTAGGGCCTCATGAGCCACGGGTGCAGGGGTATGCGGCATTGGCCACAGTGCAGTAGGGCATGGTGATGTCTCCCACTGGGAGCTCCCACGTGGGGGAGGGGTGGGAAGTAAGTCCTCTTTTGCACTCTGTGGCTGAGCCATGAGTTCCTGAATACCCCGGCTTCATGGCCCATGCCAGATCATCCCATGCAAATGTCCATGAACCTGCTGGTGGCATTGACAGGGGCCTGGAGGACCACTGAATGGTACCCTTTTCTGTTTATGAAGGCATCATGCTACGGTCTGGGGCATGGATGGCAATGTGCATACCATTGAGCATGCTGAAACAGTTGGGGAATCCTAGGTCTGATGGTGATGTCCAGGTCCCTGACAGTGACCACCCAGCAGAGGAGAAGGGTATTGATTGCCCGGACAAACTGCATGGTGTGCAAGACAGATGCATCCCTGAATGTGTGGCCCGGTGGTACCCAGGCCTGTGCAGGGCCCCTCCTCCTTGCCCCGTGCAGGGTTACCCCTTGCCATGTGCACCTCCCATGGTGGGTGCGTGGAGCTGTCCTTGCTTATGTCCATCAGGACTGCCCTGATGGTGGCCTTTCCCACCCCAAACTGATGTCCAGTGGAACAGTTACTGTCTGGGGTGGCCAGCTTTCAGAAGGCAATGGCTACCGCTTGTGCAGGGGCAGTGTGGGCCACATCCTGGTGTCCTGGTGCTGGAAGGCTGGGGAAAGCCAGTGGCACAGCTCCTTGAAGGTCTGCCAGGTCATTCTGAAGTTTTGCAGCTACTGGTCGTCACCCCAGTCCCCCCAGTATGAGGCTGTCCTACCAGTTGGTGCTGGTGGGAAAGCCTCAGGGTCTCCAGGTCTCTGGGGTGGGGTGCAGCCATTGCCCCTGGCATAGGACCTGCAGGAGGAGGCCTATGAGGCTGGCCCTGTGCTGCTGCTGCTGGAGGAAAGCCACCAGCAGTGCAGCCACCAGGCTGTCATGGCCTGGAGGTAATCTCCCTCGGAGATCAGCTGAGGATCCAGGAAGGGCTCTGCAGTGGCTCTGCTGTGTGCAAAGGGTCTGCTGTGCTGTGGGATGTCTGGCAGCCCTGAGAACGTGCAGGGTGAGGGGTGGAGGGAGGGAACCCTTTAAGGGAGTGGCTGGCTGCGACCCCGGAAGAGTTTGTTGGCCATGTGACCTCTGTCCAGGGCATTTCCTGGCCTCTTATTTTGAAATTAGGGCATGGGTGTGTAGACGCTTCATTTCGAAGTACCGGGATGCTATTTAGAAATAGCGGATGGGAGGCTTGTGCATGTAGATACACAATTTTGAAGTCTGGTATTCAAAGTTGGACTTCAGAATAAGCAACTCTGAAGTTACTGTGTAGTGTAGACACAGCTGGACCAATACATCTTCTACCCATCTTACTTCCCCAAGTCACTAGAGAGATTGCCACCCACCTTGTACTTCTAAGAAGAAATGAGTGAAGAATGTGTGTTTGTGTGTGGACGGGGGGGGGTGCTTCAATTTTTCTAGACCTACAAGTGCTCCTCCTATCCCAACACTGTCAAGCTATGGACAGAAGCCAATGTTTAGGTTTACCACAGGAGCTGGCCCATGAATAAGCACTAGGGGGGTGCTGAAGCATTGGAATGGTCTACCCAGGGAAGTAGTGGAGTCTCCATCCCTGGAGGTGTTTAAGTCTCGGCTCAACAAAGCCCTGGCGGGGCTGATCTGATGGGTTTGGTCCTGCTTAGAGCAGAGGGCTGGACTCAATGGCTTTTTTAGTTCTCTTCCAGCTCTATTGTTCTATGATTCTATGATCTTGCCCCATATGGTATATGAGCCAAATACTGAAACATACTAACCTTATCCTATACTACATTATCTAGTTACTATGAAGGGAAGTCCCTTCCTTACACTGATGACAGCTCATTTAGCTAGGCCCATAGCATACTGGAAGACTCAGCTGTTCTGCCCACCAAGCCAATACCTCAAAGGAATGTGTCTGGCTGCTTCTTAGGTGCTTATAAAAATGGTCAGCCCAAAGGGAGCTGGCTGCTTCCCCTGAACCAGCAAGTTATGCACAGAGGAGAATTCCAACTGGAGTACTACCTAAATCCTTGCCTTTCCCTACCACTGTAGATTCTGTTTGTGGGGAATGAAGGGTATGGCAGTATCAGGAAGGAGCTACAACTTTAACCTTCACCATTAAAGGTTGACCAGGAACCTACAGTGTGTTCCTCTTCCTGCCAATCTGGCCAACACTCCCTCCTTCCATGCTGAGAGGGTTCAATTAATATTTAAAATCATAGATTCATTACTAATGTTTGGTTTGGACAATCATAAATACACACTTGCACAAGTAAACACGTGTGTTTTATTGTGATATCTGACACAGAATAGAGAAGTATGTGTAATATGTCTTCCACCACAGCATTTGTGGGTATGTGCATACCTCGAGTATACAGAACCAAACACACACACACGCACTCACGAACAAGATTTTTAGACAGTATTTTCAGAAAACCAGCAGTTAAATAAATCTTCTTTCTGAGCTTCTTTACTGGTGCTATTTCCATGCCCTGCCAACATGATGAAGAAAAGCAAAAGTATTGTCATGACACATTTTAAAACACAATGGCCCTGACAACATTATGTGAAGGAGACAAGTTCCCACTTTTCAGACTGAAAGTCAGTGTCTTGGAGACAGTACTTCCAACCTTACAAAGAGCATAATCTCAGCCCTAGGCACCATTTAGTTGGGAAGGAATAGATTTCTCATGCACTGGCTGTGATGGGGCTGTATCATGATGAAAGTGAGCTTCTAAAGCATTAAAACTATGTCTTTTGTTTTTATTGGGTTGGAGGGTGGGAAGAAGCTGATATGGTACTTCCTCCATCTTCTTCCAGCTTGGAAGGCATCACAGATCTAGCAGAATATATTTTTCAAGAGTATATGCCTTTCAACTTTAACTTACCTCTTATTTCTTTTTTAGGCTCCCCAATGCAAAAAATAGTAACATTTTCCACCAGCCTATGAGAATCCTGAAGATGAATTTTCAGTTCACTAAAAGGTCGAGTGGAATTCTTTGTCTGCCATCAATAGGATGCTATAAAGACGAGAACAAATCCCTGCTGGTGGACACTGCAGCAGTATAATGAGAGGAGGATGAAATGGGCGGTGAAGGAAAATCGAATAGGCAAGTATAAGGGATGATGGCCAGTTCTACAAGAAGCAAACAGACAAGAAGCTTTTCATATAAAAATATATTTAATATCAATTTATTAACTGTTGAAAAAACTGGTTACATGTGTATTTGCTGGAAACAGAATTCATTGCAATATAAAAAATTAATGCAAACATTAAATTTAAATAACTAATGCAATGGCACCAGAATTGATGGGGACCCAGGAGGAATGCAGTTCCTTTTGGTAAAGTAAATTCATAGCACAATATGCACAAGTTACAAAGAGAACACAGGAGGGGTGGAGAGTTCTATTTAAAATTTGATTCTTGAATGACAAAAATCAACAAAACCAGAGAGTGGGAAAGCTCTGGCTACCACTTTTTCCTTAACTCTAGGCAATGCAATCAGAAGTCTGAGCCTTGCCTTTGAATTTCCTGATACTTTTCATCATGTATCACCAAATTTGAATTTCCCAGTTGTTATTTCTGCAAAGTTTGGTTTCTCATGTAACCAATAATGGGCCTTATCCTGTATTCCCACTGTGTCCTTACTTAGGTTACAACTTCCATTGGCTTTATTGGCAGTTTTACTTGAGAAAAGACTGCCCATTTCACATCTGCCAGTTGCATATAACAGAATTTGGTCAAGTCATTTCTTTGTTCATCCTAAACATATTATGGGCGCTGTAACCCAAACCTTTATTTTATGTCAGATGTAAAAGATGGAATGCTTAGTACACTGGTAAACGTCAAACAATATTGGGCCTTGGTTCAATGGAGATTTAGAGGGACTTGTGCCAACAACTACATAACCAATTCTCCCTTCAAGAAAACCTTGATTTCCTTTCCTTTGTAAGCATTCCATTCGAGTAGTGATTAGGCTCTTCCCTTTCTAATACGTGAGAGGTAACAAAAACACCACGAAAAGTGGCTGAATGCTGGTTTACACCACTTGGGAGGAGAGGAAAAACTCACTAGTTACTCAACATGCCAATCCCTTCAATGAATATATAAATGAAAATTAAAAGATTTATTAAGCTACAGATTACACTCATGAACATGTCATAATTTTGTTTGTTCTGTGGCCAATGTAAAGACTTATCCTTCCCGGGGTTAATTCACTCACAGTAGAGGATGCAAACTGGAGTCTTCTTTCATCCATGGGTCAGTTCTATCTGTGGAAGAATTTATCTCAGGTTGAGGACAGGTTGTGATACTGTGATTTGCTTCAGGGGAGGGGCAGACGATAGAGGCTGCCCGGAAACATACTCAGTTCATGCCTTTTCCAGATGGACTGGCCCCCTTTAATTCACAGTTTCCCTTACCTTTTTGGGCAACACAGTGAGCTCTCAGTCCTCCCCCGAACAAAGGAAGGAAGGAAGGAGGGATGCTGACATGTACCACTGTGGTCTGCCATCCTCTCAGGTGGACTTTTTACTCCCAGAAGCTGCAGGTTGGCTTATGCTGGAAAGACCAATGAATGAAGCAGACCCTTTGTCTTTTAACAATCTTGGCCTTTCTAACATTTACTCAATACAAACTTGCAAGATGTAAAGAAAGTGAGGGGTCTGTCAGCCCTTAAGCTAAACACAGTAAAGAAATTTAATAAAATAAGATTAGCTGAAATGAAATAAAATACATTCTGCAATGCAAATGAAGAATTAAAACCCCCATGAATACTGGTCCTATATGATTAGTGACTCATCTCTGTGAGCTTCTTCACACAAGTTCAGTAAAGGAATAGAAACCATGGATGCATCTAAATAACAGAAACCCCTTTCAGATTGGAGTTCCAAGTTAGATTTTTCTCCTTTAATGCTGATTCCTTCATAGATGTGCCAAAGCCCAGTATCTACCATCTATTTTTGCAGGCTACAGCAATATAACACCACCCAAAACTAATGTTTGGAGCCCAAACTTTCCCACCATTTTGGAGGAGGTCAGCTTGCTAAAGAGCAATTACAGCTTCCTTTAAAAACACTGCCACTGTTGCTCTTGATTCATAACCCTTTCCAGTGAAGTCATGTACATTGTCCGTGCATTAAATAATCTACATATAGATGCAGGGTAGCTACTTATATAGGACCCAGTACCTTCCAGGGGTAAAGCCTGAACTTGCAACCTCATGCCAGTTCCTCAAAATACATTTGTGGAGAATTTCTGAGATGTTGCTCTGTACGAGAGCAACTAGTTTTGAAACAGTCTGAATGAGACTGGGCATGTGTAGTTAGTCAATCTACTAAATAAAGAAAAAAATCTATTTGTTAATGCCATATGAAGTACCCACTTCCTGCTAGAATGAAATCTCTGCCACACTACAACCAATGAGTAGTAATAGTAAAAAAACGAAACAAAACAAAGAGCTTCCCCAAACCATTCCTACCAAAACTACCTGGCACATACTGTATTATTGATATCAGACATGTCATACATTTGAATACCACAGAAAAAGATATGGTATCTTTAAATTACTGGGTGATGTAGATAAAGAATTGGAGCATTGCCAAGGTAAAAGTTGTAAAACTGGATTGATTTTTACTACAGCTTTCTAAGGGCTCCATTGAGCTAGGATGCAATGTTCAAATACAATAACTGATCGCCTGAAAAAATATTTCTGATAAGTGTGCAACTCTAACACAGAGCCCAGCCTGAGCCAAAACAAGTCTTTGTGTTTCAGCAAACCTGACTACCAAAGTGACCCAGATCTGCTGTTCGCTTTCCTGATTATGGCCATATAATCTCTCCTCCCTCTTTCTGGCTCCACTGCTGCTTCCTCCAGTTGTACAGAACATGGGCCTGGACTTCAAACAGGAGTATTTGTTAAATGGTGTTGCAGAAAAGTAATTATCAAACAATCAGACCTATACACGCAGGGGGAAAATCACATTCACTAATACCACCCTGACAATCCCAGGAGACAGAGGGGTTAGTGTTAATCTGACCCTTTTTCAGCTTTAGCCTTGGTGCACTGACCATCCCAAGGTGTGTGTGTGCATCTAAATTGCTTAAGAGTCAATTGAACACATTAAATTTTTAAAAGGATTTAACTGAAATTTTTCTATAGCTTCTGAAAGGGGATAATTTATTAGCTTTGAGTAAATTAAAATCTCCAGCAGAGGTGAAGACTTTAGAGATTACTTTAATACATTTTATATGCTTTCAACGGAAATGTTTTTTCAAATGATCCAAAAAAAAAAGTCAGCTGATTTTGTCCTATTCAGAAGTTACCTCCTAAGGCTGCAAAGTTACAGATTTACAAATTGTTAAAAAAAGTTACACCGTCTAAAGGGAAGAGGGGAGTTGCATTTTTAAATATAGCACTCTTTGGAAAAAAAGTTGTGTTAAACGCTGCTGACCCACAACATTTCAGGTTGTTCTTCGAGGAGTGGTGTGAGTGCATGGATGATGAATAGAGAATACAGATGCATCTGGGTCAGAGTGTTTGTAAGTCTGTTAACTGTGAGGATTTCCGTGGCATCTTAGGCTGAGTCTACACAGAGCTCTGCTCAGTGCTGCTGCCAGCAGAGGTATGCAAAGTGAGTTTCTTGGGATTGCAAATGGCTGCTTATTTGCATACTCCCAAAGCTCATTACCATAGCCTCATGAAAGTTTGGTGCCCATTTGGCTTTGGAAAGGAGCTTTCAAAACCAGGGTGTCTTTTCAAAAGGCCCCCATCTACATGGGCAGCATGCGTTTCACAAGCGGCACTTTTGAATCATGCACAGCCACCATTATGCTAATCAGGTGCTGCATATTCATTGAAGCACCTCATTAGCATATGCCAAAATCCCTCATTCCCATGTCCCTTCTGAAAGGAGGGGCTAGTGTAGATGTGGCCAAGGTTTTCCTGAGTGTTGCGACTGTGCATGTCCCCATCTGAACAGGAAAGCTAATAATACTTGGTCTGAACTTGGGACAAGAGCCTACCAAACCTCAGAGTTAACTAAGGATTCTCAAGTAATATATATAATTTATACATAGGCAACAGTCCCCATAAGCTTAGAAAGAAAAAAAATCCAAAACTGTGACCATTTTTGAATAGCTAGGCAAAGCAATAAAATACTAAGTTGATAAAGAGTTTTAACATAGACTATGTAGCACTTGCTATAGTGGATCAGAGCAGCAGTCTGTGTATTTCAGTATCCTATCATTGACAGATTTTAGTAAGAGATATGAGATGATGAAACAAACCATATAGTGAGTGACTAGAGAATAACCTTCTTATAGGCAAAGTTTGTATTGAAGTCTTATAATCTGTTTTTAAAAGATTAATCCTATCAAATGTAATGGTTATATATTTTCATCATTTGCATATTGCAGGATTTTCACCACCATCTTTAAAGCCCCTCTATTTCTGCTATAAGTTTGAGATAACCTAACCAGAGTTAAACACAATATTCCAGTTAAGGTTATCTTAATGATTTACACAAAGGTGGTATTATATTTTCAATATATTTTCTACCCTGGTCTTGCTAAACGTTATTAAATATTGCTTGCCTTTTTGAATGCCAACACACAGTTAACAGATATTTTTGCTGAACAGTCCACAATGAACCCCAGGTCTTCTTCTTGAGTTGTTACTGTCACTCCATCCATGCTTTAGGAAAATTGGCTTATGAATATGAATGTGTATAACACAAAGATACTTTATGCAAAACCAGTCATGCAACATATCAAGTTTAAAGTTACGTTCTGCTAAAATCTTTATGTCCTATTTTGTGCATGTATTATTCTTGTATGTGAAAATAGAAATATGAAGTGTTAATCTGTTTTTAACTCTAAATATGCCTTTGAAAGCCATTAGCGATACTTTAGAAATTTGATCGCTTCAGTGATTAAGTCAGTGATGTGGTATTTTTTCTGTAAGTCCAAACTGTGGTTGGTCCCATGAAGACACGTGGCAAGATCACCTGATGCTGGAATCCACCTTGAAACTATCACAGAGGTAGCCGTGTTAGTCTATATCTTCAAGAACAACAAGAATTCCTGTGGCACCTTATAGACTAACAGATATTTTGGAGCATAAGCTTTCTCTGAAGAAGCAGGTCTTTACCCATGAAAGCTTATGCTCCAAAATACCTGTTAGTCTATAAGGTGCCATGGGACATCTTGAAACTAGTATTTCTCCCCAGGGACTGATAGTGCTAAACAAAGGGTCATCCCAATTGGGAAAGTCTATTTAAGGAACAGATACACATACCTTTAGATCATTGACAGAATGCCCCATTCCATTAAAATGTTGACTAACTGGTTTGTGGATCTGGAGTGTTTTGATGTCTGTTTTGTGCCCATTGACCCTTTGCCTAAGGGAGTTAGAAGTCTGTCCAGTATACAAAGCATCTGGGCATTGTTGGCACATGATGGCATATATGATGTTAGGAGAGGAGCATGAGCAAGTGCCCGTGATTCTGTGAGTAACCTGGTTAGGTCCAGTGATGGTACTTCCAGAGAAGATATGTGGACAAAGCTGGCGGCGGGCTTCTATATAGCATATAGACTAGCACGGCTTCCTCTCTGTTACTATTCAACATGCAAGGCACTACATTTAACCGTTTGGAATGGAGATCCATCAACTACGTGAAAAAACTCACCCAGATCCAGACAGACATCATCTTTCTCTCCAAGTGCAAGAAAATGAACATTGTACCCAAGGGACTGACAGTGAAAAACCTATTACAATCAACGTACTACAGTGATTACAGTGAGCATCTATGCAACACGCTCTTTAAGAAACTGAGGAACCACTTGATCAAAATCCTTTACAAGAGACAAAAGATGATCAAAAATGAACTCTCTGAACTTGAAATTATCATCAACAAGCAGGCATCCACGCAAGACCCCACAGTATGAGGCTTTACCGGTGCCAGACAAGATATTTATAAAACACACTTCCACTTTCTACAAAAAAGAAAAGAGAATAAATTTTCTTCATTACTTCATTCCTCAGGATACTTCAACCACAATAACAACAGGTCAACCAACAACACTGTTAACCTTTCAAACTACCAACTCAGCCCAGCAGAGGAGTGTCTCTTATCCCCGGGGTCTTTCCTTCTGCCCTACCTCCTCCACGAACTCAATACAATTCCGTGGTGACCTTGAAGCCTTCTTTCGCCGCCTCCGTCTAAAGGAATTTTTCCAGCACACCTATGAACAACAGTCTGACTCTCTCGACCCCCCCTACCAACAACAAAAGAAGAAGAACTCTATGTGGACTCCCCCTGAGGGTTGTAGTGAAAGTCTGGATTTCTAAGTACAGTGATTCCGCAACCGTCCTCAGTCTGACATTATACACAAACAATGCCAAATGAGACACAATCTCAACTATGCTGAATGCCATGCTGTCTAGAGTCTCAAAAATAACCAGACATCATAATCAAACCAGCTGACAAAGGGGGTGCTGTTGTCATCCTGAATAAGTCAGACTATGAACAGGAGGCAGCCAGACAACTCTCCAACACCACATTTTACAGACCTCTCTCCGCTGATCCCACTTTGGAATTCCAAAGGAAATTACAACTGCTGAAGGAACTCCCTGCTGTTACTCGGGAACTCATTCACTCAGACACATCATCTGAGCCGCAGCCTGGATTATTCTATTTACTTCCCAAAATCCACAAACCTGGAAACCCTGGATGCCCTATCATTTCAGGTATTGGCACCCTTACCACCGGACTACCCAGTTACGTGGACTCCCTTCTCAAACCCTATGCCACCAACACTCCCAGCTATATCCGAGATACCACTGACTTCCTGAGGAAATTACAAAACATCGGAAAAGTTCCTGATAACACCATCCTTGCCACAATGGATGTAGAGGCTCTGTACACTAATATTCCACATAAAGATGGGTTACAAGCAATCAGGAATACCATCTCTGATGCCACCACAGCCAATCTGTGTCTGACCTCTGTAACTTTGTTCTCACACACAATTATTTCCGATTTGGGGACAATTTATACCTCCAGATTAGTGGAACTGCTATGGGCACCCGCATGGCCTCACAATATGCTAATATATTTATGGCTGACCTGGAACAACGATTCCTCAGCTCTCATCCCCTATTACCCCTCCTCTACTTAAGATACATTGATGACATCTTTATGATTTGGACCCATGGTACAGAGACTCTAGGAGAATTCCACAGAGACTTTAACAATCTACACCCCACCATCAACTTATGCCTCGATTACAACATGCAAGAGATACATTTCTTGGACACTACAGTACTATCAAGGATGGCCTGATCAGTACCACACTGTACTGAAAACCTACTGATCGCTATACTTACCTACACCCTTCTAGCTTCAATCCTGCACACATGACTAGATCCATTGTTTACAGTCAAGCTCTTAGGTACAATCACATTTGCTCTGATCCAACTGACAGAGACGAAAAACTACAAGATATTTACCAAATATTCGTAAATGTGAATTACCCACCAGGATAAGCAAAAAAACAAATTGACAGGGCCAGATGAATACCCAGAGACCAGCTACTCCAAGATCGGCCCAAAAAAGCCAAGAACAGAATACCACTGGTCATCACCTACAGCCCCCAGCTCAGACCACTGCAATGAATTATTAAAGACCTACAACCTATCCTTAATCAGGATGCCACACTCCAGAAGGCCCTGGGTGACATGCCTGTTCTCTGCTACAGACAACCTCCCAACCTTATGAGGATCCTCACTAACAGAATCACGGGCACTTGCTCATGCTCCTCTACGAACATGATATATGCCATCATGTGCCAACAACGCCCAGATGCTTTGTATATTGGACAGACTTCTAACTCCCTTAGACAAAGGGTTAATAGGCACAAAACAGACATCAAAACACTCCAGATCCACAAACCAGTTAGTCAACATTTTAATGGAATGGGGCATTCTAATAATGACCTAAAGGTATGTGTGTTACTGAAAAACAACTTTTGCACCGTTCTTCAAAGGGAAGCAGCCAAGCTGGCTTTTATATTCAAATTTGGCACATTAGCACATGGCTTAAACCGGGAAGGGAACTTTCTGAGTCACTATAGGGGCTCGTCTGCATACTTGGCTTAATCTAATTCTTGACCCCCCACCCACCCCTCCGCTCTCTGATTTGCTCACCTTGATTATCTTTTTCTGATTTGTCCTCCTTGCTTACTGTTTTTGGTTCTCTGTGCCTTAAATATTGAGTCTGTTCTGGTCTGGCTATGGTCTGAAGAAGTGGGTCTGTCCCACAAAAGCTCACCTAATAAACTATTTTGCTAGTCTTCAAAGTGCTACTTGACTGCTTTTTGTTTTGTTAATATAAGTTAGAGCAGCTGTAACTTATGTCCAGCTGCTTTTGGATTCAAAAGCTCATTCTAGTAACCAAAAAAAAAAATCTCCTAGTTGTAAAGACATCCTTCTGCTGGGACAAGTGTAGTGATGGTAATAGTAATAGCAATGGGCAGGATTTGGCCCATTGAATTTTGAGGCAGTAAACTACTGTAAGGTGATAAGAGAATCAAGCCCTTTGCAACTAATAAAGAGAAAACTCTCTATGGTGGATGCACAGATTGGCACTGATACTTTCTCAAGAAAGTTGTTTTTTCTGCCCTCCTCCTGAGGAAACAATTATTAAAAAAGGATAATCCTTGGATTTGGACATAAAGATGTAGTATAGCATACGGACAGATCAGGAAGTTAGTGCAAATTAGAATTATTCATCATTGTATAGAGCTAGATTAATTGTGATTATTTTCATAGATTAATGAACAGGCTCTCATTTTAAATAAAATGCATTGTGGTACCAAGAGACCAATTATTTTCAATGCCAAAATCTCTCGGATAAAGCCTAGAAAACTAAGCTGGGAGAGGAAAAAAGAGGCTCCATGTACAGTAACTGCAATCAGGAAATTCCTAGCTCGAAGCATGGAGAAACAGATTTCTTCAGAAGAGCTGTTTAGCAGCTTCTGTTGAAAGAGAGAAACTTCTAGAAGCTCGTTCGATCCTGATTTGACCTCTACCGTGCTTTGGGAGCTTCAGGCCTCATTCTAAGCACAGAATTTGTATTAATTTTATATAGATATAACTATTGACTTCAGTTATGATTTATACCTATATGAACTTGTGGTGAATTGGGTTCCTCATGTTTGGGTAAAGTAAACAAGAAGCAGCCTTCAATATACAACGCCTGAAGGAATCATTATTAGCATTCTTCTCTTCAGCAGAATAAGGGAAATTCTTCATCTGCTGTACTTTAAGTAGTTCACTTTTTGGTGCAGGGAGACTTGTAAGAAGATTTTTCTGACTGTAAGCATGGTTTTGTTGTTGCCGGTAGGAATGCTACACATTCTTCTTGCTGCCTACTTGCAATGCTGACAGGTCTAATGTTAATAATGGAGCACCAGTAGGGCTTCAGTGATTTGCAGAAAAAAGCAAGTTATGTAATTTTTCCATGTAATAGGTGCAGTCTGTGAAGAATTGGCCTGAAACTGTCTGAAGCAGAGAGTCTTCCATATTAAATAGTTTAATTGCAGGATCATATTTTAATGCCCTGAATTAAAATAGAAAAAAAAACACATCCAATTTCATCTGGGGCATCCGCGATCTGTATTTGCTTTCTGATAACCTTAATTTCGTTAATTTGAAATTCTAACCATTTAATTTTACAAGTTTGATTGTGGTGAGGGAAATTTTTAGATTTTACCAAGTTTACTCTTTCTCTGTAAAATAGACCAATCATCATGTAAAAATATAACAGTTTTTCACAAATAAGAAAAAGAAATATTGACACTGATCCACTGTGTAATTCAATGGTCAACCACTCAATACTTTTATATCACGTTATACTTGGTTTGTGCTCCCGTGTCATGCTTATGTGTGTGTAAAAACCAGTAAAGTCAGGTTAAAAAAAATTCCATCACATAAATTAGCCACACGTTTAATTTTGAAATAAGAGTCCTATCCTTTATATGGGGAATAACAGTGATGCCAAGTTTTGTGATATTTTAAATATTCCTTAAATCCACAATTTCTGGAGTCATGGTATTAAATGGTAATTGTAGCTTTAACTTTTTTAAAAGGAAGGATTCTATCCCTCCTAGTTACAGAAAAAATGTTTGAATATATGAACCTTACTGGCTTAAAAGACAGAAGGCAAAGACAAACAAAAGAAAAAGAAAAACATTGTGCTTTTAAGCCAATGTCATGAGTTTTGGAGCCTTATTCAGCAAGGTGTTTAAACTTGTGCCTAATTTTAGTTTTTCTTTAATGGCATTGCTCACATATTTAAACTAAAGCATGCAATTACGTACTTTGCTGTATCAGGGCTTGTGCCCTTACAGACAATTAAAATATATGCTTCTACCATGCGTCTCTAGATCACTAATGAAGGAGTATAGTAAGCATGCCATGGGACAGGTAATTGAGGACCCAAATAAAATGAGCTGGCAAACCAGTCCAGTTCTCAGCAGACAAGGTTCCCTGTATATTAAAAAAAAAACCAAAACAAAACAAAAAAACCACCAGCATTATTGATATCCTTGCTGGCAATCTCAGCAGAGAAGCCAAAAAGTGAATGTGGATGGAAAGTAACCAGGTCCGGCCTGAGACATTTGGTAAGATAGCATGACAAAACTGGCACTGTCTGTGCTTGTTGAGAGTGAAACTTCCTCTTTGGGGCTGTTAACCCGACACCATTCAGCAGCATTAAATTCACTTTTAAAGGGTGGAAGGAGACTGATATAATGTAGAACAGTATGATGACATGGCTGCTTCCTAATACTCAGACTGAGACTGCTATGTTGGAAAATACTGAACTCAAGCAGCTTTCAAGAGGATGCTGCAAATCTAAATTCAGAAGTAATTCTGCGCTCACATTTTTCAGGATATTAGTTAAAGTCTTTTTTATTTTTGTCATAGCTCTAAAACACCTGTTGGAGCAATTTACTTTGCTGCCGAATAGGACAAGTATGAGCAGTTGAACATCCAGAGTGCTCAGTGCTGTAAGCTGCACATGAGCGGCTATTTCCACGCTATAAAATTATGTTCATTCTTAAACCTATGGGAGCAATTCAAGTTGGCATCTCTCTCATTATAGTCTGCTGTGATTTCACTATTTAAAACTGATCATCTTGGATTTGCAGAGCACTGCTGGACAAAAATGGTGTGAAATACAGATTTTTCTTGGTTTTTCAACTGATAGCTGATTTTATGCCAGTGTCACTCTTTTGGCTTCAGTAAAGTTCATCTCATTTCATACTGGTAAATGAAGAATCAGGCCTGTATTCTGAAAAAAAAATGTTTTTTGCAACCCAATCATCCAGATGGTTCCAGTACATGCTGTTTTTCTTAAAAGCAGTCAAAAATCCACGTGCATTTTGGACAAAGAGAGTTTAGGATTAATAAACATTTTTTACAAACCCATAATTGGTAGGGCTTTGTAATAAACAGCAGATTAGGAAGAGTACCATCGTGTACCATGGCACAACTGGAGACAGATTTACCTGGAAGATGAAAGACTGGATGGAGCCTGCTGAGGAGAATTGATCCTGCTGAGTGACAAGTATGTGCACGTTATCCATGTTTTACAAATTGCACCTCATACATTTGTCTGATTAGGACAGTATTACTGCTGGCATTTAAAAATCTCATGTACACATAGAGTTAGCGTAGAATAACAATTTCTGAATAACTCCATGGCTACGTCTACACGTGCAGCCAACATCGAAATAGTCTATTTCGATGAATAACGTCTACACGTCCTCTAGGGCCGGCAACGTCGATGTTCAACTTCGATGTTGCTCAGCCCAACATCGAAATAGGCGCAGCGAGGGAACGTCTACACGTCAAAGTAGCACACATCGAAATAGGGATGCCAGGCACAGCTTCAGACAGGGTCACAGGGCGGACTCAACAGCCAGCCGCTCCCTTAAAGGGCCCCTCCCAGACACAGTTGCACTAAACAACACAAGATACACAGAGCTGACAACTGGTTGCAGACCCTGTGCCTGCAGCATAGATCCCCAGCTGCCGCAGAAGCAGCCAGAAGCCCTGGGCTAAGGGCTGCTGCCCACGGTGACCATAGAGCCCTGCAGGGGCTGGAGAGAGAGCATCTCTCAACCCCCCAGCTGATGGCCGCCATGGAGGACCCAGCAATTTTGACGTTGCGGGACGCGGATCGTCTACACGGTCCCTACTTCGACGTTGAATGTCGAAGTAGGGCGCTATTCCTATCTCCTCATGAGGTTAGTGACTTCGACGTCTCGCCGCCTAACGTCGAAGTTAACTTCGAAATAGCGCCTGACGCGTGTAGATGCGACGGGCGCTATTTCGAAGTTGGTGCCGCTACTTCGAAGTAGCGTGCACGTGTAGACGCAGCTCATGTGTGGTAACTGGATTAAGCTAAAGCAGAAAAGAGCACTTTTCCAAAATAGCTTTTCCAGAAGAGCCTTTTTAAATCCACATTCCACTTTATTCGGTAATAACTTTTACTTGTAGACAAGCTTTAAACTGTTATCTTAAATTCCCTGGCAGAAACTGCTTGGTTAACATCCTAATGAAGTCTTGCATCAAGATGTTAGTTAACCTTATTGACAATACAAAGAAGTGGTCAATAGGCACGTATGAAAAGCTTGCAGACAGGAAAGTCACGCTTTGGGAAGAAAACTTTGGACATGTCCACAAGTACAACTGCACTCTCTAACTAACGGTGTGATTTAACAGAAGGTTGAGTGTGGTCTTTTAAACAAAAACAAACCTGGTATATATTGGTTTAACTTAAGCTGAGTTCTAAGTAACCCCAAAAAAAGACACATTCTAACACTGGTAATCTCTGGTCCAAACTAGAAAATTAGGTTGGTTTAACTAAGTTGAGTTGCATAGCTATAGCAACCTCAGTTCAGTGTTGACAGCTATAGGCAACAGGAAAATTCTTCCGTCAACCTAGCAAAAGCCTCTGAGAGAGATGAAGTACTTATAACAACAGGAGGACCCTGTCCGTTGGCACAAGTAGGGTCTAACTGCAGCAGCATTTCAAGTAAACAAACCCTTTTGCACTGTTGTAACTAATTTAAACTGAACAGTTATTAGTACTGTGTGTAGAAAAGGCCTCTCTCTGCAATGACTGGATCTGAGTGATGTGTCAATAGGAGCCCAACTTCAGGAGAAGGAGATGGGGAGTTGTCTAGGCTGGCAAGGAAATGGTAGCTTACCGACAAATTAGTTTAATGACCAGGTATAATAAAAGCTTTGTTATCTTGCCTGCATGGGGAATGGGGGTTGTTGGTTAATCAAATGTGCTGGTCACACAAGCTTTTTCACGAAATACAGAAATGTTTAAGAAATGAAATGACCTTACTTATCACTACACCCAGACCCACCAATATGGGAGGGGAAAAGGGAGCAGTTGCCCTGAGGACTGGCATTTCAAAGGGGCCAAGACTTCTGGACCCCATTGAAACAACTCAGAGTGCTGTGCCACTGCTTTGTGCATGGTAGTGAGGGGCAGGGCTGATGGCCCTAAGTTCCCCTCCCCCACTTCCACCCTTGGATCTGCCCCTTCTGGGAAAGGGGAGATGGACCCCCCTGCCACCTTGCCCCCAGGCCTGCAGCGGCTGTTGGCATCTCTGACTACATCTTTTAACACTATTTAACACTGTAACTTACTGCTTCTCAATCGCCTCAGGGACATCAAAAATGCAACTTCCACAAGCACTGGAAAATTATGCCAGAAAGCTATTGGAATTTTTCCAGTTAAATGAAGGGGAATTGTATTGCTGTCTAGGGCAGATGCTGGATAAGCGAGTTTCCAAATATTAAAATGCCGGATAACAAGGTTGGTACTATATTTATTTAACAGAAGTAATGCTTGAGTAGCAGGATCTGATATCCAAAACAAAATATCTTTCTGTATAATTACTTATAAGCAGAAGAGGGCACAGAGAAACTATCACCTGGGGATGGAAGCGTGACCTTGACAACAAAATGGGACCTGTAATTAGAAAGAAATACAAGTTACCTGTTTTACTGTACGGTTTTACTGTTTTACTGTAACAAAACATGGTGTTAGGCCAGCCATGCTTTCAAGGTATTCTGATAGGCCTGTTTTTCAGCCAAAATTTATTATATTATTTCTTCCCCTTTAAAAATGCAAATAAATACTGGTTGCATCTCAGTAATGGCAGGGATGGCAGAACAAGGAGCAATGGTTTAAAGTTACAGAGTGGGTAGGTGTAGGTTGGATATTAGAAAAAACTATTTCACCAGGAGGGTGGTGAAGCACTGGAATGCGTTACCTACAGAGGTGGTGGAACCTCTGTCTCTAGAGGGTTTTTCAGTCCCCACTTGACAATGTCCTGATTGAGATGATTTAGTTGGGGTTGATCCTGCTTTGGGCAGTGGGCTGGACTCAATGACCTCCTGAGGTCCCTTCCAGCCCTAAGATTCTATGATTCTTTGTAACTAAATTGAATCTGATACTTTAACGAAGGCTTTATGAGTTGGCCTGTTTGGCAAAAACTGCACTCTGTGCTCAAGGGAGGCAAAGCTGGTGTCATAACCCATAGCACCTGCACCCATATTTCCCCTCAGTGATCTGCAGGGGCAACCATTTTCAGGTTTACAGCCCCTCTGCTGTTTCCATCTCTGGGTAAATCTTCACCTCCTTCCCCTCTGACCAGGGAGTTCCCAGGTTGCATAGTTCCCTGCACTTGGGAGAACCTTGCCCAGTGGAGAACAGTAATCCATGAGGGGGTAGCACAGTTTGAGAGGTCCCACTGCAGCACAGATGAGGAGAGATAGAGAAGGTGAAAAGAGTGCAAAAACTGCCCTGCACCCCTCCAACAGCTCCCAACACCTGCGGCTCCCAAATCAGGCTGGTCAGCCATCGACAGACTCACAAATAGGAGGATGACAGGAAGATGTCCTACTCATTAATGAGTGACATTCAAGAGAAGAAAAGAGAAGAGTTCCCTGCATTCACTGTGTTATTCCCAGCTGAGATAAGCTTCCCAGGTACACCTGATTACCTCCTCTTTGGAGACGATTAACAGGTGTAATTGCTACAATTACAATCCCACAAAATCCTTCCTGCACAAGCCAATTTTATTCTTAAGTTAAAAAGACCAGAGAAAACATATTCAAAACAATTATAGAACCTCCTTGCATGCTAATTGCAGGATCTCACATGGGCTATAGGGGGAGAATCTTTGAACATCCCACCCACAGGATTGCGTTTCTGATCATAAGTCTGTCTCACCATCAGTTCAGTGCAAGCATCCAGTCCTTCCAACCCTAACGTCAAGATTGAGACCCTTTATGAACCAAGGGCCCTGACTGTTTGCTGGATCAGGAGAAAGGTCATGGAATGGTTGTAAAACAGGCTATTTATTTTAAACAATATCCAGGTCCCTGGAGAATCCAGTTTAAACTAGTTGTTCACTCCTTTCTGGGTGGGAGCTTCCAAGTGCTGACAATGGAGGAAATAAATTACCACCCCCTTCTTGCTAATGAAAGCCCACATAATGCCCCAATAATACATACATAATTGCTTAGGGAGCAACAACAATAGAAGAAAACACACACACACACAAAACCCACTCCTAGAAGTTGTAAGGGAGAAAAATGCAGCTGCTTCAGTGGAAGCTAGTATGGCAGCTTTTCTAACATGCTCCAGTGGAAGAATAGTCAAGGAGCTAGAGGTAATGGCTGCAAGTCCAAACCAGAGTAGTGGAGTGTGAAAACAGAACTCAACAGATTTGAAAGAATGGCAACACATAGCAAATTTGATAAGCATGTTGGTAATTTACAACTATAGCAATATAATTGTCATCATAGTATCAGAATGGTAGCCATGTTAGTCTGTATCTTCAAGAACAACAAGAAGTCCTGTGGCACCTTATAGACTAACATTAATAGATTAAACAATTGTCATCATAGTCTTTTTTCTCCCCACCCTATTACGCAATAAGATAGCATTTTATCGGGGAAAAAATAACCAAAATAACCTCATCTAGTATCAAGTCTGAGATTATCTTTTAACGACAAGCTGCTTTACCACCCATAACCCTCAAAAATAAAACAAAACAAAAAGTTCTAAACACAGTATAAAACAGGTAATGAAAAATATAAATGCTCTTTCTACTGGAGAAGAGAATCACTTCATAATTTACATGATCTATACTTGAAAAAAGGAATATCTTCACTACCCACGAGTTATTAGTCTTCCCTTCTTCATTAAACATCCCCTGCCTGTGCTTTTATCTATTTAGTGCATGTTCTTTCAGTGTCTTTAGATTTGAGAATCAGTGTGCAAAGAATTTACGTTTTAATACACAGCAAATTAGAGGCACTGCAAATGCCTGTATATGTGGTGTATCAAACTATTAACCTCTAATGTGGATTCATCTTCCTTGGATAATCTTTTCCCCACATCATATTACTATACTCTAACATTTGCAAACCAATTAATTTATCTCTTGTAGGGTGTATTTTACTGAATTTATCAATGACAATGTATGTAAAATAAAATATGCAAAAATAGACCAGTCTAAAGTACTGTAATTGTTGACAGGAAACTGAATGATGTGAACTGTATATGGCATACAGAAATCACTTGCTCTGTAAACTCTTCCATGGATCTGAACAAAGACAAAAATAGGCATAACTTGCCTGATACTGTTTAGTTATGTAACAGATAGAGGGTCTGGGTTTTAGTCACTGAAAACGTGATAAACAACACTGCATTAACGCAGAAAACAGATCAAGGTTTTTAATGGTACATCAAATAAGACTTTATTAGCATCTATTAGTTTCAACCCAAAGCTGGGGAAATAGCATTAATGAGCATCATATATCAGTCTGTCTGTTATTAGATAACATTATCCCTTAAAACTAGCAAGTCATACAGTAGTTTATACTTTTTACCTTTATCTTTAGAATTAGCTGCCGACATTCTATCCTGTTACACTGGCCTTACTATTAGTAATAGTGAACCAATTTATAAACCCATTAGTGACACTTTTTCCCAAAGATAAAAACAGTCAAAATTATCTGGCAGCAATTAATCTTAATGGCTGTATGCAGTAAACAGCAATGGGCTAATTCCAGCTCTGTCAGCCCCATCAAACAATCCCACATTAGGCAGCTTTTCACTGATCCATTAAGCATATTCAGAACAACAACAAATTCAATGCTGAAGGCATATGCACTAAACATTACAACAGTGATCTTCTGAAGCCATCATTATCTCTTAAATAGTACTTCCCCCATGTATTATCATTATGCTGTACATTAGAAATACTTTGATTAAACTCCCTTAATTCATAACAGACAGCTGCAGACCATTTATGCAGTTAATCTCAACACAACAGCTATTGAGGAAATATAACAAATGAAGGCTGTAAACTGGAAGTCATTACTAGGAAAGATACTGGTTTTCTAGCCCTCTTAGAGCAAAGAGCATGGCAAGATTGTGCTTTAGGACTTCAGTAAAGCCTACCAAAGTGCTCTTGACCTTCTGCTTTTCTTGCAACTTGTGCAACACAAAATGCAGTTTCTAAAGTGTGCAGTTGTGATCAAAGTTCCAACAAAGTCATGTAGAAGACATAACACAAATACCAGTCTCCCCACCCTTTGCAGATTTCACTTACAGTGATGTCACTATGGAAGAATTCTTTTAATTTCTTTTACTTTTTCTATGTCTCCACTAGGCAAAGTAAGTCTTACTTCAGATACGCAATTATAGCTATGGCAGTTGCATGGCTAGAATTGATGTATCTTCACTTGGCTTACTTGGCTTTCCCTGTGGAAGAAGAGTAAGAGAGGGTAACGTTGGTAGGAGAGTTTCTTCCATCAACCTCCCTTGCTCCTTGCATCTTGTGAGGCATACAGGGGTTGATTGTGACCCCTGAGAGGTCAATTTTGTGCGTCTCTACCAGATGTACAAAATCAAACCCTGAAAGATGGACCCTGAGAGGGCTAGTGTAGACATACCTTGTGTAGCCAGCAACCATGTCACTCTGAAAGACTGCAGACACTCTACTTTTTTTCCTTATAGTAAAAGCAATTTTGAGGACTATATTCTGCTGTTTTCTCTTTAAAGTATAACGAATGTGAATTGGCAAGCAAATTAGCATTAAACATTTATATGGTAAGGTAAACAAAACAATATCAGGATGAGAAAGAAATCACTAGTTAAATTAAGTTTCCACTCTGACCTGATATTCACATGAGGTATCCTTATTTAATAAGGACAAAGTATTAAATAGATAAAAATGTATGGTGTTTTTTAAGTTTTTGTCAACTAGGTTCCATAAAAAACCATACTTTCTACATTTTAGGGGAAAAGAGAGCTGAGTTTGTGTTACTAAACTAGATCAGACCTTATCGTAATGTGAAAACCAAGAAATCTGTGGGATTTGGGTACAAAATACACTTTCACAAATTCTTTACTTCTCAAGTGTAAAGAAACCATAAAAGTATTAGTGAATAGGATCTGTGTGTCTAAAAGTTCTTCCCCATTTATAAATAGTTCATTTGATTTTAAAGATATAAACTACAGACATAGTGTCTAGCTTTGAATGAATCACCAAATAAATAAAACTTCTATCTGGCATTGGCTTACTTGTCAGTGCTGTTCTTAGTTTCAGTTTGTAAATCCAGTGTACAGTAATAGGGTATGCAGAATCTCAGCAGCACTTTTAGAGTTGTCAACATGGAATATCACATGTCAGGAGTAAAACCCTCTTGGGTCAAACAAGGCAACTCATGACACTGAAGGTTAAGTTAATGTATGGATGAAAAGAGATTTTTATTTCACTTCAGTCATATTTTATATTTGTCTCAACTCTTTCTAAAACTCATGCTTATCAGGAGTTCACTAGGCCAAAGCTTTGTACCAATTTTCATAAATAACATTGGATAGAATTGCTTATGCTAAGGATGAATACATAAAAATACCCCGTTTGTAGCTAGGGATAGGTCAAACTCACCTTTCTGGTGTTCTTTGGATGAAATTCAGCCCTTTGCGGAGAACCAGCATAAGACCTATGCAATACTTAAACTATATTTTGAGGAATTACGTAGTGCGTGGGACTCTACAGAGAGGTAGTTTTCACTCTAAAATGTGAAATATCAGCCATTGTTATGTAGTGAACTGAAGTTACCAGCAAATACCAGGATGGTCTTGGGAGGCAGTCACAAGACTAACAACCCAGTAGTCAGAGTTCTCTTCCTCTTTGTCACTGTTCAGTTGCATAATCTTGGTCAAGTCAATTTGATGGCCTGTGCCTCAGTTTCCCCCTTTTAACACAGATATTATGCTTTAAGTACATCATCAGGAGGCTGACATGATCAGTGGATAATATCCAAATACTATGAGATTTCAAGTAGGAAGTGTTACAGAGAAATCATTACTCATTTAAACCATGGTAAAATGTTCCACTTAAATCAAGGCTCTTTGCCTGCCTCACCCATAACAAGTTCTGTAATAATAACAAAATGCAGTTGTGCACCATTTAAAAGTCTGCATGCCCTATGGGAGAAGTGATTATCATGCTAAGATTCTATAAAATTTACACATCCCTTTCTGAAGGCCAGCCAGAGTTCTATGTGCCAAGACTAAAGGAGACCTGACTTTTCACTCATAATTTGATGAGACCTTCAATACCTTTAATCAAGAAGCAAAGACACTAACTTCCTGAGTTCCTGGGGTCCCCAACCTCTACCCCAGTCCATTACCCACTTCACTTCCTACTGACTGTCCAACCCTCTACCACCTCTTTCTTCCCTCCGCTTTTCCACAGGCTCACAGACCAGGGGTAGGGCAAAGAGGGCAGTTGCCTCGTGGCCCGGCACTTCAAAGAAGCCCAGAGCTCTGGCCACCAATGCTGCTACTTTGTCACAGCAGTGCTGCTCAGCCACTCTGCACAGCTGTGAAAGGGGCCCAGTGTCATGGTCCAGGAGACATGAAGGGATGACTGTCCTTGCCCTGCCGCTTCCACACTTGGACTTGCCCTTTCAGAGGCACAGAGCCAGGCTCGCTTCTTACCTTGCCCCAGGGCTCGTGGTGGCTGTCACCCCCGCTGCTTCACCACTTCCTTCCCAGCACTTCCTACATGTGGCTAAAGCACAGGGAATCAGTGGGAATGAGAGAGAGGAGCTGATTGGTGGAGCCTGCCAGGAGGGAAGAAGGCTGTGAGAGAAGAACTGAACTGTGGGACAGATGATGAGCACTGAGTACCCACTATTTTTTCCATAGATGCTCCAGCCCCAGAGCCCATAAAGTCAACGCAGATGTCGTAGTAGGCATCCTTCAGTCTGTGTAGACTATGGATCGCGCCCTTCATAGTTCCATTTGGGATCATCATTTGCAGTGTCGACTGTGACTGTGAAGGCCCACACGAGAGTGACAGTCTTTGCTGCATTTGTTGCATGTGTAATGGGTGTTTGGCAGGTCCTTACTGAGCTTTCTGTGCGCTCGCTTCTCCTCTGCTAGCTGTCTGATCCTCATCTCATCCTTCTGAAGGCCCTTGCGTAGTTCCTGCCTCCATCTGCTTTGATCATCTGCCAGCTCCTCCCAGCTGTCCGGCTTGATGTCAACCTCCCTGAGGTCACTCTTGCCAACATCTTTGTAGTGCAATTGGGGGCGTCTGGGGGGTCTTTTGCCAGAAGCTAGCTCACCATACAGGATGTCTTTTGGGATCCTTCCACCATTCATCCTGTGGACGTGGCCAAGCCAGCGGAGTCGACGCTGCCTGAGGAGGGTGTGCATGGTTGGGATTCCAGCTTGCTCAAGGACGGCAGTGTTGGACACTCTGTCCTTTGCCGATATTCCAAGGATGCGCCTGAGGCAGAACAAGTGGAAGACATTCAGCCTCTTTTCCTGGAGGGTGTACAGGGTCCAAGACTCACTGCCATAAAGGAGGGTGCTGAGGATGCAGGCTCTGTAGACTTGCATTTTGGTGTGGATGTACAATTTGAGGTTATTCCACTCTCTCTCGCTGAGTCTGGACAGAGTTGTGGCTGCTTTTCCGATCCTCCTATTTAGCTCAGTCTCCAATGACAGGGTGTCAGTGATGGTGGACCCGAGGTAAACGAACTCGTGGACGACCTCTAACGTATAGTTGTCAATGCTGATTGATGAAGGTTCAGCAAAGTCCTGACCAAGTACATTTGTCTTCTTGAGGCTGATGGAAAGCCCGAAGTCCTTGCATGATTTGGAGAACTGATACAGCAGTTTCTGAAGCTGGCCTTCTGTGTGTGACACTACAGCAGCGTCATCTGTGAACAGCGTATCTCTGATGAGGACTTCCTGCACCTTAGATTTAGCTTTCAGCCTTGCAAGATTAAACAGTTTCCCATCAGATCTTGTGTGCAAAAAGATGCCCTCTGTTGAAGATCCAAAGGCGTGCTTCAGAGGGAGTGTGAAGAAGATCCCGAACAAAGTCGGAGCAAGGACGCATCCTTGTTTGATGCCACTCCTGATGCTGAAAACATCCGATAATGCGCCGTCATATTGGATGGTGCCTCTCATGTCTTCATGGAAAGACTGGATCATCTTGAGTAACCGTGGTGGACAACCTATCTTGTGAAGCAGTTTGAACAGTCCATCCCTGCTGACCAAGTCGAAGGCCTTGGTCAGGTCGATGAAGGCAATATAGAGTGGCTTCCTCTGCTCCCTGCTTTTCTCCTGCAGCTGTCTCAGAGAGAAGACCATGTCAATGGTAGATCTCTCTGCCCGGAATCCACACTGTGATTCAGGATACACCCTCTCAGCAATCTTCTGGAGTCTGCCAAGGATGACGCAAGCGAACAGTTTACCAGTGATGCTTAGGAGGGAGATTCCATGGTAATTGTTGCAGTTGCTTCTGTCTCCTTTGTTCGTATACAAGGTTACAATGTTAGTGTCGTGCATATCCTGTGGAACCTTTCCCTCTCTCCAGCACAGGCACAGTAGCTCATGTAGGGGTTCCAGGAGGGTGTCCGTGGCACACTTGATTACCTCTGGTGGTATGCCATCCTGGCGTGGGGCCTTTGCTACTGAAATGCTGTCGATGGCTTTCTTCAGTTCATCCACAGTTCGTTCCTGATCCAGTTCATCCATTACTGGTAGGAGCTCGACGTCACTGAGGGCTGTATCAACCACAATGTTCTCACATGAGTACAGCTCGGAGTAGTGCTCGACCCAGCGCTCCATCTGTTTGGCTTTGTCAGTGATGACTTCACCAGATTTGGATTTCAGAGGTGCCATCTTGTTCTGGGTGGATCCTAATGCCTTCTTGATGCTCTTGTACATTCCCCTGAGATTACCAGAGTCAGCACTGGTCTGGATGCTGCTGCATAGCTCAAGCCAGTAGTTGTTGGCACAGCACCTGGCTGTCTGCTGTAGTGTTTTTCTGGCTGCTCTGAGTGTTTGCAGGGTACTCTGGCTCAGTGAGTGTTTGTGCTCCAGGAGTGTAGCATGCTTCTTTTCGATGGGTGGAATCATCTCATCGGAGTTAGCTTTGAACCAGTCATTTGTGTTTCTAGCTCTTCTTCCAAACCCTGACAAGGCCGTGTTGTAAATTGTATCCCTCAGATGCTGCCATCTGGATGTCACATCGGCACTACCAGAGCTGCTGCGCAGATTCTCCTCGAGGGTCTCTCTGAACTTTTCGTCTCTCTATGAGTTTGCTGTGTTTCTGGCATCAATGCAGGGCCTTCCAGTTGGTTTAGAGTGGTACAGCTTCTTGGGTCTCACCTTGAGTTTGGAGCAAACTAGCGAGTGATCTGTATTGCAGTTGGCACTATGATAGCTGCGTGTCAGAAGGATGTTTTTGAGGTTATCTCGTCTAGTGATGACCACGTCTAGTTGATGCCAGTGTTTCAAGCGTGGGTGTCTCCATGACACTCTGTGCTGTGGCTTGCTTTGGAAAAATGTGTTTGTGATGCACAGATTGTGGTACGTGCGAAGTTTGAGAAGACGTTGTCCGTTTTCATTCATTTTTCCCACACCCAAGTGGCCTAAGCAGGAAGGCCATGATTCATGATCGGCTCCAACTCTCGCATTGAAGTCACCCAAAATGTACAGTTGTTCGCGAGCAGGTATTTGCGCTATGGCAGCACTAAGCACGTCCTAGAACTTGTCTTTTACTTCTGGTGTGGCGTACAGGGTTGGAGCGTAAGCGCTGATCAGGTGGACAGGACCGGCGCAAGTTTGAAGTATGACCTGAAGGAGTCTTTATGATTCGCCCATGATTAATTCCACCATTTGTAGAAGGGTGTTTCTGACGGCAAAGCCAACACCATGCTCCCTGGGTTCTTCTTGGGCTTTACCCTGCCAGAAAAAGGTGTAGTCCTTTTCCTTTAGAGATCCCGAATCTGCGAGTCACGTCTCTTGCAGAGCAGCAATGTCAACTTGGAGCCTCTTCACTTCCTCATTGATGACAGCGGTCTTTTGGGTGTCGCTGATGTCCTGAAGATCTTCAGTCAAACTGGTCAGCATGGTCTGCACATTCCAGCAAGCAAGCTTAAAATTTTGATGTTTTTCTTTTCTTGTTGATTTTCCTAATGGTTTGCCTGGTGCTCAAATTTCAGTCACTTGTCAGGTTTGGGAACCTTAAGCCTCACACACCCAGTGAGGCAGGTGAACTGTGGAGGCACAGTACCCTACTGGCTGGGGGCTGCCCAGCTTGAGGCAGGCGGTGACTGTCCAGTGAGATGCGATGATCTCTCCCACTGTTGAAGGCAACCCCTGGCACTCGTTCTCTATGCCAATCAAGCAAGAGCTTATAACCGGAATCTGTTACCTCCCATGTTGGTTCAATGCTGTTAAGCGATGCTGGAGTACCTCTGCAGGTGCGAGCCTGGGAAATTATTTTTTTTGGGACCCTGGGCTGCCCAGATGCCAGTGTCCCCTTCTCAGCTTTACTGATATAGTCCAAAGGAGAGGATAACCTCTATGTCTGGTACCAGCTCAGCTGCAGGAGTTGCCAGGTCAATGCCAGAAGTTGGCACAGAACCGCCTTAGGACTCCCCTCCGGATTTTCTCTCAGGGTTTACTCCCTTAGCCTTGCTTCTTCCCAGGATAACCCACAAGGCAGTGGGGCATGGAGAATGTGGGAAACGGTCCCACTACCTCTTGCACCTCCCTGGCACCATGTGTCCCCATAGCTCCCCGTGGTCTGATGACCTCCTCACCTCCCCAGGACCCTCCTCCCCACCCCTCTGCCTCCCATCAGCTACCATTACCCCCAGACCCCCCCTCCCCGCCCCCTTACCCCCCATCCACTCCCATGTCCCCCAACCTCACCACACTGCCCCCCATCAGCTCTCATTGCCCCCAGGTCCCCCCTCCCCCAGCCACTCTGCACCCAGCCGCATGCTGCTGCAGCCCCACGTCCTCCAGGAAGGTGCTGATCTCGTGGCCCAGCCACGCCCTGGGTCCCCACAAAAGCTATCAACTCTTCTTCTGGCTGCGGCTGCCCCCGGAGCCCCACGGAGCTGCTGCGGGATGCGTGTGCAGGGATCACAGGACTGGTCCTGAAAGCCCAGGCAGTCTGAGACGGGCATACCACCACCAGCCTCCGTGGGTGCTGCCATCCGCACAGCCGTACCAGACACCCCCAAACCACATGCCCACCACCAACACCTCTCAGTGTCTCCCCCCTACCCCCCACACTCCCCCAAGCCCACCTGCATCCTGTGGCCCACGCTGCACCCTGGGGGCAGCAGGTCCCTCAGCTCCAGCCAGCAGTTGGGAACACCACCGCCATCGCCATCTTGCCATCCCTTACCCCTAACCCCTTACCCCTGTAGAAGTAACTAGCTCCCTCTAAACTCCCCTCTCAAAAACTCCCTCCTGTTAGCAACCACCCTGTTTGCGAGCTCCCTGGTCACTTGCCAGCAGGGTTTAAAAAGCTCTGGCCTTCCTGAGAACCCCTCCCTTTGCCTACCGCTTAGCCAATTGGCACGCAGAGTTTAGATTTCAAACCTAATCAAGGCTAACAACTTCCAACTGCCAGTCTGAGCACAGGGCCTTTCAAACGAACAGATTTCAGAGGATCAGAAGGATAACCTGCAGATGATCAGAAGGATAACCAGTCTTGGGACTTCAGCCATGAAGAGGTGAGTTAAATCATTCCACCTGTTTATAATTAAATGAACCAACTAGTTTTTAGAACCATATTGAAATAAATTACAATTGTTTTAAAATATTTATGTTACGGCAGCCCACAAAAGCCCCACTCAGCACTGGAGACATGTGGAGCCAGGAACTACAAAAACACAGAGGAAGACATGGTTCCTGACTCTAGCAGCTCACTAATGCCATCACATCCAGTGACTGATCTGTTCTTTAATAAAGAAGGTGGCAAAAAAATCAGTTTCAGCAGATGTCACCAATATTGCTTCATCTCAACTTCATTAAAGGTGTCTGAGAGCAAATTAGAAGCAACTGTGCAGAACTATGCTGAACAAACTCCAGTTCCTTACAGGGAATAGACTTGATGACTTTGAGTTAACTTAAAATCATAAGCTATATCAGCCAATAACATCAAGGTGAAGAACCTGTTCCCATACTCAAAAAGAAATGCACTGAGCACTGTCTTACTCAGCAAGGCAGACTTATTATTGGTTCTGATAGTATCCTAACATCCAAGTCATGAAATGATTCTAGAAGATGACACTCGCTTTCCTCCCACTTGCTTCCAATTATCCAGGCTTCCACCGCCACCCCCCAAACAATAGTTAAGAATTTCCAAAAAGATGTTATACACTTAAGATATGGTGGACTACCCCATTAACAATAAATCATTAGAAATTCATATGGATTTTCAAAGCACAATTTAATCAGTTTAGTAACTGTTGGTGGAAAGATAGGCAAACTCAAATTTTAACCCATATATTCCCATTCCCTTCATGATCCTAGCAGATGGAATTTAGCCAGTGTACTTACCATTAGTAACGTCACACCACAGAGGGCTTGAGCCAGCGAAGTATTAAGCAGCTGGAACACCCCAGGGAACAAGACGCTGTGGGAGAACAAGTATGAGTGATTCCTGGTCATTGCTTTTTCAAGGCTGTGCTAATTTTGCATTTGCTTGGAATTTTGGCAAAGCATGCCTTTCAACTCAAGTCTTCTAACTGGCTACAGGCAGCTCAACACAGTCACAAATGGCCTCTTGGCAACTTTGCCGCTTAAAAGACCATGTCTTCCACTGGAGTAAGACAATTATGCCAATATAAATCACTGGAAGGGCTGCTTAAATGTTCTGTCAAAAGTCCTGAGTACTCACAAACTGAAACTATGTCATAAACTTCATGCCAAAGGGTATTATCGTGAGATGATAGAGAATCTTTCACAAAATTATTTTAGTGTAAAAAAAGAGGTTTAATTTCCTACATAGCTTGTTACTTTATTTTAAAGTGCTGTTAATAAACTTTCACAAATATTTTCATCAGTAGGATAGCAGACACCACAAAGGTGGCTAACAGACATTTTTAATTTGCTATGGTGTTAGTGGGCACTTTTACAGTATAAACTTGTTGATCCAATTATATTATAGCTCGTTTTAATAAAAACACAATGGAAAGCTGATTAAGTGCATGATTAAGAAGCAATCAAATTACTAGTGTGGCAAAATTTTGGTAGTCTGAAGAATGTAGGACACACAAGGATACTCTTTAAGGGGAAAACTGCAATTTTACTATCAACAGGAGATCTTATTGTACTGAGATTTTATTCTAGGGAATTCCTGAATACTGTGCCTAGGGAAGTTGGATGCTCTCATCTCAGTAAAATTTAGAGGCCTGACTTCCATAGGATCATTAGGATAATCAAAAACTTAGTTAAATAAATTATAGCTGGAGTAGAAAGTTCTTAAGGGTGCCGATCGTATTCTCTTGTTGTTCCAAGCAAAAAAGTAATTCTGACACCAAATAAGAGTTTTGAATCTATAGGAATGTATGCTACTGAATGGATTTAGGTAAGTTAATAATAATGATGTTAGATAATGATGGATTTTATTTTAACTTGTGGTTGCTTAAGTTACGATTGCTTCCGAGTTTGATAACACAGCTGTGAAAACAACTGATTTAGATTTCTTAATCTTTCTTAGGGAGACTTTCATACTGTTGAGAACCACTGAATGCATGAGATTTAACTATACATCTCTTTTCTTTTTAATATGTTTTTTCATAATTTTTCTTGCCATATATCAAAATGGTCAAATATGTTGGTTTTAAAACCATGACTTTGTCCCACATGGCCTTTGCTCATATTGATGGTCCTAGCAAATTCACAGTCAATTTCATAGTCATAGGATTTTAAAAATTGTAAGTTTTCAAAAATGCATAAACTTCATGATTCCAGCTATTTAAATCTGAAATTTCACAGTTTTGTATTTATAGGAATCCTGACCTAAAAAAGAGTTGTGGGGGGGCTTGCAAGAGTATTGTAGGAGGGTTTACAGTACTTCAACCCTTACATCTGCGCTGCTGCAGGTGGCAGTTCCACCTTCAGAGCTGGGCAGTTGAACAGCAGCAGCTGCTGAGCAGCAGTCCAACATTGAAGGCAGAGCATTCACCACCAGCAGCAGGAGTGGCAACAGCAGCACAGAAGTAATGATAGTGTGGAATGGTATTGCCGCCCTCAACTCTGCACTGCTGTCTGCAGAGCTGGGTCCTCTGCCAGAAGTCACCACTTTCTTACCACCCAGCTCTGAAGGCCTCAGTACAGAAGTAAGGGTGGCATGGTATGGAACTGCCACTCTTCTGTGCTGCTGCTGGCAAGGCGCTGCCTTCAGAGCTGGGCACCTAGCCAACATCTGCTGATCAGCTCTGAAGGCAGTGCAGAAGTAAGGGTGGCTATATGATTCCCCCTCCAAATATTCTTGTGATACTGCCTGCAACTATCATTTGGGTCAAGACCCCGAATTTGAGAAACACTGATTTTCCCCCTATAAAATCAGTTCAGTATAGAGTAAAAGCACACAAAAGACCCAATCTCACAGGGAGATTCTGTGATGCAATTTTCATCATTGTGAATTTGGTAGGGCCGTCTATTCATCCCACAGTGAAGAAAAATTTGGACAGTATCTGCCATTTATTTAAGATAAAACTGCCAATAACTCAAATGGAATTCTGTAAGCTGGAAGCAAAAAGGCAACATGGGGTCTAAAATACCAGATCTGGGACAATACAGTTGCTTGTGTAACATACTGTGATGTCATACATATAGAATTATTATTGTGCTACTTAACCAAGCATTAGAAGAAGCAAAGTTGTGTGTTAAAGGGGCACTGAAAAGGGAACAGAAAAATGCTGGCCAACTAAATTTTCAGTTATTTTATTTTTGAAAAGTGTTTCTTATTATGTGAAAGTTTCCATTGAAAAATTAGAAAAAGTTGTGGCTGACTATCAGCAGTCAGACATTAAATGAATTTAGGTCTAATTCAGCAACATTTACACATATTGACTAGTATTTTTGAATGCAGGTAGCCTCATTTATTTCAGGTTATGTTTATAAGTTCTAACTAGGCTCCAAAATAAGGTACATAATGGAAGTTGATTGTTAGAAAATCCAATCTAATGACTGGTCGGATAATCCATCCAAACTATTAATTACAAAAATCATAACAACCAACCATAATTAATTCACTGAAAGCAGTACAGCAGGGTATAATGTCTCCACCTGTACTGAAAAGAAACAAAACAATTAAATAGATTGATATTAGAAAACTATCTAGCCAATCCTAACTTTTTTAAAATGTTAGTTATGTTGTCCTAAACCTTCTTCATTAAGACTATGTCTATACTAGCAAGTTCTTTCAGAAAATCTGGCCCTTTTCTGAAAGAAAAGATGGACTGTCTACAAACAAAATGCACTCTCTCAATCTGAAATCGAAAGAATGTGGCTCTTCTTATGGAAACCCTCTTACTCTTCTGGATCAGAAAGAGTGCCTTCTTTCAAAAGCTTCTTTTGTAAGATAATGTGTGTAAACACTCTTTGGGCCCTTTTTTTGAAACAGCAGTCCTCATGGCATGGATTTTTCGATCCCTCGCCCGTTCTTTTGAAAGGGCAAGGGCTGTGTGGATGCTCTCTGTCAAAAAGCAGATTGATCTTTCCATCTGCTTTTTGTGTGTGGATGTGCTCTTTTGAACTAAGTGTTTTTGAAAGAGATCTTCTAGAAGAAATTCTTTCAAAAGATCACTGTAGTGTAGACGTAGCCTTAGTCTGAAGTTATATTGCATTTCTTGCATACCTAGACTTCAGCTGCAAAAGAAGCCCAAGTAAGATAATGCTTTGATATTCTGTAATTTTTAAAGTAAAATGTATATTATATATTATATTTTATTGTATCTTATTGTATCATATCATCTGTCAGCAAGTTAAAACCACTTTATCAATGACCCTGCAGCTGCACTCGTAGTTTAACAAACAAACAAACAAACAAAAAAAACCCCCACCACATATAATGTTTACATAACCTTTGAAAGCACAGTATCTTAGCTGGGGAACAGGAAGCCACTGGAGTAATTAGAAAGGTATATTGTCGTGCATATAATCATAGAAGGATGTTTGTATTATAGACCAACACATCATTAAGGCTACAATTGTTATTTAATGTGGCACAATAATCTTTCTACTCTTCATGAAATTTGCTTAAGTAATTACTTTTATTAGCTCATTGGCTCTATGATCTGATAGTCTAGCAAAGTGTTATAGCTAAAGAAATATATCTGTTTTCATAAAGCCCCCCACTTTTTATTAAGTTTGATTGTTACTGCTTACATAGAATGACCACTACCTCATCAGAAAAAAAAAAGAAGCCAGGAGACATGGAGGAAGAAGAGGCAATTGATTAGAAGCTTTAGACAAGCATTAAAATGTTGCAATATTGATCTGAAAAAACTTTAAATGTATTAACCAAACCCTAATCTTCTGCATTTCTCCATACTTATTTATAGAATATGTTCCAACAAAAGGAATACATTAAATCAATGACCTGAAATGTGTGTGCATTTTTCATTTATTTTTGCACTTGCTAACAGCATTCGAGGATAGTCACTGCAGCTGTTCAACACTTTGAACTTTGTTTCCAAAACACCACCTATCTGCCTCAATGTGTGGGGTCACTTGATGGGATCAGTGTGAAAATGCACACTCCTAGTAGCAAATCAGGGAGCTGTTCCTTGATGGACATTAGATAGCTCCTCTCCTTGGGATTCTCTAGCACCCAATGACCAGCTGGCAGCAGGGGTACTCTTTGGCCAGAACTCATGGGGTCACAGGATTTAGCTGGATGCAGGGGCCACATGGAGCCTCTTTTGACTTTATTCCAGCAGCTTCGTCCTACATATGCGCACTAGAAATGAGAATCCAGATGGCTTATATGGCTCTAGATGAGTGCCAGCTTCAGGGTCAGGAAAGAATTTTTTCTCCTGTGTGCCAGTTTACAGATGACCAGAAAGGTTATTGCTTCCCCACAGCACCTCCAAGCCACAGTGGGATAAAGGAACATCATTAGTAACTAACTGAGGCACTGGGGTTCAGTTCTTAGTTTGTCATGACTTGCAGCTGTTTTCCAATGAACTCAAAAGAATAACATGACTGGTTCCCAGAAGTAAAAGGCCTGGGATTTTGTTCATGGGCCTTGGGCTCATGGGATAGGGCGAGATCTTGTGGCCCTCGTGGTCCAAGGTCAGATTTTGTGGTAGACCTTTTTCAGCATTCTCATGGAGGGAGGGTGCTAGGATGCAGACACAAGAGTTCTGGAGGTTGAGGTGAGTCCTGGAGCCTACCCTGAGTAAAAGGTTATATGGTAAGAAGCCCTCTGCATCCTTGGAATAGAACCAATTAAATGCCTGGTACAGGATCACATGTGTGATGGGCAGCTAGTGCCCCTCCCCAATGTCAAATTTTAATAAACTTTGCAGCCTGCTGCTTAATTCTATAAATGTGTCTGTCCTCATTTTGCTGTGTCCACATTGTTCGAGGTTTTATAAAGTAATAACTTCTGAAGCTACCAAAAACATTAGTTAGCCTATTTTTTTTCTGATCTTACTATGCTTAGATCAAAACCAATACATGTTAGAAGAAATACATGCCCCATGGAATCAAAGCTCATTTTGAATAAATATACTAACATACATGTATATTTTAGTATGAAATACAAGACTTTTCTGCAAAGCTTGTCTAGTATTTAATGAAGAAAATACTGAAGAGCGACATGTAAATTGCTAGACAACATTTGTTTTTCATTTTAAACTTTAAGCTTGCTTTCAAAAGATGTTGTGGTTTTCATGTTTACTATCATTACAACAAGGTAAGTCTGAAATACCTTTATCTTATTTGCGGGATTTGTGCTTGATGCTTTTTGTTTGAATAGAAGTGTCAGCTGTATTTTACTTTACTGTATAAAAAAGTTTCAGAATTTAATTAAGGGTCAAGTACCAGCCATAGATAAATGCAACAGCTAAAGCATATTTCTGATCTCTCTGAAGTCTGCAATCATGAAAATTATTATCATTGAGTAAAACTGGTCTCAATGATGGTGACTGGGAGATGGAATCTGTGCTAGTCAGCCATAATTTACATAATAATGGGTTCCCAGTTTTCATCAGCACCTTTTGTTTGTACAGTGCTTACTGCTACAGTAAATTGTCAAAATGTCATTTCTATCCAATCAGCCAGAAAATATCAACAGTAAACAAGGCACAAGAAGAAATTCTCTGATTAAAAGTATGGTGGAGGTAATAGTAAAACTGAAGACTCAGTAATAGTCCCAGTGATATTTTCTGGTATTTTCAGTAATATAATTGTACAGCTTATGAAACATTATTTTTAATGAGGAAAGAACACACAGACTGTGATGTCATTCAAAAATTTCAGCAAAAGACTAGAACTTGTTCACATCTGTATGTGTCATTATCTGTTTGTTGCCTTTTCCAGAGTGGCAGTTTATTGCCCCTCATCAGAACTACAGATTTAAAAAAAATTATCTTTGTACTTACAGTGATATGAACTGGATAACGTAAGGTTTGAAGAAAAGTGCCAAGATGACACTAAACGCTGAATGAGACTGCTGCTCCAAATCTCTCTCCCTCTATCTCACACACACACACAAATGCACGCACAAACACACAGCTAGATGCTATGTAAGTTTGTATAAATTCACTGTATCCAAGGAGAATATAAGGGTGAATTAGAACCGTGTACACTTTATAACTTTATAATTGCAAACTATATTAAAATTAAAGGCTTCAGATTGTGTTTGAAATAAAAATGAATAAAGTGGCATCCTGCCAAGGAGTACCAGAAACTACTCTTCTGTGGAACTGAAACATTTGGCTCGTATAATACTTAATTTATTTTTATGAAATGACAAGTTACATAAATGTATGTTTAAAAGAGAAGAGATTTTTTTTTCAAAAGTTGCTTTTTCTTCTGGCCCATAAAGGTTGACACAGTTACAGCCAATATATAAACTGAACAAAAAACAATAAACTTCCCTCAAGTGGGTTTTCCAGCTATTCATTCTTAAAAGGTTTTTTAAAAAAATGTGATCATGTAGTTGAGTCACCAAAGAAAAGGCTCACAGTACCTTCCTTTGAAAATGAATGGGAGATTAAAAATCTATTGAAATGAAGTGTTGACACAAGGAAATATTTTGTAGAGCTTTCAGGTTTCTTCACCATTCATTTTATTTTGCTCGGCTACTTTTAATTTTTTTTTTCTACTTCTTCTCTTTGAAAATCCTACATTGTCCAAACCCTTTCGATTAAGCAGCTCGCCTGAATGAAAGCTCTGTGATGATGTGGCAGTGCATCAATAAACAGGATGCCTCTCAAAGCTGGGCAGAATACTGAGAAATAGGGCTGATCAGTGGTAATTACTCTGACACTTCATGCAGTACAGGGAATTAGCTCCTAGGACTCTGGGCCGAATGAAGAAGTCGTCGTTGATGTTCCACATTGTGAATGCATCAGTGCCTGAACCCATTATGAGTTTAAACGGAGATGGGAATTTACTATAGGCATTTTTTTCCTTTGGTTTGGACTATGGAACAACGTGCAGAACATAAAAGTAATTCAGAATGCTGAGGGAACTGCATTTGTATTTGGCTAAAGATCTTATATTTATTTTCTGTTAAAACATGTAATTAAATAAAGGGGTGCCCACAGCAACCATATTCATAGGAAGGAATCCACTGTTATGAAGGGGACACCCAGGTGCCAAGTAAGTAAGTGAAATTACTCTATGGCAAACCTAAGAAACTAGAACATGTGAAAATACATACCAGGAGGGGAAATACAGCTAAAAAGGCAACTAGTTAGCAGCTGCCACTCTGACCTTTAGCTGCATCCATGGTAACTGGGCTAAAGATGGAGTTCCATTTTATTATTCTCACACCCACAATGTTAAGCCTATGAATCCCATTGCAATTTAATGGCTGAAATCAGAAGGCAGATCTGTGTTCATTGGACCAGTGCCGACATCCTCTTAGCTAATGAGTGCAATAAACATTTTCATGCCAGGAAACCAATGCAAGTGGAAATATTATGCCATACAGAAGCATATCCCCCAAACACAAAGAAATGGTCAGTAAAGTCAGTTCTCTATGATCATTTGCATATAATATAATTTTTTCAGTTTTGAAGCCATGCGTCTTTGAAGCAGGAAGATATTTAATTCATGTGAGGTTTAATACTGTGGTATGCAATGCTGTTCATTTTACATTAAGAATTTTAAGAATTATGTATTTCAGTGTTAATGAAGTACCCCATGAAATGTTCCTCATTATTTTCCTAAAATAATCTTATTTATGAATGTATTTTCCTTTCATGCACCTATAATATATTTCATCCCCTTTTCTTGGCAATCTACAGTACGAACAACTGAGCAAAAACCAGTAAAACCGCAAAGTGTTTCAACAAGAACGAGAGCTTTGTTCTAACTTTTGTCTCTATTGTAATTTGATTCAGGCAGTTTTCTTAAAGATCAGTGACAACAATGTCATATCTTTGTCTTGTGAGCAGAAAGCAAGACATTTATCATCCTTACTTGGGCTGAAGAACCAGAACAATGACAAAAGCAGCTAAAGGATCCACACTAGATATGTCTTTGAATTCACAAGCATGTCTGCCTCTGAGTTCTGTGGTAACCTGTAAAATTGAAAATCTAAGGTATAGAATGTGACAAAAAATGGAGTTTTAAGACTTTACTTCGAAAATCAGATAACTGAGGGTTATACATAATTATTTTTAAAAAATAAAATATATAATGTTGAGCTTTACTAACACATTTTATCTGTCATCTTTTTCCAGATAAAGGCAAACTGATCCTCTAATAACCCCACAGACTGTTGTGAAGTAGGAAACTCTGACTTTTTAAGTGTACAGTTAACAGATAATGGTCACCAGTATCTCCTGAATTCTTAGGTAAATTTACCTTATTTGCTTCAATACAGTGCAAAGACATAAAACTACATTGGTATATTCATAGAGAGTAATAAATGAAATATATCTGTCTCTCACAGTCAACGTCTTCCTCCATCTGAAATATATCAGAATTTTATTTTTGTTAAAATGTTAGACCAGTATAAAAGAAAGGGCTTAATAACGTCTCCTGACAAGGACTTTCTTTCTTTCTTTCTTTCTTTTATTATGGAATAATGCCAAAAATTCTTTATAATAAAAAACTTGAACTATTTTGCCAGCAGAAGCTGCTTGTTCTGGTACCTATAAAGGTTACCCAGAAAATATTGTTGATATTACTTTTTTTAAAAAATAATGTCACTTTTTATTGTTATTGTAACTTTTTTGGATAACAAAGAAAAGAGAAAACAGAAGATGTTATACCTCAAGCCACCCAGTTCACTAGTTTAAAAATATTAGGTTAAAAAAATGCTGTTTGCCAATTATACCGAAGCCTAGAAATGTCACAAAAGGCAAGGAAATCTCCTGGGTAACATTCAGAAATAATATGCTTTGGATCATACTGTATATTAAATGACAACAGAGAATTTGAAAAAGAAGTCCTCCAAAATCTTTGAAATATGACTAATCTGAAGTTGAAATACACTGTTCTTACCAGTTAACATCCTTGAGATAAAAAGCTTCTGACACATTGGCTAATGTGAAGAAATATTTACCTCTGTAAAGTAATACTGGACTATAGTGTGAGGGATTTTTAAGGAGAAAGTTGGTATGGAGCAATCTGGCATTGCTATTGTTCTATTTGGTTAAATCTCTACGGGCTTGTGAGTGGTTCGCACCTGGGACCGGGTGGCCTAGTGGCTAGGCCCCCTGGCCAGGGCCTGTTGGGTGGGTCTTCAGCCCCACCCAAGAGTCTATGGGTTAAGTTTGGGCTGTGGCCCTGAGAATCTAGTTCCCCCTTTGGCAGGAGGGGGTTTCCTGCGGGGAGGGGGGAGGGCTCCCCACTCCCCTCAGTGCCTGGGGGACGGTCCTGGGCTGCGCCCTCCAGCAGCTGACTGAGTGCAGCTCCTGCCTCTTGGCTGGTCAGCCCCAAAGTGGGCTGGCTTCCTTCCTTTCATACCCCTCCAGGCCTGACACAGGCCACAGGTGAACCATGGAGGGGCTGATTGGGCCAACAGGCCTTGTTTAACCCCTTCCTTGCCTGGCCTCTATCTCACACTCTTACACATCCCCTGCCTCAAGACCGCCATAGGGGTCTGACCCTCCCCCAACTGTGTGCCTTCTCCCCTGGAAAAAAAGTCCATGTTTGCATGATCCTTCCCTACACGATGCTGGATCTGGAAGGAGAAGGGTTGGAGGGAGAGGTACCACCTCATGATTCTGGGGTTTGTCCCTTTCGTCGCCTGTAGTCAGCACAGTGGGATGTGGTCAGTGACGAGGGTAAAGTGTCTGCCGAGGAGGTAGCATTGGAGTGAGTCTATGGCCTATTTGACTGCTAGGGCCTCTTTCTCTATTACTGAGTAGGTCTTCTCCCTTGGGGAGAGCTTCCGGCTGATATTAAGAATTGGGTGCTCCTCACCTCCCACAACTTGGGAGAGCACAGCTCCCACGACTTGGGAGAGCACAGCTCCCACCCCGACATCTGAGGCATCTGTCTGTAGCAGGAACTCCTTTGAGAAGTCAGGGCTGTACAGGACCGGTTTTCAGCAGAGCTGGGCCTTTAGGGCCTGAAAAGCTTCCTCACAAGTTGGAGTCCATGGGACATGGTTGGGAACCTCTTTCCTGAGGAGATTGGTAAGAGGGTCAGAGATAGAGGAGAAGCCCAGGATGAAACGGCGGTAATACCCTGTTAACTCCAGGAACTGTCGTACCTGTCTTTTCGAGGATGAAGGGGCGTACTGCTGGAGGGCTTGGACCTTTCCCACTAGGGGGCGTACCATGCCCTTCCCCAAGGTGTACCCTAAGTAGATGATCTCATCCCTTCCAAGGTGGCATTTTGCTGGATTCACCATCAGGTCCACTTCCTGGAGGGACTGCAATACAGCAGACATGTTGTAGGTGGGTCTGCCAATCGCAGCTATAGATCACTATATCATCCAAATACACCATGGCATATTGGCTATGGGGACGTAGAAGCTGATCCATTAGGCGCTGGAACGTTGCTGGGGCACCACGCAGCCTGAAGGGCATGGTCTGGAACTGGCAGAGTCCAAAGGGAGTGGAGAACGCCATCTTCTCCTTGGACTCAGGCATGAGGGGGATTTGACAATAGCCCTTTGTTAAGTCGAGAGTAGTTATGTACTCTGCTTTCCCAAGCCGATCCAGCAACTCATCTACCCAGAGCATTGGGTAGGCATTGAATTTGGACATGTCATTCAACTTCTGGAAGTTGATGCAAAACCGGATGCTCCCTCCCGGTTTGGGGACTAGGACTAGTGAGCTTTTCCATTCACTGAAAGATTCCTCGATTACCCCCAGCACTCGCATCCACTGCAGTTCTTGCTTTACCACCTTTCTCAACTTCTGGGGAAGGGGCTGAGGCATCTCTTGGACCTTAAACCCAGGTTTGGTCTGGATATGGTGGACAGCCAGGAGATTTGACCGGGTTTCACTGAAAAGACTGTGGAGAAGGCGGCAACTAACTTCTGGGCCTGAAGCCTCTGTTCCGGGGTAAGGTTAGGCCCAATCTGTACCTCCCTGGGGGTTGTCACCTCTGCTGCCTGGGGCCCCAGTTCCGGGTCTGGTGGGTAGGGGGTGATTACTAGCCCTTCCTGGGCCTTTCAGGGTTTTAAGAGATTGATATGGTAGACCTGCTGCCCCTTAAGCTCATTCGGCTGGTCTACCTCATAGTTCACTGGGCCCACTCACTGGATGATCTCATAAGTCCCCTGCCAGCAGGCAAGGAGCTTAGAGTGGGTACTTGGTAGTAGCAGTAGCACCCAGTCCCCCGGATGAAACTCACAGAGTCTTGCTTTTTTGTTGTAAGTGGCCTCCTGGGCCCGCTGTGCTTGGAGGAGGTTCTCTTAGGCAAATGTATCTAGAGCTTCAAGCCCCTCTTGTAGGTTGAGCACATATCGCACCACGTTATTGCTTTGGGAGGGCTGTTCTTCCCACATCTCCCTTACTAGGTCCAGAATCCCCCACGGCTGCCTCCCATACAGGAGTTCAAAGGATGAAAACCCTGTGGAGGCCTGGAGCACCTCCTGAACTGCAAACATGAGGGCTGGGAGGAGCTGGTCCCAGTGATGTGCATCCATCAGCACAAACTTGCAGAGCCTTGTCTTCATAGTCCGATTGAAGTGCCCTGCTAGTCCATCGGTCTGGGGGTGGTAGATGGATGTTTGGAGAGTCTTGATCTTTAGCACCCGGCAAAGTTTTTGCACCGTTCAGGACATAAAGTTTGTCCCTTGATCCTTTAGGATCTCCTGAGGGACCCCGACCTGAGCGAATCTGTTCATGAGTTAAGTTGCCACCCTCTTGGCCCTCATGGAGCGTAGCGGCACAGCTTCCAGGTACCTAGTTGCATAATCAACAACAAGGATGAACTGGTATGCAGCAGCACTCTTCTCCAGAGGCTGACTATATTGATGCCAATCTGCTCTAATGATATACTCATGAGTGAGAGGGGAACTAATGGGACCTTCTCCATGGACTGAGGTGCTGTGAGCCGGCACTCTGGGCAGGAGGCATAGAAGTCTGCAACTTCTCTGTGGATCCCAGGCCAAAAGAAGCAGGCCAGGATCCTGGCCAGTGTCTTGTCTCTTCCCAGGTGTCCTGCCATGGGGATGGCATGGGCAAGCCGCATGGCCTGTCTCTGGTATGGTCGGGGGAGAAGCTGATGGTGCACTTCTCCCATCTGTGGGTCCTTCTCTACGCGGTAGAGATGGTCTCTCTGGATTTTGAATTGGGGGAACTGTCCTGCTGGATGGGCTCCCATGGTCTCCCCATTCACTACTGCCACTTGACCATATGCTCGGCTCAGTGTCTCATCCGCCCACTGCTCCCCCACAAAGTCAGAGGGTAGTGCAAGGACTGCAGATTCAGGCAGTGGGGGCAGCTCCCTGTCCAGTTGATGGGGGCCTGGGTTCACCTGGGCTGGTGCTGGTCCCTGGGAAGCCCCTTCCCCCGGGTCTGCCACTTTCCCTACTCCAGCCTGATTTGTGGTCCCTGCCTTTCCCATGCTCAATGGCTGGGGTTGCCGTTCCCTAGCTGAAGGCTTCCCAAGCCCTGCTAGTAGTTTGTGAAAATGTCCCCAGTCTCTACCCAGCATTACCAGATAGGCAAGGGCTGGGCCCAGGCTGACCATCACTGGTTCTTCATGCCTTTCTACCTGTAGGGTCACCCAGGGGCAGAGATAGGCCTTCATATCCCTATGGACACACTGCAGCCTGATGGTGTGTTGATAGGGCCCTACATCAGGCACGAGCACTTGCCGAACCAGGGTCTGGGCACACCCTGAGTCAATCAGCCCAATTACCTCTGTCCCCTTGACAAACACAGGGACAGACAGCTTGGCGGGGCTTTGGGGGTGTGTCCATGTTTGCTCCAGAGCTTCCCAAAGTTGCACTCCATGTATGGGCAGTCCTGGGACCAGTGCTCACTGCCCCCGCATGTGAAGCAGGAGTCCTGGTTTAGGGTGGCCTTCAGGGGGCCTTCTGGAGGGGCCCAAGGTGGGGACTGATGTGGAACATCATCTCCAGGCTGAGGCGTGAGTGGAGTCGCTGGTACTTCGTCCAAGGGGCGGCTGGGCTCCCCATGGAGGAGCTGGTCGGCTGGTCCAAGGCCCCGGGATTGAAGCCTCGGGTTAGCTCAGTAACTCTGGTTTTGGGGCCCAGGGGAAAGCAGCAGGTGCTGCACCCCCCTCCCCAGCCTTGCGACTCCTGACCCCGCTCAGTCACTTGCGCTGCGGTGCCTCCCGCTGACCGGGGGCCTAGAGAGAGAGTCATCCCTGAGGACTTGGCCACTAGATAACTCTCCATCAACTGGATGGCTGCGGCCATATCTTCCAGGTGGTTCTTCATCACCCACTCCCTTCCCCCTGCGAGAAGAATCTGGATGAACTGCTAAAGCAGGATCTGCTCAGTCACCTGCACCCTGGATTTTGTTTTGGGCTTCAACCACCTCCAGCAGGCATCCCACAACTTCTGGGCAATGAGGCGGGGTCAGGCTCCCAGGGCCCATACACCCCCCAGAAGAGCTAGTGGAAAGTCTCCTCTGAGCTACCTAGGGCATCCAGGATTGCTGCCTTGACTTAGGCATAGTCCTGGGCAGCTACAACATCCAGTGCCCAATAGACAGTCTGAGCAACCCCTGTCAAGTAAGGTGCCAAGATGGCCACCCACTGCCCTCAGGCCCACTGGGCTACAGTGGCTACCCACTCAAATGTCTCCAAGAATGCCTCTGGGTCGTCTTCCTGGCCCATCTTTGCGAGTTTGATTGGTGCCGGCGCTGGCGGCCCATCCAGGGTTCCGAGTTGTAGCAGGGAAGTCACCTGCTGCATCAGATGTTGCTGGTGGGTTGCTAATTCCCCAATTAGCTGCTGCTGCTGCTGAGCCATCTGTTGGAGCAGCTGCTGCTGTTGCTGCTGCTGCTGCTGGCTGGCCTGTTTCTCCACCATCCAATTCAGTGGGAACTCCATTGCTTCAGTGGTTCAAACTTGCTGGGTCTATGGCTGGCACAGTAGGATGGCCCTTCCATGGGTCCAGGCTATGCCCACGATCCCCACCACATGTGAGCAGTTCACACCTGGGCCCGGGTGGCCTAGTGGCTAGTCCCCCTGGCCAGGGCCTGTTGGGTGGGTCTTCAGCCCCACCTGAGAGTCTATGGGTTAAGTTTGGGGTGTAGCCCTGAGAATCTAATTCCCCATTTGGTGGGAGGAAGGGTTCCCGGGGGGGCTCCCTACTCCCCTTAGTGCCTAAGGCAGGGTCCTGGGCTCCGCCCTCTGGCGGCTGACTGGGTGGCAGCTCTGCTGCCTCAGAGACAGCTCCTGCCTCTTTTATATCCCCTCAGGCCTGACACTGGCCACAGGTGCACCGGGGTGCGGCTGATTGGGCCAACTGGCCTTGTTTAACCCCTGCCTTGCCTGGCCTCCCTCTCACACTCTTACAGGGCTCATCTACACCAGCCCCCTCCTTTGAAGGGGGCATGTAAATAAGCCCAAGTGGTGAATATCACTGAATATGCAGCACCTCATTAGCATAATTTTCACCACACAAACTTCAAAGTTGCTAACTTCAAAGTGCACGAAAGCAGTTGAGCCATGGACACTTCAAAGTACCCGCACAACTTCGAAGTTCCCTTACTCCCCAAACGTTCCATCTCTCCAGGATGAGAGTCTAGGCGGTAAGGTGAGATTTGATAGGGGAGCCTCAGCCTTCCCATTTCACCAGCCATTGGCCACTTTCCATATTCTTGGAGTGCCCCATCCATCAAAATTATTGCTCAACTTCTGCAATACAGGAAGGGGAAAACCAACATGGTATAAGGCTATTTTCTACTAGTATCACGATGCTCACAAAATAGGTTGTACTGGTATAAATATGCCAAGGGAAAAAAGTCACAACCACAACATCCCTAGTCATATCCCTACCACATTAATATAGATCATGTCTCGGGTGGTCCATTACTGATACTGACAATATGCAAAGAGATCAATGTTTCTTTTCTTAAGGAGGAAACAACAAAACAAAAACCAAAATAACCCCAAGACATAAATCTGAGAACAATCTATTGTTTTTTAAAAAGGACAAGTATATAGGAATTGCTGTATTGAATTTAGTCCAGTAACTAGTCTCTGAGAGTGGCCAGTACCAAATGCTTCAAAGGAAGGTGCAAGAAACCCCACAGCAGACGCATGTGGGACAATCTGTGCCCTAACATTTAAAGACAATCATACTATTGGTGCAAGGAAGAGAAATTTACATTCTCCTGTGCCTGATCATTCTCCCATCTTTCCACCCAGAACCCAGTGGAATTCACTTGGGAGGAGTCAGGGGGCATACTGATACTTGCCTTCCTTCAAGAATCCTCCAAGATAACCAGTAACAGAGAGATAGCCATGCTAGTCTATATACTATCAAAACAAAAAAGCAGTCCAGTAGTACTTTAAAGACTAACAAAACAATTTATTAGATGATGAGCTCTCATGGGACAGACCCACTTCTTCAGATCATAGCCTTACCAGAACAGACTGGTTCTAAGGTAACCAGTTTAAGTGGCTTCTCTTAAGTAAAACAGTAACTGCCACCAATCACAGCTGCAGACTCACTGCTTCACTATGGCTGTGTCTACACTAGCCCAAATCTTCGAAATGGCCATGCAAATGGCCGTTTCAAAGATTACTAATGAGGCACTGAAATACATATTCAGCACCTCATTAGCATGCCATTGGCTGCGGCACTTTGAAATTGCTGCGACTCACTGCCTTGCGGCTCGTCCAGATGGGGCTCCTTTTCAAAAGGACCCCAGGAACTTCAAAATCCCCTTATTCCTATCAGCAGATAATATGATCTTCCCTCTGGGCAAGCCATGTGGTACATCATGGCAGTCTGCTGGTGAGGGTACATCCAGTGATATAAAGCCCGGTTTTGGGAGCACAGTCTGTAAAGAAAAATGAGAATATAAAGCACTCAAATCACAGCACCCATGAGGCTCTGCAGCTGCATTTTCAAATAAAAATTATTTGACTTGGAACTAAAAACTACAAGTTGTTGCTCAAAAAACAAAGAATCAAAAATTCCCACAGAAAGTAGACACTTTTTAATTTTTTAAAAGGTTTTTATAAACCGTTCCAAGTTTTCTATTGAAAAAGTTTCAACAGAAAATTTTCAACCAGAACTGGATAGCGCCTCCTATAGTTTGCCAGAATTGTATTGCAGACATTTTCAGTGGTATCGGCAACCATGATGGGAACTACAGAAGTGTAGGTAACAGGTTAAACTCAGTGGTTACGGTTCCACTAGTTAGTGAGTTTTGCCAGCAAAACCCCAGTTTTATTGACAAAACTAGTGGAGCATCCACACACAAAATGGGATTTGTTGACAGTGTCTCAACAAAACCTGGCACGTTCACTGACAACCTTCAGACTCTCTCAGATGAGGAAAAGCATCTTTTGTCAACAGGTTCTGTCAAGAAAACACCTATGTGGATGCTCTGGGGGGGGCCTTCTCTCGACAAACAGGGCATCCAGAACAATGGGCACTCCTGTCTGCTGTGCTTCCAAGTGTCTGTTTTGTCAAGAGAGCAGCCGGGCCGTCTGGCCGCTCTGTCGATGATTGGCTTTTGTGTGTGGGCGCTATCTGTTGACAGATGTTTTCCTGGGTTCTGTTGACAGATCACTGCAGTGTAACTGTAAGCCAGAAGATAAAAGCTTGATTACCAATATTTTAGAAGAAAGACACCCAACACTTGTTTCTGCTGTGCTCATTGTGAGCTGAAACAAAAGTCAGAAATTCACACACTGTGAAAGGTAAAATGAACACCCACAAAGTTGGAGACACTTGCATTTATTGATTTTCAAAGAATTGCTGGAGAGCACGGAAAGCATCCCTTTCAACAAGCTAAACATGATCTTGGACAAATGCTGCAAGGTGAGGCAGAGAGGACCAAGGACTTGACCTGAACGGCACAGAGCTTGGCACTCTAGAAGCTGCTACATCTGGAGTGGAGTTTATGTTGTTGTATTATTTGACAGTATATTCAAATGGAGCATCTCTTATATGGACTGGCACAAGAAGCAGATGTGACAAACACTTAGCTAGTGGAGTTCACAGATATTTGCTGACAGGAGAGGAGTGGTGAGACAGGAATCTCGCGTTCCATTCTAGGCTCTGGAGGGGCGTGTTCTCGAGTGAATAGACTTTTCTGCCTGTTCCTGTCCTAGTCCTATCTCTTGTCCACTTGACTCCTCATCCCACCCTCATTCTACTTGTCCACACAGTCCTACTGTGCACTCCTTTGGCTTTCATCAGAGTCCCCATCTCCTTAACCTGCTGGTCCAACTCTTCCCCTTCAGGTTTGCTGTCAGAATTCCATTCGGTCTCTCAGCTTGTGAGTTTCTCCACTTCCCCATGTTCAGTCTCTTCACCCAGTCATTCCCAGTTCCCTCCTCTCAACTCCCTATTCAATATTTTTCCTTGTTCCCCACCCAAACTCCTACCCCACTGGCACCATCCCGAGTCAATCCCTTTGGCTCTTCATCCAACCTCAGTCTCTCTCGTCAGCCCTCCGACTTCTTGTCCCCACTCGCTTTGATCGGTCAGTCCCAGTTCTTCCCCCACATCAACTCTTTGTGAGATCAATCTCTGCTCTCCCACTTTCCTCTCCCGCTGATTTCCAGACCTAGTCTCTTTGTCCAGCCAGTTACAATCTCCCACCGACCAGCTCCTCAGCTAATGTTAGTGTTTTCCTTCTAGACAATTGACCCCCACTATCACACAATCTTGTTTCTCTCATTGAATCCAAGTCCCAGCCCCTCGTTCATCCAGGCGCACTCTTCCTCCCCAGTTTCCAGTTCCTTCAGTCCCTACCAGTCCAACTCCCAGTCTCTACTCCAACCTCTCTACCTCTTCATGATGTGGTGCCTACACCCAGAATCTGATAGGTAGCAAGGACTGCAAGGATCTACCCCCTTGCCAAAATGCAGGATTTGTTTTGTTTAAGACACTCAAGAAAGATGGGTATCCAGGCTCCTTTGGGAAACCTTCTGTGAAGGAACTACTCCACTTTCCTAGGCAGTTTATTCATTTTCCTGCTGTTAGCAAGTTTCCTGCACCCTGAGATTTAATCTAAATCTGTTATGCTGTAGTTTGAACCCCTCGCATCTTGTCCTGACATCTATGGCAAAAGAGAACAACTTTGCTCCATGTTTTTTATGGCAATATTTCCAATATTTGAAGACTGTATCATGTCCCCCTTCTAGGTCCTCTTTTCCAAACTAAACACACTAAGTTCTTCTAGCATTTGCTTTTATGGTTTGCATGCAGTCCCCTTGATCATTTTTGTTACTCGTCTCTGGACTTTTTCCAGATTCTCCATATCCTTTCTATACACTGTTGACCAAAACCGGACACAACCGAGGATTAACCAGTTCTGAATGCAGTGGTACCAGCATCTCTTAGGACTTGCATATGATGCCTCTCTTAATATAACCTAAAAATACATTTGCTTTTATATTTTTTGGAGCAGCATTGCATTGCTGACTCATCTTGAGGTTGTGATCTCCTACAACAGCCAAATCCTTTTCAGCTGTGCTGCTGCTGAACTGTTTATCCCTGATTCTGTATTTGTGTGTTTGGTTTTTCTACTGTAAGGCTGGGTCTACACTTGCCCCCAACTTCGAAGGGGGCATGTTAATCAGGGCAATGGGAGATTACTAATGAAGAGCAACAGTGAATATGCAACACTTCATTAGGCTAATTCTCTCCTGTGGCAACTTCAAAGTGTCAAACTTCCAAGTGCCAGCATGCGTGTAGCTCTTTCTGTTTATAAATTGTCCTTTGCTGGGCTTCATGGATGGGTAGGTGGGTTCCGTCGAGGGCCCCGAACCAGTTTTGGAACCCCAGTGCACTGAAGCCTGTGATGGATGCTTGATCCCTGATGTGGATGACCCTCTGGAGGAGCATGGCACTGACTTCACAGACCATGAGGGAGTGTGGAGTGTGCTCAGATCCCTCTGGCCCCACCTGGGCCCCCTCCCCAAGACCTCCAGCCCCCGTCCCTGGGTTCTCCACCCCGGGCTCCTTCCCAAGGCCCCACCCCAAGCCCCCTCCCTGGGTCCCGCACTCCCCAGTGGGTGCACACCCAGGTCTTCTTACCTCCATGATGACGGCCCCAACCGTGGCCTTTCCCACTCTGAACTGGTGTCCCATGGAGTGGTAGCTGTCTGGAGTGGCCAGCCTCCAGACAGCTATTGCGACCCTCTTCTCGACAGTGAAGGCGCACCTCATCCGGGTGTCTTGGTGTCTCAGGGTGAGGGTGAGCCACTGGCAGAGCTCCAGGAAGGTCTGCTGGTGCACGTGGAAATTCCAGAGCCACCAGTTGTCGTCCCACTCCCCCGTGACCAGTTGCTTCCACCACTCGGAGCTGGTGGGCTGGCTCCAGAGCCAGTAGAGCACATAGGGTGGGTGGAGCCAGAAGGGTCCGATGGTCTGGGGTGTCCTTTTCTGCCACTGGGGGGTGGGGTCCCCTGCCAGTAGCTGCTGGGTGGCCAGCAATGCTAAGGTTAGCAGGGCGCCCGCTCCGCTGGTGGCAGCCAGCAGGGTGTTGAGCTGCTGCTGGTCCGTGTCCATTCCTGTAGACAATAGCTGTGTCTACACGTGCACGCTACTTCGAAGTAGCGGCACTAACTTCGAAATAGCACCTGTCGCGGCTACACGCGTCGGGCGCTATTTCGAAGTTAACTTCGACATTAGGCGGCGAGACGTCGAAGTCGCTAACCTCATGAGGGGATCGGAATAGCGCCCTACTTCGATGTTCAACGTCGAAGTAGGGACCGTGTAGACGATGCGCGTCCCGCAACGTCGAAATTGCCAGGTCCTCCATGGTGGCCATCAGCTGGGGGGTTGAGAGATGCTCTCTCTCCAGCCCCTGCGGGGCTCTATGGTCACCGTGGGCAGCAGCCCTTAGCCCAGGGCTTCTGGCTGCTGCTGCGGCAGCTGGGGATCCATGCTGCAGGCACAGGGTCTGCAACCAGTTGTCGGCTCTATGGATCTTGTGTTGTTTAGTGCAACTATGTCTGGGAGGGGCCCTTTAAGGGAGTGGCTTGCTGTTGAGTCCGCCCTGTGACCCTGTCTGCAGCTGTGCCTGGCACCCTTATTTTGATGTGTGCTACTTTGGCGTGTAGACGTACCCTCGCAGCGCCTATTTCGATGTGGTGCCACGCAACGTCGAAGTTGAACATCGACGTTGCCAGCCCTGGAGGACGTGTAGACGTTATTCATCGATTGCTACATCGAAATAAGCTATTTCGATGTTGGCTTCACGTGTAGACGTAGCCAATGTGTCTGCAGGTCTTGTGGCAACTCCACAGGCCTCGCCCCATTCAGGCCAAGTGTGTTTAGGAGGGACCCTTTAAAGGAGAGGCTTGTTGCAGCCACAGAAGGGCTTGTCTGCCCTGTGACCCCATCTGCAGCCTTTCCTATCCCCTTCTTTCGAAAGAGGCCACTGGTAAGTGTAGATGCTCTCTTTCCATTTCTGGGGCAGTCCCTTTCGATGTGCCGCATGGCTCTTTCATCATTGCTCATCAAAGGCACCAGCCCCAGCCCATGTGTAGATGCTATGCGTCAAAGGAGTGTCTTTCAATGTCTTTCTTTCAAAAGACGGCTCTTTCGAAGTAGCACTCTATTGTAGACATAGCTTATATGATGGGAATCAGATGACCTCCAAAGCACTTTACTACTACAAAATGTACCTGGCAGTGCTCAAGTTCTTCAGGGTGGGGGGTCAGAGATGTAGGTGATGCATGAGCCAGAGCAGAGGGTTGGGAGTTGTGTGTGTGTGGTGGGGGTCAGGGCAGGGTGTGGAGTACGCAGAAGTCATGGTAGGGAGTTGAGAGGTTTGGGAGGGTTCTGGACTGGAGGTGGGGGTACAGGAGTCGGGGCAGAAGATTTGGAGGTGCGCAGGGGCTCCCCAGGGACAGACAGTGCTGTGCAGCCTGACCAGTGGCTGCATCTTTTATGGCCATCCTGGAGCATAAATGTCCCTGCTATCAGAGTACTCCGCTTCTGTTTGATTAGAAACAATCAGTCAGATTCCAGGCACATCCCACTAACCTGGCACAATAAAACCCTTACCACGCTTTAAGTTATTATAAGAGAAAGCTGCTTAGGAACTGTGGTGATCCTAGCTCTTACCATTTAGGAGGAGTTCTTGAACAAACAGACTCAGAGATGGATGCACTGACAGACAGATGGATAGACAGACTCTCTAAAATATGTATTATACTGGTGGCACTGCTCATGATGTGGAGCATAATAATCCAATTTAGTCTAGAATCTGAGGTAATCAAGGCTCATTTTCCAGTTAGTGGAACATATGCTCTATTTTAATATGTTGTATAATGGCATTTTATGTGAATAGTCCACTTTAGTGGTCTGCTTTAAAAATATTGAATAGCACTTGCCAGTTTTAATTTGCACATCCAGTAAAAGAGAAACACTAAAGTTTGTTTCTGAGCTGCTGTCAGGAATCAGGGCCTGTAGCAGAACCACTCTCCAGGCAATCTAACAAACACAGCTGGCCTGTGGGACACTGCTAGTTTGCTATTCCTGATTGGGTGGCAGAGCCAGGAGAGTGGCTCATAAACCCAGCAGCCATGGAAGTTGAGTGGCAGCTTAAAGCATTCACCCTCAGCTCAGCCTGGCCCTGTTTTGTCTTACTTCTTGGTTCCGAGCCTCAGCTTTGACTCCTGGCTACTGACAGCATTTGCAACCACTAGGCTCAACACTCCCCACCCATGTCCCAGCCTCTGACACCTGTAGCCTGTGTATATTATTTGAGATTTCCATTTCCATTTCAAACTATAAAACTCTGTGTAAGAACTCTCCATCTGTGTATGTCCCACAGATTATGTAAGAGATGCTACATCTCAAAATGCAAAAAGAAACTTGAGATCAAAATAATATGTCCTAATGATAACAACACAGAGAATTGTGGCATGTTTTAGCAAAACCTGGGGATAATGCAAGGGACAGAAATATTGATACAACCTGGAAATAAAAGGTTTTAGAAATCTTTTGTGAATGTACACATGTGCAGTATATTGGGATGCATTTGTAAAATGAAAATAATTATGCACGAAAGGTTTCCACAGATGAGGCGGATTAGTGTTAAAGGGAAGAAGACTAACACAGTAAGGTACAAGCTAAACATAAACCTGAACAAATGCTGCAAGGTGAGGCAGAGAAGACCAAGGACTTGAGCTGAACAACACTGAGCTTGGCACTCTGCAAGCTGCTACATCTGGAGTGGAGTTAACGTTTATATATTATTTGTTAGTACATTGAAAAGGAGCATCTGCTATGTGGACTGACACAAGAGGCGGATGTGACACACATGCTGCCAGGGGAGTTCACAGATATTTGCTGACAGGAGAGAAGTGGTGAGACAGGAATCTCGGGCTCCATTCTAGGCTCTGGAGCGGTGTGTTCTCGAGCAAATAGACTTTTCTGCCTGTTTTCCATCCAGCTCCTGTCCTATTCCTGTTTCTTCCCCACTTGACTCCTCATCCCACCCTCATTCTACTTGCCCACACAGTCCTACTGTGCACTCCTTTGGCTTTCATCGGAGTCCCCATCTCCTTAACCTGCTGGTCCAACTCTTCCCCTTCAGGTTTTCTGTCAGAGTCCCATTTGCTCCCTCAGCTCATGAGTTTCTCCACCTCCCCACATTCAGTCTCTTTACCCAGTCATTCCCAGTTCCCTCCTCCCAACTCCCTATACAATATTTTTTCTTGTTCCCCACCAAAACTCCCACCCCACTGGCACCATCCCCAGAGTCAATCCCTTTGGCTCTTCATCCAACCTCAGTCTTTCTCCACAGCCACTCTGGCTTCTTGTCCTCACTCTCTCTGACTGGTCAGTCCCAGTTCTTCCACCAGTTCAGTTCTTTGTCAGATCAGTTTCTCCTCTCCTACTGACTTGAGGGTTATTAGAGATGCAAGGAGTGTTGAATAAATTGGTAAGCGGCACAATACATCAACTTTATGTAGGGAGTATCCTTTGGCAATGAAGGTAATGTGCATAACATAAGACTGATAGCTAGTCAACATTTTCATTGTAGAAAGTGAGGATAGGGAAAAGAGTCTGTAAAGTGCTTGGAATGGACAGAATTATAGCAAAGGGATCTCAGTAAATCTGTAGGCCTACAGCACACAAATTTTGAAGAGTGGAAAAAGATGGAATGCTTGAGAAAGACGATAGAAGAAACTTTTGCAGAGCACTGAAGAGAAGAGGGAAATGTAGTGCAACCACCTTTGGAAAATATACACCCTTCCCACACATCTAAAAGTGACATTATGCCTGCCATTGTGAGTGCAAGAGCACAGGGATCCAGACATGAGATCCATCAGAATTTGAGGTCTTTACATTCCCTAGCACATATGTTTTTTTATATAAATAGGCAACGTGCACAATGGCCTCTTGCTGAATTTGCGTTGAAATATCAGAGCGGCAAGGTGCCTGGCTGTCGACACCAACATTTTATTCACACAGCATGACTCACCCTACTCTAAATTGAAGTCCTGTTTTATAGTCCTGTTCTTCACTTTGGTACCTAGCCAGATACTTCTGTAGGGACCAAAGCCATCTTTGCTGAGCAGACCTTTGAAAGGGAGCTGTGAGGTGTAGGTCAGTGATAGCACCAGCTGCCAATGCGCAGATACTCCTCAGAGAGTGCTCAGCAGTGTAGTGATCATTAGCCAGACCACCATTTCCTGAGGCCCAGATAAAAATATTTCCCTTACCACAATGACCCAAGAGGAAAAAAAACAACAAAACAAAACTGAACTTTCCATTCAGACGTTTTATTTTAAACATTCAATACTACATTGCTTCCAAGCTTTCAAGGTGTTTTTGATTATGTAGCTTTCAACTACTAGGGATTTAATATAAAAAAGTGTGCTCTTTAGAGAGTCTTGTAATATATGCAAAATATGATTCTTTTTATGTGCCTATTCCTTAAAACTGACATTCACTCACCCATTTAATTGACAACATTTGAATACACTTTCTTTTCCTGAAGGAATGGTATTTTTATATCCAAACTGAATAAAAATTAAAAAAGAGAGAGAAAACCCATTGCTTGAGATGGAGATAGAATGGCAGAATCCAGGTTCATTCAGAAATAAACAACCATAATAAAGTGCTCCTTTGCGTTATGGTTATTGAAACATTTAGTCCTAAACATGAACTTTCCTGAGATGAGTGGAAGCTTTTATGGAAAGTCTTGGGTGGTAAATGGACTTTTAGGCTTAGATTTCACCAGAAAACTTGCAACTTGTGCTGCTCTTTCTTTCAATGCTTTCAGAGCTAGCCTGCTGGGACTGGAAGCTTTCATGTGTTTAGGATCCTGGTAGCAGCTATAAATATCTTTGTGGTCATTACTGTACGTCTGTTTGCTGTAAAACCTGGAGCATCTATTACATGACCATCAAGAAGCTGAATTCTGAGGAACAAGGAGCTAAAAGGGCATTGCTAATGTGAAACTTTAACAGTGAGATAAAAGATACATGGCAGAAAGGGGGATGGGGCTTGCTGCCCACTGCACAGCCAGTTTGGGGCGGGGGACAGAGCTTTCGATACAGTCTCTCAGAGCATTCTTGCCAGCAGGTTTAAGACATATGGGTTGAAGAAATGAAGTGTAAGGTGGACAGAAATCTGGTTAGACTCTTGTGTTCAATGGGTTGTGATCAATGGCTCCATGTCTAGTTGGTGAACAGTATGAAGTGGAATCCCCCAAGGTAAAAGCAGACCCTTGGTTCGAGTAGTGAGGGCGGGGAGATAGACTGGTTATCTAAAGTGTTTGTACACCAATGCCAGAAGCCTGGGTAACAAGCAGAAGGAATTAGAAACCCTGGCTCAGATCAAGAGCTATGACTTGATTGGAATAACAGAGACTTGGTGGGATGACTCACATGACTGGAGCACTGCCATGAAAGGGTATAAACTGTTCAAGAAGAACAGGCAAAGGAGAAAAGGAGGAGGGTTGCACTGTATGTAAGAGAGCACTATGATTGCTTGGAACTCCAGTACATAGAGGGAGAAAAGCCTGTTGAGAATCTATGGGTCAAGCTTAGTGGTGTAGGCAGCACTGGAGATGTGGTGGTTGGTGTCTGCTACAGGCCACCAAATCAGGAAAATGAGATATATGAGGCTTTTTTTGGACAACTGAGAGAAGTTTCCGGATCGTGGGCTCTCGTTATCGTGGGGGACTTCAATTACCCTGACATCTGTTCGGAGACCAATACGGCAGTATACAAGCAGTCCAGGAAATTTCTGGAGAATGTTGGGGATCACTTCTTGGTACAAGTGCTGAAGGACCCAACCAGAGGTCTTGCGCGGCTTGACCTGCTGCTTACAAATAGGGAGGAACTAATAGGGAAGGTAGAGGTGGGGGACAACCTAGGAAGCAGTGATCATGAGATGGTAGACTTCAGGATTCTGACCAAAGGAAGGAAAGAGAGCAGCAAATTACACACCTTGGACTTCAGAAAAGCAGACTTTGACTGCTTCAGGAACCTGAAGGGCAGAATCCCCTGGGATGTTACCATGAAGGGAAAAGGAGTCCAGGAAAACTGGCAGTATTTTAAGGAAGCCCTACCAAAGGCACAGAAACTGTCCTGATGCACAGCAAGAGAAGTAAATATGGCAGGAGACCAGACTGGCTTAATGGGGAAATCCTTGGAAAACTTAGGCACAAAAAGGGAGCTTACAAAAAGTGGAAATTGGGACCGATGTCTAGGGAGGGGTATAAACGTATAGCTCGAGAATGTAGGGCAGTTATCAGGAAGGCGATAACTGGAATTGTGACTTGCGAGGAATGTGAAGGATAACAAGAAAAGTTTCTATAGGCATGTTACCAAGAAGAAGGTGATCAGAGGGGGCGGGGGCCCCTACTGGATGAGGGAGATAACCCAGTGACAGATGATGTAGGGAAAGCTGAAGTACTTAATGTTTTCTTTGCCTCTGTCTTCACAGATGAAGACAGCTCCCAGACTAATGAGATAAGTGATGTATTGTGGGCTGAAGGTGGACAGCCTTTGGTGGGGAAAGAACAGGTTAGGAGCTGTCTAAAAAAGCTAAATGTCCATAAATCGATGGGCCTGGACCTAATTCATCCTAGGGATCTGAGGGAGTTGGCATATGTTGTTGACGAGCCCTTGGCCGTTATCTTTAAAAAGTCGTGGAGATTGGGAGAGATCCCAGATGATTGGAAAAAGGCAAATGTAGTGCCCATCTTTAAAAAAGGGAAGAGGGATGATCCAGGGAACTATAGGCCGGTCACTCTTACATCAGTCCCTGGAAAAATCATGGAGGGGCTCCTCAAGGAAACCATTTTGAGGCAGTTGGAGGAGGGGAGAGTGATCAGGAATAATCAGCATGGATTCATGAAGGGCAAGTCATGCCTGACCAATCTGATTAGTTTTTACGATGAGATAACTGGCTCTGTGGATAGGGGAAAATCAATGGATGTGATTTATCTTGACTTTAGCAAAGCTTTTGATACGGTCTCCCACAATATTTTTGTCAGCTAGATAAAGGAATGTGGATTGGATAAATGGACGGTAAGATGGATAGAAAGCTGGCTAGAAGGTCGGGCTCAGAGTGTAGTGATCAACAGCTCAATGTTGGGATAGTGGTCAGTTTCTAGTGGAGTGCCCCAAGGTTCAGTTCTGGGTCCTGTTCTGTTCAACATATTCATCAATGACCTGGATGAGGGGTTGGATTGCACCCTCAGCAAGTTTGCGGATGACACTAACCTAGGGGGAGAGGTAGATATGCTGGAGGGTGAGGACAGGGTCCAGACTGACTTAGACAAATTGGAAGACGGGGCTGCAACAAATCTGATGAGGTTCAATAAGGACAAGTGCAGAGTCCTGCACTTGGGCTGGAAGAATCCCAAGCATTATTACAGTCTGGGGTCCGACTGGCTCGGTAGTAGTTTTTCAGAAAAGGACCTGGGAGTTGTAGCAGACAAGAAGCTGGACATGAGTCAACAATGTGCCGTTGTAGCCAAGAAGGCTAATGGCATATCAGGTTGCATCAAGAGGAGCGTTGCCAGTAGATCCAGAGAAGTGATTATTCCTCTTTATTCGGCTTTGTTGAGGCCGCATCTGGAGTACTGTGTCCAGTTCTGGGCCCCCATTTATAGGAAGGATGTGGATACACTGGAGAGGGTCCAGCAGAGGGTGACCAAAATAATTAGGGGGCTGGAGCATATGACTTATGAAGAAAGGTTGAGGGAATTGGGACTGTTTAGTCTGCAGAAGAGAAGACTCAGGGGAGACTTGATAACAGCCTTCAACTTACTGAAGGGAGACTGAAAAGAGGCTGGAGAGAGGCTGTTCACAGTGGTCATGGATGGCAGAACACGGAACAATGGTCTCAAGTTGTGGTTGGAAAGGTCCATGTTGAACGTTAGGAAAAACTTTTTCACTAGGAGGGTGGTGAAGCATTGGAATGGTCTACCAAGGGAAGTAGTGGAGTCTCCGTCCCTGGAGGTGTTTAAGTCTCAGCTCTACAAAGCCCTGGTGGGGCTGATCTGATGGGTTTGGTCTTGCTTGGAGCAGAGGGCTGGACTCGATGGCTTTTTTAGGTCTCTTCCAGCTCTATTGTTCTATGATTCTATGATTCTAGGTTCAGTCCTGAGGCTTGTTTTGTTCAACATCTTCATTAATGACCTGGATGAGGCAATGGACTGGACCCCCAGCAAGGTTGCAGATGACATGAAGTTAGCGGGAGAAGTCGATATGCTGGAGGGTAGGGATAAGGTCCAGAGTGGCCTAGATAAATTAGAGGATTGGGCCAAGAGAAATCTGATGAGTTTTAACAAAGAGAAGTGCAGAGACCTACAATTAGGACATAAGAATGCCAACTGTTGCTAAAGGTTAGGGATCAACTGGCTAAACAGTAGTTCTGCAGAAAAGGACCTGGGTGTTACATTGGATGAGAAGCAGGAAATGGGTCAAAAATGTGCTCTTGTAGCCAAGAAGGCTAACCACATATTGGGCTGCTTTAGTAGAAACATGGCCAGCAGATCTAGGAAAGTGATTATGCCCCTTTATTTGGCACCGGTGGGGCCACATCTGGAATATTGTGTCCCAATTCTGGGCCCCCATTACAAAAATAATGTGGACGCATTATACAGAGTCCAGCAGAGGGCACCAAAATTTATTAGGGGTCTGGAGCACGTGACTTATGAAGAGAAGCTGAAGGATTTAGGCTTAAAGCATACAGACGTGAAGAGTGAGGGGGAGATTTGATAGCAGCTTATAATCACCTAAAGGGGGCTTACAAAGAGGACAGAGAGAGGCTGTTTTCAGTGGTGACAGATGAAGGAATGAGGAGCAATGGTCTCAAGTTGCAGTGGGGGACGTGTAGGTTGGATATTAGGAAAAACTATTTCATCAGAAGAGGGGTGAAGCACTGAAATGCATCACCTAGAGAGGTGGTGGAATATCCATCTCTAGTGGCTGGTAAGTCACAGCTTGACAAAGCCCTAACTGGGGTGATTTAAACAAAAGAGCAGTCAAGCAGCGCTTTAAAGACTAACAAAATAATTTATTAGGTGAGCTTTTTGGGACAGACCCACGAAAGCTCATCGCCTAATAAATTATTTTGTTAGTCTTTAAAGTGCTGCTTGACTGCTTTTTTGTTTTGATAGTATATAGACTAGCACAGCTCCCTTTCTGTTACTATTGGGATGATTTAGTTGGAATTGGTGCTGCTTTGAGCAGGGGGTGGACTTGGTGACCACCTGAGCTCTCTTCCGACCCCATGATTCTATAACTATTTTCTACTACAGTAAGCCCTTGAGAAGCAAGATTTCAATTTGTGTTTAGCTCACATTAACATGAGTTAAGTGCAAATCGAAACTGCCCTTCCTCCAGCCCCCGGTGGGCATATAGGTACTTGTGGCTTCCTCACTTCCCCCAGCTGCCCGCTCCCCCAGCCAGGGGAATTCCAGGCATCTACCCAACCCCCACAATTTACATAGAGGTTGCCCAGGTTGCAACCTCCGCATGAATAGAGGGATTACTGTTTTGGTTTAACATTTTTCCATGAATACTGAAAAAAATTGAACTAATTTTTGTGGAATTATTTTTGTAGCATTGTCAGAGCTCTAGTGGAAAAATATTTAACATCATCATGGCAACCATAATTTTTGTTACACTAATACAAATAAGTTTGTGAAACAGAGTAGTGGAATCTTGGGAGTCATCTAAAGGCTTCATAATGTTTATCATCCATAGTATCACAGTATTGCTAAATAATGTCCCTGATGAAATGAAAGCCTGTTATTGTCCTCAAATCAGTCAGAGGTATGACTGAAGGTTGGAGAGGTTCATTTATATTCTGAATTACAGTACAAGCTCTATTATCTGGCATCCCCAGGGAACTGGGGATGATGGATAACAAAATATGCTGGCTATTCCAGCAGCAGGCTGCCATCCCCTATCTGGCCCCGGCCCCAGACCACCTGGGCAGCAGGCATCCAGCCTTATGGCGCCCAGCTCTGGTCAGGCCACCAGCCCATGGCCAATGGCCCTGGCCAAGCATGCCAATTAACCAAATGTGCCAGTTATGAGTGCCCGATACTTGGGCGTTGACTGTGCTTCCTCTGATACATTCAGAGAACAGGAGATTTCCTTGCTCCAGTATTGGTTCTGATGAATCTTTTGCCCCAGTATGGACAGAACCTCTACTGATTCCTGTGTTGCTCAACACTTACTCTCTGGCTTTAAAAGAATTTATATAAAATGTACCGCAAAAATCATTTTAAGATAAGATCATCTCACTTCCTGCTCTTTTTTTCAGATGGAAGAATGTAAGAAAGAGAGAAGCATAGATTTGGAGGAGAGCTATACAAGGGAATTGCATTGTGTGTTAAACATTTAGACATTTCCTATGTCAGTTTGCAGTCACTCAACTCACTTGTCCATACGTATTGATGAGATACTGATTTTTTTTTATATTCCTGCAAAATTAGACCTCCAGAAACACTGAGCTAGCTTTGAAAATGTCAAAGTAAGGATCAGAAAAGCAGACATGACTATTCAAATCATCCTTACAAAGTTACTACTTGCTTCAAAGAAAATATTGTGTATCATTATCATGACTCAGTGGTCTGGATTTAACTCCTACTATGGAATCAGAAGACCAGGGGTCTTAATAAGTTAGGGCCCATTCCCACACACATGCATGTGAATAGGCCTATTTCTCTTCACACAAGAAAAGTTATTCACATGCATAAGCAGTTGCAAGTTTTCTGTTAGCAGGAACCTAAGCCAGGTTTACACTAGAATCTTTTGCTGTTACAGCAATGATATTTAGGGATGTGACTTTTATTTTTAACAGCATTTTAACAACAAGTGTAGGTGCAGTTACACTGGCATACAAGTACTTTTGCCCATATAGCTTATTTGGTATGCTGAATCTGGTATAAGACATAATGTTTAAAGCACTCTTTTGCCAAGAAAGCTAGGGTGGCATGCTGATATAACTATCCCACTGTAGCTATAACGGCAAACCTCTTCTTGTGTTGACCTGATCTAAGTTGAATCACAACTCAAAGTCTTAAAGCATGTGTGAGGGTGTGAAGATAAATGCTCCATGCAACTGTCAGAAGAGCTAGAAGAAACAATAGTCCAAGAACCAAGAATATACAAAGATAAAATGGGAATTAACGGCTGGACAAGAGCATCAAAGAGAAGGACTTACGGATGATAATGGATGATGTAGTGAATGGATAACAAAATGCAATACAGCCACAAATAAGACAAATGCTACACTGAGTTATCTTAATTAGAGTCTAGTGAGTAACACAAGGGACACAGTTTTTCCACTCTATTTGACTGGCTAGGCCTCATTCAGAGTCCTGCATTCAGTATGGACCTACTGCATTTTTCAAAAGATATTGACAAATTATAGAGACTTAAGAGAAGAACATCAAAAATGATGAGGTGTTGAAAATAAGCCTTGGGAGGAATGATACAGAGAATTGGCTGTGTTCAGTCTTGAGAAGAGAGGGCAAAAAGGAGGCACCGTAACTCTCAAGGCTACGTCTACATGTGAAGCCAACATCGAAATAGGCTATTTCGATGAATAACGTCTACACGTCCTCCAGGGCTGGCAACGTCGATGTTCAACTTCGACGTTGCGCGGCACCACATCGAAATAGGCGCTGCGAGGGTACGTCTACACGCCAAAGTAGCACACATCAAAATAAGGGTGCCAGGCACAGCTGCAGACAGGGTCACAGGGCGGACTCAACAGCAAGCCGCTCCCTTAAAGGGCCCCTCCCAGACACAGTTGCACTAAACACCACAAGATCCACAGAGCCGACAACTGGTTGCAGACCCTGTGCCTGCAGCATGGATCCCCAGCTGCCGCAGCAGCAGCCAGAAGCCCTGGGCTAAGGGCTGCTGCCCACGGTGACCATAGAGCCCCGCAGGGGCTGGAGAGAGAGCATCTCTCAACCCCCCAGCTGATGGCCGCCATGGAGGACCCGGCAATTTCGACGTTGCGGGACGCGGATCGTCTACACGGTCCCTACTTCAACATTGAACGTCGAAGTAGGGCACTATTCCGATCCCCTCATGAGGTTAGCGACTTCGACGTCTCGCCGCCTAACGTCGAAGTTAACTTCGAAATAGCGCCCGACGCGTGTAGCCGCGACGGGCGCTATTTCGAAGTTAGTGCCACTACTTCGAAGTAGCGTGCACGTGTAGACACAGCTAACAGCTGTTTAAAGGGATGATACAAAGAGGACAGGGACCAATTATTCTCATTAGTCAATGGGGACACACAAGAAGTAACGGGCTTCAGCTACAACATAGAACATATAAGTTAAACGTTAGGAAAAACTCCGTAACTGTAAGAACAATCAGGTCATGGAGCAAGCTGCCAAGGGATTTTCCAGAATCACTATCACTGGCGACGTTAAGGCTAGATTTAAAGCCAATCTATCAGGAATGGTTTACCATTAATGAAATAAATCCTAGCATAGTATGGGAGGGAAATTAGAGCCAGACTGAGCTAAATGACCCAGTAGATGTTTCTTTGCTGGTAAACGAGTCTATGACCCTGTGCAGTACAATCTAAAGTTTAGTTGCTATTCATATTTACATTATACAATCTCTGTATTTGTCTCAAAAAAATTAATGGAGGTGCTTTCTGATCATAAATGAGTATTTAAAATAACTAACAATTTTAGAAATGGTACCTCATTTTGTGGCATCTGACAAAGTGGGTCTTTGCCCACCAAAGATTTATGCTCCAAGATATCTCTTAGTCTATAAGGTGCCACTGGACTTCTCATTTTTTTTCGCTGATACAGACTAACACAGCTACCCCTCTGATACTTGTCACATTTCTAGTGGTCTGGTTGGCTAGTCACTCATGGATATGCAAGTATTAGCTGGCAGGTCCCCCTCTTCTCCACTCCTACTCAGAGAAGCAGTCAGCAACACTCCAATCTATTCCGGTCTCAACCTATGTCTACACTAGGCAAAGTAAGTTAACCACAGATACACAATTCTAGCTATGACAATTGTGTAGCTAGGATAGATGCATCTACACACAGCTATCTCTACTGGAGAAGGTTGATGGGAGAGTTTCTCCCATTGACCTCCCTTATTCCTTGCTTCTTGCGAGGACTGCAGGGGTCATCTGCGACCCCTGAGAGGTCAATTTTGCACATCCATACAAGATGTGTGAAAATGAATCCCTGGAAGATCAATGCTGAGTGAGTCAATCTTCCAGGATAGTGTTGACATAGCCTCAGTGTGGTTCTTGAGGTAAATGTGTGGCTTGCACTTCCCCACTCCACCTTTTGGAAAGTCTCTCTGAGTATGCACAGAATTCTGGCTTTATTCTTTATATATCCCCCAGCAACAATAATTTTCCCACACCTAAACAAACTATTAACCTCACATGCCCCTCCTTCCACATGAGATATAAGCAGATAATTGTGTTTTTCTAAAACTGTGAATCTTCTGCTCATAGTATGACAGTGGTTAAAGTAATCTCTTGAGTGACACATGTTGCCCTACCTCCATGTCACCGGAAGGCAGGACCTACTATATATGCTTGGAACTGTTGAGACACCATTAAATCAACCTCCAACAACATATCTAAAAATAAGCACAAATGCCAGTTTCACTATGTAGTATGCTAGCAACTGAATTAATAGTTCAGTTATGGATAAGAAATTCTTAGTTTTAGAAATGCAAATCAGATTGATATTTCGCCAAACTGCAGTACCAACATACACTGAAAGGAATTTTTTTGTCTTACCTTACTTAAATACTAAGTGTCCTCAAGCCACTGCTTTATGCTGTCTGCTGGAATAGACTGGAAATGAAGTAGCTACATGGGCTGCATGCATTGCCATGTTCTGCCAACTACCATTCCGGTGCCAGCAATAAATTCGCAGACTAAACAGTTTAAAGTTGGCATTCTCATTTGCGATGCTGTACTTATGTTACACTCACAAGATTGATTCCCTGAATTCAAAGCATGCTAGCAAATCAATTATTAGAAACACATAATTTTGGATGACAACCATATGTCTATGGCAGATTAATTTGATATTTGAACAGACAATTTTTCTTATCACCAGAAATTTGTGGTACTATTATAGCAAGAGTAAAGGTCAGTCAGGTATCTGTTCTAAACTGCTCTGCTCAGGAGTTTAAATTTAGTGCTGGCTCACTCCTGGAAAGCAGATCTTTAACATGGAAAATGCTTTTTAGGAACTGAGGTAAATACTGGTTGTCTATATTTATGTGATGAGAGAATTTTTTTAAAGAAAGTTTACATGACTTAAGATAAAATTCTTTTCCTTTTATAAAGGCTTTAATTTAAATTTGAATTTGTCCAAGAACTAGTTCACACTGTAGCCTAATGGCTTAGGCATTTTGAAAATGGACGAGAGGGAAGTACAATGATTTAAAAATGGACTGCAAAGCAAGCCAAAGAGGGGAAAAAAACGCTTCACAAGCATTTTTAAATGTGGACTTAATATGCATGTGTAGCAGCTGGAATGACACAATGGACCATAACGGCGCCTTCAGGTTTCTTTCATACTGTATTATTCACTCTGTAGTCAGAGTACTAAAAACAATTCAGGGGGGTGGAGAGCCTATATTTTTGCAAACAGCTGCATTTAGACAACAATAGCACAGGCTTTTTTTTTTTTGTTTGTTTTTTTTTTTTTCATGTGGGAGTTCCAATATAAATATCGGCTTGTTTGATTTAAGTATTGAATGACTAGATGTAAGGGGGTCCATGGGGTTTAACTCAGAGCAGCGTTTGGCCCAACTGCTAAAAAGCCTTTAAACATGGATTCTGTGTCCAAAGATAACATAGCCTTGCCTTTCATTCTACACCGACCCAGTTTCTAAATAACACCCTACGTGCTTAAAAAATGTTGCTTAGATAACTGAGTTTGTTTTGTAACACACTGTGTGTTGGATTTATGGGCAATTGTATCTGATTTATGAAATCTACTTCTGCACACTCTAACCTCATCTACTACAAGTATTTGTGCTATAAAAGGACTACGCAGGTACTGCCATTAGGAAAGACCATGTGACTTTAATTATTTATGAATTAACATGTCACACATATGAAGCTTTGCGACAAGCACATTTCCCAGCTGCACAGTTTGTGACTTGTGATTTTCCTAAATAGAACAGATGAAATAACGACTCTCTCTCATTCCCTCTGTTTTTTCTCTTGTCTATTGGTTGATTTACTTGCCATGACTCTGGAAACATACAGACAGGTAGAAATTCGTACAGAGACGTTTATCATACACAGAGTGTAAATTAAACATGCCATTTCTTTATCAGCTGTGATAATAAACACTTGATGCCAGAATATATTGTCCCACAAGTGATACTATCATTGTTTATTAAATCTCATTTTGATTTTAGTGATGCAAAAAATAATTGCATGTCTAATGTAAAATTACAGAATGCCAATGTAATACTACAGTAAAATCCTACAAATGAAGGGTTTTACTTTAAATACCAACATGACAAAATGCTTAGTTTAAAGCATTAACTTTATTTATTCTTTTAGGGCTAACTAACAATTTGATTGATATTACCAAATGCATACTTGTTTGCTTTGTCCTGGAGACTTAAAAGTCAAGTTGAAATTAAGCTCAGATGGCTTAATTGATGGCATAAACATAAGGGCAAAAATATATGCAGAATACATATGGCTGTACCATCTGATGCAGTACAGCAGAGAGAGATATATACATACATATATTTATTTAGCTGCTAGCTGGGCATGTAAATTGAGATTAAATCCCATTTTTAAGAATGACCTGAGATAATCAAATGCATATAAATAAACAATAAACCCAGATAAGACCCAAAATAACATCAATTACAACAACTTCTAGTTATCATGAGGTATTGTCTCGGTTCCATCTTAAAAAAAGAAAAGCTCCTAATTGTTCTTAAATCAACTGGTAACTGATTCCGCACTTGTGTAGCCTGGAAACAAAAAGCTTTTTGTCCCTAGTTTGTATTCATTCTGGGATATGATAGTTCCAGAGACCAAATAAAGTGTAATATGCAAGCTGCTTTGGGTGTGACTGTAGCAGGTTGAAATAGCGAAAACTAACTGACACAGTACTCTAATTACTATTTTGCATACTTTTCAAAAGTATATGGCATTAAAAAAAAACACCAATAGCAAAAATTCTGATGTGATGTTCACATTGCAATGGTTTTGATCCATGTAGGGTGCAGCTGAAATCTATGGAATTTTGTACAGAGTTCAGAGGCTATACCACAAACTTCTTAACATCCGCTACACGGCATGTATTAGTAACGAAGAGGTCAGAAACATCATCAACTCAGCAATAGGACCTCATCACGACCTATTATCCAGAGTGAAAAAGAGCAAACTAAGATGGTATGGACATGCGACGAGATCATCAGGCCTGTCCTAGACGATACTGCAAGGCACAGTCAATGGCAAAAGGAGAAGTGGCAGACAGAAAAAGCAATGGATAGACTACATTAAAGAATGGACAGGGATGAGCTTTGCCGCAACTCAAGAATTGTCACATGACAGTCAAAGATGGAGTGACAGTATAAAGAACATTGTCATGAAGGTGCCCCAACGACCTCAGTCAAGGGACTGATGATGCTGATGCTGATGACCATGCATGACAGTCATGCCTGGAACATATTGCATGGACCATGCTTATGCAAATAAGCTTTTAGGAGCTTGATAAGTGGCCTGTTTCAGTGATCTATATATTGCCTTCCCAGTCCACCATAAATATCAAATGGCGTGGGAGATCGCACAGTCCGAGAGTCCAAAACACAGCAGACATACTGTATTTCCACTGTATAGGCAGAAAAAGAGAAGCCTGGCCAAGGTCCAGAAGGCTAGATACCAGAATGATGGGAGCCTCAGAAAGGCTTAAGCCATCAAGGAACAAGACTGTAGCCCCACTGTATGCCACAGAGCAAAGCTATCAGCAGCGTTGCTTGTGAAGGAAATTATAATATTCTGTTAATCAGGACTGGCGTAGTAAGCCCAGGAATGACAGAGAAGCATTAAAGAAATTCTGTTTTCCAAGGGCAGATGAACTGTGAATGATCTTTGAGGGAATAAAGGATGGATGTGAGTGGACGTCCACCAAGTATGTCAGCTAGGGGTTCTCAAACTGGTAATCATGAACCGTCAGGGGGTCTTGAGGTTATAATGTGGTGCAGCAGTGGCCAACAGACAGCTCTTGAGCTGCATGTAGCTCTCTGATCAGTCACATGTGGCTCTCTCAAAGCCGAAGCACATCTGCTTGATGCGGCTCTCATCGGAGGAGGAGGGGAAACAGGAAATGACATCATCACACAGAGACTAGGCTCCTAGTGCATGTCAGGCCCCCCCCTCCTTTCTGGGGAGCTGGACTCCTAGCGCAAATCAGCCCCCACTATGCCCACTTCTCACCCCTGTCCAGCTTTCCTGCTGCCCCCATTACCCCCTCCCTACCCCAGGGGAGTGCCCCCAGCCTACCCCGCCGCAGAGCTCCATTAGAATAAATATTTCTATTTGGGGTTTTTATTTGTACTGGTGGTGCACCATAAGAAATTTCAACTTGCCCAAAATAAAATTCAATGCACCCAAGAGTAGATGTTGGAGGAAACACTGCCCCAACATTTGTTGAACCCTCCCTTACACCTGCGGCTCTGTGCCTGCAGGGCGGCTTGCTGAGCTGTGTGTGTGGAAGGGGTTTGTGTGTAGCTGCAGTGTGTGTGTGGGGGGGTAGGTGGGAGTGTGCTTACAAGAGGGGGTATGTGTGTAGGGAGCTGAGGATGTTTCCTCAGGTGTCCACATGGAGTATGTGTGTGCGTGGGAGCTGGCGGTGTACCTGCACAGTGTGTTTGTGGTGGCAGGGTTTACTGGCTTGTCTGAGCCTAGGGATGTGTGTGTGTGAGCTGTGTGTGCTTGTGGTGTGTGTATGTTTTTGTGTGTGAGCTGGTAATGTGAACGTCTGTGAGAGCTGAGAGTATGTCCATGGCGTGAGTGCATGAGGGAGCTGGGAGCTTCCCCGTCTTGGGTTGTGGGGAGTGTGCCCACTGCGTGTGTTGGGGTGACGTGTATGGTCACTGAGTGTGCCTTTGAGGGGTGCAGGAATGCATGGGGAGTGAGAGCATGCCTCCAATGTGCGCATGTGCATTGGCAGACTGTGGCCCCAATGTCTGAGTGCCTGCGGTCTGGGGTGGTAGCGGGGAGGGATGGTGTGTACCCGTGGTGCGTGCAGGTCGAGGGGAGTGTGCCTGCTGCGTGTATGTGCTATATACACTCCCTGCAAAGAGAGACTACTCTTACTGTCATGCCTCTGTCTGGTGAGGAGACTCTTAGCAACATCTGACTTAGGTTTTTTATAGTTAACATAACTGTCTTCCCTAAATATGGGAGGAAAATGTAATTACAAGCAAAAATATAAGGAAGAAAACAGAACTTTTGTGGCAGAGTGGGAGATTCAATTTGAGAAATTGAGCAATGGTAAACCACTGTGTTTGATACGTTGTGATTGATTGGGACACTTTGGGTGTGTCTACGCTAGGAACTAACTTTGAAGTTAACTTTGAAGTTATGCACTACATCGAAGTAGCCAGCAGAGAGTCTATGCACATTTTCCGTTACTTCGAAGTCCTTACTGTATTCCCGTGAATGGAGTAGTGCCCTACTTTGAAGTTTAACTTCGAAGTAGGGTGTGTGTAGATGCTCTACTTCCAAGTTGCTTATGTTGAAATTGTACTTCAACATAAGCAACTTCAAAGTTATTTTTGTAGTGTAGACACAGCCTTCTAATCTACAGCACCATTTCACCATACACCCTGATAACAATGATCCGGAATTTCTGAAAGGTACTCCACTCACACAAGCTCAAAACTTTGAAAAGCCAATTTGAAAAACAGACTCAAGTGTTCAGTAAACTTAACAAGCCACCTCGAACTGTCACACTTGCCTCTTATTGAGTGGCCTGGAACATAGCTCATGCTAATAAACCTTTTGTTAAGAAATTCCTCACAGATGTTATTTCCATCATGTCTCTGGGCAAACAAAAATCTGAAAAGAAAAATTTCAGACATTCGAATCTCGTGCCACACCAATGAACACAGAGTTTCCGATATAAACAAAGCCATGAATGAATCACAGTTGTATTTGGAACTTCAGAAATGAGAGTACCTCAGCATTGATCTGCATGAGTCATGTGATATCAGGACAAACTGCTCTTAGCAATATTTGTACAGACTGTCTCAGATGCTTGTGTAGTCAACAATGAATTCCTGGGTATTGGCATCAATGTGAAAGAAGCACTGCTGCAAAAACAAAGCTTTCCTTTGCAGAAACTTACCACTATTTCAATGGATGGGGCTAGATCTATGCTTGGTTCTGCAAACAGATTTGTGGGGTTACATAAGGCTGAAGAATTGCTTCCCTGATTTTTGGACATTTCACTACATCATTAATCAGAAGCAATAGGAGTTGAAAAAGCCAAACTTAGACAATGTCATGAAACCCATGCTGGAAATTGTCAATTACATTCGCACAAATGTTCTTCACCGCAGACAATTCGAGATTTTTTTTGATGAGCTCAAGGCAGACCTTCCTGGAGACATGCCACTTCTCTGTACTGTGAGAGATGGCTTTCAAGAGGTGACGTGATGTCCCGTTTTCTTGAGCTGCTGGGATGCTGTGAAATTGTTCATGGATGAGAAGCACAAGGATTATCCTGAGCTTTCAGACCCCCATGGGCTTTGGATCTGGTATTTCTTGTGGACATGCTGTGTCGTTTGGACAAACTGAACCTGGAGTTTAAAAGTAAATTAAAGTTGCTGCCTGACCTTGTGAAAAGTGTGTTTGCGTGCGCAAACAAACTCAAGCTGTTCTGAACACAACCTCAAAGGGGAGAACTAGCACATTTTCCTTGAGTGTTACAAACAAATGAACAAGCGGTGGAGGCCTTGAAAAGGAGCACAACATGATATGCAGCATTGCTTGAAAAACCTGAGGAAGCTTTTGAGGAAAGATTTTGTGATCTACAGCTGAAAGGCCTCAGATTAAATTCCTCGTTGACCCTTTCACTGCTAGTCTGGGTGCTGAAAGGCCCCGTTGCTCACAGATAAAGCAGTCGTGGAACTTGAGATAATTGGACTCTCTGGGGACAACAGGCTGAAGACTTTCTAAAAGAAGGAACCTTTGAGTTCTGGAAAACTGTGCTGATCGATAAATATCCCAACATCAAATGGGCTGCACTCCAACTGCTATCGTTGTTTGGTTCAACATATGTTTGTGAGTCATTTTTTTTCAATGCTGAAACATGTGAAATGAATGCATCAATCTGTTCTGATGCATATGTGAAGGAATTACTTTGAGTGGCCTCAAATGAATAAAAGCCAGAGATAAAGAGGATTGTTAACAAGGTTTGCCAAAAGTCCCACTGAGATAAAAACCACACCTTACAAGGTAAAGAAAAAACACCCACTTTTGTCCCATTGTATATCTTTTGAATAATTAGTTACTACTGTAAAGTTTGAAGTATTATAGCCATTAAAGTTGTATAATTTAATATTATAAAATAATAAGGTTGCATAATAAATATTATTATATGCCTCCAGCTCTTTGCAGCACCCATGGGTCCTTTTCAGCTCTTGGCTTGTTACAGGTTAGCCCACACTGTAGTGGATTGTGACCTGTCAGCCTCCACACTAAACCCTGGTTTGTTTCCAGGGATGGAAGAGCAGAACATGGCTCATTGTCCAAGTGCTCTGAGCCTTGCCTCGCAAGTAGCTCTCCTGTGACAAGCCCTTGTTTTCAAATTTCCCTCTGAGGAAGAGGATTTTGAAGTCTCATGTAATCTTTGTTTGGCAGTTTGTACATCCCCAGCTCCCTTGAAATCTTGTGCGATGTAACCAGCCTGGCTCAGTGCAGGTAGGCACCGTTTGATAACCGTCTTGTTTTCCCTCACCATGGGGTATTTTCATGTTAAAATTACTCCAGTGCAGAACGATCTATCTTTCTGCATGAACAGAGAGCAGTCTTCTAAGGGGAAAACAGGATGGGTGAAATTCTGCCCTCCCTGAAGTGATTGGGAGATATTCCTGTAGGGGCCAGAATGTCAGGCACCCTAACCCTTTTCTTGAACTTTGGCAGTGCTGCTGCCTGTCCATATCAAAAGTATCCAGTTACATTGCCCCGCTTACTGCAGAAGCTGTGATTATTGGGGCTACATAAACAAAACTAAGAAAAATAAAATAAGAAAAAAACATTACACAAATTTTGCAAACCGATAAAGGCCAGACAAGCTTTGAGCCTGGGAACAACAACAGCATACCTTTAAACCTTAGACCTGGGTGAAAATCATCTTCGTGAAATCAGGAGTCAGATTAATATAGTGGTACTGCAGTGACACATCATTTAGTAATGAGTATCAGAGGGGCAGCCGTGTTAGTCTGTATCTGCAAAAACAATGAGGAGTCCTGCAGTGCTGTAGAGATTAACAGATTTATTCTGGCATAAGGTTTTGTGGGTAAAAACCTCTTCATCAGATACATGGAGTAGCATCATTTAATGAGTTGCCAATTATATGATAGTGCTTTTCAGTAACATGGCAACTATGTGTTAACTCTATTGGAAACTACAGTGGGTTTGCAGAAACCCCAAGTTAATGCTCTGGCATTGTATCCTTATAACATGGTCTGGCAACACTTAATCTCCAATGGGTCTCAATACAGCAATTATAGCTGTACTGTTTTTGCTACTTCAAGTTGTATGTTGTTCACACAGTTTCTTTAGAAGTACTATTTAATAGCTAAAAGTTTTTTTTGTCATTACTCCTTTCTGCCATTACTTTTTTCTACTAATCTGCTGGTAGAAATGGAATAGCTCCAATAACCTCTGTCCAACACACCCCAAGTCTTTTGCTAATTAAAACATAATGGCTTTTCAGGTTGGAAGTGTCTTTGTAAGAGATGAGAATTTGTGAAACTAAGCTGATACCCTTACTTAGCACAAAAGAAAACACTTGAAAAGGAAAATAACAACAACCTGTAATTCTATCTTTCTTAAAAGTCTACATCTTATGAAGCAATCATATACTATATTAAATCACCCAGATCTTTTAAGACAAGAGGAGTAAGGTTCTGTGTAGAAGCACATCCATTCTTCAAATTTAACCTCAACTTTTTGGAATAATTAACCTTAACACAAATACTGAATCCTTTAAGTTTCATAGCAGGAAAGGCTGAAAGGACTGAATTTTGAGATAGCTGAAATTTTAAAATAGTTCCTCTTTATCTCTTCATGCTGTGAAAGTAAAGCAGGGCAAGCATTTCACACACACACACCAGGGCAAGCATTTCAGCACCAGAGTGGGTTAGTCAAAGGGGCTGAAACTCTTGCCTCAGATGCAAATCATGAGGGCTTTCCCTCCATCCATCCCTCCAAGATGGTACATGAAACTGAGCTCAACTGGAAATAGGAAGGAAGTTGGATTGCTGTTCCCAGACAGTAGTTATCAATGGTTTACTCTCATGTTGGAAGGGCATAATGAATGTGGTTCTTGGGGGATCAGTTCTGGGCCTGGTTCCGTTCAACATTTTCATCAAAGATTTTGATAACGGGATAGTGAGTACACTTACAAAGTTTGTAGATGATATCAAGCTTGAGAGGAGTTGCAAGTACTTTGGTACCAGACAGAAATGACCTGGATAAACTGGAAAAATAGACTGAAGTAAGCAGAATGTAATTCAATAAGGAAAAATTCCACATACTCAATTTAGGAAGGAACAATCAGTTTCACACACAGGTAAGACTCCCTGGCCGTGTCTACACTAGCCCCAAACTTAGAAATGGCCATGTAAATGGCCATTTTGAAGTTTACTAATGAAGTGCTGAAATACATATTCAGCGCCTCATTAGCATGCAGGCAGCAGTGGCGCTTCGAAATTGACGCGGCTCACCGCTGCACGGCTTGTCCCAACGGGGCTCCTTTTCGAAAGGACCCCGCCTACTTCAAAGTCCCCTTATTCCCATCTGCTCACAGGAATAAGGGGACTTTGAAGTAGGCAGGGTCCTTTCAAAAAGGAGCCCCATCGGGACGAGCTGTGCGGCGGCAAGCTGCTTCAATTTCGAAGCACTGCGGCCGCCCGCATGCTAATGAGGCACTGAATATGTATTTCAGCGCTTCATTAGTAAACTTCAAAATGGCCATTTGCATGGCCATTTCGAAGTTTGGGGCTAGTGTAGACATAGCCCCTAAGACATAGTATTGCAGAAAGGGATCCAGGGTCATAGTGGCCACAGCTGAGTATCAGTCAAAAGTGTGACACTGTTAAAAAAAAAAAAAAGCAAATCATTCTGGGATGTATTAGCAGGAGTGTTGTAAGGAAGAAACAAGACATTTCCACTCTATTCTGCACTACTTAGGCCTCAGATGGAGTACTGTGTCTAGTTCTGGGAGCCACATTTCAGGAAAGAAACTGGGGAAAAAAATTTAAAGAAAATCAACAAAAATGATTAAGGGTTTGGAAAACATGACCTATGAGGGAAGAATGAAAGAACTGCATTTAAGTCTAGAAAAAGAAGATTGAGAATGACCATGATGGCAGTTTTCAAGTACCTAAACGGGTGTTACAGGGATGTGGGAGAAAAACTATTCTCCTTAATCACTTATAAGCCGCGTCTACATGTGCCGGCTACTTCGGAGTAGCCGCACCAACTTCGAAATACCGCCTGCCACATCTACACATGGCGAGCGCTATTTCGAAGTTGAAATCAACATAAGGCAGCAAGACGTCGAAGTCGCTATCCCCATCAGGAGATGGGAATAGCACCCTACTTCGATGTTGAATGTCGAAGTAGGGCACGTGTAGCCGATCCGTGTCCAGCAACATCAAAACAGCGGGGTCCGCCATGGTGGCCATCAGCTGAGGGGTTGAGAGACGCTCTCTCCAGCCCCTGAGCTCTATGGTCACCGCGTGCAGCAGCCCCTTAAAGCTCCCCTCCCCCTGCGTTCCTGTGCAGGAAGCTGAGAGCGTGTGCAGGCGGCAGCACTGCCAAGCGGCCAGCCTGCATGCCTCCCTGCAGCCCCAAGCCAGCACCCCCGCTGCGATGGCCACCCGCCAGCCCCCGAAGTGCCCCCAGGATGCCCCCCCAAAGGGGAGCCAGGGCTCCCAGACAGCCGGCCAGTCTGGGAAAAGGCAGCAGGGCCCCTCCTGGACGGAAGCCGAGATCTGGGACCTGCTGGGGCTCTGGGGCGAGGAGGAGGTGCTCGAGGTAATGGGGAAAAAGAGGCGGAACACGGATGTGTTTGCTCAGCTGGCCGAGGGCCTGGCTGCCTGGGGTCACCATGCCCGCACTCCTGACCACGTCAGGAGTAAGGTTAAGGAGCTGCAGCAGGGTTACGGCCGGACCCGGGATGCAGCCAGCCGATCTGGGGCTGCCCCCACCACTTGCCCCTTTTACAGGGAGCTCAGGGCCATCCTGGGCCCCCGGTACACCTCCTCCCCCCCGGCCACTCTTGACACCTCAGCCAATGAGCCTCAGCAGGCCCCGGAGCCGGAGTCCGCCCCGGAGGCAAGCCCCACACCCCAGGGCCCCCCCCAGGAGCCCACCGCTGGGACACCAGAGGAGGAGGAGGGGGAATCCTCCTCCAGTGATGGGGGGGCTGCGGATCGCCATCACCATCCCATCCCGGAGCTCCAGCAGGGCATCCACCCACAGGGTGTCCCCCGACCGTGAGAGCGGACCGTCTGGTATGTACCCCCCCCGGTGCACACCCCCGGGGTTAAGGGGCGGGGACGAGAGACATGACCAGGGCCCTCCACATGCCCAGATGACCATGGCCCCAAGGACAGCAGTGGCATGTCCCTCAAAAGAGTACATCAGCCCTTGCCCCACAGCAGGACAGCACCATGCCCCATTCCTGGGGATGTGGGGAGTGGAACCTAGGGTCCCCTGGGTGTGGGAGGAAGTGGGACACCCATCAGCAGCAGCAGCATCTCCCGGGGATGGGGAACCAGCAGCAGAGGGGTGGGGGGACAAGGGCCACAGCTCGTGGCCCACACTAACGGCTGTCTCCACTCTTCTTCCCCCGCCCGTGTTCTGCAGCTGAACCATCAGAGGGCCCGGAGAGTGCTGGCGAGGTTTCCGTGGTCCCAGAGAGCCCACTGGGGCCATCGCTGCAGGCCAGCCCCTCAGCGGAGCACCGACCAGCCCCAGGATGGGGCCGTTGGTGGAGCCACCACCCGAGGACGGCCACGGACCCCCAGCTGCTCACAACCCTCCAGCGTCATCTGGAGGTGTTGGAGTGGCGCCTGCGGGTGGAGGAGCGGTGGCTGGAGCTCCAGGAGCGAGCGCTGGCCTGGCGCCAGGAGGCATGGGGGGCCTTCATGCGCACATTCGAGCGCACAGCAGAATACCTGGCCCCCCATGCCGCGCCGCCCGCCGATCTGCCCACTCTGCCCGCTGCTCCACCCGCCGCTCCGACTGCCATCCCACCGCCGTCCGCCACCCTGGGGCCTTCCACCGAGGGGGACCTGGGGCCTGCTGACACCTGCTGGCCATATTTGTATATAGTTTATGTTAGACCCCTGTTCTTTTATGGTATCTGCCCCCCCCATGTAAATAGTTCCCCGCTTTTTTTCTTACTATATATCTATATATTTGTTGTATTAATAATAAGAGAATTCACTGTTTTTTGGTTTCAAAAACAACAGATCCATTTTTATTTGCAAGAAAATTGGGGGTGTGTGTGCTCTTGGGTGCTCTGTAGTGGGGGCAGGGAGTATTGTGGAGGATGAGGGGGTGCAGTGGGGGGCCTGCAAGCGTTCACCCCGTGGCCTGGTTGAAATGGGCCCGCAGGACCTCCTGGACCCGGATCCCCTCGGGGGCCACCTGGTGACTGGCGGCAGCGGGTGGCTGCACGTCAGCCCTGTCAGCCTCCACAGCGCAGCCCTGCAAGAATGCCTCCGCCTTGCTCTCCACCAGGTTGTGGAGTGCACTGCATGCACCCACAACCTGGGGGATGTTGGTGGGGCCTGCATCCAATCAGGTGAGGAGACACCTCCAGCGCCCTTTGAGGCGGCCAAAAGTGCGCTCAACCACCTGGCACACGTGGTTCAAGCACGTGTTGAAGCGCTCCTGTCTGGCTGAGAGATGGCCCGTGTAAGGATGCATGAGCCAGGGCCTGAGGGGGTACGCCACGTCTGCGACGACACAGAGGGTCATGGTAGTGTCCCCCACAGGGATCTCCTGCTGGGGGATGTAGGTCTCCGCCTGCAGCCTGCAGCACAGGCCCGAATTCCTGAACACCTGGGCTTCGTGGGTGCTGCTAGGGCACCCAACATAAATGTCCAGAAAGCGGCCCCGGCTGTCCACCAAGGTCTGGAGGACCACTGAATGGTAGCCCTTCCTGTTCAGGAAGTGTCCTCCGCTGTGCTGCGGAGCACGGATGGGGATATGGGTCCCATCCAGAGCCCCAAAGCAATTTGGGAAGCCCAGGCTGGCAAACCCCGCGATAGTGGCATCCGGGTCCCCAAGCCGCACGAGCCTGTGGAGGAGCAGGGCATTGATGGCACGGACGACCTGCAGGGGAAGGACATGGGAGAGCACCAGTGAGGGGTGTGCAGGGTGTGTCTGGCCCTCCACCCCAGGGCTGCCCTCCACCCCAGGGCTCCCCTCCACCCCAGGCCCCCCGCCGGGTCCTCTCACCTCCATGAGGACAGCCCCGACGGTGGCCTTGCCTACGCCAAACTGCTGCCCCACGGCTCTGTAGCTGTCTGGAGTGGCCAGCTTCCAGACAGCGATGCTGACCCATTTCTCGACCATGAGGACATGCTGCATGGAGGTGTCCTGGTGCCTCAGTGCAGGGGTGAGCCACTGGCTGAGCTCCAGGAATGTCTGCTGGCTCATGAGAAAGTTCTGATGCCAGCGCTCGTTGTCCCACTCGCCGAGCAGCAGCCGCTCCCACCAGTCAGTGCTCGTGGGGTAGCTCCACAGCCAGCGGCATGTGCGGCGGGCGGGGAGGGGGTCAGAGGGCAGCAAGGTCTGGGGCTGCTTCCTCCTCCCCTGGGGGCAGCTCCTCTTCTGCGAATAGAAGGTGGTTAGCTGCCTCCTGCATAGCATTGAGCAGGGCAAGCACTGCTCCTGCAGGGGTGGCTGTGTGGACCTCTGGCTGCTGCTGCTGCTGCTGCTGCTGCTGCTGGGGGTCCATACTGCTTCGACGAGGTGTGCATGCCTGTGGCTCTGCAGACCACATGCTGTGCAGGCTGAGTGTGTCTGGGAGGGGCCTTTTAAGGGAGCGGCTAGCTGTTGCCCCGGAAGTGCTAGTCTGCCCTGTGACCCTGTCTGCAGCTGTTCCTGGCACCCTTATTTTGATGTGGGCCACTTTGGCATGTAGACGCTCCCCTGCAGCGCCTACTGTGATGTGGTGCTGCCCAACGTCGACGGCACCAGCCCTGGAGGATGCATAGACGCTATTCATCGAAATAGCTTATTTCGATTTTCCTACATCGAAAATGTAGGAGGAGGCAGGGACCTACATCCCCCAGTGGGAGATCCCTGTGGGGGGCACCACCATGTCCCTCTGCGTCATCACAGACGCGGCATACCGCCTCCGGCCCTAGCTCATGCACCCTTACACGGGCCACCTGTCAGCCAGCCAGGAGCGCTTCAACATGGGCCTGAACCACGTGCGCCAGGTGGTGGAGCGCACATTTGGCCGCCTCAAAGGGCGCCGGAGGTGTCTCCTCACCCGCCTTGATGCGGGCCCCACCAACATCCCCCAGATTGTGGGTGTGTGCAGCACCCTCCACAACCTCGTCGAGAGCAAGGGGGAGGCATTCTTTCAGGGCTGGGCTGTGGAGGCTGGCAGGGCCAATGTGCAGCCACCCGCTGCCCCCACTCACCAGGTGGACCCTGAAGGGACCTGCATCCGGGAGGCCCTGCGGGCCCAGTTCGATAAGGCCGCGGGGTGAACGCTTGCAGGCCCCCCCCACTTTACTCCCCCATCCTCCACAAGACTCCCTGCCCCTACGCCCACACCACAGAGCACCCAAGAGGACCCCCCCACACTTTTCTTGTAAATAAAAACAGACATGTTTTCGTCAAACCAGAATATATGTTGAACTCTTATTATTATTATCATAACTATGTACAGGCAAAATAAATATTATATATATATGTATTATAAATAAGATAAGATGACAGGAAAAAAAGGGGAAGACAAGGAAGGGGAGAACTATTTACGGGGGGGCGCAGGTATCATCATAACAACATAACAACAGGGGTCTAATACAAACTATTTACAAAAGATGATATCATAAGTGAAGAGGATATATACAAAGGGGGAGGGGGGGCCACGTCCTGGGCCCCACACCCCCTAATGTCCAGCGCTGGGGTGGGCAGCCGCGACCCGCGCCTCGGCCTCAGCCCTGGCCGGGGCTGGCTGGGGGCCAGGAGGACCGGTAGATATGGCCGGCGGGTGTCAGCTGGCCCCAGGTCCCCCTCAGTGGAATGGTCCTCGGTGGCGGATGGTGGTGCGACGGTGGGTGGAGCAGTGGGTGGAGCGGCGGGTGGAGCAGGCAGGGTAGGCAGAGCGGTGGCCGGCGCAGCATGGGGGGGGCCAGGTAGTCCGCGACACGTTCGAACGTGCGCATAAAGGCCCTCCATGCCTCCTGGTGCCAGGCCAGTGCCCGCTCCTGTAAGTCGAGGCGCCGCTTCTCCACCCGCAAGCACTGCTCGGAGACCTCCAGCTGCCGATGGAGGATTGCCAGCAGCTGGGAGTCCGTCACCTTCCTGGAATGCTGGCTCCGCCGTCATCCCCGCCCTGGGGCCGGTCGGTGCTCTGTCGAGGGGCTGGCCTGGACTGATGGCCCCGGTGGGCTCTCCGGGACCACTGACAACTCGCCGGTGCTCTCCGGTCCTTCCGATGGTGCAGCTGCGGAACGCAGGGGGGGAAGAAAAGTGGAGACAGCAGTTAGTGTGGGCCCCGAGCCATGGCCCTTGTCCCCCCACCCCTCTGCTGCTGGTTCCCCATCCCCGTCCCCAGGAGATGCTGCTGCTGCTGATGGGTGTCCCACCCCCTCCCCCCGGGGGACCCTATGTCCCGCTCCCCCCATCCCCAGGGATGGGGCATGGCACTGTTGTGCTGCGGGGGGCAGGGGCAGATGCACTTCTCTGAGGGACATGCCACTGCTGTCCTTGGGGCCATGGTCATCTGGGCATGTGGAGGGCCCTGGTCATGTCTGTTACCCCCGCCCCTCAACCCCGGGGGTGTGCACCGGGGGATACATACCTGACGGTCCACTCCCACGGTTGGGGGACGCCCGGTGGGCGGACGCCCTGCTGGAGCTCCGGGACGGCAGCACGATCCGGAGCCCCCAGTCGCTGGAGGAGGACTCCCCCTCCTCCTCCTCCTCCTCCGGTGCCCCGGGGTGGGCTCCTGGGGGGGCCCCTGGGGTGCGGGGCTTACGTCCAGGGCAGACTCCGCCTCCGGGGCCTGCTGAGGCTTGTCGGCCGAGGTAACAAGAGTGGCCAGCTGGGAGGAGGTGTGCCGGGGGCCCAGGATGGCCCTGAGTTCCCTGTAAAAGGGGCAAGTGATGGGGGCGGCCCCAGATCAGCTGGCCGCATTCCGGGCCCGGGTGTAACCCTGCTGCAGCTCCTTCACCTTACTCCTGACATGGTCAGGAGTGTGGGCAGGGTGACCCCGGGCGACCAGGCCCTCGGCCAGCCGAGCGAATGCATCTGTGTTCCGCCTCTTGCTCCCCATTACCTGGAGCACCTCCTCCTCGCTCCAGAGCCCCAGCAGGTCCCGAAGCTCGGCCTCCATCCAGGAGGGGCCCCACTGCCGTTTCCCAGCCTGGCTGCCGGGCTGGGAGCCCTGGTTCCACTTGGGGGGGTGCCCTGGGGGTTCTTGGGGGGCTAGCGGGCGCCATTGCAGTGGTGGGGTGTGTGTGTGGCTGCAGAGGGGCGTGCAGGCTGGCCGCGTGGCTGGACTGCCGCCTGCACGCTCTCTCAGCTTCCTGCACAGTAAGGCGGGGGCGGGAACCTTTAAGGGGCCGCTGCACGCGGCGACCATCAAGCTCAGGGGCTGGAGAGAGCGTCTCCCAACCCCTCAGCTGATGGCCGCCATAGCGGACCCCACTATTTCGATGTTGTGGGACGCGCAACAGCTACACATGCCCTACTTCGACGTTGAACATCGAAGTAGGGCTCTATTCCCATCTCCTGATGGGGATAGCAACTTCGACGTCTCGCCGCCTTACGTCGATGTCAACTTCAAAATAGCGCTCGCCACGTGTAGCCATGGCCGGCACTATTTCAAAGTTGGCGCGGCTTCTTCGAAGTAGCCGGCACATGTAGACGCGGCTTTTTAAGAATAAGTTGGACAAACACATGTTGGCGTGGTCTAGATGGCGTTTCGTCCAACCATGAGTGCGGACCTCTAGACTTAATGAACTCTCAAGCTAAGATTCAGCAGACTAATGCAGTTTCTTACACAAAGGTATGCCATAGTTCCTGAAGTCAAAGTTTTCTAACTCATGCATTCTGCCTGTCTGGTGGAAAATTGATTGAAGATAGGTCTAAGAAGAGAGAAAAAGGCAGTGCTTGATATCACACTGAGGGACGTGAGAACCAACATGTGGAGTGGGCAAACAAGATAGGGACAAAAAGAATGTAGTTAGAAGAATTTCACTGGCTTGCTCACTAGGTGGTGGGGTTGAAGATAATAAAAAAAATCATCACTACCTGCCCACGTATTGCAAGTAATACAGAAGCCAGCTGTGAGTCAGATGGAGAAATGAGCTGACAAATCTGGCTGGAGTTGCTGGGATGGGAATGGCAGAAAATCAAAATAATGGTTTTTTATGCAGGAGGCCTTTGTCCAGCAGTGGACTTCAAGTAGGAGAAGAAGAAGTGAGAGGGGGAGGGGAGGGAGAGGGAAAAGAAGACCCTTGAGGCCTGAGCCATGGATTGCAGCCCTTCAGTACTAGGCGCTGAAGAACTATGCACACGTCAGTAAGAGGAGTACTAAAGTTTGTGTGTCTTGTTGGGAATGCTACTTCTTAAGGAGAAACTCAAAAAAGAGTCATGAAAGTCCCTAAAATACATGCCCTAGAAATCAGAATTGCATCTTGTGTGTTATTGTATAGTTGTAAGGATATATGAACTATAACGATAAACTATAAGCACCATAGAGCTGTCTCCTGTAGGTGTTGTTTTAGCACAGTTCCATTTTATAGGCAAGTTTATCAGAAAGCTTGAGACCTCATGAAACGATAATAAAGAGAATCGGCCACTTCAGTAAAAAACTTGATACATGTTGAAGTGAGTAGGAAAAGTGAAAAGCAGAGATGTTTACCTGTGAATGCACTTCAGGCGGAGAATAACCCATTAGCTAAAGAGTAACCCATCTCGCCTTTTGTCATGGAAGTCAAGTGCAAAATTCCCTTAAAGATCTCTGGGAAAAGGAAAAGTCCCTTTAAAACCTTATATAGTAGAAATGGAAATTCACATCAACTATCTCTTTGTATTTTAGTTGTGTAACAAAACTGGAAGTGGCAGTGAAATATTGTAACTCACAGACAAGTCAAAGATTATTTCATGGATTTATATTTCTGCCTTTCGGGGTGGGGGTGAGCGGGGAGAGGGTAATCTGCAGTGGATAACAAACTCAATGCCCAGGGTGGGTTAATCCTGTGTACAGTGCAAAATGCTTGATTTTCTAATAAACTATAATTACCTCTGAGGAGAAGAGTGGAGTAGGAGATAGCTCCTCCCCACCCTATTATAAATTACAGTTTGAACCTCTGTGGTCCAGGACTCTATGTATGTTTCTAGACCAAAGAGACCCTGGATCAGAGAGTCCCAGCAGCTGGGATTCTGGGGGTTGGGATTGGGGCCATGGACAGGAGAGGAGCCGGGAGTCTTGAGACCAGGGCTGACAGCGCGGCTGTTCCAAAAACTGGCAATACTGTGGCCAGGTCTGGGGCTGGCAAGGGAGCCCAGCCAGTGGTGCAGATCCTGGCAGGTGGGGCTGGACTAGCCACAGAGCCCAGCCAGAACTAGCAGCCTTGGTGGTAAAGAACCCAGATGCTAGGGCCAGTAGCAAAGCTGGTTTGGGGGAGCTGAGCCCAGAGAGGAGCCCAAACCAGTCTGTGGATGGCCCCCAGGAAAGGCCAGAGTCCTTCAGCAGAAGGGCTGGAATTGATCTCCCTGGGTCTGGCAAGTTCCCTTATTTGAGATCCATCAGGTCCCAGGGAAGTCCAGCCTGTACAGCAGAGGATTCAGCATGGAAAAATCCATGTGTTGCAAAGACTTGCACGTCTTGTGATGTGCAGGGACAAGGAATTTTCAGGGATTTTGCCTACATTGTTAGCAGTCTCTCTGGTGCGCTTGGGTTTTACAGGCTCCTGCACAATAGGTGCTTCTTGAGCCTCCCTTGACCACAGCTAGCCCTGAATCAATTTATTTTGACAGGGTGACTAGTTACTGGAGTTTTCTAATCTTCTTTTAATCATTTTCACCACTTTACAAGACAAATAGGCAAACTCTGGGGCAATTTTAAGCCAATATCCAAACACTATGCACCTAAAAACAAGTTTGCAATGATGAAAAATACATTAACACCAACCAACCAACCCACCTTGGCTTCCTTTTTCAAGAAGATTGCACACTGGATAAAAATGACTGTAGAAGAAATGCTCATTTTATATTACGGTACACAAGAATCTGAGTACAAGTAGGACAGTAATAGAGCTAACGTTTAATTTGTCTCCTCTTCTTTTCCATCTCACTAATGGTTTTGCCATGGGTTCCTTCTGGGTCATCTATTAGTAGAGTAAACTAATATTCATTTAATCCCACTACAACCAATTATACATCTCCCTTAACCAGACTTGCTCACTCTTTGCCTAGAGAATTATGTCTAATGAAGTATATCAATACTGAGGATTCAAATGATAGTAGCCTCTTTCTCCATAAAATAATTACAACCAGTCAGTATTACACACATAACACAATAGTAACAATATCCAGAGACTGGGAACATCACAGTAATGATATTTAAACAAGAATCCAGCACCCCCTCAGTCCTAGAACCATTAAGAACTGCAGCTGGAACAATTGATAGAGGGAAAATGAATCATTGCCTTTGACAAGAACAAACCAATATTAAAGTGTAATAGTTTATTAAACAACTAAGTTTAGGAGTTAAATGATTAAATTGCATCTCCATGGGTTTTTTCGAAATGCTGCCTGATTACAATAATGGATTGCCCGCAAACTTTTATCTTAGCAATTGCCTCTTGAGTTATGCTTTTAAATTATTTAAGCATGGTTTTAAAGAAACATGCTACCCAGGTAAAGAAAGTACTACCACTACTGTTGAAAGACAAAATATATAGTATGCACATTGGAAATACAAATGTATCCACTTTCCAAAAAGCAAACACATCTTTCCCCTGTTCCACTCTTTCCAGCTGCTCCGCCCACAAAAATTGCAGAAGTAATTTGATAGCCACTATTTTTTTTAAATTCTGGCTCGACTTCCAGAAAATCAAAATAATAGAAACCATCTAAAACATCCTTGTGTACCTATTGTGTTGCATTAGGATACACTGTACATGTCAAAGTACAGCACATAATACCTATCAGAGAGGATAGTCTGAATCTTCGAGAACAAGAAGAAGTCCTGTGGCACCTTATAGCCTACAAGATGTTTTGGAGCATAAGCTTTTGTGGGCTTCATCATGCATCTGATGAAGCGGGTCTTTGCCCACAAAAGCTTATGCTCCAAAACATCTTGTAGGCTATAAGGTGCCACAGGACTTCTTCTTGTTCTTGAAGCACGTGATAATTTGTCACTGAGGCACTGTACTGCAACGCATGTAAAAAGCATAGAAGCAGGCCAGCTGATGGGGGATGGGGTCGGAGGGAGGCAAAGGAGTCAGTTGCTTTGGGGCCTGGTGACTCAGAGGGGCCCCGGGTTTCCCAGCTGCTGCTCCTGCTGTTGTGGCAGTGGTAGCAGCTGAAGCTCTGGGCCTTTAAACCACCAGTGTGACCTTGCACGGTGTGCTGCAAAGCCCTAGGCAGCATGCTCTGAATGTCATGGGGCTGGTGGTGTGTTCTGGGCAGTGTGCAGAGCCACGTGGACTGACCTGTACCCTTGTGCCCAAGGGCCACCCCTGAGTCAGGCCTTACAAGTGAGCTGTGAGGTTGGGAATGGTCCCCATTTTGCAAATGAAAAGGCTGATTAGAGAAAGGTCGGGGGGGGGGAAGGGGGGCGGGCAAGCTAGGGGACAGGAAAAAATGGAAAGTCTTAGCAAGGAACCGGGCAGAGAGTGTTCTCACCAGAAATGAGAATCAGGATTCAAGAGGTCTGAATATCCCTCTGGTGCCAGCAAATATCTGTGAAACCAAAATGTCTCAGTTCCCTCTAGTGGTTGGTTCACATGAAGAATGACAATCTACCACAGCGATCAGCTATGCAGTGGCTCAGAAGATGTCTACCATACTGATGACCCATGTGAAAGTTTGGTTCCATGCAATGCAAAAAAAAGTTAGCAAATGCTGGAAATATATTTTGCTCAGCCCCTCTGTGCATATATGAAATACAGTTTCACTTCTTGTTTACAGGTGAGCCAACAAACTTGCCAGGCCCCTGGGCAAGACGGGAAAGGTCCCTGCTCTGTGCTTCCAGAAGGAGTGGGGTTATGTCCACACTTACAAACTTATAGCAAGATGTCTGTATCGATACAGCCATGCTGTGGTGAGGTCGATTGTGCAGCCACATGATGCCAATGGGAGAAAGGTCTTCCGGCATGAAAAAACAAGCAGGAGAGCAATTCCTGTTGTCATAGCATGGTGCACACAAGTGCTTGTGTTGGCAAAACTTAATGTTGTTGAGGGGTGTGTTTTTCACATCCCTGAGCGACAAAAGTTTTGCCCACATAAGTGCTAAACAACATGTGGCCCAAGTCTCCAGCTGGTTGCTAGCTTCTTGCCTTCCACGCAAATGCAACGTGCCAAACAATCCCCAATCCCTGTATTTGCAATTAGGGAGCCTCTCAGTCCTCATGGCTGAGCTTTCAGCCAGGCCTTGCCAGTTAGACCATTTCTTAGGCAGTAGTTTTTATTGTTTTCAGTTACTCCACTATGTAAAGAGGTTAATTGCACCTTCTGTTTAGCCAGAAAGAAAGGTACTTAGCACACACATTGGCTTTAATTGGATGGATGACTCTCGGAAGATCACAGATTTACTGGATGGCAGCCTATAATATATTCAGGGACAAAAGTTGTAAAATGACATACAAAGGCTAAAATCATAAATTACAAAGGAATTGAAAAGTTGTAACTAGTATGTATTGCACTTTTTCCTCCCTAAGAAACTCTGTATTAGTTACTAAACAACATAGCGACTATAGTTAGAAATAAAAATGTCTCAGGTTTAAATATACTTACAGAATCACAAATCATGAAGAACAGGACATTGAGCGATCAATTATTCATCACAATATTTTCTTAAGTCCCAACACAGTAAGCTGTGAGAAAATTTATATAACCCTGATGTATTCTTGGATTATAATCCTTTCTAAATCATGCCAGGCATTTAATGAACGATATACCCAGGATACCCAAACTCCTGAATGTATGGCAAAGGGGAAACACAACTCCCCTTCCACTGTCAGAGCCTGGGGAGGAGAACTTCTCTTATCACTAGTCAGTGGAAGCCTCAATACCTCACAACTCCTCATATTGTTCCAATTGTAACCTTACTTGTAATAGCAAAGCTTTGTATCCAAGCACCCATTTTCATGATAAAACAAGAGGGCAAAGTTAAGACTGGGGGTGAAGGCTGAAAGTAAGAGACTAAAAGCTATGCCTACATGGGCAGCCTCTGTTGGCAGATGTTGCTGTCGGCAGAATTACCCCAGAAAAACGTCTGTCTTCAGAGAGCATCTACGTGGCAATGCAGATCTGGCGACAGAGGGAATCTGTCGACAGAGGGACAGATGTGTGGCTCGCATGGAGGGCAAGCCTTTCCAGCAGTGCTGGTTCCACGTGCTTTTAAAGGCCCCCCAGCACATGGTCGCTGCGCATGGCGAGCCTTGCAGAGCCCTGCAGGCTCAGCCAAGCCCATGCAAGGACCCCAGTCTCTGGTGAGACAGCCTGTTCCTGCCACCCCAGCAGCATGCCAGGGCAGCCCCCCAGCTCTCCCTGGAGTGAGGGCCAGCTGCTGCTGCTTCTGCTTCCGCTTCTTGTCCTCATTGGGGTGTTCCATCACCTGTGGGAGGACGACGACCCTGCAGAGGAGCCTGTGGACAACGGCCCCTTTGCCCCAGTACCGTGGCAGCCCTCCCCCACTCGGGGGCCCCAATGGGTCTGGCGGTACCCCACCAGCTCTGATTGGTGGGACTGTCTGGTGATGGGGCAGTGGGGTGACACCAGTGGGCCCACAACTTCCAAATAAGGAAGGCCACCTCTCCCTAGCTGTACAACCAGCTCTCCCCGCCCTGCACAGACAGGACATGTACATGTGGCCCACCCTCAGCCTCAAGAAACAGGTGGCCATTGCTCTGTGGAGGCTAGCCTCCCCTGACCACTACAGCTCTGTGGGCCATCAATTCAGGGTCAGTAAGTCCACTGATGGGGCTGTAGTGAGGCAGGTAAGGCACTCTTGGGCTGCACAGGGGGAGGTGGACGGGGGGGGCAGGGGCAAAAGGTGACAGGGAAGAGGGGGCTGTGGAGCTCTCTGGGGCCTGGGGTGCCATCCACCCAGTGACTCACAGGCATGTCCACTCTCTTCTCCCTGCAAGTGGCACGCATCACCAATGACATCCTGCTCTGGAACCTCATCCACGTCACAGATGTGGACACCTTGGTAGCTGGCTTCACCAACCTGGGCTTCCCCAATTGTTTTGGGGAGGTGGATGGGACCCATATTCTCATCTGGGCCCTGGAATACAGTGCCAGATGCTTCATAAATCAAAAGGGGTACCACTCTGTGGGCATGTAGGCCCTAGTGGACCACCGAGGACAGTTCCTCAATGTCTACATTGGGTGGTCGGGCTGGACTCGTGACGCCAGGGTCCTCCAGAATTCAAGCCTGTTCCAGAGGCTGGAGGTGGGCACCTGCATCCCCCACCTGGAGCTGGCTGCGGGGGACACACAGATGCCTCTGTGCATCATTGGGGATGCAGCCTGCCCACTCCTTCTGTGGCTCATGAGGCCCTACACTGGCCACCTGGAATGCACACAGGAGCTGTCCAATGGCTATTCACCTAGGCAAGGAACCCCTTGGACCTGGCCTTCAGCCTCTTGAAAGGGAGGTTCTGCTGCCTCCTGTTGTGGCTGGATGTGGGGGAATGGAACTTCCCCATAGTCGTGGCTGCCTGTTGTGCCCTGCACAACTTGATGAATTGGAAGGAGGAGGAGTTCCTGCAGGGGTAGGCACAGGAGGAAAGGGGCCACTTCAAACAGCCCGGGGTGGCCCCCAACCAGCAGGTGCACACGGACGGGGTGTGCAGTCAGGGGGATCTGCAGGAGTCCTTTGCCTGAGGCCCCCAGTGACTCCCCCAGGGCATCCCTGGGGGGCACCCCAGTTCCATTATGTCCCCCTATTACCATACCCACCCAGCTCCAGACCACCTTCCTCCAAGGAGTGACGCAGGGGTTGTGCTGAAAACTGTAACCTTTATAGCAAAGTAATGTTCCTTCAAAAATAAAGGAACAACAGTGTAAATATAAGGGGCCTTGCTATTTACAAATTGAGGGGATGTGGGGATGCTTAACTGGGTGAGGGGTACCCCAAAATGGGGGTTGGGGATCAATCAGGGGTGGGGGTTGAGGGCCATGACCTATGCTGGCGACATGAGCCCCTTGCACCCTGTGGCTGGGCACCCGCATGGGCTTGCGCTGGGGCAGAGACCACGGGAAGGTGTGAGGTGAGGGGGGTTTCCACTACATCTGGCTCAGCAGGGGTCAGGGGGAGCAGGAGGGGCTGAAAGGGATGGTGTGGTGGCAGGGGCATGGGGGCCCTGGGGGAGATGGGCCCCCACCATGTCCATTGCCCACTGCAGGGGGTGAAGCATCATCTAGGGTCTGGGGGAGCACCAGCAGCAAGGGGAATGGGATTGACCAGCTTGGCAGGTGGGGCGGTCCCAGCTACCCAGGCCTCCACTCTGTCCAGCAGCCAGTCCACCCAGGCAAGCCACTGCTTGGATGCCAGAGCCCAGTCCTGGTGCTGCTCATCTTCCTGGCACATTCGCTCCTCCATCAGTGTGTTCTGGTGCAAGAGAGCGGCTGTGGAGGCTGCAGGGTGTTATCATCCAGCCAGCGATGTGTCCTCCAGACACTTGCATACCCTGGTGCGCCTGGGCTGCTGGCCCCTGAGGGTGCCACTCGGAGTTCCACCACATCTGTCTCCTCTCTGGGGCTGCCTCGGTGCATGACGGGGCTGCCCGGCCCTCAGAAAGTGCAGCTGAGGGGAGGGATGGAGAGAGGGTGAGTCCTTCTCACAGCACAACCACAGTCCCCTCCCCCTGCCCCCCCAGGAGATACAGCCTCCACCCCAGCCTGTTGGATGGAGATGGCCTGGGTGCGCATGTCTGCTGCCCCACACAGTGGGCCCTGCCACACAGAAAGCCTGTGCTGTTGGTGGTGGGGGGAAATGGCCCAACCACCTCCCCCAACCCAGTGGCATGTGGGGTTTCCAGCATGGAAGGCAGGGGGCCCTGTGTCACCGTGCCCTCCCCAGAGCCCCGCCACACATGTACAGCTTCCACCACCATGCAGGGTGTGGGCTCGGGGTCAGGCACTCAGCCTGGCAGCTGTCCCACATTTGGCCTTGGCAGGGCTGGACTGCCCTTCCCCTCCAGGACCCAGGATTGCTGAGGGCCCCCCCCATAGGGCTAGCAGTAGATTAATGGCTGCCCACTGGGTGCGAGTGGCACACACTGCTGTGAATGTGGGCGCAAGTGGCAAGCCCTCGGGGTGCCTCCCTGCCCGAGGCATTCCAGCTGGCCCCAGGACATTTCCTGCCTGCTGCCCCCAGCCCCAAGCCCAGGGGGATGCAACTGCCAGGATACTCACCAGATAGTCCTGAGAACAGGTCTGGGGATGCCTGAGAGGAGCTGGCAGTGCTCAGGGTCGTCAGGTTCAGGGCAATGATAAGTGTGCCCTTTGGGGTCTGACAGTGGGCTCTGAAGAGCTAGAAGGCTCCTGGGGGACCATCTCCAGTGGGGGAGAACCCTCCCCAGTGCCCACAGGGTGGTGCCTGTGGCCCCGTCCTTGTCTCCAAGGAGATGGTCCAGCTCTGTCTAGAAGGGGCAGCTGGCCGGCTCTGCCTCCAACCTCTGTCATGTGTCATGGGTCTGCGTGTAGCCCTGGCAGAGCTCTCTCACCTTCGCCTGCACCTGCTTGAGGGTGTGGGCAGGGTGGACTCACTCTGCCAGGGCCTTGGCCATCTGCGTGTATTCAGGGGCATTTCTGTACTTCACTCTGGGGTCCAGGACCACCTCCTCTTCCGCCCAGCTGGCCAGCAAGTCCTTAGTTTCCAGCCCAGACAAGGATGGGGCCTGCTTCCTGCCATCCCTTCAGGAGTCCTGTGATTCCTTCCATGGGCTGTGGGAGGGCCTGGAATGGTCTGTAGCTGCCTGGGACAGGTTCTGGTTCCAGGGAGTGGCTGGCAGGGTGTTCCTCCAGCCACATGCAGCAGACAGCCCCTTTAAATGTGGCTGGAGGCAGAAGCTTCTGAGGGGGAAGGGTGCCTCCCGGTGATGGCTGGCCAGTGCCACGGAGGACCTGCTCTGCCAATAGAACAGGCCCAGAACATCTACACAGCAGTTTTGCTGACAGACTACTGTTGAGGGTGGTGTTATGCCTGATCGGGGAGAGGCATAACGCTACCAGCTGAACTGCTGAGTTCTGTTGACAAACTCTCAACAGCGCGCTTTAACTGCGTAGATGCTCTGTGAGTTTTGCTGACAAAAGGCTGGCTCTGCCAGCAGAAGCCGCCTGTGTAGACCCAGCCTAAGGGTTTTATAACCACTTCCAGGCTCTCAGACATGATTTTAAAAGGCTGTAGTATTTTTGCAAAAAAAGTGTAAAGTTGGTTGGAGATGCTCTCTGGGCTCCACTGAAATACACTTCCAACTAACATTCTGTTGCTTTATTAAGAAGTGGGTTTTTTTCCCGTGATTAGTATAGATGTATATATATATATAGATTTATATTTATGTCAACGGTAATTTGAAAAATGCCAGAATTGGTCCTTACGAGGTATGAACAAAGAGAAAACGAGGGGAGGCTAAAAAGAGGGGGCTCTGTCTTTCCAGGATCAGTGCATTTTTTTGTGCTGCTAGTTGCCAGAAGTGAATAAAGGCACCTCAGCAGCCCCTGCCACAGGATTGGCTGGGGTGGAGAGATGTGGGGGGCGGAACTGGCTGAGTACCAACTTCGCTTTTTTTCTTTTTACCCAAAAAAGCACTGCCTAGGATTGATAGGTGTAGAAAGTACAGAGCACAAAGACATTGTAAATTCCATTCCATTGCTGAATAGCTTATGGCCACTAATCATTTCTGTCAAGGAAACTGGAGATTTCTTCTGGAACAAAGATGTGTGGTATCTGACTATCCAGTTTTAGCTTATCTGATTGGGAAGATCAGCCTGGGGGAATTATGGAGTTAAAGGCTAAGATGGGCTGAAGAGATGCATGGAGGTACCTGTAGGAGCATTATCTACATTAGAAAAAGGGGGATTGCCCACTCTATTACATTTAACAGGTGTTTTGCTGTTCACTTATGAAAAACTTATTGAATCAAAGCTGTTGCCAGTGGTCCTTAAAAACAAGGTGTGCTTCTGTATTTATTTCATGAAGTCCAAGTGGAAGAACCATTATGGCCTCTCTGTTAAGTGCACATTACAACACTGACATAATGTCTCCATGTCTTTGGCTATCTTGGATTTCCTAGGCTTTTCTCCTGTACTTTGCATACACTAACTTTTCCTCACCCCTGCCCTCCCACTAAAAACTACTGCTAAATCCCTGATTTTGGATGCAAATCTCCATTAAAATAACATGGCATAAAATAACCTGAAAAAACCAGGAAAACCAGAGTTAAGACTGAAACTCCCTCCTTAAGATGTCCTGTTGTGCTTTGTTACATTTTAATAAGTGTTCATATGACCTTTTGCTAGTTAATTATAGGGATCTTCAGAATTTTGTTCTCGGCTTCTTGCTCTTCAATACCTGTGCTTCTTTTCATATCTATTTTTAGGCACCTTACGGTGAGTTATCATTGCTACCCCGGTAACACCCGTATCTATTTTGCTCTGTTAGCTGATCCTACTAAGGCAGCTTTAGTCTTTTCATCTTACCTTACTACAGTACAAATTGGGATCTCAGAATCTTTTAAAAACGAATGCTGTTGGAAATGGGGAAGACTGCAAAATCAGACAGATCCCCTGTAACCTGCTGAAAAGCAGCTTCGTGGTTTTAGTCCCATTAGTTGGAAATGAGACTGTCACTTCCAATACTGCCAGCAATTTGGGGCAGTTAATGGATTTGATTTAGCTGTGTTCTTGCTCCTTTACCACCTACTAATTTTGAGCTTAATCCTGCTCACAGCTGTTCTGATGTGTGAGGGTCCACAGTAACCACACAGTCCACCTTGCTGCCAAAATTCTGGAGGCTACCTCTAGATCTTGGGAGGGGAGAGAAACTTCTTCCTGAATGAGAGAACTTATGAGGCTGATTAGTTTGGGGAGGTTAGAGTCTGTGACTATGCTCTATTTGATCTTGATATAGGATGAGCAGAGGGGCACAGGACATGTTGTAACTCTGCCCCCTACGCTGTTCTCTTTGTAGATGTTCTAGGTGCATCCTTGTTATTAAATCATCAAGAGAAGGGCACAGCCTACATATCCGAGATTAAGGAAAAATTTAATTCAGCTTTGGAAAACAGATACTAATGAGAGAGGCTGTTGGGTCAGATGTTTCCAGCTGACACTGCTGGTGCTCTGTCAAGGAGGGAGAAGAATTCATGACTTGCTCCTGAAACAAACAAGGGGAAAGGCATCCCCTCCTCTGAAGTTCTTCTTGTCACATGGAAGGAGAAGTTGCCCTGCTTTAGCACCCCCAAATTCAAGGAACCCCAGAAAGGAAGAATGACAGAGAGGGAAGAAGCATTACAAAAAGAAGAGACCTGAGGAGTTCTGGAAGTTCACAGGAAGAGCTGGGTGCCTTCTAACATAATGAGGAATTAGAGGGGTCTTCAAAATATTTACTGACAATTTAGACATCTAGACTTTTTAATGCTCATTTGAATTCATCTCCTGAACCTTCTGAGGATTGTCCATCACTAGTGGTTATCTAGTGAACAGTATTTTACTAATGGCATTATTCATTGAACACAAATGATTCAAAAGTTATTCTGACAATTCCTCTTTCATGGCTTTGTTAGGCAGCTGTGAGACGGAAAGGGTTTGAAAAATAAAGAAAATTATACTTAGTGAGTAAGCATAGTAATACATACTCAGGGACTAACTGATCATATCTGAGGTTAGAAAGGAATCTTTCCACAGGTCAGTTTTGGGGTTTTTCACCTTCCTCTACAGCATGATTATAGGGGTCACTTGCAGGCTTAAAATAGTGTAAGTGGTGGATTCTTTTTAACTTGAAATCTTTAAACCTTGATTTAACGACTTCTGTAAGTTAGTTGGAGGTTGTGGGGTGGTCTATTTTAGGATTTATGAGTGGCTGGTTGAGGATCTATAGCCTGCAATGTGCAGGAGGTCATACTAGATCACCAAATCATAGAATCATAGAAGAGTAGGACTGGAAGGGACCTCGAGAGGCCATCGAGTCCAGCCCCCTGCCCTCATGGCAGGACCAAGCACTTTCTAGACCATCCCTGAAAGCCATCTATCTAACCTCTTCTTAAATATCTCCAGTGATGGAGATTCTACCACCTCCCTTGGCAATTCGTTCCAGTGTTTGATCACCCTGACAGTTAGGAACTTTTTCCTAATGTCCAACCTGAACCTCCCTTGCTGCAGTTTCAGTCCATTGCCTCTTGTTCTATCCTCAGAGGCCAAAAAGAACAAGTTCCCTCCCTCTGCCTTATGACACCATTTTAGATACCTGAAAACTGCTATCATGCCCCCCTCAATCTTCTCTTTTCCAAACTAAACAAGCCCAATTCTTTCAGCCTTTCTTCATAGGTCATGTTCTCTAGACCTTTGATCATTCTCGTTGCTCTCCTCTGAACCCTCTCCAATTTCTCCACATCCTTCCTGAACTGCGGTGCCCAGAACTGGACACACTACTGCAGCTGAGGCCTAACCAGCACAGAGTAGAGCGGGAGAATAACTTCTCGTGTCTTGTTCACAACACACCTGTTAATGCATCCTAGAATCATGTTTGCTTTTTTTGCAACAGCATCACACTGTTGACTCATATTTAGCTTGTGGTCCACTATAACCCCTAGATCCCTTTCTGCTGTACTCATTCCTATGCAGTCCTTTCCCATTCTGTATGTGTGACACTGATTGTTCCTTCCTAAGTGGAGCACTTTGCATTTGTCCTTATTAAACTTCATCCTGTTTACCTCATCCCATTTCTCCAGTTTATCCAGATCCTTTTGAATTATGACCCTATCCTCCAAAGCAGTTGCAACCTCTCACAGCTTGGTATCATCTGCAAACTTAATAAGTGTACTTTCTATGTCAATATCTAAATCGTTAATGAAGATATTGAACAGAACCGGTCCTAAAACAGACCCCTGCGGAACCCCACTAGTTATACTTTTCCAGCAGGATTGAAAACCATTAATAACTACTCTCTGGGTACGGTTATCCAGCCAGGTGTTCACCCACCTTATAGTAGCCCCATCTAAGTTGTATTTGTGTAGTTTATTGATAAGTATTTTATGTGAGCCTGTGTCAAATGCTTTACTGAAATCTAGGTATACCACTTCCACCGCTTCTCCCTTATCCACAAGACTCGTTATTCTATCAAAGAAAGCTATTAGATTGGTTTGACATGATCTGTTTTTAACAAAACCATGCTGGCTGTTCCCTATCACCTTACCACCTTCCAATTGCTTGCAGATGATTTCTTTAATTACCTGCTCCTTTATCTTTCCTGGCACAGAAGTTAAGCTGACTGGCCTGTAGTTTCCCGGGTTATTCTTGTTCCCCTTTTTATAAATGGGTACTATATTTGCCCTTTTCCAGTCTTCTGGACTCTCTCCCGTCTCCCACGATTTACCAAAAAGGATTTACCAAAGGATCATAACGGTCCCTTCTGACCTTAAAGCAAATGTCTGTTCTCACTGGCTATGTCTACACTAGAGAGTTTTGCCAACAAAACTGCATTTTTGTCATCAAAACTCGTGGAGCATCTATACACAAAATGCATTTTGTAGACAGAAACTGTCAACAAAAAGCTCCAGGAGGCCCTTATGTAGACAGAGCAGATTAAAAGATTGATCCACTTTTATGTATAGACATGACCTGTTGACAGAAGTTTTGTCAGAGCATCTCTTCAGACAGTAACTTCTGAACACAGATTCTTCTAGTGTAGACATGGTCACTATGTGCAAATGTGTATGAGCAAATGTATTCCCACTATCATGATATAAAAATGTTACAGCTGAAATCCACCTTTTCTACACCTCTCAGTGAATGGGAGGTAGCTTTATGTCAGTACAGCCTATTTCTATACTGTATAGATTTCTATACTGTGCAGATATAGTACTGTATACTGCACTATTTCGTAGACCAAAATTGATATACTAACAAACACAGAAAAAAGCTATAATGAGTTAATTGATAAACACATTTATTTGTTCAACAATCTTTAAAGTGTGGACACCTTTCTATGCACTCACACATTTGCTTTTTGTTCGAGCAAAGTCTTCAGCACTTGTCTCCTGAAAACTAAACAATTTTTCCTGTCCTTCCAACACCTCACAAACTATACTTAATAGAAACAGTATCCCTGTGTGTAGCTTTGGTCAGATAAAGTCATCCCAATGGTGAATTTTCCATAGGAGTGAATCTTACAAGTAACAGGATTTTCTGGTCACATTTTCCTCCTGCGATTCCCACTTCCTCCTCTGCAGAGGAAATATTAGATTTCCAAAGTAGCTACTTGGCTAAGCTGTTTGGTTCTGCCCTACACCTAAACAATGTAATGCCTGCTTGTTAGATCTACTTCTTTTGCCCAGGTCCAAAGTTGTATTTCAGTTTACATTCAGTCATTTGATCAGGGGCACAGATTTTCTTTCACAACTAAGGCCCTAGTGGAGGATAACTAACTTGTTTTACAGCAAAAGTCACAGTTGGAAGGCAGGAACTTTGCCACGTGCATATTAAATGACTAAATTCTTTCTAATGATGGCATACAATGTGCACTTGTCTCAGTGTACCCCAGCAGCAGGTCCATGGGGAGGTTGAGTAGCTTCTTAAAAGCTAAATTTTTAATATTTGCTGTTGCTTTTATTAAGAGATTGGTTAAAAATAACAGCAACTTCCACACCTCAGCACTTTCGGACTACAAACCCACTGGGTTCCCTTGCATGCTTTCTGACAGACTGTGTCACTTTCTTCAAATTCTTATTGAATGGCCTTTGGTATGTAATTTTGAAGCACCTGCTACTAATCAATTGCTGTGAACCTTTTTTTACACTGCTGTTAGCTAGATAGGAGCTATAAAGTAGGAATATGAGGGAGCGGAATCTGAGCAGAGCCGCAAACAGCAGTGAATGTGTTCTGGCCATGCATTGCACACACATTACTGGCATGGAAAACATTTGACATTTTTCAGAAGGTTGGTTGACTAGTGCATACCTTGGCAAGGCTGAGAGCTCTGCTCTGCAAGGAAATGTGGCTTTTCTGCACATTTAGGCCCTTCTGCAATTGAACCTGCATGGATTGATTGCTGCACCCATGTAGCACCCCGGTGCCATGAGGAGGGCTCCCTGTGGCTGTGAACATAAGTCCATGTGAATTCTGTCACACAATCACTTCCAACTTGCTTCAGCTGGTAGGTTACTGAAGGTTCTCAATGGTTTGTGGCTTAGTAAACTGCAGACTGTGCATAGTAGAGGCCTTTACACCCTGCCCCTTAGGGGTTCTCACTTCCGCTCTAAGGTCACAGTAACCACCTCTACTTCATGAGATACATCCATTGAGTAGAATCTGGAGTCCCCTTTAGCCACTATAACTCTCTATCTCTCTCTCTCCCCTATATATATAAGCTCTGTATTAACCTGCACTCTATCACCCAAAACTCCCAAATAACCAGCATTTTTACCATAAGTAAATATCGTTATGTTTTCTGTAAGTATGATGTAGTGAAAGTGAATACAAATAAATACAGTAAATATGGTATAAGTTTACAGTGTAGAATACTACTGTTGTCGGTAAATGAAGTAGTCTGCATACATTTTTTTTTGTTTCTTAATATCTAATCTTGATTTTCTCTAGTGTTATGTATTGCTAGGTATACCTCTCTATTGTATAGAATATTTGAATACCCAGCAACCTCCCAGTTCTGGAGCTGCCGGATATGAAAGAGTTTACTATATGTATGGTATTGGTATGCAATACAGATATATAAATCTTATATATTCATTCTATACCATACACTGTGGTACAGCTACTATGAATATATACTGTCCATCCTGTATACAGTACAACCATATCTCATTCCACGCATGACTGTAAATCCACTTGCGTAAATTAAAAAGGGTGAGAGATTTAACAGCTCCTCAGACTCTGTATGCCATTCCCAGTTTTCTGGTTGGTAGCAAGTTTCTCTGTGAAAGAGCCTTCAGTTTAGTTACGAGAGAACTTGTGTGGGACTAGTCTGCTTCACCTTATTCAATGAACTCATGAGAACATGTAATGTGTTAGTAAGATACACAGGGATAACCTACCTCTTTTCTTGGAAATCTAGTGCTGCTAGAAACAGCCGATGACATATTTTGGGCCTAATTCCTCTCTGTTACACTAAAGTAAATAAGGAGAAACTCCACTGTAGTCAGCTGAGTACGGCCTTATAAAAGTGGTCTAACTGAGAGAAGAATCATCGTCTTTCTTTCTGGCTTTGGGTGGGGCTTTCACTGGTTTTCATCTTGCTCCTATGATTCCCAGGGAAATAACTATAAAATGATCCTCCTACATACAGTTCTTTTACTGATCCTCATTCTGCAAGCACAGTTCCCAAGAAAATAAGTGTGAGATCTACCTCCAGCGTGCAACTTTTAAAAACTGCTTGTTATAGCCCTAGCTCCTGAGGACATAGGGACAACATATGCATTCATTTCCAGTTATACAAGAGATATGTCACTAATAAAGAATAGTCAACTATGTTGAACAGTGTGCTCTGGATTAGCTGCCTTTGCTCCAAAAGACACACTACTATTATGTATATATAAAGACCCACCTCCCTTGAAGTCAACATTTCTGTCACAATTTTTCAAGTATTTTACATATAAAATGATGCAGATTTCCAGATGGACCATAACTATATGCATAGATGCATTTAATTTGCAATGCTACGACTGACACAGTATAAAATATCCTCAATGCAATACACTCACATGACTGTCAGTTCTGACATGAAGGAATTATCATACACTACAACACAGCACATGGAGTTTACCTCCTTTAAAATGTATATTTAACCATGATATAAAACAATGCTAAATGTAAATATGTAGCTGATTTTTTTTATAAACTGTGACTAGATGCAAAGTTAGTAAGTTGGAAGACAGAACAATGATATCAAGGGGATGTGGCAAGGTGAACAGAGATTCCAAGAAATCACAAAATAATTCTCATTTTATCAATTTAAAAACTGTCATTCTTCTGCAAAAACACCACTTCTGTTATTTTCTTAATACGTCACATTTGTAAAAAGGAAATGTGGCATTATTACAGATAACTTGATTTCTTTAAAGTACTCCCAAATCTCATTTTACTTGGAAAATATCTCTGAATGACAAAGTACCTAGGGCCAGATCATGCTCTCTGTTACCTTTAGGCATCCCATATGAGTTCAATACCATCCCTATGGATGCAGCACATAGTTGTCCCTCATCATATGTACAGAAGTGACCAAGCAGCAAAGGCATTTTCATTCAACTCTTCTTCCAAACTACTTTGGGATAAAAAATGTGTGATCTGAAGGAAAAAGAGGTGAGTCTTTTAGTCACAAAACTTAGTAGTGAGAAGATAAAAAGGGTGATGCCAAGATTCCTTCCTAATAGCCACACCAAAAGTCAGAAACTGAAACATGAAGTGGGCCATAAGATGAAAGCACTGCGTATGGAGTAACAAGGGAGTGCTAGTAACAGAGAGACAGTGTGTGCTAGAAATGCAACTTTTCAGCCCTATACAAAGTATGTTATATTCTCACCTATTGTGTTTATGGAACATATTCATATTATTAAACTTCTCTATCACAAAGAGATGTTGTGCATTTTGGTAAGCTAACATGTATATCCATTTGTAACTTTTGCATAGCACTGTGAGGAGGTAAAACTCTATATAATGTCACTGTCATGTATTATTGTATACTTACCTTTGTCCTTTTTGTTAAACTTTACAGACAGAATCCTCCTGCCTGTTTGTTTCTTTCAGTGTTATAATTAAATGTATATTCCTGTAAAAAGATACATTAATCAGGGTAAAAAATTGCACTTCAACTGAGATAAATGTCATCTAAACTATAAACAAGTGACAAACTTATTTTTCCTCAGTAAAATATTTCCATATAAGGGACAGCGTAGATTGGTCAGAAAAAGCAATGTGCTTGAAAACCGAGTTAATGCCATAGGTAGTCCTCTAACTATCTTCCCTTCACGCTTGACACTCCTTCAGAGGGTTAAAAGAGCAGGGTGTTTCCTTTATTGCCAATACCTATCCCAAAAGATGGGGCAGAAGCAGTAATGGGCCTTTTTGTACAATTTCCTCTGGAATGTGGGCTGGCTGCAGATAGACGCTAGTATTTATTCAGAAAAAAATATTTACTGATATTTCTTACAGCTAAACTTTGCAATTTAGTACAAAACATATGAAGACGGCAATGCAGTTAGCCACATTCTGGAGAGTGCTTTTATTTTTTCCCCTATCTCTAATGGGTGATTGCTTTTTCTGCCTAAACAGCTCAAAAGGGCTATGAAAACTATAGTCCTTAAAAGCTGTTAAATGCTTCTTCAGAGTTTCAATAAAATTCTGCGTTACAAATCTTCTAGTAAAATCTCTAGAGCGTTACAAGCAATACTTACATAAATTTCCGTTAAGTCATTGTTTGTGTGTTTAACACCTAGGAAATAAGGAAAATGAATGCAGGTAATGAAAAAAACAAAACAAAACAAAACAAAACAAAAAAAAAAGAAAAGAAAAAGAAAAAAACAATGCCCCCCTGCACCAACTCAATCTCTTTCCCCTTCCTCCCACCCCATGCATACCTAAGAGGCAGTGGGTTAAAAAACAAAACAAAAACCCTTGAACAGCCATGCAGCTATTAAACATATGCCAAAGTAAACAATAGTGTGAGGGTCTGCCATAGCTTTGCCCTGCAGGTAGACGGCAGGCAGCACAGAAGGAAAGCAATTGGAAAGGAAAAGAGAAAGACAGTACAGGATGTGGATGAGCCCTGAGAGCATGAACGGACTGATTTTGATCCTCAAGTCACACCATCAGCCATGCAAAACAGGACATACCTTTCTGGCTTGCTGGTTCTGTCGGCTGAAACAAAGCAGTCCCATTCTCAGCAGGAGGCCAAATCAAAATGAAATTTTATTTAGTCTGCACTGTCCCCAGATTGGGTTTCAGAATGACTGCTTTAGGAGATAGCATGGATGTGGCTGATGCATGCTTTGCATATGAAACTGCAGTAGGAAAAAAATCTACATAATCAAAAAAATCTGTGATGTGTGTACGGCAAAAACCCCTCAATGTTAGTGAGTCAGTAACAATGGAGGTTTTCAGAAATGACCTTTCTGAATAAAATATACTTTTTGCTAGAAAACAATATTTTCAATAAACGCCTAATAGATCGTTTTGCACATAGCTATTCAGAAGCTGATTTGAGTGTTTGAAACATGATCAGCATTTATCTGAATGTTTTTAAAAATGCATTAGAGTTATGGTTTGGAAGCAAATACGAAGAAAATAGACATCTAAACAGTATTTTTGTGTCTTGCAGTAACAGATTTTGTACCTCAGAATCCTTTAAAAATGTAATGTTTTGTTTAACCCCCTTCTTACTACAGCATCCAGAGAAAGGCCTAGAAAAGAACATCTGCTTTATGTACCATTAATCTAATGCATGCCACTTTGCACTACTAAGGAAGGACCCATTTACTTAATTACACTCTTAATTTTGCAGACTATTAATATATATATATAAAAATCATCAACTGATCTCAAAATGCCTGCATTAGAAGTTAGAAATAACTTATGAGGACAAAGAATAGTCTGCAGAACATGCATGATACAGACCATGTAGTGCCTTTGTTGTCAGTTATGCTGCAAATGAGATTTTCAAATAGGATTTGCAGATGCAGGGCATCAACATAGTGCAACATCCTGGAAAGGGAAGTTGTGCACAGAAGTATGTGAAAAAAGAGGCAGAATAAAGCCTGTTTGTAAATACATATTATCTGAAGGAAACATTTATCACTGTGTGATTTTGCTCCACCCGTTAGTTGTAACAATGCAATATCACTAATTTTATTTAGTACATGTATACATGTGTGCACGTATAAAGCCTGTGTAGAATAAAATAGTACACATATGGTCAATTAACAGATATTTACATGCTAAAACAAGTACTGTTAATGTACTGAGAGATAAATAAGATGACAAAAAAATTAAAGATATGAGAATTTAACGAGAATAGAGAGCCCAAATAAACAAAAGATAAAAACTTCAAAATATAATGAAATTCAGTACAACTTTGATACAACACCATTGGAAATCACTGACAAAAATGCTGTCATGTTCATATATCCCTTGGAGAAATGGTCAGACAATTTTAGAATTCAATTTTCCTTTCTTTCTAGGCTGGGTTTCAGACTTTCAGTAATATGTAGTAGAGTATTTGTGCTGTAAAATTAATACATGGACTTTCTGGAATGTAGCTTCAAACTGTGTACTCCTATGGCTCTTTAAAGCCCGAAATCCAGAAGGAGTAAAGTGCAAAAATATCTCCTCTCTCCCCTTCTTTTGTCTTATAACAACTGTGTTTGTATTTCTTCTTAGTTGTAACAATAGTAGTTGGATTAACTATTGTCTTGAATAAGATGCTCTTAGCTATTCTCCAGTTCATACTGTATCATATTTATTCTGATACACATCCTGTAGGGAACCTTTGTGTGAACTGAATGAATCTTGATTTTTTTTTTTTTTAAATAAATGCTACTTGTCATAGGGCCTCCCTCCTTTGTGAAAAAAAAGAAGAAGCTGGTATTCCCAAAATTCAATGCACCTGGCATTCACTTTATACCTAATAAGCATCCGTGAATATGCAAATGTTCTGTGTCTCCAGTAACCTCATTAATTTATTCCTCAGGCAATCAAAGAATGTGCACCAGTCCTCTGCCACTAATACTGGAAGTGGTACGCCATTCAGCACTGCTAGAATCAGCTGAAAGCACATTCTGCATATTGAAAGACTGTTTCATCTTTCTTCCTTCCTTTGCCACTCTAATTCAAACAAAGACTTCCTTCCTCAATCTGCCTGGCTGACAACAAAAGTTGAAAAATGCCAAGGAATAATATATATATATATATATATATATATATATATATTTCTATAAAGGCAAATAGTTTAAACAAAATTTCAACAGAATTCCAGCTTGAAAACTGTCTGAGTTCCATTATTTATTTATTTGGGAAGTTGGGGGGAGGGCAGGGGTTTGACCTGGCCTCTACT